>NC_138868.1:97860631-99060631 GCF_965194805.1 Balaenoptera borealis
GTGAGATTAGGAATGGGGCTGGAAGATGGGAGGAGGGTGGCAGGGATAGGAAAGAGAGTTGGGAGACTTAGAAAGAGAGGATGGGATTAGGAGACAGATGAAGGCAGATAGGGGTAGATGACAGTGGATGAGAAGATGCTGGGAACACCCATAATATGAGAGTGGGTGGTGGGCTGGTGGGAGGACAGGAGTCAACTCACTTCTTCTCCTGAGTCTTCTTGATAATGAAGGCGATGAACTTCTTAACCAGCAGGATGAAGATGAGGAGCCCAATGACCCCGCCCACAACGGCCAGGATGATGAGTGTCACTGTGTTGTCCACTTCTTCCACTTCATGGCCAGAGCAGGGGGAGAAGGGGGGTGGAAAAGGGGAGCAGGAGTCACCTGGAGGACCATGGCAGCCCAACAGCTCCAGAGCCTCCAACCTGGGCATCTGGGACATGCCTACCTCAGGCAGGAAGCAGGAGAAGCTAGAATATGGCATCCATCAGGCTAAGGCATAACAGGAAGACGGCCCTCTCCCCTGACACTCTGCACATATGCCCTCCCGCAGACACCCACACAAGTTCTGGAATAACTCAGACTCAGGGACCACAGCACCCAGGTTTGACTTGACCCTCAAACATGAGACTTTCATTGCCTCTTTCTAGGTCTCCTTTGCCCATGCAGAAAAAATTGAGAATCTCCCTGTGACATCTCTTATGTGATCAGAAGACACTGGAGCCAGGTAGTCTGGACTTCCATGGTCACTTACTAGGTGGTAACCTAGAACTGGTCACTTAACTCTTCTAGCCTCAGTTCCCTCAACTGAAAACTGAACCCCTGACTTCCCAAACCTTCTCCACCCACGATCTCCCCCATCTCTGCTGAGAAAACTCCATCCTTCTAATTGCTCTGGCCCAAATCCTTGGAGTCATCCTTGACTCCTCTCTTTTTTTCAAACCCCCGTATCCAATCCACCTGAGAATCCTAATGGCCCTAACTTCATAAATTCCAGAATCATGAGCATCTCCTCTGTAGAAATTCCACACCATCTAGGGAGCAGTGGACCCCCAGGCATACAAGAAACACAGCACGATCAGGATCCTTAAGCAGGTTTCCTTCCTTTTTCTCTGCTTCTGCACCTCCCTAGCCTTCCAGGCTCCCCCCTCGAAGATGCCCACCCAGCCTAACTCCTCCAGCCCTTTCCCTAAACACCTCCAGTGTCTGGGATCATGTGACACCCTCATCACATGCGTCCTCATTGTCTGTTTCACCTGTGTCGGACTGAAACCCCACCAACTGGGACTTAAGCTCCAGAGGGAGAGATCATTCTTATCAAGCTGTTACCTGTGCCTCTACATGCTTTGCCCCTGTTTCAATTATGTGTTTAACTGTCTTCTGTCCTACCCTGACCTGTCAATTCCTCGAGAAAGAACACTGTGTATCATTCATAGCACTTTTTGGTTTGATGCCTGGCATCCAATCAGCTGTCACTAACAGAATACACAAGAGCAGTAATAATCAGCACATACGGAGAACTTTACAAAACACTTCCATGTAGCTTCTGTAACTCTCACAACAACCCTAAGCGAATGCAGATTTTACAGATGAGGAAAACAAGGCTCAGAAGGCCTAAGTGTATATCACAAGCTATTCAGGGGCAGAATAAGTATTCAAGCTAAGTTATTCAAGCTTCCAGATGTAACTCCAGTAGCTCTTGAAAGCATAAAGCGAAAGAAAACACCAACGTGGTGCATTTCATCATTACACTGAATTGGGTACCCACCCCCACCCCCGTCCTTCCAACTTTACTGCCCTTGTCCCAGCCCTTACTGCATACGTTTATCAACAACTTGGAGGAAGATGGTGGCCTGGTGCTGAAGATAATTCTCCTTGGGGTTCTTCACATGGCAGGTGTATTTGCCCGTGTCGCTGAATTCCAGGTTCCTCAGCAGAATGGAAATATTGTTCACTTTCTCCTTCACAGAGCCCTCCAGAGTGATGCGGTCATCATCTTTCAACTTCACCTTGGGGTCTGACTTCTCATTCTTCACAATCCCATCTATGAGCTGTGGGGGGAAGAGGGGAGCAAGGAGGTGGCCAAGAAAGAATCAAGGTCCTTTCGAGAGTCATGACATCACTCCAGCCCACTCCTTGGGTATCTCCCTACCCAGGTCCAGGAAGAGCCCTCCCCCGGTGGTTTCCTTCCAGTATCGATAGCTCTGACTGTCTAACCTGGATTTTACTGGCTTCAGGCTAAACCCACTTTCTGTTATTAAGGTCTCCCTAGAATATAGCATGCTTTTACTGTTCTCTTCATAAAAGCCTTTTAAGTAACAAATCCTGCAAATACCACACTCGTTTCCCTCTGTCACTCCCCCCAGCCTCTGCTGACGCCACATCCCATCTGCCTGAATTCTGACCCTCCATCAGGACGTGGATCAATCCCACAGCATTGTGCATCGGTACCCTCTGAGTTCAGGGTACATCCAGAGTTAGTCTCTTGTGACTTCTGGTGCCCTACTAGATTGCAGAGTGAGTACTCAATAAACACCTGCTGACTGCTCCATCCCCACCCGTGGCCACAGCCCTGACCCCTTCTCTTCTCCAGCTTGCCCTCCCATCCTTCCAAGGCCTGTTCCCCGGCCCTCCTCCAATTTGGACTCTTCTCATTCCCCCTCTCCAAGTCTTCCAAAGGTCTTGTCTCTCCTGTTTTTTACATTAAAGTATTAATTTTTACACAAGCTAACCAAGTTTCAGGTATTTCTTCAGACCAGACAGAAGACTCTAGCCAAGAATTTCAACAGACCCCAAATTCTGGCAACACAATCTAAGCATCCTTCCCACTTAGATCCTTCTAGACAGGCTCTGAAAAGAATACTGGGAGAAAAGGTGACAAAAGGTCCTGGGGACCATCACCGTGGGGTCAGTCCAGAAATGACCAGAGCCTGGGATGGGAGGCAGGGGTGAGGCGACAAGGAAGGGAGGAGGATCTGAGCTGTCCTGTCCCTTCCCCGCCTACTTACAATCTTGAATGTATCACTGCTGTTGTAGGACCACCAGAAGCGCAGGTTCTGGAAGCCAAAGCAGCTGGTGAAGGTGCAGGGCAGCAGGATCTCCGTGCCGTTGACAGCGTAGATGGTAGTGGCCTTTCCCACAGATACCTCCAGCGACAGGGACACAGGGAGCAGGAAGAGACCTGTGTGAGGGGCACCACCTCCCTTAAAACCCCATCGGAACCTCCAGGCTGGAGCCCTGGAAGGGACCTCCCGGATAGGGTGGAGTGGCTTGGTCAGGCAGGGAGGTCTCTGTCACCCTTGGTGTCAATATTAGGAAGATGGTTCTGTTTACTTCAACGTACACTGCCTGGGCCACCGCCGTGATTCCTTCTCCCGCTTGGCCTGAGCTGGATGGACTTCCGAGCCAGTTAGCAGCCCTTGTGGCATTCTAAGTGACCACCAGGAGTCACCCCAACCCAGGAAAACCAGGCCCCTGCCTCCGTGCCGCGAGTCCGCGCCCCCTAACCTGCGGATGCGGTCCCTGCATCGCCCCCAAGTGCAGGACCCGCGCCTCCCCCGTTACGTTTTCGGGATTGGGGGTGGGGTATTGGGAGGCTGAGGGGGTCCCGTGAGGTGAAGAAGAGGAAAACGGCCATCGCGGTCCCTGGACACGGCCCAGCAGCCACTCATCACCGACCCTGGCGGCTCCCACCGGCCCCAAGGGGCGGTGAGGCAGAGGGGCGCCTCCCGCTGGACCTTGGTGAACCACCGCGCGGGACCCCGAGAGGAGAAGGGAGACACGGCGGACCAGGATGGCGTCCGGCGGGGGGGGCGGGGGGGGGCGTGCAACAGAGCACGTCTGGGCATCGGTCAGCAGCAGCGAGAACCGAGCGGGTAAAGCAATAACGCAGAGAAAGTGAGGGCGGAAGACACTTTGTGGAGGTCGACTGCGGGCAACCGGGTGCACGCAAGCGGGGTGCCTGGAGAGGGCGCTGCACACTCCGTCCCCTCCTGACCCGAAGTGGCCCATCCTCCCCCCCACTCCCCGCAGCCCCACTGCGGCCTCCTGTCCTGGGAACATCCCCCGAGCCCCACACCCCCGCCCCTGCTTCTTTCCCACACCCTCGCATCAATACCACCCCTGCCACTTGAGCAGGTGGCAATCGTGAATTTCCACTCGTGGCCTCCGGGCCCTGCCTCATGAGTTCTTGTAAGGGAACCTGGTCCTCCTGTCCTACAAAGTCCTTGAGGATAGTCCACCGTACCTCAAGGTCATGGGGAAGAGGGGTGTCGGAATTAGAGAGTAGCTCTCCTTGCCCCTAGATGAAACTGGCACCCAGGGTCACCCTGGGTGAGGACTCAGAGGGAGTCCTTCTCAGGTTTCCAGTGACCCTGAGAATAATGACCTTTTCCTGGGCCGGGATGCTTGCTAAGGCTATGTGTGAGTAATCTCATATCACCCTCACCTCACACCTGTAAGGTGGTCTTATTAATCACATTTTACAGGTGGGAAAAATGAGGGTCAGAAGAGCAAAGTGCCTTGTGCCTTGGCCAAAGTCATACAACTTCTAGAGGCAGTTGAAATCTGAACTGGGGTCTGACCCCAGGGCTAGTGGGCAGTTGAGAGCATCCATCTGGCTGCACCAACTCCTACGCCAAAGTTTCCCCGGCATCTCTCCCCAGACTGTAATTTCTCTCAACCACTTGGACCTCCAGCCTAGGGCTCCCAGAGTGTAAGAGCTAAAGGATCCAGACTGATCCATATTACAGACACTAAGTTGCCACTGCCTGATTTTAGAGACAGGACAACCAAGACCCCAAATGGGAGGAAACTTGGCTGAACTGACTGGGTTTAGTGGCTGAGCCACTTGAGAACCCTTCTCGGGCCAGGTCAGCTCCCAGCTCGAAAGGCAATTCCCAGAACTGCTCTGGTTCCCAAGACAGCCAGGGTCAGTCTTTGTTTTAAAGGCCACCAACCTTGCTCTTTCTGCCATCCTCACTCTCAGGGAAGGACCTCTTTTGTCAAACTTAATTCCCTCATGCTACATCATAAACCAGCTTCCTCTTGTTTTGCCCACATGAGATAATGATGCCTGGTGCCACCTGGGCAATGCTTTTTAAATAGGGGAGGGGGAGTTCCCCTGGTGGTGGGGAGCTAAGATCACACATGCTGCGCGAAGCCAAATAAATAAATAAATAAGAGGAGCTCCAAGGAGAGCTGGCAGCCCAACTCTGCCCTCAGGGCCCCCCTCAGCTTCTTCACGTCCACTTCACTTCTGAAGGCAAAGTGGACTGCTCGTACCACGAAGCTCAGAAATAACACCCCGTGCCCAGGATCCCGTGCCCAGGATCCCCTGCCACTGTCAACTGCTGATATTTACTCAGCAATTACTATGTGCCAGGCACATTTAACCTTCACATTCATGCTATGAGTGGTGTACTGTAATACCTCCCTATTACAGACATGGCGACTGAGCATAGAGAGTTTAGGTGACTTACCTAAGGTCAAAAAGAGACATTTCTAGCATCCCAAAGCCCCAAAGCAAGAAAGTCCTTCCTTACATCCTAAAACAGCAGGGTTTGCCCACCTGCTGGGTTCCAATTAGTGCTGAGAGGTCATTTCAATTAGCCTTCATTCTTTGATCAGCTCCTCTGTGCCAGGAATTGTTCTAGAGCAGTGGCTTTCAAATTCACAGAGCGTCAGAATCACCTGGAGGGCAATTACAGCTAGCTCTGCCGGCCCCACCCTGGGAGTTTCTGATCTAGCACGTAGAATGGAGCCTGGAAATTTGCATTTCTAAGAAGGCCCCAGGGAATGCCGTGGTCAGGGATGACACTTTGAGAAGCGCCGTGCAAGAGGATTTCTACCTGTTAACTCCAAGTTTTATTAGAATGCCAAAAGGTAGGTATCATTTTTCTCATTTTACAGGCAATGAAACTGAGGCTCAGAGAGGTTAAGTCACTTGCCCAGGGCCACATAATAAATGGTGAATCTGAATTGAGCACCTATTATAAAATAGGACAGGCATTTTACATGCACTGTCCCATTTAATCCTCATAATCATCCTATGAGGTAGTTAGTTATTATTTTTATCCCCAACATACAAAATGAAGAAAGAGGCTGAGAGAGATTAACCTGCTCAAGGCCACACAACTGGTGAGTGGAATAAGCAGTGTACAGACGGCACTCTGCTGTCCCCCCCTTTGTGACGGTGCCTCTCCAAGAGAACAGTGCTGTCAGGGCCAAGCTCTCCTTAGCACTCTTGGTTTTCTTTTTATCTCTCCCCTCCCCCAACCCCCTGCCCCAGAGGTCTAGGGACGGGAGCCAGACATGAGATTCTGCCCTCCAGCCTAGAAGATGGCCTTCTGATCGGAGACCCCAGCTTTGCTTCTCACCCCCTACCGCCCCCGCAAACCAAGAAGCAGAGTGCAGAGCCGTGACGGGGAAGCTCTCGGGAGAAGGCAGCTTCCTGATGGCCACAGCGCTCCCTCGGGGCCTGAGCACATGCTCCAAGGATCACCACACCGCCAGCCTCCAGTGCTCGGGATCCTGGGGAAGGTGGCGGGGAATGCGAGTCAGGGGCCAAATCCCTCTCCCCAGCCTCAGCCAGAATGGGCTATCCAAGAGCACCAAAGATACACATCAAAAGTGAAATTATTTGACTGCTTTAAATAGAAGCAAAAAAAAAAAAAAAGTCCAGAACGGAGGAGAAAAGTATTTCTTTAAGGTCTGTCTGATGACAGTGCACATTTCTGCCTGATTAGTGTGTGCCTATGTGGATGACTTAACTCTAATACACTCGGGACTCCCCGACTCCCAGAGTGAAGCATTGCCATTTCCATCGTAGCCTGGAGGGGACAAAGGAAAGGCAGAGACGTTTCCACGGAGAAGTTCAGAGCCCTGCCCGAGTTAAGGCATCAGAGAGGCTGAGCAAGCCTGGCTTCTCCACAGCACGCCCTCCCAGCAGGCAAAAGTCCTGCCGGCTGTGTCTGGGAGACTCGTGCACAGGAAAGCCCAGGGGCTTGCCTCTTGTACCTTCTCCCCTGTGAGCCTGCGCTGGCGGGAGGGGAGGGAGCAGGGGCAGGTATAAATCCACTAGAGGACCCCGAGAGGTACTTCAGCAGGATGACCGAGCCAGGGTGGATGGGTCAGCAGACACAAGGCAGGCCCCACTCTGCCTGCTGACCCTGAGAAAGTCAGAGGTGCCATAGCCCCAAACAAGGGATGGCTGTCTTTCCTACCTTCTGAGCTTGGTATAAAGCTAAAACATGAGCTTATAAAACACAAGAAGGGCTTCAGTGAGTCCATCCTCTGGCCTGGGCACTCTGCAGGTAGAGAAGGATAGTGTTTAAAAGGGAGGGAGAGAGAAAGAGCGGGCCCCCATCACAGGTCTAGATGTAACCAAGGCACCCCAACTTAATGACCAGTGTCAGTCAACAATATCTCCAGGCCATTCACACGCTGTTTTATACTTTCACCTTGTATTACTTCTTGGAGGTAATTATTTCCATGTGGTTATTTCCTTAGATAAAGAAGGACTTCCTTTGCTTCGTCCCAAACTAAACTCTTTAGAATTTCTTGTGTATTTTTCAGATTGAGGGCCTCTTTCTGGCATCGTGGGATTGATGAACAAGTCCTCCTACTCATGATCTTGTGGAATTCAATCCTAAGCCCCTAAGCCTTGCCTTTGCTCACTGAAAGACCCTAACCATTGAGCCACTCTCAGAGCAGCCATTTTCTTTGCTATTTACTGATCGGCCCCCTCCTATATCATCTGGGTGCTGCAGTTTTGTCTAAGGATTGACTCAGGCCTCCCATTTAAAGTAAAAATGTATTTGGTACATGCAAATGTTACCATTAAATACACCAGCAGGGATCTCAGGGCTACCATCAGACCTTCCAAGGCAAATGCCAAGGCAGAAACATTCTGCCACCTTTTCCCACATCCGGGGACAGTGACACCCACCTTGGGGTGGGGGGAGGAAAGAGGGGCAGCGTGGTGCCCTCTCTAAGTTTAGCTCCCAGGGCTCTCCTGGCAGGGCAGGCGGAATCACAGCTGACTTTAATAAGTAAGCTGATACACTCTGGACCCCGGGGGAGTCAGACAGGCTCAAAGTTAGAGCTGGGAGGCAGAAACTGGGCCGAGGTCAGCAGGACAAGACCCCTCCTGGGGTGCAGGCCCTGGGGGCCGTGGGGTGGGGGGTGGGGCAAGGCTGAGCCAGGAAGGCCCCTGGACCCAGAGACAGAGGAAAGATTTCAGCTCCCTCTCCTTAGGCAAGCTGCCTCCTTCCGGCCCACACCCAGGGGCTTTGCCGGGATAGAAACATGCCCCTGAGACAACACTGGATGCTCAACAAAACAAGTTTTGCAAACAAGTCCAAGCAGAGTGCCCACCCCTCCTCTTGCAGGCCACGGAACGGGTGCGTTGGTTCAGCCAGCCCGTGGCTTATGCAGAGAGCCCTACACCCACAGCAACAGGGCAAAGTGGGAGGATCTGTACCTGGGGTCTACCTAGCATGCTGGTCCCACCAGCCACGGCTGGCATTAGGGCTTGGGAGACCCCACAGGCCTGCATCTCCAGAAGAAGAACAAATCCCCGGTTCCAGATTCAAACCTGGGGCCTTCCTCCATTTCCCCCCTTTCCCATCCTCTTCTCCATGAACTCCTTACTTACCCTTTCCTTTTCCTTCCTCTGAGTGGGACTCAGCACCCTCTCCTTAACTGCCTTCTCATTAAACAAGCCCTTAATAAATACATACCAAGGGAAAGAGGGTGGGGCAACACAGCACCCTCACAAGTGATAATTACACAGAGATCACAGTAATTAAGCAAATCAGGGAACAGGAAGGGGTGGGTAGGACACCTACATTACCAGTTACATGCTTAGGAAGGGACTGGCACCCATTTTATCCTCAACTTTGCAGTTGAGGATAAAATGGCCATGGCCACAGTGGGAACTCGGGCTGATCAGGGACGGGGTGAAGGGCAGCTAGTGTAGAGTGGCACTGTGCCCAGCCCATGAAGAGGAGCCTCAATCCTCACAGAGGCCCACTTCCTAGGGTCACTGTGAAACCAGCATATCTGTGCCTAAGGTACAAGAGAGAACACCAGTGGCTTCTATCCAGCTGTGAGGATGTAATAAAATCAGTGGCTCCTGAGTGCAAGACATACTCTATCCCCCCCTCCTCCACCAGGTGCCAACGTGACAGGTCTGCACACAGTTTACATTTGCAGAAGCAGCAGTGACCGCCCTTATTAAAGACTTCTGTCTCCCTGTTTTCAGCCCAAATGCCTACATGGTGTGCCTGACCCGATGAGGGGGCAGCTGCCAAAAGCCAAATCTGACAAATATAAACAGGAAGCGGTGCGGGTGCCGGAGATGGAGTCGGCTTACATTGAAATCCAGCTATGATTTATGAGGCGATTACATTCTGGACTAATAAATATCATCCCCCAATCTGTTGGCGTTTGACTCTCAAAACTATCGTGTGCATATTAATAGATAATAATCTGTTCCTTCTGTGTCCTCTGGATGTGCCCCCTCCGTCTTCATACTCATCCCAAAAATGAAGAGCCAGGAGCAGGTTAAACAGGTTCCCCCCTCATGGAATCTTTACCTGAGAAGAGACGTAAGATCCTTCCTAAAAGGGGACTTGGGGAATTCCCTGGTGGTCCAGTGGTTACCACTCCACGCTTTCTCTGCCGAGGGCGCGGGTTCAATCCCTGGCCGGGGAAATAGGATCCCGCAAGCAGGCGGCGCGGCCATAAATAAATAAATAAATAGGGGCTTGAACTGTCCTCCAAGTCCCTCCAACCCCATCCAGTCTGCAGGGAAGGCAATGGGCACTGGAGGAAGTAGAGAGCAGAGGAGTCAAACAGAAAAAGGACCAGGAGGAAGGGGAGCTCCCCCACCCCCAACTGGTGCACGCTACTGCCTGGGCAACAAGCATCCAAGTTGCAAACGGCTCTGGGCAGAGGTAGAAACCAGCATCCCAACAATCACACGTTGGGATGCAAACCCACCTGGCATCCCTTACGCCCAAGGCAGACACCCTCCCCCAGCACGCTTAAACCTCCGAACTCTGGGCCCCAAGATTCAGCTTTAGAAGCCCGGGGCTGAAGGCACCACAGACAGCAAAGAACTAATCTCGGGGCTGGCTGGCCGGATGGGGCAGGGGACGGCGCACGGTCCCCAGGGAGCTCAGCAGTCCGAGCCCCGCGTCCGGCAAGAAGCGGTAGCCGCGATGCTCATTCCGGGCCGCACTCCAAAGCCCACCCCGTCCAAGGCGCTGCTCTTCTAAGTGTCTCCTCCTCTGGGGGAAGGTGGGGGAAGGGTGGGGGGAAGAGGCAGAAGAAACCAAGCCAGGGCTGCCTTACCCAAAAGCCCAGTGCCCAGCCATCTCGCCCGGGCTGCGCCTCGGTGCCCAGCCCCGGGCATCGTGCTGTTCTCCGCGGAGCGCACCAGGGGCGCGGGGACAGGGTACCCAGGTCACAGCCGCGCTCGCAGCCCTCGGTCTGCAGTCGGCCCCGAGGCTGCCGGGGAGCTCTGCGCCGCCGGCCGGGGCTCGGGAAAGTTGGCGCGGAAAGGGCGAGGAGGGGGAGGGAGGGAGAGGAGGAGCCGGCTGCGGGAGCAAGGGGAGGAGAAGGAGGAGCCCGAGGAGGAGGACGGAGAGCAGGAGGACCTCCGAGCTAGTGCAGAGGCGAGCGGCGCTGCTCCTCTGCTCTGGAAGCGCTCCAGCCGCAGGAGGGGCGGTGGCCGCCGCGCAGCCCGGGGCCTCCCCGCCTCGTGGTCCCCGAGCCCCGGGAGCCTGCCGCACCGTCCCCCCCTCCACCGCCACCACCACCCCTGCCTCCTCTCCGGCTCGGGCTGGGCGGCTGCGGCTTCGCACTGCAGGGCCGCCCTCAGCCGCGCGCATCACCCCGTGCGCTGAGCTGCCAATTAGGAGGATAGTTTGGGGAGGAGTAGAGATGGAGCTTTTCGGGTGTTGGAAGGCTGTGATGTTCTGCTTTGGGGAACACGAGTAGGGGAGCGGCTCCCTCTCCCGGGGCCGCGAAGGGACCACTCGGATGCCCGCAGCCAACACTGCAGCAGCCGGCGGGCGTGTGCGGGCTTGCCCGCCGCGGCCGCCGACCCGCGTGTGTGCAGCCTCGCGGAGCCCCGCTGTGCAGGGTCCCGGGAACACGGCTTCCAGCCGTAAACTGCCCCCGCCACCGCCCACCATCCTCTCCCATGGCTTCATGGCCTCCTCGAAAATCATGATGCTCTTGGTTACGGAATCGGCCAGACACCGCCGATCGGGTCCAAGCCCCGCTTCACCCTCCGGCGGCGCCCCTACTTCTCATTTTTCCCACCTAGGCCACCCCCTCAGACCCTCCCCTTTTACCCCCCTCCAAGGGTGTCCTGAGTCCTTCAGAATCCTGGAAGACTCCCTTGGCCTCGCCTCCCTTTTGGGGTGGGGGTCGAGGAGTCCAGGGCAGGCCTCTGGGCTTGGGGGTCACAGCCAGGTCCGAGGGCTTTTTCCCAGACCCTCTTGAGTTACAAGTGAGTAGTGCTATTTGGGGTGGTTTGGTAACTCATGTCTGATATCCTCCTCAGCAGCCCCTTCCCAACCATCCCAGCCCCCTCCCACCACCACAGGTCCTGGCTGAGGTCCTGACCCTCCAACCTTTGCCTGTCTGGAGGCTGGTTCAGACCTGGAAACCTGCTCCCACTTCATGGCCTGACCTCTGCTACTGCCCCCACACCACCCACCTTCTTAACCTGGGGTCCCTGGTGGGCTTCAGAGATCATGGACCCCTTGAGGTTGTACTGGAAATGCTGAACGTCTCTCTTTTTTTCCAGGAGAGAGGCTTGCTCAGTATAGCTGTGAGAGTGGTATAGGGGCTCTGGAGTTAGGCACTGGGGAATCAAGTCCCAGCTCCAGCATTTATTGTCGTATGACCTTGAGCAAGTTATGCAATCTTCTGCAGAAGCTTCATCTGTGATACGGTGAAAGTGACGATATTCACCTCATGCAATTGTTAAGAGCGATGCCGCCCTTAGACCTGGGCAAAGGGGCCTCAGCCCTGGGCTCCCGAGTTTGGAGGGCCTCACTCTGGCCCTCCTCTGGCCCTACGCCTCCTCACTGGAAAAGTGGTTCCTGGGACAGAAGGGAGGGTAGTCTATACACCTCCCCTTCTAGACCATGCTCCGAACATCCGGGACCCTGGAATTCCCTGTTCACATGACCCGATTCCGAGCAGGCCTCTTCCCCGGGTCAACCCTCTCAGGAGCTGCCCATGCCGGATGTGCACCCACAGGCCAAGGGAGTGGGCAAAGGGCAGCTGTTTACAGAGGGTGGGAAGTGGATGGCACTTGACATGCAGGTGGAGGGTTCCCAGGCATGCATGAGAGCCCCTGTCCCAGCAAGACCAGGGAAGAGTGGGCCAGGGAATGGCTTTTGGGCTTGGCCTTAAAATGAAGACTGAGGAAAATTCATCAAAGGTGGAGGATAATAGATGAGTTTTAACACTCTGTTATCGTGATTCATAACTTATATTTAGACATATATGTAATTATCATTTGTGCAGTTGCCCCGGGCCTCACAAACATCAGATGTGGACCTATGAAGACTGGATGAGATACTATCACACGTAAAAGTGCTAACGGAGTTCTAGGCATAGGGTCAGCCCGCAGTACATTTTAGCTCTTGTTATTCTCAAAGAGGTCTATGGCCCTAAAAAGGCTAAGACTCTTCCTGTCTCCAAGTTTGCACGTTTACCCCCTCCTTCTCCAGGAGATCCCAGACACTAGATCCACAGGGCCAGACATCCACACTGCCTACTTTATTTTTACAGCAGGGGTCATGTTTCTCAGAGCCGGAGGCTGATTTGAGACAGGAGGTGAGCCAAAAGGAAGGAAAGTGACCCCTGCCCAGAGAAAGGGGAAGGGAGGGGACAGCACTCCCTGGATATCTTTAGACCCTGGTGACACGAAAAGGTGCCAGCTTCCTCCGTGCCCTCCATCTTCTCAGCTGCCTCGCTGCTCTCACCAATTCTTAGAGCCAGAAGGGTCCTTAGGAAACCCACACGCCTCCCAAATGAAGAAACAGGCCCAGAGAGGTAGAATGTGTGGCCCAAGGTCACAGAGAAAGTGATTCTTAAAGTCAGAATTAGAACTTCCCCCATTATTTGATTCCCTCCCTCCACACCCCCAGCTTTCCTCTAAAGAACATCAGGAGGGCTCTACAGTTGGGCAGAAAAAGTGCTTGAAAGATGCATTAGCGGCTAGAGGAATTCTACATTTAGAGAGCACTTTCCTCAAAAATTCTCAAAACCCTTGTCCATCGATCAGAAGGACGGGCACTTTGGCTCTTTCTCCTCCTCCTGCCAGAGGTCCCTAGAGGGCAGGATGGTGGTTTGGACACAGCCTCCCGCTGTGCCCAGCAGGCTGGATTCGTGGTGGTGGGGTCCTGCACACTCAGGTCTTGGGCAGCCTGGCTCAGAAATACCTTGAAGAGCAAGTTTTCAGGGATGCAGAGAGGGACTGGACCCCGAGCCAAGGAGCTGCCAGGAAGCTGTCCTCAGGTGGGAGGAAATAGGGCCTAGATTTAAGGGGAAAGGAGATTTTTCCAGGGGGATGGGTGTGCGGGGGAGGGCTCAGGTTCTTTGAAGCAGTTAGTCCAACAGTCCTCTCTGAGACCAGGCAAGCCTCTCGGTTCCTGCCCTCCGCCTCCACCCCGGCCCTCAGGGGAGCAGGATGGGAGCTAGGAAGGAGCGCAGGTATGAGGTTCAGTGTGTGGTGGGGAAGTGGCACTGGCAGAAATGGGGGCAGAGCTCCAGCTCCCAGCCTCCGGGAGATGCTTTTACCCAGGAAGGTACTCAACCCTGGGGGCGGTCCCACCTTCCACCTCCACCGGGGGAGGGTAGATGGAGGATTCCATCCCCTGTCAATTCTCAGAAAGCTAGGCAAGACCCCAGCAGGGGAGGAAGGGAGAGCTCCGGTGAGGTCTCCAGAGCTATTCTGAGAGGAGTTCCTTCTAAGTAATAAGATCCTGGCAGGGAACCTCCTCCTCCTCTGGCTCCCCTATTGCCCTTGCCCTTGCCTGCCTTTCCGCCTCCCCCATAAGCCCTCGCGGCTCCTGTCGGGGCATTGCAGGTAATGGAGCTGGCCGACCACCGCGCTGACCCGGCTCAGAGAGGCAGAGAAGAGGGGGCTCTGCAGGGATTCCCCCACCCCCCTGCCATGCCCCCACCTCCCAGCCCCTCTCCCTCTGACCTCAGATCACTCAGATCGACACCAGGAGCTTATAACCCAGTTATAAACAGGGCCCCAACCTCAGGGCACTGGAACTGCAGGAGCCGAGATGCTCTGCATACAGTAACTTAAAGTTGAATGCTCCCAAATCCTTCTGCCTCTGGGGTTGGGGTTGGGTGGATGCTACCTGGCCAGGCGTTTGGGAGCCTCCTTCTAATGCACCTGTTCCCTGCCCATCCCGACTCACCGTTCCTGCCCTCCAGCTCGGTGCTCACTTGCCTCAGCCACAGTCTCAGCAGCCACTGAAGTCTGGCAGGTGCTGAGGGGGTTAACAGGGCAGCATGCACCCAACCAACCCGCAGGCACGTGGCTCAGCAGCCCAGCAAGGAACCAGTACTGGCCACCTTGCCCGCTGCTCCCCAGCCCACCTCGCATGCGACTTGGAGTAGCGATGAACTCTTCCTGAAACCTCCTCGCCCATCTCCACTTTCCCTGAGGGCTCTGGGCGCAGGCAGGTAGGCAGTCACCTCCTCCATCCCTCCCTTCCTCTTTTTCTGTTTTCTGCCAGGTTCTTTCCAAACATCCTTTCAGGCAAAAGGGGGTGGGGAGCCCCAGACAGATGAGCTCACTGGGAGGAGGAGGGCAGAGGGAGGAGGGAGCTAAAACATTCTGACCAGGGAGATGCTCACTGGACAGTCCCAAGCTGGAGAGGGGCATGTGCCCCCTTCCAGGAGCAGGCATCTGCTTCCCTCACTGCAGCTCAGAGATGGGGTGAGTCCTGGGCATCCCTTTATTCTGGGCCACTTTGGGGTAGGGCGTGAAGCCCCATGGCAGGGTCTCAGACACCCTACCCAGCACCCCAGAGCTGTTGTTTACCTCTGTGTTTCATGGATTACCATGCCCCACTGCTTGTCCATCATGGGAGGATGGGGGCTCAGGAGGGCTGGGGGTCGGAGGCATTGGGAAGGTTTGTCATTCATTGTAGGGGGACTGCCTAGTCAGCTGAATGGCTAGATGTCCTCCTGGAACCGTAGACCTGGTCCTGCCGCTGAACTGGGCACTGGGACAGACTGACCAAACCAGAAGCGTAAAATGGTGCAGAGCGCCAGGCAGGGCTCCCCAAGTGTTCTGGTCCCATCCGCTGTGAACATTTTAGTGTGAGAGCAGTGGATCTTGCAAAGTGAGAGGAGAGGGAGGATGTGGAGTAGAAGAGGAGATATGGCAGGGGCAGAAGGTCAGGAGAGATGACCAAGAGGAAGGGAAGAAGCGTGGGAGCAGGGGAGAGTCTGCCTGGAATGAAGGGGAACCTGGGGAAGCTGGAGTGAGACACAGGCCGAGGAGGAGGGGTAGGGATGGAGACAACTGGTCAGCAGGTGAAGAAGAGGTTTTATAGGTTTTCAGAAACCAGGAGAGGAGAGGGTGGCCAGCGGGAGGCCAGAGCTGTTTGCACAGAGCTGTGGGGTCAGAGGCCAGGCCAGGCAGGAGGTGGATGTTAGAGACCCACTGGGAAACCTTTGCCTCTGCTTCCAAACACTTTTGCCCATCTCTGGCTGTCCACGGTCATTTTGAGATTGGCTCCCAGTCACCCTTCCCCCACCCACTCCTAGGTCTCTGGGCCGCAAGAGGCCAGTCCACTGCCCTTTCCCATTCACTGCCTGATGTGATTGATGACTTTGGCATCACTCCACCCTGGGTTTGAATTCTCTGCTATTTTCTAACTGTGTCACCTTGAGTGTACACATAACTTAGTATAACAGGTCTCCTCATCTGTAAAAAGTGAGAAAAGAATGCATATTTAGGGAGTTGTCCTGAGTACTGTCAGCTGATACACATTGAATACTGAGCTCAGGGCCAGGCAGAGTAGCTACTCAGTAAATGGTGGTCATCCTGATTAGTCTAGCCGACTGTCACTCACCCTGCCACCACCCCGGCCCCACCCTCCAAACCCTTTGAGGCTGGATATGAGCCCGCCCATCCCACAGCCCTTCCCAAGAGCATCAGCTCCTATGGAGAGCCCACAGGGTGTGAGCGTGCTATGGGGCAAGGATGGGAAGGCTGAAGACTTTGACAAAGCTGGGAGGGTGAAGGGAGGAGAAGGCTGAAAAGATTGTCACCATTTTCTACGGTCTTGATTGAAGGACAGGGGAAGCTTTGCCCCAGCTGGAGGGCCAAAGATACAAGTTAGACTTGGCCTGATCTTTGGAAAGAAGTTCCTGAGGGTTCCTAACTCCAAATTTCCACCCTCTTCTGGCCTATTTCTCACTGTGAATAGGGGCTCCCCACCACGATTGCTAAGTCGGGTAAAGATGAATAGGGCAAGCAGGTAGAAGAGTGCAGAGGCAGCCTGGGGTAGAGCGTGACTGAGTAACAAGGCAGAGGGACAGGAGTTTGCCCATTCATGTGTCCTGTTTATCTTCAGGCAAGCAAGAGTTAATCCTACTTCTATCATTTGAATCCTAAAATGAGGGCTGCAGAGGGCCATTGTCAGTAAATTTAGACAGCATCTAAAAGTATGCCCTGACATATGAATCTTCTCGACAACACCCCCAAGCTATGCTTGAATACCTTCCGGGATGGGGAGCTCATTACCTCAGAGAAACTCAACCCTCTGCACAGCTCTGACTTCCATTGGATCAATATCTGCCTCTGTCCGCCAGCCCTAATATTTCACCCTGGGGCAGAATGGGTCAAGACGAATCCCTCTCCTTGTGGCCACAGCCCCACCCGCTGTATTAGCCATCAGCTGTGACACACACTTCCCCTCCAGGAGGAACACACCCCCTTCTTTTGCCCATTTGCCCACAGGAGGGTCTCAGTCTGTTGAGGCAAACAGTTCTAGTCCTTATGCCACCTGTTTACAGGGAATCTGTCGCAGTTGAGAAGCAGAGGCAGCTGCAGTTGGGATAAAAGTGACTTGGCCAAGGCTGTAAGGGACAGCCCCTCTCATGGACTCCAAAGTAGCCAAGCTGAGCACCCAGTGTCCACTTGCCCCCCTTCCCAGCACCTCGTGGACTCTCAAAGTCATTATTGCCAGAGAAAAGGAGAAGCTGCTTTATAGGCTACCTACTCCCAACTCATCTACTCCCACCACCTCCCTCCCACTGTCTTTCTCCCTTTTCCAGACAGAGGCCTCCTCAGCCCTGCAGAGGAGTGGGGTCCTAGGCTAATCTGTTTTAGGACCACATTTATGGGCCATGTCACGATGCCAGGATACAGTTCTAAGATGAGCTTCCTTCCCCATGGCCCTCTGGACTCTCAACATCTGGGTGGCCGGAGCCTGTCCTAAAAGGTGGTTGGCGCCCTGCACATCAGCATGGTAGCAGGCAGCCAGGAGTGATTAGAACCTGGCGGGCTTCAGGGTCAATCTGACCACGGCCATCCGAGAAGAGTGCCTGCAGAGTCCTGCCAGCATGGACCTTCTGAGCCCCTGAAGTGCCAAAGGAGGAGGGCAGGAGACCTCAGTGGGGACCCACGCTCCTGTGCACCCAGCTGCCCAACCCATATCCCACCGGGCACTGTCCCAGCTTCCTCTCACCCGAAGTTTTTTAGACACAACACCTGCAAGATGGGAGGGGGACAAGTGGCCTAAGACGGACCATATACAAACCAGCATGAGGAAAGGCACTCTACTGAGGTGTGGAATGGGACTTGGAATGGCGACTAAAACCAAGCTCTGTCATTAGCCTACTGTGTGACTTTGGGAGAATTACTTTC
This sequence comes from Balaenoptera borealis, assembly GCF_965194805.1. Lineage (NCBI taxonomy): Eukaryota > Metazoa > Chordata > Mammalia > Artiodactyla > Balaenopteridae > Balaenoptera > Balaenoptera borealis. The sequence continues at coordinate 97,878,564 of NC_138868.1, forward strand.
CCTCTCTGAACCTCAGCTTTCAAAACTGTGCCCTTACAAGAAGCATGGGGGCCTCTTTTTGTTCAACTCAAGCCCGCTGGGGAGGGGCAGGCAGGAGCCTGGGCTGGTGTGGGCTGCTGTGCCGAGCTATGCCGAGCGCTAGGCTCAGACTGGGTGTGGACTGCGGGAGGAACAGGCGGCCTGGATCCAGCCGGGAGATCCTGGACTGTCCTTGACTCATCATGTGGCCTTAAGCAAATCACTTCCCCGATCTGGTCCTCAGTTTCCCTTTCAGGATAATCAGGAGACTTGGCCAAGTAGTCTCCGGGATCCCTCCCGTCTCTGATGTTGTAAAGATCTACTCTTCCCCCTCCCCCGCTCCTTTTGGGCCTCAAAACCTGTCCTAGGGACTCTGAGAGGCTCCGCATACAGACTACTATTCGGGGCAGCCGGCCATGGGCAGGCCGATGGCTGTGCCTGAGCCCCGCAGGGGCTCCGGCGGGAAGCAAAAGAGCGGTGGGAATGGAGAGGCACCAGCACCTCAGGTGGGGGACACAGGAAGCTGGTGAGCAATTCTGAGTTGCAGCGTGGGAGCTAGCCCTTCCCGCACACGGCAGCTCCTTCCTCAATCAGAACTACCTCACCAGGCCCCAAGCAGGCTGGGCCCCAAAACATCAGTTTAGGGGAGACACCTGAGCCAAACCCAGTCCTCCCAGAAACCAGGCCCAGCTCCAAAGTGTCCTCCAAGTGTTCTGGGGGAAAAGCCTTGGACTGAGTTAGATGCTGTGTCCACCCGGAAGGAACCAGCCAGAATCCCCAGCACCTGAGTCCACATCCCCTGCCTCAGTTTCCTATCTGTTAAGTAGGGAAGCATCCTCTCTGACATCCCATCCTTGGAAGGACTCAGGGGCTCCAAGGGCAGACATCCTTTTAAACCAAGGTACCTTTGGTTCTGTCAAATACCAGCCACCTCTGTTCAACGCTGCCACCTTCTATCTGGCTTCTTTCTCGGGTAGCAGCTGCCGGCATTAGGACTACGAATGTTAGGCTACTCCTAGAATATTCTAAAATGCATCTGACCACTAAACCACTGGCGAAGGTCTCTGGGTTACCAGGGAGCAGGCAGAAATGACAAAGAAACCATGAGAAAAGTAGAAACCAAGCACTTCAGCATTTCCTTGCATTCGGAAAGCTGAGGATTTTCTTATAGGGTGAGCCTCCTAGGCAAGGGTGTGTGGGTGTGTGTGTAAGAAAGAGAAAAATGCAAAGAGATGCAAAAACAGAAGGCAAGAGAGAAAAAGACTGGGCTGTCTGGGAGAGCAGAGCCCCTGGGCCAGGTGGGTGCCTTTGGTCCTGAATTGAGGGCCGGCCGATTCAGCAGCACGTAACTAGGATAGAGCAGTCGCAGATGGGACACGAGCGACCTGATTCTTCCCGGCAACCACCCTCATCGTGAAGTCGCATGAGGGCAGACTCTGCACCAGCTGTCAGCTATTTCTCTTGAGCCCAGAGCAGATGAAACAGATGTCTGCCTAGTCAGACACAGCTTAGAAACAGGGGGCAGGAAGGATGGCCCATCCAACCACGGAAAGAATAGACAACATCGGCATGACGGTTAGCCTTGGGGGGCATAAAGGGTTGTCATCTTCCAGAAATAACCAAGAGCCCTCCAAGAAGTGGGTGTTTAGCCCCAGGGTGCTTTCAAGGTGGATGGAGTCCGCCAGGATTCTGGGAAGGCAATGAGGGAAAAAGAGGAAACATCTAACAAGAGGGGAGCAGAACGATCTCATCCTTGATGGGGACCCAGCAGTGTCAATGGCATCACCAGGAAAGGAACAACAGGACTCCCTGTGACAATCCTGGCACCGCCTCAACTTGCCCCACTCTGCACCCCTGAAAAAAGTCACACTCAAGGGATGTTCAGGGGAGACCATCTGTTTATTGCAGCCAATAAATCCAAGCAATGAGACAAACTGCAACAGAAACTGTCTGCTCCCCAAAGCAGACACATCACAGCAGTTGGGTCACAGAGGACCATTTCAGTTTCTCTCCCCACCACCTCTTCCATTACCACATAGCACATAAATCCTAGAAAGTGCATAAGTAGTTGTGTTTTCCCCTCCAAGTGCACAAAGAGCAACAAGAACATTCCATAATTTGCCTTTGGTGAATCAACTCAAAACACTGAGAAATGATTGTTTCCCCCTCAACGTAACTTTCGGGGTGGATGTAGTGAGATGTTTTATATTTGTATATATAATATATCTCTACCTATATATAGACTATGTACAAACGCATCAGCAAGCTTCAATAAAGGAAGACATCAGCAAGAGGCACAGCAAGAGACACAGGCTGTCTATCCTTAAGACGTATGTAGGAAGAAAAATTTCTCCATTTATCACCCGTTCCAATTGCACCAAGCCATTCCTATGGCCTGGGACTGTCTTTTGGACCTGGCCAGTATTTTCAATTGTCCATCTGCTTAACCTGACCTTGCAAATACTTACCAGCCCAACCTCACCAAGGAGACTCACAGGGAGAAATGTGGATCCAGCTTTTCCTTTTTATAAATTGGGAATAACTGTGATTAGTCCAGAGCTAGGGGGCAGATAGCTATTTCCAAAGCCAGTTCCAAGGCACCTCAAGGCATTTCAGTCCTGAAAAAAATGTGCTTTGTTCTTATAAGCTAAATCCCATGGGTTGGCCAGCCCATCTCTCTTTACAGGGGCCCTTAATTAGGAGAAAGGGACAGATAGGGGGTTCCAAGAGAACAGGAGAGGCAGAGGCAGTTGAGGAAACCAGCAGACTGAACCCAGCACAGCGCAGTGATGGGAACATGCAGCCAGAAGTAGGGCTTGAGCCCCACGGTGCAGGAAGAGGTATACACTAGAAAGCAGGGTGCTGTGGAAACATCTCACCAGTCTCCCACCTCTACTCACAGAAGCCCCATTTTGTTCCCAGCCTCATTGCCCTGGGGGAGGCAGCTCTATGAGGCCTCTGGAAGAGACTCTAAGAGGCTCGGGAAGAAAGTGCATATGAGGATGGGTACCTGAGACAAAGGTGTCTCCTGGCCCATCCCCATCTGCTTGGGCGCCTGAGGCCCCTGGAGAGGCACTGCTCTCCCTAGGACCCTCTAGGTCAGGGCAGAGAAAGGAAGGAACCCAGAAGTCTTGGGCTTCTTTATAGAGAGTTAGGACTCCTTGGAATAAACCTAGGGAATCTTGCAAACAATTTCCCTAAATGTTATGAGTCCTGAAAAAAGAAAAGTTCCCAGCATCCACACAGATCCTCACTCATCCTGGAAGAGGGGAGCACTTAAGTTGCCAAAAAGTGAAATCTGCAAGCTGCAGACATGTTATTACAACCACCCTTGGTCTCAGCTGGAACGAGGGTGCCCACTACCCATCTCTCCCCTCTCAGCTGGTTGGCTCCAAGGATGGGCAATGTCCACTCACCCCAGGCATCCTGGGGGCTTAGCCCACCCCCATTGGCAGTGTGTTGATTGGCAGTTAGGTACTGATGAGTTAGAATTTCCAGGTGAGCTGGACTCCTCCCACCCAGGAGCTCTCAGGCTGGTTGCCCACCCTCCACTCTGTGCCCACTCTTTCTGGCCTCTCACCCTCTTCCCTATTGTATCCTCCCTCTTTCCTTCCTTTCCTCCCTTCCCAGGGCCCAGATTCTGGAATCTCTTCCTTTTTCTCCTACTCCAGCCCTGGAAGCAGTGGCTGCAGAGGTGGAATTAGATGCACCAAAAAAAAATTCATCTTGGTCCCCACAGTGCTGACCTAGCAGTTCCCAGCTCTGTTATGGCTTTGTGTGCATCCCCAGTACCTGGCCCAGTGCCTGGCACATAGGAGATGCTCAATAAATGGATGTTGAATTGAAGGGAATTAAACTGAATCACCCGTATGCTATTGCTCTCTCCCCAGAAAGGCCATGTGCTGGGCAGAGGCAGAGAGGGCTCCCAGAAGCTGTCAGAGTCCCATCTCTACCCCCTTTCCCCAGACTCCTGCCCTGAGCTCTGACCCCCTGAGCCCGGGGAAGGGCCTGAGCTCTGAGAAAGGCTGGGAAGTGCTGCAGAGGGTCAGCCTGGGGTGGGCGTGGGGCATTCCAGCAGCTCTGCCCTCCCACTCCCATCACCCCATCCCTGCCTCAGTCACAGCCTGGAGGGGCTGGGCTCCGGGGAGGTGAGCAGGGCTGGAGGAGCTCACCTCCCTCTCCTCATCTCCTTCATCTCTCTGTCTGCAGAGGCCCCTCCCACCGGGCAAAGTGTGGCTCTGTTCATCCAAACTGGAGACTGAGGAACCAGAGGAGAAGCAGGCCTCTCGGTTGTGAGTTTGAACCTCAGTCTCCTGGTCTGTAGTATGGGTGACTTGGCTAGCTGATCTCTGAGGATCTTCCAAGGCAGTGTCTCTCTGTCTCTCTCCCGCTCCTGAGGCTTGAGCAATTCCCTCTTCATGTGAGTAAAATGGCAGTGAAAGTTGGCTCCCCACAGATGCTACTTTCCTCCCCCCCAGAGAGAGCTGTCGGGGCAGGGGAGGGTGTGACATGGCTCCAGACGTGACATGGCCACAGGATCTCAGAGGCTACAAGGCTCCCCTCATGCTTCCCTCAGGGCCCGAAGCCAGATGAAACCCTGCTGAGGGTAACGGGGAAAGTCTGAACAGAACCCCAGCGAGGCCCCCGCTCTGCACACCTACTCCTCTGACTGGCTCCCACCCCCTCCCTCCTTATCTCCGCACCTCAGCTGCTCCTGGCCCAGGTGATGGCGGCCACCCTGGGGGAGAAGGCAGTCAACCTTGAACTCCATTTTACAACGGAGCCCCCAGCCCCTCGTCCCTCAGCTAACTTTGCAATTGTCTCCTGTTAGTGGGTAGCTGCGGTGAAAAATGACCACCACCTGGAGAAACACAGCTCCCCGCCCCCCATGGCCTAGCTCAGCAGCCCTTTGGTACTTTTCTTGCCAAAAATCCCAAGGGCTTTGCAAGCCAACAGAAACCCAGAGGCTTCTGTGGTAGCAGCTATCGAAGGAGAAAGGTGAGAGCAGAGCTCCCTGGGCCAAGGCTTGTCTCCAGCTGCCTCCAGCTTCCTTCCCTTCAAGGCCCAGGAAACGCACGGTCATCCTTTCAACACACCCCCAAGTTATAGGAACCCATCACCACGCCCATGACGAGGCTGCCCAGGGCCAGGAGCAGCCGGGGAGCAGAGGCATGCCACGCCCCAGGCCTTCTAGAGGCAGCCAGCAGAGCCCCGGCCCACCTGCAGGTCCCCTCTGAAGCCGCCACCAGACCAGTCCACGCACTGGGCAGGCTGGACAGCTGGCCTCCTCCTCCTCCACTGCCCACCCTCCCCCTCTCTCTCTGCGCCCCTCCCACAGGCCTCCTGCCTCTTCTCAGAGGCTGGCAGTTTTGAGCCCGCTTCTCCCTCCCCCCAGGGCCCACACATCCCAGACGCCAGGGCAGGTTTCTCGAATCAAAGAGAGGTGAGTCTCTCTTGCTGCAGGGTGGCAGATACGAAGGGAGGGGTTCAGGAGGCCCCAGGTCAGCCCTGGGGTCCTGGTTCCAGAGAAGCACACCAAGAGAGGGCAGGCGGGGGCACACTGTGCAGGGCAGAGAGTGGGAGGGAGACAGGACGCAAGGGAGGGGCTGCAGGGCCGGCCGCCCGCCCGTTACTTGGTGCCATCGTCCGCGTTGCCCTCTCCATCCGTCTTGCCCTCCTCCTCCGTCTTCAGGTCATCCGTGCTCAGTTTCTGCTCTTTTTTCCTCCTCACACACTTTACTACCATCAGCACCAAGATGACCACAGCCAGAAAGCCCCCGACGGAGGCGCCCACGATCACGGCCACAGTGGAATCCCGCTCAGGGGGCTCTGGAGAAGGAGAGGAAACAGACCCGCTTAGCCCTAGGGCTGGAAAAGGGAGCCTCGTCCACTGGCCCCTGCTCCCTGCAGTAGGTGTGGGGTGGTCCTGACTTTACTCTCCTCCGTGGAAAGCACTCTAGTCAAAGCCAGAAATCAACCCAGGCCATGGACCTCTAAGCGCCCCACCCACCCCATAATCCCAGGGCACCTAAAAGCCCCAGGGGAGGGCAATATAATGCAGTATCCAAGAGGATGGACTTTGAGGTCAAATGGACCCAATTTGAGTCCTGATTGTACTATTTATTAATTGTGTGACCTTAGGTACCTTACGTAGCCTCAGTTTCCTCATCTGTAAAATGGGAATAATCATAGTACCTCCCTCATAGGGTTGTATGAGGATGAAGTGAGATATTGCATCTAGAGAGTTTAGCCCTAGCTATAACCGAGACATAGCAAGTGTCCAATAAATGAAAGCTGCTCTTGGGATTCTTAAGATCGTGATCATGCTGGATAGCATCATCAGGACTCTCTGAGACATAGTCCTCAAGGACTGGAAGGAGTAAAACAGATGCCTTCCACCCAGCACATGCTGTTGCTCCCACCCCTCAGGAGGGCACAGCCTCTCCCAAGGAGCCCCAGCTAGTCCTGCTGGAGAGTAGCTGGGTGGGAACGGGCAGGGCCCCCCAGCAGCCCCTCACCTTCTATGAGGACTTGCAGATAGATCTTGCCGTGGCCGCGGTGGCGGTCGGGTGGGTTCATGATGTAGCAGTTGTAGGTGCCCTCATCCTCCAGCTGCACGTTTCTCAGTGTGACTGACACGTCATACTTACTGGGGTTCCCTGAGAACTCCACGCGGTCTCGGAACCGCTCCAGCTTCAGGTTAATGATCTTCATGCGGAACTGGAGAAACTGGGGGGGCAGGAGGCGAGGGACAGGATAGGGGGCTGGATGAGCAAGGAGCTGCAGGGACAGCAGGATGCCCCTCCTCCCATGCCCCCTTTTACCTGGAAGAGAGGCAGTCACCTCTAGATCTCTGCCACCCTCCCAGGGCCACCCAGGCACGAGAGCACACCTCTGCCAATGCCCTCAGGAGCAGCTAGCCCACCAGGGTATGCTAGGGTCCTGGTACAGTGCAGGGGCAGGTGGTGGGAAAGGGGAGCTTCACGCTGTGGGGCTCCTGCCTCCCCCACCCCTGCCTCCATCTGAGAACTCACCATCTCCTCGGAGCAGTTACTACACTCCTGGTAAGTCCAGTTCAGGGAGAACTGTTTGTGGTTCACGGTGTAGCAGGAGTTGAAGGTGCAGGACAGGCGGGCATCAGAGCCATTGAGGACGTTGAGGGTGGTAGGTACTGTGACTTCCATGCTCCTCCCTGGTGGCACTGTGGACAAAGCCACAAGCTGGTGAGGATTCTGGCAGACAAGGCCAGGGAGGGGGCAAAAGCCTCTGCACCTGGTGGGGAGCGGAGCAGAGCTAGGACAGCTGGCTGGGTCCCTTATGGCTGAAATTAGGGGGTGGGGTGGAGTGGGGTGGGCAAAGCTCCTAAGCGGTAACTGATGTGGCCCTTGGGGTGGAGAGAGACCACATCGTCTGTCAAGCCAGGGACAGACAGATGGCCTCAAGCCTTCCCTCCACCTGGCTGTCCTGCCACAGGACATGTCCTGTGTGTCATGGCCACCTGATGGCTTGGACAAGGGGCTGCACAGTGCTGGCCTCAGTTTCCCCTTCTTCCCACCACTTTCAACCATCTCGGCTGAGCCAAAGCCCTTCCAGCTAAAGCTGCAGTGTCCCCTGGGGGCAGGCAGCCTTGAGGACAGATGCAGATTCAGAAGGCCTCGCTCTCTATACCACAGGGCAGAGTCAAGCCGTATGCCCAGTCCAGCCCGGCCCAGCCCCCTTCTCTTCCTCAGGCTCCTGGCAGGGACAGAAGATGAGCTACGGGAAGGAAGAGATGCCCCAGAAGAATAGGCACAATTCTAAGGGATCAACTGATGGGTCTACAAGGACAGGAGTCCCTTTTGGAAATGCCAGGCCTGGACACACCACGGCAAGGAGCTGATACAGGCTGCAGGGACAGCAGGGTGCAGAATCCTCTGGGGAGCACTGGACCTGGTCCAGGAGCCCTGGGTGTGTGGCCTGAGAAGGCCCAGCCCACTCTGACATTCCAAGCAGGGCAGAGGCTAGGGTGAGGGGAGTGAGCCAAAGCCCTCCCAGCTGAAGCTGCAGTGCCCATCCCACACCCCGCCCACAGAGGGGCAGAAAGCCTTGGGCACGAGATTTAAGGGGGTGCCCACCCTCAGGGTCGTGCAAACACCTCCTTAAATTTTGCACCCTGGGCACTGCACTCACCTCACCCTAGCCCTGGGCTGAATTCTAAACTTCTCTGCCAATATGGTCAAAGCCTCATCCCAAGAGATGAATATTCTTTATAAAGGAGAAGCAGTAATGCTCAGTATCAATCATTCACTCATTTACCAAATATTTATAAATCACCTCCTGTGCCCCAGGCACTCAGTCTAGGCCCCAGGGATTATTGCTATGATGGAGGCAGGCAGAGGTACTGTAACATGGAGCTTATATTCTAGGGAGGGGGACAGACATTAACAGGGAAAAGAAATGATGTAACTTTAGGTATTGATTCACAGGCAAGGGCTGTAAAAAATAAAGCAAGGTGCAGGGTGTGTTTGATATCGGGTGGTCAGGGAAAGCTGCTCCGAGCGGTGCCCTGTAGGTGGCCCCCCCACTAAAGTGAAGGAGTGAGCCATTTGAAATTTTGAAGGAATCCAAGGCAGCAGAATATCAAGAGGAAAGTTCCAGCGGTTGGAATGAGCATCACACGTCGGAACACAATCAGCAGAGTGATCAAGGGGGCAACTGGAGAGAGCTGAGGCCCCAGCGTTAGGCCAGGACCAGGACACTATTCTTCTGAGTGAGAGAAGCCACTAGGGGGCGGCGGCAGGGGGGCAGCTAGGAGGCACGGAGACCCCATTAGACGTGGTTCAATCCCAGCTCTGCCTTCTATCGGCTGGGAGAACATGGGCAAGTTCCTCCATCTTCTGAGCCTCAGGCCCCTGCTCTGTAAAACGCAGCTGATGATACCTACCTCCTGGGGTTATGGTAATAATTAAATAAGATAAAATATGTAAAGCAAAGGGTAGGGGAATTCCCTGGCGGTCCAGTGGTTAGGACTCGGCACTTCCACTGCGGTGGCCCAGGGTTCAGTCCCTGATCGGGGAACTAAGATCCCGCAAGCTTCAAGGCACAGCCAAGAAAAAAAAAATACAAAATAAAAATAAGGCAAAGGGTAGCCTAAATTGTCCTCAAGTTCCGCCCCCTAAGCAGGAAGGGCTTCTGGGGCAGTCTCCCGGCAGGGACACCTTGGAGCCTGGCCCCTCAGGGCAGCCCCTTGGAATTCCCCCGGATTGCACAGGGCTCGCGTTTTGCAAAAGACTTCGTTGTGCAAAGCTGCCCGGCCCCACCCCAGGGGCAGCAGCACTGCAGCCTGGAAGCAGGGATAGCGAAGTCCTTCCACTCAGCTCATCCCTTGGGATGAGTGGCCAGGGCCAGTAGGCAGGACTTAAGAACAGGAGATGCTCTGAACTGCTGGCCAGGGAGGTCGGGACCCAGCCCTAGACAGAGGCACAGGCACACGGCCCCACCTGCAAGGCCAGGCTTCCAGGTGTGCTCAAGTGCTCGGCAGGGAAATAGGAACTGGAGAGGCTGAGCGGCACCTCCAGGAGAACAAAGCCCGGTTCCTCTCTCCTCACTCTCACGCGCTATGAAAGCACTGAGCACGGCGCCAGGCTAGGAGGAGGTGTGCTGAACATGCCATCTCCGCCCCCGCTCTGCAGAGGCGGAGGTATCTTCAGGGAAGGAGCCCGGCAGGGCCGTGTCCTGAGCTTACCTCACATCCCAGGAACACCTTGCTTCCCTAGCACCTTCCCTGGGAAGGTTCGGCGACCTTTCCAGGGCACCTGAGCAAAAGGAGCCTCCAAGTGGCATTAGGAAGAAGGTCCCACACATCTGGCTGACCCATCCCTGCCTCTGTCCCGCCCCAGGCCACAACATCACTCCAGAGACAGAACTTGAACCCTACCAGGAGCTCCCTCCATCTTGAAGGAGCTAGCACTCTGCTGTGCGGGAGGGCAGGGCCCTGGGGAGCGAGGGGCCTTTTCTGGCCAGCAGGAGGGGGGCACACTGAGACTGTGCAATCCGGGTCCTTCCCCGCATCCCTATGGCGCGGCCTGCAGGAGGCACCAGGCGGACACGTGTGCCCTCTAGTGGTCAGAGAGGTCAACCGTCAAGTCCCAACTGCAGAGAGAGGAACAGGGGCCACCAAAGCAGGGGGAACCTCGGGAACTGTAGATCCAGCTCCATCATCTTACCAACGAGGAAAGTGAGGCCTGAGAGAGACACACAGCAGGTAGGGACAAGCCGGGTCCCGAATCACGGTTCCTGGCTCCCAGTACAGCACCCACTTCCGCCTGAGGTCTCCCAGGGTCTCAGCTCAGGGCAAGGGCCTTAGGCCTTTCACCAATCCAGGCCCTCATTAAAGATGAGGAAATCATCATGCAACGAGGACAGAGTTGTGAGCAAAATCCTGGGCTCCTGATGAACTCTGCTGCTTCAGGAAATTAGCCGAATCCACAGCTAGGGCCACAAAAGGACTTCATAGTAACAACAAGGTGCTTACTGTGTGCCAGGCGCTGTTTACATACCCTACAGATATCACCTCATTTAATACAACAACCCTATTATCACCCCCACTTTCCAGGTGAGGAAATGGAGCACAAAGAAGTTAAATGAATAGCCCAAGTTCACAGCTGGTAAGTGACAAAGCTAGACTGGAACCCAGGCTGCCAGGCTGCCGGGCTCTAGACAGCAGCTTGAGGGGTGGAGGCTGGGTGAGGGGGTGATTTTTGTTCCAAGGGGTCGCAGGCCTCAGTCCTCCTGCTGTCTACATGGCAGGTCCGGCCCCCATGTCAGCCCCCAGCCAGTCAGGCTGGCAGAGGGGAATGGTCTTCTTTAAAGGAACCTCCATACAAGGGGGGCTCACAGTCTTCCTGGTTGTCCCCTTTGGGACCAGGTCTGGAGCCTGAGTCTCTGATCTCCAACTCACAGAAAGGAAATGATTCAACAAGGGTACCGTAAGGATGTGGCTTTTGAGCTCAGTTCCAAAACTTCACTGGTGCCCAGGCCCCCTCACTCTCTCTAAGGCGTATCTGGGCACCTCAGGCCCCATGTCATATACTTTTCTAACTGGCCCGTCTTGCAGAGATCACAGAAATTTGCTCATCTCCTGTCAAACACTATTTCCTACAGAAACTAGAAGTTAATTCTCTTCACGCCTCTTTCCAACCCTACAGCAACCTATAAGGTAGGTTAATTTTCTTCTTGGTTACAAAAAAAAGAACAGAGTTTGTCTAAGCAGAGAAATTAGTCCCCACCCTTCTGGAGCACGCTGTGTCCCAGGGCAACCCCTGCCTCCCAGGTGACTGTGACACGCAGCCCAACTCCTGGGCTGCCTTACCATTCAGACCCACCGCCTCAGGTCTCCTTCCCAGGCCAGGCCACCCCCATGCAGCCAGGAGAGCACCTGTCCTTGTCACCCCTCACCCCCAATCGCCATTGGCTCCCTGCTGCTTTCAGGATCTCGTCCAGGCTCCTGGGCTTCTGAGCCCTTTGCCATCTGGGACCATCCAGCACCCCAGCCTCATTTCCTGTCCTGCTCCCAACCCTTCACGCTTCCTCCGCTCCAGTGACCCTGGAGTTCTTACTTTTCTGAAAACGCCGCCTTCTCCCACTCCTCCATGCCTTTGCACGTGTTTTTGCTGCAGGTTGGGAAGCTCATTCACCCTGCTGCCCCTGAGCCCTCTTGCTTACCCCACAGATCCCAGCTAACAAGGCATCGCCCCCGTGGCAGCTTCTCCAGTGCCCGTGCCCTCTCCCCAGACCGGGAGGTTTCTGTCACTTCCAGACCGGGAGGCAGAATGGCATAGTGGCCAAAACCAGCGCTCTAGCACCGTGGTCTGATCTTACGAAAGATGGTTCACCTCCCAGCACCTCAGTTTCCTCATCTGTAAAATGGGAGACAACAATAGGCCCTACCTCCTGGGGCTGTTGTGAGGATTGAATACTAAAACATAAAGCTCACAGCAGTGCCTGGCACATGGTCAGCCCCCACCAAAGGTTAGCTGCTAACATGGGATGCTGCATTACTATTTTTTGTTTATGTTCCCTAGTCCCTTGGGAGACTCTGGGGAGCTGATTCTTATTTATCTTGGCATCCCTGGACCCAGAACAGCATGTGACACACAGTGGGCACTCGATAAAAGTCTATAGAGGGAAGGGAAGGCGTTTTCCCCTGTGTGTCCGTGTGCAGTGGGCCTGAGTGAGGGCCAGACACCACTTTCTAAGCCTCGCCTAACATAACCCAGACTTTGGTAACCATGCCAATGACCGTGGAGCCAAGAGTTTTGAGAAAAACTCTAAGGAAAACCAATCATTTGGATTGCTTCTAACTGAAAACTAGTCTCATGTGCTTCTGTCGTGTGTACAGCAGGTTGGCCAGCTGTCCCCTGTCCCTTTGTCAGCTCTGTAGTCATCCTCACAAACCCAGGCCCTGTCTCAGCCCCCTCCCTTGTCACTTGTGACATCCCTCCATCTTGGGGACTGATGCTGCTACAACCACCAAGGTTCCATTGTCCACTTGAGCCCTCGGCCTTGGAGTACCAGGGCATGCCTCATCACAGCGACAATCAAGTTCAAGTTCAAGGTCCCTACTCCTGCACCCTCCCCCCATCCAGGTTTGCAGAGGCTTTAGCTTCCTCCCACCACTGCCTCACAGCCCCCATGCCTTGACCTCTTCACCCTAGATTCCATCTTCCTATAAGCAACACCCTGGTCCTGGTCCCCGAGCCCCCTTGCTTTCTTCACTTAGATAAGGCTCTCCCTCCTGCAGGAAGCTCTCCCTAACTCCCCAAAGAGGTTGTCTGTCCTCCATCCTCATTTCCTTGTACACTGGTCGCTCACCCAACTCCCCTCTTTTTGCCTGTACTTAAGATTCTTTGATCCAAATTATTGTTACTATAGCAGCATCATTTCTTAAATATTGGGGGCAGTAGAATTCAGTGGTTAAGAATGGGGTGAAGCAAAAATAAACTCAAAATGGATTAAAGACCTAAATGTACAGCCAGACACTATAAAACTCTTAGAGCAAAACATAGGCAGAACACTCTATGACATAAATCACAGCAAGATCCTTTTTGACCCACCTCCTAGAGAAATGGAAATAAAAACAAAAATAAACAAATGGGACCTAATGAAACTTCAAAGCTTTTGCACAGCAAAGGAAACCATAAACAAGAAGAAAAGACAACCCTCAGTGTGGGAGAAAATATTTGCAAATGAAGCAACTGACAAAGGATTAATCTCCAAAATATACAGGCAGCTCATGCAGCTCAATAGCAAAAAAACAAACAACCCAATCCAAAAATGGGCAGAAGACCTAAATAGACATTTCTCCAAAGAAGATATACAGATTGCCAACAAACACATGAAAGAATGCTCAACATCACTAATCATTAGAGAAATGCAAATCAAAACTACAATGAGGTATCACCTCACACCAGTCGGAATGGCCATCATCAAAAAAATCTGCAAATAATAAATGCTGGAGAGGGTGTGGAGAAAAGGGAACCCTCTTGCACTGTTGGTGGGAATGTAAATTGATACAACCACTATGGAGAACAGTATGGAGGTTCCTTAAAAAACTAAAAATAGAACTACCATACGACCCAGCAATCCCATTACTGGGCATATACCCTGAGAAAACCATAATTCAAAAAGAGTCATGTACCACAATGTTCATTGCAGCTCTATTTACAATAGCCAGGACATGGAAGCAATCTAAGTGTCCATTGACAGATGAATGGATAAAGAAGATGTGGCACATATATGCAATGGAATATTACTCAGCCATAAAGAGAAACGAAACTGAGTTATTTGTAGTGAGGTGGATGGACCTAGAGTCTGTCATACAGAGTGAAGTAAGTCAGAAAGAGAAAATCAAATACTGTATACTAACACATATATATGGAATCTAAAAAAAAAAAAATGGTTCTGAAGAACCTAGGGGCAGGACAGGAATAAAGATGCAGACATAGAGAATGGACTTGAGGACACGGGGAGGGGGAAGGGTAAGCTGGGACAAAGTGAGAGAGTGGCATGGACATATATACACTACCAAATGTAAAACTGATAGCTAGTGGGAAGCAGCCGCATAGCACAGGGAGATCAGCTCGGTGCTTTGTGACCACCTAGAGGGGTGGGATAGGGAGGGTGGGAGGGAGGGAGATGCAAGAGGGAAGGGATGTGGGAATATATGTATATGTATAGCTGATTCACTTTATTATACAGCAGAAACTAACACACCATTGTAAAGCAATTATACTCCAATAAAGATGTTAAAAAAAAAAAAAAGAATGGGGTGAAGTCAGACAACCAGGGGTTCAAATCTCAGGTCCCCTTAAACTACTGTGACCTTACTGGGCAAGTTACTTAACTTCTCTGTGCCTGTTTCCTCATCTGTAACGTGAGGATCATAATTTATCTGCCCCATACGGTAACCAATTGCCGTGAGGACTAAACAAGATACACAGCACGTGGGCACGTGAAAAGAGTTCATAAAGGCTAGCTATTATTGAGCACTTGCTATGTGCCAGACTCACAAAAAACCCAGGCAGTAGGTATTCTCCAGTTCACCCAGGAAAGAACTGAAGCTCAGAGGGGAGTAACTTGCCGATAGTATGAAGTAAATGACAAAGGTGGCTTTAAACCCAGATCGAGTCCAAGGCTCATGCTGTCTCTACTGCCTGAGCTTCCCTAACACTCCTGCTCTGTTGTTAATATGTTCAGTAACTCAGCAAAGCTCCTAGGCCTTATCGTGTAGGCTGTCAGGGGCCCTGGGCTGTCTCTAGCACTCCTGCCCAATATCCAGCACAGCATGCCAGAGAAGGAGAGAAAAAGAGGGAGAGAAGGAGTGAGAGAGAGACTTTGGGATGGGGAGTATTCCCACTGACAGCCGTTGGACTGGATCCTCAATTGCTATGCCAGCAATGAGTAAGTTTAAGAGCAAGAAGGAAACTACCTATAAAGCAGGCTTGCAAGTGACTCCCTAGCCCACCTACCCACCAGGAAGTCCATGAGTGGCCATGTATGAAATTAGCATTTGGATCTCTTGACAGTCTGCAAGGTGGAGCTGGACAGTTCGGAGACATGATCCAAAGGGCCACAACCACACTCATGTGTTCCTTTTCTTTCTTTTTTTTTTCTGATCCCTTCACCTGACCCCTCCTCCACTCCATCTGGCCCAAGCCAGAGAGCTTCTCCATCAGTGCCTGCTTCAGCCATTCTCTTCCCAATGCAGAGATCATTCCTCAAGCCTGCTTCCCACCTACGCCTCCACACACTGCAACAAATCGGTGGTACAGATTTCCAGGAAGCCAGACCCAGACTCAACTTTCTGCCCCCCTACTCCCCCGTACACTCTTTTCTGATATCCTAAATCCACCAGATTCCAAAGATCAAGGTTCACAGAAGAAGCCCCTTAAGGGAGCATTAAGTCCCAGGAGATTTGTAGCAGCTAAAAGAAAAAATCCATGAAGAGGCTCTGCACATCAGCCTACCCTCCGCCCCCAGCCCCCCCACATACGTCCATTTCAGGGAAATCCAAAGAAAAATCACCTCCCTTGACAACTGACACCTCCAAGGAACACTCAGATCCCCTGACCCAACATTTCTGCGACCAAGTCGTCCCAGCGTTATGCAGTCCCCAGCCACGTCTTCCCCCCATCCCCGTGCCTCCCTTCCCAAGGACAATGCCGAAGGGAGGCTCAAGCGATGTCTTCTTTCCTGCCCCCGGCCCCCATCCTCCTCCTGCTGCAGCTGCACTTCTGGACCCTCAGGAGCATGCAGATGTGCAGTCTAACTTACCCAAAGAGAAAAAGAGACTGAGCCCCGTGAGACTGAAGGCAGGGCGAGGTAGCCAGGCATCTTTGTGCATTTTCAGAGACTGAGATGTTAGTCGGGTGGGATAGGGGAGAGGGTGATTTGAGGGGCCGAGGGCTACAGGGGAGGAATGGTTAGATGCTAAAAGAAAAATGCACGGATGTACTTCAAAGACACATACAACATTAAGGAAGCTTTATTTCCATCTCTCTAATATGGCCGGCTTGTATGTTGCTGCTAAAAAGAGAGAGGGAGTGTGGAAGGGAGAGAGAAAAAAGTGGATGGAGTAAATTTTGTGGTTGGTGGATTTCGAAAAGCAGGTGGGAGGGCATAAAAAATCTGTCTGCAAAGAGCAAAGTTCCTCGGAAATTTTTACCCTCCAAAACCAGTACTAAAGCGTGGCCTGCCTTTCTTCTTCACTTGGGTGATTGTTGGAGTTGGAAAGTTGTTTGAGGAACCCATTTATTTCAAAGCTCCTGTGAGGGGTGAATTCTTTTTGTCATTTAAAAACACCCAAAAAAGGAGATGCTAATTTTTGTTTCCTTTGAAAAGGGTTCAGGGAAGTGAGTTGGGAGACTTTCAGGAAGTAAGAACTTCCTCATTTTTCTAGCATTTCCACTGAAAACAGAACAGCAGGTTGGTGTAAAAATACCTAAGAGCTCTTACAATCATTTGTAACATGAACTTTTGGGGAATCCTGATTCAATCAAATCAACAGTAAAAAGACATTGTTGAGATAATTGGGAAGAAAATAAATATGGACTGGGTGTTAGATTATATTAATGAATAATTCTTGATTGGGGGGGGCGTTAAAAATTTTTTGTGGTTGGGACTTCCCTGGCCATCCAGTGGTTAAGACTCCGTGCTTCCACTGAGGGGGGCGCGAGTTCGATCCCTGGTCGGGGAACTATTATCCCGCATGCCCCAAGGTATGGCCAAAAAAAAAAAAAAAAAAAAATTTGTGGTTATGTTCTTTAACATCTTTATCTATTATACACACTGGAGTGCTTATAGGTGAAATGATACGATGGTTGAAATTTGCTTTAAAATATTCCAAGAAAAATAGTGGGGGGGAGGTAGGTGACACAAGACCAGATGTTGAAACTAGTTGTTTCAACAGATGTTGAAAAAGGGAGAAAACAATAGGCTAGTATCACAAGTAGGAGAACTTGGGGTGGAGTACCCACGTGGCCCTAAGCAGATAAGGTGACCCCCACTCCTCTGGGGAGACATTTGAGGAGAACACAGGTTCTCACGCAGCCACTACACGCGCTTGCGATGGGCCACTGATGCACCAAGGAGAGAGCCACCCACATCTTAGAGCATTAACTCTGTGCCAAGTCTTTAAAAGTCTGTACTTAATTGTAAGCCTGGAAGAGGTGATTTCTTCTCTTTTTTTTTTAATTGCAATGAGGAAACAGAGGCCAACAGGGCCTAACCCACTCAAGTTACCTAGGATAGTTAAGGGCAGAGTCAGAGCCAGGACTCAAGCTGAGGTCTGTGTGAGACACTGGCTATGTCCAGTATTCCACATCGCCTGTTGCCAAGGGGAGGAGACACGACACCTTCCCTTGGGTTGTTTAGAGACACAGGGAAGAGAAGACTGGACTAGACGAAGCAAGGGCCTCTGCGTGTGTGTGTGTGTGTGTGTGTGTGTGTGTGTGTATAAAAGAAGATGCTAAGAGGCAGGGCATGGAGGAACCAAATGAGAGGCCAGCACAGTGCTTGGTTCAAAGCAGACACTCAATAAACAGGTGCTGCATAGCTGCACGGGGACACCCTGAATGAATGAATGAATGAATGAATGAATGAATGAATTTGGAGAGGAGTGGGACATCGTCCACATCATCGTGAAGGCAGTAAAATCTAGCTGAGGCTGCTGAAGCTGTCCTAGGCTGGAGAGGAGTGGAGTGGGCCAAATTTGGGTGGCAGTTGCTAAAGGCAGAAAGGCGGAGAGAAGGCATCTGTGCTCCTCCACACCAGAGGTGGTTGTCCATGCCTGGATCTTGCACAGACTCCATCGCCAAAGTTCCTCTGTCGCTCCACCAGAGTCTGGCTGCAGCTGGCTCATGCATTCACAGAGCTCACAGCCCAAGGGAAGGAAAATCAGAGAAGAAGAGATGGGGCAGCCTAGGGAGAAAAGTGTCGTCCGGTGGCCACAACCCTCAGGCCCCAGGCCTCCTCCGCTGTCAGCAGTGGCCTGGCTCACAGGTGTGCCCGGAGAGACAGATTGGCAGCAGCCCGTGCCCTGGCTCCCGCACGGCCCCTCGGCCAGGTCTGCAGCACCATGTCAGCCCGAGAGTTTTGGTTTGACATAGCCGGCCTCCTCCTTTTTCTTAATGCAGCTGAGCATGCCTGTGAGGCCCAGGGAAGCTGATTACCGGGCTCACTTGGTCTCACACTGGATCCAGACGCTTCTATTTTGGGGACATCTGAGACAAGAAGGGGATCCAGAAGTTCCTTTGCCTCTATCCAGAATTTGGCTAAGAGAAACCAAGTATATGACTCTATAGCCTTTGTCCAACTCAGCCCTCCAGGACCAAGGGTCAGAAGGCGCCAGATCAGGGGAGAGACACCCTGGCAGGGTGAGTCGGGAGGAGAGCTACCCCAGAACCTCCCCTCAACTCACGTGGGCCTCCAGATGCCCATTTGCTCCAAAAGAATACGCTTTCCCCAGGAGCCAATAAAAGCCTGGGAAGCAGAAACTTGAAGAGGTATTTTGCAGAATGAAGACACCACTGTTGAAGACTGGCCATTTGGGAAATGAAGCCCTATTTTCGGCATTTCTACCCAGTGCCATTTATCCGTGAAGATTTTATTAGACAACACTCAATTACCTACCCTGCTGGGGAAGACTGTTACGAATAACCTAAAGGAAGGTAGTTTCCTTTTGCCTTTGGAATTCGTGGTTGAAGCTACAAAGAGCCTCCCTAGGTACCACTGCCTTACTGGACCAGCATCACCTGGGATCTCCTTAGAAATGTACAGTCACAGGCCCCACCTCAGACCCAAAGCATCAGAATCTGCATTTTTAACAAGATCTTTAGGTGTTTCTTGAGCACAGTGAAGTTTGAGAAGTAACACCTTCAGCTAATATTAAAAGGTTTGCATCCCAGGAGCAAAGGGCAATGCAGAGGCCAGGTTTGAGAGGTTGGGGAGAAGGCACTGGCAAGCAGGAACAAACTTAGGGTTAAATGGGCAGAGCAACCGGCAGCCTGCTCAGGGATAACAATCTCACTCACCTCTCTTCTCTGCCCAGGGCCCTTCCCAAGCCATTCCACACCAGGCGAGGTTTCTCTTACCCCGCATAGGGCTTCGCATCATGGTGTCTCTGCCTTTGCAGTTTCCTCTTCTAGGAACGCCCTTCCTCCCTCATCTGCTCAGCCAGCTCCTCATCCTTCTTCAAAAACCTGCTACAAAGTAACCCCTTCTTTGTCGTACCTACATACCTCTCCTCTCTCTGCTGCTGTGACCCCGGGTCCATTCACTCATTTACCAATTCCCTCAGTCAACAAACTCAAATATCTATTTAATGTCCCCTATGTGCCAGACACTAGGCTAAAAGCCAGAGACCCAGAAACGAGGGATATACAGCTCACCCTTTGAGAGCTTACCTTCTAACTAGGGAGACAAATGTATCAACTCCCATCTACAGTACACGTGGGTTGCCTGAGTCAGGGAGTATTGTCATTTTTTGTTTATACATCTTATCTCCCCAACTAGACTATAGCTGCTTTTTTTTAATATATATAAATTTATTTATTTATTTATTTATTTTTGGCTGTGTTTGGTCTTCGTTTCTGTGCGAGGGCTTTCTCTAGTTGCGGCGAGCGGGGGCCACTCTTCATCGCGGTGCGCGGGCCTCTCACTATCGCGGCCTCTCTTGTTGCGGAGCACAGGCTCCAGACGCGCAGGCTCAGTAATGGTGGCTCACGGGCCTAGCTGCTCCGCGGCATGTGGGATCTTCCCAGACCAGGGCTCGAACCCGTGTCCCCTGCATTGGCAGGCGGATTCTCAACCACTGCGCCACCAGGGAAGCCCAAGACTGTAGCTTCTTAAAGACAGGGGTTGTGTCTTATTCTTTTTTTTTTTTTTAATTATTTATTTTATTTTATTTATTTATTTATGGCTGTGCTGGGTCTTCGTTTCTGTGCGAGGGCTTTCTCTCTAGTTGCGGCAAGTGGGGGCCACTCTTCATCGCGGTGCGCAGGCCTCTCACTGTCTCGGCCTCTCTTGTTGCGGAGCACAGGCTCCAGACGCGCAGGCTCAGTAATGGTGGCTCACGGGCCTAGTCGCTCCGTGGCATGTGGGATCCTCCCAGACCAGGGCTCGAACCCGTGTCCCCTGCATTGGCAGGCAGATTCTCAACCACTGCGCCACCAGGGAAGCCTGTGTCTTATTCTTTTTAGTTTGTGCTGGGCCACTACTGGTCCCTGAGCAGATGAAAATGAATGAATTAATTAATGTCTAGTTTACATCTGGGGAAAGAGCAGAAACTCCATCAGCCTGACCTTTCACAGCCAAAGTGTGGTAGAACCAGGACTGGGAGCCAGGTCGAGCCACTCCACACCTTAGGAATTCCATTCAACAAGGGATTGTTCCACATGGGGTCAGATGCTGCAAAGCTCACAGAAAAGACCTAAACAGGATCTCTAAGAGTTTAAGATCTCTCGCAGAAAATAAAGCCTCATACCCATGAAACAATTAGAGAACATCAGAAGATAAAAGCTGGTAAGTGTAGAGACATCTAGGAAGATGTGAGAAATAGGAGATCACCCAGGCGAGACTCGAGCAGGGCCTTGAAGGAATATTGATTTGGGCAGGTAAGAAGGAAAAGGGAATTCCAGGCAGGGGAACACCAAGAGCAAAGGCTCAGAAGCACAAAAGACAAAGGTATATGGAGCAGAGGGTTCCTGTCATGGAAAAAAAAAAATGAGAGATGTGGATGGGTAGACAAGATGGCACCCAATCTCAGAAGGCCATGAACATATGATGTGGAGTTCAGACAAGGGCTTTGAAAGTTCTGGGACAAGTAAATCACTATTGCTCTCACCATCTATGAAATAAGAAGGGGCTTAGCTTTCTGTGAAAACTCCAAGTTCCCTTATTTTTTGATAAAGAAGGGGTGTTTCGAAAGTTGGGCTTTATAGAAGTGGTAATGGATCGCCTGATCTCCCTTGAGGAAGACCAAACCACATTTGCAAACCAGCTGGCCAGGACAGAAGGTCAGGAGTCTTGAGAAACTTTGTTTATTCTTAGTGAGAAGATAACTGGTCTGTGTTGGGATAAAACTTGCAACCTAAGGTTCTTTGGGTCTAAGCAACTGAGCCAAATCAGTGGCAGTGTGACCCCTTCCACACACACACGCACACACACAGAGCTAGTGTTTTATAAAAGAAAATTGCCAGTATAGACATGCAAGCATATGGACTAGCCAAAAGGAGAAAGAGTGGGGTGGCAAAGAGAAACAAAAGACCAAAGGGCTGGTGGAAGGCTGCAGCCTTTAATAGGAGACACATCTTCTGCAGGTCCGCAGTGGACAAACAGGCTGAACTGTTTTCAATTCCAATAGCCAAACTGTGACGGTGCCAGATTATCCATTATTCTTGGGTGGCCCCACCCCCTCTACCCTTAGGCTGCTTTCTGTTGGCAAAAGCCTGCTTGCTTCTGGAAGCCTTTGAATATGGGAGCATCTGGTGTCCTAGAGACTTAAAATACTACAAATTTGAGTAACAAAACTGCTTGGATCTACCAGGAGATCCAGTTTGCTCCATCTCCAGCAGGTTTCATACCCGTCAGAATGTCACACCTTGGAGCTATGCAAAGCCCTTCCCTGAGCTCAGCTTCCTAACTCTTTCTTTGAATGGGAAGAGGAACTTAGGTATTTAGGGTTGCAAGGGCTTCCTGCCCATAGAAATAAAAATTAATGGGAGATGGGGACAGAATCATCAGAAGACAAATCCACTGGGGGAAACACACTGGAAGAGGCTGGAGGGCCCAGACCAGGCTCTAGCCCCTAACTGACCTCATTTAGTCCCCACAATATATTTTATATCTGGGAAATAGCCTCAAAGAATTGACATAAACTTTGCAATATTGAAGAGAGAGCAAGAGGCAGAGCCAAGATTTAAACCAGGCCTATTTGACCTTGAAGCCATGTCCTACGCCATATGCCTTCATGGCCCTGGATTTAGTAGACGGCCACCCCTAGGCGAAGGGCATGAGGGAGCAAGCAGGTCTTTTCCATGGTCCCCTGCAGGGCTATTTTGGTTTGGGGCAAAATTATATTTGACAGCTGTGGACTTGCACTCTCAACTTTGACTCCATGCCTGTGTATAAGAGGAAGATTTGTGGAGAGGTAAGCTTGTGGGAGAGAGGTGGGCTTCCTCTTCCTCCTCCTTAGAATGGAAGTCGAACCTTGGATGAATCAAATTCAGATTTGATGTGGGCAAGTCAAACTCTGGAGGGGCATGCCCACACTTCCCGGGGGAAAGCACCCTCTCCAGGAAGGAACGTATGGAGAAGCTGCCCAGCCCACCCTCCAGCTCTTATCCCAAGTATCCCCTTCCACCCAGAACAACAGATGTACAATCACCATCCATCCATCTCACTAGGTATCCTGAAGGTCGTCATCCTATGAAAACAATAATTGAGGAAATGGAAAAGGACCCCTTAGCCCAGGAGAGCATGTTACCTTATAGCCCAGAAATGAAACCACTTCCTCCCCATGAACTCTTAGTATATGAAAGACTCCTCCTCCCCCCTCTCCTTATCATGTCAACACGTGTCCCCTCTCTGGTATGTCTTGGACAGGATATTGCCTTCAATCCACATACTGTAAATTATTGACATACTCCTTATTGAGAGCTGACAGGTGAGAAGGAAACATTTAATGACTCTTAGCCATGGCTGAACAACAAGAGGCTTCAGGCCTCCAAGTGGAGACCTGAGAGCCGTTGGTAAAAGAGAAAGTGAAGGATGAGTGTGGTATAGAGGGTTCTTGATATTTGCAGAGTTCAGGAAACCCTTCAAAAATGTAGCTCCACTTACAGCTGCATGGAAAAGAATGAAATGAGAACACTCTCTAATACCATACACAAAAATCAACTCAAAATGGATTAGAGGCCTAAATGTAAGGCCAGACACTATCAAACTCTCAGAGGAAAACATAGGCAGAACACTCTATGACATAAATCACAGCAAGATCCTTTTTGACCCACCTCCTAGAGAAATGGAAATAAAAACAAAACTAAACAAATGGGACCTAATGAAACTTAAAAGCTTTTGCACAGCAAAGGAAACCATAAACAAGACGAAAAGACAACCCTCAGAATGGGAGAAAATGTTTGCAAATGAAGCAACTGACAAAGGATTAATCTCCAAAATTTACAAGCAGCTCACACAGCTCAATAGCAAAAAACCAAACAATCCATTCCAAAAATGGGCAGAAGACCTAAATAGACATTTCTCCAAAGAATATATACGGATGGCCAACAAACACATGAAAGAATGCTCAACATCACTAATCATTAGAGAAATGCAAATCAAAACTACAATGAGGTATCACCTCACACCAGTCAGAATGGCCATCATCAAAAAATATGCAAACAGTAAATGCTGGAGAGGGTGTGAGAAAAGGGAGCTCTCTTGCACTGTTGGTGGGAATGTAAATTGATACAACCACTATGGAGAACAGTATGGAGGTTCCTTAAAAAACTAAAAATAGAACTACCATATGACCCAGCATTCCCACTGTCGGGCATATACCCTGAGAAAACCATAATTCAAAAAGAGTCACGTACCACAATGTTCATTGCAGCTCTATTTACAATAGCCAGGACATGGAAACAACCTAAGTGTCCATCGACAGATGAATGGATAAAGAAGATGTGGCACATATATGCAATGGAATATTACTCAGCCATAAAAAGAAACGAAATTGAGTTATTTGTAGTGAGGTGGATGGACCTAGAGTCTGTCATACAGAGTGAAGTAAGTCAGAAAGAGAAAATCAAATACCGTATGCTAACACATATATATGGAATCTAAAAATAAAAAAAAAAAAATGGTCAAGAAGAACCTAGGGGCAGGACAGGAATAAAGATGCAGACATAGAGAATGGACTTGAGGACACGGGGAGGGGGAAGGGTAAGCTGGGACAAAGTGAGAGAGTGGCATGGACATATATACACTACCAAATGTAAAACTGATAGCTAGTGGGAAGCAGCCGCATAGCACAGGGAGATCAGCTTGGTGCTTTGTGACCACCTAGAGGGGTGGGATAGGGAGGGTGGGAGGGAGGGAGATGCAAGAGGGAAGAGATATGGGAATATATGTATATGTATAGCTGATCCACTTTGTTATACAGCAGAAACTAACACACCACTGTAAAGCAATTATACTCCAATAAAGATGTTAAAAAAAACCCTAAATTTAGAAACCCCATTATAAAAAATAAATAAATAAATAAACAAACAACTTCAAAATGGATAAAAGACCTAAAGCTAAGGCCTGACACTATAAATCCCTTAGAGGAAAACACAGGCAGAACACCCTTTGACATAAATCGCAGCAAGATCTTTTTTGACCCACCTCCTAGGGTAATGAAAATAAAAACAAAAATAAACAAATGGGACCTAATGAAACTTAAAAGCTTTTGCACAGCAAAGGAAACCATAAACAAGACGAAAAGACAACCCTCAGAAAGGGAGAAAATATTTTCAAATGAATCAACTGGACAAGGGATTAATCTCCAAAATATAACAGCTCATGCAGCTCAATATCGAAAAAACAACCTAATAAAAAAATGGGCAGAAGACCTAAATAGACATTGTTCCAAAGAAGACATACAGATGGGCAACAAACACGTGAAAAGATGCTCAACATCACTAATTATTAGAGAAATGCAAATCAAAACTACAATGAGGTATCACCTCATACCGGTCAGAATGGCCATCATCAAAGAATCTGCAAACAATAAATGCTGGAGAGGGTGTGGAGAAAAGGGAACCCTCTTACACTGTTGGTGGGAATATAAATTGATACAGCCACTATGGAGAACAGTATGGAGGTTCCTTAAAAAACTAAAAATAGAACTACCATATGACCCAACAATCCAACTCCTGGGCATATATCCAAAGAAAACCATAATTCAAAAAGATACGTGCACCCCATTGTTAATTGCAGCACTATTTACAATAGCCAGGACGTGGAAACAACCTAAATGTCCATCAACAGAGGAATGGATAAAGAAGATGTGGTACATATATACAATGGAATACTACTCAGACATAAAATGGAACAAAACTGGGTCACTTGTAGAGACGTGTATGGACCTAGAGACTGTCATACAGGGTGAAGTAAGTCAGAAAGAGAAAAACAAATATTGTGTATTAATGTATATATGTGGAGTCTAGAAAAATGGTATAGATGAACTTATTTGCAAAGCAGAAATAGAGATACACATGTAGAGAATAAACGTATGGATACCAAGGCGGGAAATGAGGGTGGGATGGATTGGGAGAGTGGGATTGACATATATACACTACTATGTGTAAAATAGATAACTAATGAGAACAGAATGTATAGCACAGGGAGCTCTACTCAATGCTCTGTGGTGACCTAAATGGGAAGGAAATCCGGGGAAGAGAGGATATACGTATACATGTGGCTTATTCACTTTGCTGTACAGCAGAAACTAACACAACATCGTAAAGCAACTATACTCCAATTGTAAAAAATGTAGCTCACTTAAGATTGGATCAGAAATCAGAGACCCACAAGAGACCTGCTCTTTATCCAGGCCCTGAATGGCTAAGAGGGAAAAGTGGGATGCAGAGAAGGAGGAAGGCCCTGTGGGAATAAAGACGAGGAGATCCGAGCTGGGCCCAGACTAGAAATAAGAGTTCAGAACCAAAGGATTTTAAAAACTAACCTTATTAAATCTTACAGTAGTAACCCAAAGGTAAGGGAGCCTCACATTTCAGACCAAGAGTTAAATCAGTGGCTGTCCTCTTTGGCGACGCATGAGTGTCACTTTTGAAAAAGGCAAGTGCCCCAGCTCCACCCATGAAGTCCAAACCAGAACAACTCTGGTGGAGCCCAGCAAAGAACCACCAGCCACTCTGATACCCAGCCAGAATCAAGAAGCACTGCGTTAAATCAAAGAGCTGTATTCATACCCCACTTCCAACCCCATTCACCTCCTCAAAACTTTCCCAGGCCTCAAACCAGTCCCCAGTGTGTAAGTCACAGCAGGGTTTTCCTCCAGTCACTTCAATTGTTTCAGGAGTTCCACACCATAGATTCCTCACCAAGACTCCACTTGCCCCTCAGCCAGGGTAGAAACACAGGATGATTTCCACACACTGCATTTATTTAGGGATAATTGGCCAAAGAAATCATTTGGGTTGGTTTTTATCTCTGTGATTCTTCCCTGTAACCATCCACAAAGAGCACCATCCAAGCAGAGGGTCTGACCTGATGGGATGCTTGAGGCCACTGTGGCAGCTCAGTCAGGGTCCCCAGGGCCAGTGTCCCACTCCAGAGGGACCAAGTCCATGCTCCCCCTAATCAGGGCCTGTTCCTCCAGAGCTGTCCCATCTCTCTGCCAAGCTTCAAGCCCTCCATCTTCAGCCCTTTGCCTAAGCAATGAGGCCGGAGGAGGACTGGGAGGGCAGGGGGTCTGACATAACTGGTATATGGACTCAGGACACAAGGAAAAGAGAGTCTCTACCACGGCCAAGGGCAAAGGGAACTCCCCCTTCTTTTCAAAAGGCTTGCTCTGTTCTTGGCATTCCCCCATCTGACTTTTTGTCAGATGGGCTAGTTGGTGCTGACCTCAGAGAAGGCCAAACTGGGTGCTGTGGGGAAAGAGAAACAAAGCACATTTGTCAGAAGCATTTCAATCATAATAGTTACCATTTATTGAGCTCTTTCCATCTGTCTGGCCCATTCTGAATTTCACATGCACTGTCTCATTTGACCCTCACCACCCAAGAGATAGGTTTTATTATTCCCATTAAGGATTAGGAAACAGGTTCAGAGAAGCTAAATTACCTGCCTAAAATTGAGCTAGCTTCTAAGTCAGGGTAAAGATTTGGACCCTGGTGTGTCCAACTCCAAAGCTTGTGATCTTAACCATTGTGCTATACAGCCTCAGAAAGGGGACACGGCGTGGTGCCCCCTTCATTTAAGTAAATTTAATCAAGAAGCAAAGGTTCTTTATTACCCTGCTCTCTTTCAGATAACACCTCCCTACCTGAGGTCTCAAACAAGTGGTACGCAGGCCAGAATTCACCCACGGGCTTGTTTAATTTGGTACATAGTGCTTTAAAATAATTGGACAACCCCTGAAGGGCTTTGAGTTTGTGGCCTTGGCCTCGCATCACACTTGCTGTATTGAAACCGTTTCAAGGGGACAGGGGTGCCGTTTTCTGCAAAGTTTAAATCACAAGCACCTGGCAGTGAACATGAGGAAGCTGGCTTTGAAGCTGGCTTTCCCTCCTCCATCATCTCTGCCCCACAGACTATCTGCAAACAGTACCACCCAGGCGGCTGACACACTCAGCAGCAGCCACTGTGCAGCTGTATCAGCAGGTCTCTAAGGTGAGGTTCTGGCAGTCACTGTAGCATCACATGGCACTAACAGGAGAAGGATGGGGGGGGAGGGGAATGACTATATTCAACTTCAGAGGGGAGCTTATGTTTCCCTTGGTGGAGCCAGGCCAGGGCTCTGATCTCACACTCCCCTGGCAGAACCTTTCTCTGCTGTAATCATCTGGAAGTCATGTGTCCTTAGCGCTGGTGTGACAGGAACAAACACAAGCCATCATCCTATAAACAGAGGAGGCCAGCCTTCCTGAACCCAGCAGAACACTGCTCCCTCCATGGCTGGGGTGCCTATCATTCGTCTAAAAATAGCATCATATCCCTCGCCAGCTCAGTCCTTTTGTCCTTACCCCTACTCACTACACAGCCAGTGTCTTTTCTAGGTGCTGGACTTCCCTGGAGAGTTGAGCAAAGAGAAAGTAGGAATCAGACTCTGTATTATTACATGAAATTCAGCATGCAGCCTTGCTGGCAATTAGATTATGTCAAGGTATAATAAGTCACAGAATTTAAAAATCTAAGAGTTGGAAGGGACATTTTGAAAGGAAGGAAAACAATCCCTTGTGACACGATGCTTGTGCAAGGATCTTACAGCCCCCTCTTTACTATGCTGTGTTAAACCAGTATTGTACTGATGAGGCAGAGATCTTGCCTACCTTCATGAAGGCACTTCCTTTTACCTCTAAGATCAATCCTCTCCAGCCCTAGAGATACTCATAATACTCGAAATTGGGTATAAGGACAAGTTTGATATTACTTTTCTATCCAGCAGAGCTTCAGCTTCTCACCCTTTCCTACTACCTAGAAAAATCTCTGCCCTCAGCAGAGTGGCCTCCCCAGGGGACCTAGCAATGTGCATTCCCCATGAGTTTGCCATATCCTTCCCAGCTCCTTTTCCTGCCTCCAGATACCTGGCTTGGCTGGACCCAGAATATTTCTCACCATGGTCATGTAGGTGGCCTCTGACTTCCCACTTGGTTCTTCTTCATCAATCACCTCTTGCATGGTTATTGAGGAGTAGATATGTTTCTAGAGGGGAGAAAATCATGTAAATATCCCTAAAACTCAACAAGTCTTACATGCCAGAGAAAAGGCTATCTACCACTCTTCAAGGGGACGGGGGTTCTCCAGGGCATCAACCACCAAAATTAGTAGGTCAGAGGGTTACTAAGAGCTAGAGAATTATCATAGGTCACGATAATCCAGTCCTCAGACTTCCTGGAAATTAAGAAAATTAGCTCATCAGCAAAGAACACTATCTTAAGAACAAATTCTTTGGTTCAAAAGTCAAACATCTGGGACTTCACTGGCAGTCCAGTGGTTAAGACTCCACGCTCCTAATGCAGGGGGCATGGGTTTGCTCCCTGGTCAGGGAACTAAGATCCCACGTGCTGCATGGCGTGGCCAAAAAAAAAAAAATCAAACATCTTTGTTTGGATGGGCATTGAGGTAGCAGCAGAAAATTCTTATCTTGCCAAATTATTTGTACTTTGTGATTATTTCCTCCTAATTAGAGTCATGGCAGGACGGCATTCATCAGCAGCTAATTGTCATCGTCTCTTCCAGAGGGTTTATATGCCAGGAACAGCCCTCACTGAACTTCACATCTGTGAGGTCAGAGGTACTTTGTGATTCCCATTCCTGTCACTATTTGGAGAAGTGATAGCATCCATTGACAAAGTCTTGGACTTCTGGAGTCCCCTGCACTATGTTGTGAGAAAATCCTACTCTTGGGTCACAAACAGCCCAAAAGATGGAAAGGCAAATATTATAAGAGGAGTTTTTCAAAGGAAAGAAAGAGAGAGAGAGAGAGAGAGGGAGGGAGGGAGGGAG
Organism: Balaenoptera borealis; assembly: GCF_965194805.1. NCBI lineage: Eukaryota > Metazoa > Chordata > Mammalia > Artiodactyla > Balaenopteridae > Balaenoptera > Balaenoptera borealis. Next base: position 97,907,853 of record NC_138868.1, read on the forward strand.
GGAAGAAGGAAGGAGGGAGGGAGGGGGAAGAAGGGAAGGAGGAGGGAAGAAAAGAAAGAACAAAAGGGGAAAAAAAGAGTTCAAGGAAACTAATCCATTTCTCAGTCCCTAGTAGCAATTATTTATCACAAACTAATATGGTAGAAAAAGTTCTTGATCCTCTCTTTCCAAAGGTCCCCGAATATTTAATCTGAACAACTAACTCCTTCACTTAACTCTGGAATGGATCATAATCATCCTTTATATTGATACAGTGCCTCATAGATTACAAAGCACTTGCCTATCATCATGTTATTTGAACCTTACAACGGGGCAAATATGTTTGTCCTTAAACTCATTTTACTGATGAGAAAACTGAGGCTCAGGGAGGTGGCAGAGCTGGGCTTGAACTGGGACTTTCCCAGGGCCCTCCAAGGATGTACTGGGCTGCTGGACTGGCCCTGTCCGCCCCACGCCACTCACTCTCCCAGGGACTCATTGCAGTGATGGAGATTTCCTGAGCCGCTGCTCTGCGCCAGGCACTGGATGCGCCGAGACATAACGAGGACTGAGACACAGTTCACAGGGGAATGATAGTGACACCACCTGGATCCTGGAGCAGTCTCCACCTTGCCCTCACTGAGCACAGCAGCAAAATGGCAGAGTTCTCTTACCTCTGGATTTGCCTTCTTTGTGTTCTCCAGGCTTTTGACCAAGGTCGTGGAAGTTACTGAACTGCAAAGGCATGAAAAGCATGTGGAATTACCCAGCCAGCACCGTATATTCAAGGGTGACAACATGAGACCACACAGAGTTTTATGAAGAGAGAGACCCCAGGTTAGGAACTACTCCCAGACACCTACAGCCCACGCTACCCAGCTCCGCTTGAAATCTGAGAGATGCATCTCTTTCACGGAGAGCAGAAAGGCATCTGGAGATAGTTTAGGCTGAACGACAGCTTCAACCTCTCTATTGTCACCCTAACAATTTTCTGTCCATAACAATTTTAAGTGAATTAATAGAGAGGGGCCATGGGATTCGATTTTATCATTTCCGAGGACTAGGGAGATGGAGCTGAACCAGCAGGGAGCAGTAGAAGCTCAGCGAGACACCAGTTCAAAGGCTCCCGGCTTCTTTCTTCCAGGGAGGAGGCCAAGCAGAATTATCCCCTCAGACACCCAGGGCTGGGAGCTCTGGCCCCTCCCCTGCCCTTGGCCTTTGATCGCTTGACCATCTGCCTTCTGCATTTGTCACTAAATAGGCTTCCTTTTGTTCCTATTTTGGCCTAAGGTGGAGCTAAAAAAGAAAAATAACAACAACAACAACCAGGGTTAAAGCTAGAAAGGAATGTATATTTTTTTGTCTGAGAGTAGAAATATTTTAATCGCATTTTCTGATTATAAAGTTGTATGCTCTGATTGTAAAATAACTCAAATAATACAGAAATGTAGACAGTCTGAAGTTGAATTCCAGTAAACCCCCTACCCTCCTAGGACCCACCTTTTCTTTTATCCCAAATAGCACTATTAATATTTTAGAATTATCCTTCCAAACCTCTCTCAATGCAAGTGTAAGTATATTCACACAAAATATATTTAGTATATATGCTGCTGAAGAGAGAATTACATAATATGCTTTTTTATTAAAATGAGATCATACTATATATTGTATAATACTACTCCTCGGACATCTTTCTGCATGATTACATACAGAGCCATGTGGTATTTCATTGAATGGAATACCGATTCATTGAATCATTACCTTTCTGACAGGCACTGAGAATGATTTCAGTTTTTAATTGTAATCTTTGCTACAGCAACCATGTTTATGCACAAGTCTCAGCACATCCGTCTGACTATTTCTTTAGAATAAACTAGTAGACAGACATGGGGGTGCTGCTTTTCACTTTGAAGGAAACTGAGGCCCAGAGCGGGGAAGTGAGCTGACAGGGGAGCCAGGTTGTCTAACTCTCGGTTCAGTGCTGTCCACATGCCCAAAGCAAAGACCTTCAAGTTCAAAACCAAGTCAGAGAGCCCCTGGGGAGTCAAGTGCAAACCTAGCAGGCAGCAGCAGTTTCTGTACAATACATGTCCCATGCGGAAAGGAGTCCCAAAAGTCAGCACTACTCAGTCTTAATGGGGGTTCTTGCCCATTGACACTATTTCAAAAAGAGAGTCAATTTGCCCTAGCAACATAGTTCATCAATAGTTGGATAAACGGAAGGAGATGAACCTGCGAACAGCCAGTGAAACACTAGTGCCCGTGCCAGAGCATCGGTGTATTTCTGAGGTACTGGGAGAATTTCAAGCCTTTAAAAACGCATTTCAACAATAAATAATTTAGGACCTGAGGCCATTCATTCAAAAGTAGCTTCTCATAATTAAAATGTGGTCCTTTAGATAAAGCCACTGACAACCTTCAAAATCTGAGCTTCTCTACGAAGTGTATACATACGGTGGATAATTCAAAAATCGTTTCTCTCAGGCATTGAATAACACCATTATGGCTCTGGCATAAGATTTATACTCTTAATTGTGCTCTACTTGGAACAACATTTGTAAGTCTTTGTAATCTTTGTAAAATGAGGATGGTGTGGGAATGTGCAAGGCCTTTCAGGATAACAGTGAGCAAAGGGGGTGGGGTCACTATACGATGACGTCTAATGTGGTAACCACAGATGATTCTGGTTTAAAACACCCCCTTCTGTGAAAATGGCACGCTTAGAGCCTTATCACTCTCTTCCACTTCAGGCTAGAGGCATCTTCAGCCCCCCAGCCCAAGAGATGGGAGCAGCCCTGTACCTCTTATTCCCATAGGTCCTCTTCACAATCAATATCAGAACAGGAAGCAGTAGGATAGTGGCACAGATGATCCCCACAATGATCACCAGCTGATTACCGCCCAGGATCTCAGGTCTGAGGGTTACTGGGGTCACCAATGCTTGGGAAAAGGAGAAAAGTAATGACAGGGCCTCAGTATTCCAGAAAAGAGCTGGGAGCCTCACCAGTTCTAGACCAAGTAGCAACAGCCACGTCAGAAGTGGGAGGAGAAGGTCAGACTCCACTCCATGTTGAAACACTAGGACTCCAGTTGTCCCCATTAGATTGAGGACCAAAGTCTGCTGACCCTCCCCTTGCTTACCCTTAAAATGTAGATTAAGGTCGGTGGGAAAAGAGAATATCACCTCACCTACAGTAGAGTTTCCTTTCACATTAATAATTCTATCTTAAAATGTGGTTTACCAAATGACAGAAATAACAGACGTGTTAGAGCCTGCTCTAGGCTACAACACTCAACCCCATAGTCATGATACAAAGTAAAGCACTTCCACCCTTATGGCACCCTTCACTCATCTCCTCAGTTCACTCTGAATATACACATCAAACACCTCCTGGGTGCCAGATATCACTAGGCACAGAAGATACAAAGACAAATAGTGCATGGTCCCTTCCTTCAAGGAGAGAAACGATGTAAACAGAAAACCACAGACTGCTTATAGATGCTTTGAGAGCAGTCCATATAGAGTACAGAGCAGCATAGAAAAAAGGGTACCCAATTCTATGGGGAGCAGAACCTGAGAATTTGTCAGCAAACGTTTTAAAGTTTAAGCTGAGTCTTAAAGGAAACATCAAGGTATTTTTGGCAAACAATATGGGGAAGGATGATAGGGACCTTATACCAAAGGTCTGGAGCTCTTAGGTGCTTTTAGGTGACAGGATGGTGTTTTTAGAAACTAGCAAGAGTTCCATGGGTCTGGTTCAAAGGTTGTGTTTGTCGGGTGTGGTGGGGAATGAGGCTGGATAAATAATAGGATCTAAGTCATGAAGGACCTTGATTATCTCAGTGAGGAGTTTGGCTTTTTTTCCGTAGGCAATGGAGAAGACATTGAGAGATTATAAGCAGTTGAGATTTGTGACTGAGAAAGACGGCACTCAGAGCTGCATGAAGAATGTGCGGTAGTGACTGAGAATGAAAGCGGAGACTTTTTAGAGGCCTACAGTCCAAGACAGAGATGCAACAGCCAGAATAAGGTGGTGGTGACAGATGGGAAAGAAGGCAGATCCAGTCAGTAGTAGACAGCCATAAAAAGGAACAAAACTGAATTATCTGTAATGAGGTGGATGGACCTAGAGTCTGTCATACAGAGTGAAGTAAGTCAGAAGGAGAAAAGCAAATATGGGTTGCTAATGCACATATATGGAATCTAAAAAATCGGTATGATGAACCTAGCAGCAGGGCAGAAATAAAGACGCAGACATAGGGAACAGATTTGAAGACACAGCAGAGGAAGGGGAAGCTGGGATGAAGTGAGGGAGTAGCAGCAACATATAAGCACTACCAAATGTAAAATGGATGGTTAGTGGGAAGCAGCTGCATAGCACAGGGAGATCAGCTCCGTGCTTTGTGACCACCTAGAGGGGTGGGATAGGGAGGGTGGGAGGGAGGGAGATGCAAGAGGGAAGGGATATGGGAATATATGTATATGTATAGCTGATTCACTTTATTATACAGCAGAAACTAACACACCATTGTAAAGCAATTATACTCCAATAAAGATATTTTTTTTTAAGTCAGTAGTAGAAATGACAGGACCTGTTGACTTGTTAGATTGGGGGTCATGGGAAAGGGAAGAATCAAGTACAACTCCCAGGCATCCAGTTGGATAACTGTGTAGATGGTGGTGGCATTAACTGAGGTTGAAGAGATGGGCTGGGGAGAGGTGAGAGGGGTAGGTTTGGATATGTTGTATTTGAGTATTTGTGGAATATTTGGGTGGAGCTCATATAATACATAGACATAGATAGATAGATAGATAGATAGATAGATAGATAGATAGATAGATAGATAGATAGATGATAGATAGGCAGACAGATAAAGTTGTATCTAACATAGAATATATTGAATGTATATACAACATGGTGTTCAATACTACTGAGGTAGAGAAGGTCGAGGATGTGCCATTAGAGTACCATCGGTGATCTACGCTAGAGTAGAGGTAGAAGCAGAAGCCTGAATGCAGTGTGCTATCAATTAATGGGAGATGAGATAGGAGACACCACGTCCAGCCCTTTAGCAAGCTCTCTGGCTGTGTAAAGAAAGAAATACATAATATATTGTGGGGAAGGTTGCACAACTCAGAATATATTAAAACCATCAAGGTGTACACTTTAAATGGGTAAATTGTAAGGTATGTGAATTGTATCTCAATAAAGCTGTTTCAAGAAAAATAAAGATATAGGATGAGAGCTAAAGGAGACAAGGACACAGGTAAGAGGAAGAGTGGAGTGTATGTTTGTGCTGAGTGGTAGAAGCCCTTGGAAAGTACGAGCTTAAAGAGCCATGTTGTGAGGATGTTGAGAAGGAAGAGAGAGCACCACCTGAGCACAGGGGCTCAGATAAGCCCTGGGTGGAAGGGAGCTCAAGATGGCAGGGCAGGGATGAGGATGGGAGCAGATGTAGGTCCGTTTGTGGGTGGGGAGGGCTCCAAATTTGAATGAGCTCCCGCTAATGGCTTCTATTTTCTCTGTGAAGTGGAGCTAAGACTTCTGAGAATGAAGAAAGCCATCTGTCTTGCTTCCCTCTCCAGCTGGGATTCTTTGCTATTGGCAAGAAGGTGCCTCCGTAGACTTAAGTCTCTGGCCAGAGGTACTGGGTGTGTTGCACCCTCACCTCTATCCCTGCCCCCAACCAACCACAGCCAACCCCTGGGGCCCTAGCAAAAGGCAAAGTCCACAGGCCACATCCTGACTGCTAACTGGGTTATGGTTTAACTTTAACTCCTCACTTATCAACCTCTATCAGTCAACACAATTGAGTCTTTACTCTCCTACTCACCAGTGGCCTTAATACACAGTGTTTCGCCAGACTACAGAATCTTTGATCAAAAAACCCCTCTATTTTTGGTTCTGGCCCCTTCCTGTTTTCTCTCTGTTCTTTGCTGTCTCTCACCAGCTCGGGATCATCTTCCTTTCCACTACAGAGCATAGAGCATCTCCCTTGAAGCCAAGTCAAAACAACTCCAATCCATCTCTGAGCTCCTGTACATTTAACTTAGTATATTACACTAATGATGAGTGAGGTCTGGCAGAGGGGTGGTGTTCACTCAATATTAGCTTTTTTTTCCCTTGACCTACCAGCAGGGAAGAACTAGGGTGAGGCAAGTAAGGTGCATAGGGCACCAAATTTAAGGAGGTATCACTCTCAAGGTCATGCAAGTACAGGGTACAAGTGCTTGATAAGTGCTGGGCTTATCAGGGTCAGGCAAGTACAGCACCTGAGAGTGATGCCTCCTTAAATTTTGCGCCCTAGAAGCCTCTCTAGCCTCACCCTAGTCCTGGCCCTGCCTACCAGCTATGAGGTCCCTCCTCCCTCTCCAGCCAAATGTTAGATACTTCGAGGCTCTTTCAGGATCACGTGCAGCACAGTGGTTTTCCTGACTGTCAGGTTCCCCAGGTGGATACTGCAGGTGTAGCTTCCTCCATCAGACTCCTTCACTCTGTGGAGCATAATGGAGCCATCGTTGCGGGAAGTGTCCCCCACCAGGTTTACACGGTTCTGGAAGCGGCCCCAGTTCTGAGGGTATCCCATGGGTGCCTTGAGTTTGGGGTAATAGCGCAACACAATCTCCTCCTAGAAGGGAAAGGCAAAACGTATGAGATTGAAGGACTGGGGTAGAGGGGCGCCGGGAAGGTTGAGAGGGGAGCTCTCAGGACTCACAGGCTCTGTGTGTGGAAACAGTAAAGGTACTATCAGAAGGTATTAGTAACACAAATCCATGGACACACGTGTCTGCGGGCACATAGTTGTGCAGGACGCCACCAAACCACAAACAACTCTTCCATCTCAAGAGAGGGATGAGGAAAGTGGGAATGAGGGACTTTCAGTTTTTTGCACTTCTCCAGTAAAAAAAGTAAAAGTACACCTTTACTTTTTATGACATATCCAGTTGGATTTCCAATAGGCACCTGAAACATGTCTAAAACTGAACTCCAAAATTCTCCCCCAAACCAGTTCCTTCTTATCCATCCCATTTTGGTAAATGGCAACGTCTTCTTCCTTAAGCCCTGGTTAAGAATCTTGGAGTCATCCTTAACTCCACTATTTCTTGAACAACTCACATCTAATCCCACAACAAATCCTCTACCCTCGAAATACATCCCAAATCTAGCCACTTCTCACCTCTTCCACAGTCTGGTCCAAGCCACCATCTCTAACCTGGATTCCTACAAGAGCTTCTCAACTTGTATCCCTCTATACTCCCCACTACAGCCTATTCTCAGCAGATGAACCTTTAGAAATATAAGTTAAATCATATCACTCCTCTGCTCAAAACCCTCTAATAGCCCTCCATTTCTCCTAAAAGTATAAAGTCCTCCATGAGCTGCCCCACCCCCATCTCCTCTCTGATTTCATCTTCTACTGGCTTTTTCCTCACCTACTTGGGTCACTTCACTCCAACCACACCAGTCCCCTTGCTGCTCCTTGAGTACTGGCCTCAGGGCCTTTGCACTTGCTGCTCCCGTTGCCTGGAACACTCTTTCCCCCTAGACAGATGCACGGTTGCCTCCTTCACTTCCTTGAGACCTCTGCTCAAATGTTACCTTTTTGATGAGGTCTCCCTGACCACCTACATAAAATAACAACCACAAATCCTGCTTTCTTGTTCTCCATAGCTCTTACTATTACCTGACATATTGTGTATTTATTTCTTCATTGTTTTACTATGTATATCCTCCATCTTTTTTTTTTAACACCTTTATTGGATCATAATTGCTTTACAATGGTGTGTTAGTTTCTGCTTCACAACAAAGTGAATCAGCTATACATATACATATATCCCCATATCTCCTCCCTCTTGCGTCTCCCTCCTACCCTCCCTATCCCACCCCTCTAGGTGGTCACAAAGCACCAAGCTGATCTCCCTGTGTTATGTGGCTGCTTCCCACTAGCTATCTATTTTACATTTGGTAGTGTATATATGTCCATGCCACTCTCTCACTTCGTCCCATCTTACCCTTCCCCCTCCCCGTGTCCTCAAGTCCATTCTCTATGTCTGCATCTTTATTCCTGTCTTGCCCCTAGGTTCTATCCCTCCATCTTGATTGTAAGTTCCCCATCAGGGCAGGAGCTTTGAGTATTCACTGCATAGCAGATGCTTTTAAAATACTTGTTAAATAAATGTGTTGGAATTTTTTATAAAGTTATATAAATATTATTTTTTAAAAGCTTTTAAGAAAAGGAAATGGGAATACAGACAGAAACATGAATGAAAAAACCTGGTTTGTCTCTTGTGATTCAAATTCACAACCCCAAATGTCAACTCTCATCCTATTTTCTGCAGTGTCTCAATTGGTGGATGACATATAAATGCATGACGAGTTCCCAGAGGTGAATCTGGAACTACATGTAATTCCCCAGGTCCCACCATGATGCCACCATTTCTTTTTTCTTTCTTTTTTTTTTGAATTTTTGAATTTTATTTTATTTATTTTTTATACGGCAGGTTCTTATTAGTTATGTATTTTATACATATTAGTGTATACATGTCAATTCCAATCTCCCAATTCATCCCCCCACCACTTTCCCCCCTTGGTGTCCATACGTTTGTTCTCTAAATATGGATGCCACCATTTCTGACCCACTCAGACAGCATATAGGAATCAAGTGAGTATAAATGACTTTTTGTAGGGATGACCTGGAATATGTCTTCATTTATAAAAGTTAAATCTTTTCTAAACTTTGTACCTTAACTTTTATTAACAATAAGTTACCTGAGATGTCTCTTACAATACACCTTGACCCATCAGGATATCACCATGCCATAGTTGACATCTACTGGTCTAATGAACTAACTTGCTGTTTACTACTTCAGAGTTCCCATGAAGTACTCCTCACCCTGGCCCCCAGGACCTACTAACCCCAACATTCAAAGCATCCATGAAGACAAAGAAAATTCCCTCCATCACATAAATGGGGCAATGGGGCACAGAAGAAAACTCATAAAAATAACCCAAATAAGAATAAGAGGGCTTCCCTGGTAGTGCAGTGGTTAAGAATCCGCCTGCCATTGCAGAGGACACGGGTTCGAGCCCTGGTCCGGGAAGATCCCACATGCCACGGAGCAACTAAGCCCGTGCACCACAACTACTGAGCCTGTGCTCTAGAGCCCGTGAGCCACAACTACTGAGCCCACGAGCCACAACTACTGAAGCCCATGCGCCTAGAGCCCATGCTCGGCAACAAGAGAAGCCACCGTAATGAGAAGCCTGTGCACCACAACAAAGAGAGTAGCCCCCACTCGCTGCAACTAGAGAAAGCCCGCACACAGCAACGAAGACCCAGCACAGCCAAATATAAATAAATAATTTTTTTTAAAAAAAGAATAAGAATGCAAAATGGTATAGATGATCTTATTTGCAAAGCAGAAATAGAGACACAGATGTAGAGAACAAACACATGGATACCAAGGGGGAAGGGGGGATGGGATGAACTGGGAGATTGGGATTGACATATATACACTACTGATACTATGCATAAAATAGATAACTAATGAGAACCTACTGTATAGCACGGGAACTCTACTCAATGCTCTGTAGTGACCTAAATGGGAAGGAAATCCCAAAAAAGGGGATATATGTATACATATAGCTGATTCACTTTGCTGTACAGTAGAAACTAACACAACATTGTAAAGCAACTATACTCCAATAAAAATTAATTAAAAATAAAAATTAAAAACATTGTTTTTAATTTTAAAAAAAGAATAAGAATGCAATTGTGCTTATGCCTAGCCCATTGCTTTCCTGGCTAGGCCACCAAAATCATCCCCCTTGCTATCCCATGGACTCTACAAAAAGGGGAAGGGAGAAGAGGAATTAAACTAAAATGCAGTGGCCAAGTCATGTACAAATGCTTTACACCAGCTGTCTCCTGTATGCGTCTTGACAACCTGAAAAGCTGAGCAGTAGCAGCATCTACTTCTTCTTCTTCATCATCTTCATTAGAGTCATTTTTCCCAACTGGAATCTGAAATTGCCCAGCCAAGTGGCTGAGCTGAGAGGCCCAGCTTTGCCAAGCTCCAAAGCCCAAGCCCTCACAACACCACCACATGGCACCTGGTGCCTGGATTCTTGATCTCCCCGCTCTGTCCTGACAGCATTGGCCAGGGGCTTCTTATACACAGTGAGGGTTTCTCCTCCTTACCTTGGCGTGCTCTCCTGATGAGAACATCCAGTCTACCCTGGTCATGTGTTTCTCTTCTGTGCTGTGGAAAACACATCCCATCTGAGTCGAATCACCCACATGAGCCATGAGCTCTGGGGATAAAATGGTAAATCAAGTCAAACTCAAGGTATAATCTATAGAAGCCAAAGAACTTCTAGAAGAGATAATATTTAGCCAAAGATTCTCAACAGTAAAATCAATGTCACCACCAAATACTGCACGCTTTCCCTCCACAGATGATCCAGATTATTCTGTGTGGTCAAAGTACTCAGAGGCCTCTCACTCAAATCAACACAGTACCCCAAGGATAAGACAATACCCTCTAGCTACTGACATACATCAAGTCTGAAGGGTCCCACTGACTTCAGTAAACACTTTCTGGTTCTCTTTCATTCCTTTCTCCTTCTCCTTTTGTAGAACTTCTCCCACAAGCCCCAACTCCACTTCAAGCTTGTAATAAAGAAAGTACAGAAAACCTTGAAGCCCCCCACTTTCTGTTCACCAACTTAGATACCCACATCTGCTTAACATAAACAGGAAGTGGAAAGTTATATAACTCTCATTCTTATAAATAACCCACTGGCTCTCCTAGATGAAAAACTGAATCATGGGTAACTCTCTTCAACTTCTTTTATTCTTCTACAAGTTGTCTTAGGACTTGCTTAGGACAATTCTGGCTAGAGTACAGGTCACAAGACTGCTTGCTAATTAGGCCAAGACAACAGACAGTTTTCCTCTTGGCTTTTCTTTCTGTTTTAATCCCTGCCCCCACTTCCCCATCTGCTCCCCCTTCCCCTGCTCCTGGCTTTCCAACACATAGTCTCTGCCTCCTGCTTATTTGTATAAGCAGCTGACCCCATCATATGTTTACTGCTTTAGTCATTTCAAGAAGTCCCTGAAAAAGAAAACAATTAGAAAGATGCTTCTGATTTTTCAATAGTGCTCTATATAAATCGACCACAAAGTCAATTAAGAAAAGAAAGGCAGGATGATATTTAAGGGAGACACAAACCTACGTCTTAACTGGACAGAGTTCCTTCAAAAGAGCATTAAGCAGAGCTCATAAAGGAACACAGTACATCAGCTAACCTCTTCATCCAAATTGTGTCCCTGGAGAATGTTAACTTCCCACCCAGGAGGAAAGACGCACAATGGGAGGAAAGTAAAAGAAAATATTATGAACTCAAAAGTCTATGGAGGGAATTATTTTGGAAGTAATAAAAATTCACTCCAAAGAATACCAGTAGGGAAGGAAACACCCTCTAAATCTATGAGTATATTAAGAATTGAACCCTATTTTTTAAATGCAATAATAAGGACTGAACATTCTGAGTTCCTTCAACACACCAGGCATGTGCTAGACACCTAGGATATCACCTAGTCATTACAATATTTTGAGATATGCACTATTACTCTCCCATTTCACAGAGGAAGGAAGTGAAAGAACCCAGAGCTTCATGGCCAGTAAAAGGCAGAGCCAGCACTCAAACCCAGGCCTGAGTGAAAACAAAGCACACGCTTTCTCACTCCCTTTACTGTTACCACCTCACATTAAGTGGAAGGATGGCTGATTCTAGAGCAAAAGTACAGGAAGTTAATATTATTTTTATTTGTAAGAAAATTGTCTATACCACTGAAATTTTGTTTTCCAAATATTAGGAAGTTTCTCTAAATTAGGATTTAAAGCACTGTTAGGTGTGATTCCAAAACATGGGCTTTTAATTATTTCATTATATTGCCTCCCTTCTAGAATCATAGACCCTTATAAATTGAGAAGAGATTAGAATAGAATAAAAATAATAGAGTAATGAAGTTAGGGATCCAGAAGCCACCTAAAGCTCACATACTATACTACCTACCATGTGTACGAATCCCTTCAATAAGAATATTTTCTCTCCTTGAACAACATATTTTCCAAAATGTTAAACCAAACTCAAAACATTGTTCAAGCAATTCATCTGATATGAAAACTTTAATTCAATTTTGAATCTTAAAAATGAAGATCATCTGACTGAAATTATATGCACAAGTTTGAATAAAAATTACTTTTTGTTGTCTTTATACTTTTCATTAACTATTATATAATATATCTATACAGTATAATTATATAATCTGTGAACACACACATTCAGATGCCTTAAAATCCTTTCACAGAATAAAATGGAAGCAAATTCCTAAGAAAGAAAGAAAGAAAGAAAGAAAGAAAGAAAGAAAGAAAGAAAGAAAGAAAGAAAGAAAGAAAGAAAGAAAAGGAAAGAAAGAAAAAAGAAAATTGTCTATAGTGTTTAAAATAAGAACTATGAATAAAAGAGTTGAAGTAGTAGAAACACAGAAAAATTACAAACTGAAGGGTAAACTTTGTGGAGGAAATCTAGATGAGTTTTCACTTGGAAGGAGATAGCCACCAGGCAAATGGTCAGGAGTTAGAGCTATTCCCACGCTGGCTGGAAAGGAAAAGTAAATACAAGTTGCTCCACTGGCTACTGGGAAATATCTGACTACCCCTAAAATTGCTCTAGCCTGCTCCCATGGACTCAGTTCTTAAAACTGCCTCCTTTGGGCTCCTTCCCTCTGTGTCTCTTCTAAGCAGGAATAGGCACTCATTTTGTAGGACATGCTTGTAGTCCTCAGGCCCAGCATCAGAGAACAAAGTAGAAAGGGGGAACTCAAAGATAATCCTTGTGGGACACAGGCAGTTGGTTCATTTCTTCTTCCTGGAGAGCCATAGATTTAAAATCAAAAGAAAAATGCAATTGAAAAAAAATTGGAAAAATTAGGAGAGAGGCCAGAGGCCACCTTCTACAATTCCTTCTACCATTCCATTTTTTAGAAGTCAGATTCAAGTGAGGGATGCTAATTTAAGAATTTCCTTCATTTGACAAATGTTTACTGAATGCTTACTCTATGCCAGGCATTGTGTCTAGGGCTGGTCATGGGACCAAGAATACAGATCCAGGTGAGCAGGGGAGACACAACTGAACAGGTGTGTTGAATATCACCAGAGAGGAGGACAGGGTGCTCCAAAGGAGCTCATTGAAAGAATGGACCTAAACTAGCTGGCAGGGAGAGGGGCGTCCAGATTCTAGTTCACTCGCTAAACAGCAAGCTCTCCTGAGGCCAAAGACTGTTCCTTCTATCTCACACTTTTAAAGAATGTATCTAATTCTGTGGTTTTCAAACTTTTTAAAGCAGCAGAATTATTTCTTCAAACAAAATCTTATCTGGCAGCCCAATGAATACAACAGGAAAAAGGAAAAGGACTTTGGTTGTAGTGGAGATGGAAGCCTGAGGTCCTGCCCAACTAGATCCTCTATCAATCCCCTGCCCTGTTCTCACCCTTTGTGTGGCCCACCAGGTTCCTTGGACCTTGAGTGTTCTATAGAACATGTTTTTTAAAACCAACAATCTACTGAAGCCATTTATAAATGGGAACATGAGGTCCTAGGAAGTTAGAGAGATCTGCTCATTTCTTTAATATCCCCCAGAACACCTAACATAGTTACCTACAAAATATGGACACAACATCAACGTGGATAACTGATGGGAAGCATCAGGGTATAGTGAAAAAAACATGGACTTTGTTGACAGAGGTAGCAGGGTCCAAGTACTGGGTATGCCATTTAATAAATATATGTCCTTAGGCAAGTCACTTAATCTCTCTAAGCCTCAGTTAACTCATCTGTAAAATGAAAAGGAGAATACAGTACTTCCTTCACAGCATTTTCATGAGGTTGAAACATGTTAAAGTAATAATAAAATAATGATCATCATTATTTTTATTTTATTGAGGACTCACTCCGTGGTAAGTACATAGCACAATGGCTGGCATTTGCTCAACAAAATCAGTTCGCTTCCCTCACTGCACACCAAATCTCTTGCCCCTTCGCCCTTCTCTGAGTAAGCATTTATGTACCTTTGGGTTCCTCTGGTAGTACATGCAGGACCACTGCTTTTTTGAACACCAGGCTCTCCATTTTGAAGCGGATTTCACAGGTATAGTTTCCCTGGTCAGCCTCTTCCACATTTTGCAGCAGGAGAGAACCGTCATGGTGTAAGATGTCCCCCACCAAGCGCACACGATTCTGGAAACGCCCCACAGGCACACTGATGTTGGCATAATAGAAGAGCACGTAATCATCCTGGAGGGCAATACAACGTCAGAGAAAATCTAAAGTCCATGGCACCAGACCCAGGAGTCCGGATTGAAAAGCCCCTGTTCTGTGGAGGCAGCATCGTCATCATCACCACTGTGATCAAAAAGTGCTTGGTACCCAATTCATCATCATCATCATCATCATCACCATCATCATCATCATCATCATCACCATCATCATCATCATCATCATCATCATCAACATCATCATCATCATCACCATCATCATCATCATCATCATCATCATCACCATCACCATCATCATCATCATCATCAACATCATCATCATCATCATCATCATCACCATCATCATGTGCCAGGCAATACGTTAACTTGCACAAGGCTCTGTGGCTCATTTTATACAAAGACAATTGGAGAAACAGGGTCAACACATTTCCATTTCTTACAGTTTAAGGTAAAATGTAACATCCACTCTGAAGATCACTCTGGGGATTCAAACTCACAACTTTTGAAAAGCATCTCCCATCTTCACCCTGTGTTCTGCCATGGCCCCCGCATTCGATGGCATCCAAATGTAATCCCACAGACTGGCTGTTGTGACAATCCCCAGCATGTTGGCTGTTACCGCTGTCCTTTCTGCCCTCCTCCAGGCAGCTTATCATAAGGCATGAGAAGGAGTCCTCAACAGGGAATTGTTTACAGACTGGGAGGGGGAGCCATCGGGAATTCTTATTTTCACTTAGACCATGGGTATTTCCCTCTTATAACAAAAAATAGTAATAAAAATTTGAGTGACAGTAGCATTATGGGGATAACATGCTCTGAGCTACAAAAGCAATATTTCATTTGCAAACATTGGGACTTTATTGTTCACAATATATTACTTAGGACATATTTTGCAAATGATCCTGACACACAAGTATCTCCACAGAATCTCAGATGAGGCTTAATACACTGTTTGCTAATCCAAAGAGCTCCCATGAAAGGCCTTCACTCAGCCATGCTGAATCTGCTAATGCCAACTTTAAGCAGCCATGAAGGAGAAAGAGATGATTCCCCAGCCCATAAATGTGTCAGTGGAGTGCTGAAAGAATCTGCCCCCTCCCCAAAGAAAATATTACTGTGACACCGTTCCTGTGCCTAGGCCGTAACTCTTTTTGTCTAGACCAATGCGTTTTCGCTCTTCCCACCCTCCCACCCACCTATGCTACTCTACAAATGGGAGAAATAGAGGAAAGGAACTAAAGAACTTTATGTGCATGTCTCCCATTAGCTTCTCAAGGCCCTGAAAAGTAAGCATTACCATTATTATAATCACCTTCATCTTCACAGATGGGGAAGTTGAATGTCAGAGAGTTTGAGTAATTTACACAGCTGAGTACAGAGCCAAGAGGCCAGACTAGGAGGAGGCTCAGTTCTGGCAAGCTCCAGAGCCCAAGCTCCTGCAGCCCCATCTCATGGCACTGGATGACCTGATTCTCCCTCTCCCCACATTCTGACACCACTGGTCAGGGGCTTTTAATACACAGCAGTGTTTCCTCCTTCTTACCTTGAAGTGCTCTCCTGATGAGAATATCCAGTCTACCTTGGTCACAAGTTTCTCTTCTGTGCTCTGGAAAATACATCCCAACAGGGCTGAATCACCCACATGGACTGTTAGCTCCACGGAGGAAGCAATCAAGTCATTCAGGCCCAAGGAGTAACCTACAGAAGTCAAAAAGGCAAGAGGAGGCATCATTCAGACAAATACAGTCAACAATAAAAATTAGTATTAATCTCCAAGTATATGCACCTTTCCACCCCCAGATGACCCAACGTGGACAAAGTATTCAGAGGCCCTTCATTCAAACCAGCACGGCATTCCCAAGGGTAAGAGAAATACCCTGTAGTTCCCCCCACGTAGCTCAAGTCAGAGGGGTTCTACAATCTTCATGTTCTATAGATGCTAACTGGTCCTGTGCTCCTAGCCAGTCCCTTCCCCTTTTCTAGAATTCATCCCTGCAATCTCCTTTCTAAAGAAAGAAGAGAGGGAATTCCCTGGTGGTCCAGCGGTTAGGACTCTGCACTTTCACTGTTGAGGGAGCAGGTTCAATCCCTGGTCGGGGAACTAAGATCCTGCAAGCCGTGTGGCGTGGCCAGAAAAACAAAACAAAACAAAAACAAAAACAAAACAAGAAGAAAAAAGATGAGAGACCCTGAAGTCTCTCCTTTCAAGTCATGAATTTAGACACCCATAAACAGGAAATGGGATGTCTCTGGCTCCTAGTTTCCCACCCATTCCCTAACTGAAAAGCCAGTTCACAGGTATTTTTGCTTCCCTCTGCTTTTCTCCTTCTTTAGTTCCTTTACAAAAGCTTATCTCTGAATTTGCTGGCTGACTCTCGCTGTAGTGTAGGTCCTTGTAATTAGGCCAGTACAGAGCACAGCTCTTCCCTTGAATTTCCTTTGTGTTTGCTTTCTCCCCACCTCCCTCCTCCAGCTCTGCCCTCAGCCCTGGCTTTCCAGTCTCTAGGGTTAGCCCATGCAGTACCCCTCCACTATCTGTCCATTGCTCAAGTAATTTCTCTTTTCCCTTAAAGAAAAAACTATTTCTAAAGAGAAAACCATTACATGGATATTTCTGTTTTCACAAGACATGCTCTATGCAAAGAGATAACCATAGCAAGAAAGACACGTTTAGATGCTGGCCAGTTCCTATCAAAGAAGAGCCAAGTGAACGAATTTGGGAATAAACAGAAAATGTGCCAACCTCTCCATCCAAGCTGTTGCCCCGAGTGAAGAGTGTTAACTTCCTGCCCACAGCAGGCAACACGCAGTGGGGAAGACGTGAAAGAAAACATGAACTCTCCACCCTCTGGAGGGAATTATTTTTTGAAAGAAATCAAAAGTACCCGCAAAAGTGACCTGGAATTTTCCTGTAAGGAAGAACTGAGCAACTTTAAGTGTGGTTAAAGGTGTAAGAAGCTTATTTAATGTAATATGAAGAGCACTGTCTGTAGAATTAAATGAGTTTGCTAGAAAGCAAGAGCAGCAACCAAAGCAAAGAGAAACTTATACCTGATGGGTAACCTTTGTACAGAAATGGCTGAAGAAATTGAGACTTTCTACAGAGGAGGAAAACCTCTCCACCAAGAAGTACAATACCCCCTGATGTCACCAGGCCACTCCACATGGGGTTGGATTGTTAAGTCTCTGGATGGAAGGGCAAAAACCTGCAGGTTGCTTAACCCAGGAAATGTCTAAATAGCCTCTGAGATTTTTATAACCCTGATTCCATGGGGAAAAAAATTCTCTAGTACATACCAGTTTCATGTGTGTGTGTCTGTCTGACTGCATGTTTGTGCACATGCTATGTTGCCTGGAATTAGAGCAAAGACAATTCTTTTGTGCACTTTGCTGAGTCAGTGTGTAGGTCACCATGCAAAGTTTAAAAAACTAATAGTAAAGAGAAAAATAGAATAGATAAACAACAAGGTCCTACTGCATATTACAGGGAACTGTAGTCAATATCCTGTGATAAACCATAATGGAATATAAAAAAGAATGTATGTATATGTATAACTGAATCTCTTTGCTGTACAGCAGAAATTAACACAACATTGTAAATCAACCATACTTAACCATACTTTAAAAAGACAAAAAAATAGGGACTTCCCTGGTGGCACAGTGGTTAGGACTCCACGCTCCCAATGCAGGGGGCCCGGGTTCAATCCCTGGTCAGGGAACTAGATCCCACATGCATGCCACAACTAAGAGTTCACATGCCACAACTAAGGAGCCCGCCTGCCGCAACTAAGACCCAGAGCAACCAAATAATTTTTTTAAGTTTTATTTAAAAGAGAAAAAAATAAAAAGCTGTGAGAGCAAAGCATCTAATTAATTTATTCTTCCAACAGAGCTATATCCATGGGATAAAGAGAAGACAAGGGGACAAAAGGATGAAAAAGTTAGAAAGAGATGGAATTAGCAAGAAGAAGCAGCCCTGAGCACTGTAGGAGCAGGAGACTCCAACCTGGTCTGATGAGTCAGCCAGAGCAGGCTTTTTAAAAGTGGAACTTAAGGAGAAACCGGAAGGATAAGGAAGGCTTAGGCAGGCTTGCTAGGGTGAGGTGGGGAGAGAAGGTTCCAGGCAAAAGAAACCATCCAAAATTGGGAAAGAGCTCAGTGCATTTGAGGAACTGCAAGAAGACTAGCGTAGCTAAAGCATGAAAACAATTACAGGGATTCTGGGACTCCCTTTGGTGATTTCATTTCCTAATCTGAGACTAGCTGTGGTTTTAAAGATAACAATTTAAAGTGCAGGAATACCAGCGAGAAACTTTCTTCGTATCCCATAAGAAAGTCCTAAAACACCCAGTCAGGACCCAAAGGCATTCTGTTTCTAATAGCAACAGAGGAATATTCAGCTTTCCAAGAAAGAGTCTCCTACCTGGCTTCTAAAACAGCTGTTGCAGCAAAACGGCTGTTTCAACAAAACTATGAAGTTCCAGGTTGGGGTTTCCATTTTCAACAAAGCAAGGGGAAATGAAAACATATAAAACTGGCTTCTGAACATGCATGAGACTTACAAGAAATCAAATACCCTCCTTGGTCCCTTGGCTTCTACTTACTGAGTAACACTGGCATCAGGATGAGTTTCAGTGTGTAAAACATGCTGCTCTCAATTTTTCAACCTTAAAAGAAAAAAAAAAGTCAGAAAATAGTGTCAAGAGAAGTTCATTAATTTAACAAATCAATGGTGGGTTCTTCTGTGAGTCAGCCTCTGTCTGAGGCACTGGGCTGCAGCATGGAGCAAGGAAGACAAGGTCCCGGCTCATGAGCAGCTTGCACATGGAGGGGAGATGGAGAGGGGAAAAAGCAGCAAATGAAAGAATAAGAAACAGCGGATGCTGGTAACTGCTATGATGAAGCAAAACAGAGTGGTGTTTGGAGAGTCACTTGCGGGCTGCCTCAGACTGGCTATAAGGGAAGATTAGATGAAAGTTGCTTTTAAAGAGAAAAAAAGCAAACAATTCCAGGATAGCCTTGAGATGACACCCCTAGACAATCTACAACCTGAGAGTTTCACATAAACAAAAGATTACAAGATACTCAGCCTGAAATTTTTACCTATCTCTCCAACTAAATTAAAATGACTACCTTTAAATATATAAAGAATGTTCTCGACATGTACGAAAAGAGATACACAAATACAAGGAAATTTTTTAAACTCAGTTAAGGCATTCACCAAGTTCTATGACACAAAGAAGCCACATGAAAGGTCCACAGTGAGATTTTTTTTTTCTATTTTTTTACTTTTTTAGGCAGGATAGCATGGATAGAATGAGAATTGGGTTGTGCATGGGCAAAAGTACTTTTAAAATATCTATATTATCTCTGTGGTACTAATTTCACTGCATCCACCAGCTCCTGGGAAAGAATTCACTGTCTGCACAATGCCCTGTAATTTTCTTAACAAAACAGAAGAACCTTAACTCCAAGGAGTTACAATTCAACAAGCCTTGGGTTCCTACCTACTACTGTGGTTGGTCTCAGTCACGATCCCTGCACCCCTAACATCTTGGAGTAATTCCACCTCAGAATCTGCTAGGAGGAAAGATCTTCTTTGTGTATTAACATCATAGTACACTACCCGGCTCTCCTGGAAGTCCAGCACGTATGGTGGCCGTTTTAATGTATAAAAAATGATTACCTAAGAGACTTTTTTTAAAATAATTTGTCTGTTTGATGTTTGCTGTTTTGTCTTTCTCTCTTTCTTTCTTTCTGGCTGCATTGGGTATTCGTTGCTGGGCACGGGCTTTCTCTAGTTGTGGCGAGCGGGGGCTACTCTTCGTTGCGGTGCGCAGGCTTCTTATTGCGGTGGCTTCTCTTGTTGCGGAGCACGGGCTCTAGGTGTGCAGACTTCAGTAGTTGTGGCACACAGGCTCAGTAGTTGTGGTTTGCAGGCTCTAGAGCCCAGTAAGAGATTTCTTACCTGTATTCTAATCAACAAAATCCTCCATCTGGAAAATCAGGGTCAAACTGTTTAAGGTGGCCTTACCTAAGTCTCACTTATGCAGAAAGTCCATTGACCTTGCTGAACCTCAGTTTCCTCGCCTATAACATGGGGATAACAACAAAAGGATCAAATGTGATAATGCAGATAACAGTGCTTTGAAAAATAGAAAGCATTACCACATAAGATCCTATCTTTATAGCCTAAAAGTCAGATAGGAAACAGAGTTTGTAGCTTTAGAGGAGATTTTGGGTTCTGAGAATCTACCTTTACAAGAATGGCAAATGATGAATCAGAATGAACTGGAAACTTTTTAAGTTTCAGTTCTTGAATTCCATCACGACAATGTAGCTAACAATTACACTGACTCAGATATACCAAAAGTCACATTAAATTTCCCCAAATATGAGTACTTCTAATGAAAATACAAGCTCTCTCTCAGGATAGCCACAACTTTATTCCTGCTGCATGACACATACTTTACCCTACGCATACATGGGTGAGCATGATAAAGGACTTCCTTTATATCATAACTTTAATTCATCATATCTCGGACATCTAAGATCCCTGTTGTGTTCTGGATGAATTCTTCTCCAGGAAGTTGGTTGTGCTCCCTTCACTGCCCAGCAAACAGCTCTCATATATTCCCCAAAGCAGTGCGCCATTTGCATGGAGGAGTAATCATTGATTACAGTGTAGACTTATCTACACTCTCAGGGGCAGGACCATATGCGTCTCATTTATGAGTGTCCCATGCCCGTGTTACAGTATTGGTGAAGTGCCTGGCATATACTGGACAAGTGCTGATAGCTGCCAATACAACCACCAAACTGAAATCAACTTAGACATCATGCAAATGCACCACTCTATTCTAAGAGGAAACCGGTGACCCCAAAAAGACTCTGAATCTAGTCACCAACCTCAAGACACACAGAGCCACACCCAAACCATTTTCAAACAAATTCTAAGAAATGTGCAAAAATCTGATAACTAGAAGATACCCATTTTCAGTCTTAAGTACTCAAGTGCACCACTAGAACTCTGTGTGAATGAATAGAGAAGCAATGATTTAACATAAAAAGCATTAAGTTTTTTAAAAATTCTCTTCCCAGATCAGACATTCCAGTAACTAATTCTTTGATATTTGGGAAACCACTCAGTCTCCCCAGGCCTCATTCTTAACATTAAAGGGTCAGACTTTTTCTCCCTAGTTAATATAGCACCACACTAGAAATCAGTAGTGGATACTCAATAAACTAGAGAAGGTTATATGCCAGGCACTGTCTGAGCACTCTGCACATTAACCAGTTTAATTCTCACAACCCCCTATGAGGTTTTACAAATGCGGAAACTGAGGCATGGTTTGGTGAAGTGACTTGCCTAATAACACAGAGCAAGTGGTGGGCCAGGATTCAAACCCAGGCATTCTGGATCAGAGCCTGTCTCCTTACTAGCCTGTACTGCTCTTCCATGTGTGTGAAAGTAATCAATGTTTTACAGCAAAGCTTCCCTGAACTTCATCTACCAAAACAAGATTAATCTGCTCCCCCTGACTGAATGCTCTTCCCACCCCCTTCCCCTAGTTAACTCCTGTTCATCTTTCAGATCTCAAATTAAACGTAATTTCCTCAGGGAAACCTCTCCTGAACAACCCTTCCCAGGGCAGACCCTAGCCACATGTTTTAATAGTACCATTTCTCTTTCCTTTAGGGCATTTGTCACAACTTCTAATTATCTATTTACTTATGTGCTTGTTTGATTAAAGTCTTGCTCTCCACCCTCACCCCCATGAGGCCAAGAGCTGTGGCTATGGGCCAGTGCATCTCCAACACCAGCGCAGAGTAAGACCCAGAGTGGGAGCCCAGGGACCACTCATCAGATGAATTAATAACACCTAACCAGGCCAAGAACACTAGTCAAATTTCAAGTTTCCTAGTTAGTTGGCAAATATTCAGAAATTCCTACCATATAATACAGATAGATATTACACACATATATATATAGTTCAGAATTTTATTATTCAGATATATAATTCAGAATATATATATATGAATCTCAGTCTCTAAAAATCTAACCAAAGCATTCAGATGCACCTTCAGCACCTTGATAGACTCCAATTGAATCCTCAACTTAGCCTGCTTCCTTTCCCAGATCCTGACTTATTTCTTCACCAGCATGTTCTTGAGATAATTCTGCATAGTAAGTTATCTCACATGTTGGCCAAATGTTTGAACCTGAGCTTATGGCTCTTTCACAATATAACTCTTGGCAAATACCTTCTATCACTCCTGGGGAGTTGTAAGTATCAGGACCCCCTTTCCTATTATTAACAGTGTAGGGGAATTGTTGTCCTTGGCACAATTATAACAGAAAAAAAAATCTTCAGAAAAGAGACTCATGACAATGAGGCTACAACACAGGATGTGGAAATGACCCCCAAATATTACAAGACAAAATAAGGGAGAGGCACTCTCTCTCAGTCAAAGCGTTTGCCCCTAGTGAGAACAAGCAACCACTGAGCACACAGACAACCTCACTGCCCTCCCTCACTCAGGCAGCTGCTCTACCTGCAATGTTAAGTCCCCTCAATTTACACAGCACTGTGTACCTCCAGGCTTTTGGATGTTTTTAGGTATAGAGTCCACATAACCACTCTGAGGCATGAACCTCTTAAAATGCATCCTCGTTTTTCCTTCCAAGACCATTTAATACAGACTGGTAGGTTACATGGCTTCTTATAATACAGTCTCAGTTACATCGGTCAAGCCTGTACTTGAAGGGGACCTTGAGAGTCATTACTCCTGCTCTCTCCTTTAGAATGGGTTCTATCTAAACCATCCTACTTCATCTTTCCTGAGATCAGGGCTATGCAGAGGGTGTGGTAAGTATGGACAACAGCCTAGCTCTCTAGGGAGGTTTAAATTCCTGACTTCTTGAGGTTAAATATTGGCCTGTCTAGGACTGGGAGAAGAGAAACAGTGCAGGAAGAGTTCTGCCATGAGTCCAAGGACAGCTAGTCACAGCTCTACCCAAAGCCACAGGCAACTTAAAAGCTAAAGCCTTGAAGAAGGAGTAGGAACCATTTAAAGATGCGTAGAGCAGGTGATAAACTAAGATGTGATGTGAGAAAACATGGAAGCAGGAGGAAGCACCACAGTTGAGTCTGAGAGTGTTCTGCTGACTAAGGACAAAGCTGATGTGAGTTCATTTTGAGATGTGAATGAAGATCGTAGCGTAAGGTGGTTGCTGAACTCAAGCTGTGTTAACCTGCCTGACTGCCCTGCTTTATTGTTTGTAACTAGAGCCGTGTGGCTGACAGAGTCTTTGTGCTCTGATCGGGTGTCAGGCCTGTGCCTCTGAGGTGAGAGAGCCGAGTTCAGGACATTGGTCCACCAGAGACCTCCCGGCTCCACGTAATATCAAACGGCGAAAGCTCTCCCAGAGATCTCCATCTCAACTCTAAGACCCAGCTCCACTCAACGACCAGCAAGTTATAGTCCTGGACACCCTATGCCAAACAACTAGCAAGACAGGAACACAACCCCACCCATTATCAGAGAGGCTGCCTAAAATCATAATAAGGTCACAGACACCCCAAAAGACACCACCGGATGCAGTCTTGCCCACCAGAAAGACAAGATCCTGCCTCATCCACCAGAACACAGGCACCAGTCCCCTCCACCAGGAGGCCTACACAACCCACTGAACCAACCTTACCCACTGGGGGAAGACAACAAAAACAACGGGAACTACGAACCTGCAGCCTGGGAAAAGGAGACCCCAAACACAGTAAGCTAAGCAAAATGAGAAGACAGAGGAACACACAGCAGATGAAGGAGCAAGGTAAAAACCCACCAGACCAAACAAATGAAGAGGAAAGAGGCAGTCTACCTGAAAAAGAATTCAGAGTAATGATAATAAAGATGATCCAAAATCTTGGAAATAGGATGGAGAAAATATAAGAAACAGTTAACAAGGACCTAGAAGAACTAAAGAGCAAACAAACAATGATGAACAACACAAGAAATGAAATTAAAAATTTTCTAGAAGGAATCAATAGCAGAATAACTGAGGCAGAAGAACGGATAAGTGACCTGGAAGATAAAATAGTGGAAATAACTACTGCAGAGCAGAATAAAGAAAAAAGAATGAAAAGAATTGAGGACAGTTTCAGAGACCTCTGGGACAACATTAAATGCACCAACATTCAAATTATAGGAGTCCCAGAAGAAGAAGAGAAAAAGAAAGGGACTGAGAAAATATTTGAAGAGATTATAGTTGAAAACTTCCCTAATATGGGAAAGGAAATAGTCAACCAAGTCCAGGAAGTGCAGAGAGTCCTATACAGGATAAATCCAAGGAGAAACATGACAAGACACATATTAATCAAACTATCAAAAATTAAATACAAAGAAAAAATATTAAAAGCAGCAAGGGAAAAACAACAAATAACAAACAAGGGAATCCCCATAAGGTTAACAGCTGATCTTTCAGCAGAAACTCTGCAAGCCAGAAGGGAGTGGCAGGACATATTTAAAGTGATAAAAGGGAAAAACCTACACCCAAGAGTACTCTAACCAGCAAGGATCTCATTCAGATTCGATGGAGAAATTAAAATCTTTACAGACAAGCAAAAGCTAAGAGAATTCAGCACCACCAAACCAGCTCCACAACAAATGCTAAAGGAACTACTCTAGGCAGGAAACACAAGATAAGGAAAAGACCTACAATAACAAACCCAAAACAATTAAGAAAATGGTAATAGGAACATACATATCGATAATTACCTTAAATGTAAATGGATTAAATGCTCCAACCAAAAGACATAGACTGGCTGAATGGATACAAAAACAAGACCCGTATATATGCTGTCTACAAGAAACCCACTTCAGACCTAGGGACACATACAGACTGAAAGTGAGGGGATGGAAAAAGATATTCCATGCAAATGGAAGTCAAAAGAAAGCTGGAGTAGCAATTCTCATATGAGACAAAATAGTCTTTAAAATAAAGACTATTACAAGGGACAAAGAAGGACACTACATAATGATCAAGGGATCAATCCAAGAAGAAGATATAACAATTATAAATATTTATGCACCTAACATAGGAGCACCTCAATACTTAAGGCAAATGCTAACAGCCATAAAAGGGGAAATTGACAGTAACACAATCATAGGAGGGGACTTTAACACCCCACTTTCACCAATGGACAGATCATCCAAAATGAAAATAAATAAGGAAACACAAGCTTTAAATGATACATTAAACAAGATGGACTTAATTGATATTTATAGGCCATTCCATCCAAAAACAACAGAATACACTTTCTTCTCAAGTGCTCATGGAACATTCTCCAGGATAGATCATATCTTGGGTCACAAATCAAGCCTTGGTAAATTTAAGAAAATTGAAATTGTATCAAGTATCTTTTCTGACCACAATGTTATGAGACTAGATATCAATTACAGGAAAAAATCTGTAAAAAATACAAACGCATGGAGGCTAAGCAATACACTACTAAATAACCAAGAGATCACTGAAGAAATCAAAGGGGAAATCAAAAAATACCTAGAAACAAATGACAATGAAAACACAATAACCCAAAACCTTTGGGATGCAGTAAAAGCAGTTCTAAGAGGAAAGTTTATAGCAATACAATCCTACCTCAAGAAACAAGAAACATCTCAAATAAACAACCTAGACTTACACCTAAAGCAATTAGAGAAAGAACAAAAAAACCCAAAGTTAGCAGAAGGAAAGAAATCATAAAGATCAGATCAGAAATAAATGAAAAAGAAATGAAGGAAACAATAGCTAAGATCAATAAAACTAAAAGCTGGTTCTTTGAGAAGGTAAACAAAATTGATAAACACTAGCCAGATTCATCAAGAAAAAAAGGAAGAAGACTCAAATCAATAGAATTAGAAATGAAAAAGGAGAACTAACAACTGACACTGCAGAAATACAAAGGATCATGAGAGATTACTACAAGCAACTATATGCCAATAAAATCGACAACCTGGAAGAAATGGACAAATTCGTAGAGAGGCACAACCTCCTGAGACTGAACCAGGAAGAAATAGAAAATATAAACAGACCAATCACAAGTAATGAAATTGAAACTTTGATTAAATATCTTCCAACAAACTAAAGCCCAGGACCAGATGGCTTCACAGGCGAATTCTATCAAACATTTAGAGAAGAGCTAACACCTATCCTTCTCAAACTCTTCCAAAATATAGCAGAAGGAGGAACACTCCCAAACTCATTCTACAAGGCCACCATCACCCTGATACCAAAGCCAGACAAAGACATCACAAAGAAAGAAAACTACAGGCCAATATCACTGATGAACATAGATGCAAAAATCCTCAACAAAATACTAGCAAACAGAATCCAACAGTACATTAAAAGGATCATACACCATGATCAAGTGGGGTTTATCCCAGGAATGCAAGGATTCTTCAATATACGCAAATCAATCATGTGATAAGCCATATTAACAAACTGAAGGAGAAAAACCATATAATCATCTCAATAGATGCAGAAAAAGCTTTTGACAAAATTCAACACCCATTTATGATAAAAACCTGCCAGAAAGTAGGCATAGAGGTAACTTATCTCAACATAATAAAGGCCATATATGACAAACCCACAGCCAACATCGTTCTCAATGGTGAAAAACTGAAACCATTTCCTCTAAGATCAGGAACAAGACAAGGATGTCCACTCTCACCACTATTATTCAACATAGTTTTGGAAGTTTTAGCCACAGCAATCAGAGAAGTAAAAGAAATAAAAGGAATCCAAATCAGAAAAGAAGAAGTAAACCTGCCACTGTTTGCAGATGACATGATACTATACATAGAGAATCCTAAAGATGCCACCAGAAAACTACTAGAGCTAATCAATGAATTTGGTAAAGTAGCAGGATACAAAATTAATGCACAGAAATCTCTTGCATCCCTATACACTAATGACGAAAAATCTGAAAGAGAAATTAAGGAAACAATCCCATTCGCCACTGCAACAAAAAGAATAAAATACCTAGGAATAAACCTACCTAAGGAGACAAAACACCTGTATGCAGAAAACTATAAGACACTGCTGAAAGAAATTAAAGATGATACCAACAGATGGAGAGATATACCACGCTCTTGGATTGGAAGAATCAACATTGTGAAAACGACTGTACTACCCAAAGCAATCTACAGATTCAGTGCAATCCCTATCAAACTACCACTGGCTTTTTTCACAGAACTAGAACAAAAAATTTCACAATTTGTATGGAAACACAAAAGACCCCGAATAGCTAAAGCAATCTTGAGAAAGAAAACCGGAGCTGGAGGAATCAGGCTCCCAGACTTCAGACTATACTACAAAGCTACAGTAATCAAGACAGTATGGTACTGGCACAAAAACAGAAATATAGATCAATGGAACAGGATAGAAAGCCCAGAGATAAACCCACGCACATATGGTCACCTTATTTTTGATAAAGGAGGCAAGAATATACAATGGAGAAAAGACAGCCTCTTCAATAAGTGGTGCTGGGAAAACTGGAAAGGTACTGGTAAAAGAATGAAATTAGAACACTCCCTAACACCATACACAAAAATAAACTCAAAATGGACTAAAGACCTAAATGTAAGACCAGACACTATAAAACTCTTAGAGGAAAACATAGGCAGAACACTCTATGACATAAATCACAGCAAGATCCTTTTTGATCTACCTACTAGAGAATGGAAATAAAAACAAAAATAAACAAATGGGACCTGATGAAACTTAAAAGCTTTTTCACAGCAAAACCATAAACAAGACAAAAAGACAACTGTCAGAATGGGAGAAAATATTTGCAAATGAAGCAACTGACAAAGGATTAATCTCCAAAATTTACAAGAAGCTCATGCAGCTCAATAGCAAAAAAACAACAACCCAATCCAAAAATGGGCAGAAGACCTAAATAGACATTTCTCCAAAGAATATATACAGATTGCCAACAGACACATGAAAGAATGCTCAACATCATTAATCATTAGAGAACTGCAAATCAAAACTACAATGAGGTATCACCTCACACCCGTCAGAATGGCCATCATCAAAAAATCTGCAAACAATAAATGCTGGAGAGGGTGTGGAGAAAAGAGAGCCCTCTTGCACTGTTGGTGGGAATATAAACTGATACAGCCACTATGGAGAACAGTATGGAGGTTCCTTAAAAAACTAAAAATAGAACTACCATATGACCCAGCAATCCCACTACTGGGCATATATCCTGAGAAAACCAAAATTCAAAAAGAGACATGTACCACAATGTTCACTGCAACTCTATTTACAATAGCCAGGACATGGAAGCCACCTAAGTGTCCATCGACAGATGAATGGATAAAGATGTGGCACATATATACAATGGAATATTACTCAGCCATAAAAAGAAATGAAATTGAGTTATTTGTAGTGAGGTGGATGGACCTAGTGTCTGTCATACAGAGTGAAGTAAGTCAGAAAGAGAAAAACAAATACTGTATGCTAACACATATATATGGAATCTAAAAAAAAAAAAAAATTGTTCTGAAGAACCTAGGACCAGGACAGGAATAAAGACGCAGATGT
This sequence comes from Balaenoptera borealis, assembly GCF_965194805.1. Taxonomy (NCBI): domain Eukaryota; kingdom Metazoa; phylum Chordata; class Mammalia; order Artiodactyla; family Balaenopteridae; genus Balaenoptera; species Balaenoptera borealis. Next base: position 97,936,784 of record NC_138868.1, read on the forward strand.
AGAGAATGGACTTGAGGACACGGGGAGGGGGAAGGGTAAGCTGGGACAAAGTGAGAGAGTGGCATGGACATATATACACTACCAAATGTAAAACAGATAGCTAGTGGGAAGCAGCCACATAGCACAGGGAGATCAGCTCGGTGCTTTGTGACCACCTAGAGGGGTGGGATAGGGAGGATGGGAGGGAGATACAAGAGGGAGGAGATATGGGGATATATGTATATGTATAGCTGATTCACTTTGTTATAAAGCAGAAACTAATGCACCATTGTAAAGCAATTATACTCCAATAAAGATGTTAAAAAAAAAAAGCTAAAGCCTTATCACCATCATCATCATTATCATTATCATTTACTCTTTTATTAAGAGCAAACCTTACTCCTTTTTTCTCTGAGCGTCTTAACACAAGTTACTCTACATTACAGAAAGGAAACGTGTCCCCATTAGACTACCTTATGGCAGTCCTCCTGCAGAAATTGACAGCTCTGAGATTGTGGCCTCACAATCCAAAAGGATTGCCATTAAATGAATACTTTTAGAACCAGCCTTCTTCCGAGTGAGAAAGTTCAAGTCACTGTTTAAGAAATACAAAGAAACTGCTTACCCAAGATGAGGAATGCCAGGAGAAGCAATGCACTGAGCTCTCCCACCACTGCAGTTGCCAAGTCCGACTGAAGACACTTCTGCCTTCACAGAAGGTCAGGCTCAGAGCAAACCAAATGCGTGCATTCTGAGTTGGCTGCAGAGACACAAACAGGAACCTTTAAATCAAGGTTCTTGTTTCAGTCATCTGGCCTATTACCCACTTTTTATTTACACTTTCATTCTAAGATGAGGTAATAAACTCACCTTACTGAGGAGAGCCTCATGTTCCAGACCTCTGCAGGTGTCATCTCCCCTTCTAGATTACAAACTCTCCGAGGGTGGGATCTCAAATGGTCCCAGGCAAACATGCTGAGAAAGAAATCAGCCTCTTGCAAACAAAATAAATTTAAGATTAACACAAAACATTCTGCTCTGTACGTAAAATATAGCAACCTTTCATTATTTTTCTCTCAACACAGAGGGGCAATATAGCCAATCACTCAATCCCTGCTTCCAAAGATATGCCTGTCCAGTCCTCCAACTCACCACCTAGGCATGTCAATTTCCCCTGACCATGTGATATCAGCATTTCTAGAATACAAGAAGCATTTTATCCCCCCCAGAGAATCCCGTGGGTGACTAGATAAAAACTCAAAGCTTCTTCACGTTGAGGTATCTTTTGCTTTTAAGTCGCCACTTCAAAATAAGTGTTCTCAGTGTACACGCCTTCAACCTTGCCTGCACTGGCTTAACTTAAACATGGGCATACTTGTTTTTTGGACCTTGTCCTGTATCATTTGAAAAGTTGTTGAATGCTTGCTCTTCACCAGGGCTATGCTGCATGGTTCTTGAGAACTGGTGTGCTGATAAGTCAGCAATTGAGTAAATACCCCCACCATGGCCTATTTCAAGCTACCAACACTTTAACAATTGGCCTGCAAAATTCCTAAAAATTTAACAATCAGCTCTTATGGTGTGAGCTGGCTCCAGCACCCCTCGGAATCTATGCAGATTCTTGCTGGAGTACAGCTCAGAGATGAATGGTTACTTGATGCTGAAAATCACAAACCACCCCCCTTCTCTTTCACAGGACAGCTCTCATCTAATATGTAGATATACACCAAAAAGTAGCCCGAAAGTGCAAAGAAGTTTATTAACTATGACGTGGTAAAGATCTCAAGAGTTACACATCTGTGTGCATGACCCAATAGTGCATACCCTCCTACAAAAACAAACAAACAAACAAAAGACACAGTGAAATGTAGCAGTTAACAGTCCAACATTGGAGTCAAAGGGTTGGAGCTGCCTCGTCTTGCAGCAAAGTTTTAAATTGTGCAATTAAATGAGAGTCTTGGTCCATGTCTTCTTACAGGTCCCCTTTGGAAACATATCTGAGTGACACACAGGAATATTCAGATTCAGAATTTGGCCGCCAGAATTTTTTCTAAACAAGGACATGCAACATCCCCTCGTGAAGCACCAGAGTCCAGTTTGAGAGCTGTAGATAATGTGCCCCCAAGAAGCTTGAGGTAACAGGCCACATGGGAAACACAAAGCATTTTATAAGTTCACATTTGGTAACAGAATTAAGAGCTCAATGGACAAAACTCATAAGGTAATGTAACCACAAGTAAAGACGTCAGCAGGCAAAGAAAAATTCTGAAAGGCTTTTAAGCACCTCTGAAGCTTTCAGAATTCAATTCCCTTTCTAGACAAGGCTGGTCTCCATACAATGTGATAAGAACTCATGGAGCAGCAAAAAGAAAAACAAAGAGAATAGCACCTTAGAAGATATTAAAACAGTAAGTTAAAAAAAGAAAAAACTTAATCTTCCTTCCATCCTTAAAAGGCATGTGTCCCAACACTGCTTTGTGCTCCTTTGAAGAAAAAGAGCTGTAACCCAGACCTCAATATAAGGACTGAAGAAGGAAACTGATAGCAGCCCTAAGACTGTGATAAACATATCCCACTGGATTAATCCTCATAACATGCCTGAAAAGAAATTACAAGATAACTCAGCCAAAACTGGTTCTTTATTCAATGGGATGTGATTTTACCTGGGTTCCTATAACATCATCTCCTTCTCAAAGAAATGAGGACCCACAAAAATTCTACCTCACAGCTATATCTCTATCTTCAAATGTCCTAGAGCCCAAATTATTTACTTTCATTGCTCAAATTGTTTTCCTCTCTGTGTTGAGGTGTCAGATTGTCTCACTAGATTGGCCCTAGACATCCACATACTTAACAAGTAGCCCAAGACTGTGAGATTTAACCACTGGAAATGTAGACTGCCAATCTTGCCTTTGCCTCTTCTTCTTTATATGACCAGAGGTAAATCATAACATCTATTAACTAATCAGACTCTCTAATTGATGGACTAGATTAACAAAAGAGGCCAGGCCAAATCTATGAGAACTAATAACCCAAATTTTTAAAAATAGATCTTAGCAAAAAAATATAAAAGTGATTTTTGTACAGCATACAGTGTATTATGCTATAATATGGAAACCTCCTGAGCCACCTAGCAAAAAATCATGGAAATGGGCTATCCTGTTAAAAAATCAAAGATGGGAAGAGAGGATAATTTTTGTCTCTCATAATTAAGAAGTGAACTCTATCCCTCTATTACAGAGGACTGCACAGTCAACCCTTCCTGATATGTCATACATATTTTTTTTTATTTATTTTTATTTTTGGCTGCATCGGGTCTTTGTTGCTGTGCACGGGCTTTCTCTAGTTCCGGCGAGCGGGGGCCACTCTTCATTGCAGTGCGCGGGCTTCTCAATGCGGTGGCTTCTCTTGTTGTGGAGCACGGGATCTAGGCACGTGGGCTCAGTAGTTGTGGCGCACAGGCTCAGTAGTTGTTGCTCATACATATTTCTTAATGGCTTACAGAAAATCCCATGTAAATTAAAATTTGAAATATGTTGCTGCAGTAGAATGGAGGAAGCTAATAGAAGGTATCAAGAGAACAGAAGGAGGAAGTATAGGTTATTCACACCCTCACTTCCTTATCTCAAATATTATGCAAAAACAGTTTGTAAATACATTAGTTTGCTCATATTTTCCGCATTTTAGAAATAAAACAACTTTTGAAGAACAGCATAGGTTAAAAGATGATTTCATTGCAAATTACTGGTAAAATAGTCTACTTAGCCCCACTAAAAACCTTTTGAAGAGTTTTTCTTGCCTCTGATCTGAAAAGTCAAGAAGGAAATCATAAATCAGTCAGCTGTAAGAAAGTAAAATAACAAATTGCACCTAGTAAGACAAAAGAAAGAAATCCCTCTATCTCATCATTTATTTCCTTAATTGTAAACTGAAGGCTCTTTAACACTTTAAAAACCCAGTCAAAGTAAACCACTGACTCCCGAGCCTACCAACTCTAAAAAAAAAACTGGGGTTATGCACTCCAAGCCTCCCAAACACAATTGATGATAAGACAATTAAACCAACGAGTATATGCTGTATGCTAACTCACAGCTGAAAATGTTCATGGAGCAAAAAACAAAGAATAGCTATCCCAGACAAACATTTTGCCTGGGAGCACATCAGGAAGCTCCAAGCTCCATTTCATTAAATATATGTACATATTTTGGCATCAGCAGTGTAGCCAACATCTAGGATTCTCCCTCAAAAAATTGGAAGAAAACATGTAATACATTCAAGACCAAAGGCAAAATAAAAAGTATTTTTCTACTTAGGAAAAGAATTCCTTCATTCAATTAGAGTATAAGTTATTAAAAGGGGTAGTTATGAGTTTCTTCTGAGAGTTTTTGAAGTTTATAAATACAAAAAGAACATTTCTTCAATAAATAAATGGCTCCTAAAGTCTTCACTGATGGCTTCCAGAATTCTCCATCACTACTGTCCAAGCCAGCTCCACTTCTCTGGGAGGCTTTAGCTGCCAGTGGAATGGGATATTTTCTGTTATTAGGTGACTCTTCTCCTATCATGCAGACTTTCATCAATATGTCTCTTCATAGTCCGAATCCTGGAGGGGAAAGAACAGTAGTTGTGGTGGGTCTATGAAGTACAATGCCACAGTCAGAATTCAGGCAAAGACCACACGTTAGGGTCCCCCAAATGGAACTTGGCCAGGGGAAACATCAACAGTGAAATGGCACTGACTCAACCCACCTAAATTCCCAAGAAGCATCACAGGACCTCATTATAATTGGTATCTATTGGGCTAATTTTTGCTTTGAAACCCTAAGGGTTCCCTTTTCCTTGGTGACTATTTTTTAAAACCTCAACACACATGAAAAGATGTCTGTCTGTAGCAAAATGTGCAAGACTGTAGCTAGGAGTTTAGGCTAGGAGTCAGTCTACCTCTGGGTTCCAATCCCAGCTCCACCCCTTGCTGGCTATGTGACCTTGAGTAAAGTTATTTAACTTCTTTAAACCTCAGTTTCCATCACTGTGCCTGGCAATTTGTAAGCACTCATTCATGATGAACCACTATCACTATTATTCTTATTCTTATCTTTATTGTTCAAACTTCTAAGCTCGAGTAGGCCATTAGTACTACCTGGCACACCCCATTTCTCTAGTCCACTCATTCTTCTATTCTCCTAGATGACTATTTTCATATCTTTCCCTCTTTCTCCAAACCTCCAACACCTTCAGCTCACTTCATTCTCAGCTGATGACCTTATTTTCTCCCATCATTGGGAACAGAGAAGCAGTCAGTATGGAACTTCCACAAGCTCCCATCATATTTACCCACCCACCTGCATCTGGGCCCACCTACTTGGCCTTCCTTACTCTTAGTATGGATACATTCTCGCTGCTTTTATCTAAGGCCAACATCTCCACTGGTGCACTAGATCCTGAAGTCACTCCAGCAATTCTCCCCCCTCTCCTGTAACATCAAATTTTCCTTTTCTACTGGTTTATTCCCATCAGCATACAAATGTACTGTAATTTCTTCCATCGTAAAAAGAAGAGCAACTCTTGACACACACCTCTCTCTACCTATTGCCCTATTTCTCTGCATCCCTCCACAGCAAAAAGTGGAAAGTGTCATTTATACCCACTCTCACCAATACATCTCTTTGTATTCTTTCTTGACCCTACCTTGGTCAGGCTTTCATCCCCACTATTCCACTGAAGCTGCTTTTGCCAAGGCCACCAATGACTTCCACGTTACCAGATCATCCAGTAATCAAGTCTCAGTTCTCATTTTACTTGACCTGACTCAGGAACAATTGACACAGTTAATCACTTTCTTTTCCTTGAAACGCTTTCTTCATTTGGTTCCCAGGATACAGAGCTCTCCAGGTTTTCCTCCCACTTCACTGGACATTCCTTCTCAGCCTCCTTTGCTAATTTCTCCTCATCTTCCCCATCTATAAACCTTGGAGAGCTCCAGGGCTCAGTCCTTTGAGTTCCTCTCTATCTACTCTCATTTCCCTGGTGTAAATATCTCTACCAGTCTCTATATACTAATAACTCCTAAATTTATATCTCCATTCTAGACCTCTCTTCTGAACTCCACACCCATAAAACCAATTGCTTACTCCACATCTCCACTTGAATGTTTAACAAGTATTTCAAATTTACATATCCAAACTCAGCTCCCCTAAAGCTTGTTCTACCCCCAGGCTTGTACATATTAGAAAATGTCAACTCTGTTCTACTAGTTGCTCAAGCCAAGAACCTTGGATTTATCCTTAACTCCTCTCATTCTTTCACACACACATGCAACTCGTCAAGAAGTCCTTCTGGCTTTACCTACAAACTATAACCAGAAAACAACTACTCACCACCTCCACCACCACCACCTTGGTCCAAATCATCACCCTCTTCCTTTACTTGCATCATTGCTAAAGTCTCTTAATTGTACTCTGTTTCTGTCATGGTCCCTCACCACCTATTTTCAACAGAGAAGCCAGAATTATCCTTTTAAAACATACATCGGTTCAAAGTGTTCTCTTCTCAAAAACTTCCAGTGGATTCTGTTTCATTAAGAATAAAATTCTAGGGCTTCCCTGGTGGCGCAACAGTTAAGAATCAGCCTGCCAAGGCAGGGGACACGGGTTCGAGCCCTGGTCTGGGAAGATCCCACATGCCGTGGAGCAACTAAGCCCGTGTGCCACAACTACTGAGCCTGTGCTCTAGAGCTCGTGAGCCACAACTAGTGAACCCGCGTGCCACAACTACTGAAGCCCACGCGCCTAGAGCTGTGCTCCACAACAAGAGAAGCCACCGCAATGAGAAGCCTGTGTACCGCAACGAAGAGTAGCCCCCGCTCACTGCAACCAGAGAAAGCCCATGCGCAGCAACAAAGACCCAACGCAGCCAAAAATAAAATAAATTAAATAAAATAAATTTATTTTAAAAAAAGAATAAAATTCTAGGTGATTACAATCACTATAATGTTCTATAAGATACGACATTACCTCTCTGAAGAAGTACTAGTCTTTGCCTTGCTCACTTCATTCCTGCCACACTGGCCTCTGTGCTGCTCCTAGAACATGCCAATCATGGCCCCTCCCCAAAGTCTTTGCACCAACCACTTACTCTGCCTGAAATGTTCCTCCATGATAGCCATGTTGCTTGCTTCTACTTTTAGGTGTTTGTTCAAATATCATTTCAGTGAGGGTGTCCCCAACCATCCTATTTATTTATTTATTTAGGTCACACCTTGCGGCTTGCGGGATCTTACTTCCCGGACCAGGGATTGAACCCGGGCTCCGGCAGTAAAAGCACAGAGTCCTAACCACTGGACCGCCAGGGAACTCCCCCAACCATCCTATTTGGTATCATACCCCCTTATCCAGCCATTCCATCTCCCTTTCCTATTTTATTTTTTCTCTACAGCATTAAGCACAATCTGACATACTATATATTTTACTAATTTTTAAAATTTTTTTAGTTTGTTATTGTTTGTACCCCAATTTAAGAGAAGGTAACATTTCAACTGTGTCTCAGATGATGAGAGTTTTCCAGGAATGGAAAGAATGTAATTTCTTCTGAGGGCAGGGATTTTTGTCAGTTTTGTTCACTGTTGTTTCCTAAGTACCTAAAAATCACAGCTGGGGCATGTCAGATACATGCTCGAAGAATAACTGTTGAACAAATCAATATCTGAAATGTGGACAATAATCTTATGAACATTAGCTTATTTAGTTTTTTTATTTACTTTTTTAAATTTTTATTTTATATTGGAGTATAGTTGATTAACAATGTTGTGTTAGTTTCAGGTGTGCAGCAAAGTGATTCTTCTTTCTTTGTTTTTTAATTTTTACTTTATATTGGAGTATAGTTGATTAATAATGTTGTATTAGTTTCAGGACATTAGCTTATTTTTTGTTATCAAAATATTCAAATCCCAAAGGGTTGGAATTAGATCCTATCCACTGGCACTATCAACCTTTCTCTCATCTTACCTATAATACTCAAGTACGTAAGAGAAAGAGAAAAAGGAACACTGTGGTGAGTAATTGGGCTGCGGTCATCCAGCCAAGTGCTGAATTTGGCAGTAAGTACAAAGAAGGCTCAAGTTTAAACCCTGAAATGACAGGTATGCTTTGTACTAGATCATGAGTTGCTTTTGACCTGTTTCCAACAGTACCACATCAGAGAGTCTCTCTCCCTCCTAGGATCCTGGAACAGGTACACAAGCCTACCAGTCACAGCAAGCACCCAAAGGGGGAGGGATGACAGTTTTCTGAAATGTAAATCAAAACTCAAGCCTTCCAACACGGGTATTTCTTATTGACAAACGCCACCAAGTCACCTAAAAGTTTATATCACTCTAAATTCCCTGGGGAAAACTGAGGCGCAGAAGAAAAGTTCAATTCAGGGTTTTAGGTTCAGCCAGTCCAGCCAGGTCTCCTAGTATGACCTCAGCAGCATAGGACACTCCTCTTTCAGGATGTTCCCTGTCAGTCAGCAGAGGCTGCCTACGCAATCCCCTTCCCTAACCTAAGGACACCACTCTCTGCCCGTAAGACAGAAAATAAAATAATGGTTAGAATTGGTGGGGGTTCCCTGAGACCAAAATGCTTTGGGGAAAGACCTTGGTTCATACTTTGCTTTAGACCTATCTGCATATCCTCTGCTGCCTCTGAGGGTGAAGGATTCCTTTAATTAAGCAGGAAAATGAAGCATGAACAGTGAACAGAAGAAATGGCATGGACTTACCAGGCACTCGGCACAACAGACACAAAGCTTTGCCATGCAGTCATCCTTCTCCTGGTCAGTGCTGTAGAAAGAGGACAAACCAAATGTGAACAGTCACTATCCTCAGTATGGTAGAGCAGTTAAGAGGACAAGCGTTGAAGTCAGACAGGTCTGTTTTTAAATTTCAGTTCTGCCACTTACTAGCAGGGTGACTGGGCAAATTACTTAAGCTCCAGAAACCTATTTCCTCATCTACAAAATGCAGGTATTACCAGCTACACTTAAAGGGTAGTGGTTAGGAGTAAATGCAAAATAAGCACATGTAAAACAGGTACCACAGTGTTTGGCACATAGTAAGTGCTCAATAAATAGGAGCCAGTCACAATCATTCATTTAGAAATGCACCCAGCACCAACCATGACAGAGGCATTGTGCTGGGCTGGGGATAAAGACATAAATAAAACATGGTCCCTTGAGCTCATTTTGTTAGAATACAATGTGGTAAATGTTTTCATAGAGTTAAGGTCAAACCGCTGTGGCAGCAAAAAGGAGGGAGTGATCAGTTTTCCCTGAAAGAGTCAGGGAAACTCTTGAGAAGCGGACATTTCATCAGGGTCTTAGAAGATAAGGAAGAGTTTTCCAGGCAAACAAGGGAAGGAGGGAGGGGATTCTAGGTAAGAGGAAAGCATTTTGAAAATTTTTTAAAAGGTCTAAATGAGTATAGTATGTTTGGAGAAGGAAATGGCTCACTGTAGTTGGAATGTGGAGCAAATGAGAAGAAATGGCAAGAAACAATGTGACTTAGGGTTAGATCATAAAGGATCTTGTTAGACCATGCTTCGAAATAGACGTTTTAGTATTTTTACCAAGAGTTCTTTGCCTTTTTGTGGGGCCACAGATTCCTTGTAAAGGGCACTCTTACTCCCATTAAATAAATGTGCACACGCACACACATGCACACACACATACACTGAAAGAAGATTTTAGACTTTCTCAAAGTAAGACTTCTCTCCCCAGGTTAAGAGCCCCTGATATAGATAATGGAGAATCAACAGGGTTTTATGTAGACTTTTGTTACCTTTTTTTTAGTGGATTTGTTCTTAGGGAAAATACTGGATCACACCTGCTCACTGGCAAATGCTTTTGGTAACCACAATCCAATTAGCCCCTTCCGAGCATCTGCTGACCAAGAACAGTTCTCACTTATTTAAACTGTTTTGCTCTCCCTGGCTGTTCTAAAGCCTCTCTCACTGCTCAGGCACTTCTGTCAGGATACATCAGCTCAGTGCCAAAACACGGAAAAGGGGGAAAATAACTGACTTGTTGGAATTTCCTGTCCATTTTGAAGGAATGAGAGATTCACTTCAGAATTTATATTCAGAACCACAGCACTACACCATCTCATTTCAAAAAAAAAAAAGAGACTAGGACTATGCTATCAATTCCTCCATCTCTCTCTCCAAATTAACATCCACGCATTTCCCTTTCAGCAGAACTAAATTCATCCTGGAAGAAAGGAAGGCATGACGCAGAAGCCTGGGTACTGTCCACAAACCAGGTCTCTGAAGAGGGTTGATTGCTCAGGACTGCAGTTGGACTTACTCAGCTGAAACCTCAATAGATGACTTCTTAGAGCCAGGCTTGCTCCTCTTCTTCAGGCCCGCAGACTTCCTCCCCATTCTCACCAGCAGCAGCACACCCACCACAGCTGAGGGAATGAAGACAAGAATGGAAAGAAGGGCCACGGAGGAGAGCATCGTGCCAAAACCTGGAGGAGGAAAAAGAGGTCAAAGAGAGGGACATGCAAAGTGCTTCCTTTGACATGAGATAGTCTTACTTTTGCTCTTGTATTTCTTCTGGTTACAAAGGGCATAAATTCATTGTAGAAACAGTAGAAAATACACAAAAGGACAAAGAAGAATTAAAATTTACTCATAATCCCATTCCCTAGGATCAATATGTCAATATCTACCCGTTCAATCTTCTTTCTAGGAGTATGTGGGTATGAGTCTGAATATAGGGAGGAGAGTACATGTTCAGAAGTATTGATCATAGTTTACATACTATTTCTAGCCTCTTTTTTATATACTATATTATAAATATTTTCCATAAGTATTCCTTCCAGGTGAGATTTTTTTTAATGCCTGCATAGTATTCTACCATATTAAATAATATATTGAATCAATCTTCTATTGCTGGATATTCAAATTATTTCCAATTCTTTGAATCTATGATATATAATGATGATCATCCTTGTATATAAATATTTAGCTCCATTTTTTAAAATAAATTTTAAAATGGAATTACTGGATCAAAGGGTATATAATTTTAAGGCATCTGATTTATACTACCAAACTGTCTTCCAGAAAAACTATACCAGTTTCTACTTCTACCAGCAGTATGAATGTTCCTATGTCTTTGAAACCTATGAGTTGCCTTAAAAAAATAAAGAAAAAAGAAAGAGGAAGGGGAGGGAGAGAGAGAGAGACATACAGAAAGATTTCAGAAATGACAAGGTATCTATAATGAACCATAGATACTTTGTCATTTCTGAATCTCTAAATCTTTGGTTCAAATTCAAATAAGGACTAGAATGACCACTCATCAGTCACCAGGGAATAGTGTAGAACAAAAGGTCAACCCTTAACCCACTCTCCTCATGTTTCACACTAAAAGGAAACAGTTGCTCTTTGCAACATGAAAGAAATGTGCTGCCTCCATCTTTAGAGGAGGTACCCTTTCAAGAAACAGGCAAGAACACAGTCTCATAACTGAGGGTATGAACATATTAGGGAAACCAGAATGACTTCTATTTCACACAGACAGCAACTCTCCATTTATTCAGGGGTGTGCCATACATTCCACAAGACCTCTGGTCACCTGAAATTAAAATTTTAAAAGGATAATGGAGAAACTATGACGATATTTGAAAAAAAAAGTCAGTTTGAAAAATAAAGATAAAAAAACTCATCCTCAGACAATTCAAAATGGCAGAATGTCCCAATGACCAACCGGCTTACGAAGATAGGTAGTTTTGCTTCTCACTGATCTCCCCACAAACCACCACAGTAGTCAGAGAGCACTCACTACAGAAGAAGGTTGGTGGCAGTTAGCTTACCCCTTTCTGTGACTGTTAGCTCTGTCCCTGGAATATTATGGTACACATCCGGGGGATTCTTCACAGCACAGCTGAATGTCCCATTGTCCTTTATGGTAGGGTTGATTATGCTTATGGACGCATCCCCTTTGTATACATCTCCAACCCAGGAAATTCGATCCCGAAACATGCCCACTGTGGTTGGGTACTGGAAAGACTGATAATGAAAAATCTAAGAAAGCAACACCATGAGAAAAAAAGTTAATTTGGAAAATGCAATGAAAACGTAAAGCTAAGTAGGTCCAAAATAAAATACAAATGTGTAGTGGGTTTTCCCAGTTGGACAATTATTTTCTATGTTTTGTTCACTTCCAGCCTATAGATTAAAAGACAGGTTAATAAAACTTGTCCAAAAAAAGGCCTGATGAAAGAACCCAGGGATCCTAATTCTTGAACCCCTTTTAAATTCTCCCCAAAGTCCTAAAGTAGCAGTTCTCAACCAGGGGCAATTTTGCCCTCAAGACACTTGGCAATATCTGGAGATAATTTTGGTTGTCTCAACTGGAAGGAGTGCTACTGGCTTCTAGTGGGTAGAGGCCAGGGATATTGCTGAAAATCCTACAAAGCAGAGGACAGCCCCCACAAAAAAGAATTATCTGTATCAAAATGCCAGCAGTGCCAAAGCTCAGAAACCCTATGCTAAAGAAGCATCTAATTCATATGGTACTTTATAGTGTGCAAACTATTTCTATACATTTACTCATTTGAGCTTCACAACAACACTGAACTATACATGGAGCAGGCAGAAAGGGAAACAAGGACAAAAACAAGAAATTAAATGAGTTACTCGAAGGCACACAGCTAATAAGTGGGAAAGGGGAGATTTTTGTTTATTCTCAAAATCACCAGGAGGCTGTAACATAAGCCTCTCTCAAATTATCTATCTTGGCAATTAATAAAAACCTCAAGTCAGATTCATGATTGGCATTCAATGAATATACATTGAATTAAAACAATGCTACTTCAGATTGGTAATCATATACTTCATCACCAGAAACACCTAATTATATTTGGTGGTAGGCTGGGCAAGCACTACAATACAATATGATCTTTCTCTCTCTCTTATGCAAGATTCAAGCCTTTCCTAGTTCTTTTCTTACTTGGTACCTCCCCACTTAAGAACCCAGATACTTACAAACACTGAATTGCCCAATTTTGAAAAGCAACTTCCCAGAGAAGATGCTGAATCACTTCTTGGTTCATTTGTTCATGCATTCATTCAAAAAATATTTACTGCACACCTACTATGTGCCCTTAGGCACTGTATTAAGCAAAATGATACAGTGGGAGCCAATCAGGCACAGTCCCTGCTCTCATGGAACTTACCATCTAGTGGGAAATACAGATATTAGTAAATAATAAAATGTGTAGAATGTTCCAAAGAGGGAGGTAAAGAATACCTATCTCTGATTATCAGCATCAGTATAAAAGGGTTTGAAACTCCTTATTGACAAAACAAAGCCTGCTGTGAATCTTCAAGATTAATCCAACCTGTGAGTTTCAAGTTAAACTAGTGATACTCAAATCCTGCTAACTGATTAGTTTGACAGAATCCTGACTGATCACGTAACTGCAACATAGTGTTATGCAACTTTAAGGGTCCACTAATTCCAACTTGGATGAGTTTGCTGATTTCTCGACTAGCCTCACGGAGAAGAGCGCCATACGAGAACTGCTGTTTGCATTTAAGGTTTCTGCCCCAGGAAGATCCCCACTGTTTGTTCTGTCCTACTTTTGGCCAAGGAGGAAGAGCCATATGAAGCCAGCCATAGTTTCCTGACCACTCAAAATAAAGGGACCTATTTTAAGTCTAAAGAAAAAAGGACCAGAAACTAACACAACATTGTTAATCAACTATGCTTCAATATAAAATTTTTTTAAAAGTTGAAAGAAAGAAAGGAAGAGCGGGAGGGAGAGCGTCGCAGGTGGTGGGGCAGGGAATGGCGTGCTGTGCGGCGCAGGGTGGTTGGCACAAACGGCGGCGCGGCACCGGGGCCGGAGGAAAAACCTCGCCACCGTGACAGGTCCCTTCCCAAGCCCCTAGGGACAGCAGAGGACTTGGGGACCAGCAAGCACCCCCAGGGCACGAGAAAGGCCTCTGCCACCTGCCCTGCCTCATCCTGCCCCACGCCAGGCCCAGCCGCCCCGGCCCCCGGCTGCATCAAGTGGAGGAGGAGGAGGGGGGGGGGGGTGGCACCCCGGGCCTGGGCCGCGCCCTCCATGCCCGGGGAATGAAGACACTGCTGCCGTGGACAGCCCGCGCCAGCCGCAGCCCCTGAGTCAGGCTCTCCCTCAGTTGCCGGGTTCCATGTCAGAGCCCTTGGGGCCCAGTAGGGCCAGGATGGGGGTGGAGAGTCACCTGCCCTGTCCCCCACTGTCCTCCTACCACCGTCCGGGAGCGCCTGGTGAGGCCTCGGCGGGGAGTGGGACCCCCAGAGCCACAGCTACTTCCACCACAGCCAGCCCCCTGCGGGAGGGCTTCGGCGGGCAGGACGGCGGCGAGCTGCGGCCGCTGCAGAGTGACGGTGCTGCGGCGATGGTCACCAAGGGGTGCCAGCGACTGGCAGCCCAGGGCACCCAGCCCGAGGCCCCCAAACGGAAATGGGCAGAGGATGGTGGGGATGCCCCCGCCCCCAGCAAGCGGCCCTGGGCCAGGCAGGAGAAGCAGGAGGCGGAGGCAGAGGGGGAGGCTGCAGCAGCGGCAGCGGTGAGGCCAGCGCCGGGCTGAGGGAGGAGGTGCTGCCCGCTGCGCCTGAGCACCTGACCCTGGGCTATACTGTGCCCTGCATGCGGTACTATGGCATCTGCGCCAAGGACAGCTTCCTGGGGGCGGCACTGGGTGGCCAAGTGCTGGCAGAGGTGGAGGCCCTGAAGCGGGGCAGGCGCCTGCGTGATGGGCCAGCGGGCAATCCTGCCACGCAGCATCCGTGGGGAGCAGATCGCCTGGGTGGAAGGCCATGAGCCAGGCTGCCGAAGCATCAGTGCCCTCATGGCCCACGTGGATGCTGTAATCCGCCACTGTGCTGGGAGGCTGGGCAGCTACGTCATCAATGGGCGCACCAAGGCCATGGTGGCGTGTTACCCAGGTAACTGGCTGGGGTAGGTGAGACACGTTGACTATCCACATGGCGATGGGTGCTGCATCACCTGCATCTATTACCTGAATCAAAACTGGGACGTCAAGGTGCATGGCGGCCTGCTGCAGATATTCCCTGAGGGCCGTCCTGTGGTAGCCAACATTGAGCCACTCTTTGACCGGCTGCTCACTTTCTGGTCTGATCGGCGGAACCCCCATGAGGTGAAACCAGCCTAGGCCACCAGGTACGCCATCACTGTCTGGTATTTTGATGCCAAGGAGCGAGCAGCAGCCAAAGACAAGTATCAGCTAGCATCAGGACGGAAAGGTGTCCAAGTACCCGTAACACAGCCGACTATGCCCACGTAGTGTCTAGCCCCAGAGCTGCCTGGACAGACAGCTTGCCCTGACTCCGGGAGAGCCCTGGGCCCCAGAGCCACCAGTCTCGGTGCCTGCTCCTTCCCTGCCACTGCCGCTGCTTCTGACTTTGCCTCTGTTCTGCCTGGTGTGGAGGGCTCCATCCATCACTGAGGACCAAGGAGGAGGAGAGACCTCTGCTGCCCTGGGATGGGGGCTGGGGTTGTGACCTGGGCAGAGGCTGGTGTTGGGGACTGCCATTACTGGAGCTGGGGGGTCTGTGTCCTGCCCTGTGTGGTCATGCATGCCCCTCTCAGGTTTGGAGAGCTGGAAGGAGGCACTGCCACCTCCTACCAGAATGCAGGATTTGGGGTTGGGGTGACTCATGGCCTCTTGCTGGCAAAGGTTTGTGGGGGAGTATCCCCAAGCCCCCCACTCCTCCAGCCTGGAATGTGAAGTGACTCCCCAACCCCTTTGGCCATGGCACCTTTTGGACTAGGCTGCCGCTGCTTGGGCAGGATAAAAGGTGCTGGGAGGAGCATGGGTCTGCAAGTCCTGTCAGCCAAGAAATAAAAGTTTACCTCAGAAAAAAAAGAAAGAAAGAAAGAGAGAGAGAGAGAAAGAAAGGAAGGAAGGAAGGAAGGAAGGATGGAAGGAAGGGAGGAAGAAAGGAAGGAAGAGAGAGAGAGAAAGAGAGAGAAAGAAAGAGAAAGAGGGAGGGAGGAAGGAAGGAAGGAAGGGAGAAAAAGGGACCACAAATACAGCCTAGCTCACTGGACCCACCTTCACTAGGACAACTGGAGCACCTACTGTAGTTACTGAGAGATGCTACATGGCATTCAATAATGGTTCCTAAAACAAAATCCAAAGTTTATACATTAAAATCAAAGAGAAAGTACTTCTAATGAAGGAAACAGGATAAACAAATCAAGGATACTTTCAAAAATACAATCTTACATACCGCTCTGACATTCACATTCTTGATAAAAAGTATCCTGACCTAGGATATTGCTGGAAGCATACAGAAAAAGGGTTTTTTAATAGCATTGCAATCTTCAATTAGACATCCACAATGGGATTTGAGCCATAAATGTGTTTTATCTGTGTGATTAAAATATATTGCTTCTAATATTGCAAGACCATCTGTCATCAACAGCATCTGTCATCAGCATAAGGTGCCCTATAATTTCTTTCAAAGGGAGCTGTATAAATCAGTGCAGATGTTTATACACTGGGAGAAGATGCCAAGATAAATCTACAAGTACTGATATACAAACAGAAACACCCACTGAGACAACTTCACATGACAGGAAATGAGCAGCTTTGAGCAAAAGGATGTCTAAGACTGGGACCTATAGAATTTCTCTGTTCAACAGCCTGGAGGTACCCTTTTTAGTACAACAAATCTGAAACTCAAGCTATGAAGCCAAGCAAAAAGAAACAACAAAGGAGAGACAAAACTAAACCACATTTCCTCTGAGTTTCTGACTTTTTTGCCTATAGCTTATTTGCAAGATTCTCACACAGAAGAAGAAAAAGCCCTACATGACCAGATGAATGTCATATAGGGTAGCTCATCTCCTTCTATTTAATAGAAGCTCATCTTCTATTTTAAGATGAGAAGGCCTAAGGTGTACCTGTGACATAGAATAAAAGGATTCCAGAGCTGTTGACCACGGAAGGCTCAAAGAAATATCCTTAAAAGTATACACTTACTGATTCTGTGCGACTGCTGCTTGGAGGTCGATATGTCCAATCTATGGTGAGTTTGTCAGTGATAGATGAGGTTGACTTGAAGGTGCATTTCAACTTGATATTTTCTCCAACATAACCCCAGACGTGGGCGTCTGCTTTAATCTCCAGGGAAAGGACGATGTAAACACCTAATCAAAGCAAGCCCAAACATTTAAAATGTGTACACTGGGTGGAATATATAGACGTGAGTGAACAATATAGAAACCCATTTTATTTATTTATTTATTTATTTTATTTATTTATTTTTGGCTGCATTGGGTCTTCGTTTTTGTGCACAGGCTTTCTCTAGTTGCGGCGAGTAGGGGCAACTCTTCATTGAGGTGCATGGGCTTCTCATTGCGGTGGCTTCTCTTGTTGCGGAGCATGGGCTCTAGGCGCAAGGGCTTCAGTAGTTGTGGCGCATGGGCTTAGTTGCTCCACAGCATGTGGGATCTTCCCGGACCAGGGCTCGAACCCGTGTCCCCTGCACTGGCAGGTGGATTCTTAATCACTGTGCCACCAGGGAAGCCCTAGAAACACTATTTATCATTTTTAGGGCTCTCATCAGAAAGCCGTAGCAATAAATATCTTCTCAGGCAGGCCCAAAAGGATAAGGAGCAGAAATCTGCATTAATCAAGGGTGGTATTTTTGTCATTTTACGATATTAAATCATAGAATGAATGTTTGGGTAAAAATTTAAAACCTGGTCACATCAGCACTTTTTCCAAATACAGAGTTGTGGTTAAATTAACTACAACCAAGCGGGTCAGCCCACAGAAGGCTAAAAGGCAACACCACCCACTCTCTTGACACACTTATACTCCAGGAATATGGCACTTGCTGTGGTCTGAGGGATTTACCCCAAGTACAGCACGACTGTAACCTGAAGCTATCACTGCCTCAACCACCAGCAAAATAAAAGTAGAAAACAAGAATAGGAATTTTTTTTCAAAGAAAAAAAAATTTTTATAAATCTACCCCAAGGTTCTATCTAGTTTTGTTTTGTTTTTCCCTTTCTTAAAGCTGGTTAATGAATCACTCATCCATGAAAAGTAAATCATGGGGAGGAAAAAGTTTATTAAATTTACAATTTAATGCATTTTAAAATGTAAAAATAAGATATCATTTATAAACTCTTTAGAGACTTCTTTCCAAAACCACCTCATATATCCAACTTTTTTTTTAATTTATTTATTTTATTTATTTATTTTTGGCTGCATTGGGTCTTTGTTGCTGCACGTGGGCTTTCTCTAGTTGCGGCGAGTGGGGGCTACTCTTCGTTGCGGTGCGCGGGCTTCTCATTGCGGTGGCTTCTCTTGTTGTGGAGCACGGGCTCTAGGCACACAGCCTTCAGTAGTTGTAGCACGTGGGCTCAGTAGTTGTGGCTCGCAGGCTCTAGAGCGCAGGCTCAGTAGTTGTGGCTTGCGGGCTTAGTTGCTCCGTGGCATGTGGGATCTTCCCAGACCAGGGATCGAACCCGTGTCCCCTGCATTGGCAGGCGGATTCTTAACTACTGTGCCACCAGGGAAGCCCCCTCGTATATCCAACTTTGACATCCCATCTCCCCCAAAAGAGTTGGCACTTTCTTCTGACCATTCCCTCTGCTTTCAGAGAACAGTGGTAGAAATTTCTCTTCCACTAGGGAGCCATTTTTTAGGAAAGTAAGCCCCCAGCACTTTGTTTTTCCTGCTTCCTTCTCCACTACAATGAGCCATGATTCATCTGGCAGGCCAAAGGCAAACAGAGCAGCAAGGTTTCAGAAGAGAGCAAACCCACACACCATCCTAGAAAACAACAGTCCCTCTGGTTGAGAAAAGATGCAAATCCCAGCCCTATCACTTGCTGACTCTGTGGCCTTCATAGGTTTACTTGATTTCTTCAGTTTCTCATCCTGGTAGGAATGATAATAATAACACTTACCTTAGAAGGTCACTGTGAAGAATAAATGAATTAAAACATGTACCACACTAAGAAGCCTACCTAACCCAGAGTAAATGCTCAATGCACGTTAGATAGCTTCATCATCGTTACTGACACCTCTTTAGTTCTGTCCTTAGTCTCTCAAACTTTCCTATCAGAGACATACTTATGAGTCATCATTTCCACTGCCTTTACCTCTGCTGCTTTGAATCATGTTTCTTGCTCCTCTCTAGACAATCCAGTCTGTTCACATTCCTCTTAAAAGCAGGAGACCAAGACTAAGCTCACAACTCTACTAAGAATCTGACCATCCCAAAGATGAGGACTACCTCTGGTTCATCCAAGACATCCTCTCTGACTTTGCCATGCTAAACTTGTTATTCCTCCTATGCCTCTGCAAATGCTGTTCCTCTGCCTGGAAAGCCTTCATCCCTCAATCCCTACTCTCTCCTAAGCCCTCACTCCTGACCCACCTTACTCTTGACTTAAGATAAAGCTCTAAAAAATGGAAGGCAGAAATGAATGGTTAATCTACACACTCCCCATACCCTTTATATATCCTTTACATATAAAGGATATATATCCTTTATATGTAAAGGATATATATCCTTTATATATCCTTTATATACTCTTTATATATCCTAAAACATAAGTATAGTGAAGAGATTTTAAAGTTTAGATTTAGAATTAGACAGACCTGAACTTGAGTTCTAGCCCAGCTGCTTTCTGGCTGTGAGACCTTGATCATAGTTACCTAACCTGTTCAAGAGTCAATTTCCTCACTTGGTAAGTGTGAATAATGAAAAGACCTACTTCATCGTGTCACTGTGAGGATATAATAAGATTAAAGAAGGTAACACATAAAATGCTTAGCATAGCACCTGAAACTGAAACTTTCAATAAATGTTAACTATTGTCATTAAAATGAACACCACAAACATTCAAAAACCTTCAGTAATTCTCTATTGGGCTATAACATAAAATCTAAATAGTGCCAGTCTGGCCCCCAACTTCTGCTACTCTGCCCACCTACCCATCCCATCCCCTTCACTATGCCCAGAATGTCCTGCCATTTCTCAAATTTACTATGTCCTTCATGCCACTGTGACTTTCTTTGAATATGTCTTTATCTGGAAGTTTCTCCCCATCCCTACCAATCCTGCCTGGTAACCACATCCCCAATACTCACACCCTTCAAAACCCATCTCAAATATCACCCCCCTTGTGATGCCTTCCCAAATTCTCTGATGCAGTTTATTACTATTTTTTAATTTTCACATAACATTTAGTACATAATGCTACTCGAGCACATATACCATTGCTTGCACTCAATTTGTAAAGATGATTTCCTCCATTAAATTAAAGGAAGTACCTTAAGAGCAAAAGTCAGAGGGAAGGGAGAAGGCAGAGAGAGACCAAGAGAAAGAGGTGGACAGGTCACCAAAAGTTCTCATGTAGGAACAAAGTGTGCTTATTAGTCACCCACTCTCTTCCTATCCCCATTCTTAAAGTATTTTCAACATTCTTAAGTCCCCTAGACACCTACCTTTCCATTGCACTGAATCAGGAAAAGCTCAGCCCTAGATGACCACTTCTAGACTATGGCTGGTGTGTGCTGAAGGAGAAAAATCACACCAATGCACCGACAGTTACCATAAGAAATTCATCAGTTCCATCCACAGCTAAGTCCTTAATGAGGCATGATGACTCTTTAACCAGCCTTGGTCATCTCCTCTTTCTGACTCCTCAAACTTTGCCATTCTCTTTTATCCTCTGTGCAACCTATAAACCCCTCATTCTCAGAAGAAAATGTCTCTCTTCTTCAAGAAACTTGAAGCCATACAAACTGCTTAGTCACATATCTTCCTGCATCTTCACCCATTCTTACCTCCAATCTGAAAGGATGTGGTGTCCCTTTTTCTAAGCAAGGTCAAGCCCTTCTCTGCCTGGATCCCTCCCTTCCAAGCCTTGCTCCAGGAAGAAAGAAGAAAAAAAAAAAAGCCCTCTCTACTGTCTTCAACATTTCCCTTTCAAGAGGGGCTTTCTCCCCTCAGCCTCTAAATACACAGAATTCTCTCCCATCTGTAAAAACAAATATATAACAATAAAACAAAACAATAACAAATTTTCCTTAACCCTGTAATCCTACTCATTACCAACTACTGCCCTCTCTATCCTAAGCCAAGTTTGTGAAAGAGTTGTTTATATCTGACGTTTCCCTTTCCTCCCTTCCCATCCACTTCTGGACCCCTACAGCACAATTTGGACTCCACTACCACTCCTAGTAAAAGGCATTATTGTCTTAAAACAGCAAAATCCAAGGGACAAAAACTCCAATAGGCAGCTTTCTCTCCTGATTTTACTGGATCCCTCTGCAGCAGTAATTGTTTGCTCCTTGACCTTCTCTGTCTCAAGCCTTCCAGGATGATACACTCATTCATTCACTCATTCTTCAAACAAAGATTTATTGAGCGTCTGTTTTGTGCCACCCTCTAAGTTCAGGATTAAATGTGAGCAAAATACATACACTCCCTGTTTTGGAGCTTAAAATGCAGCAGAAGTTCAATACACTAATCAAACAATCATAAAGACAAATGTATAATTACAAACTCTGATAAGCACTGTGAAGAAAAGACAGAGTGGTTATGAGAACTGTACCAGTTATGATAGGGGAGCAGGGAGTGGTTAATGAAAGCTTGCCTGAAAAAAGTTACTTTTGAGTTGAGTTCTGAAGCAAGGATAACAAGGTGAGGAGAGGGGGAGCATTCCGGGCAGAGGATACTGCATATGCAAAGGTCCTGTGTCAGGAAGGAACTAGGAAGGAACTGTCCACAGTCAGTCAAAGAACTGAAAAAAAGGCAGAATGGCAGCAACACAAAGAGCATGAGAGAGAAGACTGAGACATGGCTAGGAGGTAGGCAGAAACTAGATCAGGCAGGACCTTAGAGATTTGGGTCCTTATTCTTAGAGTAATGGGAAGCCATGGAAAATACTTAAGTATGGGACTGAGTGAGAAGGGGCATGAAGAAGTTTGCATTTTTAAAATCTCACTCTAGGGAAGACGATTAGGAGGCACTAAGAGTATATATAAAGAGATTATTTAGGAAGCTACTACAATAGTCAAGTGAGAAATAAGGGAAGATTGAACTAAGTTGGTGGCAGTGGACATGGAGAGAACTAGGAAGACAACAATACAAGGTAAAATCAGCAAGAACTGGTGTTAGATCATATGTGGAATGTTTGGGGAAGAGAGGCATTGAGGATGACTCCCATATTTCTGGCTTGGTGATACCATTCACTGACACAGGGAAGACTAGAAAAGTACCAGGCTTGGCAGGGAAGAACATGAGTTTGATTTTGGATAAGTTTAAGGTGCCTTTGAGATATCCAAGGGATAATGTCAAGGGGGCAGTTGGTTTAGGGCAGGGATGGGCAAACTATGGACCATGGGCCAAATCTAGCCTACAACACCTTTTTATAAATAAAGTTTTATTAGAACACAGCCAACTTTATTCATTTATGTATCATCTAGGGCTCCTTTTGTGCTACTCCAGCAAAGTTGAATACTTGCAACAGAGATCATGTGGCCCACAAAGCCTAAAATATTATCTGGCCCTTTACAAAAGTTTGCCAACCCTGGTTTATAGCAAAAAAGAACTATGGATTAGAGTTATAAATCAGAATCTCATTAGTCTCCCTCCAACCAATTCTCCACACTGATTGTGTTACATACACACACACGCACACACTCGACATCTCAGCTAGTTTCTATCAAATCTCTTTCTAAGGCTCCTCCTTTCCTACCCATCCCTTAAACACTGGTGTTCCTCAGAGTTCCACCCTGAGCCCATGGTCCTTCTTTCAACATGTTCTCTTTGGGCAATCCTACCCAGTTTTATAGATTTCACAACCACTAATAGGCTAATGATTCCCCAAACTATGTTGCTAGCCATGACCTGCCTCTGAGTGTCCAAATATTACTGGATATACCCACTTGACTATCACCACCACAGGAACCCAAACTGAAGGTAGTGAACTCTTGTTTGTTACCAGCTCAATATCCATTCCCCTCATCTCCTTTCCTAACAATGCCCAGATTTTCTTTAGATATCCACCCTTTCCTACATAGCCCATGAGCTTGGGGGTAGAGGCCTCTGTCAGGGTCCAGGCAGGAAACAGAAGGCAAAATCAGCTAAAACTTTGAAAAGTGTATGGGTCACTTTTCAAAGGGACTTTTCTCAGCATCAAGGAAGCCAACAAAGGCACAAAGCCTTTACCACTCCACGCCTGAAGGGGCAGAGGGAGGAAATGGTGTTACTGAAGCCTGGTAAGAGGTGGATCTGTGGGCCATTTGACAGAAGCTGTAGCCACAGAGGAACATAACCACTATCAACCATGGCACCATGACAGGGAGGGAGCAGGGAAGAAAAATGTCTTTCTCCTCCTGCCCTCCAATCTCCTGCCAATGCCTACCACTGATCAAACCTAACTGGAACCCAGAGGACGGGAGCCTGGATGATGCGGTTTATAGGTCAGCTTTCCACGGAGTAGGCAAAACAGAGAAGAGAAGTGAATGGATCTGGTGGGAGGGGAGCAAACCAAGAATAACTAGACCCTACTCCCAGCTCTGGAAGGTGACTCAGATTGGCCTAAACTAATCATTACATCCAGAGGTGTGCTGGTGAACAGCTAAAAATAGAAAACCCAAATATGTAGGTTTGACAATTTCTGATTTCTGTGGTACAAATACTCCCACCATGGCTAATTTCAAGCTATGAAGGTAAAAGTTTCTGAATGCTGAGTTAGGAAGACATGTGCATGATTGGCTCTTGAGAGCCAGTAGGAGGTAGCTCCAGCACACCATCCTCCTGACGACAGAGATATATTTGGGGTCAACACCGGATTTAAGTTAATCTAATCAAAGTAAGTTTCAGAAAATTTTCTTGGAAAGTTACCTCCATGCCTTGTTTACGTTCTTCTCTATGTCTGGAATTTTCCTCATTCCTTTTCTCTAACTCTTATCCTTCTTTCAGATTTAACTTTGGAGACACCTCCAGGAAGTCTTCCCTGTATCCTCTTGGCAGATTAAGGGCACTTCCTCTGTGATGCCATAGTTTCTAGTGCATTTCTCTCTTAGTACTAGATTTTAAAATTATCTGCTGACTTGTCTGTCTTCTTCGATAGACCCTAAGCTCATTGAAATGGAACCTAGCACACTATGGATGCTCAGTAATATTTATTCAACTGAACCAAACCAAGAGTTTCCTTTTATAAAGCAAAAATTGTTATAAAATAAGCATAAAAATTACAAGTTCTGAGCAAATTTTGGTTACTGAATTACAGCAAGTACACCTTTAATCAAACTACCTACTAGCAGCTTCTTCCTTCTTAATATATATAAACTCCATATACATGAACATAATTTTGCCACAAAGTTATCAATATGTAAAGTCACTTCACTGAAATCTAAACACTGGATAAGCAGGTCTTAAATGTATAGTTACAGAAAAGTAACCATAACATCCATGGGTGAACTAAACAAATCTACACTACTAATCTATACATCAGGATATCGGTTCCCCCTGGAGGAGAAAGAAGAATGCCTGAAAGGAGGCACAGGGAAAGTTTCTGGAATGCCAGTAACAATCTACATGCTGATTTGGGTGCTGGTTGCGCAGGTGTGTTCAGTTTCTGAAAATTCATTAAGCTGTACACTTATAAGCACTTTTCTCTGTTTTACTGAAATTAAAAGTATTCTAAAATCAATGGATATAAAATAATTTGCCTCCTCCACTCAAAAAATAAAATAAGAAGAAAAAAATATCAATCCAATGTTACATTCATTCAGAAACTTTCACCCTAGGCCTAATGTGCTAATGGATATTTATCTCTTCCCCAGAGGGAAAAAGCATTCTTGCCAGGTAAAAACAGCCAACTATAGAAATAATTATAATAATTTTAAAAAATTTTTAATCTGGGAGGAAAACAAGAAAATCACATTTAACCATAAGTAACTTTAAACATGGAAGAAATGGAAAAAATGACAAAAACTCCCAATTTTATACACCCAATTTTCCAAAATACAAATCTGTCAAACTGAGTCATAAAATTGCACACTCAAGTGGAAAAGAGAAAAGTGTAATAGCCCTAGGCTTGTTAATCTACTGGTTTTACATACTTAGACAACTGATATAGCAGGACCATACTTATAACTTAGGAAGAATTCAAACAAGCTAATAATTTAATGGGTCCTAAATATGAAGAGGAAAGGCAATTAAACTGGTATGAAACCAAAGTCTATTACCTAAGAGACTCAAAACAAATGACCCCCTCAAAAATGGATGAACCTTGAAAACATGCTAAGTGAAAAAAGCTAGTCACAAAAGAACACATATTGTACAATTCCATTTCTATGAAATGTGCAGAATTGGCAAATCCACAGCAATAGAAAGTAAATTGGTGTTTGCCAGGGGCAGTGGGGAGGGAAGAATGAGGAGTGACTGTTAATGACTATGGAGTTTCTTTGGGATGATGAAAATGTTCTAAAACTGATTGTCATAATAATTGCACAACTGTGAATATACTAAAAACTATTGAATGGTACGCCTTTTTTTTTTTTTTTTTTTTGGCCGTGCCATGCTGTGCATCATGAGGGATCTTAGTTCCCCAACCAGGGATCGAAACCACGACCCCCTGCAGTGGAAGCAAGGAGTCCTAACCACTGGACCACCAGGGAATTCCCTGAATGGTACACTTTAAATGGGTAAATTGTTCGGCATGTGAACTATATCTCAATAAAGCTGGGGTTTTTGGGTGGTTTTTTTAGGCAAAAGATAAATCAACAAATACATGTATGTATTTAGTTGGTTGCTGAACTGATGGACACTTTTCAATGTGAAATGACATCAAGTTTGTGAAACCACCCACCATTTCTAGAATTTTTTTTCAGTAGGACAATATCTGAACATTTCTCTGTGTGTGTGAGAGAGACAGGCAGACAGACAGAGAGAGGAAACTAGGATGATTTGGAGTGACAGTAGTTCAGCCTAAATAGTATATTGAAAAAGAATTTAGGATTATTTGGAGTGACAGTAGGTCTGCCTAAATAGTATATTGCAAAATAATTTAGCTGAAAAACTGGACACCTGTTATGACACAGGCAGCTGGGAGGGATCAGGGAGTATGCTGGCAGCATAAACACTAGTCATCAAATAAATTAAAACTCCCTAGCCCTACCTGCTGAGACTTAGCACACCTGAAGCCTTTATATCAAAGATCCCCTTCAGAAATTCCCATTACTCACAGGGAAATTTTATGAAGTTAACAATACACTCCTATGCTAGCTCTACTAACATATGATTTCCTGGGGAAGACACACACACACATACACACACACACACACACACACACACACACACAAATCCAGGGGATAATTGCACCCTAAATGAAGGTAATTAGGTTGACTGAAATTTATGCAACTTGAAAATTGCATGAAAGCAAAACTTATCCAAATTTTAAGATTATGTGATAGTGTGAATACTATACTTCTGATATCGGTTAATAGATTAAAATCTTAACAGAATTGATATTCCCTTCCTTGTATTAAAAAAAAAAAAAACTGTTATTAAAATACCAAAGCAGTTGCTTTTCCTCAACACATGCATCTCTGTTACAATGAAATCAAAGCACATCCTTTCTGTGACTCATAAACGTTTTACTTCATAGGCCCTGACAATCACCTACAAAAGAAATTAGCAACAGTCATCATTTTCTTTCCCAAAATTACTGGAACTACTGAAGACTAGTATTGTCCTTTCCAAATCAGGATATACGGCCCACAAAACCACAGCCGAGTCAACCACTGATAACTCATCATAAGATAACACCGGGTGCCCCCAAACCCAGTGCCCTCCGTGATTCTATCTATCCGTGCCATCACCACAGTACAACGCACAGTCACGCAAGGTGATCGAGCTGCCAGGGGCTCATGAAAGTACGGACAAGCTACCGACACCCCTCAGTGGGTGGTGATTACCAGAAGAGAACATCCTCCCCACGCCCTCCCGCTTCCTTCCTTCCCAGAAGCGCAGTGGGGGCTTTCCTGAGACCCCCCACCGGAACCGGAAAAGCGACCATCTTCCCTAAGCCCCCGGCCGGAAGTGCAACCGAGCCCGCCGCCGACTCACTCACCCTGGAAGAATAGGACGCCCAGCAGTGGGCACAGAGCACAGCCACGGCCTCCAGCCGCCCCGCTCTGCAGCATCCCGACAGCTCTCCAGAAGTTTGCACACCTTGTTTACGGCTCTCTGTAACCACACAGGTGACACCGGAAGTGACGCGAGGGCGGGAGGCCGCGGGAAGACCTAAAATGGCGATTCGAAGTTGCCATAGTAACGTGGCTTCTTTCCAGAGCCGCACCTGGACTTGCTCACTTCAAGTCAGCGATTCTTAACTCTCAAGTAGGAGTTCATTATTCCCTTTTGCTCGAAAATGAAGTCGGACAGGCTTTGGAGAACTTACTATTTATTTTTACGGAATTCTGAAGGACTTGATCGTCTTGATCCCCTTGACTCTAAGCCAGAAGTCCTTTTTACTCCCTACAGATTATTTTATTTGAATGCTCTCAGAATAGATTTCTATAAATTTAGAGTTCAGAGGGGCCTAGGAGATCATACAGGATCAGTCAGTGAATAGATAAATATGTATTAGGCCTTCCTGTCAATTTGTGCATCAAGACTGTTTGGTTCGTGTTCTTTTTGTGTGTGTGTGTGTGTGTAGCTATTACAGCATCCAGTTCAGTACTTACCTAAATTGGGTGTTTATTAAATTGCTGTTGACAGTGGCAATGATGAAATCATTACAAAAAGGAGCTGAGATTTGTGCCACTTTTGGTTGGAACAGTGAGGAAGTGCTTGAAGTGAAATGAAGAGATGGTGTCACATTCTTCTGAAAAAGAGATGGGATGGTACCCTGCTCTAATCATTAGTCAACCTATTCTCCTGGAATCTATGTATATTTAATGAAAGCAAGAGAGGAACGAAAATATGCTTCAGCTTTTGGGAAAGTTAATAACTTTCCGTTTTTCAACTCCCATTCCTTTACTAGACTTGAAAGCTGGTAGTTTTCTCTATTAAGAAGGTAATGCAAGAGTATCAAATGGAAGAGATGATACTGTTCCTTCAAAAGAGTCCCCAAACTAAGTAGTTGGTTGTGCCCAATTCTCGGTTATTTGAAGCAATGTGGAAATTCATACAGGTTTATTTATCCAGTAGAAACTAATTCTATCCATTATTGACTTCCAGGCTGCCTCTAAGAAAATTTTTCAATGAAGATAAAATGTATTCCCATCAGTTTTCTGTGACCTGCTATGTAAAAATTTTAGATTTGCATAAAAGCAAATTATATAATTGTAATGCTTTATTACTGAAGGTTATTTACATAGTGTTTAAGGCACAATAAAAAATAAGTTACAATACAGAAGTTCTCTTCAAGTAAAAGACACTGAACAGCCGGGCTATATGAACACTTGAATATTTAGCCAAGACACAAAAGCTACAATTTTGCTGGAAAAACCTTCCATGAATTTTTAACTACCTCTTTACACTTATGGAACATCACCCAGGCCATCTGTTTGAAGAAATACCCAGTTACTATATTTTCAAAGGTTGAATTATGGAGAAAAATAGAAAATGTGAAAGGTAATATAGACTTTAAATCTAATTTTTACTTTCAAAACTGGGTACTGAAACTGTACTTTTTTAGACAGTATAAAAGGCAAAATGAGACAGGTATGGAATGCATTTCAGAATCAAGGTTCATATGTAAATTATACCAGGTTTTTTTTTAGTACTGGAAAAAACATCAAAGTTCATCATCTTTAAATACAGATAAACTATTTGGAAATTCCAGTTTTAAAAGAAATAACATCTTCAGCCTAGTTGGTGAAAACTGAAAATATCAAGCTGTAAACATGGGGGGCAGGGGCTAGAGGGAGAGGTTCCTAAACATTTAGATGTTTTCTCTTCTTTAAATAAGTGCTGCAGTAGCTTAAGTTTGGAAAGACACTGGGAGACTAGACACTTTTTCAAAAGCACTCTTCTTTCCATGACCCACTTATAAAGTTTGTTTTATCTACTAATATAAGAGAAAAAAAAAATCAAAGTTGGTTTCATTCTGTTAGTTTTGGTATTTCTTTGCCCCCATACCAAATCCTCCCCCCAAATAAGCAACTGAATTAAAAAATAAATAAAAGAAAAAAATTTTAATCTCTTCCAGTTCTCAGAGCTTTGTATAACACTATACAAAATTATTATCATTTAGGGTGATTTTTTTCACTAGCTCTAAATTTTTTAGTTGTAATATACTCCTTCAGAAACCTTCCATTTAACAGCTTAATGATTCCAGTCTACAAATGAGCATAGATTTTGCTCTGTTGTTATAAATAATTGAATTGGGGGAAAAACTATAGTAAGCTAAACAGTCATTCACTGCTCATGAAAGCTCTGAGCTGTTGATTGCTTGTCACAGAAGAGAAAAAAAGTGACAAGCAATTCATCTTGAGGTGGTGTTTGTCAATCTACTAGCATTTCTGTAACCTTCCCTAGTTACTCTGTGGTTTAGACTTGTACTACTGTAAACCTTGGATCAACTGACCAAAAACAAACAAAAACAAAAACCTGCCATCTAGGGTATTGAAAGAAATTTGATAAAATGTGTCCCATACTTAAGGAGAGCCATAAAAATCAAACTGTTCTTTAACAGATTGAATTTAGGATTTTCTGTTAATCAAAAACAGTTGGGAGAACTAGCTCACCTTTTAATCGAGAGTGTGAGAAGGAAAGAGTAAACATGTTAACTTTAGTAGCAAGAATGCTGCTCTAAGGAAGCTAATATATTAAAGGAAATGTTATGACACACAAGTTGACTTTTATCCCATTTGATGCCAATATATATGTATACAAGTCATAATCCACAAGGAGTGTTTAAGGGCAAAAATGTAGCTTCCTAGTATATAAAAGCTAATGAGCATTTGAAAAAAATACAATATTTGTACTCTGAAATTAAATAAAACCTTAGTAACAGGGCTGTGTGTGAGTCTGCTGGTATCTGCTCAAGAAGGGCCCTATGCTGGCACCAGAGGAACGTTGCTTGTCTAGGTGGTTATATACTGCAGAGCTGGTTGGAAGACAGGTCACAACTGGAAAAGCCAAAGAAAAGCTTCCATTAACTCCAACTTATCTCAGGGTTCTTGTTCTTGGAAATCTTCAGCTTCCTGAAATACGAAATAAAAGTTTAAATGGATAATGTATATGGCAAGAGTGCAATAGGAGTACCTGGCATTATGAATACATACGTATATATATAATCTATTCTCCATCGTGAAGGAAAACATTCTTAAGTATATTTGTCCTCTTCTAACTTAACTTTTAAAAGAAATTTCCTGATCCTTATTACATATTTCTGAGGGTCAGTGTCCTTAATTCATAGTCTCTGCCTTGCATGGACACTTAGATGATCCGTAGCTGCTCACTCACATGCATTCATTCTTCTCTCTCTCTCCCACCCCCACCATCACTCCAACCCCTTTATTATAAACAAAATCAAATATACAGAAAAGTAAAGAAGGCAGTGTATGGAATTCACTATCACTTAATTTTAAAGGTTTTTTTTTTTTTTTTCCTTATTTGCTATAAATACATATATTGGTGGGGGCTAAAGTTTTTAAAACAAATTACTGACATTTTAACCCTAAATACTCCAATATGCATTTTTAAAATAAGGACATCTTCCTATGTAACTACAATACCCTTATTATACCTAATAAAAGTTAACAATAATTCCCTATTGTCCAGATTGAAAATTTTCACATTAAGACTTTCCCATTGTCCCCCCAAATCTTTTTTACAACTAGTTTATTCAAATTAGTATCCATCCAGTCAGGGATCGTACACTGCACTTGACTGTGTTAATTCCTTATATATCTTTTTTTTTTTTAATTGGGGTATAATTGCTTTACAATATTGTGTTAGTTTCTGCTGTACAGCAAAGTGAATCAGTTATATGTATAAATATATTCCCTCTTTTTTGGAATCCTTAAATTTTTTTCAATCTTAGCCTCCATCTTTATTTTCCATGACTCTGGCTTATTAGAAAATCTGCTTGATTTTAAAAATAGCCCTTGGTAAAAATCTCTCTGACACCAAACTTTTTTTCTAGGTTTACAATAGAACCATTTTTCTCCATATTCTATTTTATAAATCCTTGAGAACTTTCACTGGAGCTTTAGGCTATAAAAATGTGGCTCCTGGGGGCTTCCCTGGTGGCGCAGTGGTTGAGAATCTGCTTGCCAATGCAGGGGATACGGGTTCGAGCCCTGGTCTGGGAAGATCCCACATGCCGCGGAGTAACTAGGCCCGTGAGCCACAACCACTGAGCCTGCGCGTCTGGAGCCTGTGCTCCACAACAAGAGAGGCCGCGACAGTGAGAGGCCCGCCCACTGCGATGAAGAGTGGCCCCCGCTCTCCACAACTAGAGAAAGCCCTCGCACAGAAACGAAGACCCAACACAACCAAAAATTAAAATTAATTAATTAATTTTTTTTAAAAATGTGGCTCCTTTTGCAAATAATAATAGTGGACCTACTTCAGAGAATAGAAGAAATTGTGATCATATGAAAAATAAATCATCCTACCTTTTAAGCCTAATAAACCTAAAAACTGGAAAAACAAAACTACACACCACTAAAATTGGATTCATAGTCCCAATAACTAAATGAGAGGAGTAGAAATCAATTCCAAATAATACAAAAGTTCTCCTATCAAAATGTCAAGCATATCTATTGAGTCACTCTCTTAAATGCCATGATTAGTTTACAATAAAACAAAAGAAAAAAAGCAGATATTCTTTCATTTAAAAAAATTTATTTACATGTTGAAAGTTAATTTATTCTTTGTGGTGGTAAATATAACCCCAAAGCCTCAAATAATCATAGAATTATCTCAGCTTTACTGGTAGTAGGGTCTAGCTTCCTGTCCTTTGCACAAAACACACTCAAAGGGGAAGCCATCGATAACACAAGAGAAGCCTTTCATCTCTCTGCCCAACTCCTGTAATTTCATACAGGAAACACCTATCATATAATCTGGGAGATCCACAGTAGAAATGAGCCATATAAGAAAGCTAAGGAGGGACTCCCCTGGTGGCACAGTGGTTAAGAATCCGCCTGCCAATGCAGGGGACACGGGTTTGATTCCTGGTCCAGGAAAATCCCACATGCCGAGGAGCAACTAAGCCTGTGAGCCACAGCTACTGAGCCTGCGCTCCAGAGCCTGAGAGCCACAACTACTGAGCTCACGTGCTGCAACTTATGAAGCCCATGTGCTCTAGGGCCCATGTGCTGCAACTACTGAAGCCCTTGCCCTAGAGCCCGTGCTCCACAATAAGAGAAGCCACTGCAGTGAGAAACCCGCGCACCGCGAGGAAGAGTAGGCCCTGCTCACCGCAACTAGAGAAAGCCCACGCACAGCAACGAAGACCCAATGCAGCCAAAAAAAGCTAAGGAAAGAAATGAACCCATTTGTGAACCTTACCATCTAATAATGTTAGTCTGTGTCTTCTAAATAAACAGAAACCTTTTTTTCTTGGTTGAGCTTTTCTTCTTCTTTTCTGTAACATAGAAGCAGAAACCAATGTCAGGGGAACAAGGCAAGAAGCAAGGGAGGCAAATCCTACAAAGGTTCAGGTGAGATATATTCCCCCAAATTTGGGGAAGAATTGTATGCACCTGGGAGTAGATCTAAGCTTACAGAGTGCTAAACCTATTAGCACTATCTAATAATACTCATACCTCCACATGACCCTGGGTATCTGAACTTAGACACTTTTCAGAATATTTCTAGAAGAGAATATCATTTGGGAACTCCAGGTTTAAAGCAGACACCTTAGTTTACCATTAGTATTCTACCTCTAATTCTACTTCCTATTCAAAAAAGAAAAGCATAAAATAAAAAATAAAACAAACAAAAACAAAAAAAGACTCACCTAGAAGTCATCTTTATTGATTGTATTCTATTCAAACCAACTCAGAGTTGGGTTCATTAGTCTCCTTAAAAATCAATTCTATTTACTATAGTAAATATTTCTTGAGGAAAAGAAACAAATGGTGCTGGGACAGCTGAAAAATTACAACTGCAAAAGAATAAATTTGAACTCCTACTTCACACCATATACAAGAATTGATTCAAAATGAATCAAAGACCTAAATGTAAGAACTAAACTGTAAAACTCTTAGAAGAAAACATAGGCATAAATCTTTTTGACCTTGGATTAGACAGTGGTTTCTTAGATATGACACCAACAAAACAAGCAACAAAAGAAAAAAAGATAAATTGGACTTCTTCAAAAGTTAAAGGATACTAATCAAGATAGTGTAAAGGCAACCCACAGAATGGGAGAAAATAATTGCAAATCCTATATCTAATAAGATGCTTTTGTATACTCCAAAATATATTTTTTAAAACTCTTAAAACTTAACAATAAAAAGACAAATAACCTAATTTTAAAGTGGGCAAAATATTTGAATAGATACATCTCCAAATTAGATATTTAAATAGCCAATAAACACATGGAAAGATGCTCAGTGTCATTAGGAAAATGCAAATGAAAA
Organism: Balaenoptera borealis; assembly: GCF_965194805.1. Taxonomy (NCBI): domain Eukaryota; kingdom Metazoa; phylum Chordata; class Mammalia; order Artiodactyla; family Balaenopteridae; genus Balaenoptera; species Balaenoptera borealis. The sequence goes on from NC_138868.1 coordinate 97,970,412, forward strand.
CCTCAATGAGATACCACTTCACACCCACTAGATGGCTATAATCAAAAGGACAGACAATACAAGTGCTGTTGAGGATGTAGACAAACTGGAACCCTCATACATTGCTGGTGGGAATATAAAATGGTGCAGCTGTTTTGGAAAACTGTCTAGCAATTCCTCAAGAAGGTAACACAGAGCTACTACATATCCCAGTAATTCCACTCCTAGTTATACACACGGGAGAATTGAAAACATATGCCCATGAAACTTGCAGATGAATGTTCATAGTAGCATTAATCGAAATAGCCAAAAAGTGGGAAAAACCTAAATGTCCATCAACTGAATGGATAAACAAAATGTGGTATATGCATACAATGGAATATTATGCAGCCACAGGAAGAATGAAGTACTATAACATGGATGAACTTTGAAAGCATTATACTAAGTCAAAGAAGCCAGACAGGGCTTCCCTGGTGGTAAAGTGGTTAAGAATCCGCCTGCCAATGCAGGGAACAAGGGTTCAAGCCCTGGTCTGGGAAGATCCCACATGCCACGGAGCAAATGAGCCCGTGCACCACAACTACTGAGCCTGTGCTCTAGAGCCTGTGAGCCACAACTACTGAAGCCTGTGCACCTAGAACCCCTGCTCTGCAACAAAGAGGAGCCACGGCAATGAGAAGCCCGGGCACCGCGACGAAGAGTAGCCCCCGCTCGCCGCAACTGGAGAAAGCCCGCACACAGCAACGAAGACCCAAGGCAGCTAAATAAATAAATGAATAAATGAATAAATGAATAAATAAATAAATAAATAAATAAATAAGAAGCCAGACATAAAAAGTCACATATTGTATGATCCTCTTTATATGAAATGTCCAAACAGGCAAATCCATAGAGACAGAAAGCAGATCAGTAGTTGTCAGGGGCAGGTGAGAGAGGAAAATAGGGAGTGATGGCTAAAGGGTATGGAGTTTCTTTTGTGGAGGTGATGAAAATATTCTGGAATTAGTGGTGATGGTTACGCAACTTTGTGAACATTAAATAATGAATTCTATTATATGTAAATTTTATCTCAATAAAAAAAATATTAAGCACCTTATATCAGCATGGCTGACTTTGCTAGGCACTGATTCATAGAGCCCCTGCTGACAGCCCAGTGGTTCTTAGAAATGTATGCTTTACATTAAAAGTGAGGAATATCCAGGACTTCCCTGGTGGCACAGTGGTTAAGAATCCAGCTGCCAGTGCAGGGGACACGGGTTCAAGCCCCGGTCCGGGAAGATCTCACATGCCGCAGAGCAACTAAGCCAGTGTGCCACAACTACTGAGGCTGCACTCTAGAGCCCGAGAGCCACAACTACTGAGCCCACCTGCCACAACTACTGAAGCCCGTGCGCCTAGAGCCCGTGCTCTGCAACAAAGAGGAGCCACCGCAATGAGAAGCCCTCGCACCACAACAAAGAGTAGCCCCCGCTCGCCGCAACTAGAGAAAGCCCGTGTGCAGCAACGAAGACACAACGCAGCCAAAAATTAATTAATTAATTATTTTTTTAAAGTGAGGAATATCCTAGAAAAGCTTTACATAAGTAAATTTTTATAATATCAAATCCTGCATAGTAAAGAAAGCTTATAATAAAATCTTCTGTAAAATTAAGAAACTAAAGTTACTAGGCCCACAGACATAGAAAACAAACTTACTGTTTGTTTGAAAGAGTGGGGAGGGATAAATTAGGAGATTGGGGTTAACATATACACGCTATAATATATAAAATAGAGAACAAACAAGGACCTACTGTATAGCACAGAGAACTATATTCAATATTTTGTATTAACCTATAAGGGAAAAGAATCTGAAAAAGAATACATATATATATATATAAATCACTTTACTGTACACCTTAAACTAACACAACATTGTAAATCAACTACACTTCAATTTAAAAAAAGCTAAAGTTACTAATTCACACCCTAATTTATCCATCCTGTGAATTTGAATTCTTTTATGTAAGATAAACTCAAGAGGAAGGACATCTGTTCAACAATTATTTAGCCCCACTATAAAATACCAAGTGTTGCCATAAAACAGTGTTAAAAGAAGACTTTCCCAGAACTGCCCAGCCTTACGATTTTATCTCCACCACTTTATGAGCTCTTTCAGCCCGTCGCTTTTTCCGGAAATGCTGGAAGAGGACCACCACAATTACTATTATGACCATCAGTGCACAGGCGGAGCCAATGGCCAGAGCCAGGAAGTGGATCTCAGAGAAGCGTACTGTAAGGAGAAAAGATCAAGTTGGGGTTCTGAAAAGAGGAAGACTATAATGAAATCTAAAGATATTCATCCTTTTTTTAAAAAATAAATTTATTTATTTTATTTATTTATTTTTGGCTGCATTGTGCCTTTGTTGCTGTGTGCGGGCTTTCTCTAGTTGCGGCGAGCGGGGCCTGTTCTTTGTTGCGGTGCACGGACTTCTCATTGCGGTGGCTTCTCTTGTTGTGGAGCACGGGCTCTAGGCGCATGGGCTTCAGTAGTTGTGGCACGCAGGCTCAGTAGTTGTGGCTCACGGGCTCTAGAGCACAGGCTCAGTAGTTGTGGCACACGGGCTCTAGAGCGCAGGCTCAGTAGTTGTGGCGCACGGGCTCTAGAGCACAGGCTCAGTAGTTGTGGTGCACGGGCTTAGTTGCTCCACGACATGTGGGATCTTCCTGGACCAGGGCTCAAACCAGTGTCCCCTGCATTGGCAGGCGGATTCTTAAGCACTGCACCATCAGGGAAGTCCCAAGATATTCATCCTTAAATGGAATCATTTAAGGGGTGTATTTTCATCTTGAAATGTAATCTTCCTTTCTTCTACGATATTAATTTTGTAAAGTCTAGTAGCAGTAGAAAAGCCTTACAGGGATTTCCCTGGCGGTCCAGTGATTAAGACACCGTGTTTCCAATGCAGGGGGCGCAGGTTCAATCCCTGGTTGGGGAACTAAGATCCCATATGCTGCGTGGTGTGGCAAAAAAAAAAAAAAAGTAGGAAAAACATACAGACTACTTTAGTGGTTCTCAAACTTTGGTTTTAGGAGTAGCAGCTACAGAATTACTTGAAAACTTTGATATGCAAGTTCTATCAGGCCCCACCCCAGACCTACTGAATTACAGGGGGGGGCCCAGCAATCTGTTTTAATTTGTCCTCCAGATGATTCTGATGCATGCTAAAAGTTTGAGAACCACTTGGCCAATTGAGCTACCTAGTGGGGTAAGGTTATTGCTGACCTAATCGAATCCAGTGTCTAAACTATTTCTCCCCGAATCCTTTTCCCCTCTGTCATGCAGTCAGTCATTTATTCAGGCTTATTAAGGGCCTATTATGTTCCAGGGACTCTGATGGAAATACAAAGCCAAAAAAGACATTATCTTCAAGGAACTCACGCCCACTAGAAAGATAGACAAGTAAATCAGTAACTATAGTCTAGTGGATATATGATGCAAGAGAGAACCCAAAGGGAAGGGTCCCTAAACCAGGCTAGAGTCTGTGAAGCCTGGGTCTCTTAATTTTTACCTTGATTTCTGATTTAAATTTCAACGAACCCTCAGAGCCAGAAAAGACATTAGAGAATATCTAGCCCAGGGGTTCCCAGCCTGGAGTCTATGAAGGAAGATGGGGGGAGCAGGGCACAAGCCCACAAAATCTATGTCATATTGTGTGTGTACATTGTTTGTGGTAAACAGGGGTTATGGCATTCATTAGGTTCTCAAAGAGTAGTGATCCCAATATGTTGAAGAACCATGTGTTCTTATCTACCTGTTCATTTTGCAGGATAAGAAACTGAGAGCCAAAGATATTACATTACTTCTTTCAATACTCAAATGACTTCTCCAAGATCATACAGCTCTCTATTGATAGGGTCTTGAAGGATGATAATAGGAATGAAAGGAGGAAATGATACCACTTTATAGGCTTTTACGTTTTGGGTAGTAATGTTGTGTGTTGGTTAAGAGCATACAGCAGAGACAGCTAGGTTAAAGTACCAGGTCCTGTGTGATTTGGGGTAATTAACGTCTTTGTTTCTTCAGTGTATAAAATAGAGATAACAATATTCACTTCTTGAGTTCTTATAAAAACTAAAATTGCTTATGTAAATTGTTCCACGCTGTGCCTGCACATAATAAACTTTCAATATATGGTAACTATTATAATTTTCAGTACAATTCAAGAGTTTGGGGGGTTTTATTTTTATTACTTCATTTTATCCTCACCATAATCTTTGCTATATTATTCTCACTTTACAGGAGAAAAAGAAAAGTTATTTACAGCTGGTAAACTGTAGCAGTACTCAAACCCAGATTTACAACTTGTAAGTTTTATGGTCTTTGCTTTTTGTTGTCTGGCAGTTTTCCAGGTTGTCCTTTATAGAACTGCAGGCAATACAGTGCCTTAGTTTGGAGCACAATTTTGGAGACAGAGATGCTTGGGTTTGAGTTCTGAGTGACTCCATTTATGAGCTCCATGACTTTGGACAAGTGACTTAACCTCTATGAGCATCGATTTCCTCATTAGTAAAATGGGTGGGGGGGAGCACACTAAAAGCACAATAAATTGATATGATATGTAAAGATTAGATATGATACGTAAATCCCCTAGCACATGGGAAGTGTTCAATAAACAATAACTACCCTTATTGGTATCTGCCTCCAACAGTGGTTGTGAGAATTAAATGAGATAGTACATGTCAAGAACTTTGGACAGTGCTTGATGTAGAGTAGGTACTCAATAGTACCTTGTGAATAAGTGAGTGAATGAATGGACCTATTGTGTTAGCCTTTATCAGAGGGTTGCTTCCTCTCCCTTTCACGATCTCAATGCCATTTTTGTAACAGATTCCTTAGGTCCCTTTATTTTCTGTTTCTTTCCACAGCCAAACAAAGCCTTTCTCTTTTTTACCCCAGGACTCTTCACTCTCCCTCTGCAGTTTCCAGATCCAAAGGGTTGGTCCTTCTCTCTACTCTTTCAGCCATCACAAAAGTTTGCCCCTCTCTTTTCTACAAGCTCTCACGCTTTCCAAAACGATTTTTCTCTGCATCACCTACCAGTGTGCACAACGCTGAGCTGGATCTCCCCTATCAGCCCATCAACATCAGGTGGGTTCTTCACCTGGCAGGTGTATGTCCCATTGTCATCAAACTGTAGCTTCCAGAGGAGGATGGAGACATCATACCGCTCAGGGTTCCCATCCCAGACCACCCGGTCCTTGAAACGCCCACTCATGGGTCTGAAGGGATCCACATGGTAGTAGAAAACCTAGAGAGGAGAAATGGCCAAAGGTCTTATTTGGTACCTGGGCAGGGAGGCTGAGATGGCAGGACCAGAAGAGAAATGCAAGCAAGCCTGACTGTCCCATCTGCAGCTCTCCTGCAAGAACCTCTTGCTTTCCCCTTCGCCAGCCTCTCAGTTCTGTCTGTTGATTTGTTTCCCAGCTTTACCCTGTGCTTGTTGCTAAGAAAAATACAGGAAGGGCAAGGAGAAATGGACTGGCTTATTTTCCTAACCAAGGGACCCTTACTTACAAACTGCTCAGACCCCCCATCTCGAGGACGGAAATTCCAGGTCACTGTTAGAGTGTCACCCACAGGGGCAAAGCTGGAGAAAGTGCATTTTAACCGAACATCGGTCCCATTGACAGCCTCCAGCACACGGGGAGTGTAAATTTCCACAGCTGCTATTGGCCAAAGAGCTGCAATGAAAAAAAAGGGAAAGGAAGGGTTAACAGGAGATGTGTATTAAGAGAATTTCTGCTGACACTACCAAAATAAAGGTCTGAGTAGGGCATCAAACAGAACTGAGATGCCCCAGCTCTCACTCAAACTCACTTCACTCAGAGTCTACATACTCCTACTACATGCAACCTTGACCCTCCCATTCCTTAAACAACTAAAAATACCACACAGTGCTCTCACTTTCTCCAAAGCATGATACCCTAGCCTCATGGTACCCACTTCAAAACTGCTGTAACAAACTACAAACATCGGCAAATAAAATTGAAAGCAGAAACAAAACATCAGAACTAATCAGAACATGAATTAGACATGTATTCAGATTAAGCATTGCATGTTATGTGTCTGATGGTCCCCTGGCAGGTAAGTTTTCCAGAAAGTGTCCTTGTTATGTGAATTTCACACTGTTCCTAGTCTTCTGCAGAAACTGAGTTAATCAGTCCCAGACAGTTTAGCTTGCCTGCGCCGCTGGAACCTTTATACCACATGGCATTTTTTTAGCATGATATTTACATTTAGAATGTGCATGTTGGGGCAGTTACAAAGCCACAGTGGGTCTCTCTCCTTAACAATCTCAGCTTTCCCAGTGCTGCCGAGAGCCCCAGACAAGACCCACACACAGAAATCGAAGTGCCAGGTTCTGCCAGCAGTGGGAGTTTGAGAGTAGCCACAAAAAATGGTGTGTAACCTGAGATTAGAAAACCCTCTCTGTGCCTGAATCACTGGCACCTGAGAACACACCTAAACCTGTTTTTCCAAAAGCAACTCCCCCAAAACAACCCACCACTTCAGTTTCACTAAAGTCAAAACTAAAACGAAATGCAACTGTGGCTCAGGCTCCAAAAAAAGACTCTTGCAACTTCTTCGACAATTAGCTAACTTTATAGGGTAGGCAGTGAAGGAGGTAGGCTCAGAGAAGCCCGAGAGCTCTTACCTGTGAGCTGTATGCCGAGGAGAAAAAGCACAGCACGCATAGGGCTCTTGCCATACATGAGGGAAACCCAGCCCTGGCCCCAGAGACCAGACCGGGCAGACCGAGCGCTCCAGCACCCTGCCAAGGCCACTCCAGGAGGAAAGCACACTGCGTTTTTCCGGAGAGGGGAGTCAGTCCCTCACCTATGGGAACCTGAGCACCCGTGCCTGTGAGTCATTCCTGCTCTGCCGGTGCTGGAATGAAAGGTGGGGCCTCAGCTCCCAACGCCCTCCTTCCCTCCTTCCTTTCCTCCCTCCCACCCTCTGTGCTACAAGCGCGTCTGCAGAAAGTCCCATGCAGTCCTGTCTTAACTTTTCAGTTTATCTGGACCCTGGCCTCTGGATGGCCTTGAAAACAGCCAGAGGAGGTGGTGCCCGTCTGAAATGTCCCAGGCTGCTTTGGTTCTGGCCCACACACACACGTTTTTTTAAAAACAGGTTTCAGGCTCGCCTGAGAAGTGAATGCTGAACCTACCTGCAGTGATTCCACTTATCAAAGCACCTCCCTGGGGCCACAGCAGCGAAAACTGGGTTCCCAAATCCAAAGTAATCAGAATTCCTTAGGACCCTCTGTGTTCAAAAAGTCCTACAGTTTATACCCTCAATTTTAGCCAAATGTTACCACAAGGATTGCTGTACCTTTTCTAGCTGCTACCTTTCCCCGAGACCCACCTAAAATAGACTGACCAAAACAAATCTCAGTGTTTAATGACCCTTTACGTTTAAAGGATTTAAAGAGGAATCAGGACGTCATCCCAGCTCTTTTTTTTTTTTTTTTGGCTGCATGGCATGTGGGATCTTAGTTCCCCAACCAGGGATCCAACCCATGTCCCCTGCAATGGAAATGCAGAGTCTTAAATCCCCTTTTTTGACTCTTAAATCTAGTTCTCTTTCCACAAAATAATAGCTAATGTGAACAATCAGACAGAGGACTCTCAAGGAAAAGTTTTTCCTAATAACTTTTTTGTACCTCAGATTTTATCTGCCATTTTGGGGGCAGCCATCTGTCTGAGAAATCTAAAGATTTGAGGACTTTAAATGAGAAAAGGTGCCTCCTTGTCTGGAAGGACGATGGGTGATTGTTACAGATTAATGAAGCAGCGTGGAAACAGCAGTAGGAGGGGGATGAAGATTACGCACACAGTTAAGAAGTAGGCTTGACCAGGAATCTAATCTAGAACAGAAGAAACAAATTGCCCTTATCCCTGGATTAGCAATCTAGAAGCTCTTTAGTGATTCATAAAATCTCCTAGTGAAACCCTGGAACAAAGAAGTTTCCAGGAGGGGGAGGAAGGGGCAAGCTACCTAGAAAAAATAAAACAGCATAAAGAGGGAAGCAAAGAGAAAATTCCACCAAGAGAGAGGCAGATTACGGAAGAAAAAGAAAAGCAAAGGAGGAGAGAAAAGCAGCAGGAGAAAGATGTCATCATGACGGAGCAAAAAAAGGTAAACAACAGCAAAAATCAGTCCCCATTAGAACTGAGAAAACAGGGGCTCCCCCAAATGAAGATCAGCGGTGTCCCAGCGTGAGTGTCCTGTGAAGAGTGTTTCTGAACACAGAATGTTTAGCTCCTTTGTCAGCTTCTAGGTCGGAAATGCTGGGGAAACATTTCAAATGGTGATAGGATAAAAGAGCTTTTCTGGTATGTAGGTCCAAAGAGTTCAGCTCCAGGAGCCTGAAAGAAAAGGAGTTAAGGAAACTTGAGCCTCTTTGTTGGTTTTCAGATTGCAGGGCAGTGCAGCTCTGGAGAGGTAAAGCCTGAGGTTTTGAAGTCTACCACAAATTGCAAACTTTGGTGAGAGGTAGGGTTACCATAAGGCTCAGGGATGCAGTGAACAGCAGCATGAGAGGAATCGGGGCGAGAAGGACTGAACAAACTGCCCCTTTGTCAGGAGGAGAAGATTCCCCCCTGCCAGGTAGCCAGACGCCCTGTGAGCTGGCTGCCAGCATGGCTCTGGGGAGTCGGCCGCTGCCCAGGCGCCATTCCTCAGCAGAGTTCAAGTTCCTGGCTGTGTGCCCGGCAACACCCAATTCCTTCCAGTTAGCAGGAGAGTCACCCGGTTCTCCTCCCTGGGTGGGGAGGGGAGAGGCCAAGGGCTGGACTTGCTAAGTAGAGAAAACACTAAAGAAAAAGGACGTTTGTCCCTAAGAGTCCCCAGGATGCCAGTCAGCGGGAGTCTGATGAGAGCTGGAGGCATCTGGGTAAGGCCTACGTTACCGTTCAGTTCGTATCTGGGCAAATGAGAGAAAAAGAAGAGGAGTTCTGGAGTTTAAAAAGAAGAAAAGTGAAGTTTTCAGAGACATTACTTTTTCTCTAAACTTTTCCAGAGAAAAATTCTGATTGTCATTAAAATTCGTGGCATACTAAGTTTTGAAAGCACCTCATCTGTCCCTTCCCCTACACATTTCCTAAAAATATTTCTAATGGATACTGAGACCGTGGTCAGTAGGAAACTCACTGGGGGCTCAGAAGACAGAAAGGACAACTGGCTTGTATCAATATTTGTAAAAATTGTTGTCTTAGCATCCTAGGGAAAAATGTGTTTTTTTACCACAAGATGAAAATAGCATTCTGTGAAGCAAGGAAAATAAATAATTTAGCGCTTGGGGTGGTTCAAATAAAGTATTTAGTTACTCAAAACTTTTGGTCCATATGTCTTTCTTACTAGAAAAGCTTTATGAAATTTTTGTTATATGCTAGGCTAGAAATACAAAGTAGAATAAGAAGGACTTCTTAAATTAAATAAATATTTAAAAAAAAAAAAAAGTAGAATAAGACATTTCTGCCTGGGGGGAAGAATCAGTCTAAAGAGGATTAGGAGGTGGGGTGTGTATGTAAGCCAGTAGTTACCATATTTGTGACTTTTGAACCAGTCCTAAAAGGCTGAATAGAGAGGAGAGAAGAGAAACGGATGGGTGGAATGTGGTATCCACAGGAACCTGCAAGCAATTCCTCAAATCTAGTGCATAGGGAGGAGTGGCAGTTCAGGAGGCTGGAGAGAGGTTGGGCCCAGATATTGAGGGTCCTCATTCGCCATCTGAAGGTGTATGGACTTGATCCTGACAAATATATCTGTTGGGAGTAGCTAACATGTGACCAGAGGAGAGAATTTGGTATTTCCCAGAACCATAAAAAATAACAAGGTATAACTGAATCACTTTGCTGTACACTTGAACATTGTAAATTAACTATACTTGAATTTTTTTTTTTAATAGTTAAAAAACAAATAAGGAGGGACTTTCCTGGTGGCACAGTGGTTAAGAATCCACCTGCCAATGCAGGGAACACGGGTTCAAGCCCTGGTCTGGCAAGATCCCACATGCCGCGGAGCAGCTAAGCCCGTGCACCACAACTACCGAGCCTGCGCTCTACAGCCTGTGAGCCACAACTACTGAGCCTGCATGCCACAACTACTGAAGCCCACGCACCTAGAGCCCATGCTCTGCAACAAGAGAAGCCACCGCAATGAGAAGCCCGCACACCACAATGAAGAGTAGCCCCCACTCGCCGCAACTACAGAAAGCCTGAGCACAGCAACGAAGACCCAACACAGCCAAAAATAAATAAATAAAAACAAATAAGGAGGGAAGGCCTTGAGACATCAACCACCACATACTCAACCATCTCATAAGGCCCCTGGCCTAGGAGCCAGAATGAAAATATAAACTTATTACGTGTTTTCAGAAGACTCAGACTCCTAGCCTTCCCTAACCAACAATTCCAACCTATAGCTCCTTTTTTTTTTTTTTTCTAACTTCTTCTGGTTTAGAGACCTTTTCAAAGATGAGAGAGACTGTCAGAGTCCTAGATGAGAGGTGGGTTCTCAGCCCAAGGAAGAGGTGTGTTCCCTTGGATCCTCCTCCTTGCCTCAAGGTTCCTACAGATAGTCCAGGGCAAGTCTGGATCTGAGACTGAGCTCTAATGGCTTAGTAAAACCATGGGCAGGAATGTCTTCTACCTCCCCACCTCTTGGCAGCTTATATGTACACTTCTCCAGTAAAGCCTCAGACTCCTTTCTTAATTATAGAGGAGAGGCATCGTAATCTTATTAAACAGCCCAAGAAAGAGACTCTGAAGTTTAACCCTTCATATTCCAAAGAGAAGTTAGATGGATTTACACAGGGTTGAAGAGATAGGGTGTCTTTAAAGATAAACTTGAAGAGTCTCCCAGGAGGATAAAGAGACCTTGATTGAGGCATTTGTCTATCTCCCTGTTTACCATATGCACTACATCTAAATACTGGGTGAGAATTTACATTTACATAGTGCTTATTGATGAATGTGGTATCTTTTGGTTACCATGACCAATTTTCATTCTTAGGAAATTATTTCATTTCCTGAGAAAAGAAATAGCCTCTTCTTATACTTCTTTTTCTTCTTTTTTTTTTTTTTTTTTTTTTGCTAGTAAATATTAGGAAGCATGAGGCATAGGAACTGGAGTCCAACCTGCTTAGATCCAAATCCAAGCTTGGCCACTTACTAGCTGTGTGACCTTGGGCAGTTATTTAATTCTCTGTGCCTCAATTATCTTACATGTAAAATGAAAATAATATCTGCCCCATAGGTCTCCCCTGGTGGCACAGTGGTTAAGAATCTGCCTGCCAATGCAGGGGACACGGGTTCGAGCCCTGGTCCGGGAAGATCCCACATGCCACGGAGCAACTAAGCCCGTGCACCACAACTACTGAGCCTGCGCTCTAGAGCCTGCAAGCCACAACTACTGAGCCAACGTGCCACAACTACTGAAGCCTGTGCGCCTAGAGCCTGTGCTCCGCAACAAGAGAAGCCACCGCAATGAGAAGCCCGCGCAATGCAACGAAGAGTAGCTCCCACTCACCACAACTAGAGAAAACCCGCGCGCAGCAACAAAGACCCAACACAGCCATAAATTAATTAATTAGTTAATTAATACTATCTGCCCCATAGACTTAGTATAAGAATCAAGTGAAATGCTGTATTTAAGTAAAGCTCTATGTGCAGTGCCCATAGAAAACGCTCAGTAAATTTATTTGTTTGTGGTTATACTTAGTTAACATATTGAAAACTGTTCCCATGACCACTGGGAAAAGGTCTAGCAGTTTCTTGTAAAGCTAAGTTTCATATAAAGCTAACCACCTTAGCAATTTCACTCCTAGGTATTTATCCAAGAGAAATGAAGTTATATATCCACAAAATTACTTGTATGAGACTATTTGGAGAAGCTTTATTCATAATACCCCAAATTGGAAACAGCCCAGGGGTCCATCAACAGAAAAATAGATAAACACTCCATAGAATACTCATACGATGGTTTACTACTCAGGAATAAAAAGGAACAAACTACTGATACATACAACCACATGCATGAATCTCAAATATATTATGTTGAACAAAATTAGCCAGACATAAAGTAGTACTTACTCTTTTTTTTCAACTTTTCTGAAGATTTTTATTTATTTATTTATTTATTTTTGGCTACGCTGGGTCTTCGTTGCTGCGCATGGGCTTTCTCTAGTTGCATTGAGCGGGGACTAGTCTTCGATGCGGTGCACGGGCTTCTCATTGAAGTGGCTTCTCTTGTTGTGGAGCATGGGCTCTAGGTGCGCGGGCTTCAGTAGTTGTGACACGTGGGCTCAGTAGTTGTGGCTCACAGGCTCTAGAGCTCAGGCTCAGTAGTTGTGGTGCACGGGCTTAGTTGCTCCGTGGCATGTGGGATCTTCCCAGACCAGGGATCAAACCCGTGTCCCCTTCATTGGCAGGCGGATTCTTAACCACTGCGTCACCAGGGAAGTCCCAGTACTTACTCTTTGATTCCACTTATACGAAGTTCTAGAACAGGCAAAACTAATGTTTGGTGGGAAAAAATCATAACAGTGTTTGCCCTTGGGGGAGTGAGTGGGAGAAGGAATTGACTGGAGAGGCATGAGGGAAATTTCTGGAGTGATATTAATGTTCTGCATCTTGATATGGGTTTGGGTTATAGAGGCTTAGGCATTTGCCAAGTTCTTTGAATGGTATATGCTTAAGTCTTGTGTGTTTCATTGTATGCAAATTTTATTTCAATGTATTCTTAAAAGGAATTATAAATGAATATTGAACTCTCATTAATGCTGAAGTATGTAGGAGGATGTGTCCTGATGTCTGAAACTGTAAAGTGCATACAAAAAATAAGATATTAATGGATAGGTGGATAAAGGGATGAAAAGAGAAATGAATAGATATATGATATAAATCATGTATTAATATATAGTAAAATGTTAGCTGAAGAACCTAAGCAGGGAATATAGGTGTTCACCGTAAAATCCTTTCAATTTTTCTGCATGTTTGAAACTTTTCATAATAAAATGTTGGCAAAAATCTGCTTCCTCATTTACCAAGTTTCCTTAGCATTAAGTAAATGACAACACCAAACTTAGAAATAGAATGTTTGAGAGTCATTATTTTACATCATTATAGTTTAGACATCATTCCTTAGAATATTGGTCAATTTTAACAAATAAAAATTACCATTAATTTAAAAATTACCATTTATCAAGTGCCTACTATGTTCCCAGCACCACCACAGGCATGTCACAGATATTATGTCTGATCCTCATAATAGCAAGATAAGCAGAGGTCCCCGTTTTATAGATGAGGAAATTGAGGCACAAAGAGACTCATTCATTCTAATACCCATCGAGCCCTTGTGGGTGGAGAGAAAAGGGGGAAAAGGAGAATGAATGACCAGAGATGAGGCTGAAAATCTCATCAGGGGCTAGACCCTAAAGGCCCTTGATAAGGGTTAAGGAGTTTGGACTTTATCTGGAGGGCAATGGGGATACATTGAAAACTTTCCAGCAGAAAGTGATCTGATCAGATTTGTATATTTAAAAGATCACGTGGGACTTCCCTGGTGGTCCAGTGGTTAAGAATCCGCCTTCCAATGCAGGGGACACAGGTTCGATCCCTGGTCAGGAAACTAAGATCCCACATGCCACAGAGCAACTAAGCCCCCCACACCACAACGAAGAGCCTGTGCGCCGCAATGAAGACCCAGCACAGCCAAAATTCTAAAAATAAATCAATAAATAAAAAATAAAAAAATAAAAGATCATGCAACTACAATTTGGAGAGAGACAATGGAGAGGAACAAGACCGAAAGCAAGAAGCTGCTTCTGGGAACAGTAATCAACAGGCAGATGATTTGACAGGAACTGAAACAATGGCAGAGGGAATGGAGAGAAGTAGGGATTTGAGAGCTATGAAGGAGGCAGAGTGGATGGAGATTCGTACATGATTGGAAGTGGAAGTGAGGGAAAGTGTTGAAGGATAATTCTCAAATTTTTAGCATAGGTAACTTGGTGGACAGTGGCTGCCCTTCTCTGAAATGGAGAGGATGAGGAGTTGTCAAGTTTGATGTTCCTGTGGGACAGCCAAGCAGAGATGTTCAGTACAAAATGGGATAAATGGATCCGAGCTCCAAAGAGAGCTCTGGGCTAGAGATGCCAGTTTGAGGTCTCCAGCCCTTCCAGAAGGCAATTGTGGGGCCACTGTAGAGTGAGAAAGGATGCGGTCCTAGGACAGAATCTACAGGCTGAACATCACCTAAGGAACAAGAGAAAAGGAGATCTCTGAAGAGAGTGGGTAAACACAAGGGAGAGAGAAGAAAATAACTGGAGTGGTGTCCCAAAGCTAAAGGAAGAGGAGGGTTTCCAAAAAAAAAAAAAAAGGCAAATATACAAGATATCAAGTGCTGCTGAGAGTCAAGTAAAATAAGGACTGAAAGTATTCACTAGATCACCCAACTGGTGACCTTGGTAAAAGCACTTTCACCCGAAAAGTAGTAAAGGTGGAGGTCGTTTTGCAGTCGATGGAGGGGTAAATGGGAGTGAGGAAGTGGTTTACTTATGGTCAGAGCTTATGAAGGGGAGCAGAAGAGGCGGTAGCTGGAAGGGAACGTGGTAGAAAAAAGTTTTTTAGCTTTTGGCTCATTTGTTGGTTTTAAGAAAGGAAAGTATTAGCATGTTAAAATGCTTCCGGGAATGAGCCAGCAAACAGGAGGAAGTGTACCTCCCTCATTGTTAACAAGAGGTTAAGAATGTTCAGAGACCTCCCTGGTGGTTAAGAACCTGCCTGCCAATGCAGGGGACACAGGTTCAAGCCCTGGCCTGGGAAGATCCCACATGCCTTGGAGCAAATAAACCTGTGCACCACAACTACTGAGCCTGCTCTCTAGGGCCCATGAGCCACAACTACTGAGCCCATGTGCCACAGCTACTGAAGCCCACGTGCCTAGAGCCCGTGCTCAGCAACAGGAGAAGCCACCACAATGAGAAGCCCATGCATCGCAGCGAAGACTAGCCCCTGCTCGCTGCAACTATAGAAAACCTGCGCACAACAATGGAGACCCAACGCAGCCAAAAAAAAGTAAAATTAAATAAATAAATAAATATTTTTTAAAAAAATGCTCAGGGGATGCTCAGGACAGTCCTGCTTAATACTTGTTGTCCTGCTGTAATGGTTAATAGTACCCCTTTCGGGGAACTTCCCTGGTGGTCCAGTGGTTAAGACTCCACACTTCCAATGCAGGGGACGCAGTTTCGATCCCTGGGTGGGAAACTAGGATCCCACATGCCGTGCAGGGTGGCCAAAAAATAAAAAATTAAAATTAAAAATTAGTACCCCTTTCACACTGTGACAGTGTGGAAGATAATTTATATGGTCAATCTAGATAAGGGGGAAGCCCAGGCTGGGCACAGACTTGGCTAACTTTGAAAATGAAAGTGTTGGGGCCAAAAATTGAAGTTTTCATCCGTGTGTGTGAGTGTGTGTGTGTGTGTGTGTGTGTGTGTGTGTGTGTGTGGGTTTATAAAGATTTTTTCGCCTCCTGAGAGAATTCTCATCTAGTGGTTCCTACTTCATTTGTGTACTAGGGAAGAGATGTCACTGTCCTAGGATGAGGCAAGGAGATAGAGGAGCAGAAGTCGGAAAGGGAGAGGAGGTCTGACACAGTTGGTGACAGGAATGAGAGGAGAAATTGGCCAAAGTCAAGTAGCATTCCCAAGGTCACCTACCTAGTGACATGGTCAGAATTCAAAACCAGGCCTGCCCAGCTCTCAACTCCAGAGCCAATTTGAACTCTTCCTACAATACCAGTCACCCCGTCTCATTACAATGTATCAAATGGGACTTCCCTGGCGGTCCAGAGGTTAGGACTCGGTGCTTCTACTGTCAGAACCCGGGTTCAATCCCTGGTTGGGGAACCAAGATCCTGCAAGCTGCACAGCAAGGCCAAAAAAAAAAACAATGTATCAAGCTTGTCTACAGTCAGCCCTCCATTGTATGTTCAGGCCACTCTCTGACCAGTGGTGCCTTCCTTCCCTCCCCATCACTACCACTGCCACCATTCTGGAAGACTTCTGAAGCACAAGTAAATGAAATAAACATTAGGCATCCTCTTCTTGGCATCTCTCCTAAAAGAAAAGATTTGATGAGAGAATATTTGGAGATTTTGTCAAAAATGAGGTTTGGATTATGCCAAAATCTCACTATGTTGTTCCTTCCAAAAACCTATTACTCATTTTTTGTGTGTGTTATTTGTTTTTTGTTTTTTAATAGTTTTGAGCCACTACCAAGTATCAGGCACTGCCCTCAAGAATTCAAGGTATGGGACTTCCCTGGTGATCCAGTGGGTGAGACTCCACGCTCCCAATGCAGGGGGCCCAGGTTTGATCCCTGCTCGGGGAACTAGATGCCACATGCATGCCACAACTAAGAAGCCCATATGCCGCAACTAAACAAGCCTCAATGAAGATCCCGAGAGCCGCAACTAAGACCTGGCACAGCCAAAATAAATAAATAAATATTTTTTTAAAAAAAGAATTCAAGGGCTTCCCTGGTGGCGCAGTGGTTGAGAATCTGCCTGCTAATGCAGGGGACACGAGTTCGAGCCCTGGTCTGGGAAGATCCCACATGCCACGGAGCAGCTGGGCCCGTGAGCCACAATTACTGAGCCTGCGTGTCTGGAGCCTGTGCTCCGCAACAAGAGAGGCCGCGATAGTGAGAGGCCCACGCACAGCGATGAAGAGTGGCTCCCACTTGCCACAACTAGAGAAAGCCCTCGCTCAGAAACGAAGACCCAACATAGCCATAAATTAAAAATAAATAAATAAATAAAAATTCAAAAGAAAAAAAAAAAAGAATTCAAGTGTAAAAAAAAAAGATAAGATCTTAGCCCTTAAGGCATGATCAGGCTAATAAAAATCAAAAAAGTAGTCACAATACAGGTTGATATGCAATATAAAAGTGCATACCAGTCACCAATGATAACACAAGAATACTGAAAGCCTTCCCGCTACATTCAGGAACAAGACCAGGATGCCCACTCTCACCACTTCTATTCAACATAATATTGGAAGTTTTAACCACAGCAATCAGACAAGAAAAAGAAATTAAAGTTTTCCAAATTGGAAGGGAAGAGGTAAAACTGTCACTATCTGCAGATGACATGATACTCTATATAGAGAACCCTAAAATCTCTACACAAAAACTATTAGAACTAATAAATGAATTCAGCAAGGTAGCAAGATACAAGATTAATATACAGAAATCTGTTGCATTTCTATACACTAGTAATGAAATATCAGAAAGAGAAAGTTTTAAAAATCACATTTAAAATCACATTAAAAAAAAAAAACTAGGAATAAACTTAACCAAGGAGGTGAAAGACTCATATGCTGAAAACTATAAAACATTGATAAAGGAAACTGAAGATGATTCAAAGAAATGAAGAGATACCCTGTGCTCCTGGACTGGAAGAATGAATATTGTTAAAATGACCATACTACCCAAAGCAATCTACAGATTTAATGATATCCCTATCAAATTACTCATGACATTTTTCACAGAATTAGAACAAATAATCCTAAAATTTATGTGGAACCATAAAAGATCCAGAATTGCCAGAGCAATCCTGAGGAAAAAGAACAAAGTAGGAGGCATAACTCTCCCAGACTTCAGACAATACTACAAAGCTACAAAATACTATGGTATTGGCACAAAAACAGACAATATAGTTCAATGGAACAGAATAGAGAGCCCAGAAATAAACCTACACACCTACAGTCAATTAATCTTTGACAAAAGAGGCAAGAA
This sequence comes from Balaenoptera borealis, assembly GCF_965194805.1. Lineage (NCBI taxonomy): Eukaryota > Metazoa > Chordata > Mammalia > Artiodactyla > Balaenopteridae > Balaenoptera > Balaenoptera borealis. The sequence continues at coordinate 97,988,238 of NC_138868.1, forward strand.
TATATAATGGAGAAGAGATAGTCTCTTCAGCAAATGGTTTTGGGAAAGCTGGACAGCCTCATGTAAACCAAGGAAGTTAGAATACTCCCTCACACCATCCAGAAAAGTAAACTCAAAATGGCTTAAAGACTTAAATGTAAGATATGACACCATAAAACTCCTAGAAGAGAGCATGGGCAAAACCTTCTCTGACATAAATTGTAGCAATCTTTTCTCAGATAAGTCTTCCAAGACAAAAGAAATAAAAGCAAAAATAAACAAATGGGACCTAATTAAACTTATAAGCTTTTGCACAGCAAAGGAAACCATCAACAAAACAAAAAGACAACCTATGGACTGGGAGAAAATATTTGCAAACAATGTGACCAACAAGGGTTTAATTTCCAAAATATATTAACAGCTCATACAACTCAATATCAAATAAATAAATAAACAACCCACCCAATCAAAAAATGGGCAGAAGACCTAAATAGATATTTCTCCAAAGACATACAGATGACCAACAGGCATATGAAAAGATGCTCAACATCACTAATTATTAGAGAAATGCAAAGCAAAAGCACAATGAGGTATCACCTCACACCAGACAGAACGGCCATCATCAAAAAGTCTACAAATAACAAATGCTGGACAGGGTGTGGAGAAAAGGGAACCCTCTTGCACTGCTGGTGGGAATGTAAATTGGTGCAGCCACTATGGAGAACAGTAGAGAGGTTCCTTAAAAAACTACAAATAGAGTTATATGATTCAGCATCCCACTCCTGGGCATACATCTGGAAAAAACAAAAACTCTAATTCACAAAGACACATGTACCCCAATGTTCATAGCAGCACTATCTACAACAGCCACTACTTCGAAGCAACCTAAGTGTCCGTCAATAGATGAATGGATAAAGATGTGGGGTATATATATATATATATATATATATATATATATATATATATGAATATTACTCAACTATAAAAAAGTCAACTATTGCCATTTGCATCAACGTGGATGAACCTAGAGATTATCATACTAAGTGAAGTAACTCAGAGAAAGACAAGTATCATATGATATCACTTTTATGTGGAATCTAAAAAATAATACAAATGAATCTATATACAAAACAGAAACAGACTCACAGACATAGAAAACAAATTGATGGTTACCAAATGGGACACAGAGGTGGGGAGAGACAAATTAGGAGTATGGGGTTAACAGACACAAACTACTATACATAAAATAGATAAGCAACAAGGATTTACTGTATAGAACAGGGAGTTATACCCAATATCTTAATAAGTTAATAATAACCTATAATGGAATATAATCTGCAAAAACAAAAAACAAATCACTATGCTATACACCTAAAACTAAAACAATATTGTAAATCAAATACACTTCAATTAAAAAAAAAGTTTACCTGTTTCTTGGAAAAAATGCCCTGTCTCATTGATCAGACACAGTACTTGGCACACTGTAGGTGTTCAGTAAACACTGGTGATTGAGTAAGCTGATCTCAGGTTAGCAGAAACAAGTACTTTTTTTTTTTTTTATTAAATTTATTGTTCATCTTAAAGCAAATCAAATACACAGTAACATGACAATTCCAACTTGTTCACAAAAAGTGATAACTGAGTTCTACTGAGAAATAAGTACTTATAGGATAATGGGGAAAGCATAAGTTTTGACTAAAAATTCTTTCTTCTTCATAAAACCAAAGTCAACTCAAGGTGTTCTTTCCCCAAAAAAAGTCTACCATTTTGAGTTTTTCCCCTAATCTAGTTTATTTCTTTGGTATTTTTATATGAATGATTTGTAGTAATTTGTTTGTAACAGCCAAACAGAATTTAACCATAGTACTAGTAATAAACAGCAGATTACCAAAACTTTAATATTTATTCCTCTCTATTTTATCTTGAGAAGCAAAACCTTTATGAAAGAAAATGTAATTTAGCAGAATCACTGAAAAAGAGTTCTGCCATACTAAGTTCATTCTTATTTTCCTCTCTATACCTTTCTCAAACTGTTTCTTTCCTTTAACATTCTTTCTTTACTGCTCCCCACCTATTCACAGCCTTCCTTTTCTCTTAGGGTGGGGGTGGGTGACCATATAATTTACTGTCCAAACTGGAACAGTTGGTTTTTGTTTTTGTTTTTGTTTTTCATGGAAAGACATTTTATTTTAAATATAGCAGTATGTACAAGTCAATCCCAAACTCCCAATTTATCCCTCCCCCAGCCCACCCCCCCATAACCATAAATTCATTCTCTAAGTCTGTGAGTCTGTTTCTGTTTTGTAAATTAAGTTCATTTGTATCTTTTTTTTTTTTTTAGATTCTGCATGTAAGCAATAATATCATATGATATTTGTCTTTCTCTGTCTGACTTAGTTCACTGCAAACTGGAACTGTTTTGAGAGTGAAAGTGGCATTATTGATATTTACACTGGAAAAATAAAACAGGGCTTTCCCAGGGACACTGGGATGTAGGGTCACCCTACTTTAAACTCTCGGGTCCTCAGTTTCCACACTAATAAAGTGAGGGGGTTGGACCAACTGACTTCGAAGGACCCTTCTAGTCGTAACCATCGAAGATTTAACGTGCTTCATCCTCAAAATTCAGTCTTACTCAGAAAACCTCAGATGCCGCAAGGCCTCAGAACCACTCTTTTTCATCACAGGTCCATTGAATGCTGAGAAGCAGCAAAGGTGCTGAGTTAGCTAAGGCATTTCAGCCTCTCTGCGCTCCCCTCCATTTCCCATCGAGGCCTGTTGCCTGCAAGGGAACAAGCAGGTTGGACTTGTCGACTCAGAAGCATTTCTGGGTGGAAAGGGCAGCCCCGCTGCTTGTCCAGGCAAACAGGATGTGAGTCTTCCCTGGTGAGTCAGAGCCAGAGAGAGAAAGCACGCCTGCCCAGCCCCCCGGGGGTTCCCCTCCCCCTCCCCAGCTTCCAGCTTCTGAAAGGGGAAGACAGGGAAAAATTCTCGGCAACGTTGCTGTTTTCTTCCAGCCTGCCCCCGTGTTATACGCCCTCTGAGTGTCAGTGTCTGCTGGGCTACACTAGCAGTAAGCAGAGGAAATGAGGCTTTCAAAGACAGAGCAAAAAATGATCATTTAAAGCTGTCACCCTGAGTGCAAGCTCTTACTCTAATGATGCTGACATTATTCCAAACGTTTCTAGAAGGACTCTTCTGGAACTGCCTTAACAGCTTGAACCACAATTTTTTTTTTTTTTTTGAGATCCTTAACGATGACAAATCTTCACGCTTTTGAGAGCTAGTTTGATTCTCCAACACATCTAAAAGTCACATAGATCAAATCTGAAAAGTTGAGAAAGTGAGTAACCAAACGCCACTGATTATAAAATCAGGAGAATGAAGATCTTGTGTAGTGTGTACGTGCTCCCTGAGGAGCCTTTCAAAGACAAAAAACTAAAGAATTCTTTTGTGCGTAACTGTGTTGAGAGGATAATCCCTCCTAGAGCTTAAGATCGCTCCTGTGGTTACTCAGCTGGATATAGACACGAACAGGGGAGCTTCCCTGCAGGTCCAGTGGTTAAGGCTCCACCCTTTAAATGCAGGGGGTGTGGGTTTGATGCCTGATCTGGGAACTAGGATCCCACATGCCGAGTGGCACGGCCAAAAGAAAGAAGAAAACAAAAAACACTCAGAGGTTCTTCTCTTTTCATGGAATAAGGCCCTTCATGATCCGGCCCCACCAACTATCCAGCCCCACTTCCACGTTTTCCAGGCTCCTAGAAACTCACTCTTGGCCATGCCAAACGAACCACGTGTGTGTTCTTACCTTCACGTATATATCTGTACACGCTATTCTGTCTACTTTGTCCATCTGATGAATTCTTATTTGCCTTTCAAAATTAAGCTCACATTCTATGAAGGGTTCCCTGAGCCCTGGAGCCAGAGTTAATAGTTCCTTACACCTTGTAACACCTTTATTATGGCCCTTGCTGCACTATGCCATCATTACTTGTTTACACGTCTGTCTCCACTCTAGACTGGGTCCTTTGAGGGCAGGGTCCAGGTCTTTTCGTCTCTGTATCCTCAGCACCTAAACGTGCTAGGCACACAGTAGAGGCTCAATGTACATTTGCTAAAGGAGTGACTGCATACCTACCAGATAGGCTCCTGTGGGCTCCATGCTGGGCTCCCACACCTCAGCGAAGCCACGAGGTATGGAGCGCCCTCTGGTGGAACCCAAAAGAGCTCCAAGGGTGAAGACCTAAAACCAAGTCCCAGCTTTAACTTTGCTTATTTTTATATCTCAGGAAAGATCCTCTCCATAATTGAAAAATCTACACTGAACAAGAGTTTTCCACCTTCCACTGTTTTCATCCTAGTAGCCATCATGAAAGGAGGGGAGCAAATATAATCTATAATATATATAATAGATTCTATTTGAATATGTATAATGTAATGTATTAAATCATAATGGTCAGGATGTGTCTCCTACTTTTATTCATTTATTCTAGGTCTTAATTACTGAATGGATGATTCAACCTAGAGGTCTGAAACCTAGAATTTGGAATGTACTCATCCATTCATTAATTTAATAAATAATGATTTGATTGAATAAGAAAACTGAGGCTAGGGCTTCCCTGGTGGCGCAGTGGTTGAGAGTCTGCCTGCCAGTGCAGGGGACACGGGTTCGAGCCCTGGTCTGGGAAGATCCCACATGCCGTGGAGCAACTGGGCCCGTGAGCCACAATTGCTGAGCCTGCGTGTCTGGAGCCTGTGCTCCGCAACAGGAGAGGCCACGATAGTGAGAAGCCCACGCACCGCGATGAAGAGTGGCCCCCACTTGCCGCAGAGAAAGCCCTCGCACAGAGGCGAGGACCCAACACAGCCATAAATAAATAAATAAATAAATAAATAAATAAATAAAATTAAAAAAAAAAAATCTGAGGCTAAACACTTAAGGAGCAACTGATATATGCCCCACACTGTGCTGAAGAAATATTAGAAGATGCCATACTGGGCTTTAAGGAATTCACAGATACTTGATACTAGAAGCTTCTATCTGCAAAGCTCTTTGCAAAGCATTTGAAGACATTATATCCTTTAATTATGACTATTCTTTTTTACAGATGAAGGAAATGAGGATGATGTGAAGCGACTTGCCCAGCTATCCAGCTCACTCCCACTACAAAATAAATGGAAGAACTAGGGCCCATTCTGGGGAGTCTGTATTTAAAACCAAAGCTCTTCCCATGGGTTCTCACAAAGCCCCACAAAGTCAAAGGCAATTTTTTTTTTACCATTTTACTGTAGAGAATTTCAAACATATACAAAAGTATACAAAATGGTATAATGACCCCTAGGTACCTATCACTCAGCCCCGATTATCAGCAACTCACGGTCAACTTTTTTCCACTTATACCTTCACCTATCCATCCAACCTTATTTTGAACAAATGGAAAAAAATCATTTCACCCATAAATATAACTTCAATGCCATTGTCACACCTAACAAGAATTAACATTTCCTAAATGTCAAATATACAGTGTTAAAATTTCCACTTATCTCATAAATGTTATTTTTTTACAGTTTACATATTTGTGTTTTATTATTGTTTTATTTTTTTAATTGGAGTAAAGTTGCTTTACAATGTTGTGTTAGTTTTTGCTGTACAATGAAGTGAATCAGCTATATGTATACCTATATCCCCTCCCTCTTGGACCTCCCTCCCACCCCCCCATCCCACCCATCTAGGTCATCACAGAGTACCGAGCTGAGCTCCCTGTGCTATACAGTAGGTTCCCCCTAGCTATGTATTTTACACATGGTAGTGTATTTATGTCAAACCTAATCTCCCAATTCATCCCACCCTCCTCTTCCCTCCCTGTGCCCACATGTCTGTTCTCTACGTCTACGTGTCTATTCCTGCCCTACAAATAGGTTCATCTGTACCATTTTCCTAGATTCCACGTATATGTGTTAATATACGATATTTGTTTTTCTCTTTCTGGCTTACTTCACTCTGTGTGACAGACTCTAGGTGCATCCACATCTCTACAAATGACCCAATAATATTCTGGTGTATATATGTACCACATCTTCTCTATCCATTCATCTATTGTTGGACATTTAGATTGTTTCCATGTCCTGGCTATTGTAAATAGTGCTGCAGTGCACATTGGGGTACATGTGTCCTGAGAAAACCGTAATTCAAAAGGATACAATTTACATATTTGAATTAGGGTCCAAATAAGGTGCAAAATTTGCAATTGGTCCGTATGTTTCCCAAGTCTCTTTTAATCTATAGCTTCCTCTTCATCACTTTTTCATTTCCTTGCAATTTACATTTAAAGAAACTGAGTCATTTGTCTCTGGATTTTTCCACAGTCTGGACTTTTTGCCTACATTATCATGTCATGTAATATGTTCCTCTGTATTTCCTATAAATTGGATTTAGAGCAGTGGTTCTCAATCTTTAGTGGTCATCAGAGTCTCTTCTGAATGGTTTATTGAAACAGATTGCAGGGCCCGACCTTCAGAGTTTCTGTTTCTGGTCCGAGGCAAGTCCTGAAATTTTGTATTTCTAACAAGTTGTCAGGTGATGATTGACCACACCTGAGAGTCATGCTGTAGACTTGACTGAGCCTCAGTCAGAATCAGAGTTGATTTTTTGTGAGACTACCTCACATGTGGTATTGTATTCTTCCTTCAAGAGGTACATAATGTCATCTTTTTTGGTTCTGTTAGCAGTCTTCAATGCTCAGTGCCTAGAACCATTCATTAGGCATTATAAAACTATGATGTTCTAATTCTATCATTCCTGCTTCATTTACTAGCTAGGCTACTTCTAGGAAGAGAAACTTCCTCATCTGCTAAATGGTTACCCAGTGGGATAGTTTATACAGGAAAGGCTAGTTTTGAACACAACAACCTGGTTCACTAGTATCGTCCAATTGTTACCATTTAAAGATTTTTTTGTATGTTTGTTTGTTTGTAGTGTCATTATAAACTCATGGCATTAAACATATTTGATGCATTGCAAACATTACAGATATTATACTTATTGATTCTCAAATTATCCCATCATTAGCTGACGGGAGCCTCTTCAGATTGGCTCTTGAATCCTTGTAAGGTGTGTTTGCTATGTTATTTAGGAATATTCAGGTCTGGGAATTCCCTGGTGGCCCAGTGGTTAGGACTCGGTGCTTTCACTGTCTCACTGCCGGGGCCCAGCCCGGGTTCAATACCTGATCGGAGAACTAAGCTTCTGCAAGCTGCACGGTGCGGCCAAAAAAAAGAAAAAAGAATAGTCAGGTCTGCTATGGAAAATAAGAGAAGGAAATAAATAAGGAGGATAGAAGAAATTAAGTGTAGAAGTGAGTAGTTTGTGAGGTAGAGCAGGCCTTAATGAATAAAGCAGATACCTGTTGATATAGGAAGCAATGGACAGACTAAGTAGGTGAATACTAATCTACACGAGGCACATGAAACACCAGATATTTCTGAGACACTCAATATTTGTAAAATCTTAATTCAGTCATTTGCTGTGACACCTGTTGTGGCACTCTGTGTACTCTGCCTGACACACGCAGGTAAAACCCATAACTGCCTATCACAGTAATTGACAAGCTACAGCTGTAGCCTGGAATTGTTGCCCTTGTGTTCCTACAACAGAGTACAGGAGATGGGAAAGTTTTCCTTTACCTTCTTAGGGTCCCTGGCTGGGTCTGAAAATTAAACTGACAAAGAAAGATTAACAGGAGGAAAACCTACACATTGATTTAATGTAATTTTGCAGGACATGGGAGACTTCATAAGGAAATGAAGACTCAAAGAAACACACCTGAGTATTTTATGCTGGGTTTGCTGAAGAGTGGACCATAGTGGTGGAATAATAGTTTGAGGAGTATGAGGTCATTGTACTACACTGGGGGAAATTTAACAAGGACAGATTCTTCTCCGAGTTCCTCTGTCTTTGGAGATAAGAATGTTCCTTTCCTCCAGGCATAGGTAGGGCACCTATCACATGAGGATTTATGACCTACATGTTTCAGGGTAGAAGGGCAAGGGGGGAAGGAGAGAGTGAGCTTCCTGCTGCTGCTGTTTTCTCAAAGTCCTTCAGCTTAAAATATTCAATATGCCAAGGTGCCATCTTTTGGGGTAGTATGTCCTGAGCCCCTTGATGGGAGCAAGAGTGTTTGCAATCCAGCTACCATCATCTGCAGAGCCTCCCTGTTCATCCACACTCCCAGTCCTTGCAGCAGAGAGAAAGGTAGGGCTGATGAACATTATGTAGACAGGATTCACATCCAGTGGGTCTTCCACCGGTTTATACCCTACCCCAGAGGGATTAACCTTCCACATCTCTTTCCCATTGCTACTCACTAAATGTTTTTAATTGATTTAATAAACCAAATGAATCAAGGGTATTAATTTTGTCTGTGAACCATTCTGCTCTGTGATCTCTGGGATTGTTTGTTATGTAGTATATTAAGAGGCCATCATAACATCAAGGTAATTTCTCACATGACAGTCTTTTTGACACATGTGACAAGATGTTGCAACCTCATCTTGTCTACTTCTTGCCCCAGATCTGAAATCATCCACAATCCTTCAGGTATCCATGATTACTTTTTTTTTTAATAAATTTATTTTTTTTATTTTTATTTTGGGCTGCGTTGGGTCTTTGTTGATGTGTGCAGGCTTTCTCTGGTTGCGGCGAGCGGGGACTACTCTTCATTGCGGTGCACGGACTTCTCATTGCGGTGGCTTCTCTTGTTGCGGAGCACAGGCTCTAGGTGTGTGGGCTTCAGCAGTTGTGGCACGCCGGCCCAGTAGTTGTGGCACGCAAACTCTAGAGCGCAGGCTCAGTAGTTGTGGCACATGGGCTTAGTTGCTCCACGTCATGTGGGATCTTCCTGGGCCAGGACTCGAACCCATATCCCCTGCATTGGCAAGTGGATTCTTAACCACTGAGCCACCAGGGAAGCCCTCCTTGATTACTTTTAATGGGAAATAGTATTTGAGGTCTATTTATCTGGGCTTTGGGGGTGCTCATTGCTACTGAATTGGTAAATTATTTTTTTAACTATGTACTGTTTTATGTTATATAGGCTTCTTAGTTCTTCCATTAAAATGAATAATTTAAAGTTAATATGCAAGCTCAGATCTGAATCTACTCTTTATACAATCAACTCTCAATTAGTCCAACTTTACAGATAAATGCATAAGTGGAAAAAGAAATAGAGATACCAGATTTGTTATGAAAAACTGAACACACACATGTTATTTATCCCCTTTCACTCCTGAAACCCTACTAAAATGGCATATACCCATAAAAGACAAGGAGAATGTGAAGATAACAGCAGATAGGAAATAGAACAAAAGTTTAGAAGCCGAAAAACCAGTGAATGAGTGGCAAATGAAGTGAAAAAAAAGTTAAATTCTTCCAGAGTATTGAAGAAATAAAATACTACTTAGCTCATTCATTGAGGTCAGCATAACGCCAATGCAAAAATCAAAGATACTGTAACAAAGAAATTTCAAGCCTATTTCACTAATGAAAATAGAGGAAAAAATCAGAAAGAAAGAAAGGAAGGAAGCAAGCAAGGAAAGAAGGAAGGAAGGAAGGAAGAAAGAAAATACGGAGGGAGGGAGGATGGAAGGGACCACTACCAAACAGGATTTATCCAGTTGTATGGTCAGGCCATTCAAGATGGTTGTTCTCTTGCTCTCTGTACATCTCCTGCTCAACCAGTCGCTGCTTCACTCACATTACTATCCAATTAATCGTAGGGCTTAATTAATCCCTGATAACTAGCCCAACTGACATCAATTCCCACCACCACGCCCCCCAGAGCAAAAGCCACTATGTCCTTCCAGGCCATCTGCCACACACTGTGGGGTGTCGCTCCAGGACACTTTGTGGAAGATCCCCTGTCCAATAAACCATTGATGTCTCTGTCCCTGTCTCCAGGCTCTTTCTTCGGTCACTAACTGGGCAACTACAAAGTGTGCAGGCCTGCAGGGTGCAGCCCAACACCAGTTATACAGCAATGCTTTAATATTAGAAAATCTACAAATGTAATTTACCACATAAACAGATTCAGAGAAAAACTACGTGAGCAACTCAATAGAAGCAGAAAAAGCATTGAATAAAATCCCATGCCTATTCAGGATAAAAATTCTTTGTATATTGGAACTAGAAGGGAATTCTTTAACCTGATAAACAGTAACTATTAAAATCCTTCAGCAAATATTATCCTAAATTGGGAAATAGCAGATTCATTTCCAAATTAAGAATTGAGAAGAGCGCCCAATGTCCCCACTTCTATTCCATGTTGTATCAGACAGAGCCCTGTCCAGTGCAGTACAATAAGGAAAACAAATTAGAGGATTACAGAACAAAAAAAGAGGAACTAAAGCTGTAATTGTTGGCAGATGACATGATTTTTCACAATACCATAACAAAAGAATATAAACAAATGATTAGGAATGATAGGAGAATTTAGCAATGAAACATATAAGATTAATATACATAATATTAATAAACATTTGTATCCCCAACAATTAACTAAAAACATAGCTTAAAAAAGACTTTAAATAGAGTATAATCTATAAAAATATTGAATTACTATGTTGTACACCTGAAGTTAACATATTACTGAAAATCAACTATACCTCAATTTAAAAAAAGATACCACCTAACATAGTATCAGAGTATATTCAACAAAAATCTAACCCCAATAAAATGTGACCTATATAGAGGAAATTATAAAACACTGAGACATTTAAAAATAAATAAATGGAGAGCTGGGACTTCCCTGGTGGTCCAGTGGGTAAGAGTCCATGTTCCCAATGCAGGGGGCCTGGGTTGGATCCCTGATCGGGGAACTAGATCCCACATGCACGCCGCAACTAAGAGTCCAGATGCCACAACTAAAGATCCCGCATGCCACAACTAAGACCTGGCTCAGCCAAAATAAATAAATATTTTTTTTAAAAAGGAATTCAAGAGACTATAGCCAATATTTTATTTTTTCTTTGTAAATTTATTTATTTATTTATTTTTGGCTGAGTTGGGTCTTTGTTGCGCGTGGGCTTTCTCTAGTTGCAGCAAACGGGGGCTACTCTTTGTTGCAGTGTGCAGGTTTCTCACTGTGGTGGCTTCTCTTGTTGCGAAGCACAGGCTCTAGGTGCGTGGGCTTCAGTAGTTGTGGCATGCAGGCTTCAGTAGTTGCGGAATATGGGCTTAGTTGCTCCGCAGCATATGAGATCTTCCCAGACCAGGGCTCGAACCCGTTTCCCCTGCATTGGCAGGTGGATTCTTAACCACTGCGCCACCAAGGAAGCCCTAGCCAATATTTTATAATAACTATAAATGGAGTATAATCTTTAAAAATTGTGAATCACTATGTTGCACACCTGAAATTTATATAATATTGTAAATCAACTATACTTCAATTTTTAAAAAGAGAGAAAAAAATAAAGATGATGTGGCATTGATGTAGGGATGGAAAAATTAACTCGTGAAACAATCATACCCCATTAGTTAGATGTTTACACATATGAAACTTTGGTATATAATACAGGGGGCATGTCAGAAGAGTGAGGAAAGGAAAGACTATTAAAAATGTGGAGCTTGGAAAAAATGTCATATAGAAAAGTGAAATTGAATCTCTTGTTTACATCATACACAAAACCTCAAAAGAAGAGGGGGAGAAAGCCAGAGGAGTGGACCTAGGAACTGGCAGTTTATTGGGGAATCGATCCTATCAAGCCAAAATGAGGGAGCTAGGGGAGTAAGAGAGGGAAGGAGAGAGCCAGTGAAGAGTGCAGTGTTAAGTGAGTAACTGCTCTGGGCACCTGGGTCAATCTCTTTGGAGGCCCTCTGAGGAACCATGTAGAATGCATTTCAGAAATGAATCCTCTGACTGAAAGGCTGGGCCATGATCCACTAACTCCTCTCCCACTAGTAGAGGGTTGCCTCTGGGAGCATTCACTCCCTACCCTCTCCTACCCATTCAAAGTTGTTCCCACCTGCAAACTGAGGCAGAAAAGGCTGCAGGTGTCATAGCAGCAGGCTTTTGATGTGGGATGGCATCAATGTGCATCAGAAGTGACCACACAGCTGCAGCTGAAGCCATAGAGGGACCAAGGGGATATGACATAAGATGACAACAGCATCTCCACAAAGGTTTCGTGCAGGAGAGTGGAAACATAACAGGCTGGAAAAGGCAGTGAGGAACAAGGAAAATATTCAAACTTTCTCCCTCTCTCTTTTTTTAAAATTATTTATTTATTTATTTGGCTGTGCCGGCTCTTAGTTGCAGCACATGGGATATTTAGTTGCGGCATGCAGGGTCTTTAGTTGCAGCATGTGCAATCTAGTTCCCTGACCAGGGGTTGAACCAGGTCCCCTGCACTGGGAGCGTAGAGTCTTAGCCAATGGACCACAGGAAAGTCCCTCAAATTTTTTCTCTTGATTCTTGTCCTATAAGGGGGTAGGGGCATTTGAAGAAAGAGCAAGAAAAGCAGTGTCTTGAGAAGGGAGGGAGAAGAGGAGCCACGTTTCCTGTGTGAGGAGGTAGAGGATTTCAGGCAATCTCTTTACATTGGAATTTCAAATGGCACAAGGGAAAGGGCGAGAGAGGAACCACGGGGGTAGGGCAGAAGGTAGAGCAGTTATGGGATAAGAGCATGAGGCCAGCTAAGTGACCTAAGGAAAACTATAGAGCTAAGACTCTCGGACAGAATTGACAGGTCTCAAGGTTCCCAGTTTAGGCATAAACTTACTTTGGGGCCAGAAATGTGTGATAAGCCCAGTCCCCTACAAGTGGTACTTTGTCATGAGTGGAATAAAATCTTCACCTCGGGGTGTGTCCAATGGTGAGAAGAAAGCAGCATCCAGCCTCCAGTTTGACTAATGTAACCAAGCAGGACCCAGGGGGGCCCTCCCAGGACAGAGCCTTCCATGTCCTCCACCCGCTTCTTGTTTGTAGAAAAACTTTAACCTCCCAGGCCTTCCCCAAGTTCCAAAGAATAAAATTAACTGGAGAAGTCAGAATATTTAGAAATAAAGGAAAATAGGAGATTGGTTCAAGATGTAAGAGTAGAAGGACGTGCGCTCACTCCCTCTTGTGAGAGCACCAGAATCACAACTAACTGCTGAACAATTATCGACAGGAAGACACTGGAACTCACCAAAAAAGATACCCTACATCCGAAGACAAAGGAGAAGCCACAATGAGACTGTAGGAGGGGCACAATCACAATAAAATCAAATCCCATAACTGCTGGGTGGGTGACTCACAAACTGGAGAACACTTATACCACAGAAGTCCACCCACTGGAGTGAAGGTTCTGAGCCCCACGTTAGGCTTCCCAACCTAGGGGTCTGGCAACGGAAGGAGGAATTCCCAGAGAATCAGACTTTGAAGGCTAGCAGGATGTGATTGCAGGACTTCAGCAGGACCTGGGGAAACAGAAACTCCACTTTTTTTTTTTTGAATACATTTTTTTAAATTTTATTTATTTTTTTATATATCAGGCTCTTATTAGTTATCTATTTTATACATATTAGTGTATATATGTCAATCCCAATCTCCCAATTCATCCCACCACCACCCTCCCCCCCCACCACTTTCCCCCCTTGGTGTCCATACGTTTGTTCTCTACATCTGTGTCTCTATTTCTGCGCTGCAAACCTGTTCATCTGTACCATTTTTCTAGGTTCCACATATATGCATTAATATACGGTATTTGTTTTTCTCTTTCTGACTTACTTCACTCTGTATGACAGTGTCTAGATCCATCCACACAGAGACTCCACTCTTGGAGAGCACACACAAAGTAGTGTGCACATCGGGACCCAGGGGAAGGAGCAGTGACCCCATAGGAGACTGAACCAGACCTACGTGCTAGTATTGGATGGTCTCCTGCAGAGGCGGGGGGTGGCTGTGCCTCACTGTGGGGACAAGGACACTGGCAGCAGAAGTTCTGGGAAGTACTCCTTGGCGTGAGCCCTCCCAGAGTCTGCTATTAGCCCCACCAAAGAGCTGGGTAGGCTCCAGTGCTGGGTCGCCTCAGGCCAAACAACCAACAGGGAGGGAACCCAGCCCCACCCATCAGCAGACAAGTGGATTAAAGTTTTACTGAGCTCTGCCCACCAGAGCAACAGCCAGCTCTACCCACCATCAGTCCCTCCCATCAGGAAGCATGCACAAGCCTCTTAGATAGCCCCATCCATCAGAGGGCAGACAGCAGAAGCAAGAAGAACTACAATCCTGCAGCCTGTGGAAGGAAAACCACATTCACAGAAAGACAGAGAAAATGAAAAGACAGAGGACTTTGCACCAGATGAAGGAACAAGATAAAGCCCCAGAAAAACAACTAAATGAAGTGGAGATAGGCAATCTTCCAGAAAAAGAATTCAGAATAATTATAGTGAAGATGATCCAGGACCTCGGAAAAAGAATGAAGGCAAAGATCAAGAAGATGCAAGAAATGTTTAACAAAGACCTAGAAGAATTAAAGCACAAACAAAGAGAGGTGAACAATACAATAACTGAAATGAAAAATACTCTAGAAGGAATCAATAGCAGAATAACTGGGGCAGAAGAATGGATAAGTGACCTGGAAGACAGAAGGGTGGGATTCACTGCCATGGAACAGAATAAAGAAAAAAGAATGAAAACAAATGAAGACAGCCTAAGAGACCTCTGGGACAACATTAAACGCAACAACATTCGCATTATAGGGGTCCCACAAGGAGAAGAGAGAGAGAAAGGACCAGAGAAAATATTTGAAGAGATTATAGTCAAAAACTTCCCCAACATGGGAAAGGAAATAGCCACCCAAGTCCAGGAAGCACAGAGAGTCCCAGGCAGGATAAACACAAGGAGAAACATGCCGAGACTCATAGTAATCAAACTGACAAAAATTAAAGACAAAGAAAAATTATTGAAAGCAACAAGGGAAAACTGACAAATAACATACAAGGGAACTCCCATAAGGTTAACAGCTGATTTCTCAGCAGAAACTCTACAGGCCAGAAGGGAGTGGCATGATATATTTAAAGTGATGAAAGGGAAGGACCTACAATCAAGATTACTCTACCCGGCAAGGATCTCATTCAGATTTGATGGAGAAATCAAAAGCTTTACAGACAAGCAAGAGCTAAGGGAATTCAGCACCATCAAACCAGCTCTACAACAAACGCTAAAGGAACTTCTCTAAGTGGGAAACACAAGAGAAGAAAAAGACCTACAAAAACAAACCCATAACAATTAAGAAAATGGTAATAGGAACATACATATCAATAATTACCTTAAACGTGAATGGATTAAATGCTCCAACCAAAAGCCACAGGCTGGCTGAATGGACACAAAAACAAGATCCATGTATATGCTGTCTACAAGACACCCACCTCAGACCTAGGGACACATACAGACTGAAAGTGAGAGGAATGGAATAAGATATTCCATGCAAATGGAAATCAAAAGAAAGCGGGAGTAGCAGTACTCATATCAGATAAAATAGACTTCAAAATAAAGAATGTTACAAGAAACAAGGAAGGACACTACATAATGATCAAGGGATCAACCCAAGAAGAAGATATAACAATTATAAATATATATGCACCCAACATAGGAGCACTTCAATACATAAGGCTACTGCTAACAGCTATAAAAGAGGAACTCAACAGTAACACAATAATAGTGGGGGACTTTAACACCTCACTTACACCAATGGACAGATCATCCAGACAGAAAATTAATAAGGAAACACAAGCTTTAAATGACACAATAGACCACATAGATTTAATTGATATTTATAGGACATTCCATCCAAAAACAGCAGATTACACTTTCTTCTCAAGTGCACACGGAACTTTCTCCAGGATAGATCACATCTTGGGTCACAAATCAAGCCTCAGTAAATCTAAGAAAATTGAAATCATATCAAGCATCTTTTCCTACCACAGCGCTATGAGATTAGAAATCAATTACAGGGGAAAAAACGTAAAACACACAAACACATGGAGGCTAAACAATACGTTACTAAATAACCAAGAGATCACTGAAGAAACCAAAGAGGAATTCAAAAACTACCTAGAGACAAATTACAACAAAAACACGATGACCCAAAACCTATGGGATGCAGCAAAAACAGTTCTAAAATGGAAGTTTAGAGCAATACAAGCCTACCTCAAGAAACAAGAAAAATCTCAAGTAAACGTTTTGGTGTAAGGTTAGATTACACCTAAAGGAACTAGAGAAAGAAAAACAAAACCCAAAGTTAGTAGAAGGAAAGAAATCATAAAGATCAGAGCAGAAATAAATGAAATAGAAACAAAGAAAACAATAGCAAAGATCAATAAAACTAAAAGCTGTTTCTTTGAGAAGATAAACAAAATTTATAAACCTTTAGCCAGACTCATCAAGAAAAAGAAGGAGAGGACTCAAATCAATAAAATTAGAAATGAAAAAAGAGAAGTTACAATGGACACTGCAGAAATACAAAGCATCCTAAGAGACTACTACAAGCAACTCTATGCCAATAAAATGGACAACCTGGAAGAAATGGACAAATTCTTAGCAACATATAACCTTCCAAGACTGAACCAGGAAGAAATAGAAAATATGAACAGACCAATCACAAGTAATGAAATTGAAACTGTGATTAAAAATCTTCCAACAAACAAAAGTCCAGGACCAGATGGCTTCACAGACTAATTCTATCAAACATTTAGAGAAGAGCTAACACCCATCCTTCTCAAACTCTTCCAAAAAATGGCATAGGAAGGAACACTCTCAAACTCATTCTATGAGGCCACCATCACCCTGATACCAAAACCAGACAAAGATACTACAAAAAAAGAAAATTACAGACCAATATCACTGATGAATATAGATGCAAAAATCCTCAACAAAATACTAGCAAACAGAATCCAACAACACATTAAAAGGATCATACACCATGATCAAGTGGGATTTATCCCAGGGATGCAAGGATTCTTCAATATACGCAAATCAATCAATGTGATACACCATATTAACAAATTGAAGAAGAAAAACCATATGATCATCTCAATAGATGCAGAAAAAGCTTTTGACAAAATTCAACACCCATTTATGATAAAAACTCTCCAGAACGTGGGCATAGAGGGAACCTACCTCAACATAATAAAGGCCATATACGACAAACCCACAGCAAATATCATTCTCAATGGTGAAAACCTGAAAACATTTCCTCTAAGATCAGGAACAAGACAAGGATGTCCAATCTCGCCACTATTATTCAACATAGTTTTGGAAGTCCTAGCCACAGCAATCAGAGAAGAAAAAAGAAATAAGAGGAACACAAATTGGAAAAGAAGAAGTAAAACTGTCAGTGTTTGCAGATGACATGATACTATACATAGAGAATCCTAAAGATGCCACCAGAAAACTACTAGAGCTAATCAATGAATTTGGTAAAGTTCCAGGATACAAAATTAATGCACAGAAATCTCTTGCATTCCTATACACTAACAACAAAAGATCAGAAAGAGAAATTAAGGAAACACTGCCATTTACCACTGCAACAAAAAGAATAAAATACCTAGGAATAAACCTACCTAAGGAGGTAAAAGACTTGTACTCAGAAAACTATAAGATGCTGATGAAAGAAATCAAAGATGACACAAACAGATGGAGAGATATACCACATTCTTGGATTGGAAGAATCAGTATTGTGAAAATGACTATACTACCCAAAGCAATCTACAGATTCAATGCAATCCCTATCAAATTACCAGTGGCATTTTTCACAGAATTAGAACAAAAAATCTTAAAATTTCTATGGAGACACAAAAGACTCTGAATAGCAAAAGCAGGCTTGAGGGAAAAAAACGGAGCTGGAGGAGTCAAACTCCCTGACTTCAGACTATACTACAAAGCTACAGTAATCAAGACAATATGATACTGGCACAAAAACAGAAATATAGTTCAATGGAACAGGATAGAAAACCCAGAGGTAAACCCACACACCTATGGTCAACTAATCTATGACAAAGGAGGCAAGGATATACAATGGAGAAAAGACAGTCTCTTCAATAAGTGGTGCTGGGAAAACTGGACAGCTACATGTAAAAGAATGAAATTAGAACACTCCCTAACACCATACACAAAAATAAACTCAAAATGGACTAAAGACCTAAATGTAAGACCAGACACTATAAAACTCTTAGAGGAAAACATAGGCAGAACACTCTATGACATAAATCACAGCAAGATCCTTTTTGATCTACCTACTAGAGAAATGGAAATAAAAACAAAAATAAACAAATGGGACCTAATGAAACTTCAAAGCTTTTGCAAAGCAAAGGAAACTACAAAGAAGACAAAAAGACAACCCTCAGAGTGGGAGAAAATATTTGCAAATGAATCAATGGACAAAGGATTAATCTCCAAAATATATAAACAGCTCATGCAGCTCAATATTAAATAAACAAACAACCCAATCAAAAAATGGGCAGAAGACCTAAATAGACGTTTCTCCAAAGAGGACATGCAGATGGCCAAGAAGCACATGAAAAGCTGCTCAACATCACTAATTATTAGAGAAATGCAAGTCAAAACTACAATGAGGTATCACCTCACACCAGTTAGAATGGGTATCATCAGAAAATCTACAATCAACAAATGCTGGAGAGGGTGTGGAGAAGAGGGAACCCTCTTGCACTGTTGGTGGGAATGTAAATTGATACAGCCACTATGGAGAACAGTATGGAGGTTCCTTAAAAAACTAAAAATAGAATTACCATATGACCCAGCAATCCCACTATTGGGCATATACCCAGAGAAAACCATAAGTCAAAAAGACACATGCACCCCAATGTTCAGTGCAGCACTATTTACAATAGCCAGGTCATGGAAGCAACCTAAATGTCCACCAACAGATGAATAGATAAAGAAGATGTGGTACATATATACAATGGAATATTACTCAGCCATAAAAAGGAACGAAATTGGGTCATTTGTAGAGACGTGGATGGATCTAGAGACTGTCATGCAGAGTGAAGTAAGTCAGAAAGAGAAAAACAAATATTGTATATTAACGCATACATGTGGAACCTAGAAAAATTGTAGAGATGAACCAGTTTGCAGGGCAGAAATAGAGACACAGATGTAGAGAACAAACGTATGGCCACCAAGGGGGGAAAGTGGGGGCGGGGGGGGGGCGTGGTGGTGGTGTGATGAATTGGGAGATTGGAATTGACATATATACACTAATATATATAAAATGGATAACTAATAAGAACCTGCTGTATAAAAAAATAAATAAAATAAAATTCAAAAAAAATAAAATTCAAAAATTCAAAAAAAAGGAAATAAAGGAAAATAGGCAAGCAAAACAAAATAGTAATAGTTAAGCCATTAAACCATGTCAAGGGCTTTTAGTTCCTCCTCAAGGGCTATAGATAATATTCTGAGCCATGTCCTTTGAGCTGTTTTGCAGATACTGAAACCCCCACCAGGTGGAAGAAGTTAACCGTATGCCACCCACAGCACGTAGACCACAGACTGGTTGAAACCAAAAGGTTGATGATGTTGACTCCTGCTTACCTCACCACTAGCTAACCAGAAGAATATCCACGAGCTTATCACATACCCCACAATCTCCCTCCCTCACCCTGTCTTTTAAAACCTTTCCGTGAAAGCCATCAGGGAGTTCAGGTTTTTAAGCACTAGCTGCCTGGATTCCTTGCTTGGTTCTGTGCAATGAACACTGCACTTTCTTGCACCACAACCCAGTGTCAGTAGATTGGCTTTACTGTGCATGGGCGAGTAGACCCATGTTTGGTTCAGTAACACTAAGACCTTTGTTATACACAGCCACCTATGTATTCCTTCAGCAAAGTGTTGGACGGAGAAACAATATTTTACAGGACACAGTGGTCTAGATGGGGGAAGACAAGTAAATGGCAGTTATAACAAGTTCTGTGTGGAGGAGTGTTGCCTAACCTAACTTTTTGTTTGGGGTTTAGGGCAGGCTTCCCAGAGGCTGATACATCTAGTTAAAACCTGAAGCCTTAGTATGAGTTGACTAGATGAGGGTGAATCTTCTAGGCAGAAAAACCAAGTGTTTCTTAGAAGTAAGAAAAAGAAAAAGTATGAAGTGGTTAGCCATCTACTAATAATTTGGTATAGCAGAAGCATGGGAGAGGGGGAGGAAGGAATATAAGGCTAGATAAATCTGGAAAGAGAATCAGGGACAATACTCCTTCCCCACCCCCACCACCATCCCTGGGCTTTATAATCATCCTGAGGATGATGCGTGAGTGTTTTAAGCTTCAAGCAGTAGAGTGACAAAATCACATTTTTGGTGTGTTTTAAGTTCACTCTCACTGTCTTATGGAGAATGGATTGGTGGGACCAAGCATGGAGGTGAAAAGACCACCATTGCAATAGCTAAGTGTGACTCAAAGGATTAATCCAATCCTCCTCCTCCTCCTCCTCCTCTTCCTCCTCCTCCTCCTCCTCTTCCACAGCCTGAAGGGTTCTCTAGGCTGGCAATAAAATGGGACCACTGCATGACACCAAAAGCATAGGCAATAAAAGTAAAAAATAGATAAACTGGGCTACATCAAAATTTAAAGCTATGCATCAAGTTTCACAACAACATGAAAAGGCAACCTATGAAATGGGAGAAAATATTTGCAAATCATATATCTGATAAGGGGTTAATACCTGGAATATATAAAGTATGACAGCTTTAAAAAAAAAAAAAAGCCCAATTAAAAAATGAGCAAAGGACTTGAATGGACATTTCTCCCAATAAGATATAAAAGGGCCAACAAGCACATGAAAAGATACTTAACATCACTAATTATCAGGGAAATGTAAATCAAAACTACAATGAGATACCACATCACACCCATTAGGATGACTATTATCAAAAGACAGAAAAGTGTTGATAAAGATGTGGAGAAATCGGAAGCTTGTGCACCGTTCGTGGGAATGTAAAATGGTGCGGCTGCTGTGGAAAATAGTGCACGAGTTCTTCAAAAAATTAAACACAGAATTACCATATGATCCAGCAATTCTACTTCCAGGTATATACACAAAAGAATTGAAGTGTATTGAAGAGATACGTGTACACCCATGTTCATAGCAGCATTATTCATAGTAGGCAAAAGGTGAAAGCAACCCAAGAGTCCATCAGCAGATGAATAGATAAACAAAATATGCTATATACATAGGATAAAATATTATTCAGTCTTAATCTTGAGGACACTATGCTAACGAAATAAGCTAGTTCCAAAAAGACAAATACCATATGATTCCACTTAAATGAGAGAGTCAAATTCATAGAGACAGAAAATAGAATGGTGGTTGCCAGGGGCTGAAAGGAGAGGGAAATGGGGAGTTGTTTTTCAATGAATATAGAGTTTCTGTTTTGCAAGATGAAAAGACTTCTGGGGATTGGCTACACAATACAAATGTATTTAACACTACTCAACTGTATACTTAAAAATGGTTAAGATGGTAAATTTTGTTATGTGTATTTTACCACAATTTTTTTTAATCGATCTTCAAAAAAAAATAAAAATGACTCCACTGCTTGGGGACTGTAAGCTTGCTAGGAACTAAGAGATGGGGGCTATTTGGGAAGCCAGAGGGGAGAACATACCTAATAGACTCCCAGTGAACAGAGTGGGCTTCTGGGCTGGTCTAGTGGCTGTGGTGCAGGTTGAGTGAGGGCAAAGTTCAGAGGAGTAGAGACATTTCATACCAAGCATTTATGTGCCCATATTGCTGATTTCCTAGTCAGTTGTTGCTTCCTTCTGTTCATTTTGAGAGGGAAATGGAGACTGGGTTCTATAAACCCAGGATGGAGGAAAGCTCTTGAATAGTAATTCTCAACTAAGATGGCACTGTTCTCTAGAGGGGTGTGGGGTTGTTTGTGTGGGATGCTAAAGGCCTATAGTCAACCAAATGCTGGCAACTTGCCACGCACAGAATAGGTCAGCAACACAAAAAATTATCCTACACCCCATATGACTTTCAAATGGCCCAAGGGACATTTATGGACATAGCAGGTGGCAGAATCCTCCCTTCGCTTCCTCAGCCTGTAAGAGCTGTTGTGTTAGGAAAAGCCAACAGAAGCCCTTGAAACTGTCCATGACTCCCAGCCAAGATTATAAATAAAAAATAATATGGCACCGTAAAGGGAATGGTAGAGATTAGTGTCACTTTGAAAGACTTAAAGGATGCAGGAACAATGATTCTATCATATCCCCATTTAATTCACTAATTTGGCTTTTGCAAAAAATGAGGAATCATTGTACATGAGAGTGAATTACCGAAAACCAAATAGTAACCCCAATTGCAGCAGCTGTGCCAAATGTAATACCTTTGTTAGAGCATTCACACACAGGAAACAGCCATAACAGACAAATACTTTCCTGGTCTTGCCTGGGGCTATGTTAATTTGTCCACTCTCTGTCATAACATAGTCTGAAGGGACCTGGATGATCTGGACATTCTTGAGAACATTATAGCAGTCTACTATATCAATAACATCAATGCTAGCCAAATCAAATAAGCAAGAAATGGCAAGTACTCTGAGGCTTTGGGGAATGGGAGATAAACCTTATGAAGATTCAGGGGACTGCCACCTATGTGGCCTTTTTAAGAGTCCAGGGTCTTGGGCCAGCCAGGCCATGCCTTCCAATGCAGAAGACATGTTATTGCACCTTGCACTGATCCTAACTTTAAGAAGGAAACACAGCACCTCATGCTTTGGAGGAGCATACTTCACACTTGATTATTTACCATGTGACCTGGAACTCTTCCAGGTTTGAGTGGAGCCCAGAGCAGTAAAGGGCTCTGCAGCAAGTCCAGGTTGCAGTGCAAGCAGTTCTACAACCTGGGCCATATTTTGGCACACCTGATGGTAATTAGAAATATCTGCGCTGAGAAAAGTTGCCTTTTGGAGTTTAAGGCAAGTTCTTTTTTTTTTTTAATCTATTTATTTATTTTTGGCCACGTTGCATGGCATGTGGGATCTTAGTTCCCTGACCAGGGATCAAACCCACACCCACTGCAGTGGAAGCTTGGAGTCTTAACCACTGAACCGCCAGGGAAGTCCCTATGGCAAGTTCTAGTAGGAGGATCACAATGTTGACACATAGGGCTCTGGAGCAAGGCCATTCCATCTTCAGCAGAGAATTGTATACCATTGGAAAAACAGCTCCAGGCAAGCTACTAGAACAGACACACTGGTAGAGTTGAGTGACTGACTATGGGACATCAATCGGCCATTAAATCAGAACTGCCCATTATAAGTTAGGCACTTGTCAGATCCACCAAGTTGTAAAGTTGGGTGGATATAGCAACAATCCATCATAATATGTAAGGAATACAGTCTGGTTCAGGCATGAGTAGCTACAGAGGATACAAGCTGCAGGAGTACCTAGCCCACACTCCTATGTCCTCCACCACTGATAGTGGAGAATAAAGCCTGATCTTTGCTGACAGATGTCAGCTCAGTATGTGGATGCAAGCCAAAATGGACTGCTGTAGCCCTGCAGGCCACTCAGAAGTGGCCTTGAGGACTTCCCTGGTGGCGCAGTGGTTAAGAATCTGCCTGCCAATGCAGGGGACACGGGTTCAATCCCTGGTCCGGGAAGATCCCACATGCCGCAGAGCAACTAAGTCCGTGCGCCACAACTACTGAGCCCGCACACTGCAATTACTGAAGCCCGCATGCCTAGAGCCTGTGCTCTGTAGCAAGAGAAGCCACCGCAATGAGAAGCCCGTGCATCTCAATGAAGAGTAGCCCCCACTCACTGAAACTAGAGAAAAGCCCGTGCACAGCAACGGAGACCCAACGTAGCCAAAAAAAATTAAAATAAAAAGAAAAGAAGTAGCCTTGAAAGCCAGTAGTGAGGGGAGATCCTCCCAAAGGGCAGAGCGTCTGGCATTGTACCTGGTCATCCACTTTATGGATGTTTGAATATATAGAGATTCATGCACAGTGGTGGATGGCTTAATTTATTGATCAGGGGTTTTAAATAAGATTAGAAGATTGGGAGCAAGAAAGTATGGAGAAGAGGCATATGTATGGACCAACAGGCATCATTATAAAGTGAGTAGGTCTTTGTGTCATGAGTTAACACCCACCAGAGAACATCCATCATGGAAGAGGCACTACAGCACAAAGTAGAAGAAAATGACTTGGCCAGCTAATGTCAACTAGCCTCTGTCCTCAGCCATCCCAACACAGGGACAATGGGGTTATGAATGCAGTAACTATTGGTGGCAGTGATGGAGGCTATACCTGGTTACAATAGTGTGAGTTGCCACTCACCAAGGCTGATCTAGTTACTGCTGTTCCCGAAACAGAGTCCAGTGCTGAGGCTGCAATTTGGGACCATCCTTGGGGGAAACCAACCAGCCACTTCCTGGCAAGATGATTACATTGGACCCTTCCAAACCAAACCTGGAAAGGACTCAATTCATTTGATAGGAATTGATAGATATTCTGGGTATGCGTTTGACTTTCTCACCTGTAATGCCTCAGCTAGTCCTACTATCCAAGAGTTCACATACTGTCTGATCCATAAGCACTGGATCTTGCATAACATCACAACAGACCATGGGACCCACTTTATAACAAAGGTATATAGACGTAAGACAATGGGATCCACTGGGCCTATCATATACCACACCATCCTAAAGCTGCCAGCCAATGGACCAATGGAATAGCCTTTAGAAGACATAGCTAAGGTATCAACTTAAAGATGACACCCTGCAGCCTGGGGCACTATCCTTCAGGATGTGACATACATCTTAAATCAGTGACTATAGGGGCTTCCCTGGTGGCACAGTGGTTGAGAATCTGCCTGCCAGTGCAGGGGACATGGGTTCGAGCCCTGGTCTGGGAAGATCCCACATGCCGCGGAGCAACTGGGCCCGTGAGCCACAACTGCTGAGCCTGCACGTCTGGAACCTGTGCCCCACAACAAGAGAGGCCGCGACGGTGAGAGGCCTGCACACCGTGATGAAGAGTGGCCCCCGCTTGCCACAACTAGAGAAAGCCCTCGCACAGAAACGAAGACCCAACACAGCCAAAAATAAATAAATAAATTTATATTTTTAAAAAATCAGTGACTGTAATATGATACTGCATCCCCAAGACGTAGAATATATGCATCCAGGAAGCAAGGGTTGGAAGTAGGCGCATCCATATTTACCATTACTCCCAGTGAAGCATTTAGGAAATTCGTGTTTCCTGTCCCTGTAACTCTAGACTCTGAGTTTCTAGAGGCCATGGTTTCCAGAGGCAGAATGCTTCCACCATAATACACACCAAGAGTCCTATTAAACTAAGCTACACCTGCTGCCTCCCCTGCCAAGAGACCAGTAGGCAAAAAAATAATTCACTGTCCCAGCAGGATGAATCTCTCCTTATCATCATGAGGAGTCAGGGCTGCAGGGAGCAGGGAGAATACATATAGAACCCAAGGGTTCACGGCCTGAGAAGGCCATGCTGACCAGGGGCTCAGGCTCCCCAGGCTGTCTTCTCTTAGGTCAGCAGAAGGGCTAGCTGAGGCCGGGAGCGATCTAGAAGAGTAACAAAGGAGGGAGATGATGAGTATCAGATGGGACCCCCAGAAGAGCTGTAGTGGGACTATAATTTTCCTTTCACAAGCTTCTCCAGGAAAAGAGATCAACCAGAACCCTGAAAAGGCTGCTTAAAAAATGGCGTGAGGGCTTCCCTGGTGGCGCAGTGGTTAAGAATCCGCCTGCTAAGGCAGGGGACACGGGTTCGTGCCCCGGTCCGGGAAGATCCCACATGCCGCAGAGCGGTTGGGCCCATGAGCCACAAGTCCTGAGCCTGCGCGTCTGGAGCCTGTGCTCCGCAACGGGAGAGGCCGCGACAGTGAGAGGCCCGAGCACCACGATGAAGAGTGGACCCCGCTCTCCGCAACTGGAGAATGCCCTCGCACAGAAATGAAGACCCAACACAGCCAAAAATAAATAAATAAATAAATCTATTTTTTTTTAAAAAAGAGCTTAGTGGAGAGACCTGGGTTCCGGGGCCCGCACCCCTGGATGTGGTTGTGTGACTAGACAATTTATTTAAAAAATAAAAATGGCATGAAATTATTATACAGCAAGTGGATCTGAGCAGTGCAAGGGGTGACCTGCGTGGGTACCGCCCAGGTTCCCCCTTGAGGACTGCTTACCCCCCTGGCTGCTGGGAGGGTGTCTTCTGAAAGCCCACGGCTGAGCCCTTTCACAGACATCGTTCTCAGTGGAAGCAGCTGTAACACCCAAGTTCGCACCTCTCTGGAACCAGCTCATAAGCAAAACTAGATGATATACCTGTGGCCTCAATTCAGGACCACCCTGACCAATCATCCTGTTACCAAGTCCAAGCTCATACTGCTTGCTGCACAACAGACCAATAAATAGAGAGAGGAGTTATTGGGGAAAGGAATGGCCACTTTATTCGAAAAGCCAGCAGATGGAAAAGATGGGGGACTAGTGCTCCAAAGAACCATCTTCCCAGATTTAGAATTCAGGCTTCTTTTATACTGAAAAGGGAGGGTATAAAGTCCTGGTTCCAGCCAGACTCCAGAGGGGTTGTGTTAATTTCTTCCTTCCCGCAGTCATTCACAGGTGGGCCTGGTCAGGATGGTCCCTGTGAGCTAAACAAAGGTATTTTAGCTTAATGCTCATTACCTCGGAGGCAGGGTTCCCAGAGATGGGCCATTATGTATAATTTAAGCTTATAGGTAACATCACTTCAGTGATTAACTTGTAATAGAATACAAGGTTCTTCCCTATTATAACCTAGCCTGGGAACTCCCCGTGGGATTGGCTGAGCTCTCGTTGTAATTCCCCTTCTCCCTCTGCCAATCCCGCTTCCTTCCCTGACAGGTGCTGTTCCTGTGCTTCCCTCCATGAGCCACCTGCGCACAAATCTCCACGGCAAAGTTTGTTTCCCAGAGAACCCGAATGATGACAACGTACATTTAGAGATAAGAAGGTAACCACCAGAAAAAAAAAACAGTTTACAAAGTTGAAAGTGGTTTTCTCTAGGGAGAGGAATAGGGCTGAGTCGAGGTGAGGTGAGAGACTGTTGTATGTACCCTTCTGTGCTCTTCTTTGTTTGTAACTTGCACGTATTACTTCCATAATTAATTTTTTCATTTAAAAATTTTAAAATGTTTAAAGAATTTGATGCTGTCATCCTCCTGTTTTTTTTTTTTAATTTTTTTTTTTTTTTTTTTTTTATTTATTTATTTATTTATTTATGGCTGTGTTGGGTCTTCGTTTCTGTGCAAGGGCTTTCTCTAGTTGTGGCAAACGGGGGCCACTCCTCATCGCGGTGCGCGGGCCTCTCACCGTCGCGGCCTCTCCTGTTGCGGAGCACAGGCTCCAGACGCGCAGGCTCAGTAATTGTGGCTCATGGGCCCAGCTGCTCCACGGCATGTGGGATCCTCCCAGACCAGGGCTCGAACCCGTGTCCCCCTGCATTGGCAGGCAGATTCCCAACCACTGCGCCACCACGGAAGCCCCATCCTCCTGTTTTAAACCCTTCCATCACTTCCCATTGCCCTTAAAATAATCCTTCGGAATCTTTAACAAGGCTTGCAAATCCCTCCCCATCTGGAACCTGCTGAGTTTCTGGTCCCATTTCTTACCTTCCTTCTCACTCTGTTACCTGCCTTTCTGGACTTCCAGTTTCTTGAATGCCTCTCTTCCTCACCTCCAGGCTCCAAACATGATGCTCCCTTTGACTGGAATACTTTACCTGCTCTCCCACCCCGCCCTGCACCTGGTTCACTCCTATTCCTCCATCAGGTTTCAGCTTAGATGTCACCCTGAGAAGGGTGAATTTCTCTACCCCCAGACTATATTAGGCCCCCCTTTATCACTCCCACAGCCCCTGTATTTCCTCTTTCTCAGCATCAATCTCCTGAAATAATCAGTTTAATGTCCACGTTTCCTTTCATCCCCCACAAGGACTATCTTGTGACTGCTCTATTACTAGCACCCAGCACATACTACAGCGTAGTAGATATCAAATATTTACTAAATCAATGAATTTCGCCAAAAGGTTTTCCAGTGTCCCAGCTCTGTAATCTGTGACAACTTAAATAACCTGTCTGAACCTCAGTTTACTCAAGTGTAAAATGGGGATGAAAATAATACCTACCTTAGAGGGTTGTTTTGAGGATTAAGTGAGATCTGTTGGTAAAGCCCTTAGCACGGTGCCTGGTACCCGGTAAGCATTTGATTGATGCATGCTCAAAAATTAAGAAAGGCTGTATCCGTTTGCACTCACATCAGCAGATTCTGAGACTGTCACTCTTTACCCTTTCCAACATTGAATACTGTGTTTTTAAATATTTTTGCAGATATTATAGGCAAAAAAGAATGGCATCTCATGGCTTTAAGTCAACATGTCCTTTCAAGCCAACAGTTTTGCTAATAAAATGGCTGTGCCTTGCTGCCCCATGCCACATACGCCAGAAAGAAAGCAGCTCTTTGGTGCTCCTCTCTCTTTCTGTCACAGCTTGTTTGGCGGGCAGGGGTTTCTGAGAAGGGAGCCCCCGACATGGGGGTCACATTGTGCAAGGCCCAGACAACTAAACTGCAGGTATTTTTCACAGCACCTTCAGGTCTCGCTCGTCCAATGGGAGGACGTGGGCCCCAACTCTCCCCAGCCAACCCAGGTGGCTGCCTCCGCCTCGAACGTTTCCCCGTGACGTAGAACCCTGCAGGCCCAGAGGCCCCTCCACACTTCCTGTGTAGGCTTCAGAAACCCACCTCCCCTCCCAGCCTTAGGTGCCTGCTTCAGAAATTGGTGAGTCTCCCTCTTACAAAGACCCCTTCTTCATCCCAGCATCGGGAGCAATGGCCCCAGGGTCCTCATCTCCATCAGGGGTTTTGAAAAAGTCCTCTGGCTTCTTTTTCAGAAGTTATAAGCCAACTGGCCTCCGCCATCTTAGGTAGAGTGAGTGTCCGGTGAGGGAAGGATGCAGTCGGGGAATCTCTGGAGAGTTCTGGGACTCTGCCTCTTATCAGGTGAGTAGGATGGAATGAAAAGGGGGGTGTTTCTCCAGACCGTAGAAGGCTCACAGCCTAACCTGGTGCTGCCCGGTGGTACCAAGGAACCTCATTTACTAGAAAATATGAAGTGTTTGTGCAATGTTAGCATAGGGAACCAGGGCTGGAGGCTAGTGTGTGCCCAGGAGACCTTTTAGAGAACAGCCAAAGGAAAGCAGTTGGGATGATCATATCTACTGAAAGCAAGGCGGTCTTTGTGCCCCTGAGAACAAGCTCATTCTGTCAATGAACAACCGAGCCCTTAAGAACTAACACAGAAGAGATTAGAAGAGTTAACCTTCACTCTTTGTTGTGAGGAGACTAGACAGTTGCACCCAAACTCTGCACAGGGTATACAGCAAGCTTAGTATCTGAGACAATGAAACACCTCATAATTTTCAGTCTTCTTCAGTTGACCAAGAGCTTTCAATTACTTTAGTCCTTTTTGAAGCAAGGTGGAATATAAATTGATAAATAACCAAGAGCATTTCTATATCTCATAACAGACAAAGAAGATTCTTTTAAAGGTTTCCGTTTATTGAGTGTCAGATACCGTGTTAAAAAAATCTTTACACGTGTTAACTAATTTAATCCTTACCTCCACCTTGGAAGGTAAACGTTATATGTATCCCCTGTTTTACAGATGAAGAAACTAATACTCAAAGAAGCTCAATAACTTGTTTAGAACCACACAGTTAGTAAGTGCTGAAGCTGATCTGGGAACTCAGGACTGCCTACAGGCCTGTGCTCTTAATGACAGCACGACATGAGGCCAGACAGCTCACAAGGGTTTTATTTCAGAGACCTAGAAACTGCTATCACAGCTGGGGCTCCCATCTCAGAGCTACAGCCATGGCTTCTCTACTTCCTGCTCCATCTTGGGTTTCTCAAGCTTGAATGTGCACACAAATCACGGGGGGAGCTTGTTAAATTGCAACTTCTGTTTCAGTGGGTCTGGAGTGGGACTGCGATTCTGCCTTTCTAATAAGCTCTCTGGCTTATTCGTCTGCTACTGGTCCAGGAGACACATTTGGAGTGTCAAGGGGCAGAGTGTGACTCCTTCAAGGAATTGGCTTAGAGGCCTATAGTATAAACTATGCTCTGCAGAGTGAGAGAGAGAGAGAGAGAGAGAATACCAAAGACCCAAGCACCTCTAGAGATTTGGCATCATGACAATGTGCCCAGTCTGCTCTGGTTAGGCAGGTGCGGGCAGCAGGCAGTTGGGAGGGGTGTCTCACCCAATATAGAAGCTGTTGATAAAAGAGGTACACATAAAACTTTAAGGCAGGACTTCCCTGGTGATGCAGTGGTTAAGAATCCTCCTGCCAATGCAGGGGACATGGGTTCGATCCCTGGTCCGGGAGGATCCCACATTCAGCGGAGCAACTAAGCCCGCAAGCCACAGCTACTGAGCCTGCGTGCCACAACTACTGAAGCCTGCGTACCTAGGGCCCGTGCTCCGCAACAAGAGAAGGCACCGCAATGAGAAGCCCGCCCACCACAACGAAGGGTAGCCCCCGCTCGCCACAACTAGAGAACTCCCATGCACAGCAACAAAGACCCAACGCAGCCAAAAATAAAATTAATTAATTTTTTTAAAAAAATAAAAACTTTAAGGCAATGTTAGGGAAACTGGTTTTTATAAAGAATCCAAATTACTGCTAAGTGCGGGGACTCTGGAGGGCCCAGTGGAAATATGATGGGACTCTTCAATGCACAGGCTCTAGTTGATAAATAATTGGTTTCAAATATTTCCATCTCTTTCTCAAGTAGGAAACAAATGGAAAAACCGAACCATCAGACAAGCAGGAGTCAGAGATGGAACAAGAATCTCAGTCTTTGTACCTAACCCAGAGCTTGTTTTTCTCCCACAGTCAGAGATTTCTTTTCAAAATTGTGGCTGGGCTGCAAACTTCTTTTGCTGTTTCTCCAATCTCCCCAGATGTACCCTCAACATTTTCTAACTTCTGTTTGCCAAGTGTTGTGTGTTCATGTTTAATGCTAGATGCTTTCTTCTTCTGTTTCATCCCAAATTGACCAGGAACCCGTGGTCAGTACGCAGCAGTCTTTGTCACTTATCTGGGGTATAGGAATAACTGTGATCCAGCAGTGAGTGGAAAGGACCTTAGATCTTCAGAGATGGGCAGACTAGGCCGTAGAACTTTTTCTGCTTGGAATCTCAGACACTCACAACATTTACTAACTCTTTTTTTCTTATTTATTTTCTAGTTGGCGCTTGGGCAGAAGCAGGTGAGATATGCTTTCTTTCCTCGTTATGAAATCAGCCCAGTGTGTTTTGTATTTATGAGTGGAGTTTTCACTAGACCTCCCACAGAGCTCCCACAGATACCAATAAAAGAGGTTTCTATCATCTTCTCCTTTGCCTTTTCTTTGTAAGTCTAGAGACAGTTCTAGCCAAGAAGAGGAATGCAAAAGAGATCATAGGAAATAATGAGTCTTAACTATTCAAAAGAAAAAAATTGAGACAACTAAAAAAGTGCAAACAGTTTTCATTTGTTTGCATTTCATATTTGATGGGAGATTTTTGTAGAGGGTTTGTGGCTTGAATGCCTGCATGGAGATGCACTGAATAAGCCTCTGGGGCAGCATTTGAGTGCACATTCAGAATTACATGTCCAAATACTTTGAATGTATGTGCATATGTGTTCATGTGTGCACATACATATGAGTGTGCCTGCCCTGGACTTACTTTCTCAGTCATTGCAGAGAGTCAAGAATGTCCCACTATTGGAAGGCTTTCTATTCAGTCAGCTCCTCCAAATTGAGTGAACCAATTTTGTGTTTAAAGGCAGCCACTGGGCCAGTCTCCATTCCATTACACTGCCTAATTTGTAGTGTCCTTTGGATACTCTTTTTAATATATCATGGAGAATGTGTTAATGTTACATTATTGACAGATGGGATATGTCAAAAGCACTGATATGCTTCAGAATAACTCACCTCTTCCACATGTTATTGGCCATTTAGGGTTGATTTTGTTTATCATTTAATTTATGCCCAATACAGATCTTCTTCTTTCCCCAGCTTTATTGGAAGATAGTTGACATATTACATGGGGTGAGTTTAAGGCATACAACGTAATGATTTCATAAATATATTTTTTATATTTATATACCAAATATATATATTATATTCAAAATGATTACTTAGAACACTTTTTTATAAATAATTAGCTACCAGTTGTTTAATGTAGGATCCTAAACAGCTTTTCGTATACAGCCATGGGGAATTTGAATATCCATTGTTTTCTAAAGGTTGAGGGAAGAGTCCTAACCCATGGCAGCAGGATCTGATCTTAGTAGCTGATAGGAGTATTGCTAATAGTTTCTTATCATTTCCTTTTCAGATTTTGAAGAAACTGGTAAGAGGATTTTCACTCTGTACGACTTCCTTTCAAATGTGGAACAAAATGGTCATAGAAGACAATCATAGTAATAAATACTAAGAACCAGAACTATTAGAGGGAAAATACAATTATCTTTCAATGAGATGTGCCTAGGTTTGTTGCTAACTGTCAGGTCTGATTATGGCTGAGAGTGATGTGTATCCCTGAGCATCCATTCAGGAAAGAATACACATGTGGGTGTTGGAGCCACCATAAGTTTTTGTGTAAATCATGAATTCACTGAAAGCAGAGATGGCGTCTTATTTACCTGGCCCAGTGCCTGGCACATAGTAGGTGCTCAACGAATATTTTTTGAGTGAATAAATGATCATACACGTGAATGCATCACTAGTTCCTTCCCCTCAAGAAGCTGATGATCTTGGGAATTCCCTGGCAGTCCAGTGGTTAGGACTCCACGCTTTCACTGCGGAGGGCCCAGTTTCAATCCCTGGTTGGGGAACTAAGATCCCTCAAGACAGGTGGTATGGTCGTAAAAAAAAGCTGATGGTCTTATTTGAACGACAAATAATTGATAATATAGTGTATTGCATGTTATGGGTAGATACAGAATAAAATATAAAGAGAAGAGTGGTCAACTCTACAGAGGATGGTTGGGGAAAGCTCCCCAGAGGAGGTGATTCTTGAGCTGAGCTTTAAAGGCTGTGCTTATATTTTAAGGAAGAATATCTCAGGCAGAGGAGAAGGCCATGTAGTGTGAGGTTAAGAGTCTAACTCTGAATCTAGACAGTCATATCTGAATCCTGGCTCAACTCCTTATTTGCTGAGTGTTTTTGAATAATTTATTTAACTTCTCTGTGCCATAGCATCATTACATGCGAAGTGGAAATAATAATGATACCTAGCTTGTAGGGTTGTTATGAGGACTGAATGAGTAATTTACTTAGAACATTATCTGATGTATAGAAAGCAGGGGGTGGATTTTATCATTATATGGGACATTATATATGCAGACTAATTAATATGCATTAAAGTTTATTGAGCATGTGTGTTCTATGTACTGCCCTTAATATTTTACCTGAATTTCCTCATATAGTTCTCCTAACATCCCTATTCTACAGGTAAGAAAACCAAGGCTTAGAAAATAAATATATAGTCCAATCAGAGAGAGAAATATAAATGCAGATTTAGCTGATGCTGAAGCTCATCTTTTTAATCACTATGAATGTGTATAAAATTTTTGTGAGCATAGACATCTAGGCCCTTGTATGAGAATGTGTTGGTCTGATCTCTACTACTGCATTTGTGCCAAAAGGAGTTGTGAGCAATTTCCTTTACATTGCTTTTCCAAACAAACACACCAATCAGAGTGAAACTTCTATTTACTTCTAAATTATTTTATTTATGATTTCTAGTTTAATATTTCTAAGAAATATCAGGGCTGAAAAATTATTCCCAAATCAAAATATTATAGACTATCTATTGTCATTATACTCAACTCCCAATTATTAGCAGATAGATACACCTGGAGAATGACTTGTTTACATTCCGTATGATCTCAGCTGGAGGGCTGACTGAGCAACTGGGGCAGAACTCTGTTCTGTTCTCCATTAGCAGGACCCCCAGAAGGAAAGGAAGAAAGTAACTAACACTTTTCTTGAGCATCTGCTATGAACCATCCATTTTCACCTTCATAATCCATTTAATTCTCACGAATACCCTGTGAAGTGGATGTTTTATCTCCATTTCCCAGATGAAGAAACTGAAGCTCAGAGAAGTTAAATGATTTTCCCTTGGTCACACAGCCTAAAGCAAATCTGGGATTCAAACACAGCGCTACTGACTCAGCCCAGTGCTCTGTCCCCAACAGCACACTGTAGCAAAACACCCCCAACAGAGAGAGGGCTGTCTCTGAGCACCACTCTCCACTCTTCCAGCTGTCATATACAGGCTCAAGCATAGCCTAGTGCCGCCCAGTGTCCCAGCCACAAGTTTTCCAGGAAATGAAGGTGCTCCCCAGCCCACTTCCCAGGGCAAAATTGCCTACTGTGGGGAATTTGGCTGGATCCCCAAATTATACTAGTGGATTTCAGTTGTCCACACCAATAGTTCTAACAAAAATAATTGAGAGTTGATTGCACTCAGATATAATTTAAAATAAAGTCACATTTTATTAGAATAACTATTTCCTTAAAATGTGCATAGTGCTTCACATAATTTAAGGGCAATAACAGAAAAGTGGGATGGAATAAGAAGAAAGATATTTGATCTCTGCTATGAGAGTTTCTGTTAGTTATAAGTAAGAACTTCTGAATAACGAAAAACAGGTAAGCCCAAGAATCAGTGATTCAAACATATGAAGGTCTTTAGCTCTGAGAGGACCCTTTCATATCTATCTGGAATATGATTCTTGCTAATGCAAGAGAATAAGCTTGAAGACGACTGGAATTTTTCAGCTTTAGGCTTTTAAGGCTTTCTGAGCTTTAGTGGATCTAAATCTAGAAGCACATGCTGGTATATTCTCAGTTTGATGTATCTGAGTTGTGTCTATGAGCATATCTCATAGGACAAGTACATACCTCACCTTCAAGACTTGGAGCTCCCTAAAGAACGGGCCCTCTTTGGGAATTCTTGGGGATAGTATCTAGTTCCACTTGAAATTTTTCACCTACAATTTAAACTTAAACCAAGGTTATTTTCTTACCACTCCTTCCTTTTTTCATTTTCAGATGAAGTTACACAAACACAAACACCGAAATGTAAGTTTATCAGTCTTTTATTCTGCCCTATCTGATGATGCAAGTCAGTGGTTGGGAAGAAGGAACTGATTGAGAGAGATTAACCCCAAGAACTGAGGTCCTCCCAACCTCATATTTCTAACTCCCATTTTAGAAACATTACAAATAAGGACTGCTGTAGATTTTCTTTACTTCCAAGTCCCCATGTCCATGCCTAAACTCTGAAGTCACCTTCAAAAGGTTCTCTAGGGCCCCTTCTCCTACATATCTCCTCTTTCATACCCCCTAGCCAGCAGAGTTCCCTTTTGACAAGAAAATCTAAGATCTAGGAGGTCAGAGGACTTTCCGCATTTGGTTGGTTCTTCTGCTACTAATTTGCCTTAAATATTGCTGGGTTCTCCCCTTAATTTCCCTTCTCTTTTCTCCCATTCCCCAGTATATAAAGTCTCCATCTCTGGAAACAGCGTAAAGCTGACATGCCCTGAGGATACTGTATCTGAGGAAATAACTTGGAAAAAAGATGGTATAAAAATACCCCATTATGAAAACACACTGTTACTGGAGGATTTTTCAGAAATAGAGAACAGCGGTTATTATACCTGCTCAAAGGACGAGAATCGTAAGCTCTACCTGAAAGCAAGAGGTAATATAGATCTTCAGAGCAAGCACTATTAGACTCTTTAGGGAGGACCATTTCTAAAGGGCATTCTCAATATTTCCCCTAACCCAACTCACAGTCTCCTGGCATCTTTGTGCTTCTCCGACACTCAATCCGGGACTGTCTGGGGCCACACAGCATCAGTGTTTTCTGAAATATAGATTAAACACCAATATGGGGCTGTCTGGGTAACCTCAGTCAGCTCTAGATCTAAAACTACAATGTCCCAAGAGACAAGATTGGGTCCTTTGCATTATATCATGTCCAGAATTACGGGACACCAATATTAGTTTATCTGTTGCTTTATCCAGAGAGGAATTCTTCAGGATTTACAAAAAGGACTCAAAGCCACTCTACTAAAATGTCATAAACTAAGGCATAATAATAAGCAATAATGATAGCTAACAATCATTGAGTGCTTATTAAGTTTTAAGCACTATACCAAATACTTGCCAGGGCTTTTCACACAATCCTCTTAACCACCATATGGGTTGAGTGCTATCTTACTCCCATTTTATAGATGAGGAAACAGAGGTTTTGTGAGTTGAACACACATTTCACAACTTTCACAGCTAGTGAGTAGCATGGCTGGGACTTGAACCCAGGACTGTCTGACTGCAGAACCTCTACCCATACACACCACAGTTTGCTGGTTGTTATAAACGTGTTGAAAGGGGGCAGGGGGTGTCTGACCATGGCAGCCAGGTGAGTATTAAAGGGAGAACGACCTTCATTTTTTCCTTCCTCATCTCCAGTGTCCTGTGTCTTCCTTTCTGTGTGATTTCTCTTCTTCTCTCCACACTCCCCGCCCCACAGTGTGTGAGAACTGCGTGGAGGCAGATCTGATGGTGGTGGCCACAATCATCGTAGTGGACGTCTGCGTCACTTTGGGCTTGCTGCTGCTGGTGTATTACTGGAGCAAGAGCAGAAAGGCCAAGGCCATGCCTGTGACGAGAGGAGCGGGTGCTGGCAGCAGGCCCAGGGGTAAGACCATGGAGGAGATTCCCGCCAAGGGGGGATGTCCAGCCCAGGCCAGGATGGGCTGGCAAGTCCAGGGCTAGGTCAAGACAGCTTCTCTAGAACATTCACCAGTGTGGCCAAAATCTTGACAGAGAGTGTCCCATTTCAGATCACTCC
Source organism: Balaenoptera borealis (assembly GCF_965194805.1). Taxonomy (NCBI): domain Eukaryota; kingdom Metazoa; phylum Chordata; class Mammalia; order Artiodactyla; family Balaenopteridae; genus Balaenoptera; species Balaenoptera borealis. The sequence continues at coordinate 98,025,210 of NC_138868.1, forward strand.
TGTCCTCTCCACCCTTGAAAAATGCAAAAACATTTACTACCAGGATGGGCTTCTTCAAGTGCCTGTCAGTGTTCTGGAGTAATCAGACTCTACCCCTCAATCTTTGGGGAGACTTTGGGACATTAGTTCCTGCCTTTTCCTTGCCCTCCTGACTCCAACCTGTGGGAAAGGAAACAGTGGAAGGACCTTTAGCTGAGGTCACAAATGATAAGGACAGTGTGGGGTCATTAGAGATGGGATGAAAGAAAGCAAAGAGAAAGGGCAGCTGAAATAGAAAAAAGAAGTAGAGGGGAGTTCGCTCTCCTTGATCTGGGTCTCATTCTCACAAGATTGGTGTTTCCTCATGGAAATGAGTCCTTTTCCCTTCCCTCCTCTGCAGGACAAAACAGGCAGAGGCCACCACCTGTACCCAACCCAGACTATGAGGTAACAAGGGATAAAGTGGGGGAAGGGGTCTTTCTAGGAGAGAAGGGGACAGATGGGACTGTGCATCTGGCCCATCAGACACTTCAAATCCCCTCCCTCAGGGCTCCAGGACAACCCACCACGTGCCCGCCTCTGCATCCATCATGGTAGAACGGGGCCATCTCAAAGGCTGCAGGGTTTCCACAACCACGGGTGGTGGGGGTGAGGTGCTGCTCCTATTTCTCTGGCTTATTCATTAGCTGGGCGACAGCCATGGGGAATACCATACACCCAGACTCTAGCATGATAAACTTATGACTGATGTTCCACCGGCATGCACCTACCAGTTGTTGGAATATGAAAATATTTCACTGGTGAATAGACCCAAGCTTCCTCCATCCTCCATCCCCAGCACACACACTGCCAGACATCACAGCCCCTCCCCCACTGGACCACCTCTAGATTGGACAACTGAAGAGTTACTGCCTGGCATAGCAGAGAACCACCAGGATTGTTCTGATTGCTTGGTGTATGGGCACTACCAACTGTTAAATATTTTGAATATCACACCTGGACAAACTCAACAAATATTTATTGAGCACCAGTCAAGAGTGTGCTGTTCACTTTCGCAAGAGTGACTTCATTTAATTCTGAGAAAAGCCCTGAGAGTTGGGTCTTTAGTTTTCCATTTTTGAGATGGGAAAACTGAGGCTCACAGGAGGTGACCAGATCAAATCTCTTACCAGTTGAGCCTGCCTCCTGACCCCTGGTCTAAGGTTCTTCAGAGGCCCTTCTTTCTCAGGAGTGACCTCCTCCCACCCTGCTGACCACCCCTCTCTATTCCACCCCTAGCCCATCCGGAAAGGCCAGCGGGACCTGTATGCTGGCCTAAATCAGAGAGGCATCTGACAGCTCCTGAAGACACTGTCTCCCACTGACCCAGGTCTGGCTCCTCTCCAGGACTGCTACTCTCTGTTCCCTGGGCAAATCTTGGACACCACAGGAGAACTGTTCCTCTGCCTTGTGGGGAACTCACACCCTCAGCCTTGTCCCCAGCGGCCTCCTTCCTGCCTTCTCTCCTGGACCCCATCCAAGGATATTGCTGCCTCATTATCCTTTGAAACATCATCACTACTCACCCCTCACACCTGGCCTGCCCTCTTATCAGGATATTTATTTCTGTTCTTCACATACCCCCATTCCTTCCTGCCCTGTTGGCTGTTACTTCTCCCTTTGGCTCCCTCCTTCTCCTGCATAGAAGTTGCCCCATCCCTAACTATTCCATCTACATTTCCTTGTTTCTAGCTCTCTTTGGCGACCCTCTGTGGGAATGGACTGGGTAAATGCTGGCAGAGGTCCTGCCCTGTTCACAGACCCTGGCCCAGATCTAGTCCTGTGCCCCTTCCCTCCCTGTCTCCACAGCAGGCCCCTAGACGGTCATTTGCAGCTCCATGAATGTGCTAGGCTCCTTTTCAGCTGAGAGAGAAAAGAAATAAAGTGTATTTGGCTGAAAGAGTTGCTGTCCCTCTTTTCTGGGAGGCCCTCAGAGGCTGCCTCGTTTCCTAAGACAATGCAGGTCCTCCCTTCCTCTGACTATATTCCCAGCTATGACCCCAAATGCCAGTACTACCTGTTTTCACAGCTGAAACAAGCATTATCTGAAGCTCTCTTTGGAAAGGGCATCAGGGAATAAATCAAAAGAGAGAGAAAGCGAAAGGGAGGGAGGGAGGGAAGGAGGGAGGAAGGAAAAGAAAGAAAGGAGAGAGAGAGAAAGAAAGAGAAAGAAAGAAATGATCGTTTGCCTAACGTCTTTTGGAGAAAAACATCAAGGATGGCAGAGAGTGCCTGATGGGTCCCTGACGGAGTGGTCAGCTCAGAAAATGGGTGAGACAGAAACAGAGGCCTTCAAAGGTAGGTGAAGGCAGCAGACAGAAGAGAGGAGGTGAAGGGGAGGCAGCAGACACACATTTCCTCGCTGCCTCGAAAAGGAAGCGCCTCCACGGAGCTGGGGCTGGGGAGGGGAGGGGAGGGGAGGAGGTGCTGCCCCGCAGGCCCCCCTTCCTCCACCGTGAGAGGCAGCAGCCTGCAGCCCGAGGCGGGCTGTGGTTTAGCGGCCAGGATGTGGGCTGCACTCTGAGCGAGGGACGGGGTGCAACGCAGCAGAGACTCGTGTTGTGGGAGGGTTTCTTTCCACTCTCCCAGGGCACACACTCAGCTTGCAGAGAGAAGACGCCAGAGCACTGAGGACCTCTCAGCCCAGCCCAAACCAGTGGGCTCTCCTTGCTCCCTCTCTGCACTCAGAAACCTCTCTGCTGACCCCAGGACTACTGAAGAGTGTGACCACGACTCAGAAAAGCCCTTTGTCGTTAGCAGTCTCCACATACTGGACACACTCGGCCCTGGTCTTGTGGCTGCAGTTTCTATTTGTTGGTCCCTGCTGAAGCTGCTTCTCTCCCTGTAAGCACTCAGCACTCAGGCTCAAAAGGAATCTCTGTGACGTTGACCATCAATAGCTGCTGATCAGCAGGCTGGCCCAGGGGTGGCAGTTCTGTCCCAGGTATATGTGATGCTGCCCAGGCAAGGGAGGTGTGGCTCAGCGTAATGAAAGCAATAATAGCTAACACTTAGGAAGCATGTACTCTGCTCTAGAAATTGTGTTTAGCACTTTACAAGCGTTATCTCATTTCATCCTATGATGACCGACCGACAAGGTAGATGTCCTTATTTTACAGATGAGAATAGGGGGCTCAAAGAGGGGAAGTCATTCACTCAAGGTGCACAGTTAGTCAGGGACAGAGCTGGAATTAGCAGCCAAGGCTGTCCAACTCCAATGCTCTGAACAGCTACCCAGTGCTGACTGTGATCATTGGAAATGCTCTCCATTTTCCTGACTTTAAAACTCTGTATTGAATTGCTTAGGTATTCCTTCCATGAGTGCTTTTCTAATCACTCATGTGACAGACCAGCACTGTGCTAAGTACTAAAAGGATACAAACAGTTCCTGTCTTCAAGGAGCTTACAATTATATGAGTGGCCAAGTATGCAAAAAGTTAAACAGTGACAGAACCAATGTGAGTAAGCATAGAAGTGCTATAGACGGTGTTGTCAGTGTTCCCAGGAGGAACTGGGAGAGCTGAGGTGGTCGGCAAAAGCTCCATGGAGGAGGAGAGACTTGATCTGGGCCCTGAAGGGAAGGATGGAGAGAGTTTGAAGACAAAGGAGAAGGCACTCCACTCACTGAAGATGAACTAGATAACCAAAACAGCCCTTTAGCTATTAAACTGAATTCAGAGTTGAAAACCTTTCCACAAAGAAAACTCCAGACCAAGATGGCTTCCCTGGTGAAATCTACCAAACATTTAAGGAAGAAATAATGCCAATTCTATACAAACCCTTTCAGAAAATTGAAGAGAGAATACTTCCAACTCATTCTATGAAGACCAAACTTATCACGTGCAATGCTTAATATTATGTGTCAGATTGGCTGAGCCACAGTACCCAGATATTTGGTCAAACACATCTCATTGTGTTGTGAAGGTACTCTTTAGCTGAGGTTAACATTTATATCAGTCGACTTTGAGTAAAGCAGATTACCTTCTATAATGTGGGAGAGCCTCATCCAATCAGTGAAGGCCTTAAGAAAAAGCAGACTGAGGTCCTCGGAGGAAGAGGGCGCTCTCTCTGTCTCTAGACCTTCCTTTGGGCTCAACGTGCAACATCAACTGCAACTCTGTTGCTCTGAAGAACCCTGACTAACATACCCTGATATCAAAACCAGACAAAGACATTACGAGAAAAGAAAGCTGCAGACCAATATCCCATATGAATAGATGCAGAAATGCTTCACGGGCTCCCCTGGTGGTGCAGTGGTTAAGAATCCACCTGCCAATGCAGGGGACACGGGTTCCAGCCCTGGTCCGGGAAGATCCCACATGCCACGGAGCAACTAAGCCCGTGCGCCACAACTACTGAGCCTGCACTCTAGAACCCGCGAGCCACAACTACTGAGCCCACGTGCCTAGAACCCGTGCTCCGCAACAAGAGAAGGCACCGCAATGAGAAGCCTGCGCACCGCCACGAAGAGCGGCCCCCACTCGCCACAACTAGAGAAAGCCCGCGCGCAGCAACGAAGACCCATCGCAGCCAAAAGAAAAAAGCTTCACAAAATTTTAGCGAATTTAATCTAATAATATACACACACACAAAAAAATACATAATGACCAAGTACAGTTTATTTCAGGAATGCAGGATTGGTTTAACAGATCATGCCATCAATGTAATTTACCATATTAACAGACAAAAAAAGTAAAACCATATAATCATCTCAATGGATACAGAAGAAGCACTTGACAATCCTCAACAACTATTTTTGTTTAAAATTCTCAGCAAACTGGAAAGAGAAGGGAATGACCTCAACCTGTTAGAGGGCATCTAAGAAAAACGTACAGCCGACATCATATTTAATGATGAAAAACAGTGTTTTCCCCTAAGATCACAAATAAGGCGGGACTTCCCTGGCGGTTCAGTGGTTAAGACTCCGTGCTCCCAATGCAGGGGGCCTGGGTTCAATCCCTGGTCAGGGAACTAGATCCCACATGCCGCAACTAAGAGTTCACATGCTGCAACTAAAGATCCCACGTGCTGCAACTAAGAGCCTGCACAGCCAAATAAATAAATATTTAGAATGGACCCAGAACTTAAAAACAAACAAACAAACAAACAAAAAAACCACAAATAAGGCAAGACTGTCCTCTCTCCACTTCTACTCAACATTGTACTGGAGGTTGTAGCAGTGCAATGAGCCAAGAAACAGAAGTAAAACAGATCCAGATTGGAAATGGAAAAGTTGGAAATAAAAACTGTCTTTATTCACAAACAACATGATCAAATATATGGAATATCCAATGGGATCTACAAAAAAAAAGCTACTAGAATTAATAAATGGGTTTAGGAAGTTTTCAGGATAGAAGATCAATATACAGAAAGTAATTGTATTCCTATACAATTTCAAGGAATTACTGTAAATCAACATTTTTTAAATAACATAAACAATATCATCACAAATATAGTAAAACACTTAGGGATAAATCTGACAAAAGACGTGTTCATGGACTGGAAAACTCAGTATCATTAGGATGTCAGTTCTCTCCAAACTGATCTATAAATTCAATGCAATCCTGATCAAAATCTCAGCAGGCATTTTGTAGTAACTGAGAAGGCAATTCATATGGGACTGCAAAGAACCTAGAATAGCCAGACTACTTTCTTTAAAAGTTGTATCCCAGCCATTCCACTCCTGAGTATTTATCCAATAGAGATAAGAGTGTATGTCCTTGTATATGAGCATATGACTTATATAATGATTTATGTATGAATGTTCATAGCAGCTTAATTTGTAATAGCCAAAACCAGGAAACACTCAAAAGACAATCAAGGGGTGAATGGATAAACAACATGTGGTGTATCCGTACAATGCAGTACTACTGAACATTAGAAAGGAATGAACTATTCATAGATGCAACAAGATGGATGAATCTCAAAATAATTATGCTGAGTGTAAGGAGCCAGACCAAAAAAGGGTACATATTATATTATTTCATTTATTTAATACTCTAGAAAAACGGAAACTAATCTATAATGACAGAAAGCCGATCAGTGGTTGCCTAGAGGATGAGAGGATAAGGAAGAGATTGCATGCAAAGGGGCACAAGGAAACTGTCCAGGGTATTGGGTAAGTTCATACTTACCAATCTTGGTGATGTTTCACAAGTGTATACATATGCCAAAACTTATCAAATTTTACACGTTAAATATATGTAGTTTATTCATGTCAGTTTACTTCAGTAAAGCTGTGTTTTAAAAGCACACAAAAAAAGAGAGCTGAAGGGACCCAAGTTTCCAGAAGGGCTCAGGTGAAGGTCAGTGTTCCTCATCCTTGGCTTCACATTAGAATCACCTTAGGCAGTTTGAAAAGTCCTGATGTTCCAACCCAGTATAATCAGCATCTCTGGGGGTGTCACCCAGGCATCAGTACTTTGAAAGCTCCCCAGGAGATTCCAATGTGCAGTGAATTTTGAGAACTGATGAGCTGTAGAGGGGGACATAAGGGTATATGAGGAGCACAGGGTCAAAGGAAGTGTGCAGGGCATGGGAAGGACACAAGTATTGGTGCAATGCAAGCCGTGGAAGAGTTGCCCAAGATGGAGGGATCCAGTGTGAGAATGGGATCTAGGGCTAGGAGGACTGCAGCAGTAGGGTATAAAGGGTAGGAATGAATCACAACCATGAATGAAGCATGTGTAAATTGGAAGTTCATTCTGTCTCTAACAAAGTTAGGGTCTGTGTGTATCTTGACGAGATAGTGGGCAGAATCATCCAGATCTCTGGCTATGTGGTTGTTAATAATTTTCTCCTTTGGGAACGCTGGTCTAGGAAACTCCCACTCTTGGGGACTTCCCTGGTGGTCCAGTGGTTAAAACTTTGCCTTCCAATGCAGGGGGTGTGGGTTCAATCCCTGGTCGGGGAGCTAAGACCCCACATGCCTGGCAGCCAAAAAAACCAAAACATGAAACAGAAGCAATATTATAACAAATTCAATAAAGACTTTAAAAATGGTCCACATCAAAAAAATCTTTAAAAAGAAAACCTACCATCTCTCATTAAACTGTTCTGAAGTTTATTGAATTACTCTTAGGCAGAGAAAAAAAAGAGGGATTCCCACACATGGTAGACAGGAATGGGCGTAAAGGACACAAAAGAATAAGTAGCTTCAATTCTTCCTCTAAACCAGAGATTCTCTGAATTGAGGCTGCTTCAGAATCACCTGGGGACACAAGAGTGTCCCCAAGTGGGACCCAAGTGTGTATTTTTTAAATAAATCCCAAAGTTTCAGAACCACCACTAACCCAATGGCTAAAGATGACATCTATTGAAAATAACCTAATTCCCCACCCAGTCTCAGACTCCAGCTTTCCAAGTGGGTGGAGAAGGATAGTATGTTTTAATTGATGAAGAGTTTCTGATGTCAGTTTACTATGCAGAAGGCAGGGGTGGGGCAGGGACAGGTTCTGCGGAAAGAAAATAGAATGGTACCTTCTATACAGGGGAAAAGGGTACTGAAGGGGCCTTGGCTGAGACCTCCTTGTAGGTAGTGGCTACCACTCCACAGGGGTCATAAAGCCAAGGCCAGCCCCTTAGCAGAAATGGGACTTTGTCATACACACTCTCGGAGCCTTGATAGGAAGTGATCCTCAGGACCTTTGATGTCTCTGCCACCTCCGCTCATGATGTCATGGAAACTTCTGAGTGGCTGTGTCCCTAAACACAGCAGCCCGCCCTCCACTGTGGTGAGGAAGTCAAAGCCGTAGAAGGGTTATAATAGGGGACTGGAGCCAAGAGAGTGTGGTGGGGCCGATCCTGCACCCAGGGAGCCCACCAGGACAGAAACACCAGTGGGTCAAGATGTGGTGGGAGACTGTCCATCACACAGTCCATGTGGGGCAGAGGAGGGAAGTGATGAAGGAAGGACACAGATGGGCAGGGAGAGCAAGGGCCCAGTCAAGTCAGGGCCACTCCCATGCCTTGTCCCGGAAACTTCAAAAGTCCAGGCGCCTGCTGAGTGAAGGAGGACAGCTTTCTTGGCTGAGCAAGGAGAGAAGGTCTAGTCGATAACCAATGAGCCTAGAAGCCAGCAGCCTCAGGTTCACTTGTTCCGAGCCCAGTTCTCACCAAGACGACTGTACTGAGCATCATTCTGATCTCGAAGGGGCTAAGAGATGAGAAGAAGAAACAGTGAGGCAGTGTCAGAACTCTCCCAGGGAGAACCCCAGCAGACCCCAGAGATGAGAGCTCATTCCTGGCCTTTCCAGACTCCCCAGTGATGAATTCCCCACTAGGACCTTCACACACATACACATTAAACCTAGTATCAGGCTCTCCATCCCCACTCACTCCTCCCCCCATTCTCATCCTTTTCCCCTCAGGGCTCACCTGATAGAGCTGGTCATTCCCCAACAAAGCTTGAGTGTCAGCAACTAGAAGAACCAGGGAAAGAGAGTCAACAAGGGCCTAGGAGATGGGACAGTGAGACCCCATGAATGCTGCAGGGGGACTGCAGCTGGTCACACCCTTGGAAGTCTGCATGAGCCATATGGGCACCTAAGTTCTGTCAGCAACCAGTTGTAGGAGTCCTTAGGAGGTTGCAATAGTGACTCCCAGATGAGACACAACCCACCTCCAGCCCCATTCCTTAGCAGGTACACACTCATACCCACATTCACAGCCACAACACACACATGTTCTGTCCCTTCCACTTACCCCTGGAGAGCCTTCCAGTCTCGTGTCCAGCAAAGCAGTAGACTCCCAAAGCAAGGAGCACAGTGGCAATGATGTCGGTGATGACGATGCCTGCCAGGGTGGCTGAGTCCAGCTCCACACAGTTCTGGCACACTGTGGGGGAGGGGAGGCCGAAGGAGAGGCGGAGGGTCTTCAAGATCAGGGAACCATCTCTGCCTCTTAGGGCAGCCCCAGGGTCTCTCATGCCAAGACCCAAACTTGGAAAAAGTTCTGCTGAGAGCCTTGCTACATCTACCTCTAACCTTCAACCCAAGAAATCCCTGAGGAGAGCCAAGAAGTTGTCTCAGCTTTGTAGGAACTTAAACAAGGCAGTAGGCCAACCACTCTCCCAACCAAGCCCCTACTGCTTGGGTCACAAGGTCCCTATTGTTCTTTTGCCATTAAGCTATTTCCCACTCAGGGCTCCAAAATCTGGCTCATACCATTACGAGAGTAACCCAGTTTGTTGAGAGCACAGACTGGTACACCAGGGCTCCTACACCTAGAAAGTTCTCATATCCAGAGGCCCCATCCATTCCAACCCAAAGGGTCCTGGAAGCACATACTTCGATAGTATACTTGCAGAGTAGATGTTTTGCTGGTTTTTCCATCTGTCCCATTGCACACATACACTCCTCGTGGGTCCAGGTTGCGTTTTCCCAAGTCCATAGTTTTATTGCCTAAGGCCAGTTGTCCTACTGTTCCTTCTAGCCACGTGATACTGGTACTGCATCTCAAAAATACTCTGTCCTCAAGTTCCTCCACAGAGACATTGAAGGGGCTCACTAAGGGAAAAAATACCACAGTTGGAGCCAGCTCTTTGGTCTGCACCAGACTCCTTGTTCTGCTGAGGCTCATACTTAAGAAGGACCACTTTCCAAGTCTAGAATAGTGCATGGTTTCTAGTGAGAGAGACGGAAGTCACAAGAGAAGTGCTTCAATAGGCCCCCCACAAACTGCAGGGACCAAGAAGGACATGAGGATACAATCCAAACAGAGGACAGACCCTGATGGACATGGAGCAAAAGAGGAAAACGTGGAGCTGGGTTGATCCAAGAACCTTCCTGGAAATGTGTTCAGACCACTGATTAGAAGTAGGAGGGGAGCCCAGACTGCTAAAACACCCAAGAGATATAGAAAGGCAGAAGAATGGTACTCAATTGGAGATGTCCACATTTTTTTCTCCAAGAAACCTTCTAATTCTACTTCCCAGCCGCCTGCAACACTCCCACGTCAACCTCTCATCTTCTGCCTCCTCGCCCCACCCTTGCCCCAACCACTACCAAGGGAATGGTACTACTAAAGCCTTTCCTATGGCCAGTGACGGCTGGGGGTAGGAGAGAAGCTAATATGAATTACCATCCCAGTGGTCCAAAAGGGGACCTAGGGCAAATCCCATGTAAAGATTTTTAGTTGTTCTACACTTGCTTAGGAGGAGAGGGACAGGAAAAAACTTTTTATTGAATCTGTTCTTGGGGCTCCACACAGGTCAAGTCTTGTGGGGAGTTTAAGGGTTGGAGGTATGAACGGCACCTTTCTAGATCCACTGAACTGCTGTGACTGAGAGCATCGCCACAGCCCACAGAGGCACTGGAATCTATATCTCCAATCCCAGGAAAAAGTGGAATTTACATTCTTCCTGAGATTCATAGTCAGTTACCAATTTGGATAGAAGAGCATCCTCTAGAAAACCCCCCGAAGAGCCATTTCTCTTGCCTCTGTAGCAGGTCAGGAGAAAATGCATGTATTCTCAGGGAGATACATGTACATCAGATGCTCCACATTGCATAGTCATGTATTCCTTGGGCATCCATTTCCAATGGAAATCCTGGATGTCCCAAAGAAGCTGACTACTAGGGTAACCATTCATCCCAGTTTGCCTGGGATTAAGAGAATACCTGGGACATGAGAGTATCAGTTTTAAAACCAGGCAAACGTGGATGAGTGGGTCATTCTACCAACCCAAATCTGCCCTCCCTCCTGCTCAGCCTCAGTTTAACTTTTCTCTTAAAGCATTCCCCTGAGTGCTGGGCCATGGCCCCAGGTGGTGACATCATGATGGCCAAATGACCAAGAGTCCTGGATCCCAAAGGCTCTCTGCCCTAGAAGGAACAGTGCTCCCATTACCAGCCCTAGGCTAAGGCACGCACATACTGCAACACTTCCTACAGATCTCTGGCCTAAGGTCTTCAGAGAGACATTCAAGGCCAAGATGCACCCCTAGCTGGAGTCAGTCAGAGCCAAGAGCCTATGCTTCCCAGACCCTGTGCTACATCCCAACATGGCCCTCCTTGACAACGCTGCCTGGTGAATTGAAGCTAGCATTGAGAAGGACTTTCGAGTGGACCACATTCCAGGTGGTAATGTCCCCCTTAGGTCCCTTCTCCAAGATGCCCCCATCCACCCAGAGAAGCCTTACCTTGGGAGAGAAGGGCAGCCAGTATCAGGCCAGACAGAAAACTTCTGTGTTCCATCTTCCAGCAGAATTCATCCAGTAGACAGACCCAAGTCACAGAACTATCAGCCAAGGTGAAAGCCGCCTTCCCCCAACTGACTCATGTGTACCCGGAAAAAGTAAAGGGTGGCGGAGGCACTAGAAGACGCCTATTTCTCTGCTCTCCACTGTTGGTGATGGGAGGCTGCCAGGGTAGAGGTAGGCTGGGGGTGGGGTAGGAAGGAAGCAGGTGCAAATCACTCTTTCTCAGAGCATGGAGGGTGGGGGAGGGGTAGAAGGGGGAAGCAGACGATATGGAAAGGGTTGCCTGGACTTCTAGGAAGTAAAAGGAGATTCAGGGTGTCCTTTCTTGAGTCACTGATGAAAAACAAGAAATTCTGAGTTCCTGTCAGCAACATCACTACATTTACTGACCACCTAAAAACTGCCACCTCTCAAAACCCTTGAGACAAGCTGTGAACTCCATCCCATAAGCCATATCAGCTAGGTTCCTCCCTTTCCTGGTCTTTCTTGGGACCCTACCCGAGGTCCTCCTTGGGCCGCCTGGGACACCAGACTAAATACCTTCTTACCAGTGGGAGTTTGAGCTTTGGGAGCCCCCTAATGAGAGATTTACATCCTGGCTCCAATACTGTCTACCTGCTGGGTCTGAGCCAGTCACAGAATTCTTCAGAGCCTAATTCCCTCAGTATCATGAGAAGAATTCGAATGGAATGTTTCCATGGTGCCTGACACTTCATATGTTCTCAATAAGAGAGAGAGTTATTAATAACAATATGATTAACTCGCAGCACAATTGAGCCTCCCCAGGAGACAAATGGACTTTTTTCCTCTGGGCTATGGAAATCCCAAACTGTCTACACTGTCGCAGTTAGACTGTAATTTATCTGAGGGCAGAGAGCGTACATGTCTCGCTCACTTCTGTATCACCAGCACCTGGCCTGTGTGTGGCACATGACGAGAGCTCCGTACATTTTTGTCAATTCACTGGCTGACCGGCTGAGGGGCCTGAGATCTTGGGAACGCAGCTGACCCTAGTCCTTGGAAATGTATGGTCTGTCTTGGTGGAATTGTCCTACCCATTCCTTTCCAGGCAGGCACCACTTTGATGATCGCATCTCAAGAGAGCAGTGAAAAAAATCCCTGGACTGAGGTGGCTTTCTGTTCAGAGTTCCAGCCCCAAGCACCTAAGAGTTCCCACCTAAATTCACTAGTTCTAACAACAAGAGCTAGCAACAGGCAACAACTGGCTGAGATCCAAGTAACAAGTGGTGGCAGAAACGTTTATCTTCCCCTCATAAAAAGAAAGGGGCCCAGGCCACCTCCTGCCCAGCACCCAAGGTGGCTTTCTGTACCAGCTGAGTCTCTGAGATGGGAATCCAGCACTCCCTCCCGCTCCCTCCCCTCCACCACCCACGCTCCTCTCCTTAACTGAAAAGCCAGAGATATCTGCACCTGCAGCCCTCCTGAGCCCTGCCCCCACCCACTGCCCACACTTGAAGCAGAGGGTGGAGGCTCCGGGTTCTTGCCTTCTCACAGGGGCCCCAGCCCTAAGGATGCTGGGCGGAGCCAGGCTATATGCTAGCACAGGCTGGCTGGCTGGCTGCTAGGGGCTGCTCAGTGCTTCTGCGGGAGAAGAACAGAGGCTGCTATGGAGCAGGGGACGCGTCTGGCTGGCCTCATCCTGGCTATCACTCTTCTTCAAGGTAAGGGCCCGCTAGGGGGTCTGACAGTCTGGAGAAGGGCTCAAGGGAAGAAGCCATCACTGGGGGGCAAGAATATTGGGATCCCCTAACCTCGAGCTGTCACCCTAAAGTTCAGAGAAGGAAGGGCAAAAATGAAGCTTCTTACTGCTCTCTGCTAAAGAGAAGCCGTGTTCCATGGGAAAGATGGAGTCCTTGTGTCTTAAGAAATCAAAACAGATGACTTTACTGGCTTGAGAGAGAATCCGGATGCCACCATCTTAGGTTTGAATGTAGCCCAAAGGGCACAGACCAGGAATCTGAAGAGAAAAGGTATGTGTTCTTTAACTCAGAGCTGGGGTTAGAAGTAGACCTATGAAGCATTCACTCACTCTGTTGGTCAGCTGGTCAACAAATATGTGTGAGATCCTATTACGTGTTAGGCTAGAAGGGTATAAAGGTGAATAAAAACCTTCTGCTCCAATTAGCTCGTAGTCTAATTGAAGAGATAAGTTTCAACGTTGCCAGATTGAGTGTAAGGTACAATATAGGTTGCCTGAATGAATATTCAGTTGGAAATACAATAGGAAGTGGATAAACTGGGCCGATGCCTGGAATCTGGACTAGAGATGATTCTCTCCACATTGAAAGTTGTTGAAATCATGCAAGAACTATGAGAGATGTGAGGAAGAGGAGGCTGAGGATAGAACTGTGAGGATACCACCTTTAAGGAATAGTTAGAGGACAAAGATGTCAGTAAAGAGATAAGGGAATGATCCAAGAGCTGAAATAATCAGACGAGTGCTATTCCATAGAAACCAAGGGAGTAGAGAGCTTCAGACGGAGAAAATCACCATGAGTATGAAATGCTAAAGAGACGTCCACAGATATAAGAATATATTTAAAATTTTAAGTCTGTATATATACTACCAAATGTAAAATAGATAGCTAGTGGGAAGCAGCCGCATAGCACAGGGATATCAGCTTGGTGCTTTGTGACCACCTAGATGGGTGGGATAGGGAGGGTGGGAGGGAGACACAAGAGGGAGGAGATATGGGGAGTTTTGAATCAGAGTTAGAATGAGGGGACTCTTTGTTCCTCCCATGGTGATCAGGTGGATGGGGAGAAGAGCTAGTTAGAAATCTGCTTAACTCTTTGTCTTGCTTTTCTTTATCTTCATTTACTCATTTATTCACTCATACATTCATTCAAAATATATAAAGCTCCTACCATGTTCCAGGCACTGTTCCGGGTGAACTATTCATAAACAGTTCACCCCTGTATGAAGTTCTAAGACTGTTGACTCCTTCCAACTGTTTCCATCACACTTTGATCTATGCCCCCATCTCTCCCCATAACAAACTCTACCTCTAGCCAAACTACCTCTTTTGTCCTTTTCCAAGTCTGTATCTTTGTTCAGCTATTCTTTCTACCTGGAAACTCTTTCTCTGTCTGGTGAATTCTTACTCATTCTTCAAGGCAGAACCAAATGCCATCTTCTCTGTCAAGCTTTCCCTGTCCCCTCACCCTTGGTCAAAATCAATAGTTTCTACCCCTTTCCATATGCATTTATACAAATACTAAATGATAATTTATAAGTACTATTACATTTATTACATTTGTGTTTATTTTTTTTCCACTTCATTGTAAACTCTTCAGAAGCGACTAGTTATTTGTATCACCACCCGTTTCTTCCACACTCGTTACTCATGTCAGGCACATAATAGTGGTAAGTGTTTGGATTAAATCCAATTGAACTGAACTCCAGTGTTGGTTCTCTATAGTATGTCTACCATGCAACTCTACTACTCTGAGTTTTGAGACAGATTTGAGGGCTATTTAATAGCTAACTCCTTTGGGACGTTCAGGGTTTCCACAAAAAATGGATCACCAAGGCTGAAGATTTTAGAAGTAACTCAGCTCTGAAAGACTTTAGCTAGTGCACACCCAGTCTTTGCCAGGGCTTTAGCTGCTAAAGGAGCAGAGCATTCCACACTGTACAGGCAATACCCTTACGTATACTGCAATACAGTTCTGCAATACTAACTGTCCAGAGTTAGTGTCAGACCTCAAAGGTTAAGGGCTCACTCCCCAAAAAGACTGCCTTCACTTTAAAAGCTAGGCACAAGTTCAGGGATCCCCAGACTACCCACACTTCTAACGAACTGCCTACAAATCAGGAGGGTTCTCAAGAACCCCCTTAGAATTTGCTAGAACAACTCACAGAACTCCGGAAAGCCCTATACTTACTACTACAGTTTTATTATAAAAAATAAAATCAGATCTAGCCAAATGAAGAGACACATAGGGTGAGGTCCTGGAGGGTCCTGAACACAGAGCTTCCATGCCCTCTCCTTCAGGAATTAAAATACATCACCCTCCTGGCACATTGATATATTCACCAACTAGGAAGTATGACTGAGTTTTTATTGGGGTTTCATTACATAGGCATGATTGATTGAATCATTAGTCATGTGACTGAACTCAATCTCCAGTCCTCCTCCCCCTCCTAGGGCTCAAAGCCCCAATTCTCCAATCACATGTTTGGTCTTGACCAGTCCCATCCTGAGTCATCTCATTAGCATAAACTCATGCGTGATCCAAGGGCCCACGAAGAATCACAAAGGCAATCCTGTCATTCATGAAATTCCAAGGGTTGAGAAACTCCCTCCCAGCAACCCAGGAGAAAGACCAGACAAACTCTTTGCTATACAACACCCTAAATTCGGTTTGGTGATTTAGGCTACAATCCAAGGAAATAGGTATAGATACTGTCACTCACATGAATTAGGCTCTCGCTCTCCATGTTGGCCTCAAATGACCGTGGAAATGATACATCAGGGGATCTGAATGACTCCATGCCCAGCTGATCCACTGTCTCTCTTCTGTCTCTACAGGTACTATGGCGCAGTTGAATGAAGGTAGGGGAAATGGCTTCTTTCTATCATCAACCTCTGAGGAAATTCATGGAAATATGGCTTCCCACAACAGTAGTCCTATAGGAGCAAGTGAAGAGCTAAGAAGGGATGGGATGATGAAGGATAGACAGCAAACCTCTCCAGTGTCAACCAAATCAGTGGCCAGTCTTGACCTCCCTGGCAACTTTCCTGTAGATAAACAATTAATTTTCTGGTTCTTGGAGGAGAAACAGGACCCTAGCAGCTAGGCACTACTCAAAGCACAACCTGTGAATCAACAGCATTGGCATCACCTGGGAGCATGTTAGAGATGCAGAATCTCAGTACCTCCCCAGAACTACTGAATAAAACCTGAAATTCTAATTAGACCCCATGTGATTCATGTGCACATTAAAGCTTAAGAAGCACTACTGTCATGGTCTTCTCCTGATGCCCTGGGACAGGGAGAATTTCAGAGGCAAGATCTTAACAGACATTTCCTTTTTCAGTAAAAGTGGATGACAATCGAGAAGATGGTTCAGTACTTCTGACTTGTGACATGAATGAAAAAGATATCAGATGGTTTAAAGATCAGGTGGAAATAAGTCCTGTAAACACAAGTAAAAAGACTTGGAATCTTGGAAGTAGTACCAAGGACCCTCGAGGGATATATTGGTGTCAAGGATCAAAGAACCGTTCAAAACCACTCCAAGTATATTATAGAAGTACGTAACCCCTTTGGTTTGCTTGTGTGAAATTAAGCAGTACTTGCTGTTCTGGTGAGCTTCTTGTCTGGGGTGAGTGTGGAAATAGATGCTAAACAGTGAAGTAAGAGCGAGTTTTCTTAATCTCAACGTACTTCTTCTTTTTTTTTTTTTTAATTTATTTATTTGGCTGCACCGGGTCTTAGTTGTGGCACGCGGGATCTTCATTGAGGCATGGGGGATCTTTAGTTGCGGCATGTGGGATCTTTTAGTTGCGGCATGCAGCATCTTTTTAGTTGCAGCATGCAGGATCTAATTCCCTGACCAGGGATCAAACTCTGGCCCCCTGCATTGGGAACGTGGAGACTTAACCACTGGACCACCAGGGAAGTCCCTCAACTTACTTCTTTTTTTTTTTTTTTTTTAACTTACTTCTTTTTGAATTTAACAAAGCAGTTCCCCCAAATTCTTGAAAAAGCATAGCCTGTGTTGTAAAGCCTGACTCACTTTCGGGTAGGCCCCACAGACTGGAGCAGTCAGCAGTTTATATAAAGTGAGTTAGAGCGGGTAAGGGAGACAGGGGAGACTACAAGGTAAGCAACAGAAATGTAGAAGGCAGTTGAGCATGGAGAATGGGATCTGGTCTTCCTTATATTTCAATAGTTGCTGGTAGTAAGACTGCATGGGCTTCCCCAGGACTCCTGGGGGACAGAGGAACATCAAAAAGCATTGAGTTCTCAGTCCAAGGATCTTCCCAGGCAATTCCCTTGCCATACCACCCACAGAGAGAGCAGTCTGCTGCCCTAGACAGAGGTATTATCTCAGGAGAAAAAAATCCAGAACAACTTTCACACCTCGAAGGAGGCTTATCCTTCCCTTTCCCCACAGTGTGTCAGAACTGCATTGAGCTGAATTCAGCCACTGTGTCTGGCTTTATCTTCGCTGAAATCATCAGCATTTTCCTCCTTGCTGTTGGGGTCTACTACATTGCTGGACAGGAAGGAGTTCGCCAGTCAAGAGGTAAAAGAATGCTCTTAGATGAGAGGTGAGACCACCTGGGACCCTTAGCCTCCTTCCTACCAAAATAGAACCAATAGAAAAGACTGGGTTGGCACGTGTCACTGATGAGCATGGCTGGGTGGGGCTCTGGTTCTGTAGGCAGGAGAAAAGGACACTTGGTGTTTTCACAGCATATTTGCCTATCTCAAGATCCAACTCTCTCTGATTTGTCCTCTGTGCTTTTTAAAAAACTCTTTCTTGAAGTAAAACCTACATACAGAAAAGTGCATGAATCACATACACACAGCTCAAAAAAATTTTCTGACAAAGCAAACACACACATGAATCCAGCACCCAGTTTAAGAAAGAGGATTAACACTTGTGGTCACTTCCAGCCTCCACCTAGTCCCCAAAGCGACCACTATCCTGACTTCTAACAACATTGATTCATTTTGCCTGTTTTTGTTTCCTACGTAAATAGACTCATACAGTAAGTACTCTTGTGTGTGGCTTCTTTTACTCAACAATATGTTTGTGAGATCTATCCATAGTGTTATATGTAGATGTATTTCACTAATTCTTATTGCTATTCAGTACTCCATTGGGTGAATATATCCCAGTTTATTATTCATTCTATCTTGTGTATATGTACATTTTGTTTATTTTTTGTGCAGCTTCAGACAAGCAGACACTGTTGTCCAATGATCAGCTCTATCAGGTAAGGGAATGTGAAATGAAAGAGACATTGCTAGTTAGTAGTGGTAAAATTTTGGAATTGAGGGACAAGTTATTTGGAAGAAACTGCTTAGGACATACCAGACGGTGGCATCGTTATCCCTTTGGGTACAATGGATGAAATAAAGAGAAGGGTTGAGAGAGACTGAGGTCAGGGTCTAGTGAGAAAAAGTTGAAGAACACACAGAGAAACTAGATACAGAGTCTCCATTCTTGTCCTCTTCCACCCCCAGGACCATAAAGAAACCACTCCAAAGCCTTGAACATAAAAAGCACTCAATAAGTATGCATCAATAGAAAACAAACTTATGGTTACCAGGGGGTAAGGGCAGGGAGGGATAAATAGGGAGATTGGGATTTGACATATACACACTACTATATATAAAATAGATAACTAATAAGAACTTGCTGTATAGCACAGGGAATTCTACTCAATACACTGTAATGATCTATACAGGAAAAGAGTCTTAAAAAAAGTTTTTTTTTTTAAAGAGTGGATATATGTATATGTATAATAGATTCACTTTGCTGTATACCTGAAACTAACACAACATTGTAAATCAACTATACTCCAATAAAAATTTTTAAAAAGTATATATATATGAAGAAAGGTGAAAAAAATAAAGACATTTAGAGTGAAAGCTAAAAATTTTTTTAATTAAAAAATAAATATGCATCAAATTAATTCATAGAGGATGATGGAAAATGATTATGACTGTACTATCCTTTTTAGCCCCTTAAGGAACGGGAAGATGACCAATACAGCCACCTTCAAGGAAACCATTTGAGGAAGAATTGAGCCCAGGACTCAGAGTAGGTGTGTCTCTCTACACCAATTCTAAGAAAGTGCCTTTGCACTACCTGCCTTCCCAACTACTGCCAAGTTTATCTCCTTTCCCCAAGCAGCTATAAGGATGGGGGGGTAGGGAGGATTGATTGATAATTCCTTGGGGGGAGGGGATGACGCTCCTGTGCATTGTAGGATTTTTAGCAGCGTCCCTCGCCTCTGTCCACCAGATGCCAGTAGTACTCCCCAGCTGTGACAACAAAAATATCTCCAGATATTCCAAGTATCCCCACGGGAGGCAAAGTCGCCCTTAGTTAAGAATCACTGAACCTATATTAACCTTCCAATCACCCAAGCAATCAATCAGAAGTTCTAATTCAATCAACCAGAATTTTCAATCAGGAAAACAGGGCCCAAGCATTATTTGGTTTTCTGAACCAGTTGCAATTTTTCTTTTTGTAATCCAGGTGTTTTCCCTTCTATCCAGTTCTCAGAAACAAAGCAATACATTTTGGAGCAATCCTAGTAGAGATTTTCAACCCTAAATCTAGACTCAAGATTCCCAAAGGTGACAAATGGAGAAGAAAGGCCATCAGAGCAAATTCGGGTTTTTCTCAAAAAAAAAGTAAAGTAAAACTTGTATGGTGTTTCAGGAGCGCCACCTATTGGAAGTAATTTTTCTGTAAAAGAAAAACGAAAAGGTCAGATAACCTCCTTTATTTGAATACCATTTTTTTAAGTTTTAATTTTTATTTACTTCCTTTATAAGTCATAATTCACATGGTTCAAATATGCAGTGAAAGGTCTCCCTCCGCCTCCCTCTCCAGCCACCCAGTTGCCTTCTACAGAGGCAAACAATAATACTAGTTTCTTATATAGCTTTACAAGATATTTAAAGTATTATATATCGGAGGTATTCTAGGCATACATAAGCAAATTCTTTTTTTTTTTATGGGTGATAAATGCATCGTGATTTTTTGTTTTGTTTGGTTTTGGCTGCGTTGGGTCTTCATTGCTGCGCGTGGGCTTTCTCTAGTTGCCGCAAGTGGGGGCTACTCTTCACTGCAATGCGTTGGCTTCTCATTGCGATAGCTTCTCTTGTTGTGGAGCATGGGCTCTAGGCGCACGGGCTTCAGTAGTTGTGGCACATGGGCTCAGCAGTTGTGGCACACAGGCTTAGTTGCTCCGCTGCATGTGGAATCTTCCCAGATCAGGGATGGAACCCATGTTCCCTGCATTGGCAGGCAGATTCTTAACCACTGTGCCACCAGGGAAGTCCCCAAGCAAATTCTTAAGTACACATTTTTCTTCCTTCCCCTATTTTCCACACAAATGTTATCATACTCTACATCTTGCACTTCTCACCTAATAAAACCTGAAGATTACTTCATACCAATATATAAAGGAGCTCCTTTTTTTTTTTAATGCAGCCACTTTGTACAGATCCCCTATAATTTATTTAACTAGTCCTCTATTGATGGACAATTAAGTTTGTTCATTTGCTCTTAAAATGCCACAATGACTGTATAAATGTCATTTTTTTAAATTGTATTGAGGTATAATTTACATAAAATTCACTCATTTTAAGTGATTTCACCTGTTCTCGGTAATTTTTAGCAAATTTACCCAGTTGTACAACCATCACCATAATCCAGATTTAGAATATTTCCATCAGTTTCTTAAGATCTCTTGTGCTCTTTGCAGCCACTCCTTGTTCTCACCCTCAGCGCCAGGCAATCACTAATCTCTTTTCTATCTCTTTAGATTTGCCTTTTCTGAATAAATGGAGTCATACAATATGCTGCTCTGGACATCCTCATACAAGTCTTCGCATGGACATATGTTTTCATTTGTCTGGGTTGATATCTAGGAGTGAAGAATTGCTGGGTTGTATGGTAAATTTATGTATAACATTTTAAGAAACTGCCAGTTTGCCAAACTGGCTGTTCCATTTTACATTCCCACCAGCGATGGATGAATGAGGTTCCTGTTTCTCCACATCCTCACAAATATTTGTTACTATCTTTTTTAGTATAACCATTCTAGTAGATGTAAAATAGTATCTAATTGTGGCTTTAATTTGCATTCCCTAATGACTAACGATGTTGAACATCTTTTCATGTGCTTATTAGCTATTATTATCATATCTTTAGTGAAGCGTGTGTTCAAAACTTTTTTTTTAAATTGAGTTGTTTTTCTTCTTACTATTGAATTGTAAAAGTTCTTATATATTTTTGAATACAAGTCTTTTATCAGCTACATGATTTGCAAATATATCTACCAGTCTGTGACTTGTCTTTTCATTTTCTTAATGGTGTCTTTTGAAGTGCAAGAGTTTTTAATTTTGCTGAAGTCTGTTTTATCGTTTTTTTTTTTAATGGATTGTGCTTTTGGTGTCATGTCTAACAAATCCTTGCCAAACCCAAGGTCACAAAGATTTCTCATATGTCTTGTTTTTACAGTTTTATTTCTAACAATAAATGTCATTTTGAACATTAAGACTATTTGTAACAAATACAAATAAATGGAATTGCAGGACCATAATGTATTTGCACCTGTAATTTAATCAAATATTGCCAAATTGCACTTCATAGAGGTTGGACCGATACATAATCCTAACAAGAGTCCCTACTGTTCCATACACAATCTAACAGTGTACTATTAAATTTTTTTAAGAAGTTTGTTTATTTATTTATTTATTTATTTGTTTATTTATTTATATTTGGCTGTGTTGGGTCTTCGTTTCTGTGCGAGGGCTTTCTCCAGTTGCGGCGAGCGGGGGCCACTCTTCATCGCGGTGCGCGGGCCTCTCTCTGTCGCGGCCTCTCTTGTTGCAGAGCACAAGCTCCAGACGCGCAGTCTCAGTAGTTGTGGCTCACGGGCCCAGCTGCTCCGCGGCATGTGGGATCTTCCCAGACCAGGGCTCAAACCCGTGTCCCCTGCATTGGCAGGCAGACTCTCAACCACTGCACCACCAGTGAAGCCCTTAAATTTTTTGAACTTTGCCAATCTGATAAGTTAAAAATGGCATCTCAGCTTAATTTTAATCTGCATTTTTCTAACCATTTGTTTTTCCTTCTCATGAAATACAGGCTCATATCCTTTGATTTTGTTTTTTGGTTTTTTTTTACTGTTACTCTTGATGTTTAGAATATAACCCCTTCTCTTAGTGTTATTTATTTATTTATTGGCTGCGTTGGGTCTTCGTTGCTGCGCACGGGCTTTCTCTAGTTGCTCGAGCAGGGGCTACTCTTCGTTGCGGTGCACGGGCTTCTCATTGCAGTGGCTTCTCTTGTTGCGGAGCACGGCCTCTAGGTGCGCGGGCTTCAGTAGTTGCAGCACGCGGGGTCAGTAGTTGCGGCATGCGGGCCCTAGAGCATGTGGGCTTCAGTAGTTGTGGCGAGTGGACTCCGTAGTTGTGCCGCACAGGCTCTAGGGCTCACGGGCTTCAGTAGTTGTGGTGCACAGGCTCAGTAGTTGTGGCACACGGACTTAGTTGCTCCGTGGCATGTGGGATCTTCCCAGACCAGGGATTGAACCCAGGTCCCCTGCATTGGCAGGCGGATTCTTAACCACTGTGCCACCAGGGAAGCCCCTGATCTTCTTCTTACTGACTTGCAACAACCCTTTACATATTTGGAAAAATAGATCTTTTGTTTGTGGCATTAGTTGCAAATATTTTTCCAGTGCTGTTATTTAGATTTTGACTTTACTTATGGTTGGTTTTCTATACACATTTTACAAATATTTGACTGTAGAAGAATTCACTGTTCTTTTATGGCTTCTGGGTTGTTTCTTATTTAGAAAGGCCTTCTCCCATTCTTAGATTATTCTTTTACAAAACTTCTCCCATTAATTCTCTAGCATTTTCCTGGTTTCACTTTATATATTTAAATCTTTGATCCATCTTGAATTAATTTTAGTGTAAAGGTCTAATATCTTGACTAACGTTTAAATCCATAGCTACCCACTTATTCTGGAAGTATTTATTGAATAATCCACCTTGTGCACATTAATTTTAAATGCTACATTACCACTCCACTCTCACCAGATTGTAAGCTCCAGGAAAACTTGTATATT
Source organism: Balaenoptera borealis (assembly GCF_965194805.1). Taxonomy (NCBI): domain Eukaryota; kingdom Metazoa; phylum Chordata; class Mammalia; order Artiodactyla; family Balaenopteridae; genus Balaenoptera; species Balaenoptera borealis. Next base: position 98,048,289 of record NC_138868.1, read on the forward strand.
TTTTCCACTACTGTAGCTTCAGGAGCTAGAACAACGCTGGAACATAATAGGCACTCTAAGATTGCTCAACATTTGGTGTGTGTGTCTGTGTATGTTACAGTATACTATTCAGTGGCATTAAGTACATTCACAATGTTGTGCAACCATCACCACTCTCATTTTCAGAATTTTTTATTATCCTGAAGAAACACTCTACCCATTAAACAATAACTCCCCATTCCTCCCTCACCCCAGCCCCTGGTAACCTCTATTTTACTTTCTGTCTCTATGAATTTGCCTACTCTGGGTACCACATATAAGTGGAGTCATACAATATTTGTCCCTTTGTGTCTGGCTTATTTCACTTGGCATAATGTTCTCAAGGTTCATAGCAAGTACCAAAATTTCCTTCCTTTTTAAGGCTTAATAATCATGTGTATGTATATGCCACATTTTGTTTGTCCATTTACCCGTCAATGGACATTCTGGGTTGTTTCCACCTTTCGCCTATTACAAACGATACTGTTATGAACAGTGGTGTACAAGTATCTGTTTGAGTCCCTGCTTTCAATTCTTTGGAGTATTTACCCAGAAGTGGAATTGCTGCATCATATGATAATTCCGTTTAACTTTTTGAGGAACCACCAAACTGTTTTCCCAAAGTGCTCCACTATTTTACATTCCCATCAGCAATGCACAATGGTTCCTATCTCTCCACATCCTCACCAAGACTTATCTTCTATTTTTTTTTCATAATCACCTTCCTAATGGGTATGAGGTGGTATTTCATTGTGGTCTTAATTTGCACTTCCCTAATGATTAGTGACATTGAGCTTCTTTTCATGTGCTTATTGGCCATTTGTATATCATCTATAGAGAAATGCTTATTCAAGCCCATTGTCCATTCTTTAATCAAGTTGTTTGGGTTTTTTGTTGTTGAGTTATAGGCTTTTTTATATAACTGGATATTAATTTTTTATCAGATATGTGATTTACAAATATTTTCTGTCACTCTATGAATTGTCTTTTCACTTGCGTGCTTGAAAAGTATGCTGCTTCCTTTGCCTTTGTGTACCTCAAAGTAACCTTTAGGATGTACTTGTCTTCACTTTACAAATAAGAAAACTGCACTCCAATCAAAGCATATCTTAACACATTTCCGGGTACGTAATAACAGTTCACAAGTTTCAGTTATTGTTAATGCTACTGTTATTGCTTCATAGATAATAATTATCTGTGAAGAGTTACAGAAGCTGTTTCAAAAAGGCCTAAGATCGGTGGGACAATTAGCGTTAAGTCCACAGAGGCCTTAGCAGTGCCAGGGTTCACCAAGTCATATCTGCTGCTGATACATGGGTTTCCGAGGGCCGCATATCCCACTGAGCTCCACCACAATGCACTCCCAACTCAACCTGACCCGCCCCCAATTCAACCCCAAATCCACTTCCGGCCACTTCCGCCCCGCCCAAGCCAGTTAGCGCATGCGCAGTGGGGATGTTTGCGCCCCCGCTTCCAGCGCAGGGCGACACACCCAGCTTCCGGCGCCCAGATGAGATTCCACAAGGCCTGGCGCCTTGTCATGACGTTAGCTCCGGTTGCCGTGCTGAGTCGGAAGTGGGAATCCTTCGGCCACTGAGACTCAGTCGTGTCGTCGCTGCTGGCCCTCAGGCTCTGGTAAGAGAGGATATAGCTGGAGGGGAGGGGATCGTTGAGTCTACAATGGGATTTTTTTTCTCCTAGTCGAATGCCAGTCCAAACCTCTGCTCTCTTACCTCCTCCAAATGCCTTCTCCTGTGCTTCCCTAAACACTGTCTCTCTCCTTCACGAACTTCGACCCTGTCTGCTTTGGGAACCCCTTACAGTGCTCCAGCTTATGGCATCTCTGCCCCTCTTTGCCATTTCCCTCCTGGAAAAGGCCGAATCCTGGCCTTGCATTATCTTTGGTTTCCTTTCTCTAGAACGTGCGCCGAGTGGGTGGGTCTCCCTCCGTCCCGCAAATCCCTTATGGAACCTGGAGGGATAAAATATAAAGAGTAGACAACAAATAGCTAGGTGCCAAAGAAGAGAAAATTAAGCACGAGTCGCAGTAGTCAAACCAGCCGAATCCGTATGGCAAGGTGTTGATATTTCTTAAGGCAAGTGATCAGTTCACCACTCAAAACTCTCCTAGCACTCTGCTTCTTGCTCCCTCAGCAATTGGGTTTAGAAGACATTTCTAAAATTGAGTAACCAGAGCTCAGGAGCTTATACTTGATGGGTCTTCTCTTTGGATTCAGTTTTTCACTCCCAGAACAAGGATATGTTTAGCCTCACTGCCTTGGTCTGTTTTGGTCTCACATGGGAGCCGTCCTGAGATAAAATGGGACCCAGGAAGGAATGCTGTGTGCGTTGCGACTTGATGAGATCCTTCTAGCTTGCTGATGTGATGGAAGGATCTGTTGCCACAACAGAGGCCTGAATGTGTAACAATGAAAACATTTTTTAATTCCTTTTTTGGTTTGATCTATGTATTACTCACCAGGAAAGAGACCTTATGGAGTATAATTTAATAAAGCTTGATTTTTAAAATAGATTTATTTCATTTTTGGCTGCATTGGGTCCTCGTTGCTGCACGTGGGCTTCCTCTAGTTGTGGCGAGTGGTGGCTACTCTTCGCTGCAGTGCGTGGGCCTCTCACTGCAGTGGCCTCGCCTGTTGTGGAGCACGGGCTCTAGGTGCACAGGCTCAGTAGTTGTGGCTCGTGGGCTCTAGAGTACAAACTCAGTAGTTGTAGCGCATGGGCTTAGTTGCTCCACGACAAGTGGGATCCTCCCAGACCAGGGCTCGAACCCGTGTCCCCTGCATTGACAGGCGGATTCTCAACCACTGTGCCACCAGGGAAACCCTAAAGCTTGATTTTGACAATCCTAGTTTTGTGAAGTATTCCAAGTATTTCTGTTTAAAAGCAATACCAAATCTGATGTTAAAACATTTATGTGCTCACCTCTTTAAAAGCTGACAGTGCCCCTTAAGGGATTAGCAGTACTCTTTATAAACAAAAGATTGAATCAGGGGAGGGTGAGAGGATTTTGTAGGACTGGAGATAGACAGCTTTTATAAATGTAGAGTCTTGCAGCATGTATATAAGAGGGAAACGTGTGCTCCCCTGGTGGCGCAGTGGTTGAGAGTCGGCCTGCCAATGCAGGGGACACGGGTTCGAGCCCTGGTCTGGGAAGATCCCACATGCCGCGGAGCAGCTGGGCCTGTGAGCCACAATTACTGAGCCTGCGCGTCTGGAGCCTGTGCTCCGCAACAAGAGAGGCCGCGACAGTGAGAGGCCCGCGCACCGCGATGAAGAGTGGCCCCCGCTTGCTGCAACTAGAGAAAGCCCTCGCACAGAAACGAAGACCCAACACAGCCAAAAATAAATAAATAAACAAATAAATTTATTAAAAAAAAAAAAAAGAGGGAAATGTGTTTTTAAAGGGGACATATTTGGGGAATTCCCTGGCGGTCCAGTGGTTAGGACTACGGCACTTTCACTGCGGAGGGCTCAGGTTCAATCCCTGGTCGGGGAACTAAGATCCTGCAAGCCGTGCAGCCAAAAGTAAATAAATAAATAAAGAGGACGTCTTTTAAAAATCAAATCCAAAAACATCTAAGGATTGGTGGTTATATGGATTGGTTATTTGCCAAAGGCTGACAACAGGGTAGTACTTTATCTTTGTATGGCAGTTGAAAGTAGGAGATTATAAATTCCTGATGACATTGAATACTAAACAAAATATCAAGTTTCCATTTTATCAGACCTTTCTTTTGGAGTGGGTACTCTTTTTACATTTGTGTGATCATTGAACAAATCTAAACTGACATCTCCACAAAGGTTCCCATCAAGTGATCAGTCCTCCCTTTTCCTGTAAAATTTTCCTGGTTGCACAGTGTTAGCTATTTTTCTATGAAAATAGTTTTTGCACTATTACTTCAAATAGATTTGAAGTACATATGAGAAAGTTGAGCTTAGTGAGGTAGGCAAAGCCCTTTTTGTTTTTCAAAAAGACAGCATAGATGACAACAGAGATTTATTTCCATTCTCTATTCTACACGTTCTGAGATATCAAAGAGCCACAAGTGTCTGGCCCAATAGTTTGACCTTCCACTGCAACCCAGGACAAACAGTAAAACCCTTACCTTGAAGTAGGATTATGGGTGCTGCTATTGATTACAAGAAGGTCAGGAGTAATTACATGTAAGATTGAATCATTCAATACATGTTTATTTGGGATTTTGTGATTACGGAATATGCCAGGTACAGAAGAAAAAAATAATCAGATATGAACCTGTATTCAAATTGCTTACCTTCTAGTAAGATAGAAGATCTACATTAGGAATACAGTGTAGAAAGTTATAAATCCTGTTAATATAGGTAAAATGTAGTGGGAAGCTAGCTTTATATACTGCAACAGTATATTATTGAAAGGAGGAAATAATGCCATTTGTGATGATAAATCCTCTTTATCTCTCTTGATATTCTTAAGAGCCTGTGTCCTATGTTCTGATTCTTAGCTTTCAACTCACTTCCTTTCTGCATAGATGGTGCAGGTGATGCATTTCCTTTGTACTAATCTGAATTCTTTTCAGTTGTATTGGCTTCCACAATGTAGGGAAATCTACTGGCTTTTTTATAACTGAGAAGACTCTTTCCATCTCACATCTCTTTTCCTACATGTTGGCTTAGTTTTAGGCTAGGCCTTCTCTAGATGGTAGAAAGATGGCAACTCCAGTTTCCTATCTTACTAGCCTAACAACCCAAGCAGGAAAAAAGAGTCCCCTTTTCTGTAGATTTAGCCAAAGGCCTGTAGCTGGTGTTCATTGATTCTGTTAGGCCTTGCTAGGGTCTTGTGCCCACTCCTGAATCAGTCACTTTGGCCAGAGAATACTGTATTCTCTTTGGCCAGGCCAGATTCATATGCCCATTTCTAGAGCTAATGGGTAAGGTCATCCCCTTCTGTACACATGGACCGGGAATGGGTTGGATCCCCAAAGGAAAAGTGTGGGTGTCATGTTGAAAAAAGAGGTTGATATTTTGCAGACAGAAAAGTAACGAGAGCTCACTACACTTTTTGCATTCCTCTGGGTACCTCAGAATAGAGGTAGGGTGGTGGTCAGCTAACAGTGACACAATTCTTGGTGCCTCTACATGAATTAGGGGTAATAATTAAGCTTATGCAATGTTTAAATGGGAGGAAAGACCTCTCAAGGATTGTTAATTCCAACAGTAAATATGCTGTCTTTCTTTTCTGCATTATGAAGCTCAACTAAACTATACATAGTAAAAAGTAAAATACATAGAGCAACATCTAACAGTTCAGTTCCTTGAAGCAGTAAAGCCCAGCACCATGCTGAGATGAGACTAGACTGTCTGCCTGAGTCATTACAGCTCAGTAGCCATTAGCTCTTATGCAGAAAGCACGGCAGAGGAGCATGAAGCAACTGGTAGAGATGCCTCAGAAGTGTCAAAAAGTGTTAGTCTCTCTTCCTCCAAAAAATAAGGGGAACTTTTCCGACTTGCATTAGCTTTTGTTAATAGGATTGTGTAAGGAGTCTTAACTCAATTAATTAAAGGTAGACCGAACGTTCTTTTTTTTCTCCCACATTTGTGTCCCTGACCCCACTCCTTCTAAGGCCTCTGTCCTTGTAGCAATTCAGCATCCTTGTAAGCAGAGTATTCATACCCTTTGTCTCTTCTCACCCTTTTCAGGGTTGTATTTCTATGCTGTGGCCTTAAAATTTCAGAAAGGGGAGAAAGCCTTTCAGGGAGCTCTGCTCATCCCGTTGTGCCACTGAGTCCCCTTGGCGCTTGGATAAGGAAATGTAGTCAGAAGAGTGCAAATGCAGGCTCAGTCAGCTCCTTTAAATACCTTTGAGGTATATATCTATTTCATATTGTACGTTAGGAATTTGTGTTTCTTCAGTATTGTAAAAAGTCAGATAAATAGGGAAAGTTAAATATAGAATTAAGCAAAGACCATTTCGTTTTTAGAGGAAAAAATATCTGTAGTCATAAGCCTAGAAGTAGAGATAGATTGCTTAATATAGATTTAAAACCCACGATATACTGCTAATCTGATTCCTGTCCTGGTTTGCAATTCCACATCTGACATACAGACTTACATTTATTTTCTGTGTAGCTGAGGAATTCCCAGCTCCAACTCTTAAGTCACAGAATCCTGTGCAAGCACCACCTTATGCTCATGGTGAGTGAGGACTAGTCGACCAGCCTAGGGATTTATGGGAAATCCATAGTTTTTGTCCTATTACTTTTAAGTGCCACATTGTTGTTGCAATTAGTAGCTGAGTTTCCTCTTTGACTTCAAGAATTCTTTCTATGTAATCTATTTTTTAAAGGTATAGTAAATAGAAACATGTCAACAGATAAATGCATTCCAGCTGAACATTTATTAAGCTTTTTGGTTTTAGCCACCCCCAAATCAAGCCAACTTGTCCAGTTGGTAGGTTTGTAACCATTTTGCCAAAAATTGTCTTGAGTCTTGGAATAGGAGTTGGCAAGTCTTACCCAAACCCTTTTAAAATGTATTCAAGAAATGGGAGAAGAAACAACTATGATAATATTATAACTGTTGTGTTATCTGCCCTTCGGCGTCTAATACCTGTCCTTTCTATAGCCCCTCCCCCTAGGTCTGGATGGAGGATACTTTAAAGTGAAATGACAGACCAGGAGAATAACAACAACATCTCAAGTAACCCCTTTGCTGCTCTTTTTGGCTCCCTGGCTGATGCCAAGCAGTTTGCAGCAATCCAAAAAGAGCAGCTGAAGCAGCAATCTGGTAAGTGGACGAGCCAGTAGCAGCAGATGAGATGACCGAGAATGGCGTCTTCCCAAATTAAGTATTCTTTGGGTCCTTAATTGCAACTAGAATTTAAGTTTAGGGCAGAAGTGTTTTCTTTGTTCGTATTTGTTGTTTGTTTTGTTTTGGGTTCTTCTCCCTGTCCTATCCCCTGCATGAAAAAGAGACCAGATAACAGGTGGTTCCAGAGGAACAGATGCCAGTCATTATCCCAAAGCTGTCAAGCTCTTTTATTTTAAAAATCACCTAGTGAAAGATACTTAACAAAGATACTAATTTTTTTTCACATAGGAAACTGAGGTTATAGGCGTAGGTGCGGAAAGCAAGTCACATGCAGCTGTAGAAAGCAGATGTGTTGAAGGAAGAATTTTAAAAGCTTTTTGGCCTGTAGAGAAATAAATGAGATTTGTTCTTAAGCCAAGTGCTTCAGAGTCTATCTCAAGCAGAACGTTTCTTTCACTCCATAGAGTGGCCACTTTCATAACTTACTGCTTTCAGAACAGACATCTAGGAAAATCTGATCCTTAACCTTAATGTGAAGAAAATTAGGATAATATCTTACTAATCAGAACAATGATTTTCCTCATCTGGGACCAAAATTAAGATCAAGTCCAGCTCCCTCCTATAAGGTAACATATGGACTAGAAGTAGGGTGCTGTTTCTCAAATGTATTCATCTTCTGAGGGTTTTCACGATCTTTCAAGCCAGAAATCGCTCCCCTTCTCCCTCCTCCAAAAAGGATAATAGTGTGATTGTTTTTAGGAAAGGAGAAATGTTTATATTTTCCCTTTATTTTGTTTATTTCTGAAGTATTCAGATACGTAGCTAAGTTGTGGCCTTACTCTCTGATTAAGATTGAATGAAAAGGAGGTCAGGGGACTTCCCTGGTGGCACAGTGGTTAAGAATCCGCCTGCCAATGCAGGGGACGCTGGTTCAAGCCCTGGTCCAGGAAGATCCCACGTGCCGCGGAGCAGCTAAGCCCGTGCGCCGCAACTACTGAGCCTGTGCTCTAGAGTCCGTGAGCCACAACTACTGAGCCCGCGTGCTGCAACTACTGAAACCTGCACGCCTAGAGCCCATGCTGTGCAACAAGAGAAGCCACCACGATGAGAAGCCCGCACACCACAACGAAGAGTAGCTCCTGCTCACCACAGGTAGAGAAAGCCCACGCACAGCAACGAAGACCCAACACAGCCAAAAATAAATTTTAAAAATTTTTTAAAAAAAGAAAAAGGAGGTCAGGGGAAGACACATGAGTAGTAGACAAAGTGATGGATGAAACAAGGGAGAAAAACATGTAATGCTGACTTTTTTCATGTGATAGAAAGAGGCAGCTCTGAGTCTCCGCCTCTGAAAACTTTCCCAGATTTCTAATATATAGGATCAGAATGGGAAACCCTGGATTAAGAGATTGTAGGAGAGAATGGAGAGTGAGGAGTTAGAAAAATAAGGAAATGAGAAAATAAAGTTTTTAAGTATGTGGTTGAGGGAAATTTTGCTAATCAGCACCTATTACTCTTGGAATTCAGAAGGGAATAGAGTGGTATAGGAATAGAGTGACAGAATGTTCATCCTTCTGGCTATAAACAGACATAAGGCTGGCTAGGTTTGGGAGCACTGCAGGCACCAGGCAGTGGGGACAAGTCAGGTGCATGCCCTTCTGTTACTATTTTGGCACCTCATCGTCTTAGTTTGTTTACAGTGAGTTAGTCAGGCCACCTGACCTAACCCGTTTTCCACCAGCAGTTAGTACTCTACCAAAACCTTTGGTCTCCTTTATTGAGCTTCACTTTTACTAAAGTCAACACAGTGAAGCAACTCTTGCTTCTTTTGTTTTTTAAGATATTTTATTTTATTTTTTATTTATTATTATTTCTTAAAAATAATTTATTTGGCTGCGTCGGGTCTTAGTTGCGGCATACAGGATCTTCATTGCGGTGTGAGGGCTTCTCTCTAGTTGTGGTACACAGGCTCCAGAGCGCGCAGACTCAGTAGTTGCGGCACACAGGCTCTCTAGTTGTGGGGCATGGGCTCTAGAGCACGGGCTTAGTTGCCCCACAGCATGTGAGATCTTAGTTCCCCAAACAGGGATCGAACCCATGTCCCCTGCATTCAAAGGAGGATTCTTTTTTTTTTTTTTATAAATTTATTTTATTTATTTATTTTTGGTTGCATTGGGTCTTCGTTGCTGCACACAGTCTTTCTCTAGTTGCGGCGAGTGGGGGCTACTCTTCATTGCGGTGCGCGGGCTTCTCATCGCAGTGGCTCTTGTTGCAGAGCACGGGCTCTAGGCGCGTGAGCTTCAGTAGTTGCAGCTCAGTAGTTGTGGCTCACGGACTGTAGAGCACAGGCTCAGTAGTTGTGGAGCATGGGCTTAGTTGCTCCACAGCATGTGGGATCTTCCCGGACCAGGGCTCGAACCCGTGTCCCCTTCATTGGCAGGCAGATTCTTAACCACTGCGCCACCAGGGAAGCCCCTCGAAGACAGATTCTTAACCACTGGACCACCAGGGAAGTCCCACAACTCTTGCTTCTGCGAGTTTTGCCTGGACTTTTAGAGTTAACTGTTTTGTCAGTAGAGGTAAAAAGCAGATGCAGACTTGTGTGTAGCTTTTAATGAACAACCTACTTATATACCCCTTTAGCGTGAGTGCCATTCTGAGAAGCTCTTGTAAGTTGCTTTATAAAAAAATAAAAGGATACAATCAATAAGAAAAAAGTAACTCATTGGAAAAACAACAAAAGTTAGGAACAGGGACTTCCCTAGTGGTCCAGTGGTTAAGACTCCGTGTGCTCCCAATGCAGGGGGCATGGGTTCAATGCCTGGTTGGGGAACTAAGATCCTGCATGCCATGCCACACAGTGCGGCCAAAAAAAAGTTAGAAATGATTTATATATGATAATCAAGTTACTTTAAAAATCCAGTCTCGGGCTTCTCAGGTGGTACAGTGGTTAAGTATCCGCCTGCCAATGCAGGGGACACAGGTTCGAGCCCTGGTCCGGGAAGATCCCACATGCTGCAGAGCAGCTAAGCCCGTGCGCCACAACTACTGAGCCTGTGCTCTAGAGCCCTTGAGCCACAACTACTAAAGCCCATGCACCTAGAGCCGTGCTCCACAACAAGAGAAGCCACCACAGTGAGAAGCCTGCGCACCACAACGAAGAGTAGCCCCCGCTCGCCTCGACTAGAGAAAAGCCCACGTGCAGCAACAAAGACCCAGTGCAGCCAAAAAAAAAAATCCAGTCTCACTAATAATTAGAGAAATGCCCATTAAAAGAACAATTAGGATAGTTTTTAGTCTATGAAGTTTTGTTTTTTTGGTTTCATTTATTTATTTATTTATTTATTTATGGCTGCATTGGGTCTTCTTCGTTGCTGTGCGCAGGCTTTCTTTAGTTGTGGTGAGCGGGGACTACTCTTCATTGCAGTGCATGGGCTTCTCATTACGGTGGCTTCTCTTGTTGTAGAGCACGGGCTCTAGGCGCACAGGCTTCAGTAGCTGTGGCACACAGGCTCAGTAGTTGTGGCTTGTGGGCTCTAGAGCACAGGCTCAGTAGTTGTGGCGCACGGGCTTAGTTGCTCCGCGGCACGTGGGATCTTCCTGGACCAGGGCTCGAACCCGTGTCCCCTGCATTGGCAGGCGGATTCTTAACCACTGTGCTACCAGGGAAGCCCCAAGCCATATTTAATATAATTAAAGGCATACTGATCTATTGGGTAATTCTTTGCCCACTAGGATTCTGTAGGGAAGATAGTGTTGCTACTATTGGCATTTTGGAATACAATTAATTATGAGTATAAAGAATAAAACTTTTGGTTTTTAAAATGTAGATTTTATAACCAGGGATTTCAGAATTCTGTATTTAAAATGTTTCCTGATACAACTCAATAGCAAAACAAACAAACAGTCCAATTTAAAAATGGGCACAGGATCTGAATAAATATTTTTCCAAAGACGACATACAGATGGCCAACAGGTACATTAAAAGGTGCTCAACATCACTAATCGATGAAAAAAAAACTGTCACTAATTGGGGAAATGTAAATCAAAACCACCTCACACCTCTTAGAATGGCTATTATCAAAAAGACAAGAAATAACAAGTGTTGGCAAGGATGTGGAGAAAAGGGAATTCTTGTGCACTGTTGCTGGGATTGTAAATTGGTGCAGGCACTATGGAAAATAGAATGGAGGTTCCTAAAAAAAAATAAATATAGAACTACCATATGATCCAGCAATTCCACTTCTGGGTATTTATCCAAAGAAAACAAAAACACTAATTCAAGAAGATATATGCACCCCCATGTTCATTGCATCAGTATACAATAACCAAGATGTGAAAACATCCTAAAGGTCCATCCACGGATGAATAAAGAAAACGATGTAATTACATACACACACACACACACACACACACACATACACGCACACACACGCATATTATTCAGCCATAAATAAGAAAGAAATCTTGCCATTTGCAACAACAGGTGAACAGTGGTTGGACCTTGAGGGCGTTCTGCTGAGGGATATAAGTCAGAAAGACGAATACCATATGATCTCACTTATGTGGAATATTAAAAAAAAAAAAGAAACAAGCTGATAAATACAGAGAATAGATTGGTGGTTGCCAGAGGCGGGGCGGGGGGGGGGGCGGGGGGGGATGGGCAGAATAGGTGAAGGGTTTCAAAAGGTACAAATTTCCAGTTATAAAATAAAGAATCCATGGGGATGCAATGAACAGCATGGTGACTGTAGTTAACAATACTGTATTGTGTATTTCAAAGTTGTTAAAGTCGATCTTAATCCTTACCACAAGAAAAAAATTTGTAGCTATGTATGGTGACAGACATTAACTAGATTTATTGTAGTCATCATTTAACAATATATATAAATGTCGAATCATTATGTTGTGCAGCTGAAACTAATATGTCAATGATACCTTAATTTAAAAAACAAAAGATGTTGCCTGACTTGAGATGTTCACTAATTAGATAGTTAACTTGTTTAACACCCAAAATTATCCTCCTCTTGGTTACATTTATCATGTGTACTTGGTTTTCTCTTAAAGAGAGCATTGTAACTGTTAATGACTTACATTTTCTGGCAGATGAACTCCCAGCCAGCCCAGATGACTCAGATAATAGTGTGTCAGAGAGCCTGGATGAATTTGATTACTCTGTGGCTGAGATTAGCCGCTCATTCCGTTCACAGCAGGAAATATGTGAGCAACTCAACATCAATCACATGATCCAAAGGATCTTCCTCATCACTCTGGACAACAGTGAGTTACATATTTGCAGCCAGTGTGTTTATTACTCTGCCCTTCCTGCTTGGGCTAGGGACTTGCTCCTAGAAACTTATTGTATCTGATGGTTAAACAAACCCATCATACTCCCTGGAACACAGGGTTTATATTTCAAGGAAGCTTTTAATGTGACCTAAAGCAGAATTTTGACACAGATACAACTTTCATTTCTATTTTGATACTGACTGGGCCATGTAGCTACTGCCTTTACTACCTTAAAAGGGAAATGGGAATGGTAGCTAAATCCATTTTCTTCTCAGAGGTGACCTAAACATTTAGATGAAAGCCCCAAGAAGGGTCAGATAGTGTTTCCCCTCTGTGCCCTATCTGTAGTTAAACCCCAGAATTAGTGCTGATGTCTGGGATTTACTCTTTAGATATCATGGTGTTAGGTTTATAACAAAGCACATATTCTTGAGGGGTAAAAAAGATTTAAATCTTTAGATACTGCTCTGTATGTCAAGATCATTCTGATGTTACCTGAGTCAAACTTGGGGTTCAAGAGAAATGCCATCAAGATCAGTTGTCTGTATAAGACAGAAGCATTATCCTTAACCTACCAGATTAAAACCATTTCCCAGGTGACCCAAGCCTGAAAAGTGGGAATGGCATCCCCAGCCGTTGTGTGTATTTGGAAGAAATGGCAGTAGACCTGGAAGATCAAGACTGGCTTGATATGAACAACGTAGAGCAGGTACAATTCTTAACATTCCTTACATGTGCCTTCAGCAAAAATTAACCTTGCAGCTGAACTCTGCTTACCTTTCTACAACCATGGCTTTGCTTAGCTCCATCTCTTACACTGTTTGTGGTGTTCCTCTTTTGGAATCTTCTCATCTACCATGGTCCCATGTCCAAATCTACCCATCCTTTAAGACCTAGTTAAAATGCCATCCTGTTTACAAAGTTTTGCCAAGTAGGAGTTATTTTCTCCTCTGGGCTCCGGCAGTAATCTCCATGCATCTCTTACGGGAATTGTCTCTTTCTGTCTCATGTCTTGGCTTCTTTATGAACCTGTCTTCTCTCTCCCGTAGACACTAATTTATCAAGGCCAAGGTCCATCTCTTTTTTAATATCTTTTCCAAAATCAAAACAATGCATTTTACCTTACAGGTGCCTAATTAACATTAAAGGAATAAAAGTTTAATAGGGAAGACTTGACAACTTGTAGTTTAACTTTATAGTTGGATTGGCCAAAAAGTTCATTCGGGTTTTTCCGTACGATGGTATGGGAAAACCCAAACGAACTTTTTGGCCAACCCAGTACATTTAAACTGTGTTTATATAAGTCTGAGTGAGGTCAGCAGTGATGCAGAGTAGTAGATTTCACATACGAGTTTAATCTCCGATTCTCCACACCATTCAACAAATATTCTTTTAATGCTTACTCTGTGCTAGGGGCTATGCTAGACACTTAAGCTTGCTTTAGAATAACTACATAAACAACTAGATTTGTATATGTAATACTTTCTAAAGTAATGATACACTGAGCTCTTTTTTCCCCATTTGTTCTGTGTTCTGTGATTCTCATAATAACCTGTGTCAGAATTATCTTTTATATCTTGATGTTCTAAAATAAACTTTGCAGTGGTCAGGGGAGATAAATTAGGAGTTTGGGATTAAGAGATACACACTACTACATATAAAATAGATAAACAACAGGGACCAACTATATAGCACAGGGAACTATATTCAATATCTTATAATAACCTATAATGGAAAAGAATCTGAAAAAGAATATCTATATATGTGTGTGTAACTGAATCACTTTGCTGAACACTTGAAACTAACACATTGTAAATCAACTATACTTCAATAAAAAATACATCAAAAAAATTTAAAAATAAATTAACTCTGCAATGATTTAGTATTTTTGTTTATTTGTTTTTCTTAATAGGCCGTCTTCACTCGCTTATTACTTCAAGATCCAGGCAACCACTTGATTAACATGACCTCTTCTACAACGTTGAATCTCTCTGCTGATCGAGATGCAGGGGAGAGGCACATTTTTTGTTACCTTTATTCCTGTTTCCAAAGAGCCAAGGAAGAGGTAAAAGAATGATCCCTATTGAGTACTCCATTGTCCTCTTGGGTATGACTTTAACACATAAGCCAGAGAGTTGGATCAATGTCTTTTTTTTTTTTTTTGGCTGTGCCATGCAGCATGCGGGATCTTCCCCAACCAAGGATCGAACCCACACCCCCTGCAGTGGAAGCACAGAGTCTTAACCACTGGACCACCAGGGAAGTCCCAAGATCAGTGTCTATTATATCAATTTATATACATCATATTATATGTGGAACTGGATATCAGAGGCACTGTTAGTTTATCTTCTAAAGTTTTAGTCTCTCCTTTCTGTGGCTTGGGGTCTACCCCTTTCCCCAATTAACAAGTGCCTCCTATTATTCTCTCCACAAACGTCTTAATATATCACACCCTTATTAAAAAACGGTCTGATAAATTCATTTCCACTAAGGTGTATATAACAGAGTAGACTAAGCTTGATCACTTCCAGCATTAGAATTTCTAACAGGTGATTCCTTAAACCAAAGAATGAACTCTCATGGCTTTTCAAGCATCCACAGGAAAGCACTACTGTTTTGGGACACAGTGTCTTTTCCCTTCTATTTGCTATATCTGTCCTTGTGCCAGGTCACAGAGCTAGCCTCTTCCCTCTTTTCATTGCTGTTTCCAGATTACCAAAGTTCCAGAGAACCTGCTACCCTTTGCAGTGCAGTGCAGGAACCTCACTGTGTCCAATACCCGAACAGTTCTCCTCACCCCAGAGATCTATGTTGACCAAAACATCCACGAGCAACTGGTAGATTTGATGTTGGAAGCCATCCTAGGAGGCCGTGAGTACATAAGCAACATCTATGAGCTTCTACATTTGATTTCCAAGTGTAACATTCCTCTGATTGCATTAGAAAGCCTCAGAGCTACTATGGTTCCAGCGTAAATTAAGGAAGAGAGCTCACACCTTGACCTTTGAGGTTGAATACCAATAAAATTATCAAAAGTATCAGAAGAGTAAAGAGCTGTGTGTAAAGGCGTCTAAAAATTCTTATGGCCTCCCCTCTCTCTCTTTTGTCTTCTGTCAGATTTTGAAGGTGTAGCTGAGTTTCTGGATGAGGTCATCGAAGCCTTGATACTGGATGAGGAAGTTCGAACATTTCCAGAAGTCATGATTCCAGTGTTTGATATTTTATTGGGCCGAATAAAAGATCTAGAACTCTGCCAGATCATGTTGTACGCATATCTGGACATTCTTCTGTATTTCACTAGGCAAAAGGATATGGCAAAGGTAGGTCTGAAAGCTCATATGTATTCAGTTGAGTTGGAAGCTTAATACTCTATGCTTCCCTATCCTGAGGGCAGTGTAATATTGCCTATGGAATAAGAGAAAGATACATTGGTTGTTGTATAGTCTTAACTCTTTGAGGCCCTCTCATCCCATCATTTATCTCATCATACAGACAAATAACTAGGCTTGTCTTCTCCTACAGGTTTTTGTAGAATACATTCAGCCCAAGGATCCTAGTAATGGGCAGATGTACCAGAAGACCTTGCTGGGAGTAATCCTGAATATCTCCTGCTTATTAAAGACTCCGGGTGTAGTAGAAAATCATGGCTACTTCCTGAATCCATCTCGTTCCAGTCCCCAGGAGATCAAAGTACAAGAGGCCAACATTCATCAGGTGGAGCTGTTTACCGGTGTATCCCAGCCCCCTGATCTTAGATTAAGTATCGTTTCCTCAGAAAGCAGATGCAGATAAGGCTGCTTGAGCCTCTTTGGGAAAGCAGATCAATCTGGTTGGCTCTCTACCATAATCATGTCCAGAAATGGCCCTCTTTTTAGCAGGCGCTAAGAGCAGGGGACAAACCTTTGTGTGGTTGAAGAGTAAGCTGCTGCTCTTCTTTGCCCTGTGCTGTAGCACAGCTACCTGCTCTCAATCCTCGTTTTTCTCACCAAGCTATTTCTTATAACTTTAGCTCCTAAAATCTTCTGATTGAACTCCAGCTTAAAAGCCAAATTGTTTTCCCGTTCCTCCTTCTACTTATGTCCTCTCTTTTTGGGCTTCTTAGCATAAATTATGGTAGAAGTCTGGCCAACATATGGCAATAAATGGTTGAATTGGGGGCAGTTTAAATCTCCCGTCATCACAACTTTCTAAAGCAGGGGTTAGCAAATTATACCAGTGGCCAAATCCAGCCTGCCGTCCGTTTTTGTAAATAGTTTTATTGGACCCAGCCATGCCCCTGTGTATATGTATTGTTTATGGCTTGATTTCATGCCACAGTGGTAGAGTTGAATAGTTGCTACAGAGACCATATGGCATGCAAAGCCAAAAATATTTATCATCTGGCCCTCTGCAGAAGAAGTTTACCATCCCCTACTCTAAAGCTGTGTAAATGCTACCTGCAGTTGGACAGCTCATCAGGAAATCTCTTAAAAGTTCCCAGAAAAAAAAAATTTTTTTTTTTTAATCAGAAATGGTGGCGTAAGGCACAGGGAGAGTGAGGGAGAAGATTAGGATTCGTGTATTTTTGGAAATTGCCAGTGGCTAAGATTTGAGAGTAACAAATATTAGGATTGTGAAACTGGAATGTTCTGTGGTTGTGTTTTCTGGTTAAACAGTTCATGGCTCGGTTCCATGAAAAGATCTACCAGATGTTGAAGAACTTACTCCAGCTCTCTCCAGAAACCAAACACTGTATCTTGTCCTGGCTTGGAAACTGTTTGCATGCAAATGCAGGCCGCACCAAGATTTGGGCCAATCAGATGCCAGAAATCTTCTTCCAAATGTATGCCTCGGATGCCTTCTTTCTGAATCTGGGTGCTGCTCTCCTGAAGTTATGCCAGCCATTTTGCAAACCCAGATCTTCTCGGCTCCTCACCTTTAATCCCACTTACTGTGCCCTGAAGGAGTTGAATGATGAAGAACGAAAAATAAAAAATGTACACATGAGAGGTAAGGGGGAGCTGGTCTTCTCAAAACTGTGTGTGCGTAACATCTAAGCCATTCACTTCTATATCCTTTTTCACAGAGGTCCCTCTTTATCAAAGAAGATGAGGCAAAAAGAAAAGCTATTATGAGTTTTAAAAAGACAAACTTTTTAAAACTGTTATTTTTTAGATGTTGTCCTTTAATGAGACCTTCTGTCTGAATTTGGCAGACTTGGATATTCGCTCATTCATTCATTCTTTATGAAAATGAATAAAGTACAGTCCCTGTCCTTTTTGAACTCAAAGTCTCCACGGGAAGGCAGATATGTTAACAGATCATCATAATATGGTCTAGGGCTAATCTACAGGAGCACAGAGGAGGGAGTAAATGATTAATTCTACAGAAGCTGGAGGTCTTCATAGCTGAGTCCTGAAAAATGAGTTGGGTTTATCAAGCAAAGGAGCAAAGGAGGCCCTTTATATAGAGGGAAAAACAAGTATGAAGGTACACAGCTGTGTAATGTCTTAACTAAGGAACAGTGAGAAGCTCAATGTGGCTGGAACAAGGGGTAGGTGGGGGAAGGGGTATGGGAATTGGCAGGAAATATTAGCCTAGGGAGGAAGAATATTGGGGAAAACTCAAACAACACAGAGAAGTGAAAAGAAGAAGATAAATCACTCTTAATTCTACCACTCAAAATGAATCACTCAATCTTGATGTATTTCCTCCCAGTTTTATAACTCTTCTAATTATAAAAGTAACACATGCTCAAAAGCAAATAATCTTAAATACAGAAAAGCACAGAATAGATACAAATGATCTATTATCTATCCCCTGGAAAAATCTACAGTGCTATCATTCCTTTTAATTGTTGGTGATTTCATGATCAAGCTAAAGAGATTTAACTGTATTTCTATAAACTGAGAAGCCAAATTACATTTTTAGACAAGAGAGTAGGAATGTGAGAAGATTTGTTTTTAAGAAGGTATTACTTAATTCACTGATAGCAGGATGGAAGTTGAACTAGAATAAGGGGACACTGGAGCCAAGATAGATGTCTGTGGCAAGCCATTTACTCTTCCTTTTAATTTCTTTGAGGTTTGGACAAAGAAACCTGTTTGATCCCAGCTGTGCGGGAGCCAGAGTTTCCCCAGAACTACAACCTTGTAACAGAAAACCTTGTCCTGACAGAGTACACCTTGTACTTGGGATTTCACAGGTAACTGCTCTGATGTCATTAAGAAAGAACTGCTTGGTTGTGTTGATAACCAGAAGGTTGAAAGTGCATCTTACAGCTAACAATCTCACTTTATTCTGAAGGCTGACATTAGGATCTAGTAGGAAAAGGGCATTATATGCATTTATTTGTGTCTACATGAAGCAGCTTTATCCATATAACTTGAATTTATTTTTAATTTTTGACCTGTTAAACTTTTTAAAATTAAAGATACACTAGTATTTTTCTCTAAACTTGCACATTTTTAAATCACCATCTTCCTTTTGTCATCTGCTAAAGTGGAATTGTTTTCATTTAACATTTCACATTCTGCTCTTGAATTTTCATTACTTATTACTCCTGATGAAAAAAGAGAAAGCTTTACGCTATGGTATAGAGACAAAATTGACAAAATTAAATGTGTATAAGGTATTTCAATAAGATCAGTAGGAACATAAAAATCTATGTATCAAAGATAAGGAGGATTCTGGAAGTGTGAAGATTTGAGAGCTAAAGTATATGACTTCCAAAAATGGTCTGGTTCTGGCTAACCGTATGTTATTCTATGATTTTTTTTTCCCTCTGATTTAGCTGATTGTGACAAGTATAAATAAGGGGAGAAAATAGCTACTCACTCACAGTCTATAGGAAGGTATATTGAGGACAGCAATTTTTAATGCCTTTTCGGGATACTTAAACTGACACAGCATTTTTCAAAACTCAGCAAATTTTTGGAAAAATGAAATTATATCTTTATTAGAGACATTTTCTATCCCTATCATTGACATTTTAAGTGAGACAATAGATAACAATTTAGCATGTGTTTAACCTGTTCAACCACGTAGATTCAAACACAAAAATGAATGTCATCTAGTTTCCCAGTATTGACTAGCTAACCCTAGACGTTATCCACGAGGCCAAGAATGACTTTGGACTGTACACATAGACACAACTATCTATAACATTGAATTATGGGTCTTCCTTTCATTAGAGAACACTTGGCTGACCCTTCTGGAAGAATCATTTAATTTTATATTGAGCATCAGAGGACTGGAAGCTGCTCTTAGGCTGCATCATAGGTGGCTGCTGGTTGATATGTGGTCATTAGTAATCTAGACTCCTTTCTCACCAGCGTTAGTTCTCTACTAACCATGGAAAGACTGTCTTTATAACCACATCCAGGTACAATCATTGCACTTGTGTGGTGTCAAACTCTCCTGCTGGGCTTCTTGTACTTTGCCTGATCGTTATATATTGTACATAATAAAAGCCCAATCTACACCCTGCTCAACCGAGCCATTCTATGGATGGTGCATTTCAGCCGAAGACAACTAATCTATGTAATTAGATTCAATTCTTGAACACTTGGTAACATTTTCCCGGTGCTATGCCCCCACCTCTGTCCTGTCAATAACTTCTGTGATTGCCTTCTGTGTCATCACAACTGCAGCTCCCTACATCCTAAAAGGGAATAATAGAATAAATAAGTGAGGATTTGGTTTTCAAAAATGGTCTGTAAGGGAGGATGGGAGGGAGGTGCAAGAGGGAGGGGATATGGGGATATATGTATACGTATAGCTGATTCACTTTGCTATACAGCAGAAATTAACATTGTAGAGCAATTATACTCCAATAAAGATGTTAAAATTAAAAAAAACGGTCTGTACTCAACTGTCCCTATATGAGCCTCCTGACCCAGCCTTTTCTGCTTTCTTGGGGGCAGGTTGCATGATCAGATGGTAAAAATCAACCAAAATCTGCATCGGCTGCAGGTAGCCTGGCGGGATGCTCAGCAAAGTTCTAGCCCTGCTGCTGACAACCTCCGAGAGCAGTTTGAACGACTGATGACCATCTATCTTTCTACTAAGACTGCCATGACTGAGCCGCAAATGCTGCAAAACTGCCTAAATTTGCAGGTGTCCATGGCTGTTCTCCTAGTTCAACTGGCCATAGGCAATGAGGGCTCACAGCCGATAGAGCTAACTTTTCCTTTGCCAGATGGCTACAGTTCTTTGGCTTACGTGCCAGGTAAGCAGGCTCTCCCTTGGGAGCTTCCTATTTATAGCCATCTAAGTTTAACTGGGTCACGTTGGAAGTTTAATCCTCAAAATATCCTTCCTTAGTTATCATTCAGCTGTTTTTGGAGAAACAGCTCAAACTTGTAGGTAATGTCTGTTGGTTGAAGCCTGGGGGAACTGACAGCTTGTTCCTCAGCATTGTGTCGCCACTGCTGTGCAGATAAGAAAATAGTCTTCAAAGGATGAAGTGCGGTCAGGGTTTTCAGAGCTGTTAGTTTCTATCATTACTATTGTTTGTCGTTCAACTTACAAATTTATCTGTCTAACCCACCCCCCTGTGCTATTCTTTAGAAAAAAAAAGAATCATCTCCTCTCGGTTAACCCAGAAGTGAGATTGTGTATGTATGTATGTATGTTGGTGAGGGGTCGGCAGAAACTGTCCGTCAAAATCAGGTTACATGTTCTTGATCACTGTACCGGTCATCTATTGCTGAGTCACAAATCACCCCAAAACATAGCAACTTAACACAACAAACATTATCACACACAGTTTCCACGGGTCAGTGATCCAGGGGTAGCTCAGCTGCAAGGTTCTGACTCTGGCCTCTCGCGAGGTTGCAGCCAGGCTGCCCACCAGTGCCATGGGGATCTGAAGACTCCACCAGAGCTGGAGGATCTGCTTACGAGCCTAGTTGTGTGGTTGTTGGCAAACCTCAGTTGCTTGCTGGCTTCTTTTCCAGGCCACACAGGACTCTCCTTAGTACTGCTAACGGTATGGCAGGTGGCTTCCCTCAGAGCAGGGAACCAAAATGGAAGCTGTAGGCTTTTATAACCTAATTACAGAAATGACATGCCATCACTTCTGTGTGCCCCATAGTGTGTCTTCTACCCTGGAATAGTGTAGGAGGAGGTATACAAGGGCATAAATACTAGAAGGCAAGGACCAGTGGAGGACCCCGGAGAGTGAAGACCATAGTCATCTAACGTATTCATTTCTATTCAAGATTCTTTTTCATCTAAAGGGTTATTTTAACGCACAGTTAACCTTGAGTGTGGAAGTATAATGTCTATCAGTATACTTTCTTAAACTGCACTGGTGTGTTAACATTTTATGTCTCTACTATTCTGTTTACTTGGATAAAAATAAAAATTGACTTACATTCAAAGGAGATTCTATATTAATTTATCGTCATTTCTAGTACCTACAAGACATTTGGGGTTTTTTTAACCTTCACTGAGTAGAGTAAAAGGGAGGAATTTAAATATTGCATAATACAAAGAGTCAGATGTTTGGCTAATTCCAGTGTACATTTTCTTTCTCAGAATTTTTTGCAGATAACTTGGGTGATTTCCTCATTTTTCTCCGCCGCTTTGCCGACGACATCTTGGAGACATCAGCAGATTCCCTGGAACACGTCCTTCGTTTTATCACCATTTTCACTGGAAGCATAGAAAGGTGAAGTGCTGAAAGCGTGGCTCTGTCACAGTTTAGAGCTGCAAAACATTCAGAAGACTTCTAAACCAAGAAATAAACAAGCCTGAATCATAAGGGTTTGCCTTCAGAAGTTGTGTTAACATTAATGAATCACCTGACTATCCTTATGGGTAGCCCAAAATCCCACACTTGAGAGGCATAATAAACAAAGGACTTTGCCCACAGAGAATTTGAACCTGCATATAAGGTACCTGATGGGAATTTCATTGCTAGTCCCTGGTTAAAATAGTTACCTTAATGTCAGAGACCTTGCCAGGTGCTAATGATCTTCTAGTGTATGATAGCAAAGTTTGCTCTTAAAATTCTGAGTTGGATGAGCAGTAAACTTGGGTAAATGCTCTCTGATCTCAAGTCTTACCATTCATAGCTTCTAGTCCTCCTTCCCAAAGGAAGACACTCATTGACCTGTGGAGTTGCTTCTCTGATTTTTTGGTGGTAGGCCAAAGGAAACAGTACGTACGTAAGTGAGAATTTGCTGCACAAAGAAGAGATCCACAATCCCCTGAGCCGTGTCAGTGAGACATAGGTAGAAGCCAGTCCTTCACTGAACTGAGCAGACCTAATGAAAAATCATAAGTCAACAAGTATTAGGCGCACATGGTATGCATTATAAGTAACGTGGAATAATAATATCCTGGCCCTTAGCCTCAGAAAGCTTGGAAAGGCAAGTTTATCCCAGATGAAGCTGTCAGAGAATAGTAAATAGTAAGTCATGCATTGTTATAGAGAAGTAAACAGAATGGCGGAGCATTAAATAGAAACTTAAGTACTCACCCTCGTAATTGGTAAGCTGTGATGATCTTAAAGAGCTGAATGGTACACTCTGCATATCCCCCAGAAATTGACCGACTTAAAACTGCGGAGTCGTGTTTTCTCCTGTAACTCTCTGTACAGATGATATATGATGTTTTGACTCCTCGTATGGAGAGAATAGTTATAAATTTGGGAGTCAAATTTTCTGCCTGCTCAGTTTGCTTTCTGCCCTATTCATAGGATGAAGAATCCCCACCTAAGGGCCAAACTCGCTGAGGTGCTGGAAGCAGTGATGCCCCACATGGATCAGACCCCAAATCCCTTGCTGTCCAGTGTGTTCCACCGGAAACGTGTGTTCTGCAACTTTCCCTACGCATCCCACCTTGCAGAAGCTCTAATCAAGGTCTTTGTGGACATTGAGTTTACAGGTAAAGCAGTCTAGAACCAAGAAACTGATACATCGCCGATCAGTTTTTAAATGTCAGGAAACTATCATAAGCCATCATTTATTGAATACTACCATGTGCTACCCTTGATGCTAAGTGCTTTTTTTTCACATTGTTTACTTAATCTGTTGCCATCTGGAAAGTTTTACTCTATTATCCCCATTTACCTATGAAGACATGGGTGCTCAAAAAGATTAAATTATTTATGTCATACAACTATAGTAGAATCAGGTCTCTCTCACCTTAAAAAAGAAAAACGCATACTGTTAACAACTTTACTATAATTTTTGATAGAATCATACTCAAATAAATTAGTCTGTCCAGTTAAAACCCCGGGTCTTTATTTTTCTCTGCCTCAAAATTACAGAATGGTGGATAATGAGACAATGTGCTGATTGAGATATTCTTTTGTCTTATCCAGACGGTCTAACTCTCGTACAGTTTAATTGTTAGATTAAGAATAACAGCAGGCAGCATTCCCTTTCTCTCATGCCCTTTTGAGCTGTAACCCTGAGATGCTATGTCTGAGTAAACAGTACCCCCTCTCAACCAGTAAACAAGATATGCAAAGCAGTTACTTAAGACCCCTTTTAAAGGGGATGTCCTACCAGCCAGTGATAAATACAGTTAACATTAAAGAGACATTTAACACTTTACTGACTGTTTTTCCATATTTGAATTTTGACTTTGTTACTTGCTTACCTCCGAGACTTAGTTTCCTCATTTGTAAAAGGGATTGAAGTGATGGTTGAGGCAGTGTATGTAAATCTTTATAATATATAAGAAGTTGCACAATAAATCATTGCAGTTATCTCATTATACAGCCACTACGACCCTTTGGTTGTAATAATAGAAGGTGTATTATAATTCCTGTTTTGTTTTCTGAGGAAGTGGGAGTTGAGAAAGAGTAAGAGACTTGCATTAAGTGGAGCCAGAAGGAAAACCTAAGTCTCCTGACTCCAAATCCCATGCCCCTCCTTTATTATATGACCCAACCTGTAGAGCTCTGGTGGTACTTCTGGCATGTCAAAAGCAGTATAAGCCTCAGATTTTTAGCTCCTGGCCTGATTTTTCAGAGTAATCAAGAACCAGTTGGCCCCACAGTTGGGATGTTATCCATGAAGAATGTGGGGATTACTTTTAGTAGCCCATTCTGCACATGGCTGGCACTGCCACAATGGCCAGCTCAGAGGCCTCATTCAAAGTCTGATAAGTAGTCTACGTTTGGATATGGAAGCATTTGTTTCCCTTGGCTTTTATTTTGCAGCTCAGTCCTTGTCCTTTTCTGAGTACTGTATCGTTTATATGTCTCCCTCTTGTTCTATCGGTAAGGAGATAAGCAAACACTTGGTTATGACTCTAGGCCTTCATAAACTCCCACAGCAGGTCTTACCGGTAGCCTTGACAACATTCAGAATTTTTATAAAATGGCTACACATAAACATAAGCTCTTGCCTTTTCTCTAATAGCACCACCTTTGCTGATGTTTTGCTCTTACCTTACTGCAGGAGACCCCCATCAGTTTGAGCAGAAGTTTAATTACCGCCGCCCCATGTATCCCATCCTCAGGTACATGTGGGGGACAGATGCCTATCGAGAGAGCATTAAGGTGAGAATGTTTTTGGTGAAACCAAAGTTGAGTTATCTGAGTTTTGCTCCACATAAGCCCCAATGGGTTGTGATTCGGTACTAAAATGGTTTTTTCTTGGGCTGGGACTTACAGGATTTGGCTGACTATGCCTCTAAGAATTTAGAAGCCATGAATCCCCCACTTTTCCTCCGCTTTCTTAACCTGCTAATGAACGATGCCATCTTCCTTTTGGATGAAGCCATACAGGTAAACAAACAAACAAACAAACAAACAGATTTAACTGCCCTTATACTGTCATACATACTTTTTACCTCTTAGTCATAATAGAGCAATCCTTATGCTAGCAACCCCCTAGTACCAGTCTTGGACACCAAAAATTTGCAAGTAGTAATGTACCACCAACCTTGCCCTTGTAGAGTCTGATAGGTATTGTTCCATTAGAGACCAAGACCAAGGGCCTTATGAGCTAGGATGATATTTTGGCAGAGAGTGGAAAAGAAAGTGTGAAAGGCCAAACTAAGGTACAATGGCAGAACTAATCAGTCTAGCACTACAGAAAGAAATCACAGGATCTTCATTCAGTTAGTGACTTTCAACTTTCTTCCATCCCAAGACATTAGTAACAGTGACTGACCAAGGCAATGATCCTTAGCCCTCTTTCCTAAAAGCTTCTGACTTTTATACCACTATTTGAAAAAAAAATCTCTGGTTTGGGTTATTTTTTCACATAAAGACTCCAAGTCATCAGTACTCTTCATCTGTCCGCTGCCTCCCAAATCTTTAGCTATATCTGAAACATGAGTTTTACAGAGTATACACGTGGGGGCCTCTCAGTTCCTTCAGCTTAACCATCCCTTGTGGAGCTGCTTATTGCTCCTATAAAAACTTCCCTTATCTGCGACAGGTGTAAGAAAGGGTAGTGACCCAAAGGGAGACAAAGCAGGTAAATCATGAGGGTAGCCTGTTGGATAGCCCACACATTCCTCGTATTGATTAGCAATCTCCCAGTAGCTTGTATTTAACTTGTGAGAAAATGTTCCTGCTTGTTCATAATCCCATACTTGAAGATTTTAGATCTGTTGCCTTAGAAAACAAGTCCTGTAATAAATAGACCTTTCTAAGCAAGAGCTATGTGACAGAATGACACAGATGGCGTTTTCATGGGACTGTAAGTTTAACATGCTTGCTACAACAGCAAGAGTGGTGAGAGGTAGAGGGTTTTAAATATTTATGGTTCTCCTTCCAGACATTTTTGCATATTTGATAGAGCTTTGTTTTTTGATAAGCAGTTTTGGGGGGTGGTTTTTTTTTTCCATCTTTCATCTTTTTTTTCCCTGTAGCCTGATTGCTTTTACCAATATTTCGTATACTATTTATCCTCATTTCTATTTCATAGACTATAGTATTTCCAGGGGAATTACCCATAAGTCTACCCAGGCTGAAACAATTTTTCCCACAATTTCTTTTTTATCTTTTTTTGTCTTTTTTTTCGTCTTTTTTTTAAGTCTGTGCCTTGCGGCATGCAGGATTCTTAGTTCCCCGACCAGGGATCGAACCCATGTCCCCTGCATTGGGAGCATGGAGTCTTAGCCACTGGACCGCCAGGGAAGTCTCTCCGCAATTTCTTTTTAAACTTCAGCCCTGTGCTGAGAAATAAAGCCTCGTGTCTCTTAGATAGTCCGTGGTTTTCCCAGCTTAGTGGACTAGATTTTAAATAGGACCTCTTAAATATCATCTTCCCTTCAATACACTTTGTTCTCTGATACCTTCCACCTCTGGTTTCTGTAGTATTTGAGCAAGATAAAAATTCAACAAATTGAGAAGGACCGAGGTGAATGGGACAGTCTGACTCCAGAAGCCCGCCGAGAGAAGGAGGCTGGCCTACAGATGTTTGGACAGCTGGCACGTTTCCATAACATCATGTCCAATGAAACAATTGGTACCCTTGCCTTTCTGACATCAGGTAAGGATACAACACACTGCTTTCTCAAAACATGCAGTGGTTAAGATCTGCTTCATTTGAGGGATCAGCCCACTGAGGCTCTGGTGACAGTATCCTCCTCCACAGTCTGAGAGGAAGTGAATCACTAGAGAAGCTTCAAAAAGAATGATGTTGTCCATTGTTGACATGGGAATGAGGAAATAGTCGTCCTCACACAGCTGCCAGAAAGCATAAGTTAGTATCATTTTTCTTGAGGACAACTTAGCCATATCAGTGTATCTGGGGGTGTTTGTGTTACCTGAAAAAAAATATTCTTGAACTCTGGTTAAATGTGGTGGATCAAACAGAGATATTTATCTCTACTCCCTCTAGAGCTGCACTGTCCAGTTCAGTAGCCACCCGCCACATGTGGCTCTCAAGCATTTAAACTTTGGCTAGTCGGAATTGAGATGTGATATAAGTAGAAAATACACACTGCAAGACTTTGTATTTACAAACAAAGTAAAACCTTTCATTAATAATTTTTATATTGATTACATATGAAATGACAACCAAGGATCACCAGACATTTGAGGAAATCCTCTAATGTGAAACACAGATAACACATGAAAACTCTTTAAAACAGGGGTCCCCAACCCCCAGGCCACGGACCAGTATCGGTCCACAGCCTGTTAGGAACAGGGCCGCACAGCAGGAGGTGAACGGCGGGTGAGCGAGCGAAGCTTCATCTGCCGCTCCCCATCGCGCCCCATCACTCGCATTGCCGCCTGAACCATCACCCCACCCCCACCCCCACTCCGTGGAAAAATTGTCTTACATGAAACCGGTCCCTAGTGCCAAAAAGGTTGGGGACTGCTGCTTTAAAATATCTTTATAATCTCAGAGGTATGAGAGAAGATACAGCATACGTAAAACAGAAACAAAGAGGCAATACAAGGGATTATGCAAAGAACAAGAAGGAGCTCTTGGATATTGAAAATATAACTTCAGAAATTTTGAAAAGTCAGTAGAAGGGTTAGAAGATAAATTCAAGGAACTCTTCCATGAAAGTAGAACAGAAAAAGAGATGGAAATTAGAAGAGAAAACAAGAAAATTAAGGATCAATCTAGGACGTGTCAAAAGAGAAAAATGGAGGACGTTATCAAAGAAATAATACCCCCCAAATTCCCCAAAACTAAGAGAGTCTAAATTAAAAGGAGCCACCAAGTACCCAGCACAGGGAATTTTTAAACCCCTGCACTAAGGTGTATATCATTGTGGCATTTCAGAAAATCAGGGTAAAGAGAGCATCCTAAAAGGTTCCAGAGAAAAATCAGGTCATGTACAATGGTTTAAGCATCAAAACATCTTTGAATTTCACAGCACTGACGTTTGAAGCTGGAACACAGTCCTGATGGAAAATATCTTTTCAGCCTAGAATCTTATAGCCAACCAAACAATTTTACCCTGTTTGAGGGTAAAATGTAAGGACATCTTCAGATATGAAGGTATCAGATTTACTTCCGGTGTACCCTCTTTTGAGAAGCTACAAAAGGATAAATATACTCCATCAAAATGAAGGAAGAAAGTGGAATCCTGTAAGAGAGATGCAAAGGAAGTTCCCAGGCTGATGATAGAGGTAGCTTGTATGACCACACCATAGGCCTATAAAACAAGGAGTCCAGATTGGAGTGATGAATGGAAGCTTCCAGAAAGAACATCTCCAAAAACTATTTTTGAGAGTTTTACATTTCTGGTGGAGAGTTTCGAAAGATTTAATGATAGGTACTCTGAAAATAAGCGGGGGGAAAAAAGTATTAAAAAGTATTGGGACTTTCCTGGCGGCACAGTGGTTAAGAATCTGCCTGCCAGTGCAGGGGACACGGGTTCACGCCCTGGTCAGGGAAGATCCCACATGCTGTGGAGCAGCTAAGCCCGTGCGCCACAACTACTAAGCCTGCACTCTAGAGCCCGCAAGCCACAACTACTGAGCTTGCGTGCCACAACTACTGAAGCCCGCACACCTAGAGCCCATGCTCCGCAGCAAGAGAAACCACTGCAATAAGAAGCCCATGCATCACAACGAAGAGTAGCCCCTGCTTGCTGCAACTAGAGAAAGCCCGTGTGCAGCAACAAAGACCCATGCAGCCAGAAATAGTAATAAATAAAACAATTTTTTTAATTAAAAATTTTTTTTAAAAAGTATATATATAATCATTAGAATACTTTGTGGCTCTGCTGTATATGATATTTACATAATCTTAATGACAAAATCTAAATTATTTCACAAAAGATTTGTTTATATATTAGGGCAATTTGTATTTGGGGAAGAGGGACAGCAATGAGAGCTAAACTCTCATCAGTAGTAGAGTCAACAGATAATGACTAAAATTGAAAAATTAAGAGCCAGCAGTACTAAGCAAGCCTTATACTACTTGGTTTGTTGCACTTGGTATTTATTTATTTATTTATTCATTCATTCATTCGTTCATTCATTCATGCTGTGACCTAGCAGTTCCTTACAAATTTGTTGTAGGAAGTAATGTCTACAAGATATGTACACAGTGAAGTTCATCAATTAGTGAAACGCTTATAATAGGAAAAAATTGAAAACAGTCATAATGTCCAGCAATAAAGATAGAGTAAATAAATAACTCATGGTGCAGTCGCACATTGGAAAACTATGTGGCCATTAAAAAGGGTATGAATCGTCACTATCCTATAGAACTTTATGTGATGGAAATGTTTTATAAATCTGGACTGTCCAATACTATAGATACTAGCCACATGTGGCCATTGAACACTTGAAATGTGGCTAGTGTATCTGAAAAACTGAATTTTTAATTTAATTTTAATTAATTTAAATAGTCACATGTGGCCAGCGGCTACCATGTTGGACAGCACAAGAACCAATATTTACTGAAATGGTAAGGTATTTACGATATCGTTAATGAAAAAAGTAAGTTACAGAATATGTACAATATGATAGTCATTTTGTTTTATAAATGTATATGTATGTAAATATGGACAGAAAAACTAGAAGGATATATTAGCAAAATGTTAACAGTGTTCACATCTGAGTAGTAGTTTTTATATTTTGTTTGTTTGCTTTTCCTTGTCTAATATTACTGCGATGAAAATGTATTTTAAAAAATAGCAGTCCCCAGAGGTCTCCAAGTAAAACTCTAAGACATTGTAAGTTGAAGATTGCTAATGGCTTGAGTTTTCACAGACTTTGGTTTTTTTTCCAGAGATCAAATCCCTCTTTGTGCATCCTTTCCTGGCCGAGCGCATCATCTCCATGCTGAACTACTTCCTGCAGCACCTGGTTGGCCCCAAGATGGGGGCCTTAAAAGTCAAGGACTTCAGTGAATTTGACTTCAAACCCCAGCAGCTCGTTTCAGATATCTGCACCATCTACTTAAATCTTGGGTACCTGAGATTTAAATTGGGCAGGCCAGAGGCCTTGCTCATGTTTTAACTGGGGGTTTTGACAATGGAATGACTAGCTGGTAGTTATGTGGAAATAGAAAGGAAATGGTTTGTTTCTAGTTGGCTGATGAAGGAATCTTCTATAGTTTTAAATAATGAGATTTTGTATGACCTGTGGGACGTTATTTGGAATTTCCAACATTCTGCCTTGATCTGTGCAAAGATAAACTTTACTGATTGTTCCATTGTTTGGTAAAGCAGTATATTTTTAAGGCCATGCGATACTTGATAAGACTTCCTTCCTAAAAATTAGAAGAAATCATTCTATATCAAAAGAACATTCATGGTATATAAGTGATGGGGAACTTTGTTCCTCAACCCATCCGTATTGCCCTCTTTGACCTATCCTCTGATGCTCAGTTTCTTTCTGGTGCTGACCTTCTAGGGATGAGGAGAATTTCTGTGCCACTGTGCCCAAGGATGGACGTTCCTATTCCCCAACTCTCTTTGCACAGACAGTCCGAGTCCTGAAGAAAATAAATAAGCCTGGGAATATGATTGTGGCTTTCAGCAACTTAGCAGAGAGAATCAAGGTAAGGAGGAGGATAATTTGCTTATTAACATGTTCAATAAAAATCATGTCAACTCAGCCGTTCTGCTTTTTTATCCAATTTGAGGGGGGAAAAGAGTATTGCGTTGAGAAAATACATATAGCTGATTCTTCCTGATTAGTCAATAGCTAAACTACCATATTCTTTAATAGTACTACTCTTTTCAATATGAGGGTGAGAACAGAAAAATAAGAAGCTTCTACTAAAAACAATTTACAGATTTTTAATAGGCTGTTTTTATGAAAACTTCTATGTACAGTGTTACCAATAGATTTGAAAATCTACAATATTAATGCAGAACTTTTCAGAATACAATTCAAGATTAGTATCTTTTAGTCATTGATTTTTATTGATTTTTCTCTGTTCTCTCTATTTGTAGTTGGTAGTTGGCTTATATAGGAATGGCCATACATTTTAAAGATTAAAATACTGTATTGTACTCAGCTAATCCCTTTCGTTGGAGCAGCTTCATTTGCATTTATGAAGAAGGAAAAATTATGGCACGGAGTCTAATGGAGAACCTTCCTAATTGATAACAGTCTTCCCTTCATTGAGTTACTTATTTATTGAATTGGGCTTCATCTTTGCCTAGAGCTTAGGCAGATGGATCGCTGAGGAACTAAAGTTCAATCAGATGTTGAAGCCACTTTTAAATTCCCATACCTGTTTGTACCTAAAACCGGAAACTGCTTTTCATACACAGACTGCATGAGTAACTCTGTAATTATACGAATAATAACCCCCTCCAACCCCCACCCCTTACAGCCGGGCTGTTGTCAGAAGGATGGATGTTGTGCGTGGTGTGGTTTTTTTTTCCCTGTTAACATTTAAATCCATTTCTGGTCATGGCTGCTAGCAGCTGAGCCAAACTGAAGATTCAGAGTTGGGGCTGAATGTTAAATTTGCTCCTATAGTATCCATATTGGCTTGTTTCGAACATAAAGCTGAGAATTGTTACTGTCGCCGTAAAGGGTTACTAACAATAACCCTTGAAGATTAAGGTATAGTCACTGAGCATTTTGAGTTCAGCTGCTTCTGTGATTTCCCCGTAACTACCCGGTATTTGTGCTCAGTCTCTAGCAGACCTCCAACAACAGGAAGAGGAGACCTATGCAGATGCCTGTGATGAGTTTCTGGATCCCATCATGAGCACACTGATGTCTGACCCTGTGGTGCTGCCGTCTTCCAGAGTCACTGTGGATAGATCCACCATTGCCAGACATTTGCTCAGGTAAGCCAGCCCCCAAAAGCAGCCTCAAGAGTACAGGTGTACATTTGTCTGCTATCATCTTTTTCTCCCAGTACAGTACTGTGCACCCAGTAGGTACTCCACATTGTTGATTTATTAACGTATTGTGTTGAGGAGGCATTTTGGTAGAAGTATATCACTTGATTGTTAAGGATTTCAACATCCAAAACAAGACACCTGTTGAGAAATGCTGGAGCTAACCTTACCTCTTCCTTCCTCAAGGAAATAATTTCTATCAATTATAAAATATGTCAACCTGGAGTATAAGTTGACATGAAATTGTTTTAATTTTACTTTAGTTGTAAAAATATAAAAGACAGATTTAAAAAAAAAAATTCAGGTTTTACACTCATCGTATGGGTTTACCCACATTCTGCTGCAGCTGTTGGACTCAGCCATGGTGACTACAAGTTTTCCCCAGCCTGCCTATTCTAAGTGCAGCATTAGAAAGAAATGGGTACTGAGAGACTCTGCCTATTTAAAATGAAGTTATATAAGTTGACCCAGATCTAGGGAAATAATGTTTTTTAAATATTGGAAAAAAGGATGTTCTACTTGATGGTATTTGGTATTAAGCACTCGCTATATGCATGATACTGTGCTGGGTAGTATGTCTTTTCCAAAGTGTCAGTGAGAATTTATATTTTTATCGTGGCTTCAGAATACAGAGAGAAGGTATATCATCTTACCTATGAGGAAGCCATAATCTGCATTTACTTGAAGAGCAATCAGCTAGCTAAATCCAGTGTCAACCTACAAAGCTTTATCCCTTAACACCTTATACTGTTTCAAGAGTCTGTCACTAAAACTACAAACAGCTCTTTATGCTGACATGATTGTTATAGGGTCTCTGTCTTGGGGAAATGGAATCAAATACCATCTGAAGAGCAATGCTGAGATAAAGTTTGTTAAGCAGAGAGACAAAGTAGCTAAAAAATCTGCAAAAAAACCAAAAAACCTCCCAAATCACTCTCTCTCATCCCATTCTTTCTAACCTCAAGTCAGCACTTGATTCAGAATCATAATACACTCTAGCTTCAGGCTCAAGGTGAGATGCCTAGGTATTCTCTTTTTGGCTGAAGATGTTAGAACTTACGGAAATAACCCCATTTCTCTTTTTCTCTTTGTCTCAGTGACCAAACAGATCCCTTTAACCGTAGTCCCCTCACCATGGACCAGATCCGGCCAAACACAGAACTAAAAGAAAAAATCCAACGGTGGCTCGCAGAGAGGAAACAACAACAAAAGGAGCAACTTGAATAAATACTGTGACCTAAAGAAACCAAAAACCAACCCCAGAGTGTAGATAAACAATTGTTTGTGGTTTCTCTCTTTCTGGTTCTGTTCCTTTCCTTTTTCTTGCTTTCTTTTTTTTTCTTCACCCTTTACTAAATTAGAGAACTGTGCTTTCTCATATTATGATAATTAAAATTCCTAAGAACTTTACAGTGCTGGCTTGCAGGAAATTATACTTATAGCATCACCACGTTTGGAAATCATCACTAATTTTTACCCTTTGTTATATCTCTTCCTGTTCTTTCTTCTTCCTTTTCTTACCTTAAATTACATTAACTTCAACTACTAAAACCTCCTGCCACCTTACTATTTCTCTTCCAAGAACTGCTCAAACATCTTTGGTGAGCACTGCTTTTAAGTGTATGATGTCACATATTTCAGTGACAGCTGATATCAGAATGTCCTGTGTTATCAAGGTATTTACTAGACTTTGTGACCCAGACTTCAGCCCTTTTCCTTGTTACAGCTCTGCAATGTTACAGAATAACATTTTGTATAAAAGCAGATACCTTGATGTTTGAGTAGATTTTTGAATAAGTTGAAAGATGACATGAAAAAAGGAATCTTATGCAACTTCAGTTGGTAGCTCTTAGTTTTGTGTTATCTTGTAACTCAGAGATACCTTGGAGGCCAAACACTCCCCCATGGAGTTGTCATTACCACAGAAAATTTAGCCCTATAATATTTTTAGGAGGATTGGTAGAACAAATTTGCAGTTTTGACACTTTATTCAGAAAATTCCGAGGTGAAAAAAGAAGGCTGTTGGGCCCTTTTCATCTACTGGAAATCAAGGACTAGGCTTGAGTAGAAAAGTTAGGCAACAAACATTGTAACTATGAAAAATGTCATTTTAAGACACTAATAGCAGCAGTATATCTCAGTATATATATATACACACCTACATACACACACCATGTACATTTTTATATTGGTCTAGTGTAAACAGAGTACCACTTTATATTGTCTCTTCCATGGTAAGATGTATGCAGTGTGTGGCCATGTTTACTAACACTTATTCTAGACAAAGTTCTGAGACTGTAAAATGTATATAGTTAACGTTTGTTTAGGCTTATGACCTGACTTCTAAGAGCTGCTTCTAACTCAGCCTTAGGTCATCAATTAACAGAGCAGGAATTTGAGCACAACCTTGTCCACAAACCATTTTAAATACCCACTTAGCCCTATGCAGTTAGTAGATGGATGGGCCCCACTTTGACAAGTTGAGCTTGAGTTCCCTACTCAGTTGTTCAGCTTAACACGCTGAGTGAGGCACATTCCCCTAGGGACTGTCTATATCACTGTCCCTCTAAGCCCGAAAATATAACTAACAAGAAAAGTGGTATGATCTAGAAACAGGGGTCATTGCTTCATTTAGAGGATATTATTGTTAACCACGGCCTCTTTCAAATAAGATGGTAGTTTTACGGTAATCCAACACAAGTTGTTATAAGCAGTCCTTGATGTGTTTTTGATGGTATCAGCTGGAAACCCTCAAGTCAGAGGGCATCCCACACTAGATATAAAGTAGATGTTGCCTATTGCTGTGCTTATAAATGAAAAAGGCAGTCTAGGACTCTCGCAAATGCCAGAATGTAAGATAGTAATTCAGTATGCTCCCTGGGCCTTTAAGGCATGGGTTGACAGGATTTGTTTATTTTCTTAAAATGAGCTTCATTTCATATTTATTATCCTCCTTTACTTCTCTGAGAATGAACTGTAT
Organism: Balaenoptera borealis; assembly: GCF_965194805.1. Classification (NCBI taxonomy): domain Eukaryota; kingdom Metazoa; phylum Chordata; class Mammalia; order Artiodactyla; family Balaenopteridae; genus Balaenoptera; species Balaenoptera borealis. The sequence goes on from NC_138868.1 coordinate 98,083,118, forward strand.
AAAATAAGCTTCAATTTACTTGCATTTATCTTCCAAACCCAATGTAGTAGGATATTTTCATTTTTAAAAGAAGTGGGGAAAAGACCAGAGTTTTATAGGAGAAAATTGGAGGAAAAAACGGGCACAAAACCTCAGAAGGCAGCTGTTCCCAGCAGCTTTCTAGTTAACAACCTCTATGCTGCCTCTTGTATCTGTGTCTGTATTCTACTTCTGTATTAAGTCTTCAGATTGTAAGCCTTTTCTGGCAAGGTTTTTTGTTTTGTTTTAAAAAAAAAAATCTCTTTTCCTGAAACTTTTTATGAATGGCTATGGCACCATTAATGCTGCTGAATATCTATAAACTCATCACAAAGGCAAGTGCATAGCTTAAGGCCACTATTGGTAAGGAAACCAAGTGTCCTCTGTGCCTTTTTCCTTTCCTTGAAGTAATTTAAGACATCCCAAAAATGAGACTAAAAAATTATGATCGTGAGACAACATGGTGCATATGTGCACTCGGAAGCTTAAAGAGGGCTTGTGTTTTCTGGAACTCGGAAGCAAGCTCTAAATCTATTAGAGCAGACTTTCTGACATACCTAGTTTTATGTGTTGGCTTTGCTAGCGTATGATAGGAAAGTGAAGACTCTTTAATCAGCTCTAGTATTGCTTACTAAGAGGGTAATACTAAACTTGGAAAATTAGGTTTTATCAAGCAATCTGGGTTTGTTTGTTTTTAATATAGTTTTTAATGGATATGTGAAAACAAAGAAATGTCAGAGGTTTTTTAATGGTGCAGGTGAAGGTGCCAGTTGCTATTTGGTATCACACTCTACAAAAGCTTCATTACTTTATTTGATGCTGGTTACTAAGCAGCCATTGCACAGAGCATAAGTCTACTGGGTGCCTTTACAAGCCAGAGGCTGATGCTGCACTGTTGATGTCATGTGAGGAAATAATGCACATGGTCTAACTGCTTGGAAAAGAAAAAGAACCTAGAAACAAAGAAAATGAAGAACAAAACAACAAAAAGTTTGATTGAAATAAAACTTGATCAACGTAACTGTATTTTGGAACATTCCAGGAAGGTTACTTCTTGTCATACTTGCCTGGGGGTGTTTGTTCAAAGCTTGTATTTAATAAATGAACATCTGACTTAACAACCTTTGTTATCACTGCCTTTATTACAGTATCAAAAGCTAGTGGCAGTTCCAGAAATCCCTCTGAAAACTTAGAAGGCTCTGAACTTGACTTTTTGTTAAAGGTCGTATCAAATGTGTGGCCTGACTGACCTAACCTGCCTTACCAGGCTTCTGGACCCTGGAGTTATCTTCAGATGAGTCTCAGGGCATGTTTCTTCCTAAGCAGTTCACTTTTGGCTTCACTTTTCTTCATCTGGTCTAAACTCCAGGTCTTTCATTTTAATCATTCACTATCAAGTTCCCCTTTCTTGCCCCTTGTTTCTGCACCTCTGCTATGCAAAACCTCAGCCCAGATTAACCCAACCATTTCCCTCTGCTCCAATATCCCAGCTACAGGTTACTGTTGGAGAAAAATGACACAAACTTTAGAGTGGTGCGACCAACAATCCTGTGTGTCCTTAACTACAACAGCTATTCCAAACTTTAACTTCTTTCCTTAGATTTTCTCCCACCCTCCCACTTAACCCTCACACTCAGATGACCTTGCCTTCTACTTCATAGATTTCAGAATTTCCACTTTCAACCTTCTCTTCCATCATCCCATCTGTGGAAAAGGCCCCACAGTTTCAAGGCTCATCCCTCCAACCTTATTTCCAGCCTCATCAGGAATCTTGTCAATCCCGCTTCTTGATCTTCAATCTCTCCCTTGAGTTTCATATCTCATATTTGGTTTTCTGGCTGGTATTCCTTTATAGCCATATTTCTTCACTCATTCACTCTGGCTTCTATCCTAATTGAAACTGCTCTAGCTAATGTTTCTATATTGCTCCATTAACTTCCTCATCCTTAATTTTACTTCTCTGGAGTATCAGGCAACTGAATCACTCCTTCACTGAAGCGCTGTTCTTGACTCCTTGATATCACTCCTAATTTTTCATTCCACCTCTAACCATTCCATCAATCAGAGTTTTACTTCTACTCAGCTTCCCCGGATCCATTATTTATTGTGTTTTTCTCATCAAATGCCACATCCCTACGTATATCTTTCCTTCCAGTCATGTTAACTATAAAGTTCAACTCGGTAGGACACAGCTGTTCTGTTATACATCAACCCAAGGATCTCCTTCTCTAGGAAGTCTTCTCAGATCAGCACCACGCCTAATCCGATACTAATGCCTCTTCTCTGTTTACATTGCAACCTCATCAGATCCCAACTCTGCCACTCACTAGCTACTGTGGCCATTTACCAATGCCAGTCTTAAATGGGCACACTCCCTAACACACAGGCTTTCTTTAAATTCCAAAATGCCTGACAGACTGGAGGCCCTCAGTAAATGTGGTTTTGTTCCTTATATCCCCATAGTGCCTTGCGGCTGGTTAGGGAATTAGGGGAATTGGATTCCAATCCTAATACAGGATGCGGGGAAGACCAGGATTACAAAAGATCAACTAAAGGCAATGGGCTAAGTCAGCTGACAGGGTGTGTGGCGCCTGCTCCGCCCCTAACTTTCCGTGTTTGGCCTAGGACCCTCTCTGCCTTTGTAAGACGATCACGTTGGCCTAGAAAAATCGCAGCGGTGCCTTCCAGCCCTAACTTGCCTCGTTCTCTCTGAAAAGCTGCAAAAGCACCCTGCGCAAAAAAAAAAGTGGAGGTCGGCGCCACCGCAGGGCGCATGCGCCTTCCCTCCTCGCGCCGGCCTTTCGAACTTCCCTGAGCGGCTGCCCCAAGAAATGCCTGTTTCTCTGCGGAATTCCGTTGTTTTTTACGTGCTCTCTGGTCTCATCTTCTCGTACCCACTTTCTCATCTGTGACTGAAGAAAATGAATTGGCCCACTGAATTCCGGAAAAATACTAGGACACCTAAATATCTTGGACCGGCGCGGAAAGGGGAGGCCTGACCTTGGAAGCGGAACGGGGTCCTGCGGCAGGTCCTTCCGGGAGGGTGACATTCAGCCGGCCAGTCGGGGCGACGGGCTTTCCGTCCTAGAACCATGGCCCAGTTTGTCCGTAACCTCGCGGAGAAGGCCCCGGCGCTGGTCAGCGGTGAGCGCGGCATCATCCCGCCGACGCGGGTACCCGGGCGGGCGGAGAGGCCTGCGAAGGCCCGAGGGGAGGACGCGGCCGGCGGTCACCGGAGCGGCCGGCGGGGGCCGCGGCGGGCACGGCCTGAACGTGGGTGGGGGGTGGGGGGCAGGAGGCGGATTGGCGGCTCTTCTCAAGCTTTCCGCGGGCCAGGCCTGCGGCTGCGGCTTGGGTTCTGTCTACAACCTAGAAATTCTGAATTCTGACCGCGACAGCGAGCGGAAGGAGTGTGCAGGCAGCCGGGGTCGCCCAGCAGCCGCCGCCATGACGCCCTTCGACCTCCACGAGGAGGAATAGAGAGGGGATGGCTCAGTTAGGAGAGCGTGGGAGACGGCAGGCAGAGACACTTGAAAGCACAGAAATGCGGCCGCATCAGCTTGTCTGCTTCTCAGTGGAGTATGTGGAAGTCTGCAGAATTTTTAAGGATGGGTGACCTTTGGAACGTTGCCTTTGCATTTTGTCCTGGCTAGATTCTGAGATACTTCACCTTTAATCTAAGGGAATTTTTAGGTGAAATTGAGCTTTACGAACGAATATTCCTGCCCCGGTAAGCATAGGAAGGGATATTTGTAAGGAGCAATGTTTATTACCATAGGTTAGCGTTCGTGAGGATTTTCTGTTTGAAAAAGCTGGATGCAGCCTTACTGGTAGAACGCTGTATTTCAGAACAACCCTGAGTAGTCACAGCCCAGGGTAGTAGTCTTATGTCAGTAAATATTTCATTTGTCTGCTGGGTAGCAAGCTATTCATTTTATCCCCGTAGTGAGATCAGTTAAGTAGACGGAAGCTTCTTCGCTAGATGTGCTATATTCTAGTAAGTGGTTGAAGCGCAGATCTCTGAACGGCTTTCGCTCAAATTTTCTTCGTTGTCTCCTCCCTTTTCTCCATCAGCAGTCGAACAATGAGTTACCGAATGCCTGACAGTGTCAGATACTGTAAATACTTGATTCTCTTCTCCTACGGAACCCCACAGTCCACTACTATTATCCGTTTACACACTTCACCAAAGAACTTAAGTTTACAACTTGACTAAGATAAAGCTCTACATTTTTACGTAATACAAGGAGAAGGAATAGTAGCTTGATTATTTGGACTTTGTGGATGATTTGAGGCAAATTTTTTTTAATTTCAAGTGGATTTTTCTTCTCCTCCCAGGGCTTTCACATCTTTTCGGTGGTGCATCTTGGGGAATTGCAAACTAATTTTAATGATAATTTACCAAAAAAAAGTAATATGAAAATAATTATGAAATATATCAACCATTTTCTCTATTACCATGAATAATTGAAAGATATAGGTTGGTATTCTTCCAGAAGTACTCAGAAAGGAGAACTCAACTGGGGCCAGAATGTTAAAGTGGAGCTGTATTTTGCTTCGTAACTTAGTGTATTAAGTGTTAATGTTAAATATCTAAAATGTTGCTAACTGTATCTGTTAATTCTCCTGGAGGACAAAGAAGCTTACAGAAATAAGTAATTTTTATTCATCAAACTTCCCCGGAAAGGTCATAGAGTCTGGGGGTTTTTTTTGGTTTTTGTTTTTTTTCCTATTAACTAAACTTGAGACTTTATTTGGATTTCACCAGTTTTTCCAGTTAATCTCTTTTATGTTCCAGCAACCACTCCAGGGTACCACAGTGCAATGAGTTGTCTATCTCTCTAGTCTCCTGTGTGACAGTTTCCCAACCTTTCCTTACCTTTCATGACCTTGACAGTCTCAGGATGTCTGTGTAGGTATCTGTCTAGGTATCCTTTAAAGATGTTCCCCATTTTGAATTTGTCTGGTGTCTTTGTCATGATTAGTCTGGAGCTATGGGGCTGTTGTTGTTTTTTTCTTTTTCTTTTTTTTTTTTCTTTGGCCACACCTCGCAGCATGTGGGTTTGAACCCGCGCCCCCTGCAGTGCAAGTGCAGGGTCTTAACCGCTGGACCGCCAGGGAAGTCCCTGGAGCTGTGGATTTTGAGAAAGAATACCACAAAAATGAAGTCCCCTAATCACATATCATGATGTAAGTGATATCCATATAACATCACTAGTGAAGTTAGCTTTCATCACTTGGTTAAGGTAGTTTCACTAGGTTTCTCCTAAAGTTACTGTTTTTTCCTTTCCATACTATATTCTTTAGAAGCAAGTAACTAAATTAGGGGAGGCAGGGACAGGATTCTATCTCCTGTAAGAGGGAATATTTACACACATTTAAATAGAATTCTTCTGTGAGAAAGATTTGTCTCTTCTTCCCCATTTTTTTATTCAGTCATTTATTGTATGGACTCACGTACATTTATTTCAAACTTTGTACCTCCAGTAGTACAGTAGTATGTTATTTATTTTGTTGCTCACATTGTTCCAGCTTTGGTCATTGAGAACTGTCACTTTGGCACCTCTGTCCCTTCGACATTCCCCTTTACTTTCTGGTACTACAAGATGCTTCAGACTTTTTTTTTTTCTTCCCCTGCCATGCCACATGGCTTGCAGGATCTTAGTTCCCTGACCAGCGATTGAACCCGGGCCCCGGCAGCGAAAACGCTGAGTCCTAACCACTGGACCGCCAGGGAATTCCCCAGATTCATCTTATGTATCCCCTGCCCCAGCCTTAGAATTAGCCATTTCTCCAAGGAACCCTAGTTCCTTTTACTGGACAATTGTATTTTGAAACTAAGGTCTAGGTACTGGATATGTTCCTTGCCGCTAGACTATGCTAGTTACCCCTTATTCATGGAATGTAAGTTCCAAGACCTCCAGTGGATGCCTGAAACCACAGATAGTACTGAATCCTATATATGCTGTTTTTTCCTATACATACATACCTATGATACTGTGCCTTTATCATAGGCACAGTAAAAGATTAACAACAATAACTAATAATACAGAACAATTAAAATACTGCAATAAAAGTTATGTGAGGGGAGCTGTCTCTCAGAATATCTTATTGTACTGTACTCACCCTTCTGATGAGTGAGATGTTATAATGCCTACATGATAGGATGAGGTGGGGCAGATGATGTAGGCATTGTGACACAGCATTAGGATGGAACAGGGACAGCACGAAATTTCATCACACTACTCAGAAAGGCACACAACTTAAAACTTATGGATTGTCTATTTCTGGAATTTTTCATTTAATATTTTCGGACAGTGGTTGACTGAAACTATGGAAAGCAAAATCACAGATGTGGGGGGACTGTTGTACTAGAATATCATTGCCTCTAGGCCCTCTCAGTGGACAAGGAGGTGTGTGCATATAGATATTCCTCTACTTAGAATAAAATTACGTACCAGTAAACCTATCACAAGTTGAGAATATTGTAAGTCGAAAAATGCATTTATTACACCTAACCTACCAAACATCATAACTTAGCCTAGCCTACCTTAATCGTGCTCAGAATACTTACATTAGCCTACGGTTGGGCAGAATCACCTACCACAAAGCCTATTTTATAAAACAGTGTTGAATATCTCACGTAATTTATTGAGTACTGTACTGAAAGTGAAAAACAGAATGGTTGTGTGTTGGTTGTTTACCCTCATATCACATGATAGACTAACTGCAGCTTGCCACCACTGCCCAGCATTACAAAAAAGTATGGTACCCACTATTGCTAGCCTGGGAAAAGATCAAAATTCAAAGTATCATTTTTACTGAATGTATATCACTTTCACACTGTAAAGTTGAAAAATGATAAGTTGAACCATCAAAAATTGGGGACCATCTGTATACTCACCCATGGGTGTGTATACACACACACACACACACACACACACACACACACACACACGACCATTGAACAATGTGGGGATTAGGGACGCTGACCCCCATGCAGTTGAAAATCCGACTTTAACTTTACAGTTGGCCCTCCATATCCACAGTTCCACATCCATGCATTCAACCAACCTCGGATCGTGAAGTACCGTAGTACATATTTATTGAAAAACATCCACATATAAGTGGACCTGTGCAGTTCAAAGGTCAACTATAATTGTTTCTTATTGATCAATCTGTATATAAAACTAAACATAGGTTCATAATGAATGTCTCCAACTCTAATCCAGTACCGCAGGGTTTGTTCTTTTTTTCCGCATCTGTAACTTCCCTCTCTTACAGTGAGAAACCTGGCTCCCATCATCCACCATTAACTTACTTACATTTTGTTCATCCCTTGTATGCATGTAAAGCAGTTTCAAACTTTTTAACCTAAACTCCCTGAGAAACAAATTTACCAACTAAAGTACAGTGTTTGTGTACATTGTACTGATTTGTTTGTTTATAAAGAATATATCTGTATGTTGAAGATAATTTTAAAGACTGTTGACTGTTAAACAAGACTTTGTTCTCTTTGATAGCGCAGGCGTTGGCAGTTCTATTTAGAACTATCTGTTAGAGCTTTGGGTCCACTTAAAGATTTACCCATGGCCCTAAGCCAGAGGATGACGGAGATAGTAACTTTAAGAGTAGTGAAATAACCTAAATACAGGCAGTTAATAATAGGGAAAGTACCAGGAGCTTTGGGTTATCTGTCTTTAAACAGTAGACACTTTATGGATGTTCATGTATTTGTGCTATTTTTGTCATGCTGTCTTGTAATTTTTTATATAAAATACCTTTTCTTTTGCTGAAATCACTACCACAGTCTCACATCTACCCTGGTTGTTAAAAATTTTTTTTCCTGAAATAGTAAATACCTTGAGGAATTTCAGCTTAATAACAGAGTTAAGTTTTGGCTGCTCTTAACATTACCTGTAGGCTTTATTTTTATTATTTGTGGTATTTTGAAGGAGGAGCAGCTGTGCCTTTGTTAATCCAGCACATATTGATGAGGATACCAAAAATGGGTACTAATTGGTATAATTCCATCTGGATTTGTGGCCAGTATAGTGACAAGTTTTAATCTTATTCTTAAGGATGCCATTCTACAGAGCTCCTTCCCTCCCCTTCTGCACCTCTTCCCTCCAAATTTTTTGATCTCTACAAGACAATATGGTTACATTGCTGCTGTTTTCTTGTTTTTGAACACAACTTCTAGTAACTTTATAGTTAACTAGATTTGCCATTCATAAATGAAGTACTAGTACTCTGGTACTGGCCACTAGTGAAGTCCTGGCATAATTGAATGTGCTTATAGCTTCCTGCCTCATTGAACTGCCCTGTGACACAGGTGTTCTGCATCTTTAAAAGCCCCTGGTTTCCAGGGAGCAGCTTTGACTTTTCACACCGGGTGCACATTTGGTACAAGCATTGAATGAATGTGATGCATGAATAAATATTTGTGTCCAGCCCACACATCTGCTTCTTTCGGTCTCTAGTGAGTTCATCCTGGTTTTTTGTTTTGTTTTGTTTTCCAGCTGCTGTGACTTACTCGAAGCCTCGATTGGCCACATTTTGGCACTATGCCAAGGTTGAGCTGGTTCCTCCAACCCCTGCTGAGATCCCTACAGCTATTCAGAGCTTGAAAAAAATTATCAATAGTGCTCAAACTGGTAGCTTCAAACAGCTCACAGTTAAGGTAACTATGGGCTAAATGAAAACGTATGTGCGTAAAAGAAAATGTCTCCCCTTGGGATTTTTCTGATTGTTTTGATTAATATATGTATTTTTCAGTGAGGCTGAAACCAACATAATGAGAGATAATCTCTTTTTTGACTGCGAAGAAAGATACTTACCTTTGTAATTTTGTCATCTGGGTTGAAATAATTGGGCTGTTTTATGTCTTAGTTTCCTATTAATCTTATAACAAAGAAGTGATCATTTTTACTGGGCAGCTTTTTTTTTTCCTTTCCTGTTTGTTTAGTGTACTAAATAGAATGGCTTGCTTTGCTGATTCTGTACTTTTTTTGTCTGTAGTCCTAAAACTATCCCCAGTTTGGCCAAAAGATCTCTTGGTCTATATCACAGTCAAGCAGCTAAGACTCATGGAGGGTAAAAATACCAAAACCTAGAAGCATATAATATAATATGAAGGGTGGAGATAAAATCTAAAGACTTAAGAATTCTAAAGAATTGGAACTTGAGGACTTCCCTGGCGGTCCAGTGGTTAAGACTCCTCTGTGCTCCCAGTGCAGGGGGCACAGGTTCTGTCCCTGGTCAGGGAACTAAGATCCCACATGCTGCTCAGCACAGCCAAAAAAAAAAAAGAAAAAAGAGTTGGAACAAATTCACTTCCAGGTGCTGAAAGGAAAAGGCCCAGTTTTGTTGTGGAAAGGTATTTTTTTCAACTGGCGTTTCAAGATCCATATTTGTGCTTGTGTGAACTGCTGTTTTCTGGAACTGTGTGTGTGTACTTTTTCTCTTTAGGGCAATAAAACATTGATCTGGGAAACTACTGAATACTTGGAAAGAATTAAACCAAATAATAAATGAATAAAAATTATGTCTAAAGGGGAAGATAGAGCCCTTCATCTTTCAACAGATTTTCTTTGGCCAGACAGAAATGTCTGTTCAGAGACTTGCCTTCCTATAGGCATCCTTTCATATGAATGCCCTGTCTAAATGTGGCAGCTATTTCCAGGATGTGGGTTGTTTTAGGGCTCATAAAGTGTCTCATAAACTAATAATGAAAGGGTTAAGTCAGTTCAGGTCTTTAAAGAATGCTTTGAAAGAATTTATAAGCTCTGGCCTACTTACCTTACATAATTGAAAGTTCAGGGGTTCTCAGCAGTTAAAGTTAACATCAGTAATTCTTGACTTTGACTAAAACTGCCCTTTAATTTGAATAGCATCCTTATATTCTCTGTCACTTAATCCTGGAAAAGAATAGTTTTAAATATATAAGAAAAAAATGTACATTAAAATTTGTGCTTCTTTTTTCAGGAAGCTCTACTGAATGGTTTGGTGGCCACTGAGGTGTGGATGTGGTTTTATGTTGGCGAGATCATAGGCAAGCGTGGCATCATTGGCTATAATGTTTGAAGACCAATCTTTGCTTTGTTATTTGGGTGTTCTTGGACCATGTGTGAGCAGACTGCTATTTGAATAAAATAAGACAATGTGTCAAAATCAGTGTTTCTCTGTCAAGCACTACATGGAAGGTCACAATTTCTCTTGATATTAAGTTGGGTTGTCTTTTGCTTTAATACATTAATACAGCTCTAAATGCATGTCTTTGCTTAGCCTGCAATTGGAAAGGATAGATATGAATATACCAACCTGGTGCATGTATATATGAGGATAGCATTTTACTTTGAAGGCTTGAAATAAATGATATTTAAGCTTAATTTTAGAAAAGTTGGGGAAAGGCTTTGAGAAAACAAGAACTTGTTCCAGTAGGAGAAAAATAATACCATGTGCCAAGCATGTTATATACTAGTTAAATCACCTAGTATAAAGAATACAATTTGGACTGTTTTTCTTTGCTAAAATCAGAGAAAGACCCCTTTGGCAACAGCTGTGTCTGTAAATGTAGGGGTACTTTTTGTCAACTTGAATATAGCTTCCCCAAAAGAAACCAGCCGGGTGATATTCTGTGTGTCTTTGTAACATCTTTAACACTAGGACAGAGAATGAAAGCAATGACCTATGTTTTTAATCTAATTTTGATATGTTATTAATCTGTCTTTTTTTTTTTTAAGGACCTATCTTTACAAAAATAAAATATCCTATAGATACTTAACAGGATTATAGTTTAGTATCGTCCATGGGTCAAAATAGTATATTATGTCCTGAAATAAATACAAGTGATTGGTATCAGTCTGTCATCTTGAGCCACTTTATTGAGGATTTGGGAGCGACTTAATCATTCATTGGCTTTTCCTGGGGTTCTTACCATCTATGAGTGTCTCATTGGTATGTTTCTAAATCCGTTGTAACTCTCTTTGCAGCCATTGCACAACATGGAATACCAGCTGACGTTAAGCAAAAGATGATTGCATATTGGAAAAGCATCATGGCTCACAATATAGTATTAATCCTTTAATAGTATTGAACCTTTATCCAGTCAATCCCAAATTTACCAGCTGGTTTTGAACACTGCTACTTTAGCCAATAAAGGGCACAGCTTTTCTTTGTGATAGGCAAGAACTCTCCAAGGAGAGACTGCTACTCTCTGAACTGTGAAGTAATGCCTAACTTACTGCAGGTGGTCAAAACTGAAACTACCTCTTTTCAAAAAGCATTCAGTAACTTAAAATATGCATAGCAACAGACAGAAAAGACACTACTACAATAATGGTGATTTTCATGAATTTTTCTATTGCATACGTGAGTGAGCAGTGCAGTTAATTTTATAAAAATTTAAAGGTATGAGATCAGCTAGCACTAGTAAGAACCTACAGAGGCCAAGTTGATTCATGATATGTAATGTGATTTTATTTTAACTACATGGTCACACCAGAAAGTCCTCAAAATAAATGTTTACTACTCACTCCACTGCTACTTCCTCCTTTGCCATATGGCACACCTCTGGTGTAGGGTGGCTAATAGTGTATGTACAGAATTTTCTTGGGTTAAAATAGCAGTGGACTCTGAATTGGCCACTTGACTTCTGCAGGCCTGTTACTTTTTGTCCTCCTAAACCCCAAATGTCTTGCCTCCTAGCACAGAACTGTTCAGACTGTCTTTCACTGAATTTTTGTGTGCCAAGTGTTTGCCACTGGCAACTTAAGTTTGAAGTCAGATACTTTTGGTGCACCTCCTAAATCCAGGTATGCTAAATGGTAGAAACATTCATGAACAAGACTGTTACCTGTTTCACAGAGCTTGATCTGGTGAGACAGGTAACTAAGCATGCAGTTAGAGTACCTTGTGGCTTGTGAACGGAAACCCATTGAAGGACTTAGACAAGGCACAATCCCAGCCTTCACTTTGTATAGTCTAGCAGCAGCGGGCAATTTCAAATCCATTAACAAAAGCTAGGGTAGAAATATGCATGGGGTGCATGTGGTCTTAAAGTTATTAAACATAAATTGTCAGTAAACAGCAAAGCCTGTCTGAGGCTTGCATTTCAAGACCACATTGAATGTGATTCTGTCCACATTGCATACTTAATCCTCTGTTCTATACACCTCAGCATTACTCTCGTTGGATAAGCTTCTTTTTTCTTTTCCACTTATCTTTTATATACCTAAGTACATATTCTGCCCTGATTTCTAAGGATGGCTCAACATAATTTACTTTTTTAACATCTCATATTTGTATAGCACTTTACATTTTCACTGACTATCTCATTTAGCCCGCAGCTTCCCTCTGAGGCATGCGGCACAAATGATAGACCCACTTAAGACATTTTTGATCAGAGACATACTACGGCCACAGGAGTTAGTTTCTGCAAAAAATCCCCTGGTCAGTAATGTGTTAAGAAGTCAGGAACTAAGCAGCAGAAACACTCAGTGATTTGGCTAGGATCCCATGGGTAATCCGTAGAACCGCAAGTTGGACCCAGGTGGTGATCCCATGTGTAGCCTCTGCCCTGCCTTCACTCCTTGTAGACTCCCTTACATTGTTTTTCACGGTTCCATTCTGCACTGCTTTCTGTATATTCTCAGTCCTTTGCCCTACTGTCAAGCTGTTTAAGCTTTCTTGGCAAATCAGATGTCAGCCTACCTAATCGTATATAAAGTGATATCTAGCTTTGTGAGACTTAGTATTTCCTAATTAGTGTGGTTTTCATTTCTACTGGAATACGAATTGGTATGATCAGGATGACTCTTGAGATAAATACAGTAGCAATTCCGCCAGAGATTCCCTTACCAGGGAACTTAACACTAGGCCTGCTTACCAAATGAAAGGCCCCGATACTATTAAAATACTGATAAATACATGCAAGGCCCTTGACAGTATGCCTTCAGCCTTGGCGTAATCACACTTTGCTACCAACCAGGGTTTCAGCCACACAGCTTCTAACCAGTCCCCGTAAAAACTCAAAGCTGTAAATCTAGTCTTGAGATTATGTACCCACTGCCCCTGATTGTTGCAGTTTTCTACCAGTCACCAGGCCACTCTTCTTTATTTCTTGATAAATTTTTTTCTCCTGGCTTTCTGTCACTCTACAAAACGAATTCTGTCTTAATTCTTGGCCATTTCAAGATACACATGGATCAGTAGTTTTCAAAGTAAGGAAACTTGGTAATGAAAATTCTCAGGTTCTACCTAGGAAGGGAGGGTGGGATCTGGCAATCTCTATTTGAATTGGCTCTCCGTTTAATTCTTTTTTTTTTTTTTTTTTAAACATCTTTATTGAAGTATAATTGCCCTACAATAGTGTGTTAGCTTCTGCTCTATAACAAAGCGAATCAGTTATACATATACAATATGTTCCCATTTCTCTTCCCTCTTGCATCTCCCTCCCTCCCACCCTCCCCATCCCACCCCTCTAGGTGGTCACAAAGCACCGAGCTGATCCCCCTGTGCTATGCGGCTGCTTCCCACTAGCTATCTATTTTACATTTGGTAGTGTATATATGTCCATGACACTCTCTTACCCTGTCACATCTCACCCCACCCCCTCCCCATATCCTCAAGTCCATTCTCTAGTAGGTCTGTGTCTTTATTCCCGTCTTGCCACTAGGTTCTTCATGGCCTTTTTTTTTTTTTTTTCCTTAGATTCCGTATATATGTGTTAGCATACTGTATTTGTTTTTCTCTTTCTGACTTACTTCACTCTGTATGACAGACTCTAACTCCATCCACCTCATTACAAATACCTCCATTTCATTTCTTTTTATGGCTGAGTAATATTCCATTGTATATATGTGCCACATCTTCTTTATCCATTCGTCTGTCGATGGACATTTAGGTTGCTTCCAGGTCCTGGCTATTGTAAATAGAGCTGCAATGAACATTGTGGTACATGACACTTTTTGACCTATGGTTTTCTCAGGGTATATGCCCAGTAGTGGGATTGCTGGGTCGTATGGTAGTTCTATTTGTAGTTTTTTAAGGAACCTCCATACTGTTCTCCATAGTGGCTGTATCAATTTACATTCCCACCAACAGTGCAAGAGTGTTCCCTTTCCTCCACACCCTCTCCAGCATTTATTGTTTCTAGATTTTTTGATGATGGCCATTCTGACCGGTGTGAGATGATATCTCATTGTAGTTTTGATTTGCATTTCTCTAATGATTAATGATGTTGAGCATTCTTTCATGTGTCTGTAGGCCATTTGTATATCTTCTTTGGAGAAATGTCTATTTAGGTCTTCTGCCCATTTTTGGATTGGGTTGTTCGTTTTTTTGTTATTGAGCTGCATGAGCTGCTTGTAAATCTTGGAGATTAATCCTTTGTCAGTTGCTTCATTTGCAAATATTTTCTCCCATTCTAAGGGTTGTCTTTTGGTCTTGTTTATGGTTTCCTTTGCTGTGCAAAAGCTTTTAAGTTTCATTAGGTCCCATTTGTTTATTTGTGTTCTTATTTCCATTTCTCTGGGAGCTGGGTCAAAAAGAATCTTGCTGTGATGTATGTCATAGAGTGTTCTGCCTATGTTTTCCTCTAAGAGTTTGATAGTGTCTGGCCTTACACTTAGGTCTTTAATCCATTTGGAGTTTATTTTTGTGCATGGTGTCAGGGAGTGTTCTAATTTCATACTTTTACATGTACCTGTCCAATTTTCCCAGCACCACTTATTGAAGAGGCTGTCTTTTCTCCACTGTATATGCTTGCCTCCTTTATCAAAGATAAGGTGACCATATCTCCGTTTAATTCTGATGCATGCTAAAGTTTGAGAACTATTGACATAAATTGTCCTTCCAACAAACTGGCCTCAGTTCCCTTAAAAAGTCCAATGATTATGTCTCACCTTCCCTGGGCGTTCATTCCTGTCGTTACCAAGGAATTTCAGCCACTCCATAGTTTAAGTTTCACGCATACCTCTCTCTGACCACCTATAATCTTTCCAGCCCATTCCCTCTAATATCCCAGCTATATTAATTTGGAGTCACCATGACCATCAAAAAATTGATACTACCATCTCCCTCACCACCTCAATGTCCCCTTTTCTTCTCCCGGCTTATTTATATTCCATGGTCAATCGGGATCACTCTTGAGTAAACCCTGAACTTCTTTACCTCTCACTCATTTTGGTGTACTCATTTGCCAAAACCACATCCTCGGCTAAGTCTGCTTAGTCTGTACTTGCACCCGTGTAGCTGAATGTAGCCGGAGGAAACAGCCGAGGTGGCTACTCTCACTTTATGTTCATGATCAGAATCTTCAGATGGTACTTAGTACTACCTGACAACCACACTGTGTTTCCTTGGGCCACGATTATTTCTGTCAGCAGATGACCTTGCTTACTACTTAACTAAGAAAACTGAAGCAATTAGAGAACTTCCATTGGCTCCCACAGCATCATTCTCACATACTGTCTGCACCCATAAATATTCTCCACCTTGCCTATACTAGATAGTTTATGTGCCTTTTTTTTTTTTCTCTTTCTTTCTTTTTGTTTTGGCCCTGCAGCTTATGGGATCTTAGTTCCCTGACCAGGGATCAAACCCGGCCCCTCGGCAGTGAAAGTGCGGAGTCCTAACCGTCGGACCACCAGGGAATTCCCAATTCATGCTCCTTTTTAAAGCCAGTCCCTCCATTCAATGTCTTTGTGCCATCATTTCTCCCCTTTTCCTGTTGTTTGTCTGTTGTTCCTATGAGTGTATACACATATTATCTACCCCATCTTTTACAAAATTAGCCCCCTTTTGCAGCAAAACACCTCAAAAGTTGTCAATATTCAGGGCCTTCCCTGGCGGTCCAGTGGATAAGACTCCACGCTCCCAATGCAGGGGGCCCGGGTTTGATCCCTGGTCAGGAACTAGATCCCACATGCCGCAACTAAAGATCCCTCATGCCACAACTAAAGATCCCGCATGCCACAGCGAAGATCCCGTGTGCTGCAACTAAGACCCGGCGCAGCCTAAATAAATAAATAAAATAGTTTTTTGAGAGTTACTGGTATTCAGTGTCTCCAAATCCTGTTCTCCCTTCAACCCATTCCAATCCAGCACTCATTCCTACCACTCCACTGAAACTGCTCTTCTGACACTTTAAATGGGTCACTTCTCAATCATCATTTTACTTGCTCTTTCAGCAATATCTGACTCAGCTGACTATTTCCTCCTGCTTGATGCACTTTCTGATAGACTTGACTTGCAGAACTTTCCTTTGGCCTTCCTTCTTCCTTCCTTTTTGTTCACTTCTCAGTTTCCTTTTCTGGTTCCTCCTTTCCCTGGCAGCCTGTCTTTGGAATATCCCAAACATAAGGCTCAGCTCTCTCGCTCTCTCGCTCTCTTTCTCCCTCTCTCTCTCTCTCTCTCATCATTCCACTGGAGATCTCATCCAGTTTCCTGGTTTAAATGACACCTCTTAACTGATGACTCTCAAATTTATAGCTCTAGTCCCTACCTCTCCTCTGAACTCTAGGTTTATATGCCACTACACCTCCACTTGGGTGTTTAATAGACATCTCAAACTTAGTATATCCAAAGTGAACTCCTGATTTCCTTCCCCATCCCCATCCCAAACCTGTTCCACAGTTTCCTCCTTCTCAGCTGATGGCAACTGTGTCCTTCCAGTTGCTCAGGCTAAAAACCTTTGGAGTCATCCTTGACTCCTGTCTTTCATGTTCCATATCAATCCTTCAAGAAGTCCTATTGGTTCTACCTTCAAATATGTCTATTTCTTACCACCTCCACCACTAACACCAAGGCGCTATCATCTCTCACTGGGATTGCTGAAATGCCCTCTTAAATGGCCTCCTGCTGCCAAGCTTGCCTGTCTACAGTCTATTTACATCAGTCAGAGTGATTGTATCAAAGTGTAAGTCACACCATGTCACTCCTCTGCTCAGAACCCTTCAATGGCTCCTGCCTCACCCAGATTTGAAGCTAAAGTCCTTAACTGTGGGCCACAAGGCCCAACAAGATCTGGCTTTCCATTATATCTCTGACTTCATCCCCCTCTACCCTTCTCCTTTCTCACCCTGCCCCACTGGCCCCCTTGCTGTTTCTCAGACTCACCAGGCAACTCCTGCCTTAGCACTGACTGGTTCCTCAGTTTGGAATATTCTACCCCAAGATCTTCCCAGGGCTGGCTCCCTTACCTCATTCAATATTTTCAGTGTGGGCTTCCCCAAACATCCTAATTATAATTGCAAGTAAACCTCCCTCCAAATACTCTTTTCTCCTACCCTGCTTTTTTTTCCAAAAATTTCAACTTCTAATATTCCACATGATTTACTGGATTATTATGTTTATTGTTTTACCTTGCTAAAATAAATGCAAGCCCCACAAAGGCAGAAATGTTTAAAAATCTGTTTTGTTCACTGACATTATCCCAAGCTCCAAGCACATAATCACTCAATACAGATATGATGAATAAATTAATTTATCCATTAATGAATCTATACCTTTATAAATGCTGTTCTCTCGGCCTTTACCCTGTCTCTTTCTACCTGTACATCTCTGTTCCACTTTGAGAAGTCTTTTCTGATTTTCCCGAACTGCTTCCCTTTCCCCTCCTGTTGGGCCTCTTATAGTACACATCACTGTACCCTAATGACACATTTACATTTGTTTATTCCCCTTGCTAAGCTTTTTTTTTTTTTTTTTTTTAACAATTTTTTTTTTTTTTAAATGGGAATTATTTATTTATTTATTTTTGGCTGTGTTGGGTCTTCGTTTCTGTGCGAGGGCTTTCTCTAGTTGCGGCAAGTGGGGGCCACTCTTCATCGCAGTGCGCGGGCCTCTCACTATCGCGGCCTCTCTTGTTGCGGAGCACAGGCTCCAGACGCGCAGGCTCAGCAATTGTGGCTCACGGGCCTAGTTGCTCCGCGGCATGTGGGATCTTCCCAGACCAGGGCTCGAACCCGTGTCCCCTGCATTGGCAGGCAGATTCTCAACCACTGCGCCACCAGGGAAGCCCCCCCTTGCTAAGCTTTTTAAGGAAGGTACAGTATCTAATTCACCTTTGTAATCCTAGCCTATCTCATTATCTATCTGACTTGTCTATAGTAGGTTTTCAAACAGTAAAACAGCCAACTCTAGCTTACCGTGTTTGGTGCTAGGTTGATAAAACAGAAGAGTTTAGTGGCAGTTTGCCACAGAGGGAGATGCAGGCCTAGGGGACTCATTTCCTGAAGGCCTGCAGGCTGAGACTGCTACAAAGCTGATGCCAGCTGAGTCACTCCTGCATCTCAGCCTCTAACTCTGAAACTCAGAGATTTGGATCCCTGATTATCAGCCCTTCTCTGCTAAGCAAGGTTAGTGCAGTGCTGCCTTCACATAAGACCTAGGAGGAAAGAATGAGAGGGTGGGCAGCAGAAGATCCTTTACCGAAGACCTAGGCTGAAATCTGAAAATCCCAGAAATTCCTTAGGAACTGATCATCTTAACTCCCTCTTTCTTTGCCACACCTGCCTTTCAGGAATTATACCCTTCGGAGAGCTGAAAGAAGTACATCATATATAAGTTTATAGCACCACACTATTCCTCATAGGATTTACACATGCAGCCTATGGGTGGATTTTTTTTTTTAAACATTTTTATTGGAGTTTAATTTCTTTACAATGGTGTATTAGTTTCTGCTTTATAACAAAGTGAATCAGCTATACATTTACATATATCCCCATATCTCCTCCCTCTTGTGTCTCCCTCCCACCCTCCCTATCCCACCCCTCTAGGTGGTCACAAAGCACCCAGCAGATCTCCCTGCGCTATGCTGCTGCTTTCCACTAGCTGTCTGTTTTACATTTGGTAGTGTATATACGTCCATGCCACTCTCTCACTTCGTCCCAGCTTACCCTTCCCCCTCCCCGTGTCCTCAAGTCCATTCTCTACGTCTGCGTCTTTATTCCTGTCCTGCCCCTAGGTTCTTCAGAACCATTTTTTTTTTAGATTCCATGTATATGTGTTAGCATACGGTATTTGTTTTTCTCTTTCTGACTTACTTCACTTTGTATGACAGACTCTAGGTCCATCCACCTCACTACAAATAACTCAATTTCGTTTCTTTTTATGGCTGAGTAATATTCCATTGTATATATGTGCCACATCTTCTTTATCCATTCATCTGTCGATGGACACTTAGGTTGCTTCCATGTCCTGGCTATTGTAAATAGATATGGGTGGATTTTTATAAGAATTATATGTTGGACTTCTTGCACAAAGTAAAAAAGGTTATCTTTAGAGCCTCAAAGTTTTAATGCATTCCAGTGTTGCCAAATCCAAAAGCAATTCAAACACTGTTGTGTGGTTTTGAATTATAGACTACTTGTTAAAACAGCTATTGTTTCCCCTAAGGATTACCTGCATTTTTACCTTGATGTCATCTCACTTTGGGTCTCAAGAGGGTAGGGAAGTTAAGAGAACAAGTGAATAACTATAGTTCTGAGATAACAGTGAATTCTAACATGATGGTAGAAAAGTGATTACCACTTTTGATGACCTTCAGGTAGAGTAATGGAAAGAAAACCATGTAAGCCCAGGATTGTTGTTTTGGGGAGTTTTTTTTAAAGTAATGTGAGCCAAATAAATATTGTCAGGAGTGATATTTTGATCGTCATTACTTTGCTTTGTTTGTTTGTTTTTTAATATTTATTTAGTTAGTTGCACTGGGTCTTAGCTGCAGCACATAGGCTCCTTAGTTGTGGCATGCAAACTCTTAGTTGCAGCATACACGTGGGATCTAGTTTCCCGACCAGGGATTGAACCCGGGCCCTCTGCATTGGGAGTGTGGAGTCTTATCCACTGCGCCACCAGGGAAGTCCCTGCTTTACTTTGAATCCTGTTATGGTTTCATCTGCCTTGAATATTGCGAGCAGAAGAATGCTTTATTATGTGATACCCACATTACTGCTACATTAGGGAAACTGATTTCCACTTCTGTGCAGGCTCCAAATTTCACCCCCACTGCACTAAGGGTAAACACTGAAGCCAAATGGCCCTGGATTTGAGACCCGTGAGTTTGTTTGCTCTACCTTCACCGTCTGACACCACCCCCCTCCACCGCCTGCCACCGCGAGCCACCCATCCCAGAAGAAAGCTGCCTCTAAACACTGAGTAGCAAGCCTCTCAAAGTTGTCTGTGGAAAGGCCCACCTGAAGAACACATCAGCAACGAAACCCTTTTTCTTTTCTCTCTTAAAATGGTATCCGTAGCTGCATGTTTTCCTTATTGCCCGTCTCAGCAAAGGCCTGGTGCAGGTTAGCAGAAGCCACTCCACTTAGATGTTTTGAAACAAAATGTTACTCTCCTCACTGTTCAGTGCAGAATGAAATGATGTGGAACCATTCGCGGTGAGGTGAGTGAGTCAGGGTTGAAAGACTGGAATGCAGGACTTGATTCCTGGTTTCCTAACTCTAACTACATCCTCTCTATGCTTGGATATTTAACCTGGTCATTGCACCCTGAGGGGCAGGAATGGGGACGGGGGATGGTTTGCTTTCTATGTGTTTATTCAGAAACTTACATCCGAACTCTAACCCACATGTAAGACACTTCATTTCAACTCTAGCAGGAGCAAGTGATGATTCATAACGTATTCCTTGTGTCAGAGTCCCATGATTTTTCCTGGGTCTTAAGCAATAGGATTGTCCAGATATTAATAGAGAGGACTCAGAGAAGAGAATGCGGCTAAAGAGAAAAGGCTAAACCCTAATCCTAATTATCTTAAAAGTCAAATTGGGCTTCCCTGGTGGCGCAGTGGTTAAGAATCCGCCTGCCAATGCAGGGGACACAGGTTCGAGCCCTGGTCCGGGAAGATCCCACATGCCGCGGAGCAGCTAAGCCCGTGTGCCACAACTTCTGAGCCTGCGCTCTAGAGCCCATGAGCCACAACTACTGAGCCCACGTGCTACAACTACTGAAGCCCATGTACCTAGAGCCTGTGCTCCACAACAAGAGAAGCCACCGCAATGAGAAGCCTGCGCACCGCAACGAAGAGTAGCCCCCGCTTGCCACAACTAGAGAAAGCCCGCGCACAGCAACGAAGACCCAAGGCAGCCAAAATTAAATGAATAAAATTAATTAAAAAAAAAAAAGTCAAATTAACCAGTGATCCTTTAACTACCTAGTCTCTACCCATAATGTTTCAAAATAAATTCTCAGTTTTTAAACTTGGTATCAGAAGCTCATATAACTTCACCTGTTAGAGACATTAATAAGCATAGCTTTTAAAGCAGGCTTACGTTTTTGTATCAGATTATGAGGTCTTTGCCTTGTGCAATGATGGCCATGCTCTCATGGTTTTGTTTGTTTGGTTTTTTACTTCAGTTATCTTCCAAAAGATATACAGTGAGTATTTTTTTTTTAAGTCTAGGAATAAACTAAACACAGTGCATGCGTTGTATTATAGATTCAAAAACATGTCGAAACAAGCTTACTCATCTAGCCTTGGAAAAGATAACCTTTGGGAAAACTTCCAGGCCAGTCATGATTGCTGGAGAGAAAATAACCAAATCCTTATTACTCAAAAGTCTTCTTCAGGTGACCATAAAGTCTAGTCTTGCAATGCTAACATCTTCACTTGTGGAAATTCATCTCAGAATCAGGAATTGGTAGCTTCCAGTTCCTCTGAGAATATTCCTCCATCAACAAGCTGTCCACCTAGCTAAGGGACAGCTTCCTGGAATTAAGACTGAAGAACCTAGGTTATAATTAACTCAGACTTCCTCCTCCTCTTGTACCTTGGCCATGACCTTAATCCTCACCTAGAGTTTCCACCCCATCTACAGATAAAAATTTGTTCTAATTTAGACCAACTGAACTCTAGTCTTGTTAGCCTAAGGTGAGTTAGCATTGGTGGTTGAAAGGAATCCTAAACCAATTTCAGACCATTGAGTTAGACTTTAAGCATGACTCAAAAACATCTAGACATATCAGTGGGAGAATAACATTGCTCAGTATTACCCTTTTTCTGCCTGTAGTTTAAAAAAATTTTTTTTATTTGGTAATGTTAGGTCTAGTGAATTTTTTCAAAGTAATTTGGAGGCAAACAAAATGTTTCCAGTTCTAGGAACTGCAGCATTGACAATACACAGAAGTAATTAAAAGGAGTGTTAAAATGGGAAGGGCTTTGGAATTTAGCAGCTTTCAGCGACATGGATTTAAAGTCATATTTAAGTGAGAATCAGTAGGTCCATTGACCTATCTAAAGACCCCAAAGCCTTATATTATACGATCTCCTTGGCTCTTAAAATTTCACAAGAGATAAGATTTATGGGATAAAGAATATAGAATCAAGTGTTCGGCAGGCATGGAAGTTGAGATTCAGCGGTGATACACCTTCGTTCACATGACAGTCTTTGAGAAAAGAGGAGTGCCTTACCTGCTACATTAAGGAAAAATAGAAACTATGTAGCAAGGACTCCTTCAATTTCCTCCCCTCACCTCAAACTGATCTATTTCTTCCCTCCTTTCTCCTGTCCTAGAGGAAAACATTTAGAACACTCTTTCTGAAATTATCCTTCTACATTTGCTCTCGCTTCTCTGCCTTTCCACTCTTCAGTGATCTGAAGAAACCTACCCGTTCCCCATTTTCCTTTGTTCATTTATTTATTTGTTCAACAAACATGTATTACACTCTTGTTATAGGGCATATTAAGTGCTTGGGATACTGAAAATAAAAGACACATATCCTACCTTCAAAGGACTCAAAGGGAAGAGGTAGCAAAATAAACAATTACAAGTCACACAATTATGATACATCATGTAAAGATCAACAAGAGAAGTCTGCACATTATGCTATGGTTGTATACACAGGAGAGGTTGAAGAATGCTGGGGTAGTGGGGCTGGCACCTGAGATGGGTCTAGAAGTTAGCCAAGAGAACAAAAGGGGAAAGAAGGACTTTATTTAGACAGAGGGAATAGCATGCACCAAAGCAGAACTGTAGGCGAGAATTCAAATTTAACAAGGCAGGAACACAAGGAATAGATGAGCGTTGGAGGAAGGGGTGAGGGAGAGTTAGACCAAATAACACAGGATCTTCAAGATGATAAGGAATTATTAAAGTATTTTAAGGATGGAAGTAATATGGTCAGATTTGCATTTTAGGAAGATCAGTCTTCTATCAGAGGATGATTAGACTGGGAACTATAGCAGTTATCCTGAAAAGAAATGAGCAATTGGGAGTGCACGTGGTGTAATTAGAGGAGGCTGTACAGAAAGAGGCAGACTTTGGTGTAAACAGGAATTTAGTTTAAGTGAAGATGCCCAACAAAGTGTTGGTTCTGTGTGTCTGAAATTAGAAAGAGTGGTTAGTGCTGAAGATGTAAATTTGGAAGTAACAAGTCCACTGCAGGGACTGGGGCCTGGCTTCTGAGATGAGATTGCTTAGGAAGAATGGGAAGGCTCCAGGAGGGGACAGCAGGTGTTTCTGTAGGTTTTGTTTATTGCTGTATCCCCACCACCTACAACTGTGCCTGGTATGTAGTCAACACTCAGTAAGTATTTGAATACATGAATGAAATAATGAAAAGAAAAGAGGATTAAGAACATAACTCTGAGAAACATCAACATTTAGGGATGGACACAGAAAAGAAGCCACTGAAGGGATCTGAGATAGAAAGATTAGAGAGGTAGGTGGAAAAGCAAGAAGGAGAGAGTGGGGTCATGGAAACCAAGGGAAGAGAGCTTCCAGAAGTTCAACCATGCTGCAAAAAAGACCAGGTACAACAAGAACTAAAAAGTCTCCATTAGTTTTAGCAACTAGAAAGTCATGGGAGTTTTTTGGTGGCAGCAGTTTCAATGGGGGTAGTGGGTGGCCAGATGATAGTGTTTGCAGAGTATGTGGAAGATGGGAAGGAAGTGGAGGCTCTGAAGGTAGATGATTCTTTTCAGAAACTTGGCTGCATCTTCATTAAGCAATTTTTTCTTTCCTTTTTCATTGATACTTTCCCTGAAGCTATAGATAGGCTCAAGTCTCCCTCTCTTAAAAACAAACAAACAAAAACACCACCTTCAATTTATTGAAGGTAATTCAATAATTACCTTTAATTCATTCTCAAGCTATTGACCTATCTTTCATTACCCTTCTTCTCAAGCGAATGGAAGTATGTGAGTATATCTTGAATCCTCTTTCTTCTGTTAACTTTCCCTTTCATTTATTTTCTGACCCAGGCAGCCCTTGTAATGTATCACTCTGTAATGACTATATATATACAATTAACTTATTCATTTACTTATCCATTCATCCTTGCCTCTTTTCTTTCTCTCCCTACATTTAGTACATCAACAAATCCTTACTCTATCTTCAAAATATATCCTGAATCTGTCCATTTCTCATCACCTCCACATTACCACCCAAGGCCAGGACACCCGCATCTCTCACCTGGACCACAGCAGTCACCTGCCAACAGATCTCCCCACCTTTACCCTTGCCTCTCTCTTATCTATTCTTATACTAGCAGCCAGAGTGATCCTTTCAAGTCTTTTATGTATTTTGTCAGTCTTCTATTCAGAACCCTCCAGTGGCTCGTCATCTCATTTTAAGTCTCTGTATGAGCTGAAGCCCCCCCTCCCCCATTGCTTGGCTCAACACATTTCTACCACTGTTCCCGCCATTGACCTGACTGCAGCCACACTGGCCTCTTTGTTGTCCCCTAAACACACTCCACCTCAGCCCATCTGCATTTGGTTTACTCTCTCACTTCCTCAGCACTCTGTTCAAATAGCCCCTTAACCCAAAGGTCTCCCCTGGCCAGCCTGCAAAAACAATTGCACCTTAGCCTCTCCCAGCTGTCTACCCTCTTCATCGTACCTACATAGCACTTGTCACCAGCTGCCTTATGACAGTCACTTATGTGTTGTCTGTTTCCCTTCACTAGACTCTGAGCACCTACAAAGTGCCCCTACCAAGAGCACCTCCCTTGGAGAAGCAGAGACAAAGATAACCGAGGAACTATTCCTGCCCTTGAGGAACCCACACTTCAGTGAGTCATACAACCTGACAAGTAATTAGAATGGAAATGCTCAAAGCTGTCTGGATGCAAGAGTCAGGCCCCAGGGAGCAGTGTGGTTTGGGGCAGCAGTTCGGGCATTCTTCCGCCTGGGTAGTAGTTACAACCATGAGTTCACTCTAAGAGAATGTGAGAAACGAAAAGCACTCAGGAGGCATCACTGTCTAAGGGGTGAAGGACAGAGAAAGCAGCCAAGGAGAAGAATCAAAGAGGTGAAGAAGGGCTGGAAGAATGGAAGAAAGACAAGACAGGAGCTCGCTGAGGTTGAAGCTACTATATTGTCTTTCTAGAATATTACTACTAATCATTGCAATGAAAACATTTATTAACAGTTGGCTACTTGCCGTTACCATCCTAAGCATGTTCCTTATGTTCACACATTAAACCTCACAATGACGCAGGAAGTTAGGCACTAGTGTGGCCCCGTTTTACAGAGAGAAAATGGATTCACTTACCCAAGTGCACCCACCTACTGAGAAATAAAGATTAGAACCCAACCAGTTTGAGCTTGCACTCTTAAACACTATGTTGTTATCTTTAATACAATACTGTGCCAGCTCTATATGCGTTTTCCTATTTTATTGAGTAGCTATTAAGGTCAGGTACTGTTCTAGCCTCTGGATACAGAGCAGTGAAGTGGACCAAGTCCCTCCCTTCATGGAGTGCGTATCCTTGTGGGGGTGATTGACATGAAACAAGTCCGTAGATGCAGATACAAGTGCTATGAAGAAAAACGAAGTAGGGTAAGGTATCACGAATGACAGTGGTGGCCCCTCTGAGGAGGTGACATTGAAGTAGAGATCTGGAGGAAGTGAGAGAGTGAGCCAAGAGGATATCTGGGGGAAGAACATTCCAGGCAGAAGGAACAGCAAGTGCAGAAGCCTTAAAGTGTGAGTGTGCAGGTGTGTTCCAGGAACTGCAAGGAGGTCAAAGCAGTAGGAGCACAATGAACTAGGGAGAGAGAGGCGGGAGATAAGCTCAAAAAGATACAGAAAGGCTTCCAGGACATATTGTTAAGTGAAAAAGATTAAGGGATAACGCATAGTAGTTTGTATGGTATAATCACATTGAGTAAAGAAGTATGTGTGTGTCTGTGTGTACATCCATATAGATAGATAGATAGATAAATATAAATGTGTTTATATTCTGAAATAATAGACAACAAACTTAATAGTGATTATCTTTTGAGGGAAGGAAGGGATATTTAGACTTTTTATATTCTTCCCTATTATTTGGAAAATTTTACCTCGCATATGTGACTTTTATAATAACCAAAAAATAGCTAAAACTCTTTTTTTAAATAAATTTATTTATTTTATTCATTTATTTTTGGCTGTGTTGGGTCTTTGTTGCTGCGTGCAGGCTTCTCTAGTTGCAGTGAGCGGGGGCTACTCTTCGTTGCAGTGCGTGGGCTTCTCATTGCGGTGGCTTCTCTTGTTGTGGAGCACGGGCTCTAGGCTCATGGGCTTCAGTAGTTGTGGTTCGCGGGCTCTAGAGTGCAGGCTCAGTAGTTATGGCACACGGGCTTAGTTGCTCCTCGGCATGTGGGCTCTTCCTGGACCAGGGCTCGAACCTGTGTCCCCTGCATTGGCAGGTGGATTCTTAACCACTGCGCCACCAGGGAAGTCCCAGCTAAAACTCTTAACCTCGTGTTAAGGGGCCCAAGCTAAAGTTCTCTTTCCCCTTATGGCTGAGCCTCTCCAAAGTTGCCTCCACTGGCTTCTTGCCCTCTCCCTGTCCTCTTGCCCTCTCCCTGTCCTCCTCAACCAAATACAGTCCGACTCCAGACTTCATGTCTCCCCTGCCACTGCACTTACAGGGCTCACCTGCGACTTCCCTGGGACTACGAGGAACACCCTTCAGTCCTTTTTGCTTCTGGAACTCTCTGCTACATTTGACATTGTTTACAGCTCCTCTGGTTGAAACTCTTTTTCCTTTGGCTTCCCTCTTGCCCCCTGTTATCTCACTGAGCATTTTTTAAAAATAATTCATTACAAAAAAATTTTTTGGCCATGCCATGTGGCACACGGGATCTTAGTTCCCCGTCCAGGGATCCCGTGCCCCCTGCAGTGGAAGCTCAGAGTCTTAACCACTGGACCCCCAGGGAAGTCCCACACTGAGCGTTCTTTCTCAGTCTCCTTCCACTGGCTACTTTTTGTTAGCCTACTAGATAGAAAGATAAGTTTCTTCTGGTTCTATCCTTGACCCATTTGCTTCTGTGTGCCACACACACTCTTTCTGTGTGGTCTCATCCCCACCCATAGTTTCAGTGACCATCTTCATGCTTCAAGTCCCAGATCTGTATTTTTAGCCTTTTCTCCTGAGCTCTAGTCCAAGACATCCAACTGCCTATTAGACAGCTCCACCTGCAGATCTCACAGGATCTCAAGCTCCACTGTTCTGAAACTGAGCTCATCATCTCCAAGCAAAACCACCTTCCTCCTCCTGTTGTCCTTATCTTAGTCGGTGGTATTGCCATCTGCTTGATCGACTGCAGCTGGCAACCTGAGACAAGCCCCTCTTTTTCATCCCCCAGATCTAAATGGACACCAAAAGTCATTCTATCTGCTAAACACCTCTGGAATCTGTCCTCATTCCTACATCTTCACTGCCACTGCTCCCATCATCTGGACTACTGCATGTAGTAGTATTTCAGTGTCCTTCAGACATATGAGTCTGAAGGCGTGGGAAGAGGTCAGAAATATCCTCACTGCATTTTCTGCCTCTAGGCTCACCATCAGCCTGCTTCCTTATACCCAGTTGCTACAATGATGTGGCACAAATTCCCTCATGTCAATCTCTGTTTGAAATCTGTCCTTTCCCCCTAACCTTTCCAGAATAAATTCCAAACTCCTTAATATGATCTGGCCAGTCTTTTTTTTCTTTTTTGCCCTGCCACGCAGCTTGTGGGATCTTAGTTCCCTGACTAGGGATTGAACCCTGGCCCTCAGCAGTGAAAGCATGGAGTCCTAACCACTGGACCACCAGGGAATCCCCTGGCCAGTCATTTTTTGACACTTTCCCTCGTGTACCTAGTGTTCGAGCAATACTGAAGTACTCTTTGTTTTTCAAAGGCCTCTTTCCTTTTCATGTTTCTGTGGAAGTTTTGTGACATAACATCTTTGTATCTCCAGATCTAACATAATACCTGGTACAAAGTAGATGTTCAATAAATGCTAGTTGAATAAACAAAAGAACAGAAAATCAGAAAGCACAGAGGTTGAAGGTGAGAACACCAATCAGAAGACTTACTGTAGAGTACAATTTAGGGGCTTCCCTGGGCTTCCCTGGTGGTGCAGTGGATAAGACTCTGCTCTCCCAATGCTGGGAGCCCTGGTTCGATCCCTGGTCAGGGAACTAGATCCCAATGCATGCCACAACTAAGAGTTTGCATGCCACCACAACTAAGGAGCCCTGGAGCTGCAACTAAGGAGCCTGCCTGCCGCAATGAAGAGCCGATGCAACCAAATAAATATTTATTTGTTTTTAAATTTTTAAAAAATTTTATTTACTTTTTGGCTGTGTTGGGTCTTTGTTGCTGCGCGCGGGCTTTCTCTAGTTGCAGCGAGCGGGGGCTACTCTTCGTTGCAGTGCACGAGCTTCTCATTGCGGTGGCTTCTCTTGTTGCAGAGCACAGGCTCCAGGCGCACGGGTTTCAGTAGTTGCGGCTCGCGGGCCCTAGAGTGCGTGGGCTCAGTAGTTATGGCACACGGGCTTAGCTGCTCCGGGGCATGTGGGATCTTCCCAGACCAGGGATCGAACCTATGTCCCCTGCATTGGCAGGCGGATTCTTAACCACTGCGCCACCAGGGAAGTCCCATAACCATTAAAAAAACCAAAAAAGAGTACAATTTACAGGTAACCAGGAAGAGAGGGAAAGGAAATGCTTTCGTTCAACATTTCCTTCAAGCTTCTACAAGGTGAAGTAGTAATAATCAAATAATAATTATTCCTATCATTTTTCTCTCTTTGAGAGATATAAACTTTGATCATCGGTACAATTTCAAATGGAAACAACTTAACTGATTTTAAATAAAATGTATTTTTTAAAAACCCAGCACACGCGACTGCCTCTGACAAAATAAGACCTCCTGGGTATAAATCCCAAGGTCCAACAGTACATCTGGGAAGGGTCATTTATTCCACAAATATTAATTTAGCTGATACAGACACTGCTTGGCACAGAGGATACAAAGAAAAGCAATATACAGCTCCTGTTCTCAAGGAGCTCACGGCCCCCAAATTATCTAGTCTTTGCCTTTGGCCGGGACTACACCTAATCCTTTACAGAAAGCCAGCTGTTCATGCTGGGGTGATTATTTAAAGTCCTTTTAGTCACAGATATAGTTATACCTAATTCTTTTTTTTTTTTTTTTTATACCTAATTCTTTTGGAATGGAAACTCATGGAAGGGGCAGTAGCAAAATGCGACCATTGCTTCCTTAACGGAAGGGTGCCTTCGTAGAAGAGTAATGAACTTGGCTCTTCCTTCCCCAGAAGAAAGCAGCATCTAAGGATTCTGAACAGTCCTCTCTGTTCAGTGATGATCAAGCCTTCCTATGGTTGATCAAGCTTAAATGACTCAGCCACCATTCTTTTCTTAGTTCCAGGACTTTGGGGACTACTAATGCAATGTTTTCCACTGGGGGCCTGTTTGGAGAAAGGAAATTGCTTATTTGAGAGGGGGTATCTTCACCAATGACTAAGGAAGTGTTTCTGTCTGAATGAGAGAGAATGCACTTTACTTGGATTAGGTCATTCAGTCTTCATAATAATCCTGTGAAGTTGCTATTAATATCCTTATTTTTGCAGATTAGGAAACTGAGGCATCATGAGCCTGGGTGCCTGGTTTAAGATCACATAGTTACAATGACTGGATCTGAGTCCATGTTAGTTTCACCACAATACTGGTTTGCAACTAGAAATCTTTCCAGACAGGAGAAAAGGGAACGAACATCTAGAGGTCCCTTCAAACCAGAAGCAATTCATGAGTTTGCAGGAAGGGGCAAAATTTGGGGTGCCCTTCTTAAAAATTTCCTTACATCATTTGGAAAAAAATTTAAGTATGTGCATGTCTATTAAGTTGGCAAAAATCAAGAAGTTAAAAAATCCTTTTCGGAAGGGTGTGGAGAAAGCACGCAAACATTGCTGGTGGGAGTATGATTAGTACAATCTTTACAGGGCGGCAACTCAATCTTTACAGCGGACAACATGGCATACATTTATCAAAATTATAGGTGTACATACCTTTTGACTTAGCGAATTCCACTTCTAGAAATTTATACTGCAGATATATTTGCACATTTGCAAAGTAACATACGTTCAAGGTTGTGCACTGCAGCATTGTTTGAAATAGCAACAGTTTGGAAATAACTTAAGTGCCCACTAACAGAGAACTGGTTAAATAAAGTATGCTACATCTATTCCATGCAGCCCCAAGAATGAGGAAATGCTGTCTACTGACCAGAATGATTTCCAAGATATAGATTTCTAAGCAAGATCCAGGAAATGGGTTTGATATTCTTTCATTTGAGGAAAAACTTCTATATGTATTTGCTTGTATAGGTACACACTACTTCTGGAAGAATATACAAGAGACTGATAAACTTCGTTGCCCCTAAGAAAGGAGATAAGGTATGACTGCGGGAGGAGAGGGTAGTTAAAGTAAGAGTGGAGTGAAAACTTTATTTCTTTAAATTTTTAACCATATTAGTATATTAGGTAATCAAGAAAAATAAGCTGAATTAAAATTTAAAATAAAAAATTAAATAAAGCACATGCAGTTTAAGGTAACTTATGAGTAAGGCATAGAATGCCTTTTTTCAAAAATACGTTCACATTGCTGTTAAGTTATTACCACATCCATCCCCATAACTCTTTTCATCTTATAAATCTGAAACTCTATACCTATTAAACAATAATGCCCCATTCTCCCCTCACTCTGTCCGCTGGCAACCACCATTATACTTTCTGTCTTTACAGTTTTGACAGCTCTGAGGACCTCAGATAAGTGGAATCATACAGTATTTGTCTTTTTGTGTCTGGCTTATTTCACTTAGCATAATGTCCTCAAGAGTCATCCATGTTGTAACATATTACAGAATTTTGTTCCTTTTTTTAAGGCTGAATAATATTCTACTGTATGAGTATGCCACATTTTGGTAATCCGTTCATTGGTTGACAGACACTTGGTTTGCTTCCATGTTTTGGCTATTGTGAATAATGCTACCATGAACATGGGTATACAAATATCTCCTCAAGATCCTGCTTTCAGTTCTTTTGGGTATATACCCAGAAGTGGAACTGCTGGATCATATGGTAATTTTTTTTTTTTCCTCAAGGAACCACCATACTGTTTTCCACAATGGCTGCACCATTTTATATTCCTGCCAACTGTGCACAAAGGTTCCAATTTCTCCACATCTTCACCAACACTTGTTGTTTTCCTAATGGGAGTGAGGTGGCATAGTATGTCTTTTGGGGTTAGTTAGTATGTTAGTTGATATTGCAGCAGTATGGTTAGTTGATATTGGTGTCAGACCCCAATGAGATTTGGTCTTGCCACTTACTAGCTGTGTGACTTTGGACATTACGCCAGTTTCCCCATTGGTAAAATCAGAATTATCTCGGAGGGTTGGTGAGAATTGAATGCGCATAAAGCACTCAGGCTCACAGAAAGCACTCAAGAAATATAAGTTATTATTCTTTCCGCCTTAAAAACTCCAATAATAAACCAAATTCCAACTTGCTCTGGCTCCTTCTGGACAAGTCAGGAGGCAAAGAGACAAACTAGATGATTTTATCAAGGAGTTTTCTACTTAGAGGCTTGAGTCTGAGGACTTTACACAGTCTTCACAGACATTCTTCCTTCCTGCTGTCCCCACTCAGCCTGCAGACCTCCCACCTGTGCCCAAAGAAGAGTGCTTGAAAGGAAGAGGTTACTCAGAACCCAGCCGGTTTATGTTTTCTCAGGGGTGGAGGTCGGGAAGAAATCCTGTTGACACAGTTTTGTAAAGCCTGTCACTCAGTCAGTCCCCTGCCTATTACCTCTGCAGACCGTTATGCATATTAAAGAAGGGGGGGCGGCAAATACAAAAGAAAAATAAGCGAGAGTGAGTGAGAGAGGGAACAAATCAGGATGCTTGAGGGAATCCACGTGGTCGCCAATCTGTAACTGATCAGAGCAGCGACACTGAAGCAAAACCCCCAGCGCCTAACGCTAAATATACTGCAATGGAGAAACCGTCCACAATGGGGTGTCTATGTCTTTAGCAGAGTCCTGGGGCTGCCGTTTAAGAGACTCTCCCCGTACTCCCACCCTTTTTGCACCTAGTAAACCACGCGATGTAACAACGGAATCTGGCTCTGTGTGTGCGCTGTGGGAGTGTGCGCTTTGCAAACCATCTGGGCTCCATCCTGCGCGGTTGGAACCACGATCGATCCAGGACGAGTTGGGGGAGTTGGCGCTTGCCTGTGTCTCCTTCCTCTCCCTGCTCCTCTCTAGCCCCCACCCCATCGTTCGCTCTGCACAAACGTTTCGCGGGTGGAGGGACGTAGGTTTTCAGCACCAGGAGGCCGTGGACCTTCTCTGGAGGCTGCAGTGCACCCTCCAGAGGGCCAGAGCTGATTGCAACCTGCTCACCACGACCCTCCCCCTCCTCCCCAAATTCGCTGCCCCAGGCTGTTTTATTACAGGCGGGGCGCTGTACCGGTGCGGGAGTCCAGGAAGGCTGCGTGACCTTCCAGCGAACTCCACCTCGGCCGGGGGTGGGAGGGATGGAGGCTGCCCCGGGGCCTGCTGGCTGTGTATCGATCCCCCAGCCTCAGCCAACACAAGTTCTCCCGGTACAAACCCCTCCCTCCCTTCTGTGCTTTCCCAGCCTTGCAGGCTTCTAACGCCTAGCTTGTGGCGCCCTCCTCTCTTTCCCGCAATAAAGTGAACCGAGTGGGTATGCATCCCCCGCCCTAACCCTCCCCTTCCCCCTCCCCCCTCTGCCTACTAACCCCGCGCACAGAGCTCGCCGCCGGCGGGCCCCTTCCACACAGTGTATCATAATGCCCAACGTTCTTCTCCTCCCCCTCTCTTAATCAGAAACGTGGTCGCAAGCCACCCGCCCCCCCGCGTGCATACATTAGGGTCTGCTTTGCATGCAGCGGCAGGCAGAGAACTGAGGAAGAAGGGGCGGGGGCGCTTTTGCCCGCCTCTTCCCTCCAGGCCCCGTTAGCCACCCAGTTTCAGCTTCGTTGTAACGCCGCCTCGTTAGCGGAGCACGCCGCGGCCCCAGTGCCCGGGCTGGAGAAACACAACCCAACTCTCTGCAGAAGGGCACCAAAGCCAGAGGTTCCTCAGCCCTGAGCGCACAGTAGGGCGAGGAGGTGGCGAGAGGCCGACCACTCGGTGTGTGCATTTTGGAGAGAGCTCCAGCCTGAAAATGGGAGGGGCTCTTTTTTATTATTATTATTTTTTAAAGCGCATTCATTGAGGGCCTTTCTATTTTGCATATAGTAAACCGGGCAACAATTCCGTCTTGCCTGTATCACAATAAGGGCTCTTTTATTCTAGAAGCGTTAAATCCGGGCTAACCCCTCTCGTATCCGTGCCTCGAGGCGGAGAAGGCGCACTCATCCCCGGCCCGGCAGCCGCGTTAGACTGGAAGCTGCTCTCCCGGGCGGTTCGATTCCCAGCGCATCCCGGGAACGTGTGTAATCGGCCTCTCGGCTCTCGAGGCTGCAGGCGGCCGGCCTCCCTCCGCCTCCATCCTCTCCGTAGTCCTCGCCCCTCCCCCTCTCCCCGGAACCCGCGCTCCGCGTCGGGCTCCTGGGCTTCCTTCCCCCCCTCCTTTTCCCGAGTAATGCCGCTCCCGGAGGGCGGGGCACGCAGTTATCCAGGTTGCGGGGCGGGCGGGCGGGCGGCAGCCTGCGGCCCGGGCCTCGGGATGGCGTAGCCGCCGCCCGGCGTCGGCAGCGCGGGCCCGAGCCCGCTATACAGCTTGCTGGGCCGGCTGGCGCGGCCCGGCCCTCGGCATAGCGGCCGCGGGGTGCAGGCGGCCGGGCGGCGCCGAGCGGGCCAGGCAGGTTCCGGGGCCCGCGGCCCCCCCCTCCGCCTCCCCGCCCCCCTGTGTTGTCGCCTCTCCCTCTCGCTGCTTCACTTCACGGGGCGAACATGGCGCACAGCTGTCGGTGGCGCTTCCCCGCCCGACCCGGGACCACCGGGGGCGGCGGCGGCGGGGGGCGCCGGGGCCTAGGGGGCGCCCCGCGGCAACGCGTCCCGGCCCTGCTGCTTCCCCCCGGGCCCCTGGTCGGCGGCGGCGGCCCCGGGGCGCCCCCCTCCCCCCCGGCTGTGGCGGCCGCGGCGGCGGCGGCGGCGGCGGGAAGCGGCGGGGTTGGGGTTCCAGGGGGAGCGGCCGCCGCCTCAGCAGCCTCCTCGTCGTCCGCCTCGTCTTCGTCTTCGTCATCGTCCTCAGCCTCCTCTGGGCCGGCCCTGCTCCGGGTGGGCCCGGGCTTCGACGCGGCGCTGCAGGTCTCGGCCGCCATCGGCACCAACCTGCGCCGGTTCCGGGCCGTGTTTGGGGAGAGCGGCGGGGGAGGCGGCAGCGGAGAGGTAAGGGGGCGAGGAACCCCCAGGTCCGGGGTCTCGACCCTCTGCGGAGCCCCCTCCCCTCCCCCATCCGGGATTGTGGAGCATCCCAATTCGGGGACCATCCTGGGGTCCCTGACCCGGGGCAGATGGCCCTCCCATCTCGGGACCCCCATCCAGGGGTGCAGACCCCCAGGCGTCCCCACCCCGGGGTTCGGACCCATCTGGCCGAGGGCGTTTGACCCCCACCCTCCTTCCCCTGACCCTTCCCCACATCCCCTGGCACAGACCCCTCGCCCGGGTTTCCCATCCCGGGACTGAACCCCTCCTCCCTTTCACAGATTACCTCATCCGAGCGAGATTCCTCCCTCCCTCCCTCCTAGAGACTTGATCCCGCCACATCCCCGCCTCCCTCTCTGGGCAGATGTTTTACTCCTGGGGCAGTTTTCCTCTTGGGCATCTCTCGGGGGATGGCCTCATCCAAAGCCACGTTCTTCTCCCACCCTTGGGGACCGATGTCCCTTCTAGCACCTTGCTTTCGAAAACCTGATGAACCCTCGCTCCGTCCCCGGGCCAGGTCCCTACACTACCAGCCACTCCCCCTTCCTTCACCTCCACCCGCACCCCCCCTACCCCCAGCGGAGAGGTCCTCCCGTCATCCCGCCCTTCCCCACCAGGAAAAAGCTACTTTCCTCTCCACCTTGCCTCCCTTCGCCTTCTTTCCCTCTGAAGATAACGGCGATCTCCTCCTACAGCAGTCTGTTTCCCCCATTTTACAGAGCTGCAGTTTCTAGCCTATTGGTAGCAGGGGATTACTGTACCTTCACTCCACCCTTTCCCTCCTTTAGAATGAAGGATTAGTGGCATCTTCGAGGGGAAAATTGTCCACTGTCCCCTAGGCTCAGAGAAGAGCAGCTTTCCACCATTCCCCCTGGAGAGGAGGCAGGTTTTCCCTCCAGCTCTGGGGAAGGGGGCCCCCGTGAGGGGCGGTGTTTGTGGGGTACTTGGGCAGCATCCTCCCAGGGGAAGCAGCTGCTCTCCTACCCCACCCACTGCGCCTGAGAGCACGCAGTCTTCAAACCTAGCTCCCTCCCGCCCTTCTCCTTTTCTCCGTCATTTCATTATTGATCCACCTTTTCCTAGGCCAATCCTGGGGCTTGGAAGGGGTGGGGGAAGCAGGGTTGGGGTGAGGAGAGTAGATAAGGGACAGTTTTACTGTAGTGCGGTGGTGGTGGCTGCTTCTGGTTGAGAGAAAGAGGGTTATGAAGAGCTTATGAAGCAAAGTTATTCCTTAGAAGGAGTTAGCGTTCTCTCTCTGATTTGTTTGAGGGGGACCCAAGGTGGATGAAGGATCTCCAGCTTTGCCCCTTCCACATTTAGTACTGGGGCGAGAATGGGGATGCTTTGATAGGCATTATTCAGCCCCCTTCAGCCAAAAGGAAAGTTGCCCTGGGAAGGGAAGTTGAGTTCAGGTTCAGCCTGTGGCGTTGCGCATTTGTTTTCCATTGGATGCAGAAGGGGGAGTTTGAATCGTAGGGGAAGGGGGAGAATGGGATGGGGGATGCCAGGAGGAAGAGCAGCTGCTAGGGGCTGAAGCGGAGGGGGGTAGGGGGTTGCTGCTTTGGAGTGCTCTTGATTGAAACAGAAAGGGAAAGATAACAACCAGCCGTTTCCTGCGTGCTCTGCCGTTGGTGCACACAAAATATCCTGGGCAAACCCCTCGTCCCCTATTGTGCCCCGCACCCCTTTAGATCTACAGAAAGATCCTGGGCAGAAGGGGAGGGAGGAGATCCCAGGGACCCTGGCCCCTCCTTTCAAGGAGCTGGCATTTTTTAGTTGTTAGTCTTCCTGCCTCCTTTTTTAAATCGTTTCTAAGGCATCCTGATCAGGAGACTGACAACAACCCGCCTTCTGACAGAGCAAGGAGGACATGATGGGGGCGTGTTCCTTGCGATGTAGCTAGCTGCAGCGTCCCTTTTCCCTGCCTCTCTCTGCTCTCTCTCCACCTCCTTTTCCCAGCCTTCAGAAGGCAGCTGCAGTCAGCAGGGTTGTTTGAGACTATTTATTGGTTGCTGTAGATTATTATTTTTTTTTTGAAAGGCCAATTCTGTATTTTTTAAGCTAACAACACAGATCCCATGTAGTTGGAGAACCAAAGGCCTCATACATGACAAAAAGACTGAACCGTTCAGGTTACTTGCATGGAGTTGGTGCTTAAATGTGAGTTGATTTTGCTTTTTTAAAAGATACAGCAGCAAAAAAAAAAAAAAAAAAAAAAAAAAATAGACTTACTGACATTTCATTTACCTGCTTGTTTTCAAAATTGAGACTTGCCTGGTTATATGTAGAATTTTAGCCCCATGTATATTTGAGTATAATAAGAAAGTCTCTATTAGGAGAAGTTAGTCTATTTTTAAGGGGATCCTGAGAAGCATTTTCTTCTTGTTTAGCATGCTTATTTATTTTATACTGAAAGACCAAGTGTTCACATTCCAAATGTTATCACATATTCAAAAGCAAAGTTTTATGCTGACAGCTTCCAATCATAGCTTTTCAAGAGACTGGTTAGAAAGAGAGCCACCTGGATTCAGGGACCTAATGTCTGGGCACCAGAATATTTTATCTGTTGGTCTTTGACAAATCACCTTTAAAGTTTTAATCAGGTGCTAACATTTTCTTATCCACTGGCATTATTTTGCTTAGCAGTAGTGTGTAGTGTAAAGCCTGTCAAGGAAATGCAGTAATTTCAAATAAGATCATATTAATACTTATTTTCTTTAAAACTTTTGCCTGAACAGTAGTTGCTACTTCATTATGAGGAAAGTGGTTGACTCCTTACATTAAACTTCAGTATTTTTTCTGAATTAGGCTTGAATGAGCTGTTGTTCCATTGATAAGCCTTTTATGTGGTAGTTTGAGTTAATCTAGGATGGGTTAATGGTATGCATTCATGAGTGCTAACCCATGGTATGGCTTAGTACTAAACCATGGTGATTATATCCTTTGACCTGGTTGTTTTCAACGTGGAAAGCAAGCATTTTGTTACAGAGTGTTACAAATCAATGATAAAGTTCCAACAAGGAGGTTTAGGGTTCCCACAGGCTGCCATAGAGTTCTAAAGATTGTTTCTGAGAAGTTGCTCACAGATCTGTATCAAGGCTTGTCTGGATTCATGAAGACATGGTTTGTGATCCAAAAGGATTCTAGCCTCTTTAAATTCTGGTTTGCTTTAAGTGAATAATGACTATAACTTCTCCATAACGAAACGTAAGTTAATACTTATTGAACTACTAAGTTAAGGTGGTTGAAAGGTGACAAACCTTCCAGATCAGTTCCGTTTAAACTCCTTTAGCTGTAGAAGATTTGTCCTTTACTGCCACAGGTTCTGAACTTCCCTCGGGATTGATATCTCTCTGAGTAACAACTACATGTAAGAGTTCTTCATGACCAAGGTCTGTCAGAATGGGATTATTTTAAAAAATACATAGGTGTTGCTGATCTCCTGTTTGGGCTTTGTGTGTGACAATTATGAAGTAGAATTAGAGTTTTATTTGACTGAGCACTGTGAGAAATCACAGAGGTCTGCTTTTTCGCCTTCCCTTTCCCCTGCATGGTGTCAGGGTCCCACTTTTCTGAGGATTGTCTCAGGTGGTATATATGTGACTCTACTTTGCCATCTAATTAAACATAGTACAGCATCCTCTCTGTTGACTAGAATTTGGGCTGTTTTAATATGAACCCCAGAAATGGTCTATTTATCAGCAAGTAATCTTTGTTTATTACTTTCATAATCCAGTTACCATTCCTACCACCTCACAAAATGTTAAAAGCAGAATTGCCACCCTGATCATACATGGCAAACTTTGATTAGATATAAATGGAAACCGAATCACAACATTGGTATGTATTTGTCTGTATTTGAAATGGCAGTTTAGTTCGGGTGGACTAAGGTGGGCTCTTGGGTTGGGCTTAGAAAAGATGGTGGTCCTGGAGTGGGAGAGTGTCTGTGATTTTTTTTTTTTTTTTTGATGTTTGTTGGGCATATGTGCCAAGAGTGGGAGTTGCTCCTTCATTGCCTTCACAGCTAATCCTGAGCTGGGCAGAAGGAAAGTGAAGCAGAGAACACAAGTGGATTAGAAGAAGCCCCTCCGCGTGGAAGTCGATGGACATGGGCTCTCCTCGCACTCATCTCTGTCACTCGCCACTCTGGACAATTTCACTTTTAACTTGAAATTTCCGATCAGTAACATGAAAAGGTTGGGCTAAACGTCAGCTCAGGAATCTTTTCTGCTCCAGTATTCTGATCCCTCTCTGTTATATTAATTATTTGCTCAGGTCAGAACTTCTTATTCTGAATTTATTTAAAAAGTCAGAGTCAATGAGCCTGTTTGGTAATTTTTTTTTTTTTCTTTTTTTTTTTTTGGCTGCATTGGGTCTTTGTTGCTGTGCGCGGGCTTTCTCTAGTTGTGGCGAACGGGGGCTACTGTTTGTTGCGGTGCGCAGCCTTCTCATTGTGGTGGCTTCTCTTCTTGTGGAGCACGGGCTCTAGGTGCGGCGCGGGCTTCAGTAGTTGTGGCATGCGAGCTCAGTAGTTGTGGCTGGCGGGCTCTGGAGTGCAGGATCAGTAGTTGTGGCGCACAGGCTTAGTTGCTCCACGGCATGTGGGGTCTTCCCGGACCAGGGATGGAACCCGTGTCCCCTGCATTGGCAGGCGGATTCTCAACCACTGTGCCCACCAGGGAAGCCCTGTTTGGTAATTTTTAATATCAGAGTGTACATTTGCCATTAAACTGCCATTATTATTGGGAAGAGAAATTTGAACTTGGTGGGAAAGTTTTCATTGTATGGACAAAATGTAAGGATTTTATGGAAAAAGTTCTTTGCTGAAGTTGACCAATTTCATTTATAAGAAAAGTGAAGATAAAATTTTAAGTATAACGCATTATCTGGTGTTGAGAGGCCCTCTTGTTTGGCTAAATTTGTTTTCATGTTTTCAATACTGTAGATTCCTGACTCTCCAAAAGGGAAGTTATTTTCAGTCTAGGTAGTATATTCCTTTAGGTATGTGAGCTTTTAAATGAAAAAAATCCAATACACTAATGTATTTATAAATCCAAAGTGATGGTACCTACATTGCAGGGAGTAGTTGTTAATATGCTCTAAAACATACTTTGGTTTGTACTGAGCATCACAAATGCAGTCTTTAGAACTTTTCTTCATCTTTCACTGAAAGGCATATCACTTGTCCCCATCTTTACCTTCTGTCTAATTATCTTAAGGCACATGCTCTTGTAGGAGATCATCGTTCACAAAATAGTGATTGATCTTTTGATTGGAAGTTGAGAAGAGAAAATAGTCCCATCTTGACTCCCCTCCCATCTCTACTCACCTGGGAGCTGGCCTTCCGTAGAGCAGCTGTGCAGGCTTAATACCCATTGCCTTCCTTGCCCTGTGGCTAGGGGGGGTGGCAACACTGTTTCG
Source organism: Balaenoptera borealis (assembly GCF_965194805.1). Taxonomy (NCBI): domain Eukaryota; kingdom Metazoa; phylum Chordata; class Mammalia; order Artiodactyla; family Balaenopteridae; genus Balaenoptera; species Balaenoptera borealis. The sequence continues at coordinate 98,123,251 of NC_138868.1, forward strand.
CTTGCTCTGAGGCATAACAGACTGCAGTGCCTCTCTCTCCTTTGGAGGCTCACTGTTTTAATTGTAGGTCTCCTAATTAAGATCTCTTTGTGCCTGCCCACATTCCACTAGTGTTGGCACAGAACTTCAGCTTCCTTCTAGCACTTAACTGAAGGCCTTCAATCCGGCCTTTTGTGAATATCTTGTCTCTTTCCATTCTTCCTCTGCCAAGGTGGAGAGCCCAGTGGCATAGACCTATGAGAAAGGGGGAAGCTTTGTGACTATCACTACTTTGGGAGGAATTTATTCTAGGATTGCTGGTATGGGACCTTCTTTTGTTTGCATATGTTATTTTCAGGAATTAAGAAAAGTTAAATTACTAATGAGTCTGACATGAGGTAACTACATTTTAGTCAGATTCTTAACCCTATAGGCACTAGTAGGAAGAAGGAAGCTAAAGAGTTTACTATAAAGTGTTTGTTTGGGTCTTATCTAGATTGATTTAAAGCTTGATAAATAAAAGCTTATGGAGTAAATCACAGACTTGGGGGTTTTGTGGTTGCGAAGTCAATCAAATGAAATTACTGATTGTTCCTAAATTGTATCAGATTTTAAAGCATAGAGTTAACTTTGATATTTGAATTAACTTTTTTGATTAGAAAAGACTGCAGGAGGATCTAGAAATTATTGAGTTAATTAAGAATACTCTTGTAGCCTCCAGTATTTCTTGAGAAGATCAGGAATTGGCTAGGTTTCTAGAGCAGTTTCAGAATAAGGGAAAGTAATTTTTCTGGAAGATGTAGTTTCACTCTAGTTCCCATTATGTTAGTGCGCAAAATACAGCATGTCCTTTAACGGATCTATATGTGCCATGCTAGAGGAAATGCAGTCTTTATTAAGAAGAAGGAATCTTGAATCCTTCACCTGGACCCAGATGGTTTCATTGATCACATCAGTATGAGGCGGACAAAGGGCTACTTTTTTGTTGTTGTTATTGTCATTTCCTTGGTTGTGAAGAAGGCCTGAAAGAAGGAAGTTTATGGCATGCATGAAATAAAGCTGGAGGCCTGTGCTCTTATACCTGAGTGGGTGGTTTTATGGCCTAATTCTCTAATTGCTGGCGTTTATGACAGTGTGGATGCAACTGGCCCTATGGCTGAGGTGGATTATGTTGGGAATAGGGAGAGAAAAGGGGTCCTTTTGTTAGCCTTTTCATTTTCCCCTTCAATAAGTTCTCTGAGAAAGCCCTGAGGAAATACAGAGACACTTGGACTGAGGGAATGGCATCCCATAAAATGGTTCTTTATGTTTTTAAAAAGGACGAGCTGCTTTTCTTGATCTATCCAAAGAAATCCATACCACCACTGTTAAATATTTCAGTGAGCTTTGTACCTTGTCAGGTTACACACCAGGGGAAGCCAGCCAGGAGGCTGGAGGTGCTGCTAGGCGTTTGCTTTTAAAGACTAAGACATTTGAAAGAAGAATGTTGTTGTGTGACTTGTAGTTGCTTTGGATGATATAAATCCCCTTGTAGGATTCGTATGAAACTTCTTAGAGGCCAAACTTGGTTTAACTTTTTAGATGTTGAATACAACTATTCGAATGAGTTTTAGTTTTAAGGAAACAGTTAAAGATATAAATGTAAGAGTTAGTTGGCAGTTTTCTGTGCTGTGTATGAAAATTCCCCTTTCTTTGAAATGAGTAGTTGTTTTTCTATTTGACAAATAGACTGAAGGGATTTCCCCAGCTGTTTTACCTTTAATTATCGCTTCAGCAATGCCTTGTGGGGCACCAGTGGGTAGGATCTAGTCAACTGCCATTTACTTCTGGAGTTGGAGTTTTTTCCATATATTTTATCTGTTTTCTTGCATTTCTGTGTTTTGGGTTTGGTTGGAATGTTTGGGTGTAGATGTTTTGATGTCTCTCATCAGTAAGAGCTATGAACCTTTCTAACATTCGAATTGTTTTAGAGAGATCCAACCCTTATGGTCCACGCTTTGCTGAAGCATCATTGTTTCATTCTCATTTTACAGCATCAGAGTAATTGTGGCTTTCTGTCTTGAATTAGGGGAGTAATATTACTTGTGAGGAGTGTTTTTGGAGAAATTTTTTTTCACTAAGCTCTCCTTTGTACCATCTCAGTTCTAAAAACTGGGGAGTAGTTAATCACACGTATCTGTAATAAATATCTACACCTAAAGGAATAACTATTTATACGTGCTTGTATTCAACTTCTGTCCATCCATGAGTATTGACTGATTTTTAGATCAAACACAAGCATACAATATTGTCCCTAGATTATTGCCTTTAATTATAAGCAGTAAAACCACGTGGATAACATCTCTTTAAGCTTAGTTAATGAGGAAATCCTTTTGTAATCTCTCCAGCAAGGATTTTTTATTTGTACATATATAAATACCTTTACAAAGGAAGGACAGAATCTCATTATGTAATCTGTAATAGTGTGAGATAGTACAGCACGTAATTAAGAGCTATTAAGACCATGGGCTCTGGGCTCAGTCTGCCTGGGTTCAAATCTTGGCTCCATTATTTATTAGCTGAATGACCTTGAAAAACTTTCTTAACCTCTCTATGCTTCAGTTTCTTCATTTGTAAATCAGTGGTAATTGTGCTTCGTAAGATTATTGTGAGGCTTAATTGAAATTATGCATGCAAAGTACTTAGCACTTTGCCTGGTACAGAGGAATCCCTAATTATTATTAGGACTCAGATTGAAAGGACAGGAGTGCTTAATCTTTTTTTTTTTTTCCCCACCGAGGTAACAGGTTTTTTTTACTTGGAGGTATACATATATATGTGTACACATATATAGCTATTCGAGTGCTATAATCTTGACTTTAGAATGTTCTTGATTTTGGTATGGGTGTCAAGTTCATCAGTAAGCTAGGTGGAACCAAACTGAAGCCAGTCACACATCTTGGTAACAGTGGGTACTGTTGGTATCCAGCTAGAATGTAATTAGTGATAAGGCACAAAAGGGAGTAAAAAGAACAGGACAGTAAATAGGCGGGTAGGTAACCAAGGAAGGCAGTGCCTTCATGCGTTGCATAACTGTCAAGCCAAGGCAGCTATATTGGGGTTGCTACCCTTGGTCCCTGTAACTAGTGTTCCTTATCTTTTTGAGTATGAGTACTTGGTGATTTCCTAAAACAACTCCGAGGTTCTTCAGGGTTCTTGGCCCCCAAGTTCAGATTCATTAGTCTGTACTTGGTAACTATTTGACATTTGTTCTCAAGTTTTAGCTTAGGGAGAGTAAGTGTTGGTCTGTGGAGATCAATGCAGCTAACCATTTAATTACAGAAGAAATGCTAAGTTGTAGGTTGGAACTTAACTTGAGAAATAAAAATAACCACAAGTAGAATAGTCAAAAACAAGTTAAACTTTACCTAGTAGAGGATAGTATGCTTAAGGAGGAAAAATATAGTTCTGTTTTATCTCACTTAAAAAAAAAAAGGTTTGCTGAAATACTTAATACACTGTCTTTTACAGATGAAGAAACCAAGGTACAGACACGTTAAATAGATTTCCTTAAGTCATATGGCTAGTAAGTGGCAGAGCTAGAATTCAAATCCAAATCTGTAACTATTTGAAGGCTTGTTCATGCTCTCTGCACTGTGGTACCTTCAGTCCCTTTCTCTTCTCACCCCATCCAATAAATTTCTGAGGCTTGTCTGTGATACTATTGTATTGTTTCTTTAATCTGTCCCTGTTTTTCTGTTTTTACCATCCTACTTTAAATTTCCATTACCTTTGCATGGATTAAAACCGTAAGCTCCTAACCAGTCTCTCTGCCTTCCTTTTCACTGTATAGTGGTGCCAGTGGTTTTCTTAAATACAGATCTGATTCTGTCACTTTATTCCTAAAACCCTTTGACTACTCACTGAATGTAAAATAAGATTTAAAATTCCCAGCCCTTTATAATCTAGCTGGCCTACATTTCTACATTTTGAACATTATCTCCTGAACACACATTTTCACTTAAAGTGCTTCAACCATATTGAACTACCAGTCTATTAGATGTTCTCCACAGTCTGTGTGTACCTGCCTTTATACCTTTGCTAATGCCTTTCCTTTGCCTTAAAATGTTTCCCATCTTGACCTTCCTCTGACTTATTCATCTTTCATGGCTCAGTTCAGATCCCCAGATCCCAACTCTTCCGTGAAGCTTTCAAGATACCACTACTAGCTTAAATTCAACTCCTTTCCTGTTTTCTTACTGTACTTTATACCTACCCTTAAAGAATTTACTCCAGAATACTTTATGTTGTAAATACTCTTGATTGTGTCGGTCTTTCCCCCATTAGATTATGATTTCCTTAAGACACAGACCATTTCTGAGTCATCATTTATGTTTTTTATTGTTTACAGTGGCGACTTTTCATATAGAAGGTGATCAGTGAATGTTTGTTGAACTGAAAATTTGGTATACATACAACTTCTAGGAACACTTTGCAAGGACATATCGCATAAGCTATTATGTTGTTCAAGACTATTAGCAGGATAATTTTGAGTAATTTTTAAAAATAGTAAGCTAACTTAAGTACAGCAGAGGAAAGTCTTAAGAGCCATCAGAGGACATTTTTGTAAAAGTACCGATTGGGGCTTTAAAAGTGATGTTGAGTGTTATAAAGCAGAAACTAACGCACCATTGTAAAGCAATTATACTCCAATAAAGATGTTTAAAAAAAAAAAAAGTGATGTTGAGGAATCCTGATGGGATGGCATCATCTTTTATATAGATAATGCTGGCACTGATCACCCGCTTACTTGAGTGTTGTTTCCACTTCTAGGTTCCTCAACTTAGAGGGGATGAGGATACCTTGGAGAGGTTTCTGAGGAGACTCAAAAGATGATTATATGATTGGAAGTCAGTCCTATGAGGAAGGGTTGGGAGAATGAAAAGTTAAGAGGCAACTTAATAACTCTTCAAAAAACATGAATGGATCCATTATTAGGAATGGTAACCAGCTGTTTTCCAGATCTACTGATGCTAAAATAAGAGAAAAATAGGTTTAAATTGAAGCAAAGGGTAGTTGTGTAAGGAACTTGTTGCTAATGATGGTTTTCGTTATAGTGATGGCGAAAAGATTACCGAAATAATTTTATGATCTTCTCTGGAGGTGAATTTTAAAGGACAGGAGTCCTGCCTATGTATGTGTAAAATGACTTCTCAAGCTACCTTCTCATTCTCTGAATCAATAAGTATATTTCTATTTAGATCCTAGAGGGCATGGATCATGTTTTATACTTTTTAATATTCCCCAAGGGGTCCTAGTCTCACTGGCTCCCTAAGAAGTATTTGAATTGTCAATTTATGGCAACAATTAACTTTCAGTAGTAAGCTCCAAAGAAATGTCTTTATGAAATGATTTTATAGTGGTTTTATAGGAGAATAAAAACTTAGTAAATGGAGCTAAGAGGGAAACCTTAAACATCAAGAGAAACCAGGGAAAGTAGTAGGTGTGGTCTCAATATAGGAAACAAATAAGTATTTATAGCTTTTATGTCCATTTTCAGTTGTAGTCTAAAGAGCTGTGCTTCAGAATATCCCTTGTTAAGGGTATCACTGCTTGTGGATGCATTATAACAAGTGCTTTGTAAATCCTTTCCAGTCTAATAAGTTGGCTTCATGTGAATGAGGATTATAAAGGCCTCTGACCCTTGGCTTTTGAGGCCATGAGGAGGGCTTACATTACTTAGAATGAAACCTTTTTAGATATGTTGGGTTGCAAAAAGCATTTCCGGTACACTCAGAATGAAAACTGTGAATTGGGATTATTCATATAGATTACCAAAAGTCTGGGCAGAGCTGATATTAACACCAGCTCATTCTCCTACTAGCTCTTGGTTCCAAAACCTTGAGTGGGTTATTGAAGCTTTAGGACTTTGGAATTTAGTACTGGAATTGTGTATAATTTCCTTCTTGTAGGTAAATGGATACTAGGCTTATTTAAGGTTATTTGGCCTTAAATATTAAAAATATAATGAATATTTTCTAAGTTTCATATAGCAAATTCTGTCTACTGTTAACCAGACCATCTCATAAAATGACTGGAGTTCAAAGGTGAAGCTGGATTGTTGCAGGGATTCTGCAAGTGGTGGCAAAGTGAAGGGCGGCTTGATTCCCTAATTGTAAAATTGGTGTCATTTGAGAAACTGGGAATTGGAAATATAAGGGAGTCATACTTTCCCTGTAACTTTTTTTTTTTTTAATTTTTTAAATTTTATTTATTTATTTTTGGCTGCATTGGGTCTTTGTTGCTGTGCGCGGGCTTTCTCTAGTTGCGGTGAGCGGGGGCTACTCTTCGTTGCGGTGTAGCGGGCTTCTCCTTGCAGTGGCTTCTATTGTTGCAGAGCACGGGCTCTAGAGCGCAGGCTCAGTAGTTGTGGCGCACAGGCTTAGTTGCTCCGCGGCATGTGGGATCTTCCCGGACCAGGGCTCGAGCCCGTGTCCCCTGCATTGGCAGGTGGATTCTTAACCACTGTGCCACCAGGGAAGCCCCTTTTCCCGTAACTTTTAATTGCTAATCATACAGGTATAAATTCAGAAAGCAAAAGATTATAAACAGCAAAGAATAATTCTCATGATTCTTTATTCTACTTGAGAGATTCCAGTGTTAGACTAATAAAATACCAGGGACTTTTTTTTTAAGTAAGTTAATGCCACATAATGTGTGCTTCTCAGAATGTGATGATGAACTTCCAAATATGATGTAGTAGTCAGAAGAGTCAGTTGGTTTTTTAAGCTAGTAAGAACACAAAACTTCCCAACTCATATATTGAACATTAATTCCTCAAAAATGTTAGGTCAAAATTGTGTTTGCTGACTTAGTAGCTTTGTTGTTTTGCCAAAGGGAATGTTTACTTTTGTCACGTAACTTCACTTTGCTCCTTCAGAAAACTGGCTTTTTGGAGAGATAATTCTTTTTACCTTTAGAGGAAAGAAAGTTGTGAATTTCTCAATGTTACTTTAGTTGCTGTTGATCATTCGACAGCCCAGAAGGAAAGATGCAACCTGACTTTTGCAGCAAGATCAGAACAAGCTGGAAGAAAAAAATACAAATTTTATAGTAGAAACTTGTAGTTGAGTGAACATATAGCTCAAAACGAAGTTAACTGCTGAAAGTTGGCATATGGAGGACCAAAATCTCTTGTAATAAAAAGAATCATCTCTGAAAACAATGTTGGTGTTTGTTTAATTTTTCCAGCCTATTCAAGTGGATCTAGGCATTTTGTGGTACTTTCCTGTTAAACAGAGAAGAATAAACCCTGTCATTGTGCTGATTAATTTAATTTCTACAGTATATCAGTTAAGTGGGCTTATTTCTTCTGCTTCAGCAAGTAGATAAACCAGTTCAGACTTGGAACCTAGGAGTTTGGAAGTCCTGATTTTTGTTTTTTTGTTTGTTTGTTTTTTAAGGTCCTGTGAAGTAATTTGGGGCATTGCCAAGAATCTGTATAGCTTACTATCTGATGTAGTGCATTCATTTTGCCTTTTTTTTTTTTTTTTAAGACAGTGAGCTTCTTTTTGTCTACCTCTTTTTCCGGAGCAGGATGGGTGGAGTTCACCTGTCTCATTTGTTTAGCTGTTTTGAGCATCTTTGCTTCTTGCTCTTGTTGATAATGGAGTGAGGATGAGGAGATACTTCTTTCTTTAATTACAAAGTGGGTATCATTTGTATTAGGTGAGAGTTGCTAGGTAGAATTGAATTAAATATTTGAAAACGATTTCATTCTTGTGTGGGTGAAAATTTTACCAACTCTTGTTATTGAAGAACATTGTATTACTGTCTTAGCAGTCTTTAATCCTAGGTGACTTTTGGGGTTAACATTTCTCAGTATCAGGCAGAGATCATATTTAAAACAGGGTAAATCTCTTCCTATCTGTTATGCATTCAAACAGCCACAGTTCTCTTTGAGGCACCAATAGCCAGAGAGAATCTGGCCTTGGCCCTGTCCCTGCCATTGTGTTGACAGGAGACTATGATGTCAGTTCAGTAACTGTGTACATTTCTAGACTGCTTGGATTTCAGAAACCATCTTGGCTTAAGAAGTTTGTCTCCTGATATCTGTGTGTTTGACTATGCTTGAGTATTTTATTCTTTTCCCTTCTTATAAATTCAACAACATCATTGTTAAATTCACCTTTTGGAAATGATTTACAGGTGTCACTACCTTTTTTTCTTTTACAAATGGTGGAAAACTGCTTGCAAAGAGGCTCATCTTCCCCCCTAAATGGCATTCATAAACATAGCACTCTACAGAGTAAGAAACAGTGACTGGAAATCGAATCTATTTTTCAAAGAACATCTTTTATGTACCAGGCAGATGACCAAGTGTTGGGGCATTAGCATTGAACAAGTCCCTTCCCCCCTTCCCTCATGGAACTTACTGTCTAATTTCTCTTTACTGAGCTCGGCTTAAAATATAGCATGAATATACATGCTAAAATTATAATACCTTGCAAGATACTTTGGAAGTTGGTAATTTGAAGGCCAAAGCTCTCAAAACTAATATTAACAGAGCTGTTCTTGGGAGCAATTCAAGTAGTAGTCTTCATTTACTGATTTACTGATTCTTGAGAGTCAGTTATACCAAGTGTAATATATGAATCAAGATATTTAAAGTACTCCCAGGGTATTTAATAGCTTTCCCCTTCCTGTTAAAAGGGAACTTAAGTACTAGCACATCCTTTACTGCCTTGTACAACTGAGGAAGTGCCACTCTCCACTTGTACTCTGGATTCCGTCCCCTCTCATCTACTCAAGGTCATTCCTGCAGTTAGTCCCCCTCTCTCCTGCATCAGCAGTTTCTCTCTCATCAACATATAAAACTGTCTAACTGTCTTAATATAATCCTTGTTTTAAAAAACTCTTGACCCCAGGTCCTCCCCCAGCAACTACCCAATTTTCTGCTCCCTTTCACAACAGAACTCCTTGAAAGTGCAGTATGTAATTGCAGGTGCTACTTTCTCACCTCTCAGCCACTCCTCAACCCCTGCAATTGGGCTTTTATCTCCATGACTCTAGGAAACTGCTCTTATCAAAATCCTCAAGGGCCTCTCTCTTGCCAGATTGAACAGATAATTCTCAGTCCTCCTCCTGTTCAACCTTTGGGCAGCATTTGAACCAGGTGACCACTCCCTTCTTGAAACACTCTTTTCTTGGATTCTGTAACACTACACTCATCTGCTTTTTTCTTAACTCATTGGTTATTAATTTTCAGTATTCTGTATGTATCCTTCCTCTGCTTAACTCCCCTGAATGCTGGAGTCACCTAAGAGTCTGCCTTTGGCCACCTTCTCTATCTGTGCACTTGTCCTCAGTGACCTCATCCAGGCCTCATCTGTATGCTGAGGACTCCTAAATCTTTGTCTCTAAACCTTGACTACTTCTTAGAGTCCCAGGCTTGTATTTCCAGCTGCCTATTTGACATTTCATTTGCATAATAATAAGAATAAGCATGATGAGCGTTTATTGAGTGTTTGTTGTGGGCCAGGCAGTATTCTCAGTGCTTCACATGTATTATCTCACCTAATCTTGCCCACCCTCTGAGGTAGCCACTGCTATTCCCAGACAAGGAAACAGGTATGCATTGAAGCACTTGGATATTTAGTAGGTACCTTACACTTCCCATGTCCAGAAAGTCTTGATTTTCTCCTTTCTCCTTGTTTCAGAATGACTCTACCCTTTACCCAATAGCTCAGGCCTAAAATTTGAGAGTTATCCTTGATTTCTCTCTATATTCACATTCCAAATAACCCATCAGCAAATTCTGTCTGTACTACCTCCAAAATACCTTAAATCCAACTTCCTCTCATTAATTCTCCTACCAAAACCCCACACTTACCCATTATAATCTTTTGGCTGGACTATTCCCTTATCTCCTTGCTTGTGTTCTTACCTCAGTGAAGTTTGTTCTTCACACAGCAACTGTGGATTCCATGTGTAAATCAGTCAGATCTTAATTATTCCCTCACTTTAAACATGTTGGTATCTCTCCCCCATCTCCCTTCTCCCCACTGCTTGGATAAATCCAGATTTCTTACCCTGTCTGGCAAAGCCGTACATGATCTGGCCTCTGGTCAGGTCTGCTGCTTCCAGCACCGCCTCTTCTCATCTCACTCATTCTGCACAGCCACACTGGCCTTTTGGTCTATCATATGTGCCACGCTCGTGCTGTCTCTGGGCCTTTGCATTTACTATCTAGCTAGAATACTATGCCACCTAGATCTTTATATGTCTGTCTTTTTCTCATCATTTAGGTCTAAATCCGGGTTCAGCCACTTTTTTCTGCAAAGGGCCAGATGGTCTCTGTCGCAACGACTCCCCCCTGCTGTTGTGGTCCAGGAGCAGCCATAGACAATACAGAAATGATGACACACGGGGCTGTGTGCCAATAAAACTTTATTTATGCACACTGAAATTTGAATTTCATATAACTTTCATGTGCATGAAATATTCTTTGGATTTTTTTAACCATTTAAAAATGTTAAAAACCATTCTTAGTTCATGGACTGAACAAACCAGGTGGCAGGCCAGATTTGGCCTGTGGGCCACAGTTTGCCAAGGTCAGCAGCCTTTCCTGACCACCCTAGTGAAAACAGCCCTCACAGGTAACCCCCATCAATCCTTCGCGCCCTCGTTGCGTTCTTTATTTGTTACATGGTTATTTTCTTATGGGGCAGGAATTTTGTCAGTTCTTCACTTGTGTAGAGTCTAAAACAGTGCCTGGCAACACTCAGTAAATACTTGCTGGAGTGATCGAACGCCAGTCACATTTGAATTTTGGCTGAACATATAGCTCAAAATGAAGTGGCAGTGGGGATAGCAGATAGACTGCTATCTGGTCTCCAATTATTCAGTCTCTTTCCTACTCTAATTTCATATGTGTATCTAGAATAAACTTCAAACTTCAAAGTTATGCCTTGTCTACATTTGAGACCCAAAGGTAGCTCCTGCTGTTTATTGGATGAGCTTTGACCATACCATCCTAGAATTAACAAGGTTCTGATACTTTATTTGTCTTTGATCTTGGCCCTGCTGTGGCTACCCCTTTCCAACCAAATCAATTTTTATCAATTTTTGCATCTGATTTCCCACTTCTCCCCATTACCCCCTCCCATTTATTCTTTTTTTAAAAAAATATTGATTGATTGATTGATTTGGCTGCACCGGGTCTTAGTTGTGGCACTGGGGATCTTTGTTGCAGCATGCGGGATCTATGTGGGGGTCTTTAGTTGTGGTATGCGGGATCTAGTTCCCTGGTCAGGGATCAAACCCGGGCCCCCTATACTGGGAGCGTGGAGTCTTAACCGCTGGACCACCAGGGAAGTCCCCTCCCTCCCATTTATTCTTTTTTAAAAATAAATAAATAAATAAATAAATGTATTTATTTTGGCTGCATTGGGCCTTCGTTGCTACACGCGGGTTTTCTCTAGTTGCGGCGAGCGGGGCTCCTCTGTTGCGGTGCGTGGGCTTCTCATTGCGGTGGCTTCTCTTGTTGCGGAGCATGGGCTCTAGGCATGCGGGCTTCAGTAGTTGTGGCACAGGGGCTCAGTAGTTGTGGCTCACGGGCTCTAGAGCACAGGCTCAGTAGTTGTGGCGCATGGGCTTAGTTGCTCCGCGGCATGTGGGATCTTCCCAGACCAGGGCTCGAACCTGTGTCCCCTGCACTGGCAGGCGGATTCTTAACCCCTGTGCCACCAGGGAAGCCCTCCCATTTATTCTTTTTCTTTTTTTAAATTTATTTATTTTATTTATTTATTTTTGGCTGTGTTGGGTCTTCGTTGCTGCAGCGGGCTTTCTCTAGTTGCCGTGAGTGGGGGCTACTCTTAGTTGCGGTGCGCGGGCTTCTCATTGCAGTGGCTTCTCTTGTTGCAGAGCACGGGGTCTAGGCGCATGGGCTTCAGTAGTTGTGGCTCGCGGGCTCTAGAGCACAGGCTCAGTAGTTGCGGCGCACGGGCTTTGTTGCTCCGCGGCATGTGGGATCTTCCCGGACCAGGGCTCGAACCCATGTCCCCTGCACTAGCAGGTGGATTCTTAACCACTGCGCCACCAGGGAAGCCCCCATTTATTCTTTTTTTTTTTTTTTAAAGAAATTCACGTTCTTTTATTTATTTATGACTGTGTTGAGTCTTCGTTTCTGTGCGAGGGCTTTCTCTAGTTGCGGCAAGTGGGGACCACTCTTCATCGCGGTGCGCGGGCCTCTCACCATCGCGGCCTCTCTTGTTGCAGAGCACAGGCTCCAGACGCGCAGGCTCAGTAATTGTGGCTCACGGGCCCAGTTGCTCCGTGGCATGTGGGATCTTCCCAGACCAGGGCTCGAACCCGTGTCCCCTGCATTGGCAGGCAGATTCTCAACCACTGAGCCACCAGGGAAGCCCCCCATTTATTCTTAATCAGCCATTGTCCATGATTTATTTCCTTTAGAGCTACGTTCTAAAAAACTTTCGTAGGTTGTGAGCCTCTTTTTTTCTTTGAGAATCTGAAGAAATCTGTGTCTCTCGTCTGGCAGATGCCCATATAAACAGAGTTTTGCCTGTGATTTCAGCAAACTCTCTAAGCTTTCTCCTGCCTATCAACTTGTCTGCAACTAAATGCATGCTTAGCCCCTTTTCTGACAGGAGAGAACTCCCTTCCTTTGCACTTTGTCTTCATTCTCTCTCAGTGCCGACCCCTCCTCCCCATCCCTTTTCCATTTATTAGCGATTTGCTGTTGAGAATTTTCAGTCTCTTCCTGGCTGCTATGTTCTCTTCCAGCATCTAAACACATTCAACTCAAAAAGTAATCCTGGACTTCCCTGGAGGTCCAGTGGTTAAGACTCCACTCTGTGAGGAAACTAAGATCCCACATGCTGTGTGGTGCGGCCAATAAACAAACAAACAAATAAGTAATCCCCCCAGGCAAATCTTTCCCTACATTGTGCCCATTGTCTCTTTCCCATGTAATTGAGTTTTTTCAAAAGAGTGGTCTATACTGACTTCCATTTTTGTCACTTTCTAATCACACCTTGACCCACTGCGCTTTGGTTCCTCCTGCCTCTAACACTGCCTTGAAGTTGACCTTGGTAAGGTCATGGGTGACCTCCCAATTTTGATATCCTCTGTACAAAATCCTTTTGTGTCCCTCCCCAACTTGGCCATCCCTTGATGTGTATTCTTCCCTTGACTGTTCTGCACTTAGATACATGATCTGTCTCCTTGGCCATTCCATCTCTGTCTCCCCCCTTAGCGTCCCTTTCCCCTGTACATGAAGTGTGGGTATTCCCTGGGGATCTGCCATGGATCCTCTTTTTCTCTATTCTCTCCCTGGGTGACTGTTTATACATACAGTTTCAGCATTCATAAATTCATTGAATCAGATGCGTTTTCTCCAGATCATTATATCTTACAACTTGGACAGACACTTCAGATTCAAGCGTCTAAAATGATTTCCCTCCTGCTCCTAGAAACCTCTCTTCTTTCTTTTTTCCCAATCTTATAAATATATCACCATAAACCTAATCAACCTAAGCCCAACACCTGCAAGTCTTTACTGATTCTTTCCATTCCCTGAACCCTTTATATTGAAACCTTGTTCATTTTGCCTCCTAACTGTCTATGGAATCTGCCCTTTTCCTTAATCCCCATTGCCACTGCAGTCATTTTATAGCTGTTCTTACTGCCTCTGGTTTTAAAGGCAGTCTCTACTTCCCCACTGCTGTCATAGTGATCTTTTGAAAATATAAATCTAATCATGCTTCTCTCCTGCCCGAAAGTGTTACTGATGAGCTGTAGCCCTCAGGATGAGGCCCACACTTCCTTGAAGATAAACTTCAAACTCAGAAAGGCATTTAAGACCTTTCATGATCTGCCTCTGCCTTTTTTCCTCCTCAATATCTTATGCTCCTTTCCCACATCAGCTAGGGCCTCAGCCCTATGAACTGTCTGTAATTTCACTCCATGCCATGCTCTTTTCTATCTCTGTGGCTTTGTATGTGTTATTCTCTCTGCCTGAAATATCTCCCTTCAACCCTAATTTACCATCCTTCAGAAGTTAGAGTAAGCTTTCACCCTTTCCGCAGTGGCTTTCCTGACTCTTTCTCCTTGACTGGGTTAGTCACCTTTCTGCTGTGCTTCCATATTTATTTTTCTGGCATGTGTATTCCTTTGGCATAGCAGGAAACACACTGCATTCCATTAGTTTTTGTGTTTTTTAAAAATTAATTAACTTATTTATTTTTGGCTGTTTTGGGTCTTCGTTGCTGTGCCAGGGCTTTCTCTAGTTGCGGCGAAGCAGAGGCTACTCTTGGTTGCAGTGTGTGGGCTTCTTGTTGCCGGGCTTCTCTTGTTGCAGAGCACGGGTTCTAGGTGCAAGGGCTTCAGTAGTTGTGGCACGTGGGCTCAGTAGTTGTGGTGCACAGGCTTAGTTGCTCCGTGGCACGTGGGATCTTCCTGGACCAGGGCTCGAATCCATGTCCCCTGCACTGGCAGGCGGATTCTTAACCACTGTGCCGCCAGGGAAGACCCCTCCCTATGAATTCTTAAAAGAAGAATCTTATTGTCTAATTCTTTTGAGTCCACCAGTATTTTCTGCTACTGTGCTATTACCACGTAATGTTTTTTAAACAATTAGTGTACTGCATTTCCTTTATTTTCATTTTACAAACATTTATTACTCTAAATTTGTGCCAGATACTAAAATACAACAATGAAGAAGTAAACTTTCCCTGTCTTTAAAGAGTAAATGCTCTAGAGAAGGAGACAAACTTGTAAACACATTCTGTATCCATTATGCTAATTAAGTACTGGTGATTATGTGTGTATGTCTTTAAAATGCAACACTAAGACCTTGGTATTTTATTTTTTAAATTTATTTATCTTTTTGGCCACACTGCCCAGCTTGTGGGATCTTAGTTCCCCAACCAGCGACCGAACCCAGGCCCTTAGCAGTGAAAGCACAGAGTCCTAACCACTGGACCACCAGGGAATTCCCAAGCCCTTGGTATTTTAGAGCTTGTAGCGATAGACACTCAGAGAAATGTGCCAGCAGAAGTGATAGCTAACTGGAATAAATTCCCAAAGGAGAAGTGTTACTCTTCTTTAACTAGAGCTGCTGAGATGCACAATATGCCTCCTTGATGTTTCTTCGTCTTCTTTAGTTCTTAGTAATTTTCTTAGTTCTGTGGCCTCCTCATATGATGGAACCATATATGATGATACCAAAAATTATAAGCCTTCAAAACAAAGAATTTCAAACAATTACGTATCAGGGCGCTTTTGATACTGTCTATGGTTTTTGATGTTATTTTCAGTTGATTCATCAATAAACCTCTGTAGGTGAAGAAATTTGATTTTTTTTTAAACTCTAAAGACTGAACATTTTGGAGACAGAAGAATGCTAAGGTACTTACCACCTAATTCAGCGCTCTGAAGTGCTGAGTCTCTTGCTAGAAAAGAAAGAAGGGTATGAGCAGTCATCCTAGGCCTTATTCATCAAAGGCCAGGTGTGGCCAAGAAGAGTTTTCAAAATAGCTTTGGAACCTCCACATTAGATTGGGAGGTGAAGAACTCCAGGTGAATGATTTCTGCTCTGACCAAATTGGCAAGAACTTACGGGAGGAGCTAAAATCTATTTTAGTTGGGGGTAGGAAGGAAAAGGCATTGACATCTGTCAGTTGCAAGTTTATCAGATCGCTGGTATTACTAGGAACTGTGTCGCATCTGATCACTGCAGATGATTTAGGTCTCGATTACTTAAACTCGCTCTGATTTCTAATGCTGGAGCGGTGCCTAGTACAATGCTGAGGCATGGAGAGAGACATCGCCATCCTTTGGAAGAATTTTGAAATTTGTTGAATATTTCTCCATGAACCTAATACTAATACAAGTGGAAGAATGAACTATTCCAAGATTTAAGCCAGTTTTTTGTTCCAGAATATGAATTACATAGTAATTTATCCTTCACCGACATTTTAAGGGATTTTGGCTTTCTAAAGGAAGGCTGAGATTGTGCACCTACCTGCCTGTCTGCTTTAGATACTTCTTGGGAGCAGGATCATGTCTTACTACTTATCTTTGCATTGGGAACGGGTAGCATATAAATGGTTTTTGAATGAATGGACAAGTAAAAGAAATAGTATTTTGTTTGCAGAGTTGTCCTAGTAGCACATATTTCCTTGAAATACAGAACTTCATGTATTTTTCTAAAATATCTTCATCGTTACATTTTAACTGTAAACATCATTGTCTGTAATACTTACTTTGGGTTCACTTAGATTCTCTTGTGGAAAACATATTCCTATTGCTTCATCACAAATATAATAGCCACTAAAGGATTAAAATTCTGCCATTAAAATAAAAATCATCAAATGTTAAGATATTTATGGGTAACGTAGAATTTACTAGTAAACTTATGTTTGGAAGTTCTCAAATAACCCCTAGAGATAGGGGTAGGGATAATAAAGAAATTCCACACATTTATTATTTTAGAATTAGCTTTCACTTGGGAAACGACATTAGCTTCATTGCATTCCTAATCTCTGGAAGCTAAATATGATCCAACAGTATTTTATGGTGCTCAACTTGGCAAGGATATTTTTCTATCTTTGGAGGTGAGAAGAGGGTAAAATCTTGACGATCTAGTCTCCAAGGACATCATTATCCAGAAGGAATAGGTTTGTTGCCTCTTGCCTGTACTTTGTCTTGGAGTGCTGTGCTCATCAGAGGAAGCCAGAGTGAAAGGAAAAGTGTGGGTGGCTGTTTGGGCCCAGTTTCCAGGAATACTTTGTCCTGTGTAGTGTGGGGTCCCCTGTTTCCTCTCTTCACGGCTGTCCAGGCTTATGATGCCATAGTGCCAAACATGGATTTAATTGCAGCTTCTCTTGTTACCTTTTTTGTAGACATTTTGACTTAGTCTTTTGATTTCTAGGCAAGCCTAAATCCCTGGGAAGCTAGCACTGTTACCTTGTTTACTGCATCTTCCAGAAACCCCATGTGTTTAAAGGGGGTGATGGGAGCGACAGGAGAGGCAAAAAGGACTTCATTTGTAGCGCCTTCTTGCAGCATTTTTTTCCCCAGTGCTTTCTCAGCTTGGTTTTCCTTAGATTTGGGGGGACTCTTACGTGGAATTGGAAGTTCAGAGTTAGCTGACCAGAGCTCTTTAACATAACAATGATGGCTTTTGTTTTTGGCTAAACTGTCTGGATTATTTAAACAATGGGTGCTTATTTTTTTAAGCATGCTTCAAGAAGTCAATCTATATTTGAAGTGAAAAGAAAGCTCTTGGGTGGAAGTCAAGTCATTCTTTTCTTATTCCAACTACAAGACCACAAAGAAAGAGTTAATGCTTTCTGTCATTTTGGAAAGTACTTGGAAACTTTAAACATTGGCAGAGTTAGTTAAATTACTGCTTGACAGCTCAGTAGTACTCTTTTGGAGCACACTGAATTAGGGTTGTACAGTTATATATTGTGAAAGTTAGAAATATAGAAAAGTGACTCACTAAGGTTGCTGATAATGAACATAGCAGTGTGGATCTCTTATGTTTCCTTTAAAGATTAAACATTTTTCATTACTCCAGCTGTTGGTTACTTTACCTGTTGGCTATTGTATGTATAGTTGCTAGAACTCTCTCATTGCAACACTTGGAGCATAGAACTTACACATGTAGCAATGTAGTCCCCTGGCAAGTGTTAGGAAATCCTCAGATGTCTTTGTGAAATGCATAGATTAGCAGTTGTTCCATAAGGATAATGCAGGGAAAGAATGAATTAAATCAGAAACTTTAAGGATTTGAAAATGGGTGTCATGTTAACTTTAACAGTAGCTGAAAGAATAGGGTATTTTGTACTGTAGGTGATTTATTGGATTCCTTTAAATATTTATTCATAGTTTTAGATTGTAGCCATTATGGTAGGAAGTTATTTGTAAATAACTGTATGATCTTGGGCAAGTCATTTGGCCCTTCAGAACTTCAGTTTCTAAAACCACATCAATAATAAGAACTACAATATGGACACCACATTATAGTTTTATGAATGGTTTTACATAAATTACATAACTTACATAAATTATTTCATTTATTCCTTACAACACTCCAATAAGTAAAAAAATTGAGACCTCAGACAAGCCCTTCCCTCTCTTCAGTGGTGGCATGTGCCAACAAACGAGAGGATGAAGTGACCCCCTCTACAACTGGGGGGCTTTAACTGTTGGAACTTAGTTTGGGGATTATCAGTATAAATTGGAGGTACAAGAAAATCTGTCTATAATTCCTTATTTTGTTCTTATTGTGGATTTTGTTTCTGGCATCTGAAATTCTTTCTCATCTCTTTGTAGAAAACTTAGTTTCTGAATCAGTGAATTTCTATTAATCAGGTTGTTTAAATAGACCATATTTCTTGACAGTTTGTTCAAAATCGGTTAAATCCTTAGTATTTTTTTAAAAGGCAGGTTAAAAGTTAGAGGTAAAGAGAAGTTTTTGCCTTTTCTAAGTATGACTGAAAATAAGATGCTTCCTTCAGTTATTCTTGGATGCATTCTTGAATTGATGTGGTCAATTCATCATCCCTTTCACAAATGCTGCTGCCCACCATTAAGTCTCTTATCACAGGGCATTTAAAAATGATGCCATAAAATGCATGTTGAGAATCTTTGGATCTCAAATGTATAGAAATCACATCTAAATGTCAATTCCTGAGTTAAGGAACTGACGATAATGGCAATTTCAGTCTCTATTAATATTTAGTAGGCAAGAGATTATGATATTGTAGATTATTCCTTATGTGTCTGTAGACTTAGCTACTTGTTGAAAAGATATATTTGTTTTATTGGGGCTGTATATTTCTGCCATTGTACTGATTTGCTTACTTGAATTAAAGTCATTCTTTAATTGTTTTGGGCTGTATCTATAGTTTGAAATTTAGGACTGTCCCCTATGTACTGTGCACCAAAGATAACTTATCAATGCATTGTTCAATTACTACACAGCTCCTATTTGTCTGTAATGAAGCCATATGGCTGGGTCCATTTATTTCAGTATTAAGTTATTTTATAATAATATCCATATGAATGATGATGAGTAATACATAGAGGCTAAATTTTCCAAATTCATTTGTGTCTCCTCTGGGCATTTCTTTGGGATATGTTCAGATTCATGGTTTTTTTTTTTTTTTTTTTCCTGATTTTAAAATAATTTTCCTTTGTTATAGGATGAGCAGTTCTTAGGTTTTGGCTCAGATGAAGAAGTCAGAGTACGAAGCCCCACAAGGTCTCCTTCAGGTATGGCCAGTTAAATGCATGGCATCTTTACGTTTTGTTTGTTAAGAGACTGTGACTTCCCCTTGCCTTCTTTGCATGTAAAGGGTGGTCTTAAATACTGGGGTTTTTTGGGTGCATCCTTCCCTTTCCCTCACACTAAGTAGGAAATGGCTTATGAGCTAGCTAGACCTCTTTAAGGGACTTCTCTGTCAGGCCGCTCTTGGTTTATCTTCGATTATGCTTCTCTGTGGGAACCACCAGAGGCATGGGGGCTAGATTTCCATGGAATGCTTGCAAAACCTGGTAGGCAGATTGAAGGTTACCTACTGAGAACAGCATCCTCAGATTTACACGTTTTGAATTGTATGGCAGTATATATGACTTTGGAAATAATTTGGCCATTGTTTTTTACAGATGAAATTTGGTCTACTATTGTCAAAGAGCTAAAAACAAAATGTTGGCACTGTATGAAACTATTTTATCTGATCCTTGAAAAACTGTGTTAAAATAAAGAAAATAAAAACGACATGGGTATTTCCATTTATTAGCAATATTTGTCATTGTTCTCTTATATCTAGAATGTCTTGAAATTCTAGACTTAACAGCAGTCTCCTGCAAGATGATCCTCAGTGGAAATAACATTTAATGGCTTGCAGAATTCTGTTCTGTATAGGAGAGGGCTATAGATCTTTTGATGAAAAAAACATTCCCCATCTGTGCTGCCATTCTGACTTCTTGTATGGTTGTCTTTGATTTTATGTGCATAGACAGTCTAGTTAAATATGATGTTGTTAGCTGTGCTTTTGGTCCTTGATGTTGACATAGTTTGTGATGTTTGTTAGCATTTGCATTTCATTTGAGTCATCATATATTATATAGTAATCTAACTCAAACACATAAGTTGACAGTTTTTCCTTTCCCAAGTGGTGGTGGTATTGCCATTCTAGTTGAGAGGACTTAGTCAGTAGTATTCCAGTATCTATGCCATTTAGACAGTAGCAATATTCTCTTTAAGATGTGATGAAATCTTAAAACTTCATATCAGGTGATGTTAGAGATTGTCTGGTCTGACCCTTCATTTATAGATAATAAAATGAGGCCCAGAAAAGACATGATGAGCAGTTACTTCTGACTGATTTGTGAGTTCTTTGAATGTGTTGTGGATTATGGACGTTAGCAGCAGAGCAGGACTCTTCTCTATTCTGCTTTTTCTACCTGTCCACCAAAAGCTTTTTTTAAAAGATGGATAGAAGAGGTTTTCAGAATTAATAAAGGCCTTTGAGTAGCCAAGTTCAAGTCTACCAAGATTATAAGGAATCTTGTGATGTACTTCTGGGTAGGAGTTTATTTTGTTAATTCACAACCCTTTCTTGATGGTTTCCTCTTAAGTTTTTTTCTTGGCTGTCAGTGTACCTTAAATGTTGGTTTTTGTTTGTTTGTTTGTTTTTTTAAACCATCTGTATATACTTTATTAAGAAATGAAACCGTTTCTCTGCTGTCTTTGAGTCCATTACTTTTGTTGTAATTAGTATATATTGAGAACAGATTTGTGAATCTTAATCTATTAAGAGAAGTTTCAAGTTAATTGGTGAGGAAAGCATTTATATTTAGAAAGCTCAACAATAAGACCTTTGTTGATTTCTGTTCTGTTAGAAAGCTGGTTCCATAGTCTAAAATGTTCATCATAATGGCATAAATCTCTTCTGGTGCCTCTTAGGGGAGGTTTTAATCTCAGAAGAATGTTGAGTCATATAAAACATTGAAAAGTCACGAGAGAAGAGATGATATGATAGAGGAGGCAACTCTTAATACATTTAGAAAGTACAGACTATATGTGGTGATCAATCTGTGGTGTATATAAATCAAATCACTATGTTGTACACCTGGAACTAATATATATTGTATGTCAATTATACTTCAATAAAAAAGAATGCATCTTTAAAAAGAAAAGAAAGTACAGACTATACAAAGAATTTTAGGGAGTTCCCTGGTGGCCTAGTGGTTAGGATTCCAGGCTTTCACTGCTTTCAGTGCTGGGGCCTGGGTTCAATCCCTGGTCAGGGAACTGAGATCCCACAAGCTGTGCAGCATGGCCAAAAACAAAAAAAAAAAAAAAAGAGAGAATTTTAGGCTACAGTGGTTTTCTGAAGTCTCTTGATAAGCAGCAAATTGAGCTGATTTATAAGTTGGCAAATTCCTTTTATTTAGAATAGAAGAAATCGGATTTATATTGTCAGTTTGCTCTTGACATCAATTATGGTTAAATCTTTTTTGTAATTTGAGACTAACTAGTTCAAGAACCTGTAGGTAGGGGAATAGATGAATGGACATCTCATGTCATTTCACTGATTAGTTCACCTACCACTGAGTTCAGTGATCTTATTCTGATGTCTCATGAATGAATGTTTTTCTTTTCAATGAAACTCTCTTAACTTACTTTGGCAAAGCAGATTGAAAATATAGGAAGCTGAGCTGCCTATAGAAGTTGGTATATTATTGTAGCCTCTAGAAGTTGGTATGTTGTTGACTGAAGAGCATCTTGTTCAGATTTATTAAAGCCAAAATTCTGAGTTGAAAAAATGGGATGACTTACTATAAATGTGTTCTCAGATGTTAACTCTTGGTGGCTACGATATGGAAAAGGTCATACAGATTTTTTTAAAACACACCTTTTTTTAATTCAGAAAAAACCTTGTTCACCTAAAGTTGTAGGAAAATTAGTTTTATATATTAATTGCTCAGTTGAAAACCTCTTATTATCTTAGTTTTTCTATCAAAAAGGTAGTTAAGTGTTCTTTTAGGTAGGATGTTATTTACTTGATTTCTTTTAGGCAGGTTTTTGGTGAAAAGAAACTAAGCACAATTAAGATGTTTTATTGACTGATTAGACCCAGGTAGAGTTCAGTACAGAATGGCTTGTGCTAAATTATATTCAGCTTAGTTAAGACCTAAACTACAAAGCTAAATATATGCTCTTCATTGTTTAATTTCTATACACAGTTAAAACTAGTCCTCGAAAACCTCGCGGGAGACCTAGAAGTGGCTCTGACCGAAATTCAGCTCTCCTCTCAGACCCATCTGTGTTCTCCCCTCTAAATAAATCAGAGACCAAATCTGGAGATAAGATCAAGAAGAAAGATTCTAAAAGTATAGAAAAGAAGAGAGGAAGACCTCCCACCTTCCCTGGAGTAAAACTCAAAATAACGCATGGAAAGGACATTTCAGAGTTACCAAAGGGAAACAAAGAAGATAGCCTGAAGAAAATGAAACGAACACCTTCTGCTACGTTTCAGCAAGCCACAAAGATTAAAAAATTAAGAGCAGGTAAACTCTCTCCTCTCAAGTCAAAGTTTAAGACAGGGAAGCTTCAAATAGGAAGGAAGGGGGTACAGATTGTACGCCGGCGAGGAAGGCCTCCGTCAACAGAAAGGATAAAGACCCCTTCAGGTCTCCTCATTAACTCTGAACTGGAAAAGCCCCAGAAGGTCCGGAAAGACAAGGAAGGAACACCTCCACTCACAAAAGAAGATAAGACAGTAGTCAGACAAAGCCCTCGAAGGATTAAGCCGGTTAGGATTATTCCTTCTTCTAAAAGGACAGATGCAACAATTGCTAAGCAGCTCTTGCAGAGGGCAAAAAAGGGGGCTCAAAAGAAAATTGAGAAAGAAGCAGCTCAGCTGCAAGGAAGAAAAGTGAAGACACAGGTCAAAAACATCCGACAGTTCATTATGCCTGTTGTCAGTGCCATCTCCTCGAGGATCATTAAAACCCCTCGGCGGTTCATAGAGGATGAGGATTATGACCCTCCAATTAAAATTGCCCGACTAGAGTCTACACCGAATAGTAGATTCGGCGCCACGTCCTGTGGATCTTCCGAAAAATCAAGTGCAGCTTCTCAGCACTCCTCTCAAATGTCTTCAGACTCCTCCCGATCCAGTAGCCCCAGTGTTGATACCTCCACAGATTCTCAGGCCTCTGAGGAGATTCAGGTACTTCCTGAAGAGCGGAGCGATACCCCCGAAGTTCACACTCCACTGCCTATTTCCCAGTCCCCAGAAAACGATAGTAATGACAGGAGAAGCAGAAGGTATTCAGTGTCAGAGAGAAGTTTTGGATCTAGAACGACGAAAAAGTTGTCCACCCTACAAAGTGCCCCCCAGCAGCAGACCTCTTCCTCGCCACCGCCACCCCTGCTTACTCCACCACCCCCGCTGCAGCCAGCCTCCAGCATCGCTGACCACACACCTTGGCTCATGCCTCCAACCATCCCTTTAGCATCACCATTTTTGCCTACTTCTGCCGCTCCCATGCAAGGGAAGCGAAAATCTATTTTGCGAGAACCGACATTTAGGTGGACTTCTTTAAAGCACTCTAGGTCAGAGCCACAGTACTTTTCCTCAGCAAAGTATGCCAAAGAAGGTCTTATTCGCAAACCAATATTTGATAATTTCCGCCCCCCTCCACTGACTCCTGAGGACGTCGGCTTCGCGTCCGGGTTTTCTACATCTGGTACCGCTGCTTCAGCCCGATTGTTTTCGCCACTCCATTCCGGAACAAGGTTTGATATGCACAAAAGGAGCCCTCTTCTGAGAGCTCCACGATTTACTCCAAGTGAGGCTCACTCTAGGATATTTGAGTCTGTAACCTTGCCTAGTAATCGAACTTCTGCTGGCACGTCTTCGTCAGGAGTCTCTAACAGGAAAAGGAAAAGAAAAGTGTTTAGCCCTATTCGATCAGAACCAAGATCTCCTTCTCACTCCATGAGGACAAGAAGTGGAAGGCTTAGCACTTCCGAGCTGTCACCTCTCACCCCACCGTCTTCTGTCTCTTCCTCGTTAAGCATTTCTGTTAGCCCTCTTGCCACTAGTGCCTTAAACCCAACTTTTACTTTTCCTTCTCACTCCCTGACTCAGTCTGGGGAATCTGCAGAGAAAAACCAGAGACCAAGGAAGCAGACTAGTGCTCCGGCAGAGCCATTTTCGTCCAGTAGTCCCACTCCTCTCTTCCCTTGGTTTACCCCAGGCTCTCAGACTGAGAGAGGGAGAAATAAAGACAAGGCCCCTGAGGAGCTGTCCAAAGAGCGAGATGCTGACAAGAGCGTGGAGAAGGACAAGAGTAGAGAGAGAGACCGGGAGAGAGAAAAAGAGAATAAGCGGGAGTCCAGGAAAGAGAAAAGGAAAAAGGGATCAGAAATTCAGAGTAGCTCTGCTTTGTATCCTGTGGGTAGGGTTTCCAAAGAGAAGGTTGTTGGTGAAGATGTGGCCACTTCATCTTCTGCCAAAAAAGCAACCGGGCGGAAGAAGTCTTCATCACTTGATTCTGGGACTGATATTGCTTCTGTGACTCTTGGGGATACAACAGCTGTCAAAACCAAAATACTTATAAAGAAAGGGAGAGGAAATCTGGAAAAAACCAACTTGGACCTCGGCCCAACTGCCCCATCCCTGGAGAAGGAGAAAACCCTCTGCCTTTCCACTCCTTCATCTAGCACTGTTAAACATTCCACTTCCTCCATAGGCTCCATGTTGGCTCAGGCAGACAAGCTTCCAATGACTGACAAGAGGGTTGCCAGCCTCCTAAAAAAGGCCAAAGCCCAGCTCTGCAAGATTGAGAAGAGTAAGAGTCTTAAACAAACTGACCAGCCCAAAGCACAGGTACTCTTTTCCATCTTGCCCATTAAAATCAACAGTCTCTCGAGCCCCATCTAGGAGCAAGTTTTAGGCTGACTGTTTCAGTTAGATCCAGTTACGGGAATCAGGAAAAGATGGTGGCATTCGCAGTGGTCCTTTACGGACGGGTAGGATTTTGATAGGTAGAAGAAGATGATAGGGGAGACATTTTTAAGGAGAGGAAACAGTGTAGGGTAGAGATAGAAACGTATAAAACGTACTTGAGGAACGGGGATAGCTGGACTGGTACGTGTAGGAAAGCGGTGAACCAAGACTGAAAGGTACGTGGGGCCACATTACCCTGAATGCTGAGTTGTTTGTACTTAATGGGTTTGGTTTGATGGAATCTGTGACTTAATTTTGAAGGTGCATTTTTGCAGTCAGACTGTTTTACTGTTGTTTACTATAGAAAACAGGGACGGGGGGGGAATCTCTTCCTCTGAGTTGTGAGTGATTAGACCAATAGAAAATAGGTATTTGCAGAATACATATGAGAAGCACTTAGCCTCAAGTTGTGGTACAGAAAAGCTGTACAATTCAGTTAGTGAAGATGATGACAAACAGATTTTTGTAAAGAAGAGCTTTTTTTTTTTTTTAATTAACAAAGCGAGCTAGGCACTGGCCTTTTCTGAGAAAACCTGCCAATCTTTAGATTGTTTTTAAACATTGTCATGTAGTAGATGCGTGTTCATACCAACATATCCAGTTAGGTTAAGATGACCACAAACTTAGGTTTTAATGTTATTCAACGTAGGGCCACATTTACATTTAGTAATTCTGCCAGTTGAGGGGTCTAGCAGGAATATGATGAGACTTATTTCTGACACCATTTTGGATGTTTTTGGTTAACCTCCTAGTGATGGGAGCCGTGGCTCTTTAAAATGTGAGACATTTCTGTTTGGAGCCGTGGCCTTTTATACTTCCATTTATAGGTTATTTCCCCCTACTTCTCTGTTGATCAGGGAAATATAAGAAATAGTCTGTGCTTAGATAAGCCCTACTTACACGAGAATGAGCTTCTTGATAATGCAGACTGGCAGCTTGATTTTTTTTGAGGGAAATTTTAAAGAAGTAGTATAATTGGGAATAGAAGCTTAGTTGGTTTCTGTTTTTTGATTAGAATCCTTTTCTGCCAATTTTAGAAGTAGGTGATTTCTATATATTGATATGGCATGTCAGCTGGGAATAACTAGAGTTGTATGTGTGGATTCTAGATTATAAGTTAATCAACTATACCTTGGCTTCATTCAATTATATTTTCAACGCATATGGTTGTTATTGTTTGTTTTTGGCTTGCCTCCCACTCAGGGTCAAGAAAGTGACTCATCGGAGACCTCTGTGCGAGGACCCCGGATTAAACACGTCTGCAGAAGAGCTGCTGTTGCCCTTGGCCGAAAACGAGCTGTGTTTCCTGATGACATGCCCACCCTGAGTGCCTTACCTTGGGAAGAACGAGAAAAGATTTTGTCTTCCATGGGAAATGATGGTAGGTCGGGGATGTCAACCTTGAAGTCTAAGCAGACACTGGGTTTGTTTGCTGATCATCCTGGGAGTGCCCAGTAGGCTCTTCATAGCATTATATGTTAGGCTGGGTCCTCCAAAAACCAGATGGCGGAGGGCGGGGGGATTAAATGTGTAAGGGTGTTACTAGAGGAAATGCCTGAGAGAGGAAATGGGGAGGGAGTCAGGAAAGGCTGGGAGAGCTGTCAGACTGCTCTGTAAGTCTGACCCTAGTGAAGGAGAGTGGGAAGGAAGGCTGGGCAGAATCTTCCTGGGTGCCATGCAGCGTGAGAAAGGTTGGCAAGGCTGTCAGGGAGCCCTTGAGCAAACAGTGACTGTCAGAGGAGTCTCGTGTCTCCCGGGAACAGGCCTACCCTAGTATCCCTGCCACGCTTGTCACTGCCTGAGAGCAACCGCTGTGGTAAGTGTGGCCTCTGTACCCCTGGATTTCAGAGCACAGCAGCTGGGGCCCTGTGGTTTCAGGTCTGTGAGGCACGTTCTCATGGGTGACTGCTCAGATGAAATTTAGAGGTTCAGAGAGTCTTCAGAAGCATTCAATTCATATTCTTTTGTTTTCTTTTTTCTTTTAATTAATTAATTTATTTATTTATTTTTGGCTGTGTTGGGTCTTCGTTTCTGTGCGAGGGCTTTCTCTAGTTGCGGCGAGCGGGGGCCACTCTTCATCGCGGTGCGCGGGCCTCTCACTATCGCGGCCTCTCTTGTTGCGGAGCACAGGCTCCAGACGCGCAGGCTCAGTAGTTGTGGCTCACGGGCCCAGTTGCTCCGTGGCATGTGGGATCTTCCCAGACCAGGGCTCAAACCCGTGTCCCCTGCCTTGGCAGGCAGATTCTCAACCACTGCACCACCAGGGAAGCCCTCTTTTCTTTTTTCTTTTTTTTTTCTTTTAATGCTTTCTTTACTTTCTTTTTTTTTAATCATATTTTCTTTTTTTAAAAAATTAATTATTTTATTTTTTTTATTGTGGCCACGCTGCGTGGCTTGCAGGATGTTCCCCAACCAGGGATCGAACCCGGGCCCCTGCAGTGAAAGTGCCAAATCCTAACAACTAGGTCACCAGGGAACTCCCTCAATTCATATTCTTGACTTTAGGTTACACTGTATTTTGTTTTCATTGTTCGGATTTCTTCTTTCATCAAGCTGCAAGTTACAGGCATTTTTAAACATTTAAGTAATTATTTAAAACAGGCTCTGTGTTCTGCATATGAATATTTTTATTGTAATGAATTTGATTTCTGAAGTCCCAATTAAAACAAGGTTTGAATGTATATACTAACATCAGTAGATTTTGAGAATCTCCCCTCTGCTCCCAGGAAGGACCCAGACACTCTGTCAGAGCTAATGCCACGTTTCTTTAACAGACAAGTCATCGATTGCTGGCTCAGAAGACGCCGAACCTCTTGCTCCGCCCATCAAACCAATTAAACCCGTCACCAGAAACAAGGCGCCGCAGGAACCTCCAGTAAAGAAGGGACGGCGGTCAAGGCGGTGTGGACAGTGTCCCGGCTGCCAGGTGCCTGAGGACTGTGGTGTGTGCACTAACTGCTTGGACAAGCCCAAGTTTGGTGGCCGCAACATAAAGAAGCAGTGCTGCAAGTGAGTGCGCGTCTCTCTGGGGGGCTGGTCTCAGCCACTGTCCCGCTTGTCACAGAGAAAAAGCGCCCGAACGCCCAGTGTGGTTGTACCAAGTCACCTCAAGTTGCAAGATGAGTTGCACGCTTGGATTTCGTGCTGTGCTGGGTTTGGGCTGTGCTTAAATCAGAAATCCTCAGGCGCAGTGCTGTGAACGTTCTGTATCTGCTCAGGTCAGTGTGGTAGCCCTTAGCCATATGGCTGTTTAGCACCTGAAACATGGTTGGTGTGACTAAGGAACGACATTTAAAATTTCCATGTAATTTTAAATTCACATAGCCACATGTGTCTAGAGCTGCCATATCAGTGCAACTCTGGAGGGTTTCTACTTAATCACCAACGAATTTAGGCCTAGTATTTATCAGGTCAACTGAAATTACCTTTATCTTTATGGCATTCAGGAAATATTGGTGATATAAGTCTCTCCACTCTCTAACTCTCAGAATATTTTCATGCCTATGGAAGTCTTCCCCCACCCCGCGCGCTACTTGCGGAATCTTAGTTCCCCAACCAGGGATCGAACCCGGGCCACGGCAGTGAAAGCGCCGAGTCCTAACCACTGGACCGCCAGGGAATTCCTTGGAAGTTTTGATTACTCTACCTTTTTTCCCTTTTTCTAGTCAGTTTGTGGATGCACTTTCTGCTCTGTGGGATAATTTGTTGAAAGTGGATCAAGAGAGTTGCATAAATAAATTTTGGTGGTTGAGTATCTCATCAAGTGCCTGGCACCAGGAATAGATATTATCCATAGATATTCGCTGAATGAACGAATAACATGAAAGTGATTTATTTATTTTTTTAATTTTATTTATTTATTTGTTTGTTTGTTTGTTTGTTTATTTATTTATGGCTGTGTTGGATCTTCGTTTCTGTGTGAGGGCTTTCTCTAGTTGTGGCAAGCGGGGGCCACTCTTCATCGCGGTGCGCGGGCCTCTCACTATCGTGGCCTCTCTTGTTGCGGAGCACAGGCTCCAGACGCGCAGGCTCAGTAATTGTGGCTCACGGGCCCAGTTGCTCCGCGGCATGTGGGATCTTCCCAGACCAGGGCTCGAACCCGTGTCCCCTGCATTGGCAGGCAGATTCTCAACCACTGCGCCGCCAGGGAAGCCCGAAAGTGATTTATATAAAACATAATTGGGAGAAATGCTGCATTATTTACTTAAGGGGAGACAGTTTCCAGGAGACACCGAGAATTCTGTGCTTTGGTTTAGTCTGGCCTTAAGCAAGAATCTTGTCTCAGTCCCATTAGTGGAAAGAAGTGAGACAATTCACAGAACAACAAAAAAAGGTACATGATAGCAAGATAAAATTGCACTAAATTTAGGGGTTGCAGTGGATTCAGTTCAATATTAAACTTCAAATTAAGTTTTGAGTTTCAATAAACTGAGGACTGAAATATCTATCAAAGCCCTGAGATAGACCTGTAGCATTGTAGTGGCAGACAAAGGACTTGGGTAATTTTAGTCCATTTTGTATTCAGATTACTATATGAGTAATAATCTTATAAGGGAGCAGGACTGATTTGACTGTAAGAAATAATGACTGATCGTTTTGTGTGTGGCGCTAGTCAGTACTGGGTTGCAAGACATTTGAGTCCCATTTCAAAAATAATTTGATATTTGCTCCTTTTAGATCCTCAAGGTAGGTGAAATTGCTGATCAGAGGATTTAAAGGCTTGAATTTAAATAATGAGCAGTCCTTTTTTCAACTCTCAAAATGAACCTGAATAAAGGTTCACGGATTCTTTTTTTTTTTTTAATTTATTTATTTATTTTTGGCTGTGTTGGGTCTTCGTTGCTGTATGCGGGCTTTCTCTAGTTGTGACGAGCGGGAGCTACTCTGTCGCGGTGCACAGGCTTCTCATTGCAGTGACTTCTCTTGTTGAGGAGCACGGGCTCTAGGCGCGCTGGCTTCAGTAGTTGTGGCTCGTGGGCTCTAGAGCGCGGGCTCAGTAGTTGTGGTGCACGGGCTTAGTTGCTCCGCGGCATATGGGATATTCCTGGACCAGGGCTCGAACGTGTGTCCGCTGCATTGTCAGGCGGGTTCTTAACCACTGCGCCACCAGGGAAGCCCAAGGTTCACGGATTCTTGCAGACGAATTAATACTTGCTTCAATTGCTTCTCTCCTAAATGAAGTTTACTTTATGCTATTCCTTATTATTCTAGGATGAGAAAATGTCAGAATCTACAATGGATGCCTTCCAAAGCCTACCTTCAGAAGCAAGCAAAAGGTAGTGTTGTCAAAAGATCTTCCCCCAAATGCTTCCTGCTTTAATGTCATATAGTTGTGTACATCTAGTGTAAAGAGAATACTAGCCTTTTTTCAAGTACTGCTGTTTCCCAGGGAGCTGTTGGTTGTTGAAGCTGGGTGATAGGTACATGAGTGTTCATTTTACTATTCCCTTCACCTTGGAGTATGTTTGAATATTTCCATAAGAAAAATTTTTTTAAATTCATACAAAAAATTACATTATATTTCATTTCCTAGAGTAATAAAAGTATACCTGTTGCACTTGCCAACTTGGCATTAACTTTCTTGAGTCTTCCAGTGTCAACTTAGTCTCAGGAAACTGAGACTAAGATTGTTACATTCCTATACTTATATTTTAAATAAAATTTTCTCACTTACAGAAAAATAATCTTGCTTTCCCCCCCCCACCCCCAGCTGTGAAGAAGAAAGAGAAGAAGTCTAAGACCAGTGAAAAGAAAGAGAGCAAAGAGAGCAGTGTTGTGAAGAACTTGGCTGACTCTAGTCAGAAGTCTACCCCATCAGCAAGAGAGGATCCCGCTCCCAAGAAAAGCAACAGTGAACCACCTCCGCGCAAGCCCCCGGAGGACAAGAGTGAGGAAGGGAATGCCTCCACCCCAGGACCTGAGGCCAAACAAGTGGCCACGCCCTCTTCCAGGAAGTCCAGCAAGCAGGTCTCCCAGCCGGCACCAGCCATCCCCCTACAGCCCCCCAGCACAGCACCACCGAGAAAAGAAGTCCCCAAGACCACTCCTAGTGAGCCCAAGAAAAGGCAGCCTCCACCTCCGGAGTCAGGTGAGTGAGGACAGCAGGAAGAACTGCCGCAGCAGAAGTACCAGCACAGGACACTGACATCTTAAACAGCATTTGGAAACCTGAAATGTGTATTTTTAAGTCTTTGGTACAAGAAAATTAGCTCTCTTTTAAATATTTATTTAATTTTTTTTTTTTTGGCTACACCGAGTCTTAGTTGTGGCACGAGGGATCTTTTAGTTGCGGCATGCGGGCTCTTAGTTGCGGCATGCATGCGGGATCTAGTTCCCTGATTACGGATCAAACCCGGGCCCTCTGCATTGGGAGCGTGGAGTATTAACCACTGGACCACCAGGGAAGTCCCAATTAGCTCTCTTTTAACTGTTACATAATAATAAAGAAATAGAAGCAAAAACCAGTTAAGTTGGAGATAGTGTCTTAATTTCCTATTTAAAGCCTAGAGTTTAAATAGTTTTTTGTTTTTTCTAATGCCCCTTTCTTTGCAGGCCAATCAGTGCTAGAGTCATCGTTGCTATTTAGCATTAACTGTAAGTTTAGTGACATCTGACTGCAGTTTATTTTGAATTCTTTAGGTCCAGAGCAAAGCAAGCAGAAAAAAGTGGCTCCTCGCCCCAGTATTCCTGTAAAACAAAAGCCTAAAGAAAAGGTGAGGAAAGATTTGTTTCCCTGCCATTTGTCAAAGATGTGTTCTATTCTGTAGGGAAATAGCCTTATCCTTGACATTTACGTGATTGAGTGAAACTGCATTTCTGCTTCTGTGTAGATGGCAGTGGAATTTCTTAAAATTAGCAAACTTCAGGTTTAGGCTTTAGCTCACTTCCATTTTTTCTCTTTTTTTCCCCTTGTTGTTTTCCCCTTCCTTGTAGCCCCACATGCTTATGCTGCAGGCTGATGAGTATAATTTTTTTTTCCCCCTCAACATCCGTTAGCAGTATTTGTCTATAACAATCACTCACTATTTTTATCATGTGGAGAGAGAGGTCTTTAAGACTTTTCCGGTTCTTGCTGTGCCCCCGTAGTGGTGTGCATGCAAGTCCAGGCTGATGCTCTTGAGAGCATCAGCAGTGCTGAAAAGAGAGGCAAATGCCAGGTTCTTACTAAGGCATGTTCCAGAGTTCCTGTCCAGTTTCTAACTGTGATGATGAAGCATGGTTACGTTGGCAAATCTGAAATCATTGATGATCACAGAGCTGGGAAAATTGTTTTGAATCTCATAGGCAGGTTACACAAGTGTGGCGTGATCAGCCCCAGATTTGATGTGTGCAACTCCAAGATCTAGAAAAATGGCAGAATAACCTGCTCCCATCTGGTCAGTGTGGTTTCATTGTACTGACAACCTCAGGTGGCATCGTGGACCACGAGGAAGCAAGATGAAGACACGCAGGAGGGAAAAGCCTGGGATGTGTTTTCTAGGGGTATAAATACATACGTGCCAATAAAATGCTTCAATGGAAAAAAAAAATCTCCTGAAGATTACTTGTCTGTTTCTGTAGGATACTTATATTGGAAACATGTTTTCCAGATCTATTAAGATTTGT
Source organism: Balaenoptera borealis (assembly GCF_965194805.1). Taxonomy (NCBI): domain Eukaryota; kingdom Metazoa; phylum Chordata; class Mammalia; order Artiodactyla; family Balaenopteridae; genus Balaenoptera; species Balaenoptera borealis. Next base: position 98,155,872 of record NC_138868.1, read on the forward strand.
CATTTGCATTATTATCTGTTGCAAGAGTGAAGGCAGGCAGGGTGTGAATTTGTTCTTTATCCATCTTCTATCCCCATAGGAAAAACCACCTCCGGTCAATAAGCAGGAGAATGCAGGCACTTTGAACATCCTCAGCACTCTCTCCAATGGCAATAGTTCAAAGCAGAAAGTCCCAGCAGATGGAGTCCACAGGATCAGAGTGGACTTTAAGGTAAAATTGTTCAGTGACCACGGGAGTATGTTGAGTGTTGTGGACTTTAAATCAAGAAAATGATGTTACCAAAGATGTTGAAAGAGAGGAAATTCTTTCGGGCGGTGGGGCGGAGGAATGAAGATCTGCCATTAATAGATGGGTTCAGGTGTGTGAGAACTCCGGTCAGTGTTACCAGGTCAGTCTGTGAACTGACTGAAGGACAGAGGCACGGAGCCAGTCCTGCCCATCCTGAGCTGTAAAGTGCTTTTAGATGAGAACAGTATCTGAGGAAGTGATTTTTTCACATAGGTATTATCAAACCATGATGATCGCTTGAATCAGCAAAACTCTAAGGGAAATTCAACCCCAGTAAATCTTTGCATTGTAGTTAACAGGTGAGCCTTTTAAGAGTTTGTGTCTGAGATTTAAAATTTTCAAAGCAGCGGTTATTTTGAACTCATTGAGATGAAATATTCTCGACATTCTGGTGTCACTCTAATTTTATGCTTTTCGTCCTTATTTTCAATGCAGCGTTTTTTCAGTGCAGCGTTATGTCGTAAAACTCTCATAAATGATCTTTTTCTCTCTCTCCGCAGGAGGATTGTGAAGCAGAAAATGTGTGGGAGATGGGAGGCTTAGGAATCTTGACCTCTGTTCCTATAACACCCAGGGTGGTTTGCTTTCTCTGTGCCAGTAGTGGGCATGTAGAGGTAAGATATCCTGCTTCTTGGTACCCCAGACAGTATAATGATAGATTATTTTGCTGTGATGAAAGAAATCATTATATTCTGTTTTGTTGGTATATAGCAGGCACTATATCCTGTTGAAACCTGCAAATGAAATGCTTTTGAAGTTTTTTAGAAATTTCAGGAAGGAGTCTGCTTTTTATTAGAGTAGCAGTTTTTTTTTTTTAGAGTAGCAGTTATTGTGAGAAGTTTAATAGTTTCATCTATTAAATTCACTCATTATTCGAGTTCTGATTTTTTGCTAGATGTCCAAACATGGAAGAAATAATAAATGTTTTTCTAGAAAAAGAGATGCTGTTGATAGTTGTTTTATGTTGAATAGCAAAACTTCCTTGTCTATAAGGAGCTCTTAGCAACTAATAAGAAAAAGGAAAACACCCAGTAAAAAAAATAGTCTAAGGGCAGGAGTATATAATTCACAAAATGAGAAGTAAAAACATTGTGGGAGGGGGGAGCGTTAAGCCTTCCGATTACCAAACACTGTAAATTAAAGCATGATAAAAAGGATCAAGTGGAAATGGAGACTTTCTGTTTCTGGAAATCTAAATTAGTTACAGTCTTTCTGAGAAGATTGTTTGGAAATATGTATTTATCTTTAAAATGGGTATACCCTCTAACCCAGCAATTGCACTCCAGGCATTTATCTTGAGGATATAATTAGATAAATTATATGTATATGTATGTTTGTATACATGTATGTATATAATACATATATATAATAAACCCTTCTATATGTATACATATTTGTATATATATATAATAAACAGAAGGGTTTATTTTCAGTATTTATGATAATAAAAAATTGGAGACAACCCAAAATGTCATCAATAAGGGGCTGGTATTCCGGTTAAAATAATTATAGGACATGCATATAATGGCACATATGAAGTCCTAAAGATGATAATATAGATTCATATTGACATGGAAAGATGTCCATGACACATCACTGAGTTAAAAGAGCAGGTCACAAAATAGTATGTAAAAAGCATGATCCCATTTTGGTTTGGAAAAATGTTTTTGAAATATATATGTAGAAAGAATTCTGAAGGATTTACACCAAAATCTTAAGAGTGTAGTTGGATTGTGGTTGACTTTTGTTTTTTCTTTATCTTTTTGAGTTTTTTTGCAGTGAGTATGTGCCACCTTTACCATAAGGGGGAAGAAAGGTAGCACAGTTTTAACTAGGAAGCAGTAATTTGTCATTCATACAGTTCTCAATTCCTGAGTACCTCCTTAGGGTATTATTTGTCACATATGTATTCTAAGGTCATAAAGAAAACCCAAAGCCAAGTTGTAATCCAGATGTTGAGCAATCAGTGAGACTCACTAGTTAAGACATTCAGTCCTGCCCACTTGCTATTTTAGGTTACGCATTAGCACGTGCAGACAATATTGAATAAGAATTCACCAAAACTGCCTCTGTGATTTAGTTCAATGCAAATCCTTTATGTATGCAGATTATATAATCTGATATGCTATTTTTCTTCTACATCTTTAGGCTTTCTAAATAATTTCAAAAGTAAACTATCAGACATAAAGTAATTTTTTTGCAAAATTATATTCACAAATAACTGTATGCTGAAAGTTATATATTAAAGAGTGACTTTTTAAATGAAAATGATACCAGTATGTGGATTTTTAAATATGCGAAGAAAAAAGGAGTTTTAATGGGCAAAAATTAGCAGCTTAAATAGTAATGGGATGAACAGTAATTTTGAGGTATAAGTTTTGTTTTCCTTGGGATTCTTATTATATGGTTGTATCTTAAATATAGATTTAAGAAATTTAGAAAATATATGACATCATTATATGATAAAGTATATGGAGAAATGCAAAATTGTCATTGTAAACGTTCAGCAATATTTTTTAAAAAAATTTAGTGATTCAAACATTTAATAAAATAAAATAAAGGCATTAAAAAAATAAATTACACGTTAGCAGAATTATTGCCTGGTATTCATTCATTAAGGAAATATTTTCTTAGTGCCTGTTACGAACAATATATTGTTCTAAGTGCTGGAGTTGCTTTAGATAGCGTTGAAACTGAGACTGTTCTGTCTATATAAGTGCCAGGGGTCTACTGTATCTCTTTTCCTACATAATCTAACTCTCGTTACATCCATACACATGTTACCCACAGGAATAACTTATTTTCATAACACCAGTACTTCAACTTCTGTGTTAAAACAGGTTTTTTTTTTTTTTTCCAGAGTATAATTGCTCTAATTTAAATTGTGTAGCTGTGCACAGCAATCCCACAGGATTCCTAAAAACTGAAGTTAGAGAATGAATAGCCCACTGCCTACATTGTACTCCTAAAGCATAACCAGTGCTTGATGAATTTTCCCTCCATTCAAATTTTTAAAAACTTTTTATGTTGACATGATTTCAGATTTACAGAAAAGCTACAAGAGTGGTACAAAGAACTCCCATACATCCTTTACCTGGATTCCCCAAGCATTAATATTTTTTTTAATTGGAGTAAAATTGCTTTAGAATTAATATTTTTAATTTGCATTATCCTTTTCTCTTTGTATATGTATTGTACAAAATAAGAAGTAAAATATGTACACACATTTTATATGTAGACATTTTTTTTCTTAAAATTTGGGAGCAAGTTGCAGACATATGCCCTTTTACCTCTAAATTTTATACTGTGTATTTCCTAAAACCAAGGACATCCTCTTATATAACCACAATATAATTATCAAAATCAGGAAATTAACGTTGGTATATTACAGTTATTTAAGTAGACTTTATTTAGTTTTGACCAGTTGTCCCACTGATTCTTTTATGGCAAAAGAAAATCATGAGTCACACTCATTTGAATTTCTGAAAATCTCTGTATCAGTATGAAAATAACTTACTTCTAAAATTAGAGACGGGAAGGACAAACCAGAGCTTACAGTCATTTAGTAGATTATAGAGAACCTTTAAAACCATCCCTATTTCCCCTTACCCCACTCTTTTCCCCACTTTTTTACGTTGCCTTAGCTCTTTGTTGATACCTCTTTTATGGCACTTAGCACATTCTATTAAATTTTAGATTGTATCTATTTAGTTATTTTATAATTCTACTATTATTACTGCTTTAGTCTCCTGAAACTCCCCAGTATTCTGCTTTTTTAACATAGTCATTGCTTAGTGAACTTGTTGAATACAGTATGTATACCACTACTCCTAAAGCTCAAAGTAAGCAGGTAGGATTTGGTTGATATTTCTACGTGCTATTTGACCGCCTCTGTGTTCCCATCTTACCCTAGTTTGTGTATTGCCAAGTCTGTTGTGAGCCCTTCCACAAGTTTTGTTTGGAGGAGCACGAGCGCCCTCTGGAGGACCAGCTGGAAAACTGGTGTTGTCGGCGCTGCAAGTTCTGTCATGTTTGTGGAAGGCAGCACCAGGCCACCAAGGTAGGACACTGAGTAATGGGGCCACTTACAGTATTACTCTGTATCTCCATTTCTGCCTTTTAATCTAGGATTTCGTACGCACATTTTTCCTCTGTTGGCTTAGCCTGTTTTTACTGTTTAACTGGGTGTAATCAATTGCCTATTGTGTTTTAATTTAATTTTGGGAATATAGCAGAAAACGTGGCATTGGATAAAATGCTCAAAGTAAGTCAAATCTCCTTTATCAGAATGTTCACCACTAGAGTGCCTTTGGCAGGACATAAATCCCTATGCCTTGAGAGTAAATAATTTATGAGGAAATTTAAGCTGTCACAGTGATGTGCTGTATTTACTTGAAGATAAGTATGAAATGGGGTACTAAGTGACAGGTGTCCAGTGAAGGTGAGGTGATGCCCACCTTTTTGCCTTCTTATTTTCTTACAGCAGCTGCTGGAGTGTAATAAGTGCCGAAACAGCTATCACCCTGAGTGCCTGGGACCAAATTACCCCACCAAACCCACAAAGAAAAAGAAAGTTTGGGTGAGTTTCTCACACAATGCGCAGTTTCAGAGAGAATTGTCATGGGACTGTTGGGCGTGCACAAATTGTAAGAAGAATATCCTGCTTGAGGAAGAAAAGCCGTCCCAGTAGAGAAGTCAACTCTAGAAATGGATTGCATTTGAGACCATCTTAAATAAGAAGAGATATTAAAAATAAGAAGTTCCTATTGAATTTCTTTCATCTCTTCCAGATCTGTACCAAGTGCGTTCGCTGCAAGAGCTGTGGATCCACGACTCCCGGCAAAGGGTGGGATGCACAGTGGTCTCACGATTTCTCACTCTGCCATGATTGTGCCAAACTCTTTGCTAAAGGTACTTCAGAAAAGCCAGTTTCGTCAGCTTTTAGAGGTTGTACTTAGTGTTTGGGAGGTGAACTGGACACTGCAGTGGAATGAAAAGGTCTTACCATTCTTGTCAAGGATGCCATTTACACAGATTTCCTAAGTTTCTGGTCTTGCTCTTTTCCTTACACAGAGACTTAGAGCAACTAGAAAGGTTTTGTTATCTTTGGGGAGATGAATCAAGGGGACTTTTTATAGTAACTCACCACAAAGAAATACTCTAAACCAGTATTTCCCAAAGTGAGGTATATATCCATTTGATTGTTTCAGAAATGATTTTAGGTGGTACTGAGTCAAAGATTTTATCTTAATAGTTGTGCTAGAAAAAAATTATCTCCAATACATTAAACTGACTTAGGATAATAATGATATAAAGTTCACTATTGAAGTTATTTAAAATAAGCAAATCAATATTAAGTCTGTTAAGTAAAAAATAATAAGAGGTGATACATGGATAAAACAAATTGATGAAGGGTGTATATTTTTCCAAATTTTAGGAAGCATTGCTCTAAGCTCTAATGTAAAAGCACTGGGAATAAGGGAAAAGTGTAAATTAATTGTGTTTTTTTACTCCCATTACCCTCTCCTCTTTTTTAAAAATTTAAACATTTCTTTGGAATGTTTAAGAGAGAAAGTTCTCTCTTCCATTCTTTTTCTATAAAATCTACCTCATGACCTTTAAAAATGGGTCTAAAGAAGAGAACTAGTGACATATTCTGAGAGCTCAGAATAATCTTGACACTTTACAGATGTGTAAACGTTCCACGGTAGATGCATGCTGGCATTTGTAAGTTTCAGAAGCAGAATATGGTGGCTGGCATTTTACATCACATTGGCATATGTGAGTCAAGGGCCTTAGAGGCATTGGTATGTGAACCGAAGCTCTGCTGAAAGCTCTGCTTTGCTTTCAGGAAACTTCTGCCCTCTTTGTGATAAGTGTTATGATGACGATGACTATGAGAGTAAGATGATGCAGTGTGGGAAGTGTGATCGATGGGTCCATTCCAAATGTGAGAATCTTTCAGGTACAGAAGGTTGGAGTCTTTTTATTACAGTTTCCTTCTTTCTTGGTACAGCTGCATTTACAGCCCCCAAAGTACTATAGACATAAAATTATGGTAGTGTTGTTACTTGAAGTCTTTTTAAATTTATTTTTTGGTCTCTAAAATAAGAACATTGTGTTAAATTTGTGCTCATTTATCTTGAACACATTCTTTAAGATATTTATTTGCTGTCCTTTGTGGATACCATAACCTATTGATTCTCCAGTGACTAAATCCTGAGTTAGTGTTGTTAATGTCCCTTCGGAGATCAATACATATGAGTTCTTCGGGGGGGGGTGAGAGTCTTAATACTGTTCTAACATGCAGCTTGATATTAAGTTCAGTGGAATAGCTTTCTCTTTTCCCTGTCTCCCACTCTTCAGAGCACCTCATCATTGTAGGTTTTTGTTTTCCCAGATGAGATGTATGAGATCCTGTCTAATCTTCCGGAAAGTGTGGCCTACACTTGTGTGAACTGTACTGAGCGGCACCCTGCGGAGTGGCGACTGGCCCTTGAAAAAGAGCTCCAGATCTCTCTGAAGCAAGTACTGACAGCCTTGTTGAACTCTCGGACCACCAGCCACTTGCTACGCTACCGACAGGTAGGCCCAAGCCTCATTCTGTATTCCGAATGGTGGTTTTTACCTAGTCGTGGAATGTGTGCGTTTTTGTGTGTGTGTGCTTTTCAGTTTATTTTCTTCTGCTTCATTCTTCATTTAGTTTTGTAGAGTTCCTTGTTTTGGCCTTAGGCTATTAAGAACATTCTTAGCACCAAGAGTAAAACCCTTCTCTGGGGTAAGAAGAAGGAAGGGGCCATATCTCTTTCAAAGGTCTTGCTGTTGTAATATGAAATTTGGCCTTTGTATTCTGAAGGCCATGGGGAGCCCAATGAAGGACTTCACCCAAAAGAGTAACCTGATCAGAGTTACTTTTTAGAAAAAAAAAAAAGGATTCTGACTGGAGTGAGAGGAAGGATTGGAGAGGACTGAGCCTAGAGGCAGGAGGCGTGGTTAGGAGGCAGTGGTGGTGCTCTAGGTAAGAGGGAGCAGGATGGTGGCCTGATCCACGAGGGTGGTGGTGGGGCCAGAGACCCTTCGGCTCCAGCAAAGTTCCAGGGCTCCTCAGGACACGATTTGAAAATCACTGCTTCTTGTCCGTTTAAGTCATGAACTATATACATAAAGTAGTCATTGGGAACACAGGTATAATGTTGGAATAACATAAGTTATGTTAATAAGTTGGATAACTTTAACTCAGAGCTAGGCTGCTGCTTTATCTTTTAATAGAGTCTGTTTTTTGAATAGGAAAATTAGCTGTATCTGTGTCTTACTCAAAAGGAATTGGACAGTTTCTGTTTATTCATACTGGGTTGGGAGTTATCAAGCAAAGCTCCTCAGTGAGCCTAGCCAAGCTATTAGATAGCCAGCTCGTTTTAACTTTCCTTTTCTAGTATTTGAGAAATCTCTGATTACTTTTAAGTTCTTTAGGTTTTATAATATGCATCATTCAGTACCATCTTTATTCATTTTAGTAGAATCTGCATAGGTGCCTCATTTTCAGTGTTAGATAAAAGAAACATATCTTTCCTGACGACAGGCTGCCAAACCTCCGGACTTAAATCCTGAGACAGAGGAGAGTATACCTTCCCGCAGCTCCCCAGAAGGGCCTGATCCACCAGTGCTTACTGAGGTCAGCAAACAGGAAGATCAACAGCCTTTAGATCTGGAAGGAGTCAAGAGGAAAATGGACCAAGGGAACTACACATCTGTGGTATGTCTATACAGCAAACTACCCAAATTTCCAGCTCCAGTTTAGCTTCCTTGGGTCTTTTGGGGGATGAGGCTGGGTGTTAGCATTAAAAAATGATTTGTATTGTATTTAGAAATGTCATGTGGTTTTAAATACCTAAAAATATGTGAATTATTTTAGTTCTGTGTTTTGGAAGATGGGTTATGATAGAGAAGGTAGTGTCTATTTATTTGGCTTTCATCTGAGTTCTTCAAAAATTATTTTTATATTAAAATTATTTTTATATTAAAACTGTTTATGGAAAAATACTAATGTGCAATTAATTGATTTGCCCCTTTTGAGATCACATCTGAATAATATGTCTTTTTATAATGGATATTCGTTTCTAGATAGATGCCTTTTAATTTTATGATTTTAAGAAAGTGTAGGAAGTGATCATCTGTTATCTCATGGTCCGTGTTTGCTATTCAGTTGTTTATTCATTTTAGTCTAAGTAAAAAATCGTGGCCCTGTTTGGGTAACTTACCAGGATACAGCTAATTTATCTGCATTCTTACCTTATTAGCCTGGCATGTCTTGACTGCCACAAGTTAATTATGAACTGAATCCCAAAGGCCTCCACTAAAGAGAAATTACACCGTGTTAAAATGGGGTGTCCGTCTTCTCTTGGATCTCTGTGCCGGATGATTTAGGAGGGAAGAGGAAGTGGTTCTGAGAGCGCACTGCTCTATGAATAATGAACGCTTTGTTTTGTATACAGTTGGAGTTCAGCGATGATATCGTGAAGATCATTCAAGCAGCCATTAACTCAGATGGAGGGCAGCCAGAGATTAAAAAAGCCAACAGCATGGTCAAGTCCTTCTTTATTCGGGTGAATGATATTAATAGTTCATGTCTTTGATGCTTAATCCGCGGGTTGTTACCACGTGAACAGAACAGACTTGTTCTCGTCTGTGTTTTGCTTTGTCATGTGTATAAATCATTTTTGGTTTAATTCGTTCCTCTGATTCTTTGGGAGGAGATTAGTGAGGTTCCAGAGTGGATGGATCTTTCCCTTGGTGGCCTGAAATCATCCTCATATTGACAGAGAAGCTGGTGTGAAGTTGTTGGTTTTTATGTGCTTTCCAAATGAATGGTCACATGCTTACATTTTGTTTGTTTGTTTTTCTGTTAGCAAATGGAACGTGTTTTTCCATGGTTCAGTGTCAAAAAGTCCAGGTTTTGGGAGCCAAATAAAGTATCAAGCAAGTGAGTAAATTCAGTATTACTTTTTTTCGCTTCGTCAGCTAGAAATCTGAGCGTTCTTATATTTTTAGATTGAGGGGTTTTTTTAGACTAGGTTTTAATATTAAAGATTAATCAGTTGAAATGCCTTTTAAAAAAAAATAAATTTATTTATTTATTTGTTTGGTTTTTGGCTGTGTTGGGTCTTCGTTGCTGTGCGTGGGTTTTCTCTAGTTGCAGCGAGCGGGGGCTACTCTTCATTGCGGTGCCTGGGCTTCTCATTGTCATGGCTTCTCTTGTTGCAGAACATGAGCTCTAGACACACGAGCTCTAGGCGCGTGGGCTTCAGTAGTTGTGGCACGCGGGCTTCAGTAGTTGTGGCACTCGGGCTCTAGAGCGCAGGCTCAGTAGTTGCGGTGCATGGGCTTAGTTGCTCCGCGGCATGTGGGATCTTCCTGGGCCGGGGATCGAACCCGTGTCCCCTGCATTGGCAGGCGGATTCTTAACCACTGCGCCACCAGGGAAGCCCTGAAATGCCTTTTTATTGCTGGTTTAGAGACAACACTTAATGTTTATTGCAGTCCGCTGCCCTTTTTTTCTTTATTTATGTATCTGTTGTTTTAGGGAACTTGTGGCATATGTACAATACATGTACTATATATATATAGCCCAGTTATAACTGGGTTCTATTTTATTTAGTTCAAATGGTGCTCTCAACAGTTCTTGATTCTCCATATTTAACCTTAAATTTCTATTCCAGTGAATCCTTTTGACACACTGATGAGGTTATCATTTTTTTCTAGATGTTTAACCAAGAGTCACAATACATCGGGATTATATTTTTAAAAATAATAAAGTCCTGTGTAGGCAGTTTTCAAATTCTGTGACTTGTTCTTACAGTCTGTGAAAGGCTTGTGCCCAGGCCTGAGACCTGATGATATCAAGAATTTGACTGTTTTGTACAGTTCTGGGTATCTTGTAGGAGTTCAATAAATACTTGTTGAATCGATTATTTCCAGCAGTGGGATGTTACCAAACGCAGTGCTTCCACCTTCACTTGACCATAATTATGCTCAGTGGCAGGAGCGAGAGGAAAACAGCCACACTGAGCAGCCTCCTTTAATGAAGAAAATCATTCCAGCTCCCAAACCTAAAGGGCCTGGAGAACCAGACTCACCAACTCCTCTGCATCCTCCTACACCGCCAATTTTGAGTAAGACACCAGATGAAGACTTGTTATCCATTTCTCTCTGGGTGCAAATGATTGACTTTGTGACTCTAAAGTTAATGTACTTCCGTATTGGAAAAATTTCCCGGTGATCCTTAAATGTAATAAAATCATTATTTTTGCTTCACTTGGAATGTTAACAGAGAATTGATACAAGTAATGTAAGGGATAGTAAGGTAGCATAACTTTGAACACTTTTTGAACGTGCTGATTTCATAGGCTCTAGGCTATTTAAGCTGAATTGTTTTCTTTTTTCCCGGATATCAGACATAATATTGCCAATTTTAAGTGTATGTCTTCTGGGTTCCAAGGTACTGATAGGAGTCGAGAAGACAGTCCAGAACTGAACCCACCCCCAGGCATAGAAGACAATAGACAATGTGCATTGTGTTTGACGTACGGTGACGACAGTGCTAATGTAAGTACCTTGGTGCCTTGGGTCCTGCTTAGTAGACTAGCCAAATGAATATTTGTCACTTAGTTTGTGGCATTTGGGGTTTTTTTCTATAACTGATGTAATTGATTTAAAAGATGAGTTGCCTTAAATTAACATGCTGGTATCTTGTAATTTATATTGGCAGTTCCTCAAAAAAAGATTTTATGAAAGTGAATAAAACAGAAGTTGCACATTAAATAGCTTGTGTTTAATGTAGTTATTAGCAGTGTGGTTAAGGTCCCCAGGTCTGGCAGGTTGCCTGGATTCATTTCTGTGCTTTGCCGCCTACTTGTTGACCTTGGCAAAGAGTTTAACCTCTCTGACCCTCAGTTTCGTTTTTAAAATGAGGATAATAATAATCTTACCTCAGAATGGTTATGAGGATTAAAGGAAATAATGTATGTAAAGCCTTATTTGGATCCTGGCACATAGTAAGCTTACAGTTTTTTTTAAAAAGGTTTTTAATGCAAGCTGAGAGAACTGGCTTTGAAATATGGTTTTAAAGAAGTCAGTGGGCACTTCTATAAACCTAACACATATTGCTTGTTCTTTAATTCTTTATGATTATAAAATACTTCCAGTCTGTAGAAAAGGTAATCGAAAAAGGTGAGACGTGAAAACAAAGAAACTTTGAATTGTGATTTTTGTGTGCACCCCTAAGTTAAAGAATTAGACTTGATTTACTGAAGTTATCCTGAAGGAGGTAAAGCTAATACCAAGGAAAACCCTATTTGACATTATATTCTTCAAAGAAAAAAGGAAATCTCTTGTTTCATAGGATGCTGGCCGTTTGCTATACATTGGCCAAAACGAATGGACACATGTAAATTGCGCTTTGTGGTCAGCAGAAGTGTTTGAAGATGATGATGGATCACTAAAGAATGTGCATATGGCTGTGATCAGGGGCAAGCAGCTGGTAAGAACCTGTGGGTGAATGTTATGGAAGAGAATGCCTCTCAGTTTCCAGATGTTCTTTCTGGGGCTAAATGCTGCCTCGCTGGTGTTTCTCATAGCTCCTTCAGAATGGTTAGCCAGCAGCAAATGTTGGTGTACACTGTAGGCAGATTGCTATTCTTACCCTTGGAGGATGGGTACAAAAGCAATAGAAAACGAAGTCTTATCCAGTTGGGGAAATAATTCAGATGCCCAAGAAAGGTATTAATTTATTAAGTGATTTAGACAAAATGACCTCAGACGTTCCAGTTGAATCAGCACTCTGAGGCTCCATAGGATAAACTCACAAAATACATACACGAGGGGGGGATGTAGACAGTGATTATTAGTAGCAGCTTAGAGTAATCAGAAAAGCCTACGACGGAGTAAAATTTGTAAAGCTATATTTTGACGGGGGGGAGAAAATGAAAGATTATCAGGAAGAAACAAAAAATAGCACATGCATAAGAAACATAAGTAAAATGTGCGGAGAGCACAAATAAAAAGTCTTCCCTGGAGAGGAGCCCAGACTGTGACTGTGACAGAATGAGCTAGTAACATATAGCCTAGTTGAAGGAAATCTTTGAATCACATAAGTTCATCAATTAAGCCTAGTAATTAAGAACCGTTATGTCTCTGACTAGTATAATCTTTCCAGAACTGAGTTCTTTGGGATGTAATAGCTTTCTACCAAGATGATGTTTTTAACATCGATCTTCAAAGTTTCATCTTCTCTAAATCAGTTGTGCATCCTAGAAAAAACTGTTTTGGTTCAAGTTCTAAATCAAATTGTAATATTTAAATTTAATAATCATAGGCCGCATGGGCCATAGGAAAGAAAGGATTTGTAGAGGAGGCTTTATGGCTCATATCACTTTTCTGTAATTCAGCAGATTACCAATAGCAAAATGAATTGTGGGAAACCCGGAATGGGGTGACTCTCTAGGGGGGGATGGAAAATGGCTAAAACTTCTGAAAGTCTGACTTGGACTCTGTTCTTTCTGGGTTGTTAGAGATGTGAATTCTGCCAAAAGCCAGGAGCCACTGTGGGTTGCTGCCTCACATCCTGCACCAGCAACTATCATTTCATGTGTTCCCGCGCCAAGAACTGTGTGTTTCTGGATGATAAAAAAGTATATTGCCAACGACATCGGGATTTGATCAAAGGCGAGGTGAGATGGCTTTAGCTGCTTTTTGAATTCTCTAGGAAAAGAGGCTGAAAATAGCAAGATGGTAAACTGTATTTCACCATCCTCCTAGGTGTTCCTAGTAGGTGATTCTAGGTATTCCTAGAATCACCTCCCCTTAGGAGCAATAACAGAGGCACTGCTAGTGAAACAGAAGGGTGATTTTGAGATACGCTCTGCACTTTCCCTCTGAGTCAGTATCGTGAGTATGGTGTGTAAAAGGGATAGCCTAACAGCTGCCCTGGCTTTTCATTTAAGGTGGTTCCTGAGAATGGATTTGAAGTTTTTAGAAGAGTGTTTGTGGACTTTGAAGGAATCAGCTTGAGAAGGAAGTTTCTCAATGGCTTAGAACCAGAAAATATCCACATGATGATTGGTATGACATGGGCCTTGGTTGTTGGGGAAGGCTGGCTGTGTCACTGAGGTACTTTCTAGTCTTCAATTATAAAGTGGGCCTTCTCATGATTGCCTCTAATCAGTTCTTCTTTTCTTACTTAGGCTCCATGACAATTGACTGCTTAGGGATTCTGAATGATCTCTCTGACTGTGAGGATAAGCTCTTTCCTATTGGATATCAGTAAGTAGCTCTGTAGAGAGAAGACAGCAGCCCCAGCCCTTGAGTACCCTGAAGCAGTGAGTAGGTCATTAAATGTAGAGCCATACTTGTTAGTGACTTTTAACTAATTCCTTTTCTTTTTTTTTGCTACTTCTCGTAGATTGGGACTAAAGTATCATTTTATGTCAGCTAGATCCAGTTGTAGAAGGAAAGTATTGTTGACGTAATTTCAGAATCATTTCCAAATAAAACCTAGGTAGAAAACACCAGGCCAGTCTCTTAAGATTCCACTAAATTCCATTCACCTCAGTTCAGAAGTCCAGTGTGTTGTCAGGGATCAAACACCTCATGCCTCTGTCCTCATTTTATGTTTTACATTTTATAGGTCCTTCTAAAAATAACCCCTACAATAACAATCAAATAGTCCAATAAGAATTTGTAATCTTTCCCGCATGAAACAAATTGTTTAAACTTGTAGCAAACTGACGACATAAATTTAAAATTCGCTTTCTCTCTCTTCCCCTTTGGAGTCTCCCTTTTGTTATATATACTCTGATTTATTCTGCATTTCAATTGTGAAAACACAGTCTCTACTCCACATTTAGCTGGCAGCTCTTAGTGTAAAGAGCTAGGCTCCGTCAGCATCCAGCAGATTTGAAGCAGTTCCGTTTCTCTTGTCTCATGGGGCTTTTCTCCCAAAGGAAACACGCCAGGTTTGTTCTTTCCTCACTTTGTACACATGGTGGGGCAGTTATCCCTTCCTGAAGGCCAATAACTATTTCTTGTAGTATCAATAGTTAGTATTTTTTTTTTTTCTTTGCATTTTAGGCTGTTTTACTAATTTTGTCCCCTGCTTACAACACAATAAAAAAGGATTTGATGCTGTTTTCTGAGAGGCCAGGAAAAACCAAGGACTTCAAAAAACTTGGAAGACCCTAACCAGGAGACCCTCTAATAAGAATCCATGAAATAAAGCTAAATTTTGTAAATCAAGGAGGCCAGGGAACCTAGGCTGAGAAGAGGTTTTGACAAATGTCAGTCTCTGCTTCTGTCCTCGCACTCACGGTGATCGTTACCATCTGCGTGCAGGTGTTCTCGGGTGTACTGGAGCACCACGGATGCTCGCAAACGCTGCGTGTACACGTGCAAGATAGTGGAATGCCGTCCTCCGGTTGTAGAGCCAGACATCAACAGCACTGTTGAACATGATGAAAACAGGACCATCGCTCACAGTCCAACATCTTTTGCAGGTTAGCCTTTAATCAAGATGGGACTTGAATTCGATTTGGGGGAATATTGCGATTGACGGGTGGGAAAAAGGCCTTGCTTTGGGAGGTCACATTTGCTTCTGTTTTGGTACTTACCTGACAGCTGGCTTTTTCTTGGTTCATTTGTTTGATATCTTAATTAAACTTTTTTAGTAAGAGTTTTTATTTCCTGCCACAGAAATCTCACCTAAAGAAAGTCAAAACACAGCTGAAATTGTAAGTCCTCCATCACCAGATCGACCTCCTCATTCACAAACCTCTGGTTCCTGTTTCTATCACGTCATCTCAAAGGTCCCTAGGATTCGAACACCCAGCTATTCTCCAACACAGAGATCCCCTGGCTGTCGGCCGCTGCCTTCTGCAGGTAAAAGACTTCACTGACCTACCTGACCCAAGGAGGTCAGCTCAAAGATTAGTTTGTAATGCTGTCAGGCACCTTTATCGTGGTGACTTCTGCCAATGGAAAATGTTGATTTTTCCGTTAGCTGTAAACATATCTAGCTAAGTCATTGAAACCAGTGGTACAGCACACGTGTCCGATCTGTAATGGACTTTATTACTTTCTCTCTCGTTTAGGAAGCCCTACCCCAACCACTCATGAGATAGTCACAGTGGGTGACCCTTTACTCTCCTCTGGACTTCGAAGCATTGGCTCCAGGCGTCACAGTACTTCTTCCTTGTCACCCCAGCGGTCTAAACTCCGGATAATGTCTCCAATGAGAACTGGGAGCACTTACTCCAGGAACAGTGTTTCCTCAGTCGCCACCGTAGGGACCGCCGCAGATCTCGAGTCAAGTGCCAAAGCGGTTGATCATGTCTTAGGGCCGCTGAATTCTAACACTAATTTAGGGCAGAACACTCCCACCTCTTCACATCTGCAAAGGACGGTAGTTACTATGGGCACTAAAACCAGTCACTTCGATGGCTCTTCATCTTCAGAAATGAAGCATTCCAGCGCTTCAGACTCAACATCCAAGAGCTCCTCTTCGAAGGGAGAGAAGACCAAAATGCCGAGTTCCAAGAACTCAGAGGGATCGGCACATAATGTGGCTTACCCTGGCCTTCCGAAACTGGCCCCACAGGTTCATAATGCAACAGCTGGAGAATTAAATGTTAGTAAAACGGGCACTTTTGCTGAACTGTCTTCAGTGCCGTTTTCTTCTAAAGAGGCCCTCCCGTACCTGCCACTCCATTTGAGAGGGCAGAGGAATGATCGAGACCAACAGACAGATTCCACCCAGTCAGCAAACTCCCCTCCCGATGAAGATACTGAAGTCAAAACCTTGAAGCTATCTGGAGTGAGCAGCAGATCGTCCATTATCAACGAGCACGTGGGATCCAGCTCCAGAGACAGGAGACAGAAAGGGAAAAAATCTTGTAAAGAAATGTTCAAAGAAAAGCATTCCAGTCAATCTTTTTTGGAACCTGGTCAGGTGGCAACTGGTGAGGAAGGAAACCTAAAGCCAGAGTTCGTTGATGAAGTTTTGCCTCCTGAGTTCATGGGGCAACGACCATGTAATAATGTTTCCTCTGATAAGATTGGGGACAAAGTCCATTCTATTCCAGGAGTCCCCAAAGCTCCATCCATGCAAGTAGAAGGGTCTGCCAAGGAATTACAGACACCCCGGAAACGCACAGTCAAAGTAACACTGACACCTCTAAAAATGGAGGGTGAGAGTCAGTCCAAGAATACCCTAAAAGAAAGTAGTCCTCTTTCCCCTTTGCAGATAGAGTCAGCCTCTCCAACAGAACCGATTTCCACTTCCGAAGGTCCAGGAGATGGTCCAGTCGCCCAAGCAAGCCCCAATAATACCTCATCCCAGGATTCTCAAAGTAATAACTATCAGAATCTTCCAGTACAGGACAGAAACCTAATGCTTCCAGATGGCCCCAAACCTCAGGAGGATGGCTCTTTCAAGAGGAGATATCCCCGTCGCAGCGCCCGGGCACGTTCTAACATGTTCTTTGGGCTCACCCCACTCTATGGAGTAAGGTCCTATGGCGAAGAAGACATTCCGTTTTACAGCAGCTCAACTGGGAAGAAGCGAGGCAAGAGATCCGCTGAAGGACAGGTGGACGGGGCCGATGACTTGAGCACTTCCGACGAAGACGATTTATACTATTACAATTTCACTAGGACAGTGATTTCTTCAGGTGGAGAGGAACGGCTGACACCCCATAATTTATTTCGGGAGGAGGAGCAATGTGATCTTCCAAAAATCTCACAGTTGGATGGTGTTGACGATGGGACAGAGAGTGATACTAGCGTCACAGCCACCACGAGGAAAAGCAGCCAGATTCCAAAAAGAAACAGTAAAGAAAACGGAACAGAGAACTTGAAGATGGATCGGCCTGAAGACACTGGTGAAAAAGAGCATGTCATTAAGAGCTCTGTTGGCCACAAAAATGAGCCAAAGATGGATAACTGCCACGCTGTGAGCAGAGTGAAAACACAGGGACAGGATTCCTTGGAAGCTCAGCTCAGCTCATTGGAGTCAAGCCGCAGGGTCCACACAAGCACCCCCTCAGACAAAAACTTACTGGACACCTATAATACTGAGCTCCTGAAATCGGATTCAGATAATAACAACAGTGATGACTGTGGGAACATCCTGCCCTCAGACATTATGGACTTTGTACTAAAGAATACTCCATCCATGCAGGCTTTGGGTGAGAGCCCAGAGTCCTCTTCGTCGGAACTCCTGAATCTTGGTGAAGGTTTGGGTCTTGATAGTAATCGTGAAAAAGACATGGGTCTTTTCGAAGTGTTTTCTCAGCAGTTGCCGACAACGGAAGCCGTGGACAGCAGTGTTTCTTCCTCCATCTCAGCAGAGGAGCAGTTCGAGTTGCCACTAGAGCTGCCGTCAGACCTCTCTGTCCTGACCACGCGGAGTCCCACTGTCCCGAGCCAGAACCCCAGTAGGCTAGCTGTAATCTCAGACTCAGGGGAGAAGAGAGGAACCATCCCGGAAAAATCTGTGGCCTCCTCTGAAGGTGACTCCTCACTGCTGAGTCCAGGAGTAGATCCCAGCCCTGAAGGCCACATGACTCCTGACCACTTTATCCAAGGTCACATGGATGCAGACCACATCTCCAGCCCTCCTTGTGGTTCGGTGGAGCAAGGTCATGGCAACAACCAGGATTTAACTAGAAATAGTAGCACCCCTGGCCTTCAGGTACCTGTTTCCCCTACCGTTCCTATCCAGAACCAGAAATACGTGCCCAACTCTACCGACAGCCCTGGCCCGTCTCAGATTTCTAACGCCGCTGTCCAGACCACTCCGCCCCACCTGAAACCAGCCACCGAGAAACTCATTGTTGTTAACCAGAACATGCAGCCGCTTTACGTTCTGCAGACTCTTCCGAATGGAGTGACCCAAAAAATCCAGCTGACCTCTTCTGTTAGTTCTGCACCCAGTGTGATGGAGACAAACACGTCAGTACTGGGGCCCATGGGAAGTGGTCTCACCCTAACCACAGGACTCAATCCAAGCCTGCCGACTTCCCAGTCTTTATTCCCTCCTGCTAGCAAAGGACTGCTCCCCATGCCTCATCACCAGCACTTACATTCCTTCCCTGCAGCTACTCAGAGTAGCTTCCCACCAAACATCAGCAGTCCTCCTTCAGGCCTACTTATCGGGGTCCAGCCTCCTCCAGATCCCCAGCTTTTGGTTTCAGAAGCCAGCCAGAGGACAGATCTCAGTACCACAGTCGCCACTCCATCCTCTGGACTCAAGAAAAGACCCATATCTCGCCTGCAGACCCGAAAGAATAAAAAACTCGCTCCCTCTAGTACCCCTTCAAACATCGCCCCTTCCGACGTGGTTTCCAACATGACATTGATTAACTTCACACCCTCCCAGCTTCCAAATCATCCCAATCTGTTAGACCTGGGGTCACTTAATACTTCATCTCACCGAACTGTCCCCAACATCATAAAAAGGTCTAAGTCCGGCATCATGTATTTTGAACAGGCGCCCCTGTTACCACAGAATGTGGGAGGGGCGGCTGCCCCGGCGGCGGGTGCAGCCACCATAAGCCAGGATACCGGCCACCTCACGTCAGGGCCTGTGTCTGGCTTGGCCTCCGGTTCCTCCGTCCTGAACGTTGTATCCATGCAAACTACAACCTCCCCTACAAGTAGCGCGTCCGTTCCAGGACATGTCGCGTTAACCAACCCGAGGTTGCTTGGTAGCCCGGATATTGGCTCCATAAGCAACCTTTTAATCAAAGCCAGCCAGCAGAGCCTGGGGATTCAAGACCAGCCTGTGGCTTTACCGCCAAGTTCAGGAATGTTTCCACAGCTGGGGACGTCACAGACTCCCTCTACTGCTGCAATGACGGCAGCATCCAGCATCTGTGTGCGCCCCTCGACTCAGACCGCGGGCGTAACAGCTGCTTCGCCTTCAGGGGAGGCAGAAGAACACTATCAGCTCCAGCACGTGAGCCAGCTCCTCGCCAGCAAAACTGGGATTCTCTCTTCCCAGCGGGATCTTGATTCCGCTTCAGGGACCCAGGGCTCCAACTTTACCCAGACAGTAGATGCTCCTAATAGCATGGGGCTGGAGCAGAATAAGGCTTTATCCTCAGCTATGCAAGCCAACTCCACCTCTCCTGGGGGCTCTCCGTCCTCTGGACAGCAGTCAGCAAGTCCCTCAGTGCCGGGGCCCATGAAACCCAAACCAAAAATCAAACGGATTCAGCTGCCCTTGGACAAAGGGAGTGGCAAGAAGCACAAAGTTTCCCACTTGCGGACCAGTTCTTCTGAAGCACACATTCCAGACCAAGAAGCCAACACGACACCCCTGACCTCAGTCACAGGGTGAGAGATGCAGACCTTGGCTCTGCTGGGTCTGAGGGGTTTCATGCTCTGGATCAGAGGCTGTTGAAGTGGCCTTCTGGGAGGGACACACCTCTGCCCAAGTTGTATTACTTGGGTTTTCTGGGCTTTGACTTTGATTTTTTTTTTTTTTTTTTTTTCCTCACGGTGGTGATTTATAGAGTAAAATTTAGTTCCATCCGCGGGCAGTTGGTCCCCTGGATAGAACCACATCTTTAATTGCTCTTTGCTCTGATTTAGAACAGTGCTGCTGTTTGCTCCTGTTTCTTTTTTGCTGAGGCTTAGTTAGGATACTAAGGGATGATTATTGCTGTCTGGAGGGCAAAACCACCTGTTGTAGATCCTCATGGTGTCCTTTTCTGAAACATTGTCATTAAAATATACATAAAGTACACAGAGTGAACTTTTACCTAGGTATGCATCCATGTAGCTGCCGTTCAGATCCTAACATAAAATATTTCTAGTGTTCCAGAAGGCTCCTGGTGCCCCCTTAGTCAGTACCCCCTCAAGGTAACCACTGTCTAACCCATATCACCACAGGTTAGTTTTCTCAGCCCATAAATTTTATCAGATCCTGTTAGAGTCGTTTCTTTAGACTGACCTCCATGTTGGATACATATTTACTGTTGTTTTTCTTGAAAAGATACAAACGATTCTGTTCCAGGACTCCAGGAGCAGAGGCAGAGCAGCAGGACATAGCTAACGTGGAACAGTCGCCACAGAAAGAGCGTGGGCAGCCTGCAGGGTAGGTGTAAAGCTTAGTTCCCTGAGATGAAGCACTCAGTTCTGTCCACCTCATTTAGAAAATAGTCCTTCCTGATTTGTGTTGATTTTTTATTATTTTTTTTTGCCAAAGTTTTTTTTTAATGGAATTAATACATGCTTGTAAAGAAAAAAAAAAAACCCACAGAATTATTTAAATAATGGGTAATGGTTCCATGTTCATCCTGCCTACTCTGTTCCGAATTTATTGCCTAGAGGTAATCGTTGCTCGTAATTTGTTTTCATTCATACCGACATTTCTGTGCATACAGATATGCATGGTGTACATTTGAATACGTAGATACCTTTTTTACATAAAATAATGCCGTACATACTGGTCTATACTTGTTTTTTTTCAGCTACTGTATTGTGCACATATCTCTGTGCCACTTCATTTTTTAATGGCTGCCTCCAGTTCTGTTGTGTAGACCTACAGTAATTTATTTAACTAGTTCCCTCTTGATCTGCATCTGGATTGTTTGCAGGTTTTATTTAATTGTAAAAAGTGAAAATAGGTATGGTTTACTGGTTCATCATGCAGGCTGCTTTTGTTTTTAATTAAACCAGCTAACTCACTTAAGGAACTCCAGAACTGCTTCTAACAAGCGTCCTTTTATTTTTTTCTAACAGTTAAGGGTATGAGAAGAATTTTAAGGACACAGTCTACAACTCCAAAAGCAGAAACTTCATGTCAAATGTTTGGGAGAGAATCTCACAAAAGATAGTTGATGTTATGTATCGTACAGTAGTGTGGTGGTGTGTTCATTCAACAGGTTGTTCACAAAGCATCCTGTGGTTCATGTCTAGTGGTTGTTTTGTATAATTGATACAGCTGTATGGTAGATTGTGGACAGTTTTTATCTTTGAATTGAAGAACTAGCTGGTGTTACATCTCACATTTGGTTTTCTTTTCGTGTAGGCAAGTGGCTGTTCTTCCTGAGATTCAGACAACACAGAATCCAGCAGATGAACAAGAAAATTCAGGTGTGTGCGTGGGTAACAGGTTAGATGGGTAACGGGTTAGAATCAGAATTTCAAAGCCAGAAGTACTGTAAAAGTCACCTTCTCTACCTACTGATTTTCTAGATTTAAAAAAAAAAAAAAAAAAGTCAAAGCGCTAAAGATGTTAAGTGATTGGCCAAAGGACACAAAACTAAAACCTATAAATACTCTTCTGCTCTGTTTGCTGTAACAGCAGTGTGACTTAAATAGCTCACAATAAGCTGCCTTCATCCTTTAGTTGTCACTAGTGAAGACCAAGAACCATTTTTATTATATAATATAGCCAGATTTAGGTTATGACGCCAGATACATCTCCATAGCACTTCTGTCCTGATGAATTTCATCAGTAAACAACTAGTCACTTCAAGACTAGAGAGCTCTGGATATAAGACTTTGTCCTTTTCCGTTGAGGGGATTCCCAGAAGAAAACCAGGTAGAGAAAATGCTTAGCCATACGACTTGGGATGCAATCACTTTCTGCTGATTTGCTGATTCCTGGAGAGGATTGATGCATCTCTCTGTAAGAAGGCAGTGTGAGGGGTGGTGGCTGAGAGTACAGACTCTGCAGTCAGATAGGTTGAAATCCCAGCTTTACCACTTACTGGCTGTATGAACATGGGCTGCTTAACCTCTCTCTGCCTCAGTTTTCTCACCTTTAAAATTTAGATCATTTCTCACCTACCTCATTGGATTGTTGTGAGGTTTATCTGAGTTAATACAGGAAGTTCCTAGAAGAGTGCCTCATATGTAGTGTTTCATACATGTTGACCAGTGTTATTTTTTAGCTTTGACTCTGTTGAGGGCAATTACTTATTGAAAAACTGTCAGATTGTCATACCAGAAACTACCAGAGAGACAGCATAACTTTACATAAAAAAAAAAAAAAAAAAATTCTAGTTTTGGTCACTTCCCAGCTATAACCTCAGGCAAGCTGCTCCACCTCTTTGAACCTCAGGTTTGTTATCTGTAAATGGAAGTAATAAAACCAGCTGTGTAATGTTGTTAGGCTTGGAGATAACGTGCATAAAGTACTCAGTAAGTGTTTGCTATGGCGTCCACTTTGGCCCCTATCTATTTTCTCCCTCACAGAACCTAAAACAGCGGAAGAAGAAGAAAGTAATTTCAGCTCTCCACTTATGCTTTGGCTCCAGCAAGAACAGAAGCGGAAGGAAAGCATTGCTGAGAAAAAGCCCAAAAAAGGACTTGTTTTTGAAATTTCAAGTGACGATGGCTTTCAGATCTGTGCAGAAAGTATCGAAGGTGAGTGGATTAAATTAGGCCAGCCCAACAGCACAGGCTCTGTTCAGCTAGGGCTGCAGTAGTACCATTTGTGTGAGCAGCTCCATATGAGATAGATTGAATTGGAGACACTAGAAGGCAAGAGGCCACTAGTGAGAGTATTGCTGCAGTAGAGGTGTCAGGTAATAAAGCCCACTTCCAGTAGGAGAAGAAAGGAAAGGAGAGAAGAACAGACACATTCATGACTGCTTGGATATAGAGGGTAGAGAGAGAGGACTCAAAGATGCCTCTGAAGATTCTGGCCTGGGTGACTGAAAAAAAAAAAAAGATATGTAAGGAGAACAAAAAAATAACTAGTTTGAGTGTACACATTCTGCATTAGATGTATTGAGTGTGGAGTGTGGGAATAAATCCAACAGATAGGAAGAGATCGTAGACTCTTAGGATAGAGCTGGAAGGGATTGTAAAGGTTTTCTAGTTACACCCCTCAACTGTAAGGAACTGAGAGGTTGTGATCTCCTTCCGCCAGTCCTGGTTAACCGTTAGTGCTGGTATTGTTTTGGTTAGCAGTACAGGGAGTAGAGTTAATACCACACATTCAAGTTTGGGACCAGGACTACCTCAGGGGAAGTGAGTGCGTTGAGGATGCAGGGGTCATTTTCAGAAGGTGGGAACCTCCTCACCACCTCTGTATCCTTTGTAACAGAAAGGAGCGCTGTTGGGTGGGGCACCTTCCCAGCTGCTTTCTTATTCACTGAACTGATTTAAACTAAGAAAACGACAAAAAGCTGTTCTAGCAGGGGATGTTTTCACATCATTGGCGTTAAGAGATGTTTGACTGAATTATCTTATTTCCTCACAGATGCCTGGAAGTCATTGACAGACAAAGTCCAGGAGGCTCGGTCAAACGCCCGCCTAAAGCAGCTTTCATTTGCAGGTAATGCTGCAGCGGTCATTTTACTCCTGTCTCAGTATCCTCTGGTAACTTGTGGGTCTAAGCTACAGGGTTGATTTCACACACACAAAAAAAAAATCAACCCTCTTTTTTAAAAAAAAATCATTTTTCACAGCTTTATTGAGATATAAACCTTATACTACACAGTTTACCCATTTAAAGCATACAAATCGATGGCTCTTAGTGTATTCACAGAGTTGTGTAAACCATCACTACTGTGTAATTGCAGAACATTTTCATCATCCCTAAAAGAAGCCCCATACCCATTAGCAGTCATTCCTCAGCCCCAGCCCCTGGCAGCCACTAATCTACTCTCTGTCTCTCTGGATGTACCTCTTCTGTACATTTCCTACAGAAATGAATCATATAATACGTGGCCTTCTGTGACTGGCTTGTTTCATTTAACATGATGCTTTCAAGATTTCTCTCTACTGTAACATTGTCTCAGTATTTCATTTGTTTTTTTCTTTTACAGATGAATATTTTTTATTGTGGTAAAATACACGTAACATAAAAGTTACCGTCTTAATTATTCTTTTATTTTTTTTTAACATCTTTATTGGAGTATAATTGCTTTACAATGTGTGTTAGTTTCTGCTGTACAACAGAGTGAATCAGCTATACATATACGTACATCCCCATATCTCATCTTAACTATTTTTAAGTATACAGTTCTGTGGTGTTAAATACATCCACCTTGTTGTGCAGCCATCACCACCATCCATCCCCGTAACTTTTCATCTTGTAAAACTGAAACTCTATATCCATTAAACAATGACTCCCCATCCTCCTCTTCCGTCTTTTAACTATTTTAAGTACCTCATATAAGTGGAATCATACAGTGTTTGTCCTCTTGTGACTGGCTTAGTACACTCAGCATAATGTCCTCAAGGTGCATCCTTGCTGTAGCATGTTGCAGAACTTACTTCCTTTTTCAAGCTGAATAATATTCCATTGTATGTATGTATCACATTTACTTTTATCAATTGATCCATCTGTGGGCACTTGAATTGCTTCCACATTTTTGTTGTTTTGAATAATTCTGCTGTGAACATGGGTGTACAGAGATCTCTTTAAGACTTTGCTTTCAATTCTTTTGGGTATATACCCAGAAGTGGAATTGCTGGATCATATGGTGATGCGATCTTTAATTTTTTGAGAAACCATCATACTGTTTTCTGCAGTGGCTGTACCATTTTACGTTCCCACCAATGGTACACAAGAATTCCGATTTCTCCTCATCCTCACCAGTACTTGTTTTTGTTTTCTGTACATTTCCCTAATGACTTGAGATGTCGAGCATCTTTTCATGTGATTATTGGCCATTTATATATCTTCTTTAGAGAAATGTTTATTCAAGTCCTTTGTCTATATTTTCATCAGGTTGTTTTTTTTTGTTGTTGTTGAGTTTTAGAAGTTCTATGTATTCTGGATATTAATCCCTTATCAGATATATGATTTGCAAATATTTTCTCCTATTCTGTGGGCTGCCTCCTTTTTTACTCTGGATCGTGTCTTTTTTGTTTTTTGTTTTTTTTAGATTGGTGAGGGAGATATTTTGGGGGCAGAAAAATATGGCTCATAGGTCCTGCTCTGTCCAACTGTGGCAGTCATTGGGTGAACTATAATTAAATTTGTACATGGCCTCTCCCAGGCATCACTCTGAAATGATTACTGATAATGTGTGTAAGATTCTGCTCCTAGAGGAAACCAGCATCCTGAGCTCAGTGGTCTCAGTCTCAAATTGAGTAGCTCAGCCCTTTTCGCCAACGGCACAAAGATTGCTTTCATTTATCCATGTCTTTTGCTGCCACGTGGAATGGTGGTTAGAAACCATGAACTCTGGAGACAGAAGCTGAGTTCAAGTCCCATTTCTGCACTTTTGCTATCAGCATTATTTCAGGTGCAAGCTAATTTACTTCTTCAAGGCTTAATCTCCTTAAGTGGGAATATTAATGCAACCTTCAAAATTTGTCGTGAGGATTAATTAAAATAATGAACCTGGGAATTCCCTGGCGGTCCAGTGGTTAGGACTCTGTGTTCTTACTGCCGAGGGCCCAGGTTCAGTCCCTCGTCAGGGAAGCCGTGCGGTGCAGCCAAAAATAAAAAAATAAAAGTAATGAACCTGACATGATTTATTTAAGTACCCTAATATGCCAAATTAAGATCATTATCCTGACGGGATTTGAGATAGAATTCAGAGAAATCACTGAATACTAGCTTTTTTTAATAGTATCTTTTGATGCACAACATTTTTTAATCATCATGAAGTCCAATTTGTCTGTTTTTTCTTTTGTTACCTGTGCCTTTGATGTCATATCCAAGAAAGCATTGCTAAATTCAGTGTCATGAAGATTTTGTCCTATGTTTTCTTCTAAGAGTTTTATAGTTTTAGGTCTTACGTTTAGGTCCTTGACCCATTTTGAGTTAATTTTTATATATGGTATTAGGTAAGGGTCCAAGGGTTCTGGTGACATTAAAGCTGAGACCTGGGCTTCCCTGGTGGTGCAGTGGTTAAGAATCTGCCTGCCAACACAGGGGACACGGGTTTGAGCCCTGGTCCGGGAAGATCCCACATGCCGCGGAGCAGCTAAGCCCATGCACCACAACTGCTGAGCCTGCACTCTAGAGCCCGCGAGCCACAACTACTGAGCCCGCATGCCACAACTACTTAGCCTGTGCACTAAAGCCCGCGAGCCACAACTACTGAAGCCCATGTGCCTAGAGCCCGTGCTTCACAACAAGAGAAGCCACCACAATGAGAAGCCCGCGCACCGCAATGAAGAGTAGCCCCCGCTCACCGCAACTAGAGAAAGCCCGCGCGCAGCAACAAAGACCCAACTAAGCCAAAAATAAATAAATAAATAAATAAATTTATTTAAAAAAAAAAAAAATCTGAGACCTTTCTGTCTCGGGTACCTTCCTGTCTTGTTCACCTTTGTTTTCCCAAGATTCTGTCTGGCACAGTGGAGAGATGGAAAGAATGCGGGAGATACAGTAGGTGCTCAGTAAATATTTGTTGGATGAACAAGTGAATGGCCCACACGAGAATAGATTGTTCCCTGTTGTACTTTATACTACACCTTTATCTGGTTGCTTTCACATTGCGAGGTCTGTGTTCATATCTGCCTCCCTCTGCCAAGGGCTCCTTGAGAACAGGGGCCATGTGCAACTCATCTTTCTTTTCCCATTATTGACACAGTGTCCAATCTCATTGTAAGCCCTCCAGTGAAGGTTGGACACTAGAGTTGAACACTCAGCCTAAACATTAAAATGAATTTTGTGAAAATACACATAAGTATGCTTTTTAATGGCTTTTTCTACCTAGGAATCCACAGCAATCTAAAACTCCTAGGAAGAAATTCTTAGGGAAAATCAGTGTTGTATAGGAAAAAAAAAAAAAATGTTTGCCATTGTCTTATATGACTTCAAGCTCTTATGTTGTCGACTTGTGTTTAATACTTTTATAGGTTGAATTCTAATCGGAACAACGATTGTGATCATAAGAATGTTGCTTATCTGGAGACTTAACTTTCTGCTTGCCACTAAAACCAAATTATATCCCTTAGAGATTCTCGTAAGTGAAGTGGAAATTAGGCACCTGATAATAACTTGCCCCTCTTTTAAAAAATTATACAAGATGTAGAATTTTAAAATTTGGAGAAGCTAATCACCACAATAACAAATTGGTGGACGGGGTCCCACCTCCTAGAAGTAATTGTTAACATTTAAACATGGATATCCTTCCAGACATAGCATATGGCCCCCAGATTACACTGGGGTTACATCTCTATAAATATGCTTTATAACATAAACTGTGTGTCTGTTGGAATTCCATGTGTGATCCTAACACAGTTATGCCTATGAAATAATATCTTGTCCACAATAGATGCCATTATTATTTTGGTATCTATTAATACCAAAAACAATAATTGTAAATGATATACTATTTATTTAACTAGCTATTTGCTAGTGTTAAAAAGAGGTATGGCAATTATTACTATGTCCCATCCTTTAAGGAAAGAAGCCAATCATTTTATTTTATTATTATTATTATTATTTTTAATATTTATTTATTTATTTGGTTGCGCCGGGTCTTAGTCACAGCATGTGGGCTCCTTAGTTGCGGCAGGCAGGCTCCTTAGTTGTGGCATGCAAACTTTTAGTTGTGGCATGCATGTTGGACTAGTTCCCTGACCAGGGATTGAAGCCGGGCCCCCTGCATTGGGAGCGCAGAGTCTTAACCACTGCACCACCAGGGAAATCCTGAAGCCAATCATTTTAGAAAGCCTTTCACCATCTGTGCCAGCAGACTTACATAAATTTTTTTTAAAATAAAAAGAAATAAGAAATGCTCATTAATGGAATAAGACTAAGTGAGTAAAACAAAGTGGCTATTGAGTGTATTTCTCCATAAGTTCACTGTAACAGCACGGAAGAGAGTTCTCTGTTAGGGGTTCACTAACATTCCTTATAAATTTTAGTGAGGTGCCTGTGTGCATGTGAGCTGATTACTCCATTACCTGTAAACAAAAATGGGATCATAGTTAGAGTTGTACAGACCAAGGTTCAAATTCTGTCACACTAGCTATGTGACCTTGGGTGTGAGCCTAGGTTTACTTACCTTGAGATGAAGCTAGCATTTCCTGCCTGGTGTGGTCATTATGCCATGAAACGAAATAACACATATAGCATTTCTGTGTACACAGAGAACATAGAAAATAGTCCATAGTTTGGTGGCATGCTTTTTTCACTTAATCTATCATGAGTGTTTTCCATGTGGATGGATCTGTATCCGCATCATTTTAATGGCTATCTAATGATGATTTCTAGCTTGTCTTTAGTATAATTCACCCTTGAGCAGCCTCTGGCTGAGTTATTCCCTAGCTTAGGCATTTCTGTGGTTGTATGCAGCTTCCTATTGGCTGGGCTCCTCACTGCCCGGGTGCCTTTGACCCTGCAGGTGTGAACGGTTTGAGGATGCTGGGGATTCTCCACGATGCAGTTGTGTTCCTGATTGAGCAACTGTCTGGTGCCAAGCACTGTAGGAATTACAAATTCCGTTTCCACAAACCAGAGGAGGCCAATGAACCTCCACTGAACCCTCATGGCTCGGCCAGGGCTGAAGTCCACCTGAGGCAAGTTCTCTTCCTTTCCATAAGCAGTTTGAGGTCTTGATTTTATGATCTAATGATATAATTATTTTCCCACTTAACCTTTGAGATTTCCAGTGTTAACACTGTCCTTCACTGGTTCTATTAAAGTATTTCTCTAAGTATATTTTCATCTTTTGGCTCCAGGAAGTCAGCATTTGACATGTTTAACTTCCTGGCTTCTAAACACCGGCAGCCTCCTGAATACAACCCCAATGATGAGGAAGAGGAGGAGGTACAGCTGAAGTCAGCTCGGTAAGTCTGGAGTAAACAGCGGTCATAAGAAATACTCTTTACGAATGAAATAATGCCATTTGCGGCAACATGGAAGGATCTAGAGATTATCATACTAAGTGAAGTGAGTCAGAGAAAGACAAATACCATATGATATCACTTATATGTGGAATCAAAAATATGATACAAATGAACTTATTTACAAAACAGAAACAGACTCACAGACACAGAAAACAAACTTTGGTTACCAAAGGGGAAAGGTGGTAGGGATAAATTAGGAGTTTGGGATTAGCAGGTACAAACTACTGTATATAAAATAGGTAAACAACAAGGTGCTACTGTATAGCACAGGGAACCATATTCAATATCCTGTAATAAACCGTAAAGGAAAAGAATGTGAAAAAGAATATATGTATAACTGAATCACTTTGCTATACACCAGAAACTAACACTACATTGTAAATCAACTATACTTCAATAAAAAATTTAAAAATAAAATAAAAAAAGAAATACTCTTTGCTTCCCTCTGTTGCAGTTTTGCTTAGATCACAATTTCCCAGATAACATTTAAGAAGACTGAAATAGAGTTTGTGTTGAAGTAACAGTAGCTGGCTGGCAAAGAGAGGGGAATGTGTTACAGAGGAGAAATTCAAATAACTATAAGATGTATATTTTATTTTCTTTAACTGTAGTATACTCTGTCAGCTTTGCATGTACCACCACAGACTTCATATGTAACACTATATTTTAGGTCTGATTTTATAAGGCCTTTGTTATGCTTGGGATTGAACACAGAGAATAGTGTAGTCATATGCTCTAGGAACCTTTGATCCAAGACTCAAAACTGATGATTTCCTGAAGAGAATTCATTAATAACGAACCGTCTCTCTTTAGGAGGGCAACTAGTATGGATCTGCCAATGCCCATGCGTTTCCGGCACTTAAAAAAGACTTCTAAGGAGGCAGTTGGTGTCTACAGGTATGGCTAAAATTGTAGAAAGAATTATAGAAAACTAATGAAGTTTTCCAAAATCAAAGTGGATCAAATGCTGGAGTGACCTCCTTCATTCAGTAAGTGAGGTTTTTATCGATATTACTAATTGAACCTGATGTCCTGGGATCCTGCAACTCCTTGTGTTGAACGAGGAATTTAACACAGTAAGCTTTAAAGTATTGCTACTTCTGGTGGGCTTTGGAACGGAGAAATCTTTAATCCTTGGCTGTTTGTTAGAGTGATTAATATACTCAAATCAGGTGGGTCCAGATTCTTTCCAAGTCTCTGTCTCTCCTGGGGAACTAATAGACCAGGAGATTTTATTCATTTATTCATGTATTCACACATTTAACCTTATTTGCAAAATCTGCGGCTGATGTCTTTTCCATCTTTATGTCCTAGGTCTCCCATCCATGGCCGGGGTCTTTTTTGTAAGAGAAACATCGATGCAGGTGAGATGGTGATTGAGTACGCTGGCAATGTCATCCGTTCCATCCAGACTGACAAGCGAGAGAAGTACTATGACAGCAAGGTGAGCTCCACACTTTCATTCTCCAGTTCTTTTGTTATAGAAAGGGGCCATCAACTATAAAGATGATCCCTAGATCGCGGAAGAATTAGTTTTTGTTTTTGTTTTTGTTTTTTACATTTTTAACATCTCTGAATTTGTGGTGGGCCCAGTCCACTCTCGGGATTAGCACACAAAGATACTCTTTGAAGGTTTGTCTGAATGGATCCCAGGGTCACAAGCACACAGTGACGGGAATTCCCTGGCTGTCCGGTGGTTAGGACTCGACGCTTTCACTGCAGGGGCCCGGGTTCAATCCCTGGTTGGGAAACTAAGATCCCGCAAGCTGCTCGGTGCAGCTAAAAAAAAAACAACAACAACACACAGTGACACAAGTTTTAGGTTTCTCTTGCCTGTGGAGACATTAAGAAACTTCTAGTCTAGTGCCTGTAATCTAGGAATTTGTCATGGAGGCATCCTGAAAGATGGGAGAAATCCAGAAATTTTACCAGAAGGACCTGTTCATCAGTGGCTAAGGTCACATCAGAAAAAGGTTGGGAAATGTTGTCAAGCCTGCGCTGTAATAAATAACAGGTTCTTCTCCGCTCTCCTTCCTGTAGGGCATCGGTTGCTACATGTTCCGGATCGATGACTCCGAGGTGGTAGATGCCACCATGCATGGAAACGCTGCCCGCTTCATCAATCACTCATGTGAGCCTAACTGCTACTCTCGGGTTATCAATATCGACGGGCAGAAGCACATTGTCATCTTCGCCATGCGCAAAATCTACCGAGGGGAGGAACTCACTTACGACTATAAGTTCCCCATTGAGGATGCCAGCAACAAGCTACCCTGCAACTGTGGTGCCAAGAAATGCCGGAAGTTCCTAAACTAAAGCTGCTCTTCTCCCCACTGTTGGAGCACTAGGACCCAGGGCCTCCAAAACAGTGCCGAAGGCCTTTGCCGGCAGCCAGGAGTTCCAGGATTGAGTGGGCACAGTTGAGGGGCCTGCGTGACGGCTGGGCTCCCTTAGGCCCCATATTCACATTATACATGTGATCATAGTCCTGGAGAGGGATGAGGTCTCGAAGCAAAGATCCGCGATCGGCTTTCTCCCGGGGCCCCTCTGATTGCGTGCCGTTAAAAAGTGGGAAACGGGTCCCTAGCAGACTTGCCTGGAAGGAGCCTATAGAGGGTTAGTTATGTTGGGAGATCGGGCCTGAGCACCTCCTCAGAGAGAAGTTGCCATCCTCGCCTTGGCCTTTCCAGAGCACTGTAAGCAAGGGGTCAGGCACAGCCCCGGTGCGGGGTTGGTTGGGTACCTGACAGTTTGCCAGCCGGGCCCAGCCTGTAGCCGTGTGTTGAACAAAGACGGTCTGGTGGTTTTCCCTACTATGCTCCCACTTGAGAGTTCCCTTCTGGTTGGGAGACAGGATTTCGTAGCACCTTTGGTGTCAAAGGCTGTCTTGGGGTCGTGCCAGTTCATTACCAAACGTTGAGCCTGTGGGCTGTAAGTGGGAGTGTTACCCCCATGAGCCTTATCTCAGTCAGTCACCTTCCTAGACAATAGGAGCGGCTTCCCTCTCATTCCTTCTCTTCACTCCACTTTTCTCGTCCTCCGTTCTGCATCCCACTGCTTTCCCGTGCTCTCTGGGTGGTAGGGGAGAGTGACTCCCTGCTCGAGGACACTCCCTGTTGGGCATAGGATGTGCCTACAAAACGTTCCCTGAGCCTGTAAGCACTCCCAGTGGGGAAGTGGACAGGAGCCATTGGCCATAACCAGACAGAATTCGGAGACGTTTTCATAAAACTCCACTGAAGAGTTTTAAAGAAATATATGTAGCATGATTTTTTTAGAAGAGGAAGATTATTTGAATAGGAGTTGAATCATGCAACGACCAGAGTATCACAACCAGGGTAACCCCTGGGCCCCATTCCTAGGACATGATAACTTTACTTTCCCCTTGTTAAGACATAGGAAGACTTAATTTTTAAATGGTCAGTGTCCAGTTGAAGGCAGAACACTAATCAGATTTCAAGGCCCAAAACTTGGGGACTAGACCACCTTGTATCGAGGGAACTCTGCCACCTGCACAAAATCTATGGATAAAGTAAATTAAATGACACTACTGCCCTGATTACTCCCTAGGATGTGGTCAAAACAGCATCAAATGTTTCTTCTCTTCCTTTCCCCAAGACAGTGTCCTGAACCTGTTAAATTAAGTCATTGGATTTTACTCTGTTCTGTTTACAGTTTACTATTTAAGGTTTTATAAATGTAAATATATTTTGTATATTTTTCTATGAGAAGCACTTCATAGGGAGAAGCACTTATGACAAGGCTATTTTTTAAACCGCGGTATTATCCTAATTTAAAAGAAGATCGGTTTTTAATAATTTTTTATTTTCATAGGATGAAGTTAGAGAAAATATTCAGCTGAACACACAAAGTCTGGTTTTTCCTGCCCAACTTCCCCCTGGAAGGTGTACTTTTTGTTGTTTAATGTGTAGCTCGTTTGTGCCCTGTTGACATAGACGTTTCCTGGGTTTGCTCTTTGACAATAAATGGCAAAGGAAGGTCCCCCAACTCCATCGGGCCACTCCCCTCCTTCCCAAATCGAAGCTCCTGAAAAGGCTGCGGTAGGATCTCGACACAGCAGTTTCTCCTCTTTCCTGCGCTGTCTCTCTCCTTTCTGGCACAGCTCAGTGCTGAGAGGCGGGAACCTACACTTCCCTCGTCTTTCCTCCTTCAGAGTTAGCATCCAAGCTGAATGGCAACCTGACATTTTCCATCACCATCTGCCTCATAGGTCACCTCGTTCCCTCTCCCTCTGCCCACCAAGTCCTCATGCCTGCAAAGACCCCCTGGATCCCCTTGTGCCCTCTTTTGGGGCAGCCCGTTGAAACTGAAGCACAGTCTGACCACTCACGATAACGCAGATTCTCCTCTGCCTCTGTCAGCTACAAGGTTTCAGAGCAGCGTAGTCCAGTGGAGGGCGAGGCACCTTTTCTCGCCTCGAGAAGCCCATTCCTACGGAAGGAAGTCTAGCGAAGCAATACGACTCAGCCCAGCGCTCTCTGCCCCGGGACTCGTGGCTCTGCTGTGCCTTCCATCCTGGGCTCCCTGTTCTTCCGTGACCTTAATTAAGAACTTTGGTGGCTCTGCTGGAACATTGTCACTGTTTTCACTGTCATGCAGGGAGCCCAGCACTGTGGCCAGGAAGGCAGAGACTCCCTGTCATCGTGGAGAAGTGCCAGCAGGGGACTGGGGAAAAGCACTCTACCCAGACCTCACCTCCCTTCCTCCTTTTGCCCGTGAACAAGATACAGTGGCCCGAGGGGTTCCACTAGTGTCTGGTTTCCTTTATTATTGCACTGTGTGAGGTTTTTTTGTAAATCCTTTTATTCCTATTTTTTTTTAAAGAAAAAAACCTTAAGCTGCATTTGTTACTGAAATGATTAATGCACTGATGGGTCATGAATTCACCTTGAGAAAGACCCAAAGGCCAGTCGGGGGTGGGGGAAACTCAGCTAAATAGACCTAGTTACTGCCCTGCTAGGCCGTGCTGTACTGTGAGCCCCTCCTCAGCTCTTTCTACCAGTCCCAAACCCTGAGGCCAGGGGAGGAACCCCCAGCTCTCCTTCTCCTGCCAGCTGCAGATGGTTTGCCTTGCCTTTCCACTCCCTGTCAACCATGGAAATGAGGAATTCCTCTTAGAGCTCAGCCTTGAGTCCATTGCCAAAATTCAGCGTACCTGCCAGCAACTTGGGGAATAAGCTAAGGTTTCCCTACAAGAGGGAAAGAAGGCAAAAAAAAGAAATGGCATAGCTATCTCCAAAACACCTCCGAGTTTGTTTTGAAAGTGACCAAGGGAATCTCCGCACAAAAGTGCAGACTGAGGAACTGTGGTGGGTCATTCCCAAGAATCCCCTAAGGGGCATCCCAAATCCCTAAGGAGTAACAGCTGCAAACCTGGTCAGTTCTCAGTGACAGAGCCAGCTCACTTACAGCTTTGCTGCTAGAACCTGTTGTGGCTGCATTTCCTGGTGGCCAGTGACAACTGTGTAACCAGAATAGCTGCATGGCGCTGACCCTTTGGCCGGAACTTGGTCCCTTGGCTCCCTCCATTACCATCCGCCACCTCCAGCCCAGCCCCTCCTGTTTTTAGACCAATGACAAGAATCAAGGGGGAAGCCCTGGCAGCTATATATAAGTTTTCAACCAGACTCCTTGGCCGGGATCCACTCCACCACCCCGCTTGCCTCTGTCAAACCCCCGGCCAATGCCGTGAGCACCATGCAGCTCCCTTGATTTAAAAAAAAAAAAAAAAAAAAAAAATACAACAACAAAAAAAACAAAAAACAACAAAAAAAAACCTTTTAATGAATGTATCTTTCTAAAGGACTGTCGTTCCATCAAATATCTGAAAATACTAAAGGTCAAAACCTTGTCAGATGTTAAGTTTGATTTGGGATTTTTTAAAATAGAAATCAAGTTGTGGTTTTTTTGGATTTTTTTTTTAAAGGAAAAGCGGGTCATTGCAAAGGGCTGGGTGTAATTTTATGTTTCATTTCCTTCATTTTAAAGCAATACAAGGTTATCTAGCAGATGGTTTTGTGCCGAATCATGAATACCAGTCAAGTCTCACACTCTGAAAACTTGCAACTTTTTTGTTTTGGTTTTCAAATAAATATAAATATGATATATATAGGAACTAATATAGTAATGCACCATGTAACAAAGCCTAGTTCAGTCCATGGCTTTTAATTCTCTTAACACTATAGATAAGGATTGTGTTACAGTTGCTAGTAGTGGCAGGAAAATGTCAGTCTGGCGCTCCTCTGATCCCCCCAAATGGGGGGGGACCCATCCTAAGGGGATGGCGGAACAGTCCATTCCTGGGATCAGAGAGAAATGCAGAAATGGTGTCACCTGGATTTTTTCTGCC
This sequence comes from Balaenoptera borealis, assembly GCF_965194805.1. NCBI lineage: Eukaryota > Metazoa > Chordata > Mammalia > Artiodactyla > Balaenopteridae > Balaenoptera > Balaenoptera borealis. Next base: position 98,191,361 of record NC_138868.1, read on the forward strand.
TGTGAATGTTGCCAGTCAGTACCTGTACTCCTTGTTTCTCTATTTTTGGTTATGAATGTTGGGGTTACCACCTGCATTTAGGGGAAAATTGTGTTCTGTGCTTTCCTGGTATCTTGTTCCGAGGTACTCTAGTTCTGTCTTTCAACCAAGAAAATAGACTTGTGGTGTTTCTTTTATTGAACTTTTAACAGTCTCTTTAGTAAATACAGGTAGTTGAATAATTGTTTCAAAAGCTCAACAGATGACAAGCTTCTTTTCTAGAAATAAGACATTTCTTGACAACTTTATCATGTATAACAGATCTTTCGGTTTTTTTTTCCTTGTGTTCTTCCAAGCTTCTGGTTAGAGAAAAAGAGAAAAAAAAAAAGGAAAAAAATGTGTCTAAAGTCCATCAGTGTTAACTCCCTGTGACAGGGATGAAGGAAAATACTTTAATAGTTCAAAAAATAATAATGCTGAAAGCTGTCTACGAAAGACTGAATGTAAAAGTAAAAAGTGTACATAGTTGTAAAAAAAAAAGGAGTTTTTAAACATGTTTATTTTCTATGCACTTTTTTTTATTTAAGTGATAGTTTAATTAATAAACATGTCAAGTTTATTGCTGCACATGGTTGAACTTTCTTTTGGCTTTGGCTGAGGTGGACGAATGGGAGGGGTGTGGCCCGTGACCTGATTACAGAGTCCCTTCCACAGTCCTTCCTTTTAAGGTGGAATCATGAAATCAGTCCCCACCGCCTTCCTTCAGGCCCCACTCTACACTGTCTCTCTTAACCATATTTTCTTCCCTTATTCATCAGTGATGTATGTTCAGGACCTAATGAACTCTGGATATGAGGAAGGGGTCAAGAGGACAGAGGAATAGTTCCTTTACTTGGTACATATATCCCCCTTCTTCATCCACGGGTGGTCAAGCGTTGGCTTCTAATGAGTTCCTCCCAATCTATGAATATAATAAAATGAAAGCATTTCAGGGAGAACCTGGGCAGTACCCTCTCTTTGCTCCACTCCACCTTAAAGCTGAAATGCAATTTACTTACTCTGTTTCTCCCTAGGACTGGGGTGGGGGTAGGGAGGCAGTTGAGAAATATTTGTAAATATATTCTGCCAAGCCAGGGTCACTATCCCCAGGCTAAAGGGGGCTGAGTTTACACTGCAGCCAAGGAATGGTCAACACTCCTCCTCATGGGGGCTGGTCCTCAAACGGACCTCCTCCCTCTGGATCAGCTGGCTGGAGGCTCGGCCCTCACCCCTTTTTCCTCCCTCTCACGGTGAGTCACCTTTTCGGATTTTGGAGTTGAGCACCATGGGGACTCCAAATGATCAGGCAGTGCTGCAGGCCATCTTCAACCCCGACACTCCGTTTGGAGACATTGTTGGGTTGGACCTGGGAGAGGAAGCAGAGAAGGAAGGAGGAGATGAAGGTCAGTATTCGACCTTGGAGTATAGCTCTCCACATTGGCTGGTCTGCTGCCTCGCTGGGGTGGCAGAGGTAGGTGGTCTTACGAGGGCCCTTGTTCCACGACCCTTGGATGATGATTGCTGACCCTCACTGCACTGACGGGGGCTTGGCAGGAGTCACTGTGGCCAGAGGAGAAAGCCAGGTTTGTCCTCCACCACCCCCCTCTGAACTTACCTCCCCACTCAGTTCACCCCATGGTCCAAGCTTAACTGTGCTGGTGGGGAGAGGGGCCATGTGATACGCTCACGTCTTTGTCAGAGTATATCACCCTCCACAGCAGGGAAGAAAGAAACAGGGCAGGGGGTGGCTCAGCTAAACGGCTCCAACCTAAGCAAGTATTCAGTGTCACACACCTTACAAGCCAAGCCCTGAGCTAATTCTTCCAGAGCGAGTGCGCTCACTGGCTTTTCCACCAGCCCCTAAGGGGGCCTGCTGTCCGCATCAGGGGTTTTTGATGCCCTTTGTTTCTAAAGGAGTGAAACCTAAGCCTTAATGCAACTTCAGGCTGAAAAGCTGAGAGAAACACTGGAAATGGTTTTCATGACCCGGGTATGTCATGGCGGCCTTCCTGTTGGAAGCAGTGGAGTAGAACAAAACAGAGACAGACTGAAGAGCCAGAAAGACCTGGGTTCAAATCCAAGCTGTGCAGCTTATGGGCGGTGTGACCTTGAGCAAATCATTTAGCTACAGGCTAAGGAGTTTGGGTTTCATTCTCTTGGCAGTGGGGAGCCAACCAAGGCGCCTTTCCCAGGTCCCTTTGGAACTTTAAGCAGGGCTAGCTCTCTGCCTTGCTGACCTCCGTTCCCCCTGCCCCAAACACTGCATCTGACTCCTGCTGTGACCTACAGCCCTGCCCAGTCAGCCCTGGCTCGTGTCCCAGGTTTCCAAAGCCCCAGGTGGCTTTTGCTTCCTGCTCCCAACTGCACACCTGTCCCCTCCTGGCTCCCTCCCTGGCACAGATGGAGTTTTCCCTCGAGCACAGCTGGAGCAGTCCAAGGCCCTGGAGCTGCAAGGGGTGATGGCAGCAGAGGCTGGCGACCTCAGCACGGCCCTGGAGAGGTTTGGCCAAGCCATCAACCTGCTGCCTGAGAAGGCCTCAGCTTACAGCAACCGAGCCCAGGCCCGGCTACTGCAGGGAGACGTGGCAGGTGAGGGGAGAGTCCCTGGAGCCTGTGCAGAGGGGCCGGGGAGGGCACAGACCAGAGACGGTGTGTCTGTGGGGCTTGGGCACGGGGCGTGGGAAGTCACTAAGCCCCTCTGGAACCTATGTCTCTACCCATAAGAGACATATCATGGGCTCGGCTAACCTCTTGGGGATATTGTGAGAGTCAGGGGGACTGCATTCCATTTACATATTTATAAAAATTTAATGAGAGCCTACTATTCTAGCAGTGGGCTAGGTGCTGAGGATTATAGTGCTTATAGCAATTACTATGTGCCAGGCACTCAGCACTTCACATGTGAGTTGTAGTCATTCATATAATCCTCATAACAACCCTAAAAGGTACGTGCTATTGTTATCTCCATTTTGCAGATGAAGAAACTGAAGCATGGAGGTTAAGTAGTTTCCTACTCACACAGCTGAGAAGCGGCAGAGCTGGGATCTGGTCCAGGTGGCAGGGCTCCAGAGCCTGTGCTCTCAATCCCCACATGATACTGCTTCTCAAGGAGCTCACAGCCTAGAGGGTAGAACAGACACATAAATATAATAGCAGCATAACAAGCTGAGAGGGTTCAGCACGGGATCTGTTCCTGAGGAGTGAGTTTTGAAGGATGAGTAGGCGTTAGCTGGATGGAGGGCAGGGAGTGGGAGAAGGCACGGCCTGTAGAGGTCCTGAAGTCATGGACAGGTACAGGGAATCTGGCTGGAAAAGGGCGTGCTGGAAGAATGGAGCCTCTCCAGAGCCTGGAGAGGTAAACAGGGGCCAGAGAGTGAACAACTGCGAACATTAGGCCGAGATCGGACTTTGTCTTGAAAACGCTGGAAATCACTAACGGGCTTCAACTAAAGGGTAAACCACAGAAGCCTAGTAGGGAACTACTAGACTATCGAGACCCGTGGTGGTAGAGGTGTTCCTGGGGCCAGGAATGCCAGGCTGGGGAGTTTGGACTCCATTCTGGGAATATTGGGGGACTCTGAGGGCCTTTCCCAGGCTTGTCTGCCACCTGGCTTTGGCAGAGCAGGGCCATAAAGGTCGCTGGGACAGCCTGCAGACCAAAACCCCAGAGAGCATCAGAGGGGATTCTGCCTGGAGAAGGCCTTTAATTCCTCCTGACCAGCTCCTCTGAGGGAAACCAAGGAATGCTGTGATTAGAAAGCTTCTCAACGGACCAGTCAGGATGGGGAGCAGAGCCTCTGCTGGGTTCCAGGGACCAAAACACACAGCGAGAGGACAGGGAAGACCAGCCTTGCTGTAGGATGCTGCTGGCGCTCCCCCAGCGCCCTGCCCTGGCAGGCGCTATAGACTAGAGAACTTGAGTGAATTGAAGCAGAGCGCAGAAGAAATGCAGCTCGGTACCCTACCGTGGATACCAGCTGGCTGCCTGAGGTTGAGTTCACAGCTCTGATGCCTAATAAGCCAAGTATTTACGAGGATGATAAAAACAAAAATGCTGCAGGCCAGCTCTGGCTCCAAGACCTCTTTCAAAGAAAATTAGATACAAAATAATGAAGACCATGGAAATAAAGAATGAGAAGAGACACTCAGTAGAGAACACAGGTGAGAGAAGCGGTTTTAAGGCATCAATGGAAAAGAGGAGAGAAATGTCTTCAAAAGGTAGAGAGGGACTTCCTTGGGGGTCCAGGGGTTAAGAATCTGCGCTTTCACTGCAGGGTCACGGGTTCAATCCCTGGTCGGCGAATTAAGATTCCGCATGCCCCGCGGTGCGGCAAAAAAAAGAAAGAGAGGAAAAAAAGGACTTTATTGTATAAGACATGGTTGTCAGGTAATTCTAATGTTTTTGGACTCTGGGATTCGGAGTCAGTCACCTGGCACATGGTAGATGGTTAATAACGTATGTGTGCCTGGCAACAGGGCCAGATTCATAACATAGTGACCCTCCGTCCGTGTTTTGATGTATCAGATGGTAGAAAATAACACGGACAAGGCGAGACCTGGACTTCAGTCCCAGCTCTGCCACTAACTGGCTGTGCAGCCCAGGCCGAGTCTTGCCAACTCTTCCAGTCTTCATCTGCGTAAAGGGAGTAACAATACCGATCTCTAGAGTCAAGTGCAGGCGGGATGTAAACGGCCGAGCCCCAGAGCCTCCACTCGGGGCCGGATCGCTTGCTGGCCGCGGCCCTGACCCCCGCCCGTCCGTCGGTCCCGCAGGCGCCCTGGAGGACCTGGAGCGCGCGCTGGCGCTGAGCGGCGGCCGGGGTCGCGCCGCCCGCCAGGCCTTCGTGCAGCGCGGGCTCGTGGCGCGACTGCAGGGCCGGGACGACGACGCCCGCGGGGACTTCGAGCGGGCGGCGCGGCTGGGCAGCCCGTTCGCTCGGCGCCAGCTGGTGCTGCTCAACCCGTACGCGGCGCTGTGCAACCGCATGCTGGCCGACGTGATGGGACAGCTGCGCGGGCCCCGCGACCGGCGCTGAGCCGCCGGCAGGCGGGCGTGGGGGGAAGGGGGGCGCCCGCAACCAATAAACCTGCCGGCTCTCCCAGCCACCGCCTGTGTCTGCGTCCTCCGCCGTCCCCGCAGGGAAGGGCGCTCAAGTACCCCCGGCGCGCGAGGCCGTCAGCGAGGCCCGGGACGTGGTCCCGGAGCCGCCGCCCTGGGGGAGGGGGGGGTCCTTCGGGCCGAGGTCGGGCATCGATTGGCCCTGCCTGGCGCAGCCCGGGCCCCTGCGGACGACTGCGGTGCTCATCAGACCTGAGCAGTCGCTCCGGCTGCTCTCGAGGAGTGAGCCAGGTGAGCTGCACCGGAAGGCGGGGCGGGGCGAGGCGGGGGCGGGCATGCTTCGCGACCCCCGCCTCCTGGATCCCATCCTCTTCGGCCCAAATCCGGAGGAGGGGAGAAGGGGCGTAGGTGGGTGAGGGAAGCGGGCGGGAGAGAGCCGGGGTCGGGAGAAGGACGGTCCCTTTGGGGGAGGGGCACGTGTACCCGAGTGTTTAGGCGCGCGCGTGTGTGTGTCTGGGCCTGGTGCGGGCTGCACGGTTGCAGGTTGTTTCTGTGTACCTGCGAGCGTGTGCCTGTTTGTCCCGTGGAGTCAGCGCTCAGTTCTGTGCCTGCAAGGTGTACAGGTACTTGCTGGCTGGGTTTGGACCTTTGGGCTCGACCATTTGCGTCCTTGCCTTCACCACTGTGGATCGTTCTACATTTGTGTTTCCGTGCATGGTTTATTTTTGTTTCTGGAGAGTAAATTCCTGGAGCAGTTATTAAGCTTGTCTGCTCTCACCTGGCTAACATCGAGGCCTGCCCCCTTCTCTCGGCAGCCTGGGGCCCAGGCCGGGGCCACCAGGGCGCTGCCTCCAGGGCCAGCTACCCTCCCGCACACACTTCTGCTCCTGTCGGCCCTTCTGAGCTCAGGTACACCCCTGTTCAGCCCTTGGCCATGCATTTGTGCGGTCAAGTCCCCCTCTCTCCCCTCCTTACCTGCATCTTCAGTTTGGGTACCCACTCCAGGCGCCAGAGTTGGGTTCCCTTCATCCACCTCCCCAAGGTCCAGCCGTCCCTGGCTAGAGAACCCAGGTGCTCTGTCTCTTGGCCTGCTGCCCCTCTGTAACTGGACCTCATCCCGGTCACAGAACAGTACTAAGCCTCCACCAGCCCTTCCCAGAATCCCCTGTGTTCCAGGTTGGGGGGAGTTGGCGCCACAAATTGATGGTCATACCTGGGCAGAGCGGGCACTTCGAGAGAATGAACGCCACGCCTTCACCTGCTGGGTGGCAGGGGGGCCTGGCACCCCCCGATTGGCCTGGTACCTGGATGGACAGCTGCAGAAGGCCAGCACCTCAAGACTGCTGAGTGTGGGCGGGGAGGCCTTCTCTGGAGGCACCAGCACTTTCACTGTCACGGCCCAGCGGGCCCAGCATGAGCTCAACTGCTCCCTGCAGGACCCAGACAGTGGCCGGTCAGCCAACGCCTCCGTCCTCCTCAATGTGCAATGTGAGTGCCCCTCAGGTGGACAGAGACAGAGGTTCTCTGCCCAGGGACCCCCCAGCAGTCACCAGGCAGGTGGTCTGGTAGGACATTTAAAAAACACTTAAGCACTCTGCAAGTATTAACTCACTTTCTCCTCACAGTAATCCTATGAGGTAATTACTATTGTTGTCCCCATTTTACAAATGACAAAACTGAGGCAGAGAGGTTAAGCAATCTGCCCAGGGTCATACAGCTGGTAAGTAGCAGAGCCAGGATTCAAATCTTGACATTTTGGTTCTAGTGTTTATACTCTTAATCTTCATTTGTACGAAATGCTGCCTCTCTGGCAGACCCAGCCATCCTGTTTCCCAGTGCCCCCTAAGGAGAGGTCCACACCCCTGGCTCCCTTCTGAGTTTGGGAAGAAAGGGAAGGTGTGCAAGGGGCTGTGGTGGGAACATACTGGTCTCTGCTTTGCACCAGTTAAGCCGGAGATTGCCCAGGTTGGGGCCAAGTACCAGGAAGCTCAAGGCCCGGGCCTCCTGGTCGTCCTTTTTGCCCTGGTGCGTGCGAACCCGCCTGCCAACGTGACCTGGATCGACCAGGATGGGCCGGTGACTGTCAGCGCCTCTGACTTCCTGGTGCTGGATGCCCAGACTACGCCTGGCTCAGCAAACACACGTGCAGCTGCAGCTCCGCAGCCTGCCACACAGCCTCTGCGTGGTGGCCACCAACGACGTGGGTGTCACCAGCGCCTCGCTTCCGGCCCCAGGTGAGCACTGCCAGCCACGGGCCCAGCAAAGCCTCAGATGGGTGTGGGATCATGGTGCAGAAACAGGAAGGCTTGTTGCCTTTTGGGCGAGTCTGGTGAAAGCTGTCCCTGGCCACCTGGGGCAAGGAGGACAGAGTAGTGACCTATGGCATCTCAGAGTTGGGGGGCCCTGCCCGCTTGGAACCTAACCAGAGAATGACCTGCAGGGCTCCTGGCCACCCGGGTAGAAGTGCCACTGCTGGGCATCGTTGTGGCTGGAGGCCTTGCCTTGGGCACCCTGGTGGGGTTCAGCACCTTGGTGGCCTGCCTGGTCTGCAGGAAAGCGAAGAAGACCAAAGGTAGGGCCAAAGCAGGGCGGGGGCAGAGGGTGGCTGGGGAAGGGGAGACGAGATCAGGGGGTGGGCAGCAAGGCCATGGGCAGCGAGTGGAGCTGGGCAGAACGTTTCTGACAAGTGGTAGGACAGGTCTTCCTGGGCATGGCCATGATTTAGACCACATGCATCCCAGGTAGCAGGGCCAGGCACTGGGAAGCCAGTCTGGGCATCTGAGAGACCCCTTGCCTGAGGGTTCTGGGCCTGAAGAGGGCAGGGGGCAGAGCCCAGAGCAGGTGGGCACACTGAGACAGCGCTGTGGTTTCTTTCTCCTCAGGTCCCTCTCGGCGCCCATCCCTGATCTCTAGGTAACTCTCCCTGGGGCTGGGTGGATGGGCCAAATGGAGAGGCAGCATGGGGACGGGGGGATCCTGGGCTTTCTGGTAGTTTGGGAACGGGCCGCAAGCAGGAGTCTGTGCCCGCTGGTGCCAGGGCCCATCCAAGCCTTTTTCTGCCCTGTAGTGACTCCAACAACCTGAAACTCAACAACGTGCGCCTGCCGCGGGAGAACATGTCCCTCCCGTCCCACCTGCAGCTCAACGACCTCACTCCGCACTCCAGAGGTACATCCAGGACCCTCTGTTGGCCCCAGCTTTATCTGTGGAGGTGCTTCTGAGAAAAAGAGAGACCCTGGGCCTTAGGAGGGTCTAGACCCCGTCGGGCACACACCTCACCCCGGGCACCATCCCCTTTGTCACCCAACAGGGAAAGCAGCGGACCAGCAGATGGCTCAGGACAGCAGCCAGCCGGAGCTTCTGGATCCGGAGCCCGGCGGCCTCCTCACCAGCCGAGGTATGGGAAAGGGGCCTGCTGCCCTGCTGCCCTGCTCCCCGGCCCTTTGGCTTGTGCCAAAGGCCTCTGAATCCCCAAGGGGCAGAGAGTGGTCTCCCAGCTTCCAAGGAATGAGGGTGACTGAGTCTCCTGGGATCTCTGACCCGCAGGTTTCATCCATCTCCCAATGCTGGGCTACATTTATCGGGTGTCCAGTGTGAGCAGTGATGAGATCTGGCTCTGAGCTGAGGCTAAGACAGAGGGTGCCTTCTTGGCCCCTGGGCACCCTCCCGGTCCTCCTCCAAGGCACCCTCTGCCTGGCCACATTGCCAACGGGAAGAGGCCATGCCACTGCCACTTTTGCTTGTCCTCTGGGTCACTGGTATCCTTGGCAAGGCTGCCAGCTGGACCTAAGCCCTTGTTCCAACTCTGGTTGAGGGCCTGCATGATGGCCTGTGCCCAGGCGGATGGGGCTCTCTGTCCAGGTGTGCCTGGAGGTCATCCAGCATCTAAGCGTGGCGTGGCCCTGTCGGCTTGGGGCAGCTCTGTGCCCCACGCCGGTGCTCCTCAGCACCGTGTACAGCAGGCATGGGGCATGCCTGGTTGGGAGGGCCCTGCATGTCCTGGATCTCCGTCCCATGCTATGCAGCTTTGTTCCCTCAGGGAAAATTTAGGACCCTGCTAGCTGTAGAGAACCAACCTGCCCTTTGCACAGGAACTCACCTCTGGCCCAGCAGCGCTGGCCAAGCACAAACCAGTACCCTCTGCTGCATACCTCTCTGCCCCAGCCCCCTCCTGGGCATCATAGGTTATACATTGGATCTTCTCCACTTCTTCACCTGGCACTAGACTTCCCCACTGGCCTGGGCCCTGGTGGTGCCAGCGCCTGGTGTTAGCACAAGAAAGGGGAAGAATGGGAGGTGAGAAGCCTGGTGCGTCCAGGCCTGCATGTAGCTATGCCTTGTTTTCTTACAGTGTTAGCACTTTAAGCATGTCTTCCCGGGAGGCGGTGAGCAAGGGCCCCAGGGCCCTGTCTGGGGCTTCCCCAAGTCTGGCCTTTTCATGATTCACTGTGAGTACCCTGAGCCCTCGGGGTTGACGGGTTCCCGCTCAAAGTATCTACCCCGCTATGGGACCCCAGCCCTGGACCCCATCAGCAGGACCCTGACTGCCCCATCAGCAGGAAGCTGTTCTTCCTGTCCCATCCTCTGTTCTTTAGGGGATGGCCATAGTGGCACATAACTTGACAGTGCTGGAAACCTTAGGGGGACATGGAAAAAGGAGGGAGATCACATATTCCAAAACGACCCAAGAACACTTTTGAAAAGCAACGTGGAAAAGATTGCAAATTAACAGAGTGCAAAGTGTATTTTTCCCTTCTTGATATCTTGTTTTGTAATTTTTCTCACGTTACTGCCGAGGACAGTGCTGAGCACGTGGTAGATTCTCAATAAACTTGACCGAGTGAATGCTGCATATCTGTTTCATTCCCTCAAATATGTTGTTTTTTTTTTTAACTGAAGTAGATTTACAAAGGTGTGTTAGTTTCAGGTGTACAGCAATGTGATTCACACACACACACATATATTCTTTTTCAGATTCTTTTCCATTATAGGTTATTACAAAATATTGACTATAGTTCCCTGTGCTATACAGCAGGTCCTTGTTGTTTATCTGTTTTATGTATAGCAGTGTTATATTCTACTCTTAAGTCTTTTAAATCTGGAAAAATTAAAAGACACAAGAAGAATTTATAGTGCATTGAGATAAAAAATTTTTAACACCATGTGGTCTGTTCTAACTGAAAGAGTTACTACTTACCTCTATACAGCAGTGTGTATCTTGTTTTAAAAAAATTATTTATTTATGGCTCTGTTGGGTCTTCGTTTCTGTACGAGGGCTTTCTCTAGTTGTGGCAAGCGGGGGCCACTCTTCATCGCGGTGCGCGGGCCTCTCACTATCGCGGGCTCTCTTGTTGCGGAGCATAGGCTCCAGACGCTCAGGCTCAGTAATTGTGGCTCATGGGCCTAGTTGCTCCGCGGCATGTAGGATCTTCCCAGACCAGGGATCGAACCCGTGTCCCCTGCATTAGCAGGCAGATTCTCAACCACTGCGCCACCAGGGAAGCCCAGTAGTGTGTATCTTTTAATCCCCAACTCCTAATTCTTTTTTATGGATGAGAAATACTCCATTGTGTGTGAGAGAGAGAGAGAGAGTGTGTGTGTGTGTGTGTGTGTGTGTGTGTATGTGTATCACATCCTCTTTATCCATTCATCTGTTGATGGACACTTAGGTTACTTTCAAGTCTTGGCTATTGTAAATTGTGCTGCTATAAACACTGGGGTGCATGTAACTTTTAGAATTAGAGTTTTCGTCTTTTCCGGATATGTGCCCAGGAGTGGGACTGCTGGATCATACGGTAGCTCTCTTTTAAGTTTTTTGAGGAACCTCCATACTGTTTTCCATAGCGGCTGCACCAATTTACGTTCCTACCAACAGTCTAGGAGGGTTCCTTTTTCTCCATACCCTCTCCAGCATGCTGAAGTGTTTAAGGGTGAAGTGCACTGATGTCTGCAACTTACTTGAAATGTATCAAAAAATAAGATAGACTGACGAATGGATAGAGAGGTATGGACGTGTGATAAAGCAAATATAGCAAAATGTTAATTGTAGGATTTAGTTGGTGAGTATTTAGAACTCACTGTACAATTCTTCCAAAATTCTTTTATTTAACAGTTTTCATAATAAAATATCCAGGGGGGGGGGATACCTGATCTAGTTACTTCTCTGATATTTCTGAAATCTTTTTGATCTAAGGATCATGGAATTTTCAAGCATTACTAATACCCTTAACATGACAGTTCAATCTTTCCTGGGAAAGAAGACCAATTTTTATTTTTATTTTTTATTTTTGGCTGCACTGCACAGCTTGCGGGATCTTAGTTCCCCAACCAGGGATTGAACCCGGGCCCTCGGCAGTGAAAGCGTGGAGTCCTAACCACTGGACCGCCAGGGAATTCCCCAATTTTTATTATACTTCACTCACCTAATCTTTAATCTTTACCCTCCAATAATAGTTACCTTGAGCTGGAACGTACAGCAGTCCAACATTCTGGGCAAGCACACACAGCTCAGGCTGCATTTTCCCACCTGGACTATGTTTTACTGAATTCCTCCAGACACAATAGACTATTTAATCAAGACTTCTAAAACTTAATGTTCAAGTTTGTGCATTGCTGGTGGGAATGTACATGGTGTAGCCACTATGGAAGCTAGTATGGCAGTTCCTCAAAAAGTTAAATATAGAATTACCCTATGATCCAGCAATTCCACTTCTAGGTTTATTCCCCAAAGAACTGAAAGCAGGGACTCTTAACAGTTATTTGTACACCAGTATTAATAGCAGTGTTATTTGCAGCAGCCAAAAGGTGGAAATGCAAATGTCCATTAACAGATGAATGGATAAAGGAAATGTGGTATATACACATGATGGAATATTATTCAGCTTTTTAAAAAGGAAGGCCATTCTGACACATGATGCAACATGGATGAACCTTGAAAACATTATGCTACGTGCAGTAAACCAGATACAAAAGGACAAATTGTGTATGATTCAACTTATGTGGTACCTGGACTAGGCAAATTCATAGAGACAGAAAATAGAAGTTACTGGGGACTGAGGGAGGGAAAGGAAGGAATCGTTGTTTAATGGGTCCAGAGTTTCAATTGGGGATGATGAAAAAAGTTCAGAAGCTGGACAGTGGTGATGGTTGCCCAACAATATGAATGTACTTAATGCCCCTGGATTGTACACTTAAAAATAGTTAAAATGGTAAATTGCATGTTTTGTGTATTTTACTTTGATTTTTAAAAAAATTTTGATTACTGACTCAATCTTCTTACTAATTATAGGTCTTACAAATTTTGTTTTTCAGTATTGGTAAGTTTCGTGTTTCTAGGAATTTGTCCATTTCATCTAGGCTATCCAGTTTGTTGGCATACAACTGTTCATAGTACCCTCTGCTCCTTTTCTCTTCTGTAGAATTGGTAGTAATGTCCCCACTGGCTGGAGTTATTTGAGTCTCTCTTAGACAATTGGCTAAAGGCCTTTCAATTCTGTTAATCTTTTTGAAGAACCAACTTTTGGTTTTGTTGATTTTCTCTATTGTTTTTCTATTCTCTATTTCATTTATCTCTGCTCTAATCTTTATTATTTGCTTCCTTCTGCTAGCTCTTTTTTTTGGCTATGCCATGTGGCAAGTAGGATCTTAGTTCCCTGACCAGGGATCGAACCCACGCCCCCTGCATTGGAAGCGCGGAGTCGTAACCACTGGACTGCCAGGGAAGTCCCCCTTCCGCTAGCTTTGAGTTTAGTTTGTTCTTCTTTTTCTAGTTCCTTAGGTTGTAAAGTCAGATTGCTTATTTGAGATCTTCCTTCTTTTTTTTTTTTTTTTTTTTTAATATTTATTTATTTATTTTTGGCTGTGTTGGGTCTTCGTTTCTATGTGAGGGCTTTCTCTAGTTGCGGCAAGTGGGGGCCACTCTTCATCGCGGTGCGCGGGCTCTCTTGTTGCGGAGCACAGGCTCCAGACGCGCAGGCTCAGTAGTTGTGGCTCACGGGCCTAGTTGCTCCGCGGCATGTGGGATCTTCCCAGACCAGGGCTCGAACCCGTGTCCCCTGCATTGGCAGGCAGATTCTCAACCACTGCGCCACCAGGGAAGCCCCCTTCTTTTTTAATGTAAGCAATTACAGCTATAAATTGCCTCTGAGCACTGCTTTTGCTGTATCCCGTAAGTTTTGGAATGCTGTGTTTTTGTTTTCATTTCTCTCTAAGTATTTTCTAATTTCCCTTGTGATTTCTTCTTTGCCCCATTGGTTAAGAGAGTATTGTTTAATTTACACAAAATTTTTCAGTTCTCCTTATTGTTTTCTAACTTCATTCCATTGTGGTCTGAGAAAATACTTTGTTATTTACCTTCATTTTTAAATCATTTTTTTTTTTAAATTACCCTATACTAGGTGTGCTTTATTTATTTATTAATGGCTGTGTTGGATCTTCGTTTCTGTGCGAGGGCTTTCTCTAGTTGTGGCAAGCGGGGGCCACTCTTCATCGCGGTGCGCGGGCCTCTCACTATCGCGGCCTCTCTTGTTGCGGAGCACAGGCTCCAGACGCGCAGGCTCAGTAATTGTGGCTCACGGGCCCATTTGCTCCGTGGCATGTGGGATCTTCCCAGACCAGGGCTCGAACCCGTGTCTCCTGCATTGGCAGGCAGATTCTCAACCACTGCGCCACCAGGGAAGCCCCTACCTTTATTTTTTATTTATTTATTTTAAAATAAATGTATGTATGTATTTATTTTTGGCTGCATTGGGTCTTCGTTGCTGCGCGTGGGCTTTCTCTAGTTGCGGCGAGCGGGGTCTACTCTTCGTTGTGGTGTGCAGGCTTCTCATTGTGGTGGCTTCTCTTGTTGCGGAGCATGGGCTCTAGGCACGCGGGCTTCAGTAGTTGTGGCACATGGGCTCAGTAGTTGTGGCTCACAGGCTATAGAGCTCAGGCTCAGTAGTTCTGGTGCACGGGCTTTGTTGCTCTGTGGCATGTGGGATCTTCCTGGCCCAGGGCTTGAACCCAGGTTCCCTGCATTGGCAGGCGGACTCTTAACCACTGCGCCACCAGGGAAGTCCCACACATATTTCATTTTCACCAAGAATTTTATTGAACAATGTAGTCACTAACCGAATGAACTTTTTGGCCAGCCCAATATTTCATGGATATGCAATCTTCTCATCTCTGACAGTGGTTCTCAAATTTGTCTGCATATTGAAATAATCTGAGGAACTTAAAAAATATGGATTCTTGTATCCTACCTCCAGAGATTGTGATTTTATTAGTCTGGTGTGTTGTCTGGGAGAGGAAACTTATCTTTAAAATATCTCCAGTTGGGACTTCCCTGGTGGTCCAGTGGCTAAGACTCTGCACTCCCAATTCCGGGGGCCTGGGTTCGATCCCTGGGCAGGGAACTAGATCCCACATGCCGCAACTAAGAGTTCGCATGCCGCAACTAAAGATCCCACATGCCGCAACTAAGACCCGGTGCAGCCAAATAAATATTAAAATATATATATATATAAATATCTCCAGTTGATTCTAACATGCAACCAAACATGAGAACTACTGCTCTATGAATATTATAGGTAAAAAAATTTTTTTCATATCTTGCCTGCTTTGCGTCTCTGATATCCTTTGTTCTGTTTTTGTCTCTTTTTCTGGCTTTCTTCAAATGCCTGGTGACTGTACATTCATATTTAAGAATGAGAGTTGCAAGCATGCCTGCGCACACATACACACACACACACGCACAAGAATGAGATACCCACAAGCTGAATGGAAGCTGATGGTAGGTAGGGGGCACCAAATAAGTCTGTATGCTTGAAGACTCCCTGTCAATATCTTTAGGTCTTTTCTCTTTGGCTGATCAGTTTCCCAAGGGAGGACTCTTCCGATATTGTGCTTTGGAGGGATAAGCCGGAAGAGGGCTGAGGGTCTCATTGCTCATTCCTCTATTTTGTCCTCTTATTTTAAATATGGCCCCTTATTCCTGTCCTCAGAATTGCTTGGTGTTCTCATGTCCAGAGGCTCCTTGGTTTAAAGGGGACCATCTTCTGTCAGGGTAAGGAGGTGGGCAGCACAGACGGGGAAGGCTCTGGGGAGCCCATCTTTCTACAAACCTTCAGCCAGTCCTCCTGTCTGCAGCCCCTCCCTGCACACATGCCATCAGAAATATCTGACACTTTCGATTCCTGATCCTTTCCAGGACTCTGCAGTGTCAAATGGCTTACTTCTTATTGGTTTCTCTGTCCCTCTCCTCTACTGGAAATCAAGTATCAGGTTTTTTCCCCTCCCCCTGCCCACTAAATCTGTTACCACTTGTTCATCTTTCAAAATTGTATTGGTCTCTGGTCTACAGTCATTTTCTTTCCTATTATCTGTCCTTGCTGGTTTATACCTTTAAAAAAAAATTACTATACTGTCATTTTAGGAAGGTTAAAGGAGGGAATGCAAATGTAAATACTTGTGTTCAATTTTTGTTTATTTAGAAATGTTGAGAGCCTGGGATAGCAGAGGGGAGGGACACTTCAAGCCAGGAAAATAGACTGCATAAAGGTTTAGTTAGAAGAGGGAACTCATGAATCATGTGTAGAGCATGGCAAGCAGGCTGGTTTTGCGGTTTTCGCTGGGGAATTAGAAAAATAAGAATCTCGGGGCAGGGAGAGAAGAGCCAAAAGGAAAGTCTAAAAGGCTAAGTGAAAAATTTATACTTAGTAACATAATTATTAGATCTTACATTTTGTGGCATTTAATCATCTTTTCACATATTTTCACCCATAGGACAAGCCTAAGAGTTAAGTTAGTGTTTATTATAACTGTTTCATAGCTAGAGTAACTGAGGCATAGAAGTTAACTTATTTTTCTAGGGCCACACATCAAGTAGCCAAAAGAGAGTAACCTCAGATTGTGGAGGAGGAGGAGCCCACGATGGAAACAGTGTCCGAAGGTGCTCCCTGGAGAGCTCAGTGGATGTGCTAGGGTAGGGAGACAGGCTAACATAACAGGCCTGCACATCAGCCAGTAACTTAGGCAGGAAGTACAGCTGATCCTCATTATTTGCAGATTCTGTATTTGTGAATTCACTTACTAAAATTTATCTGTAATCCTAAAATCGATACTTGCAGTGTTTTTACAATCGTTTGCAAACATGCTTAGAGCAGTGAAAAATGTGAGTCGCCTGACACGTACCTTCCCAGCTGAGGCTGAACAAGGCGACGTCCTGCCTCCTGGTTTCGGCTCTCACACTCTAAATGAGTGCCCTATCCAAGGTCTACCTAATGCCTCATTTTTTGCTTGTTGGTAGTGGTTTCAGTGTTTAAAATGGCCCCCCCGGGACTTCCCTGATGGTCCAGTGGCTAAGACTCCATGCTCCCGATGCAGGGGGCCTGGGTTTGATCCCTGGTCAGGGAACTAGATCCCACATGACACAACTGAAAAAAAAAAAAGATACCCCGTGCCACAACTAAGACACGGCACAGCCAAATAAATAAGTACAATAAATATTTTAAAGTAAATAAATTAAATGGCCCCCACCCACATAGTGCTGAGGTGCTGGCTAGAGTTACTAAGTGTAGTAAGGCTGTCATGTGCCTTACAGAGAGAGTGCGTTAGATGAGCTTCATTACGGCATGACTTACAGTGCTGGTGGCTGTGAGTTCAATGAATCAATGGTTGTTGACGAAAATGTTAGGACAGAGGCACACAGGAACCTTACCTTCTATTTCCCCCAGGAGCAGTGGTTCAGTATTTGCTAATTCAGTGTCTGCGGTGACTTGATAGAACAAGCTACTGTGAATAACGAGAGTTGACTATACTTACTAGTGCTGAGTCTCAGTTCTAGCCAAAGAAGGCAGTCTGATTGTTCCCTGAAAACCTGATGGAGAATCTGAGTTCCCATCACGTTTTTGCCTCTTTTTCCTTGAGTGAAATGTGAGCATTAACGACATCTGTCTGAGAGCAGAGCACCTGGTCCCAACATGGTGTCAAAGTGAGGCCTGAGCTCAGATGTTCCTGCTCAAGTTCAAGCATGAGATGAACATCAGAGTTGGCTTAAGGGTCTGCAGGAAACGATGCCCCTCCTGTCACGTGTTTCTCGGGTACGTATTAGGCTGTAGCATCTTACTGTAATTTTCCCCTCCAATCAGTTCTTGCCCCGTGTATCAGTACTTGGCTCCATTACCCGCCCAGCTGCTCAAGCCAGAAAACCTGGGAGTCGCCCTTTCTTCTCTTCCCTCCCCCACATTCTATCACTAAGTTCTGTTGGTTCCACATCTCCTGGTTGTTTATCTGTTGCCTCGTACCCCACACCTTCCCTTCTAAACTTTATGCTGCTCGATTTTCCAGATTCCCTTGCCAGCTGTTAATTTCTGCCAGTGGGAGGCACCAGCAAGCTAGGAGAGGGTGGGAGAGAGGAGGCAGCAGCCCTTGCCCAGGGTGGCTGTAGTAGGGGTGAGGGTCTCGGACCTGCGACAGCTCTTCTGTTTCCAGCCCCTGCAGTGGACACTCCCCTTTAACCTCTTGTTCCTTCAGCACTCTCCATTCTCTCTTTTGTTTCTTCAGCCCTTCCAACACTTTTGTAACCAACTGCCCATACTTAACATCCTTTGTTAGAAATAACTAGTATGGTTTCTGACTTCCTGACTGGAGCTTAGCTGATACAACCTCCAAAATATTTCCTGAATCTGTCCATCTCCACCACTACCACCCAGTCCAAGACACCATCATCTCTCACCTGGGTGACTGCAATAGCTAGGCTCCCTGAGTCCACAACCAGACAGGTCTGGAGCTAGACAGGCAGGTAGCCTGTAAGGCAGGTAGTGCTACCTGGTGGGAGACCCCCAGAAAAAATAAGTTCTGGGAGAAAAAAGTTTCCCCTCTATTGCCAACCTTGGAGGACTGGGGTTTGATTTTATTTCACAAAGTTGACTTGCTTAAACTGCTATTCACTCAATGCCTATTCCTAGGCCAAGTTCCTTATCTCTGCCTTTGCTCAGTCTGCCTTCTCTCTTTCATATTAAAGGACAGCAGGATAACCTGAAAGATAAGAGCATTTTATTTGTAAAATCTTTGCCAACTAACTTTAAGAATGAAAGAAAATAATTCTATTGTTATCTCAAAAGAACATCTGTTAAGCCTTCCTCCCAACCTGAGCATCCTGGGATCCCAGGAATTCCAGTGCTTCTAACTCACATCCCCACAGTGGTGTAGATGCATAATTAATTTCCATGGGAAGGAACTCTGACACAGGCATTAGCCATTTAACGACCATGGGCAGTGCTTTCTGGCAGAGAGGGCAGTAAGACGTGCGCTGTCTCTGAATCAAGCTGTGAGGCAGGCAAGGCCGCCAAGTGGCTGACAATGATCCCTCCTTCTCAGATGGGGCAGAGAAGCCAGCTCAGCCTTGAAACAGTGACGTGGGAGGTGTCTCAGCTGAAGGTTAATGTCTCTGCGTCTCCTGCTTGGGAGGTGGAGTTGGATGGAGGGGTGAATGCTTTCTTGCCTTCAGCTAGAGCTTTAAAATGCTGTGAGGAGAGAGAGGGAACGTGAAGGATTGGGGACATACTAGTTACTACATTTTAGCAAGAACTAACCTTGCTTCCTGCTTCCATTCATTAGGCCACTTGGTTCTCCTGTAAGAATGACTGTCCACTGTAGATCCTTACCTAGCCTTGTCTAAGGCCCACATTGCTCCTACTTCCCCTTCCTTTACAAGCCCCACCCCTGCCTGCTTTGCAGTTCCCTTCGTGATGCGGAAGGGCGATGGTAACTCCAGGCAGAGACATCCTCCATTGTCACACGACAGAGTCACAGCAGACCCAAAATAGTGGCGACAGCAGCAATCCTCACTACAGCTTAAGTCAACCTCCAATGCTGGTCTCACCTGTGAGTTCTTGAATTCCGAGTAGAGGGAAAAGAGCAGATGGAGGGACTGAATCCGACTCTTGTAGATGGGGATGTCTAGGATGGCTGAAATCGAGAACTCCCGTGAGCAGAAATAAACAAAAATCCGGAAGCTATGGGGCATTTCTGTTGAGGATGGCCAGTCCCCTCCCAGATGGGATGTGTTACTATAACTCTGCGGGTTAAATACCCAGCAGGTAGTCACATAAACCCAAATACCACCCTCGCGTGCTGCCAAATAGCACAACGGGCTTAAAGTAAAGGCTGTAACTCAGAGTAAACCAGCCTTTTCAACAGCCCACAATGAATTAATTTATCCAGAGATGGGGTCAAGGAAGGGATGGAAGGGCTTACCACAGATCATGTCTATGTACTCTGCCAGGCTGCAATCAATCTCTGCTGTGGGCAGGCTCACCTAGGAGGGGCACGGGATAGACCCGAGTCAAAAGGCTGAAATTTCAGTGGTCCTAGCATCACTCACTCTCTCTGAAGGAAAAGAGCTCCGAGCATAAGGGGTGACATGGGCTGAATTGTGTTCTCCCAAAATTCATATGTTTAAGTCCTAACCTCTAAGAGCCTCAGATCATGTGACTATATTTGCAGATATGGTCGTAAAAAAGAGAAGTTAAAATGAGGTCATTAGGGTGAACCCTAATCCAGTATGACTGGAATCCTTATAAGAAGAGGAAATTAGGACCTAGACACATACAGAGGGAAGACCATGTGAAGACACAGGGAGGAGACAGCCAAGGAGAAAGGGTCTAAAAGAAATCAACTCTGCTGACAATTTGATCTCCAACTTCTAGCTTCCAGAGTGTGAAAAAATAAATTTCTGTTGCTTAAGCCACCCAGTCTGTGGCACTTTGTTATGGCAGCCCTAGCAAATAATACAACGTGCCTTTTCTCTTCCCCCGATCAGTAAAGTGGAATTGGTTATACTCATTAACTACCAAAGTAGCAGATGATGTAACAGGACCAAAATATTTTATAAGTAAAATATACTGCCATGCAGTCTTCCTGTGTGTATTTGTGAAGAAGAAACTGGACCCAAGTTATGGCCAAGTATTTATAGTTACTTGGTGTTAGAAGGCCTAATGGTCCTTGGACACCACAGGAACAGAAAAAAATGACATGACATCTCAGCAGGCTCCAGATCTAAACTCATATTGTAAGTTTAAAAACCACTGGCTTCTTATAAATTGTTTGTTCTCTTTTTACAAAAATCAGAGTAGATGGTTCTGCAATTTCCTTTTTCCACGTAACAACATGTCATTGGTATTTCTCTGTATCAGAGCAAAATAAGGCCAAATGATCTTCCATTGTGTATTTCACTGAATGGATGTACTACAATCTATCTATTCAATTCCCTAATTAGACATTTTTCTTCAGCTATAGCTTTAAAATGCTGTGAGAAAACAGACTGTTTTCAAATTCTTTGCTTTTACAACACTCAATAAACACGTACCAAAAACTCTGTCTTCATGGAGCTTATATTTTAGTAGGGAGAAACCAAAGACAAAATAAGTAAGGTAGGGCTTCCCTGGTGGCGCAGTGGTTGAGAATTTGCCTGCCAATGCAGGGGACACGGGTTCGAGCCCTGGTCTGGGAGGATCCCACATGCCACGGAGCGACTGGGCCCGTGAGCCACAATTACTGAGCCTGCGCGTCTGGAGCCTGTGCTCCGCAACAAGAGAGGCCGCGATAATGAGAGGCCCGCGCACCGTGATGAAGAGTGGCCCCCACTTGCCGCAACTAGTGAAAGCCCTCGCACAGAAACGAAGACCCAACACAGCCTAAATAAATAAATTAATTAAAAAAAAAAAATAAGTAAGGTATACAATATGTAAGAAGGTAAGTATCATGGAGAAAAAGCAGGGAAAGAGCTTGGGGAATGTGGTGTAGCAATTTTAAACACCATGGCCAGGAAGGACCTGTTATCATCTTTGCTCAGTTTTCTTTTCTTGATATGTAAGAGCTTTTTGCTTGGACAGTAATGTTGTCACATATATACGTAAGTAACTTTTTTTCTTCCTGGCCGTGCCACGTGGCACGCGGGATCTTAGTTCCACGATCAGGGCTCGAACCGGTGTCCCCTGCATTGAGAGCGTGGAGTCTTAACCATTGGACCGCCAGGCAAGTCCTGTATAGTTTTATTTTTGTTTTAACTGTTTAATTCATTTGGAATTCCTGTATGCTCAAGGTTGAGGCTTAGATCTATTTAATTTTTCTCAAATGGCTGGTCAGTCATCTCATCACAACCCATCCTATCTCTAATCATTTAATTCCCAGCTAGGTTTTTTTTTTTTTCTTTTGGCCACGCAACATGTGGGATCTTAGTTCCCTGACCAGGGATCAAACCCACGCCCCCTGCATTGGAAGTGCGGAATCTTAACCACTGGACCGCCAGGGAAGTCCCTCTAATCATTTAAAATAACCATCTTTCTTATACAACAAATTTCTACATTTACATGGGTTTGTTTCTGGATTGTTATGTGCTGCTGATCTATTTCTGTTCCTAACCAGTACATTATAGTTTTATTTACTACAGCTTTATAATGTGTTTCTAATGCCTGACAAGGCAAATCCTCATTTTTTCCCTAAAATTTTCATGATTAGTCTTAAAAATTGATTCTCTCAGATAAACTTTGTTACCGAATTTTCAATTTCTAAAAAAATGCAGTTAAAATCCTAATTGAAACGGCCTTCCATTTCCACGGTGAACTGGGGAGGACTGACAGTGCTGAGCCATTGACCCCTCCCTCCAGGAACATGGCTTGACTCCTCATTCACTCAGAGCTTGTGTCTGCCCTTCACTGAAGTTTTATAATTGGTTTTCAAGAAAGTCTTGACAATTTCTTATTAAATATATTCCTGAGCACTTTTAAAAAATTTAGGATCATTATGAATGGGACTTCAGCTTCTTAGAATAGCATATACACCTCTGTGGAAAAGGTAGAGTCTAAAGTGATAATACAAAAAGTACATATGTTCATCAAAAGGTATGTACTCATGGTAATAGGACAGTAATATTACAGAGTAATTTGTAATATCCCCAAACTGCAAACTACCCAAATGGCTATCATAGAATGGATATATTCAAACAATGGAATACCATACAGTTGTGAGAACAAATATATAACCATGATGTGTGAACAATATGGATGATTCTCCATATGGATGAACAATATAGATGAGCAAATAAATAAGACACAAAGGAACATGATTATATTTAGATAAAATACAAAACTGGCAAACCTAGGGAGTTCCCTGGTGGCCTAGTGGTTAGGATTCTGGGCTTTCACTGATTCCAGGTTCAGTCCCTGGTCGGGGAACTGAGATCCTGCAAGCCATGTGGCAGGGCCAAAAAACAAAAACAAAAAACAAAAAAACAGGCAAACCTAATCTGTGCTATTAGAAGTCAGGAAAATAGTTACGTTGGGAGGTGGAAGCCCGAGGGGGCTTCCAGGACGCCAGAGATGTTCTGTTTTTTTGATCTGATGTGTTGGTTACACAAAGGTGTTCAGTTGGTGAAAGTTAATCAACACTTATGTGTATGTTTCTGATTTTGTATTATACTTTAATTTAAAAGTTAATGATAATAGTAATACAAGAAGAGAGAAAACACTGGGCCCTAGAATGAATGCCACACTTTCTTAGCTCCTGCTACCTTCCACTCACCTTTCCCAAAAGCTCTTCAAACTCTGGAGACCATTCCTGCATCAGCATGTCAATATCGGGCATAGGCCTACAAGTACAGAGGTAAACGTGAATAGAAAACATGGGCCGGTACCAGCAATCTCTGCATCAGGATATTCTAGACTGAAGGGAGATTCTCAGTCTGGCACATTAGGATTTCAGGAGAACATAGACTGGGTGGGACAAACTTACCCAAGACCCGGGGTTTGGAGAAGCTGGCTAAGTAATAATACCAGCTAAATCATAACCTTTATGTCTGCACTCTTAGCCAGTAGCAGCCAGGATCCATAGACCCTCAGGTTGATATATCTCAGATATGCCCCAGCCTTGGGACCCCCTTCTCAGGAGCAATGGCTTCATAGGTGGTGACTGTTACCATGGGTTACTACAGTGAAGAATGTACTATTTCTTACCTGGTGTAGTGCACAGTTGCAGGGGGCTTGGAACGGTGTAATTCAGAGATGCTCTCAATCCATGTGTCAATGGCTTTGGGATTCTTTTCTGCATCTTCCAGGCTCTTTACTTTCATATGTTGCTAGAAAAGTAAGGGGAAAGCCTGGCTGATGGCATTGAAGGATGTTTTTTTGTTTGTTTTTCTAGAATTTTTTAAAAAATAAATTTATTTATTTATTTTTGGCTGCGTTGGGTCTTTGTTGCTGTGTGTGGGCTTTCTCTAGTTGCGGCGAGTGGAGGCTACTCTTTTGTTGCAGTGCACAGGCTTCTCATTGCGGTGGCTTCTCTTGTTGCGGAGCATGGGCTCTAGGCGCGCGGGCTTTAGTAGTTGTGGCACACGGGCTCAGCAGTTGTGGCTCACGTGCTCTAGAGCACAGGTTCAGTAGTTGTGGCACACGGGCTTAGTTGCTCCACGGCATCTGGGATCTTCCTGGACCAGGGCTTGAACCCGTGTCCCCTGCATTGGCAGGCGGATTCTTAACCACTGCGCCACCAGGGAAGCCCTTGAAGGATGTTTTTACTCTTGTTTTTACAGAGTGGCTCATCATATGCTGCTATTTTGTATTCAAGGTAGCTGCTGAAAAGGGAAGCCTGCCAGCAGCCAAATGAAGATTATAGGAAACCCTGATAAAATCTTCTGCAGCCAGGGGAAGGGGGCAGGTCAATAGGACAGGAATGACCACAATAAGATACCATTTCACACCTACTAGGATGGCTAGAATAAAAAAGACGGACAATACCAAGTGTTGGCGAGGGTGTGGAGAAATTGGAACTCTAATTCATCACTGGTGGGATTGTAAAATGATTCAGCCACTCTGGAAAACAGTTCAGCAGTTCCTCAAAATATTAAAGTTTCCGTATGGCTCAGCAATCCCACTCCTACCTATATGCACAAGACAACAGTATATGTGCATGCAACAACTTGTACACGTTCATAGACGCAGAATAGAAATGGAAACAACTGGTAAATGGATAGACAAAATATGGTATGTCCATACAACGGAATATTATTCAGCCATAAAAAAGGGAATGAAGTAGTGACCAGGGTTTAAGAGCAGGATAAATGAGGAGAGGAGTGACTACTAATGGGTATGGGGTTTCTTTTTGTTTTGGTTTGGTTTTTGGCCCCACCTTGCAGCTTGTGGGATCTTAGTTCCCCCAACAGGGGTTGAACCCTGGGCCCACCACTGTGAAAGTGCTAAGTCCTAACCACTGGACCGCCAGGGAATTCCCAAGGGGTTTCTTTTTGGAATAATGAAAATGTTCTTAAATAGTGGTGATGGTTGTACAGCTCTGTGAATATACTAAAAGTCACTGAATTGTACAATTTAAAAGGGTGAATTTCATGGTAGGTAAATTATATCTTAATACAACTGTTATTGAAAAAAATAGGGCTGGTTGAAACCATAGCCATCCCTTTTAATAGGCGGTAAGTCAACTGTTCAAATACTAGCAAGGCTTCTACTCTCGGCCCCCTGGAGCTGGGGCCTGTGCTAGGCTAGTATCTTACTGTGACGTTGTGTTGTTTGGAATTCTCTGTTAACCAAAGTGAGAGCACTGTAGGGTCCGACTGCTTTGTAGAAGGCTCATCCAGTACCAGTAGGCCAAGGCTGTCAGGCTTTCCATCAGGACGTGGAACCTGGTTAGGAGAAAGGTAAGAAAGAGAAAAAAAACATGGGAGGGATATAAAAAGGTACACTTGCTTCCAATAAGCTGAAGAGGAAGAACTCTTCTGGTTCATCATTATTTCTAGTATTAAAAAGCATGCCTGGGACTTCCCTGGTGGCGCAGTGGTTAAGAATCTGCCTGCCAATGCAGGGGACACGGGTTTGATCCCTGGTCTGGGAAGATCCCACATGCCACAGAGCAACTAAGCCTGTGCGCCACAACTACTGAGGCCCGAGCGCCTAGAGCCCGTGCTCCGCAACAAGAGAAGCCACCGCAATGAGAAGCCCGCGCACCACAACGAATAGTAGCCTCCGCTCGCCGCAACTAGAGAAAGCCCACGTGCAGCAATGAAGACCCAAGGCAGCCAAAAATAAATAAATAAATAAATAAATAAAGAAGACAAAATGTTTAAAAAAAAAAAGCATGCCTGTATATCATGCTGTACTAAAATACTACCTAGAAAAAAATACATGATCTATAGGACCTTAAATATAAAGCTGAAGTCATGGATAATTAGGAGGCAGATATATGACAAATTTTTAACACCTAATGAGATAATTATTACCTAATAGCAATGAGTATGGAGTTGAGAGCAAGTTAAGAACTCCAGTGAAATGAAGAATATATATTAAGGTAGCTATTGCTAGTCAGGGAAATTAGTGGAACTGTTAGAGTGATAGAGGGGTCAGAAGAAACACCTAAGGAGTCAGTTTTAGGATGTTCTGACTGTACCTTTAAGAATGCATCAATATCCCCGACAGCTGGGATAAAATCAGGAATGAAAGGTTTCAGTTTGTGGTCCAGGTCAATCAACTGAGGTGTATACCTAGGAGATATTGCCACGGGAAGGTGGAGACTGTCAGAGAAACTTATTTTATTATTCAGGCTGAAAAACACCTAAGGGGAATGACCATGTTTCAGACTAGAGGAAGGAAAGGGCAAGGCAGGGCTGGGGGTTATGGTGGGAGGGTCTGGTACTCACCTACTGATGTACTGGAAGAGTTCCTTAATCTCAGGAGAAACTGGCAAATGCTCATAATCTGCAGGATCATAGGCCCTGGGGAAAGGAAAATGTGGTTCAAGGTAGCCAGAGAAGAGCAGGGGTTGCTGAGCCCTGGTTCAGGCCGGGTGTTACTCTGGCCACAGGGCATATGACTCTGAACCTAGTTTCTGCTCCACCCACATCTGCCTTTTCTGAGCAGCTTGCAAGGTAACTTTAAAAATGCTTATAATTAGCTCTCAGCTATCTCTGACAATGAAGAAGAACAGAGCTACAGAAAATCCAAAACATAATTTTAAAAAATTTTAAAAATTTTAAAAAATTTTAAATAATAATTTTAAAACAAAATTTTAAAAATTAAAATTAAATAATAATTTAAAAACAAAAATTAAATAATAATTTAATAAAATTAAATAAAATTAAATAAATAAAATAAAATTAAATTAAATTAAATAATTTTAAAACAAAATTTTAAAAATTTTAAAAAATTTTAAAAAATTTTGGAATGTAGCAGAAATTGTTTTCCCTTTTTTGTCTGAATGAAGGGGATGAAGAGAAAAGATGGAATGAGATCTTAATTTCTGACATGAAAACGGTTTACGCCAAGAAAAAAAGCAATTTTTACAAAGATGTTTTTCAGTGTTTTAAGTAAAAAATTAGAAACAACATGTCCAACACTTGAGAGATGGTTAGATATGTCAAGATGAATATTGCAGTTATTAAAAAATACTTGTATTAATACATGAAATGTATACAGTAAAAAGGTAGTAGAGTACATATTAATGACTATAATTAAGTAAAATGTAATGAATTGACAAAGTATATAAGTGACTAGGAGAGTTATTTAAGGTTCTTCTGGGAAGAGGTGCTTAACAAAAATACTAAATAGTTTATATTTCCCCAGATTATAATTTATGGAAGCAGAATCATGAAGTAAACTGGGAAGCATGAAAAGTCAGTCTGGTATTAAACATTTGCCTAATTTACTTAGTGTCTACCTTCAGGTGGATAATTTAAAGGTAACTTTTTATTTTTATTAAACTACTTCATTGAATAAAGTATGCATGCACATGATAGGAAATAAAAGGTACAAAATGTATACAGTGGAAAGTTATGTCCCCTTCCACCCCTGTTCCCTTGCCACCAAGTTCCCCTCCCAAGAGTAATCAGTATTATTAGTTCCTAGGGTAGCCTAGAGATAGCTTATGTAATATTTGTTTTATACACATGGTAGCACAGCATAAAGACTTCTATACCTTTTTAAAATGTAACAATGTCCCTTGGAGATTGTTCTTTACAGTGCATAGAGTGCTGCCTCATACTTTTTAATGGCTAGAAAGAATTCTACTGATTGGCTACACCAGTAATTGTATTTTAAGTGAATGGGCTTTAGAATCTACTTTGATTAAAACCTGCAGGGGTGGGTCATGATTAATCTAGCACCAGAGCTGGAACATGGTGAGGAGAATTTTTACTGAAGCATCATGCAGGAACATTTTGCCTCAATACAGGGTTCTGGATGCACCTATTCTCTACCCGTCCTAAAAGGGTCTGAGCCTAAAATAGAAATGTTCCTGTGCATGTATGTTTTCCTTGCTAAACAGAAATGCTTTGGTATGTGTATAAATTTATCTTCTCTTCCCTAGAATGTGAACTCCTTGAAGTCAGAGACCATCAGTTAAACTGACTCAGCAAATCCTCGTAAAATCCCTGAGCCCACAGGTGTTTCCGATAGTGCAAGTGACATCACAGGATTCGGGCAGTAGAGCCAAAAAAGAAGGAAAACTCATTACACTGGGTTTCTGAGCATCTGCTAATCCTAAATAGAGGAGATCAAAAGAGCTGCTGGAATTTCACTTCTCACTGACGTCCTCCTGTCCAGTGTTTTGAAGGAGGCGTTTTCCTCCTTGGCAAGGGGGCTTTCCTCACCCTTCCAGAGGGGCCCCGTGCTCTTCGTCATCATCATCGTCATCATCAGAATCAGTTTCAGATGAGTCATCATCGTCGTCATCATCATCGTTTTCACTAAAGCCCCGCTGAGGCGTGAGCTGCGAGGTCTTCTTTTTCTCCTGAGATAGGGCAGGAGATAGAAAGGTCCAGGTAAGGAGAAATTTACTGTTCCTTTACCCAGTTCTCTCCTAGTGCTCTAACCAGAACCCTCCCGCCTGACACCAATTCACTGGAAAGAGAAGGAAGCACTCCCCAGAAGGGCCTCGAGAACCTTCTTCTGCTCCTCCTTAGCTACTAACTGAGTCCCCACTTTCTATAACCATGGTCTCTTCCTCTGCTCGAGGCTTGGGTATAAATTTTATCCAATACATATCTCTTTTACCTATTACTTAGGAGATTCTGAGAACTCTGCATAAACTTTATCCAGTCAGCTTCAACTCTAAAACTGAGGGACTTCTGAAGAAGAAAGCAACTCTAAATATAAGAGTTATTTTGGGAAGAAACAGGGGAAGATGAAGTAGGGAAGACACACTTTAGGGAATCTTAATACTCACAAAGATCACAGGGAGGAAATAATAGTATTTAATTTGCAAGACTGCCCAGGGTAAGCTGCTTGTAACTATCAAAAGAAGAAAGTTCATAATCAACCCCGTGCCTGGATTCTGACCAGCAGTTCCGGAGGCTGTGGGTTTTCCCTTTCCATTCAATGGGTATCTGACCGATGCATGGTTCCCCTCCCTTCCCCCGTAAGCTAAATGCAATGACTGTACATTATATCTCAAGATAAGAGACTCTTCTGTCCTTGGCATTACGACCTACCTTTCTGGGCTTCTGGTTCTAGATGTACCACCCCACCCTCAAGCCAACGAGAAGGGGTGAGGTGGTGCTTGGGCTTGCCGGGGCAGTTGGGACAGGGTCCATGTCTTTGACTCTAGGGCCTGGAGCCTGTGGCATGCCCTCACTTAGGACCTAAAGGGTGGCCAATTGGCCCCCTTTAAAAGTAGGTTTTTCAAGCTTGGTTTCCATATGCCATATGGCTTACACTGAGGTTAAGAGATGATTGGTTCTAGTTTTTTAAATTATTTAACGTTTCTTTTACATTAAAGCAGCTACTGACATTTAAAACTGTGACACATTACAGGACATCAAAAACTTCTTTGGGTTACATTCTCCTCTAAGCATAACACAGATTTATTATACATAGATAAAAATATATTTTAACTAATCTGTAACATGTGAGACTGATGACACAGTTGCAGAATATGCCTTATTGGTATACAACTGGTAAATATCTCCCACAGTGTTCTTTCCTAATTCAAAATCTGCCCAAATTATTCTTGGTCACATGGGAAGCAGTCTGGCAAGGGGAGATTTTTAAGAATATCGTCAGCTCAAAGATTATTCAAAAGTGGATCCTATCTGCTGATTCTGGGTGCATATTAAATTGGAAAGATAAATGAGCCTTGAATATTGACTACATCATGATGAAAACTAGAAAAATTTAGGGTGAATATACAAAATTAGGAGGTCAATTTAGGAAAATTGTTCACTTTTCTTTTGTCTGCTTCTTCAAAGTAGTGCTTTGCAAAATCTCTGACCTATGGGAGAAGACTTTATATACCACAGACAAGATGCCAAAAAATTACTTTGTAGGTAAGATGTCAAACAGCACACTAGTCACAAAGTGGGGCTATCTTAAAACATTACCTTTTAGACTTTCTATGAAATCCGTCTCTGTTGCTACAGCTTTCTGCATTACTTCAAATATTCTCCTTCACCTGAGTTTTCAAAACGCCTGTTCTTGGAGGACGATTAAAACATAACCATTGGACCATGTGCTAAGCCTAAACACAGGGGCTGTTCGCCCACATGTGCAAATTTAAGGCCCTATCTGGCTAGAGCTGTAGGCGTCTTCTCATCTCGCTTTCAGAAACGGTGATTCTCTTGGTTCACAGAATAACACCAAAGTGACATCTGGGCCTTAAGACTTCAAAACTAAAGTCTCTTTCACAAAATACTAGCAGTATCACAACTGTTGACAGTGAACCAATGCCAGGATCAATCATTCCAAACTTTCTTTATCATAAGAATTACTTGGAGTGCTTGCTCAAAATATACATTTGCAGGCTTTTACCTTCAAGATTCTGATTAGGCAGTTCTAGGTGGGGACTGGAAATCTGTTTTTCTAAATTTAAGAAAATTTTTATTTATTTACTTATTTATTTATTGGCCGTGCCACGCGGCATGTGAGATCTTAGTTCCCCGACCAGGGGATCGAACCCATGCCCCCTGCAGTGGAAGCACAGAGTTCTAACCACTGGACCACCAGGGAATTCCTATCTGTTGTTTTTTTTAAATAAGTACCCCAGTTGATTATTATGACCAGAAAATTTTGTGAAACCCTGGCCTGTGTTATATGAAACTTCTCACCAGAACATCAGCTATAACAGTAAGCTTTATTCCTGAAGGAGAGTCAAAATCTTAATGCTCTTGGCTCTTGACTGTCCTCCATGAGCTCAAAGGAACCCAATCACTGGAGGTGAGTATTTAAGAAATGTTTGCTACTGAACTAGTGTCATTTCAAACTAACTACTAAAAATTCAAAGCAGAAGTTTCACAAGAAGCGGTGGGTTATATTGCACCTTGTTGTTTTCCTCTTCGTACTCCTCACTGCTGTTGTCAGCCATAGTCTTGTTAGGAAGACGGGTGGAACGACGAAGTCCTTGGAAGAAAAGTTTTCCCTTTAGGTTATTGTATTTTGGGTGTTTTTTAAAAATATTTATTTGGTTGCGCAGGGTCTTAGTTGTGGCAGGTGGGCTCCTTAGTTGTGGCATGCAAACTCTTAGTGGCGACATGCATGTGGGATCTAGTTCCCCGACCAGGGATCGAACCCAGGCCCCCTGCATTGGGAGCGTGGAGTCTTAACCACTGTGCCACCGGGGAAGTCCCTAGGTTATTGTTAAAATGATTTTCAAAGACAGATATTTTTCATTTATATTTTATGCTCTAACCATTTTATGGAACAGGGTTTATAAGAATATCTAGCTGAAAGACAGGAAACTGAATTCTAGTCATGGCTCTGTCAATTCAATTCGAGATATACTTACTAAGTATTACTATGCTTAAGGCATTAGGTTAGACATTATACTGATTATCTGACATTACATAAATAGCATAAAATCTGCCCTTAGTTTACATATTGGTGAAATGAGGTTAGTAATTAGTAAAGCAAAAGGAGTGCTGGGGGCTTCCCTGGTGGCGCAGTGGTTGAGAATCTGCCTGCCAATGCAGGGGACACGGGTTCGAGCCCTGGTCTGGGAAGATCCCACATGCCGCGGAGCAACTAAGCCCGTGAGCCACAATTACTGAGCCTGCGCGTCCGGAGCCTGTGCTCTGCAACAAGAGAGGCCGCGATAGTGAGAGGCCCGCGCACCGCAATGAAGAGTGGTCCCCATTTGCCGCAACTAGAGAAAGCCCTCGCACAGAAATGAAGACCCAACCCAGCCATAAATAATAAATAAATAAATAATTAATTAAAAAAAAAAAAAGGAGTGCTGGATTTTTATAGTCAGAAGACTGGGTTTATAGGACAACTCTATCAGGTGGACAGAATGACTTAACCTCTCTGAGTCTCAGTATTCCCACTTCTAAATGGGGTCAGTAATATTTCTGTCAGGATTGTTGTAAGGATCAACTGCAAAGAATTTTATGTGGAAGGAAATGACCTAGTTCCTGGCAAATAGTAGTCACAAATATGAATCTCAATCAGTGTCTATAAGATAAAAGCAATACAATATTCTGAACAATTAAAAGCATAACCAGATGTAAGATATTATTAACTGGCATGAAAACATGTTCAATGATTTCTAAGTCAAATGAATGCCCACTAAACACCATTTTTCTGCCTTTTAAATTGCCTAAACTGAAAACAAATTATAATGTCCACAGGTGGCAAGATTATAAATGTGCTCAAGTCAAAAACCTGGGTGTCAGGGGACTCCCCTGGTGGTCCAGTGGGTAAGACTCCGAGCTCCCAGTACACAGGGCCCCAGTTCAATGCCCGGTCAGGGAACTAGATCCCGCATGCTGCAACTAAGAAGCCTGAATGCAGCAGCTAAAAGTTCGCATGCTGCAACTAAGACCCAGCGCAGCCAAAACAAACAAACAAATAAATAAATAAACATTAAAAAACAAAAACAAAAAACCTGGGTGTCAGATAACCAACAAGGACCTACTATATAGCACAGGGAACTATACTCAGTATTTTCTAATAACCTATAAGGGAAAAGAATCTGAAAAAGAATATATAAATAAATAAATAAATAAATAAATAATAAAAACCAAATTACTGTGCTATACATCTGAAAGTAACACAACATTGTAAATCAACTATGCTTCAATAAATAAATAAATATGTATGACAGGCATTAAAAAATTAAAAATTAAGTAAAAATTAAAAACAAAAAAATAAGTAGGTCAATGACCTGGTTAAAAAAAAACAAACACCTGGGTGTCTAGGTGTGTCTGGGTGTCTTTCCATACACTGAAAGACTGAAAGCAGGGACTCAAACAGATACTTGTACACCAATGTTCAAAGCAGCATATTCACAATTGCCAAAAGGTGGAAACCACCCAAGTGTCCATCGACAGACAAATGGATAAACAAAATGTGGTTATACAAACAATGGAATATTATTCAGCCATAAAAAGGAAGGAAATTCTAACACATGCTACAGCATGAATGAACCTTGAAAACATTAAGCTACGTGAAATAAGCCAGATAGGAAAGGACAAACACTGTATAATTCTGCTTATGCAGTACCTACAATAGGTAAATTCATAGAGGCAAGGTAGAATAGAGGTTACCAGCAGCTGGGGGGGGGGGAGGGGAGGGGAATGGAGAGTTATTGTTTAACAATAACTCTGTTCAGGATGATGAAAAAGTTCTGGAAATAGAGAGTAGAGATACTTACGCAACAACACGAATGTACTTAATGCTACTGAATTGTACACTTCGAAATGGTTAAAATGGTAAATTTTATATTAGGCAAGTTTACCACAATAAACAAACAACCCTGGATGTCATCCTTGATTCCTAACTCAAGAGCTAAATCCAATCCATCAGCAAGTCTTAGTGATTCTACTACAACAATACCTCTAGCATTTGCCAATTCTCTCTATTCTCAACTTCCTCCCCACATCCAAGCCACTATCACCTCAACTCAGCCATGGTGACAGTCCTTCTAACTGGCTCCTTGCTTTCACCTTTGCACCTTTCAATCCATGCCATGCATAACAGCAGTATGGCCTCTAAAGCCCTGCTTGTTATACCTCCTGACTACCTCTGAGGTTACTCTCTCCTACCATATGCTGGTCTCTTTCAAGTCCTCAAACTAACCCAAGTTCTTTCTGGCCTCAGGGCCTTTTCACATTTCACTAGCTGCTCCCTCTTCCTGGCCTACTTTTCCTGTGTCTAAATCTTTCTCACCTTTCAGTTTCAACCATCACCTCCTTAGGTCTTCCCTGACCCCTCCATCAAAAGTAGATCCCACTCCTCACCAACATTCTCCATAACATCAAACTCTTTGCTTCCATCAATGCGCTTAACACATTTGTAATTGTGTTTCTTTATTCATTTGGCATCTGTCTCCCATAATTACAGGCATCAGGATGGCAGGGTCAATGTCTCTTTTAATACCGTATACCTGGGAATTCCCTGGCGGTCCAGTGGTTAAGATTCTGAGCTCTCCCTGCCGAAGACTTGGGTTCTTTCCCTGGTCGGGAAACTCAAATCCCACAAGCCACGCGGCACGGCCAAAACAAAGAAACAAACAAAAAACTGTATACCTAGTGCCAAGCATAAGGCTGACAGATAATAGGCATTCAAAAAATGTCTGTTGAACAAATGATGGTGTCAAGTCCTCTAAAAATATTCTGTTGAGGTTTCAATTGGAATTGCAGGTTAAGGATAGGTAACTGAAGCATCTTCAGAACTGAGCAAAAGAGTTTTGATAAATTAAACAAACAAACATGAACCCCCGGCAGACTGTGGGCAGAACAGTATCATGAAGCAAATGGCGATGGGGAACACTGGTTAGGTTGATGGAAGATCCTGCAATCTGGGTGGCTGTGTTTTCTCCCCCCTTAACTAGTTGGAAAACAGAAGCAATGGCAAGTAACTTGACTCTGAAAGCCAATATCTGCTAACAGAAAATAGAAAATTCTTGGGGACAATCATGAATCCATCCTGCAACCCTCAAGGCGGTACCTACCAGGGTCAAACGTATTCTCCATGTGGTAATAGACAATTGTTTTGTTTCTGTTTCTAAGAAAGTACGGCTAAGTTCTAAGCTACATGTCATTCACGCGAGATCAACAGTTTTGATTCTCATGGTTTATTTGGAGATGACATTTTTTTTTTTACAAATTTTGGTTTGTTTTTAATAACCGCTGACTTACAAATGCAAAACAAACAAAACAAAGAGAAAAACAAAAAAAAACATTTCTCTTCTTTCCTCTTCATGCCTCTCTTACCTTTGTGTCTTGTGGTTGGAGCATAAATACTCGAAACCTCTTCAGAGTCGTTAATCTCTAGACGCTCATCATATGTCTGGTTTTCAACGATCTTGGTCTAAGCAAAAGGAAATATGATTACAGAGCTCCTATCACGGGACATTAAGCACTCTGTGGGGAGGTGGATTCCAAACCAGCATTGGTTCCTCTTCCTTACCCAAGACACCAGTTTTACCTGAAACCTTCACGCCCCCCCCAATTCAAACTTTCCTTAAGGCTTCTTGGCCCCAGGTCAAGCAGTTAAGTCATTCTGCTGCAGCCCGTATTTAGGAACTGCTGGCAGGCTGGCTGAGGAACGAGGGAATCGTGGAGAGAAACGACAGCCAACTTCTGCAGCAGCTCCCCAAAGCTGTAAGATACCCGCGCAAGGGCAAAACAGTATTCGTCTGTAGATAATGGCTGTCTCCTCCGGTTCGATCAGTGTCGCAAGGCGGCCGGAGTTTCTCAGGGGAGGCTGTAGAGGCTCTAGAAAGAGTTCTGTCTCTGGGGTTACCAGGGAGGGAGGGGCGTTCCCCGAAGAGAGGGTAAACTCCAGTCTCTTGGTCCCACCCAATAATCCCGAAAGCATCACCTTCACCCCCACCACACCACCCCCGTCTTGTATATCGGATCCCACTTAAGTTTCTTGGGGAGTAAAGGAAGCAGGATGGTTGGTGATGGCGTGAAGGAAGGGGGGAAAGAACAGTTGTCAAGAAGATGGGAAGAGGTGGAGGGGAGATGGGGAGAGGGAAGGGGAGTCCTTTCTATTCCTCTACAGAGGGAGAAAGAGAGTTCTCTTTCTGCTAGGGTAAGTACGAATTACCTGTAGCCCCTCTGAATCCGTCTCCTCTATGTGGAAAGAACCCCAGCCTAGGGCTAGGGTCTCACTTCAATCTCAGGCCAGGCCACTTCTACTTGGAAGAAGACCAAAGGCTTCTACTCGGAGCAACCGGCCTGTTGTCAGTCGCTAAGCAAAAAAAAAGAAAGAAAAAGAAAGAAAAAATCGCGAGACTTTCTTTCACTCTCGTGAGACCTTCTCCACTCGCGCGTTAAGTCTCTTCCAGCATTGAAGGATCCAGGGAGGATCTAGAGGGGCTCGGATCCTGTTTGTCTAGGGTTTCAATAAATTTGTCTGTGGCGGCATCTAGCGGCCGGGGGCGGCAAAGCCGACGGATGAATTTCGGTTCGCATAGAGTTAGCCTTCCAATCGGGAAATATGGTGTGCCTGTCTCCCCCAGGACAAGGAGCACTAGGTATGTAATTCCTACTAAGTCAGTCCAATCAGACTTTAGGCAAACTCGGGAGTTTAGCTAAATTCCCAGGACACTTTGTACGACCTTTTATAGTATTTATATTACATTATAGCCCTTCCCCTCCACTGTGTCCCATTGCATGGGACATAACTTATATAGTACTATCAGATTATTCATTATCTGAGATTCAGGTTTAACCCATTCTCCTGCATTTTTTAAAAACATCTTTATTGGAGTATAACTGCTTTACAATGGTGTGTTAATTTCTGCTTTATAACAAAGTGAATCAGCTATACATATACATATATCCCCATATCGCCTCACTCTTGCATCTCCCTCCCACCCTCCCTATCCCACCCCTCTAGGTGGTCACAAAGCACCGAGCTGATCTCCCTGTGCTATGTGGCTGCTTCCTTCTCCTGCGTTTTTATTTGCTAAAGAAGACTGTGGGCTTCTTTAGGGCAGGGTCTGTGTCTAATTAGTTTTTAAGCTTTTCACAGCCCAGTGCATTGCCTAAATCAGGCACTTTCAAAATGCTCATTGTGTGGATGAATGAAGGAATGAATGAATGAAGATATAAGGAACAAATATTTCAAAACTACAGACATAGTTAATTTGGGGAGTCAGAAGGAGAGAAACAAAGAAAAGAATTTTGGAAGTTTGATCATGAAAACCTGCCAGAGGAAAGCGAAAAGTGGCTTTAAAAAGGGAAATCAGAGACACCTCTTCTGAGACACTTCTGGTTAAAAGGGAAATGCAAAACATTAAAAAATATTTTGTCATGTTACTGCTAACAATAATGGATATGTATTGTTGAGCATTTAGTATGTAGGAGCACTTAAGAGTAGATAATCTTATTTATTAATATGTAATCTAACTTCATAACTTTGAGATAGATGTTACTGCCAATATACAGATTAGGTAACTGAGGTTTAGGAGAGTTAAAGTAACTTGCCTAAAGTCACCCAGGCAGTAAGTGCAGAAAATGGGAGTCACACACAGGTCAGTCTAATTCCCAAGTCTCTGCTTTTAACCACTGTGACATGCTGCCTCTAAGGCACTCCTCACGAAGCATGCTTGCAGGGGTGCTTTTCTTCTGCAGTTTAATTCAGCTAATTTCATATTTCCAAAGAATCAGTATCAATTGGTCTTTGCTGAACTTTGGTGGTCCATATTGAAGGCCCCTGGAAGTTGCCATAATAAAGCAATAATTCCAGGCAGAATTTTTACTTTTTTAAATTAAGAATTTGTTCATTTTTTTAGACTCACA
Organism: Balaenoptera borealis; assembly: GCF_965194805.1. Taxonomy (NCBI): domain Eukaryota; kingdom Metazoa; phylum Chordata; class Mammalia; order Artiodactyla; family Balaenopteridae; genus Balaenoptera; species Balaenoptera borealis. The sequence continues at coordinate 98,228,164 of NC_138868.1, forward strand.
GACATAGAGAACAGACTTGTGGTTGCCAAGGGGGAGGAGGGTAGAGGAGGTATGGATTGGGAGTTTGGGATTAGCAGATGCAAACTATTATATATAGAATGAAGAAACAACAAGGTCCTACTTACAGCACAGGGAACTATATTAAATATCTTGTAATAAACCACAGTGGAAAAGAATATGAAAAAGAATATATATATATATATATATATATATATATATATATATATATATACACACATATATAACTGAATCACTTTGTTGTAGACCAGAAACTAACACAACATTGTATGTCAACTATACTTCAATAAAATAAATTTTAAAAAGAATTTGTTCATCTTTTTAAAAAATGTGTGTTTTTAATAACAAAAATAAACAATACGATTTGATATATATCCTTCCAGACATGTAAAGTTTAAAAGTTTTCGAGCTTCGTAAAGATTCTACTAGAAAGCCATTGGAAATGGAATTGAAATGTGTAAGAGGGAGAATTCTATAATGCAGTGCTCAAGGGTACAGGTTGTGAAGTTGAGCAGCCTTTGTTTGAATCCTGGCTTTGCTGCTTTCTAGCCCTGACACCTGTGGTAAAATGGTTTTCCTCTCTGTACCTTGGTTTCCCCACCTGCAAAAGGGAGGTATTAATGGTACTTACCTCAGAGAATTCTTGTGAGGATTAAGTAAAATAATCTGGGGGACTTCCCTGGTGGCGCAGTGGATAAGACTCCGTGCTCCCAATGCAGGGGTCCCAGCTTCGATCCCTGGTCAGGGAACTAGATCCCACATGCATGCCGCAACTAAGGAGCCCACATGCTGCAACTAAGACCCTGTGCAACCAAAAAAAAGTAAAATAATCTATGTGAAGAATTTGAAGTAACGCTTGGTACATTGTAAGTGTTCAATAAACATTAAGGAGTACACAGGAGATATAGAGAGGCAGTGTGACATACTGAGAAAAGCTGAGTTTGAATCCTGGCTCTACCACTTGCTGGCTGTATGAATTTGGGCAAATGCTTAACTTTTTTGATCCTCAGTGTCCTTATCTGAATTGCTGTGTATAAGGATTAGAGATAATATGTGTAAAGTACCTGACATAAAATAAACACTCAATAAAAGATTGCTGTTTATCCATTATTGCAGCAATAAAGGATAAACAGTTGAGCCACTAACATGGGATAAAATAATATGGGGAAGAACTGCTGAATCACTTATAATCTGAAAAGTCTGACATTTGGCATGGAAGAATACCCATACAATCAGAAGACCAGATTTGAATCTTCTTTCCATTATAGAACTAGAACTTTGGGTACATTTCTTAAACTTGTCATCATTTTCTTCATTTACAAAATGGACACAAGCACAGTAACTGCCCTGCTTCCTACACATTTTTTTGAAAAAAAGATATAATTTACCATAAAAACCATAAACAGCCACCCTTTTAAAGTGTACAATTCAGTGGTTTTTAGTATTTCACAAGGTTGTGTAACCACCACTTCTATCTAATTCCAGAACATTTTCATCACTCCAAAAAACAAAACTCATTCCCTATTTCTCCCCTCCCCCAGTCCCTTGCAGCCCTACTTCTTGTCTCTATGGATTTGTCTACTCTAGATGTTTCATATAAATGGAGTCATACAAAATGTGGTCTTTTGTGACTGGCATTTTTTACTTAACGACATAATATTTTCAAGGTTCATCCATGTTGTATCATATATCAATACTTTATTCCTTTTTGTGACTAATAGTTCATTATGTAGATATACTACATTTTGTTATGGACACTTGGAATGTTTCCATTTTTTGGCCATTATGAATAATGCTTGTATGAACATTAGTGTACAAATCTGTGTGTAAATGTATGCTTTTAATTCTCTTGGGTATATACCTAGGAGTGGAATTGCTGGGTCACATGGTGACTCTATGTTTAACTTTTTGAGGAACTGCCAAACTGCTTCCCAAAGCAGCTGCACTAGTTCACGCTCCCACCAACAGTGTATGAGGGTTCTAATTTCTCCACATTCTCACCAACACTTATTATTGGGTATGAAGCAGGGTTTTGATTTGCAGTTCCCTAAGGATTAAAGATGTTGAGCATCTTTTTATGTGCTTATTAGTCATTTGTATATCTTCTTTAGAGAAATGGCTATTTTGGCCATTTTTAAATTGGATTTTTTGTCTTTCCATTGTTAAATTTTAAGAGTTCTTTATATATTCTGGCTACTAGTCCCTTATGAACAACAGTTATTTTGTATATCAAATGATAAGTGGCTGTGAGAGCTTTATAAACTGCAAGAGATGTCGCAAATTAAACGAAGGCTCTGACGAACAGAGAAAGCACAGAAGCCAGCGGTTCTACGCTGGTGGTCGAGTCCCGGGGCCTCCCAGACACAACCCGCGTCTCAGCCTGCGTGCACAGTCTTCCCACCCCACGGCGCCCCGCCCCCCGCCCTTTGACCCTTGCCGTTTCCGGTTGGAGACGTGGCTCGAGGCCGCCATCTTGGCAAGAGGCGAAGCGGCCGGCTCTCCTGTCAGGGGGGCAGCAGGTCCGGAGCGGCCGGTGCTCCCCTTCCCCCGACCCCAGCCCTAGCTGCAGTGGCGCCGGAGCGCGGGTGCGCCCCACCACCGCCGTCGCCATGGTAAGACCCGGGCCGGGCCCAACTCCCGGTTCCCGGCCTTGCTCGACCGCTCTCCCTGCTGCCGGCCTGTGCTGGGGCCAGAGGAGCCCCGCCCCGAGGGCCTGGAGCTGGGCGCTTCCCCGGGGCTCTGGGAGCAGGGTGGCCTTCCGCACCCTGTGCCCGACCTCCCGGGAGATCCGAGGGACCTGACTCCAGTCCCTCTGTGGTCGCGCCCACACCCCTCCCCCGCAACCAGCTGGGCACCCTCCTCTGCCGGGACCCGGGCCCTAAAACGGGCCCAGGGTTGTTGCTCTGCAAGAACCTCTTAGTGATGTCCCTTGGACCCCACGCTGTGGACCTGGGCGCTAGTGTCCAGCAGGTTCCGTGGGCACCTAGGCGCAGCAAGCTGGACCTCTCGAGGGTTCTCTTCCTTCTGTAATCAGCTCACCTCTCATCCCCGGTGTTCCGTAGGCCGTTGAAGTTTGAAATCTAAACCCATTAGTGTTCAGGACTTTTTCTTTAGTTTGTTTGAAAAGGACAAATAGAGGAAGGTTCGAAAGGAGGCATAGAACAGGAAGGAGTAACTTCTGACATTAATTTGTCACTAATTTGTCGGACCCAAGTGTCCCAGAAACCTGCCACCTACTTCTGTAGATATTAGGTGGGTCCATTTGTCAGTGTGATTGAGTATACGCTGTGTATAAGAGCATTGGGAAAATGTGAACCGAGTTATCGATATCACAGGCTTTCTGTCTTCAGGGAGCTTGTCGTTCAGGTGAAGTGAAATGTGGATGTGGCATATCGTAATCAGATATCTCACAGGAGGGAGGAGGGGTTTATACTCTGGGACCTGTTACTTGCCTTCAGTTGCATTATCTTTGTGTTCTCATCTATTGTTAAAATTAACGTGGGTGCGAGATGGTACAAAACAGTGCTCACTCCACTACATCTTGCTTTCTCACGACGATTTGTGGATATTTATGAAGTAGGAGAAATTTTGTGACAAAATTTCAAAATTGTGAAATTTCCAGACAAGCTAGTGATTTTTTTAAGTGCACTTTATGCCCTTCAGTCTTTTGAAGGACGTTCTTTTTTTTAAATTCTCTTCTTGTCAATAGATTATTAATTTGATTTCAAGCATCTTCCTACATACTTCAGAGATGACAGTATAATTTGGTGCCAATCATTAAGTTCTGTTCACGACCTTTTTAGATGAGAACTTGGATGGTGGGGGGGGGGCATTCATGCTTGGACTTTAAACCACTGAAAGGTTTTCTTCAGCTTCAGGCATATAAATTGCATCAAGTAGGTTTACCTCATAAAACTTTTATGTTGGACATAAAATTTCCCAAAACTCCTTTCTTCGTTTCCACTAGGAGGCTTAGTATTTGGGTAGTGATTTTTAAACTACTTCCTTTATACATCCTGGATGTACCTGTAGTGCATTTCAGAGTATAGTGTAATATTAAAAGCAAAATTAAAGTCTTGTATTATATAAATGAAATGTAGGTTAATATTTACAAAAACCTTGTTTGTTGAAAAGTTCTTGGAACCTCATACTATTTTTTTTCCTAGTACGATTTTTAATTCATAGATAACCAGAGGGATGGTAGATCCCTAGGTGTTGAGTGATAAATATAAAAATATAAATTTTGCATATTATTTGGACATGTGTGCATATACATACAGTTGTGTCATGTTTAAATATGCATATGTTTCTGAATTACTTGGGACTTGGCATGATCCAGATACCTACAGATTTGTGTACTCTGGAGAACAACTTATCTCAGTACATTCTGTAAGACATTATTAAGTATTTTTCTGTGTAATGTTTTCAGGTTCTGTTCCTTTACAAAGAGATCCCTGGACAAAGAAAGGTCCAAATAGGGTAACATTTTGTAAGATTTCTTGGATCTAAAAGTTGTATCCAAACTTCTGAAAGTTGATTTTTCCTCAACATTTTATTATAAAATTTTCAAACAGGTAGGAAAGTTGAAAGAGCTTTACAGTGAACACTCCGTGTAACCAACAGCTAGATTCTGTAATTGACATTTCACTATTCTAGCTTTATCACGCATGTAATGATCCATTCATCCCTGTAGCCATCTTTTTTTTCAAATGTGCTTTAGGGTAAGTTGTAGATATCAGTATGTAAATGTTGATTTTTGAAAAATAAATTTCCTTTAGCTTTAGTTACTGGAGTTGGTGCAAAATGTCCTACACTACAAAGTCCTCCTAGAGAAATAAATGAACAAATGGAAAAACAAATGGCCTATGGTGACTTTGTTATAAAATGAAGTACAAAAAAAAGCATCTTTTGATTGATCTTTTTTTCTAGCTTTCTGCAAATTAATGAGAACATGTTCTTATTTTCTTAACACTTGTCAGATATCATTATAGTCAGTTCTTTTTCTTAGTAAACTTATGTTTGAATGAACTTGATATTAAGTCTCATGGTAGCCCTAATCTGTAAAATCTTTACTTATATCTACAGAGTGCTGTTCTCTTCTTTTTTATTTATTTATTTATTTATTTATTTATTTATGGCTGTGTTGTGTCTTCGTTTCTGTGCGAGGGCTTTCTCTAGTTGTGGCAAGCGGGGGCCACTCTTCATCGCGGTGTGCGGGCCTCTCACTGTCACGGCCTCTCTTGTTGCGGAGCACAGGCTCCAGACGCGCAGGCTCAGTAGTTGTGGCTCACGGGCCCAGCTGCTCCGCGGCATATGGGATCTTCCCAGACCAGGGCTCGAACCCGTGTCCCCTGCATTGACAGGCGGATTCTTAACCACTGCGCCACCAGGGAAGCCCCCTGTTCTCTTCTTATTTACTAAGTATAGGCAATGAGTAAATTTACTGTAGTGATCACATTAAATATAAATGATCACAATATGTTCAGTTCCCAAGAGTCATTAGTTATTAGGAAGCTAGATTTGGGTTTGTATGGCTGGTCTACACATGATGGGGGCAGGGGGAGACTGAAATCCTACACAGTAATAACAGTTCCCAGTTAGGGAGTTATTATTGTTTTGGTTTTTCTTTTTTCTTTTTCTTTTTCATATACAATACAGCAGCTGCACAGCTATTGTATTCTTTATGTATTTTTTTTTGATTGTTGTTTGAGAGGAGAGCAAAGAATGAAAATGATTTTCTTGGGTTTCTTTTGACTTACCATCTTATTTATTCTCCAAATAGAAGGTACACTGCAGAAACTGAGAACAATGTCCTTTTATTTTTATACTCTACAGGTTTTTGTTTTAGAACAGAAACTTGTGATGAGCTTAAAACTCTCACTGAGTAACTTCAGGTTTTGGTTTTGTATGTGCTCTGTATTTTATTGTAATCTTCCGCCGATTTGATTTTATCTGTAATCACTTCATGCATACAAGAAAGACGAAATGGTCCTCTATGACAGTTGTAGAAGCTGGCCTTAATATGATCATGAATTATTATATATATCATCATTACAGTGAATTACGAGGAACAAAGTGACTGGCTAATTCTGGAAGTGAGGAATACTGAAGCATTTAGAGGTTCAAGGAAGTCCTTGACTTTTTTCTTTAGGGAATTATGCGTATTTATGCTGAATTACTACCTGTTATGCTTGGACCTCTATCACTAGTGGGGGTGAAGGGATGATATGGCAGCTATCTGACACACGTATACTGTACACACACATGATTTGTTTTGGTTAGGCAGTTTGCCTTCTGGCAGCTTAATATTAATGTATGGTTCCAAAGTATTGATAGTGGGACTTCCCTGGTGGTCCAGTGGTAAGAATCCGCCTTCCAATGCAGGGGATGTGGGTTCGATCCCTAGTCAGGGAGCCAAGATCCCACATGCCACAGGGCAACTAAGCCCATGTGCCACAACTACTGACCTCATGCGCCTCAAGTAGAGAGTCTGCATGCCACAAATTACAGAGCCCATGAGCCGTGGAACCCACGGGCCACAAGTACAGAACCCAGGTGCACTGGAGCCCGTGCCACAACTAGAGAGAGAAAACCCACACGCCACAACTAGAGAGAAGCCTGTGCACCAATAAAAAACCCAAAAAAACCAAAGTATTGATAGTTAGCACTGGAGCAGTGGGTGTGAAATGGAGGTATTGCACATTTTCTGTTGCTGTAAAGTTTTCAGATGCTTACACTTATAGAATCTTAAAGATACAAAGGCACTTTCACATAAACTAACCTCTATTTTCACATAAACTAACCTCTTTTATTTTATTTTATTTATTTATTTTTAAAATTAATTTATTTTTGGCTGCCTTTTTTAAAATTTTTTTTTATTTTTTATTTTTAAATTTACTTATTTATGGCTGTGTTGGGTCTTCATTTCTGTGCGAGGGCTTTCTCTAGTTGTGGCAAGTGGGGGCCACTCTTCATCGTGATGCGCAGGCCTTTCACTGTCGTGGCCTCTCTTATTGCGGAGCACAGGCTCCAGATGCGCAGGCTCAGTAGTTGTGGCTCACGGGCCTAGTTGCTCCGTGGCATGTGGAATCTTCCCAGACCAGGGCTCGAACCCGTGTCTCCTGCATTGGCAGGCAGATTCTCAACCACTGCGTCACCAGGGAAGCCCTATTTTTGGCTGCCTTTTGTCTTCGTTGCAGCGCGGGCTTTCTCTAGTTGTGGCAAGGAGGGGCTACTCTTCATCGCAGTGCGCGGGCTTCTCATTGTGGTGGCTTCTCTTGTTCCGGAGCGCAGGCTCTAGGGCACGCAGGCTCAGTAGTTGTGGCTCGCGGGCTCTAGAGCACAGGCTCAGTAGTTGTGGCGCACAGGCTTAGTTGCTCCACGGCATGTGGGATCTTCCCGGACCAGGGATCGAACCCGTGTTCCCTGCATTGGCAGGCAGATTCTTAACCGCTGTGCCACCAGGGAAGTCCCTAACCTCTATTTTAGGGATATTTCAAGAAACAATTAAGTGACATCCAAGGTAACGTAATTAGTGGCAGAGGCAGAACAGAAACCTAATTCTCCAGGTTTCTTTACTCAAGGAACTTTTTGATCCATGTAGTTAAAGCCGGGTAGGAGAGTGTTGTTATTTAATCCAAGAACAAATGACAATATATTCAAAGCATTTTAAGTATTATTAAGAGAAAAGTTGTCTGACAAAGTGTAACCTAATGGGAAATTTTATTTTGTTTTTTTAAACAGTCCTGAAGAGATCATCTACGTAACTTCTGGACCCTCAGTTTTTGTATCTATAAATCAATCAAGGGCCCTTGAAAGTTTGGTTGAGGTCTAAATGCTCTTTTCCAAAAATGTAAAAAACAAGTAAAATAACTGTATAGAGAATCAAACTTATTCACTCTTCCCCAAGGAAAATCAGATCAAATTACAGTAGGAAAAATTAACCTACCTTTTAGTATGAACTATTTTTTAATAATTGGTAAACATTTATGTGAAGGGAAGCTTAATTATTTAAAGGCATTTAAGATGAATGTTAATTTAGGATAGGTTAAATTTATCTTGTTTCGAGCTAACCATACCTTCCAGCCATGTTAATAACTGTGTTATTAACATGGGTAACAGTGAATAGAAACCTGTGTCAGCTTTGTGGATCCTGTGATTGTGGTGTCTTGGGTGTTTTGAGGTTTAGAGCCATGCTTAGTGTTGGGCACTTTGGTCCTAGTTTGGGAGCCTTATTCTGCTTATATCTGGATAGTGGAGTGTCTCAAGAGAGTCCCAGAGTTCTCCTGCTTGGGACCTACTATTTTATCCTACTGTTTCTTCATCTTTACATACTCAAATTCCCTGATTTATCAAAGCGTAATTTAAATGCTGTTTCTTCCATCAAGTCATCAGTGATCTTGTGAGCTAGAAGTAATTTCTTCCTCTGAATTCCTATAGTGTATTACTTAACACACTCTGCCTAGTATTAGTTATTTATGTTTGTGTCTTATCCCTATTAGCCTGCTGCTGCCTTTTTTTTTTGAGTTATAATCGACATATAGCATATTACTTTCACGTGTACAACATAATAATTTGATATTTGTATGTATTGTGAAATGATCACCAAAATAAGTCTAGGTAACATTCATCACTATACATAGTTACAAAAAAAGTTATTTTTTTTGGGTGCCAACTTTTGAGATCTTACCAGATTTCTTAAGAGAAGAATGCCAGTCTTACTGATTTCCTCATAGTATTCCCAGAGAGCATCTAGTGTGTATAGTAGGTGTCCAATAAATAATTATTTAGTTAATTCTTATAATAATACTGCTAAAATGGAGATTGCCACTGCCTATAATTAGCCTTTGACCATGCCCAATCAATAAAGCAAAGTGGGTGAATTGCCCCTCTACATAGCGTACACCTTTCTGGTTACAGGTTGCCTTTAATTTCCCTTTCATGTTGCCTTGATGTTAATTTTTACCTAAACTCTATCCGTATGGTATGGAGGTGTTTTAAATTCCAGCTGCCTAAGAACTACCCTGAAACATACAAACAGGCTTCTTACTGTTTCTAACAGGCTTATTATTATTAGGTATGTTAGACATGGGCTTTGTATTAAATCAGCATATTTATATAGATCTGAAGGTTTGGTCTGAGCAGTCCTTTCTCTGAGTAGACTTTTGACTTCAAGTGTTTAAATTGTGCTGTGCTTAGTATCTTTACTGTGGCTTATTCTGTTCCTTCAAAACCTCATAAAATTCTAAGGTGGGGTACCATACTTCTTAGGACTGTGGTTCTCGGCCCTTTTTTTTTTTTTTTTTTTGGTGAGGAGCGCTTCTATAAGTATTAAATTTATGATGTGTTCCTATTTATTAGTAATATTTCTCACTGCATAAAGTGATTCTCTATGGGTCATTTGAGAATTACTACTCTAGAGGATCTATGAATTCTCTGACATTATATGTAAAATTTTGTGGGGAGTCTATTTGCATTATTTGAGTATTAAAATATTGCCAAACCCATAAAGGTAAAAGTCCATTGCCTTGAAGTGACAAATTTATTAATGACATGCATTTCTTGGCAAGTTTATTATTAATAATGGTGCTGTTTTACATTGTGTGTGTGTTTTATGTTTACATATTTTGTGGCATAAGTTGTATAGCTTTGGCTTACAGTTTTATTACACTCATTTGGTCCTCATAATAGCTTGTGAGGTAGTCAGATGATGCTCCATTTTCTGAGGAAACTGAAGCTAAGAGAGATTGAAACGTAACTTAAGTCAGACAGATAGTAAATAGAAGAACAAAAACTAGGATCCAAATCGTCTCACTTCCAGTCATGTAATTTTCCTGGTATATTAACTTGGTTCTTCGCAAATTTAGAACACTATTTCTAATTCACATAGTCTTTGGGAGAAGGAGAAACCAATGTGAGGTGATCCTAAATATAAGGGAATACCTCATTTACCTGATGAGAATATTAAGAAGAAAAGCTTTTCAGAATATAAAACTTTTAGGACTATAGCACAAATAGTTAAAAATATGTTCTTAAAGTATTTAATAAGTTACTTATACATACTGTTTAAAGTTACATAAATACGATTTTTAATTGAGAAATAATTCCTTTTTTCTGTTCTTATGTTCATGAAACAGTTTATCCAAATTCTTCACAAGCATCATCATCATCACTAGGTCTTCTTTTTGAATTACCAGTTTTTTAGAACTTTTATACGTTGAGTTTTTTGATATTTGACACTTTTCGAATTCATATATTGATACTTTTGGAAATTTTTACCCATTTGTATAACATTATGACAGTTGATTTTCACCAAACTTATGTGGTCATCATTTCATGATGTATGTAAGTCAAATCATTATGCTGTACATGTTAAACTTTTACAGTGCTGTATGTCAATTACATTTCAATAAAACTAGAAGAAAAAAATGAAATTAAAGACATGGACTCACCGGGACTTCCCCGGCGGTCCAGTGGTTAAGACTCTGCCTTCCAATGCAGAAGGCGTGGGTTCAGTCCCTGGTTGGGGAACTAAGATCCCATATGCCGTGGGGTGTGGCCAAAAACTTTAAAAAAAAAAAAAAAAAAAAGACATGGAATCACCATGATGTATACTTAAAATATCTCACATTTTTATATGTTAATTTTACCTCAGTAAAGCTGAATTAAATAAAATTCTGTGGCCAACAACAACAAAATAGTAAAGTTAAAGACATGAGGTGGGAGATTTCCTTTGAAAAGAATGGGTCATAACCTTGTTGCATTTTTATTTTTATTCTTTTTCTGGGATCCTTTACTCCCCTCAGTATATCTTCTTGCCTCATGCCTGGGTGGTAGCAGAAACCTCCCAAGTAGTTGGTGATGGTGAAAGATACATTTCTTAAGTACAAAACTGTTTATTTAAAAAAAACAAACTATTTATTAAAAAAATTATAAATATTTTGGAGAAAGTGACTGTTTTGGGACTTTTAAGCTAGCTTATTTGCCACTCTTGAAGTAACCAACTGTAATTTTATACTCTATACCTCTCTGTATGTTTTTAAAGTATTTTCTTATCTTTTTAAAAGGATATAACTTACAAAACAAGATTCTTCCTAAGAGTATTTATTTATGCTGTAGAACTACTTTCTTTTTTTTAACTTTTTAATTCTATACAACGTAACTTTATGCTGGAATAATTAAGGTAAGTTTCAATATAGAGTCTATAGACTCAGGAACATAAAATTGTATAACTCCCTTAAATGAGCTTCTTTCTAAACTTGCAGTTGTTATTTGGGAAATAGAGCAGTTGATAGCATTATTCTTGAGATTTCACATGAGAAAATTTGCCTGATGTTCATTGGAAGCAAATCAATCAGTAAAAATACAAATCTGTTTGGTAGAGGGAAATTATTTGTGCAGGATATAGATCAAACACTTTCTCAGTATAAATTGTTTTTACCTAGCTGCATGGAAATAAGCGTGATGGTAATTATCTCCCAAATACCCTAATGTCCTATCCTTGATGAATAAGGACATTGTGTTCTCCTATAATTATTATAAAACTGTATTGCTGTTTTGAAACTATAAGAATATTTATTCAAATTGACTAACTTGTTTTTTCTTCAAGCTGCTCACCTGTAGAGGACAGGTTTCCGTAAAGCTGAGAAGCCTGACCAGTAAGATGTTGATATTTCAGAGGTTGTATCCTAGGATTGAGGCTTCCAAAATGTGTAAATAGTCATTTTGTTACTTGTCCTTGTGAACTTTTGGGTTCCTGTACTGAAGAGACTATTAACACTGTACTTAATATTCTTACTACTCTGCTAATGGCATTTGGTCTTATCTTCTTTGATGCTTTATTCATTTTGTTTAATGAAATGCCAGACTCTGAAAAAAAGACTGTTAGTCTTGATCATTGCCCAGTGTCAAAACCTGTGTGAAACATTGAGTCTTTTAGTTTTTCATTTTACAGATTGTTTGCATGTCTGGAGGTAAGATAGTGTGGGATGGGAAGGTTAATCAAAGAGCAGAAGATAAATTTAGACTCACTAGATTGGTTCCATATTCTAGGTAAAAATGAAAGGAAAGGTCAGGGGCCTTGTATAAATCTTCAGTCTGCCTGATCAGACCTCCCTTTTGGCTGTGGAGATCTCTATTCTCCCTAGAAAAAGTTTAAACTCTTCTTTATGGGTCTGCCAAAGCAGAGAGCAACCCAGTTTTGAGTCACAGGGGATCCATTCATAATGTATGTGTAGACCTAGAAAAAATTATTTCTTTACTAAGTTTTTCTCTAGGTATGTTATTGAAAAACAGGAGTAATAGCTTCATTTCCCTCTACTTTAGCTTTGTCTTATGAATGACATACTATAATTAAAAGAGCAATGAAGTAGAGTTTGAAAGTCAGCATTCTAATAGTAGTCACATCACTAAATAACTGAGTGTACCATTCTACAGAAGATCTGAGGATGTTGAGAAAACACATGTAAAGAAATAATTAATTAGTACTTATTTATATGTTCCCGGCAGGTGCTGTTGGCAGCAGCAGTCTGCACAAAAGCAGGAAAGGCTATTGTTTCTCGACAGTTTGTAGAGATGACCCGAACTCGGATTGAGGGCTTGTTAGCAGCTTTTCCAAAGCTCATGAACACTGGAAAACAACACACATTTGTTGAAACAGAGAGTGTCAGATATGTTTACCAGCCTATGGAGAAACTGTACATGGTACTGATCACTACCAAAAACAGCAACATCTTAGAAGATCTGGAGACCCTAAGGCTCTTCTCAAGAGTGGTAAGAATCCTGTAATATCGGGTTACAGTTTTTGTTTTTAAATTTTTTGTGTAAAACTGTTTTTCCCCCAAAGCAGCTGATGCTTATCAGTTTGCATGTTCTATGCCCCCAGCCCTCATCCCAGCATCTTACTACTACAGCTCCTATTCATTCAGCAGACACTTACTGGGTATCCTAGACTGTAAGTATTACTAAGGAGAATATGAGAACTGCCCTTTTGTTTCCCATTTCTCTAGCAGTTACTCTAACCTGCCTTTGTGGTTCTGACTCTTGTTTGGCCATATTTTTAGATAATATTCTTCAGGTAAGATTTGTTGATGTAGCCACACACATTCAAAGACTTTATGCCACAGACTTGCTTAAAATACAGAGTAGCAGAAGGAGCTAATAAAGGGATTTAGGCTTATTGAAATTTGTGTATTTTAAAGGATAAGAACTGGAAAACAAAACTGCTGATAAATTCTAAGTCTTTCTTTTCCATTGCTCTCCATGATTAGATTCCTGAATATTGCCGAGCCTTAGAAGAGAATGAAATATCTGAGCACTGTTTTGATTTGATTTTTGCATTTGATGAAATTGTTGCCCTGGGATACCGGGAGAATGTTAACCTGGCACAGATCAGAACCTTCACAGAAATGGATTCTCATGAGGAGAAGGTGTTCAGAGCAGTCAGAGAGGTAAATAGGGTCTTCTCTGGGGCTGCTGGTTTGTATATCTTTCTTTTAGGCTTCATTATCTGATTTTCCCTTTTTTATTTGCTAGTTTAGTCTGTACTCAAAGCTACATCCAAGTATGTATCTTCTTGTAGACTCAAGAACGTGAAGCCAAGGCTGAGATGCGGCGTAAAGCAAAAGAATTACAACAGGCCCGAAGAGATGCAGAGAGACAGGGCAAAAAAGCACCAGGATTTGGGGGATTTGGAAGCTCCACAGTGTCTGGAGGTAGCACAGCTGCTATGATCACAGAGACCATCATTGAAACTGATAAACCAAAAGTGGCACCTGCACCAGCCAGGTATAATCCAGTGTATCACCCAGAATGCAATCCTATAATGACAGATGAAGGCTGTATGTGTGTATCTCAGAGTGATATCTGATTTTTAGGCAAACTGGAAATAACGAGTGACTTGATGAAGTAAGATGTAATATTAAATTTGGCTGCATAATATGGGGATAAAGGAGAAATCTGAATGTGGTGTTTTTCCTTTTGTGTAAAAGAGAGTTCTTTTACAAATTATAACATGATCTCAATTTCCTATGAGAGTTGCCTTATTTTGGGAGAAGAGGGGATATTTAACTGTTTAAGGAACATGTATTTTTAATCTAGTGTTCATGAATGGATTTAAGGGAGAATCTGAACTACCTGAAATTATGTGAAAAAGTTTGTTTGCACACAGGTATATTTATCTGGATAGAAGGTACAAAGTTTTTGTCAGATCACACATGCTTATGAAAGTATACCTTTGGTCTTTGGGTACTTGAAGCTTATATGGGTTTTTTTGTTTTGTTTTGTTTTTTTGTTTTGTTTCTGGCTGCGCCCCTGTGGCATACGTGATCTTAGTCCCCGACCAGGGATGAAGCCGTGGCCCCTGCAGTGGAAGCACAGAGTCCTAACCACTGGACCACCAGGGAATTCCTGAAGCTTACATGTTAATTGTGACCCAGCTGTCAGTTCGGGCAGGGAATAGTCTAGTTGTCCACTAAACACTAGGAAGCTTGTGTTTTTTCCTTGAGGTATTCACATTCCTCTTAAAGAACAGCTTCAAGGAAAGCTTCAGTGATAGAGAATTATTAATTAGTTTTTAACTTTTTTAATCATGTGTGTATTTTTGTGTGTATGTGTGTGTTCTTCCACTTAGGCCTTCAGGCCCTAGCAAGGCTTTGAAACTGGGAGCCAAAGGAAAGGAAGTAGATAACTTTGTTGACAAATTGAAATCTGAAGGTGAAACTATCATGTCCTCCAGTACGGGCAAGCGTACCTCTGAAGCAACCAAAGTGCATGCTCCACCCATTAATATGGAGAGGTAAGTAGTAACTCTTTCAGTAAGAACAGACCACAGAGTGTTAAAAAAAAATTATCTCAATGCACTGTAAATTCTTTTTGTGTCTTAATTTTTCCAGATTTAAAACACTTAAAGAGTATATTCTAAACAAGGTCCTACTGTATAGCACAAGGAACTATATTGAATATCCTGTGATAAACCATAATGGAAAAGAATATGAAAAAGAATATATATATGTATAACTGAGTCACTTTACTGTACAGCAATTAAGCACAACGTTGTAAATCAGCTATACTTAAATAAAATTTTTTTTTAAAAAGTACATTCTAGGTATTAACATGAGGTCTTCCCCCCTCCCCCCTTTAAACATGTTTGGGGGCTCTCAGCCATCTGTTTTCTATTAAGTTTAGAACTTACCTTTCTATCAACTGTGTGGTGGCTAAATTAAACAAAAATAACTTTTCTTTGTGCCTAGTGTGTACTTTGTCTCTTAAAATGGAGTGGAATTAGAGGGCTAGAGCTATGATTAGCACTGTACTATATTTTGGCATGTCTTTTTCTAATTAATTTTTTTTTAATTTTAATTTTAATTAATTTATTTTTGGTTGCATTGGGTCTTCATTGCTGCGCGCGGACTTCCTCTAGTTGCGTTGAGTGGGGGCTACTCTTCGTTTGCGTGCATGGGCTTCTCATTGTGGTGGCTTCTCTTGTTGTGGAGCATGAGCTCTAGGCGCCCGGGCTTCAGTATTTGTGGCACATGGGCTCAGTAGTTGTGGCTCGCAGACTCTAGATTGCAGGCTCACTAGTTGTGGCACATGGGCTTAGTTGTTCCGTGGCATGTGGGATCTTCCCGGACTAGGGCTTGAACCCGTGTCCCCTGCATTGGCAGGCGGATTCTCAACCACTGCGCCACCAGGGAAATCCTTCTAATTAAGTTTTAAGGAGGACAAAATTTATAAATATCTTTAGTAGCAAATAATGTATTATCTTTTGCCTTTTAAGTATTTGAACCCAGTATAGAATATTTTGATTTGTCTCTTAGGACTTGTGGTACTGGTTGGTAACATTTTTAAGTGGTAGTTATCAAGTTCACATATTCATGACTCAGATTTCTTGTTTTGAAGCCCAAACCTTCTACTGTTACTGATGGTTTTGAGGTCAAGTGAAAGATGAGTCTGGGAGGATACCTCTGTCAGGTGTGCATAAAAGAGGAGTATGTTGTATGTCTTCTTCTGTATGAAATGAACGGGGTTACGTCGGGGTAAATCTCTTTAATCACTAAAGCTCCTGTGCTATTCCTAGTAGTTGCTTTGAGGGAGACAGAGGCTTGACACTATTTTAATAAGATGTTGGAGACCATCATGTACTAGAGAGGACTTGAGACTTTTTTCTGAATGATGAAGTACTTCTTGAGCATGGAGCAAATGCTTGTGAAGGTAAATGAGACCCTGCATTGTCATAAGACACATTCCTCTGTGGTCTTGAGTCTCATGCCTTTGTTTCTGGGAAGTCTTAGAGGTTAGAACAGAACAAAGTAGGATGCCAGAATAGTGTTTTTAAGCCTCTGCAGTTCACCCAGCTAAAAATAGTTTTAGTAAGGAATATGGATAGATTGTACTTAGTAATTGCCCATAGCAGTAGCACCTTTTATTTTACTTATTTTGAAAACTAGATTATACATTCATGTAGTTCAAAATTCAAAAGGTTCAAAGGGTATTGAACTAAAACTTCTTCCTCCCGCCCAGCCATGCAGGTTTCTCTTTTTGGAGGCAACTAGTATTCACTAGGTTTTTTTTAATTTTTAAAAAATTTTAAAAAATTTAAAGTTTTTTGGCGACGCCTCATGGCATGCAGGATCTTAGTTCCCCGACCAGGGATTGAACTCGCACCCCTGCGGTGGAAGCACGGAGTCTTAACCACTTGGATGCTGGGGAAGTCTCAGTATTAACTAGTTTTTGTGTGAATCTTCCAAGAGGGATAGTCTATGTATAGATGAATAAAAACATGGTATAACTTCTGTATTTCTCCTTTTTATACATTAGTGGTGGCATACTAGATACATTTTCCAATTGCTTTTTTCACTTAACTATTTTGAAGACAAGAATTTCCTTATTTGAAGCTATAGAGACATGACATCCAAATGCAGTACCTTACCCTAGACTGGATCTTGTACTACTATAAGGGGCATTATTAGGTCAACTGACAAAATTGGCATATGAATGGTAGATTAAAGTATTGTATCAATGTAAATTTATGAAGTTAATAACAGTACTGTGGTTATGTGAAAGAATATCCTGTTCTTACAAAATGCACTCTGAAAATGTTTAGGGGTAAAGGGCCATGATGTATATATTCTACCTGTAAATGGTTCAGGGAAAAAAGTAAAATATATTTATATAGAGACAGTGTGCAAATGATAAAACAAATGGGATAAAATGTTAACAATACATAAAAAGGGTATACATGTATTTCTGTTATAATTTTAATTTTTTAATTTTTGAAATTTTTTTCAAATAAAAAGCTTTTTCAATTGTTCCTCTTTATTTTTTTTCTAATTGCCCAGTATTCATTTTTGTGGATATACTTTTATGTATTTAAGTAGTCCCCCTATTGACGGACATTTGTTTCTAAACTTTTGCTATTACAAACAATTCTTCAGTGAATAACTTACTACATTGTTTTGCACAGGTGAGAATTTATCTGTAGGATGAGGATTTGCTGAACCAAAGGGTGTAATGCTTTTATTTTATTTTATTTTATTTTATTTTATTTTATTTTTTAGGGATAAAGGTTTTTTCTTTTTTTAATTGAAGTATAATTGATTTATAATGTTATGCTAATTTCTGCTGTACAGCAAAGTGACTCAGTTATGCATACATATATATAATATATACACATTCTTTTTAATTTTTATTTATTTATTTTAAATTTTATTTGTTTATTTTTGGCTGCGTTGGGTCTTCATTGCTGTGCGCAGGCTTTCTCTAGCTGCAGCGAGCGGGGGCTACTCTTCGTTGTGCGGTGTGCGGGCTTCTCATTGCAGTGGCTTCTCTTGTTGCAGAGCCCAGCTCTAGGCACGTGGGCTTCAGTAGTTGTGGCATGCAGGCTCAGTAGTTGTGGCGCACGGGCTTAGTTGCTCCGCGGCATGTGGGATCTTCCCGGACCACGGCTCGAACCTGTATCCCCTGCATTGGCAGACAGATTCTTAACCACTGTGCCACCAGGGAAGTCCCCACATTATTTTTTAATATTCTTTTCCATTACGGTTTATCCCAGGAGATTGGATATAGTTTCTTGTGCTATACAGTAGGACCTTGTTGTTTATCCATTCTAAATGTGATAGTTTATATAATGCTTTAAATTTTGATACACATGGCTGCAGCACCTTTAAATAAGTTGCTGATGGCTAATCACCATTAAACCCTGGAGAAAGGGAGTTCTGGTTTTTACCTGTCTGAGCAGATTTATCATTCTTTCTCTACAGTGTGCACATGAAGATTGAGGAAAAGATCACACTAACCTGTGGACGAGATGGAGGATTACAGAATATGGAGTTGCATGGCATGATCATGCTTAGGATCTCAGATGATAAATTTGGCCGAATTCGTCTTCATGTGGAAAATGAAGACAAGAAAGGGGTGCAGCTACAGGTGTGTAGAGGCTTTTGATAAGGGAGTATTAAGGCTTTTGTCTACCTAACACAGTCTTTCTCAACTGGAGTTCCGTGTGTGAACCATAGAACACAGAAGATTATTTAACTTTATATAACTAGTGCCATTCTAGATGCATAGGAAAGAAGTTAATTTATTACCTACAGTGGAAGCCTTGAATTGATAAATGCCTTCCCAAGCCAGTTGGGAATGATTGACAGCAGCTGTATTAGTATGGCCTTTTAATACTGGAATTGAGTGAAAGGTCATTTTGAAATCTAATAAATGACTTCATACTCACTAACAAAGGTACAAAGAGATGCATATTTGTTACTATTATGCAAAGAGTAAATTCATTTAGGATATTGCTTGAAATATAATTTAAAAAACAACAAAGTTTTAAAACTTAATAGGGTGGTATTTTATTTTATTTTTAAATTTATTTATTTTATTTTATTTTTGGCTGCATTGAGTCTTCGTTGCTTTACACAGGCTTTCTCTAGTTGCAGTGAGTGGGGCTACTCTTTGTTGTGGTGCGTGGGCTTCTCATTGAGATGGCTTCTTTTGTTGCAGAGCATGGGCTCTAGGTGCCTGAACTTCAGTAGTTGTGGCATGCGGGCTCAGTAGTGGTGGCTCATGGGCTCTAGGGCGTAGGCTCAGTAGTTGTGGCACACGGGCTTAGTTGCTCCACAGCATGTGGGATCTTCCTGGACCAGGGCTCGAACCCGTGTCCCCTGCATTGGCAGGCGGATTCTTAACCACTGCGCCACCAGGGAAGCCCAGGAGGTATTTTATTAAAACAGGTTATGACACTAAGTTTACTCATGCTGCTACTATATAAACTGCCAGTGCTTGTTTTGTTAGTTGAAGGGCAATATATCTAATGGTATATTTGAAAAGTACCTAAAATTCTTAAAAATGAATATGTATGTTCCACCTACCTGGCTATGTAAGAGACCTTCTTTATATTATTACAGTTTCTTGTTACAGTTTATTTAGATGGTTGATCTTATATCTCTTGTGACAAGAACAAAGCCTTTTCAGCGAAGAAAGTGGTTTTGTCTACTTTTTATTCCACTCATAACCAGCGCACAGTTGTCTTTTGGAAGTAGTACTTATATTATTTGACAGTAGCTTTGCTGGCTCGTAAAGTCTATGTAATCTGCTCTCCAAAAGTTACTTCTTTTTCCTTTTTTCTCCTAATGTGACTTCTTTTAAAAAGATCAGTCCATCTTAGTTGGCCTGAGTTTGCACAACTTTAGCTCTCTAGGCAAAATTGCAACTAAACTTTCCACAGAGCTTTTCCCCTCTCCTGTCTCCTTAGTATAAGGCCAGGACTGTTATGTGACCCAGCCAGCTGATCAACGTCTGACCCTAGTCTTCTATTTGGCAAGCTTAGCCTCACCATCAGGCTGCTCCCTATGAAGTATTTTTGTAAAGGACTTGGTTAATGGTCTTTTAACTTTCTCAGTTACAAAGTTACTAACTTGTTACTTACAAACAAAATGGCTTAGAGTTGAAATTACTTTATTACTATTTTTTAAATGTCTTAAATCTTTAAAAGTCTTTGAAGAAAGGAAATCTTTCTTCAAAATCAAAAATAATTGGAATTTTTTAGGCACCCTGTTTTAGATGTTTAGATTATGGGCCATGTAAGACCAAAAGGAATTTATTTCCTGTCTTATAATGTCTGAACCTCAGAAGTTTCTTTCCCTTCTCATTTCAGACCCATCCAAATGTGGATAAAAAACTTTTCACTGCAGAATCTCTAATTGGCTTGAAGAACCCAGAGAAGTCATTTCCAGTCAGTAGTGACGTTGGGGTGCTAAAGTGGAGACTACAAACCACAGAGGAGTCTTTTATTCCACTGACAAGTAAGTGCCTCTGCCCAATCCTACTAAGCTAGACTGCACTGAGAACTAGAAATAGCCCTGGCTTGTACATTCTTCATTGCCACAATTCTTTTTGACAAAATGACCTTTCAAAATGGGCTCAGTGCTATATTTAGTGTATTTTGGTAATAAGTAGCTTAAATTTTAAATACCTTTAATTTTGAAACCATTATTTTTAGTAGTTTACACTAGGATGTTTAAGGCCTGCAGTTGTCAGTTTTGATTTGCCATCTTAACTTTCCTCCATTCTTTTTCTAATGTTCTAATATACCTGCTTTGCTTTTCTCTTCAGTTAATTGCTGGCCCTCAGAAAGTGGAAATGGTTGTGATGTCAACATAGAGTATGAGCTACAAGAAGATAATTTAGAACTGAATGATGTGGTTATCACCATCCCACTCCCGTAAGTACCCCACATAATCATTTTTTCTATAGTGAGCTTTTAGAACTAGTCTTTTGGAACTCGTTTTGGAGGCAGCACTTAGCTGGCTATCCATTCTAAGATATTTGTTTCTCATAAAGGCCAGTTGTGAAAGAAGCCAGGTACAAAAGGCTGCATACTTACTATATGATGCCACTTATAAGACATTCTGAAAAGGTATTACTCTTGGAACAGAAATCAAGCATTTGATTGCAAAGAGAAGAAGCATTTGATCGCAGAGGAGCACAAAGGAACTTTTGGAGATGATGGAAATGTTATATGACTTGATTGTAATGGTGCTTACAAGATACATTTGTCAATGCATGGAGCTGTACACTTTTAAAGGAGTGGATATTACTGATTTTAAAGCCAAACAAGCAAAGCTGGTTATAGTTCTAGAGCTGTGTTTTCAGATATTGGTCTTCAGATTGTTCATGTAGTAATGAAGGTTTCCAGAAGGAGGAGCCAATTCTCAGTCAGACTTTCTCTGCTTTGTTTTGCAACTCTTAAAGGAATTGAGTCTGTCAGACTGAATTTTTCTTTTTCACTTTGTTCTCTAAATTTTCAACTAAAGATGAGATTATGTTTTCAAGGGTACTATTCTTGCTGAAACAAGATATCTGCATTAGTTTCAGTAAATTTTCTAACAGCTTTATTGAGGTATAGTTGACATGTGATAAACTACACGTATTTAAATTATAAAGTTTGATAAGTTTTGGCATGTATGCACCATCATCACAGTTAAGATAACAAAACTATGCATCACCCCCGAAGTTTAGTTCCGGTAAGTTTTTGATGTGTGCTTAAATGGCCTACTTTCTAGGATCATCTGGAAATACTCTTACTTTAAGTTTATCTCCTCACTAGCATTTCTAGTGACTGAACCATTATTACTTCACCATTGAATCCCTGCTTCTCTCCTCTGCCTTTCAGCACCCCCATGATTAAGTACAGGGCTTAATTATGAATACCCAGTAAGTGAATTCTTAGTGTGTCTATACTATTAAATTTCTCAGTTATTATTACAGAGAAAATGGTTCTAATTTAATCTGTAGTTTTGTTCAAATTAATTTTAATTTAATTAAAATTATATTAATTTAATTAATTTTTATTTGTAGTTTGATTCAGGCCTTTATATGGCCAGGTCTGGTTTTAGTCATTCTTATTTCCATTTTTTAAAATATGCTTTATTACCAATATCCCCTTTAATGGGCTAATCATCTTATTCTTCACAGCTTGGTTATTATTTCAGAACAATAGATGGCTGCCTTGAACCATTGTGAGACTTGGGCGTTGGTGGCAGGTGTGGGTTTTATTTTGTCAAGATTTATTTTACTAGACTATTTTTAGGATGCCACAAGTTTTAGGCCTCTCCATTTACCCTGTAATTGTGGTTATGGTGGTTTCCTGCGTCTTAGTTCAACTTTGCAGTAGTCTCCAGAAGAGACCCTTAGACAGCATTTTACCCTATTGTCTAGAACTGATCAAATTAGAGGATCTCAGAATCAGAATTGGAACAAGGGCAAAGGGAAGAAACATATATACAACTGGGACCATAAAATTGATAGGGAAGAGTTAATTGTGTTATATCACCCTTAAAGTTTTCTTTGTCTCCCTTATTTACCCTGCCTTTAATGCAAACATTGGATGTCACTGCTGAATTAAAAGGTGGTAAATTTAGAGTGTGTAGGAGTAGCTGGCACTGCCTGTCAGCCGTGTGCGGGGATGCACAGTGCGTCCTGACTAGCCCTGGTTCTCCTGCAGACTAAGGACAACTATGTAATATCTCTCTTTCCCATCACGTTCACATTTTGCCCAGGGGTAATTGTGCTTTCACATATCAAATAAAGTTCAGTTACTGGATTATAAATCAAATAAACCCACTGGCATCAACTACAATAAGTTTTAAAACCTTCTAAAATCTTTTAAAAACATCCTCTCAAAGGTCCAGATTCATCTCCATTCTAAATAACCACATAATGGTGTTTAAGTTCTCCCCCACGGTTATTATCAACCTGTTTTTCCCCTCATTGGCATCTTTGAAGAGAGCTACACTATGTTAAAATTCCATCATGACAAGGCAGCAAACCATTAGTGCAGTATTTTGGGAAATACATCCCACTTTACACATTTGTCAGTCTCAGTCCTCTGCCAGCTCCAGATCTAGTCCATAAGTTGGAGCAGCCCAGGACTATGTTTGCCCATTACTTATGGTTGCATATATCTGTACCTACAAAAGGAATGAATGAGACCCTTGGCCAAGGTAAGGGTCCTTGAAGTTATCAGGGAGTCTAATTTTTTCTAGGACTATATAAAAGTGGGCAGAATTTGAGGAGCATAATCAAATTTGGGGCTGGTTTTCCTTGGCATAGTTCTTCTAGCTCTGGACAGCTAACTTGACACGGATGTTTCCTGTGACAGATCTGGTGTCGGCGCACCGGTGATTGGTGAGATTGATGGCGAATATCGACATGACAGTCGACGAAATACCTTGGAGTGGTGCCTGCCAGTGATTGATGCCAAAAATAAGAGTGGCAGCCTTGAGTTCAGCATTGCTGGGCAGCCCAATGATTTCTTCCCTGTTCAAGTCTCCTTCATCTCCAAAAAAAATTACTGTAACATACAGGTACCCTTGTTTAATAGAGAACTTATATGCGGAAAGTGGTAGGACAGATACCTGATAGGCAACATGACTTCATGGTCAGAGCAGAAATCAGAAAAGCTGATGTCCCCCGTGGATTCCATTGCTGCCTCATTGTATAACCGTGGTCAGTTCTTCACCTGCTTTATCTCAGTTTTCCTCTCTAGATGAAACGAAGTAAAGAAATTGAAAATGACTACATATAGAAGTACTTACGGGTTGTGCAAGACTCATATCTCTTAGTTGCCTGTTTTTTTTCATAATCTCATGTATCTTAAAATCCATTTGCCAAAACACTCAACACATGACTTAGTAATGCCTTCTGTATTGTCCCTTGGTTTGATCCCAAGGAATGAAAGAAAGTTTATTTGGAAGACAAAATTACTGCCAAAAAAGGTGATTCTAATACAAATGGATACAGTTTTTGTGTTCTTTTATGTCACAGCTTCCCTTCATTAATACGGATAATCATAAGCCAGTTCTCTTGTAAACCTTGTCCTTAAGGTAGGCAGGCAAAGCAGGGGAAATCTGTGAACTGTTTATTTATTTATTTATTTATTCATGCATTCATGCATTCATTCCGTGCCATGCGTCTTGTGGGATCTTAGTTTCCCGACCAGGGATTGAACCCAGGCCCATGGCAGTGAAAGCGCTGAGTGCTAACTACTGGACCGCCACGGATTTCCCTGTGAACTGTCCTTCAGATCATTATTTTTAACTCGTTTTTCTTCCAGCTTTCAAATTGCATTATAAGCACCGAGTTTATAGTGTTATCTTCCCCTCTGACTTGTTGATTTGCTTGTTATTCTGGTTATCTTCCCAGGTGGTCTCTGTCTCTCCTGAAAGTGCTTGGGAAGTTATAGTTGCATCTGCTGGATGATTCCAAAGAGCAGTTCCCCCTCCCTCCCTCTCTCCCTCTCTCCCTCCCTCTCTCCCTCTCTCCCTCCCTCTCTCCCCCTCCCTCCCTCCCCCCCATTTCAGTTATTGGCTTAAACCCGTCAGTATTGGGAGCACATTGTTGAACCCAAGACATTTTCCTGTTACTGACCATTTGAAGAACAGGACAGTATAATTGCTTTGTCAGAACCTCACTAGAAAATATGAATCAATGGTTTAAGTTTTGTGTTGGTGCCATTATGTGCACCATTGTTACAGGTAGTTCATTAAATTGGACATCTGTTATTATTAATAAAGAGAAATCTCAGGACTTCCCTGGTGGTGCAATGGTTAGGACTCTGAACTCCCAATGCAGGGGGCCCGGGTTTGATCCCTGGTCGGGGAACTATATCCCGCACGCATGCCACAACTAAGAGTTCGCATGCCACAACTAAGGATCCCGCCTGCCACAACTAAATACCCAGCGCAACCAAATAAATAAATACTAAAAAAAAAAGTACGTTTAAATAAAAAATAAATAAAAAGAAATCTCATTAGAAGGACCCAGCCATATCTAGAAAATGAATATGATAGAACAACTTAGACTGAGAGCAAATTAAACAAATAATGTTGAATTGTTAGAATGTTGCATTTTGGATCAAAATGTTAATTGATCATCCTGATAGAATGTCTATGACTTTCATAGGTTTTATAGGGCAGAGCCTGGGCAGTGGCCACTCATTCTGGACCTTTTACTTAATATTAATACCACTCTACATGTCATCCCAACAGTTGTCTTTTCTATCTAGAGAGCGGATTAATCATGTTGGTAGGGAAGAGTGATACTGTGAGCTGCAGTTGTGAATTGAACTTTTTTAGTATTTCTGAGTTACTTTTAATACTGCTTTAGGGGATTTGATCTGTTCTGTACTGAGAATTTAGCCAGCACCTTAAAGACCTGCTGTCCTTCTGCTTTACCTTACTCTTTGTTTGTTTTCCTAGGTTACCAAAGTGACCCAGGTAGATGGAAACAGCCCTGTAAGGTTTTCCACAGAGACCACTTTCCTAGTGGATAAGTATGAAATTCTGTAATACCAAGAAGAGGGAACCGAAAAGGAAAATTTTCAAATTAATAAAGAAGAAGCCAACGGTGGCTGAAGAGTTTTGTCCAAACCTGCAAGCCATTGGAGACCCTTTTTTTCAAATACAGTGCACGATTCTCTGAGCGCAAGGACCCTCAACTCACCCTCAGTGTTTCAGTGTCACAGAGACATTCTCTGGCAAAGAAATGACACAAACATAAAGGGAAAGGCTGCTGATTTCTTTGGCAGATTTTACTGGCCAGCAGGAAAGCAAGCTCTCCAGAGAATGCCCCCAGTTAAACACTTTGTCCCCCATCACCTAAGTTGTTTTTTATTTTAATCCCTAAATATATTTCATACTTTGTTTTTAAAAAGTTTTCTCTGCAGAAGGTTTTAATCTTTCATACTCCTTTCCTTTACCTTCAGTTTTTTTCTTTCTATATATCCAATCCAGCACTGAGATCATCTGCATATAGGCACTATATTTGGCACTCCGGGAACAGGTTGATCTAATCCATTCTTGATTTCTGGACTATGCAGGTGAACTGCTTGAGGGGTAGGGGGTCTAGAAGTTAAAAGATAAGGATGTCTTATGTCCTTTTCCTATATCTATTCATCCCTCCATTCCTTTGCCAGGTTGTTTTCCTTGCAGGCTTGTTGCTCTGGTTTAGAACACTAGTGTGAATCCCACTTGTGTCAATATTAAAGACAGCTGAGAAGCAGCTTTCAAATGGTATAGCCCCCACTTCAAGGTGTGTGGGAGGAGAATGGTCATGTCCAGTTAGGGATTTCACACCCACAGGTAATCATGTCTGCTGCTGGTGCTACCCAGCCTTCCATTCTCCATATTTTGGGTACTTCAGCTAAAACATGATAGCTAATGGTCTTTGTAATCCATTCACATTCCTGAGATTCACCACCTCCCTCTTCCTGAATGTTCTCTATGTCATCAGTTTTTTCCTTTCTATCAGACATGAGGTTATGATTTTGGAGGCTGTAGGTTCAGTGAGTCTTTGTGCCAATCCCATTGGTCCTGAACTATCAAGGAGCCTCCATTTTCACCACCAAGTTTTTAGCATTTCAAGATCCAGCTGATTATATCGCTGTGTAGGCATTGATATACTCCATTCTAGCCTGCCCAGCATTTTTTCAGCAGCCTTTCTGTTCCTGTGTCTGAAATCCTTCCTTTTTCTCCCCTAAGCCTTTTCTGTTTAGTGTCATCATGTAATGGTTGTTTCTCCACCCCATCTCACCCATTACTTCTTCAATGGAGAAGACTACATCAGCCAGCCCAGCGTTGGCTTTTAACCCAGTATTGCACTGGGAGTTGGTGGAGTTGCTGCCAGGCTGCAGCCACAGACAGGGGGAAGAGACAGATGACAGTAGATGACCTCCTGCACTTTCAGCTGGTTGGAGAGTACGACTCCCACTCTGAACAACATCTGGCCTTCCCTGCAAAGAGTGTACTGTAATTGAAGCAGAGCAGTCACACACAAATGGCCATGGATGGAATTGTTCGCCAAAGAAATTTCTGGCCTTTCCCTTTCCCTTAACTGCATCAGGGAAGAATCCTTATCTCTAGCTTGGTTTCCACATAAGGTTTTTTTGAAGAAGGGGACTGGAACAAAAAATCTGTCATGTAGTTAAGTAGACAAGAAATCTTATTAATTCAGTTTTGTTTGAGAGTTGCTTGTCCATATGATTTTTTTAAAGTGAAGTTTAGTTTCACAAAAACTTTTTTTTCTAAAATTACTTTTGGGGTAATATTTAAAATGAGAGAAGTTTTGTAACCCTGTAAAATACATAGGGAATATAACATTCCAGTGTACACAAAGAAGGCAAATTCTTTAATCAAATAAAAAGTATTATAAAATGAATGTTTTTTAGACTGTTGACTCTCTCATACTTTGGTGTCTTCTTTGGTGTCTTCAGAATGCTGTAACAGGATCTAAGATTAAAAATTAATGATACGTTTCTTTAAGAGGAAATAATCTCTATCTGAGAGTATTCATTGCCTTTTCTCCCTATTACAGGTATTGTGTCTTCTTGTGTATTTTTCTACATTTGAGCATATACACATACACATGCACTCCTGACAGTGTAGCTTTTGAATTTGATGCCACTTATGGGCTTTTGATCTTAATTTTGTCAGGGCCAGTTGTAGAGTCAGAAAAATGAGGATTCATCTTTAAAGAATAACCATAGTTGGTGATATCTTGGAGCATTCTCTTCCCCATTAGACAAACAGTGGTAAGTAAGTGATGCAGGCATGAGTGATGAAGGCCTTCCTTGGAAGTTGATAATTCCCTCAGAAAAGGCTTCTTCCTTCCTTTCTTTTTATTTAACTTGAAAAACTTTTGAATGTCACCAAATTGTTTGGAAGGCAAATCTCTGATGAATAGTAAGTTTCTGGAATGAATAAGTTTTTATTTTAATGGTGAAAGCCAAGATTTTGAGAAATTGCAAGAGAAATTGCAAGTATCTTTAATGTTGCTGAAGTGTGGCTTGGATCTCTGAGGCTGTAACGTTAATCCAGTGAAATGAAGCACACCAAAACCACGCCACACCCTCTGACTGGCAGCTGATCCCTCCACAGCATCAAGGGGAGTTTTTGTTGGCCTCTTGTGAGGGAAACTAACAGAATAATTAGATCTGACTGAGCATTCTGTTTAATGTAGGAGGTTTGTGGTTCCTGCTCTGGGTTAATTAATTCCACATAGAGGAGGTAGGGAGGTAGGTGAGTTCCTTTTAAAAAAAAGGTCTGTCATTCATCTACTCACAGTATCAAACCCCAAATCTATCAACCCATGCATCTCTACAGGAAACTTTGCCCTCCAATTAATTTAACGTTGTTCACACTGGGTAGGCTCTCAGAGATTTCCAGGGTTGATAGAGAATAGCTTTTCTTAAAAGTTTACGGGACTTCCCTGGTGGTCCAGTGGTTAAGACTCTGCGCTTCCACTGCAGGGGGCGCGCGTTTGATCCCTGGTCGGGGAACTAAGATCCTGCATGCTGTGAGGCGGGGCCAAAAAAAAAAAAAAGTTCACATCTGCAGGGCTCATTGGAGGAGGAGAGGAGGAAAATAGGAGGAGTCCCCATCCTCAGGAGGATTGAAGTCGAGCTAGAAGCAACGGCTGTACCTCCTTACAAAGCTTTCTTGCTAAGGTAGGTCGTCGTCAACTGCAACTAGTGATACTCAACATGGGTCTCAATAAGGGTGAGGAATAGAGCTTTGGTCTGGTAGGTTTTAGAGGAATCGCTCAAAAGGAAGCAAAAACTCAGAATTGACTCCCCTGTACTATGCACATCTCTCATTGCAACCATCCTCTCCCTTCATTCCCTCTTTTTGCCCCATTTGGTAAATATGTTTGCAGCTGTAGAGCTTCTTTGAAACTCCTAGAAGATCCACAAGTAGGTTGGTTGCTGTGTGTTGCTCCTGACCCAAGAGCAGACAGCATCTCTACAAGAGTCAGTTTCACATCTCACCCTGGGGAGTTAGTGACTGATGTGCAGGCAGGCCTGTAGGAAATTTAGACTACTTTTCCAAACTGAGCTGTTGCCCCCTCTCAAACACAAGAGTCAAGCAACCAGGCGGTTTTCAGAAGCTTCGGCCACTCCCCTACCTCTACCCTCAGTGGTCAGAAAGGAAAGTTTTTTGCCTTGCTGTTCATAGGGCAGGGGTTATGTGGTTATTTAAGGCTTAGTCCAATTCTGGGAAGTTCCCATAGGTGTAAATCTGTGATCAGGTTAACGAGCTTTTTGAAAAAGAGGTGTTACCAATTCAAAGCAATGAGAAATGGAAATAGGTCTCTTTCCCATTCTTTTGCCCGAATGAATGCTTGTTCTTTTCAGCTCATAGGAAGGTCCTGAGCCACGGAGGGTAAATAAGACCAGTCTTCTGTCCTACCCAAATTTCCCACTCAGCTTGGACATATCTTAGCTGTGGGTGGAAGTGTGAATTGTGCAATTTCTAAGACAAGCTGAGAAGAGAGCTTCTGCTCTTTTGCAACTAGTGAAGAAAAGTTTGAACTTTTCCCCCAAGTTGGATGCAGTGAGGAGTTACTTGGCATCATTGCTGCCACCACACCTACACTAATGATGCCTGAGTTCAGGATCCGAAGAGGCCAGAAAGGTTAGCTTCCTGGGATAGGGTGTGCATCTACAGGGATTGCTTGCTGTAATGAGCAATAATCACCTCTTTCTGGGGCTGGAGGGTGTACAGTTTCAGAGGATGGACAGAGCTGGGAAATGTGCCGTGGCAAAGGCAGGCTGGGTGTGGAAGTCCACTCCTGACATTCATAGCCAAGTGCAGAGGGCCTTAAAAAATCCACTCTTCCTTCCACACCCAGCCTTTGCCCTCTCCCCCTGCTTCCACTTCGGAAAGTCTGAAGCATGCTTGGAAAGCTGTTTTCTGCTTTCTTCTCTCTTCCTCCCCCTTTCTGAGCTCCCAGCTGCTCAACCTCTTGCGTAACTGTGAGAGAGCACTGAGTTTTTTGATGGGCTCCAGATGTGGAGCGGGGTGGGGATGGTAGGTCTGAAGTCCCCTGAGTGCTCTAACTGTGGGAACATAAGGCCCCGACACAGCAGGAGCGAGGACACATTGCACAGAACCTATATCATGGGGTCAGCTGACCGCTGGGCTGGGAGTACAGAGAGCAGTTGGGTGATGTTTCAACCCCCTGCCTCAGCATCAGCCGCCTCCGTGGCAGCCTTGATTATTCCCTGAAATTCCTCCTGACCAAGACGGTAAGGAAGAGCTGGAATTGTGAAACAGAGTTATGTGAAAAGTCTTTGCGGTACCCCAGTCCGAGCCTCTTCCCTCAAACGCTGGGTCTTGGCACATAAGATACAACAAGTGTGGGGTTTGTTTCTTTTTCTTTCTTTTCTTTTTTAAACAGAATAGCCTGAAAAATTACTGTTGTGATCTGCCTCATAAAAAGGTGGTCAGAGTTAAAATACTTTTTTGAGCCTCAAACAGTATGAAGACGGAAAGAATAAGAGGCTTCCACCCCCAACACCGCTCCTCCACCCCCGGCCAAATCCTGGGGCTTCCTGGTGCCCACAGCACATGCTGAAGCCTGATAGTTTGACCTCTGTTAGCTATAGCAGGTAGCTGCAGAGAGCGTCCCACCCCCTCCCGCTTCTAGTCCGGTCAGCTCCAGCCTCCAGCCGTGGGGGGTCCCCCTGCTAAGGCTGGCCCTGTCAATGAGTGACCAAAGATTCCTGCAGTTCAACCTTCTGCTGTTCCTGGGTTAGGCAGGGAGGGTACACACTAAAGTCACTGAATCAGAGCAAGATTTGTCCATCCCAAAGAGGACAAATTATTTTCTGCTATCCTTCCCTCACTGGAATTTATGCCAGCCTTGAGGGCTTTCTGCTTCCTCTCCTTCAGGGAGGGAGAGTCTCAGGGGTCCCTCCAGTGCTGGTTAAAGAGGTCCAGTCTAGCTGCATTCAGCTCCCTAGGGCCTCCCCTGTCAGTCTCCTGGGGCGAGAGCTGGCTTTGCAAGGTAAGGATCCGCTGTCAGCTTGGATTTCGGGTGGGGAGAATGACTTTCAACCCGGCTCAGTTTCTAGGCTTCCCTTAGGTTTTCGGTGCCCCCCTCTTCTTCCTTATTAACCCCTCGCTCCTACAGAGACCCAAACTGCTGTAGGATGGTGTGCTCAACAGTAAACCTACAGCTTGTCTCCCAACTGTAATCCTGCAGGTTGTGGTGGGGGTGGAGCTACACGGGGTAAGACGATAATTCCATTCAGCTTTCCTGTGCTTTACAGTTTGCATGGCACTTTAGCATGCCTCCTTACACCTATCCTTAGAAAAATCTGTGACGCCCTATATGCAGAGTTAGTTATCCACCCCATTTACAGGTCGTCATGGTGGAGGGGCTTGGAGTAGGATGAGGAGAAGGGGCAACAGAGAGTAGACCTGGATACCCTCAGCAGATATTTGGAGGTGATGAGAATATGTTGTAGGGCTGCCACCATGAAGTTCATTGGGAGCTCATGGTGGATTCAGGCATCTAAAGTGAAAAAAAAAAAAAAGGTGGTGGTGGTGGGGTTTAGAGAAAAACTGTCAAAAACGCCCTCTCTGAAGAGCCTTAAAGCCTAGGGGTGGAGGGTGGTCTAGGAGAGTCCGAAGGGGAGGGTGAGTGGGGATAGGGGTGTGTACGTGGTGGTGGTAGTGGAGAGCCCAGCTGCAGAGAGATGAACAAAGCGAGCGCTGTGCAGGCGGGGGGTGGGGGGGGGGGGGGAGGTGCTGCTATGGGAAAGGGTGGGTGGGGGGATCTTGGGCTCCAGTCCCACAAGGGCGTCTCCTCTGGCTGGCCAGGCGGACGGGACGGGGGACGGGGGCGGGGACTAGCGGGGGGTGGGGTGGGGTAGGGAGGCGGGATCCGCTCGCTCTCCTCCTACTCAGCGGGCTCCCAGGGAAAAGCAAGAGTGTCCTTCTGAGCCTGGGGCCGCGGCGGCCGAGCCAGGAGAGAGAACCGGTGTCCCCCTCTCCCCCCGAGGTAAGAACGCTCTCCCCCACTACGCCTGAGGGTCCTGCTCGCTGCGCGGCTGGGACTGGATAAGAGGAAGTCCCAGGGACCTGGAGAGAGCCCTCAGATCAGCTCTGGGCTGGAAGAGCCCCGAAGAAACCGGGTAGGGGAGGAGGGGGGCCACAGGTGAGTGCGTGGGGGCGCGAGAGGCTTTGTGCGGAGTGGGCTCCGCTGCTTTCCCGAGAGCTGCTTGCTTGCTCCTGCCCTCCCGAGCCGCCGCCCGCGCCGCCGCCAGAGGGGGCCCTTGCGCTCTCCCCCCGGGGGGAACGCGGATCCTTGTCCCAAGACTCTCCTTCGGGCACCCAGACGGCTGGGCGACACTCGCGGGGTCTCGTCCGCCTGCTCCCCACACCTGCCCTCTCTCGCCGACAGAAGGAGTGAGAGAGCCCTGCACCAGGAGCGGGGGTGTCCCCCGGGGCATCTCAGCTCCAGTCCCGGGCCGGGCCGCCTTGGCGGACAGGAAAGGGCTGCGGAGTCCGGCTTGGAGGCAGTGGCGTCCGGGAGGGACTCTTGCGTGTGTTCAGGAGATGGGTGGCACATCTGAGGCTTCTCCGGCCCTCTCCAAGGCCCCGCGTCTTTAGGGGTCCGGGAGGCCAGAGGAGGGAAGCTGGAGGCAATGAGTCTCCGCTCTTGCCACGCCCGCACGGTCCAGATTCGAATCCCTTGCGGAGTTCCCTGGTGCCGGGGCTGAGCCAGGTCCTCCGGGCTCCTCCGGGATGGGGAAGCGCGGGCGCCCGGGGGCGGCGGGGGGCTGGGGTAGCTGGGTGGCCGAGGCGCCCGCGGACGCTTCCGCCGAGGCGGGCAAGAGGGGAGCCTGGACCGGGAGACCAAGCGGCCCGACGGGGACCCAGGGCGCCGGGGCGGGGCTGCATACTGGACCCGTTAGCTCAGCCGTCCCGGAGGCTGACTCATCGAACCGGTCACACTCAAAGCCAACCTCCCCACCACGTCAGGCATCCCACGCGCAGACACACTCGGCGCCCCACCCGGCATCACCCACGCACCCTTCCCACCGCACACGCCAAGCGGACAGCTGCGTCTCTCTCCGCCGTGACACGCGTGGGACCCAGCACACACCTAGGACTCCACACACACGCCAAGCACCCGCAGCCCTCCCAGGAAGCCCACATTCACACCTGCGGCCCCTCACGCTCACGCCCTTCCCCGGGCCCACGCACCCTGCCGTTCACACACACCCATCACACAGTCCTCACACAGGCCGACTGTTACACACGCACCCCCCCCCCACACACACAAATGCTACACACGCGGCCCCCCTCCCGCCGCCACCCGCGGGGAGCCGGCGGTGTCTGGGGGCCGCCCCTTTCCCCCGCCGGGCAAACAAGCGGCTCCTTCTCCCCGCCCGGCCAAAGAAAGGCCGCTTGTCCGGCGTCAGCGGCGGGCGGGGCGGCCCGGCAGGCGGCCCAACACTGCGGCCTTGTCCCACCTGGCGGCCCTGGGGAGGGCGGCGAGGGGCAGCAGGGAGCCCTCCGTGCGGAAACCCAACTCAGTCCCCCAGCCTCCCCGGCCTCGGAGAGCTGCCCTTTTCCGGCACCCCACCTCCACCCCGCACACAAGTAAAATCACACCCCCGAACTACACTCTCGCCTTGTCCCACCGCCTCCTCCAGCCCCGGCTGCCCGCCTACGGTCTCTCCCCACTCCTGGGTCCCCCGGCCTGCCCTCCGGCCCCCTCTTTTACTCCAGGGCCCCGCCTCCCGCCCCCACCCCGGTCTCCCCCTCCACGGCCCTGGGTACCTTCGACTGCTCCCCCGGTCCGTCACCCCCTTTCCGTGAGGACTCCTCTGTCCCCAGTCTCCCCCATCTCCTTCGTCCCCCAGTCCCTCTACCTTTCCGTCCCTGTCTCCCCCCACCTCTGCGTCCCCTGGACTCTATCCGGTTTCCCACCTTCTTCCCCTCCTCCCCAGTCCTCTGCCCTCAGTCTTACCTCCCCAGCCCTCCTTTTCCCTCCTCCCTCAGTCTCCCTCTTTCTTATTTCCCTCCAAATCCCTTCGTCTTCCCACCCGCCCCGTCCCTCCGCAGACCCCTCGTTTTCCTTCTCCCGAAGTTCCCTTCGTCCCTGGCTTCCCCCACGCCCTCCCCGGCCCTCGCCCGCCTCCGGCGCCCCGCCCTCTGGGCTCCCAGCCTCAGTTTCCTTCCCTTCCCGGCTCCTTCCTCCGCCGGCGGCCCTTCCTCGAGGGCGGATGTGCGCCGGGCGGGCGAAGGCGGCGGCGGCGGCGGGTCGAGAGGATCCCAACTCTGCCCCAGAGGCCTCGGGCCACAGCCATGCGACGCCCGGGGCGAGGCCTGGGCTGGCCGCCGGGGCCACAGGTGAGGCCGGAGCGGAAGCACCCGTGCGGGGGCTCCGCTGGGTCCGCTTTCGCTCCGGGGCCGGCCTCGGACCTTTCTTCTGGGGCCTAATTTGGAGTCTGGACTTCCTCCAGTGCCTGTCGGTTCCAGACCTTTCCGGCCGCTCCCTGGGGCCCCACCGCCCTGGTTAAGGTGCCGAGACCCCCGAAGCGGTGACTCTGGGCGCCCCACGAGGCGCAGAGAGCTGGGGACCGGGTAGGGCTGCTGACCCCCCGTGGCCTGAATGCCCGGGCGTTCGCGCTGGGCCGAGAGGCCGGAGGGGCCGGAGCGGGGTCACCTGCCGGAGCCCCGGCCTCGCCCCACAAGGGGCCCTCCAGACACCCAGGCCTCTGCCACCCTGAGCCCGAGGAGGAGCTTGGGCACCTCTGCTCGCGGTGCAGGAGGGCTACTGAGAGCCGAGGCTGACCGCGGCGCTTCCCCCAGTCCCTCCTCCCCGAGAGCTGGACTCGCACCGCAGGGGCCTTTTTTTGGCAGCGGGCGGGGCGGGGTTTCCCAGGGCGGCCGCGGAGGCCGGGCTGGGCGAGCGGGGTGGGTAATTACAGCCCCGGGTAGTGGGCAGCCCTGTGGGACGGGAGCAGGTCGGCCTGTGGGAGGCGCCCCGGAGCAGCCTGCTTGGCACTCCCGGCCGGGGGTGGGGTGGGAGGAGAGGGCGCCCCCGCCCCCGCCCCCGCCGCCCCCCCCAAGACCCGTCCCCCACCCCCACCCCCCCGACCGTGGCTGCTCTCCCGGCCTCTGCGCAGCCCCTGGGTCAGAGCGCCGCCCGCGTGCTGGGACGCGCTGGTCTGGTGTACCTTTCCACTTCACCTGGATTAGGTTTCGGAGCTGGGGCCACAGCCCCGCGCCTCCCAATCTACATCTTTTCTTATCTTCTCTGTCTCTCCCTACACCTCTCTCCTTATCTCTCCTTCTTCTTTCACCTCCTTATTCCCTTCTCTCCTCCCCTCCAATCACTCTTGTTCCCCATCAACCTCATTCCTTTACAATCTTTATCTGCACTTGAAATCCTTGGTGTAAATAAATGAGCACACCCACTGCTACCTCACAGAGTGATAATGACAACTTGACAGATGAAGAAACTGAAGCCCAGATAGGTGAAGTTACTTGTTCAAGATCATGAAGCTCATACTGATAACTGGCATGTTTATAGTGCTTTGCACTTCACAGAGTGTCATTTCATATAATACCTGAATCTCCAGACAATCATCTTTAAAAAAAAAAAAACCCTAATAGTTTTATTGAGGTATGATGTTCATACCATAAAATTCACTTAATTTAAATGTACATTCAGTGATTTTTAGTATGTTTACAGATCTGTGCAACCATCATCACAAATAAGTTTTAGAACATTTCTATCACCCCTCCCCCAAATCTGCCCATTTATAGTCACTCCCCATTCCACACCTAGCCCCAGGCAAGCAGTAATCCAAACAATCTTTCTTTTTTCTTTAAATCATTATTCCAGTTTTATAGAGAATGATCTGACACTCAGAGAAGTTAAGTAACTTGTCCAAGACCTCTCAGCTAATAAATAATAAAGTCAGGATTAGAATTTAAGGCTCTTGTACCCCAGTCTAAAGCTCTTTCCACTAAGTGATGATGCCTTCCCTTCACTATTATTTATCACTTTGTTTTTCTTACCCCTCTTTTATATAAACTCTCCATCCCCAACCCACTCTCTTGCCTCTCCTCCCTCATAGAATGCTGAGGGATTTCCCTGAGTACAGCAGTCTCCGTCCCTGGAAATTCTTCCCCCTGGCCAGATCTCCTGGGGAGGTGCCAGGCCAGCTTGAGCTTTGGTGTAGGTTAATGGCCTTTGCCTTCCCTCTTCCCAGGCAGACTTGGGGCGGGCCCCAGGCCCTGTTCCGGCCTCTCTTCCGCCAGCTTGGGTGGAAATGGTGACGGAGCCGATACAGTCCAGGACCGGAAGGGTGGAAGCTGGGAGGGTAAAATTAGTAACTCTATGGCTAAGGCCTTTGGGCCCCACTGCCAGGGTCAGACATTGCTTGGAATGCTGGCTCCTCCCCCGACTTCTTCTCCAAGTCCCTTGGAAGATGGCTGGAAGAGAAAGTGGAGGGGCACCCTGCCTTCCTACATCTCCCTCCCTACCTTCAGTTACACTCTTCTCAACTTCCCCAGAAACATTGTTCAGCAGCAGATGAACCTTAGCAAGTTGGCCAAGGATGGGCATGTAGGCACATATTAGTACACAAAGGTGCTTCCTCAGAGTTTGCAGGTGCCAAAACTGTGAGCCAGGGAGAAAGGGATGGGTGAGGAAGAGTTCAAGTTCTGGCTCTGGAGTCTATCAGTATTTTACCTCTGGTTCTAAGGACCTCAGCTTCCTACAGCACCAAACCAGGTGAAGATCCCCAGAGTCCTATATTCCCAGTGTTAGTCGTCATGGAGGGTTTTTATTTTTTTGCTGACTGTCTGGGGGTAAGATTGCTTTCTGGGGAAGAGAGGGTGCAGGAATCGAGACAAAGAGATGGCAGGAATAGTTGCATTTTTCCCGTGTGTCTCCTTTAAGAAAACATCCTTCTGAGACCCCTGGGAAAAGAGACAAAGGG
The DNA here is from genome assembly GCF_965194805.1 of Balaenoptera borealis. Classification (NCBI taxonomy): domain Eukaryota; kingdom Metazoa; phylum Chordata; class Mammalia; order Artiodactyla; family Balaenopteridae; genus Balaenoptera; species Balaenoptera borealis. The sequence continues at coordinate 98,264,984 of NC_138868.1, forward strand.
AGAAGAAGGAGAGGGAAAGGCTGTGGGAGGGAGCTCCTGCTCAGCCCTGCCACCCACCTGGGGCCCCCTGTCTACCAGTGTCCCTGGAGGGACTTCCTTGGACTTGCTTCTCCCACTAAGGTAGATTTCCCCCACCCGGCTTACGGCTCCAGTTGTGTGAGGGTCCTCAGCTGCCAAGGCCTGAGTCCTGGGTGTCAGAGGCAAGAAAGTACAGCAGTACAGGTTGGGCCCTATAGGACTTTTTGGGCTTCCTGTGTGTGGCAAGGGCCAGGACCGGTGCAGTGTGGCATCCACGCCACAGCTGAAAATGTGGCATCGCCTTCCCCCAGGAAGCTCCTGAGCTGCCTCGACTTCTCCCTCAGCAGGAGCATGCTGGAAACCACTGTGACACGGGCCTGCCCCTGCCCTGAGAACCTTGCTACAGAGCCTACTCCTTGCCCTTTTCTGCCCTGGCCTTCTCACCTCACCTGTTTTCTGCTGTGTCCGCAGGAGCTCTGGAGCCCCAGGACAATGGACACTATCAACAGGAACCAAGTGGGCCCTGGATGCAAGACCCCAGCTACGGTGCAGGTGAGTGTGGTTGGGGGCGGGGCAAGCGGGCTGTTGGTGAGGATGCGCTGACTCCTCTACCTACCTGTGGTCCCAGCCCAAGGATGACAGCGGTACTACCTCTGCTCTTCCCCAGGTCCCAAGCCTATTAACAGCTAAGTCTTTAGCTGAATTAGGTTAATTGGCTCACCCAGAAAATAGCCTTTGAAAGTCAGGAAGTGGTTTGCGGATTGACCCTGAGCTGTATCTCTCTCCTCCATCCAGGCCCTGCCCTCTCTTGTAATTTAGTTTAACAGGGGCAAGCAATGGCCAAGTGGATTGCCGCGGACAGGTCTACAGGGCCAAGTCTTGATCGGTCCCCTCTACCAGTACCCCCTCCTCTTACCAAGCACCTCCCCACTCCCCTTACTTTCTCCTGTTTCTGTCCTAACAGACAAAAGGGGCAGTTACACCAAGACTTGAGATAAATCCAGTGGGACGAGTTAGTGGCCTAGATTCAGATCTAATTACAATTTAGTGGAATACTGCTCTGTGCAAGATTTTGCACTACACCCTCAGAGCCCTTTGGAGAGGGCAGGTGCTGGAGAGAGTGCTGGTGTGACGACGGGGACTAGGGTGGTCAGGTGCCGGCCAGGAGTCTCATGATGCTCATACCCCACCTCCACTACCTGCAGAAAGGACCCTTGGACCTGATCGAAACAGGCAAAGGGCTGAAAGTGCAAACGGACAAACCCCATCTGGTGAGCCTGGGCAGTGGGCGGCTCAGCACGGCCATCACTCTTCTGCCGCTGGAGGAAGGTGAGTCTGGGGGGCATCTAACCTGCCACCCCTCCATCCCCATAGACGTTCCTGCCCTGGGATCCTGGCATGTGCTGGGGCCCTGTTGATACCTGCTGGCAGTGTTCACCTCCCCCAGATGGGAGGCCGTGCCACCCTACCCCACCAGTTTGTTTCCCTTGTCTCTGCTTGCCCAGACTAATCTGGCTCCATGACTGGGATTCAAGATCAGTTTAGAAATCAGGAGGAGAGCACTGAAACAGGAGAGCACACGGCTCCTGGCAACCACTGTGGCCAAGAAGAAAGGGGGCCCCCTCCAGGGCAATGCCTGGCATGGGAGAAGGTGCTGGTGGAGATGGAGAGATGGCAGGGGGGGCAGACCTCCTAGTTAGGCCCTGGCACAGCCCCTTCCACCTTGCAGCTTCTGCCCTTCCTCTCTACTCTCGAGGTTGCACTTGTTGCCTGGGTGATACTACATTCCCCACATTCTCCAAATACCGGTCCCAGGGGCTCTGCCAGGGGGAGGGGCTGTGCCTGAGGAAGCCCGGGGAGAGTTGAACTGAAGAGAGGTGAGTGAGGGAGGGCAAGGGTTGCAGGTGGCAGAAGGGAGGGAGAGAAGAAGGAGGCAGAGAGAGTTTGAGGAAAAGATGGGGGAGAATGGCGAAGGAGAAAAAGGTCTTAGGGAGGGAGCACTGGGGGGACAAAGGGAAGGTCTGCAGAGAAGTCCCCCTTCCCTACTCTATCTGTGGATCCTCTGTGCCCTTCAGGCCTTCATCTCTGGGTCTGAGAAGAGCTTCTACCCCTTACTGTCTCTACCAGGCTCAGGGGCCCCAAAGGGGTGGCCAGTGATTCTCCCTGGAGTGGGAGGTGGCAGTAGATTTCCAGTGTGGCCCTCCTTGCCCCATCTCTGCCAGCTCAGCCTGGACTACCCCTCTGACTCAGTTTGCCTCCTGTCTTCAGGGAGGACAGTGATTGGCTCTGCAGCCAGGGACATCTCGCTGCAGGGTCCAGGCCTGGCTCCAGAGCACTGCTACATCGAGAACCTGCGGGGCACCCTCACCCTCTACCCCTGCGGCAATGCCTGCACTATTGATGGGCTCCTGGTCCGGCAGCCCACCCGACTCACTCAGGGTAAGTTCTGACAGCCCCGAACCTAGGGAGCTGTTTAAAAGCTTGTGCATGACAGGTGCAGGGGAAGCCTGCTGTGGTGGTTGCCATGGTAACCGCCTGAGTGGCCAAGTTGGGGGTGGGGTGCTCAGGTGCATCTGGATCAGGTGCATTTCAAAACCCCTCCAGCATCCAGACTCGTCTTCAACCTGCTTTTCTCTGGTCACCCCCACCCTGCCACCGTGGGGAGAGAAGAGGGCCTGCTTCCTGCTCTCAGAGGGCATGGGGAGTGGTGCAGTGGTCGCTCATGGTTGTTAGGGGAGAGCAGTTGGAGCAGCAGCGAGGGGAAAAATGGCATGGTTCCCTGATGCCAAGAGGGAGTTGTTCTGAAAAGCTGTTGAAGTTGGGGAGCTGTTGAGGACAATGGCGATGGGACAAGGGCAAAATCTGATGGCAAAATCTGAGGACACGCTCACTCCTGTTAAAACACTGTTGACAGTAGCTTTTGGGTCATGAATATGGTTACCACCCTGTTTCCCAAAGCAACAGGCCATTCCGTTGTGTAAGGGAGCTCTAAAAACTGGGCCTCCAGTTACTATGGTGACCAGGCAGGTAAGGGGTTGGCCAGGTAGCACTCTGATAAACCAGGTGTGTTTGCCCTGGACGTCAATGTATACAGTGAAGCACCATATTAGGGGGATGACAAAAGTGGATTTGGGTGGGGGGTAGAGGATGGAGCTTTGGACTTAGCCTGGCTCCAAGTAGGAGGACCCATGTCCTGGCAGTGTTTTCTTGGGACTCTTACCTCTTACTGGCTGGAAGCTCCTTTGCAGTGGAAATCCCACTCACTCCACTGTTTCCCTCTCTCCTTCTCTTCACACCTCTCGGGGTCTCTCCCTTCAGGGCTGACCCAGGAGACCCAACCTTCCTGCCTTTGGGAGTGTCGGGGGGACAACTGACTCCAGGGAGACAGGTCTGCCAGGAGCAGCAGCAAGCAGGCCCTCATCTCCTCCAGGGCTTTTCTGACTCCAGATAAGAGGAGGAACCCCCATAAATTGAGGCTTTGGCTGTGATGCCATCTGGCTCCTGACCGTACTCTTCCATCTCAAAGAGAGCATCTTCCCCAAGATTTGGGTACGTGGAAGGGAGACAGTAGAACAGCAAGGAGAGGCAGAGGCAGAGTTCAAAGAAGGCTGGAGAAAGAGCCCAGCCCCAAATCCCTCACGTTCATGAGCAAGAACTTTCTTCCCCTGTGCGTTGTGAGCAGGGTGGAGGAACCGATGCTCTGGAGGCCTCTCTTGCCCGGTCTTCCCAGGGCAGCATTTAGCTCCCTGAGAAGAGGGAGAGCCTGGGCCAAGATGGAATTCTTAGGCATTTCCTGTGGCCCAAGTGACCCCCAACTCTTGCCCAGCCAAAAGCCCACCCTGCCAACTATGTACCCTCCCACTCTCTCCTGACCCTAAACCCCCTTCCCTTTCACTCCCTTCCACCCCCATAGCTGCCTTGTCTAGGCTCGCCTGTCTCGGGAGCTTGGCAGCCTGGGGAGGGGTAGGCAGAGGCACAAAGGAACGGGTGTTCTTCTCCCCAGCACTACCCCTCCCCTGGGCTCCAGGAGCTGAGGGTTTCCTTGTCTCATCTCTGGAGCAAGGCACCAAGCCCAGCCCTGCCTGGCCCCACTCCGGACATTCTTGGGAGTGCGTTTCCCTGGAAACTGGGTGGCTCGGGGGTGCATGTGCTATCTCTGTGTGTCTGTGTAACTGGAGTGTGTTTATGTATCTCCGGATGTGTTTGTGACTCTGGGCTTGTGTATCTTTGTGTTTGTGTCTTTCCTTGTGTTTATGGATCAGAGTGTTCAAGTTGGGGGCAGGGGTGAACTCAGGACTGCTGGTGACGAAGTGTCCGTGTGTGCGCCTGTGAGGATATGAGAACTCACTGGCCACGTGCCTATCTGTGGGCATATATGCAAGAGGATCATTTTCCCTGTCTTGTTTCCCCGATCCAGCCTTGTAGGGGGGACCCCCCTCTTTGAAAAACAGAGGGCTACCCTAGAAATAACAAGGAGCCCTCTCTGGCTGGGCCGGGCCTTGGATGCATCATTCTGGGCACTGGGCCCAGCCATAGGCAATTGGAGAGGCACACGTCATCACGAGCAGGGTGGCAGTGACAGGCTCTTCCAGCAGGAATATGCCTGGCCAGGGGTGGGGGGAAGCAGGCAGGAAACAGATGCCAACCTTTAGCTAGAGCTATGGACATGGGGGCCAGGAAGATCCTGCTTTCAGTCCTATCCCCGTGTATCCTGGGACATCCCACGCTGCCCTCTCTCTACAGAACAAGAGGTGGAGCTAGGAAGAGGACCAAGGAAATGAGGAGGAATCTCAATCCGTGTCTAGGCTGTCCCACCCCGAGACCACATCGCCAGACCACATGAAAGATCTGGGAGGGGACCAAGTAGGGAAGGGCCCGGAAAGCCATGAGGCTCAGGGACCAGGCTGTCTAGACAGAAGGTCCTCATCCTCTCCCAGCATTCACTGCCAGCCCTTCGTCCAAGTCTCCTTCACTCCCCAGGCGCCCCCTTGGTGGGTAGGGGCTTCTGTGAGGGCCAGCAGGAGAGGGTCCCCGGAATGTGGCTGGCGAGCCAGGATTCCTGAGCGATCCAGCTGCCTCCCTCTGGGATCCAGGACACTGAGCCTCTTCCCCTTCCACCCAGCTCTCAGTTATTCCTTCTGTAAAATGGGAGTGACGCCTCCAACTGTCCTGTTATAAGACTGATAAAGATCTTGACTAATAAAGCTCAAAGGAAGGAGAGAAAAAGCAAATGCTCCTAGCTCCCCACTTCTTTGTGCCTGCCTCCTGCCCCATTTCTCCCTGGCGGTATCCTCTGTGTCCGTCTGGGTCTGTCCAGCTGGCCGTCACAGTTTCCAGACTGATGAATCACATTTCCTGAGGAGATTTTTTTTTAAAACCCTCCCCCTATTTTGCATTTGACCCTATATGGTTTTCCTTTTTCCTTCAGAAGGGGAATAAGCTGTATGTGAGTATGTAAGCACGTGCGCGTGCGCGCACGTGTGCGCGTGCGTGCGTCTGTGTGTAGTATGGCTGGGTGGGTAGGAGTTCAGTGAGGGTGGAAAAATTGTTTGACTATTTCTCTAAGGAGGTTGACTTGATTTCAGAGTCTCTCTGGGGACTGAGTGAAAGGCTATCTGTGCCTGAGTGAGGGTATAACCAAGAGAGGGGCTGGTGCCTGAGGGGTGGTGTGTTTGAGAATAAATGTGTATGAGAGACAGGACGTGTTTAACTGGGGTGTCTGTGTGACTCAGAGTATGCACAGCCGAGTGGTGTCTGTGTGACCGAGCAGGTGTTGGTGTGTACCTGGGAGAGAGTGTGTGGGGCTATGTGAGCTCTGAGCACACAGAAGACATCTGAGAGAACACAGTGTGTCCCTTAAGGTTCTGGTGTCCAGAGGCCAGTCCCTGGAATGAGAGGAACTTTCTGGGGCTCAGGCTGGGTGGTAGGTACTTGCCTGGCCCAGAACCTCAGCCTGGTCCTGGGGGCTCCAGAGGCGGCTGGCACTGTGTTTCCAGATGGGAAGGGTACCTCCTTGGGGTGGGAGAGCTCTTTACGGGGCTAGCACGGTTGTGGTTGGGAGGAGGTGTGTTGGCTTCTGGAGCCCCGGGGAAGTGGGCTGGCTTGGAAGAGGCAGTGCCTTGGTCCAGTGTGGGTCATGGGGCGAGGTGAACTGCTGGGAGGGTGGGGGTTAGGGGGGCAAAGGAGGAGGTGTTTAGGGTGGAGACAGGGGCTGGGCTCAGTGCTGCTCACATTGCACAGAGCACCGCCTTGGCCTGCACTTGTCACGGTGGCAGACTGAGGGCCAGAGCTGGACCCATTGACTTAGCTGGATTCCCAGGAGTTTCACTCTTCTCTCTAATATACGGAGCCATGGACTGTCAGAGCTTAACCTCTGCTGTCATCAAGCCAGCCTCCTGATTCTGTTGATAAGGAACCCAAGGCCAGAGGGTGTGACTGGCCCAAAGTGACCAGCCAGTCAGGGGCTGGGCCGGCCCCCTCCTAAGCCTATGGTGACTTCTCGCCAGAGAGGGGTCTCAGTGAGACCCCAATTCTCCTCACTTCTGCCTCCTGGCTCTTCACTCTCTGGTCTCTGTATCTACCTCTCACCTTTCCTTCTCTCTGTCATCTCCCTGGAACCTTTCCTCCCTGCCCCACTTCTACTCCTGACCCGGGCTCCGGAATTTTGAGCTGTCTCCCTCCCCGCATCCCCGCCCCGCCCTCTCCATCCCGCTCCCCTCTCCTCTCCGCTCCTCTCCTCCATCACTTCCTCTTCCCCTCCTCCTCTCCTTTGTCCCTCCCTCCCTGGCTCCCTTCCCCCGCCGCCAGTGGCCGGCCCGCCCCTCCCCGGGCATTGGTGGCTGCTTGCTGCCTCGCCGCTCGCTGCTCCAAGCCCGGAGCCGGCGGCGCGGGAGGTCGGCCCGCCTCTTCAAAGGCCCGGGGCGGGCCGGGGACCTGGAGGGCCCGAGCTAGCGGGGGCGAGCGGTCCGGAGGTCCGGATTCGGTGGTGAGTCCTCAGCCCCGGGCGGCCGCAGCCCCGGCAGCCGGGCGCGGAGCAGCTCGGGCTGGGAGGGGCGTGGAGGGGGTGGGGAGGCGTGCGAGGAGGGGGATCGGGTCCCTGGCCCCGCTTGGGAGCTTGAGGCCGTGAGGCTCGATCGTGTGTGTGAGCCCTGAACATATCTAAGTGGGGCGCCTGGGCTCGGGGCCACTCCTCAGCGGGGCTGACTTCATTTTCCCCAGCACTAGGCGGTCCCCTCCGTGGGACCTGCCTCTCGACGGGGTTGAGGGGTCCTGGTTAGGATGAGTGGAGCCTGTGTTACGGCTCAGAGGGGTCTCGGCTGGAAGGAGCCAAGGCCCCTCCTCCCATCTTCCCTTCGCCCCAGCCTCCTTTTGGCCAGTTCATTCTATTTGTGTGGCCAGCAGGGCAGTGACTGTCGCTCTGGGTGTGAGGCTGTGTGCCTATATCTGTGTGTCTGTGTGTTTCTGAGTGTGTATGTGTGTGAGCCGGGATGAGAGTGTGTGTGCGTGTGGTGTTCCCCCCCCCCCCCCCCGCATCTCTCAGAGATAGGATCCACGCTCTCCTTTGCCCTGTTTGTTTTTTTCCCTCCAGATGTGCAGCTCCTCCACCCACCTGCACACAGCTGGGCCCTGAGCCCCTTTGGGGACGAGGGGCACAAACACAGCTCTGCCTGGATGAGAAGGGGTTCTTGGGTTTCGTGAGTGGGCTGACCTTTGGAGGGGTGGGGCAGGAGTGGGCAGAGAGGAGATTTCTTCGCAGAAGTAGGCTTGCCAGGCGTCTGGGGGCATGGGACCAGAGCTGGGGCCATGCCTGGGGCCCCTGAGTGCAAATAGAAAGTTAATTTGAGCAGGAGCTGAGCTGCAATCAGTCCCGCTGCCCTCCTGCCCGCTCTATTAATACAGATCCAGCTCTGCTGCCTGGCATCACCTATTTATAGCCCCAGAGGCAGCATAGCCACACCCCTTGTATAGAGGAGGGTGAGGGGCAGAGAAAGGGGCAGGGAACTCACAGCTATAGGGGCCAGGGCCGGGGGTCCGTAGGTGCCCACAGCCTCCTTGGGTGGGCCTGGCACTGATGGGCTGGAACCCACCCAGACTGCCCACCTCCTTCCCAGTCTGGACTATGTGGTCAGGCTTCTGATCTGCCCCGCCCCCCCTCCCTGCCTGCCCCCCATCAACCTAGGGTTGAGTGGGTCTGTCTAGACCCTGCAAACTCATCATTAATTAGCTTGTTAAATGGCTGAGAGGAGGGGGAGGGGAATGTCAGGGTTCTTTCTGAAACAGCTGTGGTTGTAATTAGGTGGACAGTGTGGCTGGCTATTATTTATTCCGGTTATGAGTACTCTGTGATCAGCTCCTCTGATTGGTGGCTTGGCAGGGAAGGCTCCCTCCTTTCCTAACCACCCATCAGCCTTTAGAATTGTTGGTGCCTGCCTCGGAGGGCCTGTGGGTTTGCCGAAGAAGCGGGTGGTTTTGTCTACTATGTTGTCTGCTATGGGCTTCTCAGCCTGCTAGCCCCCCATCCGTGGCAATGCCCAGGGCCCCCGCAACAGGCTCCTGAGCTCCTCAGTGGGCGGCCAAGGTACCCACGTGGCCTGGGATGCCCCATGCCCTTGTGGCCTGCCTGAGCTGAACTGTCTCAGCGTCCAGGAATGTAGACTTCCCTGCCAGTCTTAGCTCAGACTGGCATGAAGCTTGGGGTGCCAAGTGGCACCAGATTGGGTAGCGAGGAGCCTGGGGCCAGGGGCCAAGGGCATGGACAAATTGGAAGAGTGGGTGGTAGAGACCACCAGGTCTCTGGCTTCTCCCAACAGAGCATCTTGTGCAGAAGCCCTCTAGCACCTGGAGTGGCCGGGAGGAGGAGTTCTGCCAGACAGGCTTAGGCGCGGTGGGCACACCTGTCGCCGTGCACACTCCCGGTGCCCCTGGCTACATTTTCTGGCTCCCACATGCCCTCCCCCCTCCATGCGCTCACACTTCCTGGGCAGGACTGAGCTTGTGTCTACTGCCTGGGAATGTGCTTGGTTGAGGCTGGGCCCACTGGCCTAGGCTTGGCTGCATTCCAGGGGAGACCAAGGAGCAGGACGATGTCAGGCCAGAGAGTGCTTTGACAGAGAGAAAGAGGGTAGCAGTGGCTCCGGACTGTCAGAAAGGGTGGCAGCTCTCTTAAGGAGGCAGCTCTCTTAAGGAAGCGAATTCTGGTCCCCGCAGGGGCATCTTGACTGATCCATGGTGTTTCCCTGTCCCCTATCTCAGAGCTTTTTTGTGATCCTGGAAGTTGCTGCCTCTCAAACTGACCCTTCCACCCAAGTGGCAGATAGATGGATCATGATGGGAGGCACGTGGGTGTCTGTGTTCTCTGGAGAGCCTTCTCCACTTACAGAGCACTGGCATACACTGTCTTTCTAACTCTGCAAGGTCAGTGGTTTTGTCCTCATTTTTCTGATGAGAGAACTAGACTCAAGGAGGTGAAGTGACTCTACCTGAAGATCTCACAGGTAGTATGAAGAAAATTTAGGACTAGGACTTACAAACCAGAGCTCTTTGCCCTCGGCCCTGTGCTGTGGAGCTGGGCTGGGGCCTCCGGCCCGGGGGGAGTCAGGTGTGGACCAAGTGGACGCCGTTGAACGCAGGTGGGGAAGACTCTTTGGAGCCGGGGGTGAGCCTGCTGGTGCTGCGGGGTGAGGGCTGCCTCAGCTCTGCCTGCCCTTCCTAGCGTTTGGTTTCTCTGCAGGCTGCATGTTGTGCCTGGGTCAGTCCACCTTCCTCCGCTTTAACCACCCGGCTGAAGCCAAGTGGATGAAGAGCATGATTCCGGCAGGGGGCCGGGCCCCTGGACCCCCCTACAGTCCTGGCCCGGGTAGGTACCCACTTGGGGCACGTGGCTAGTTTGGTGGCACCCCGTGGACAGTCCTCCTCCTTGCCCACTCCAGCCGCACTTGTAGCGTCAGGGCAGGACAATACCCGTGACCTGGGCTTGCTGCCACCTGCCGTGGGCCACTGGAAGAGATCCAAGGAGTGCTGCTTGGCTGGAATTGGGGAATCATGTGCCTGAGGGATGGGGGGCTCTGCCGGCCTGTGTCCCACTGCCCTGGAAGGTGCCACCTCGGTGTCTGGGACCCTGACCCTCTTATGTCACTACCAGGGAGCCTCACCCTTGAGGGTGGCCTGTGGGGGCAGAAGGAAGCATCCAACTGAGCTGCTGTAAGCTCTGGGGTGGGGAGGGGGGTCCCACTTGCTTGTGATCATGTCTTTGGGCCCTGCCCCACCCCCAGGCCATGCCATGCCAGCTGATGACTCAGTGGAGCAGCTGCAGTTTGTGTGTGAATTATTGATCCCCAGAGGAGAGTTGGTGATTGTCCCAAGGAGCCAGCACAGCCCCCCTCAGCCCAGCTGCCTAGGGGGCCGGGTGCAGATCAGGAGGCTGCCTATAGGCCTGCCACCCCAGACTTTGCACGGGTATTCAGATGGCTGTGGGATGACAGGTGTCAACGTGCTACTGGGACAGGTGGACATGTGTGTCAGGTACACCTAGCGGGGTGGCATCAGTGGCTTCAATGGATCATCTGGGGATCTGAGGAAAGATGGGTGGTCCCTGGGATCACCAGTATCCACGGCAACCCCTCTGCCTTTGGTCCCACACAGTCCCCATAATTTTGGACCCAGACTCAGTCTTGCAAAGTCTTTTTACTTCTTCTCCTTTCTAGGCCCTTGGAGGCTCAGAAGCTTGGGTTCCCAGTCCACTCCCTGGGTAGCTTTACCCTGCTCCCACCCTGGCCTTGTCATGCCACTCCCTCAGCTGTTTGGGGCAGTGGTTTCAGAGACTCCTGGTTGGTTGACAAGGGCTGGGGCAGGGCAAAGGCAGGCTCTTGCTGGCATGGCTTAATGGGCTAATTGGAGGCACTGAGCTGCACCTAGTTGCTGCCCAGCCTGGCTTCCAGGAACTGGCCTTTAGGGCCAGGCCCCTCCCTTGCCTCTGACTGGATAAAGTGGTGCTGCACACACCCCTTGGCCAGCCCCGGAGGCTTTGTGTGTGTGTTTCCTGGGTCTCGGCTGCTGTGTTGGGAGGCCCTTATGTCCTATTAGACTGGGATCCCCCCCCGGAACTTCTGGCCCGCTCCCCAGCATGCCTCCATGCCCTTTGCAGAACGTCCACCTGCCCTTCCTGAAGTAGAGCTTGAGGAGGCTGAGGAGACCAAGGCAGGGAGGAACGTAGTCTTAGGGTGAGTAGGCAACAACGAGGCCTAGAAGTGCCTGGCCCTGTTGCCAACTCTGTCCTAAGTCATAAAATGTTAGAGCCAGGAGAGCCCTCCTCCTTTACAGAAGGCAAAACCAAGGGCAAGTGACTTGGGGCGGTTGCACAGCAGGTTAGTGGCGGAGCTGGCACTGGGACCCAGATCTCCTGGCTGCTTCTCCAGAGCCTTTCCAGCCCTATTCTGCTGGCGGGACATGGCGAGTGCTCGCTCTTGTGCGTATGCAGCTCCCTAGGGCCTAGGAGATGAAGACCAGGTCCTGAGGCCTCTTTGCGTTTTCCTTCAGCAGAATCAGAAAGCTTGGTGAACGGGAACCACACCCCACAGCCCGCAACCCAGGGACCCTCAGCCTGTGGCAGCCACAGTTCCCTGGTGAGCTCTATTGAGAAGGACCTGCAGGAGATCATGGACTCACTGGTGCTCGAGGAGCCTGGAGCTGCTGGCAAGAAGCCTGCCGCCACTTCCCCACTGTCACCGATGGCCAATGGTGGCCGCTACCTGCTGTCCCCCCCGACCAGCCCCGGCGCCATGTCCGTGGGCTCCAGCTATGAGAACACCTCTCCAGCCTTCTCTCCGCTCTCCTCACCAGCCAGCAGTGGAAGCTGTGCCAGCCACTCCCCCAGTGGGCAGGAGCCAGCACCTTCCATGCCCCCCCTGGTGCCTGCCCGGTCCTCTAGCTACCATTTGGCCCTGCAGCCCTCACAGTCCCGACCCAGTGGTGCTCGCCCCTCTGAGAGCCCCCGGCTGGGCAGGAAGGGGGGTCACGAGAGGCCGCCCAGCCCCGGCCTCCGAGGTCTGCGGACAGACAGCCCTGCAGCCACTGTCTTGGCAGTGGCCTGCAGAGCCACCGAGAGCCCCCGGCCGGCGGGGCAGTTGCCCCTGGTGGCGATTGGCCTGAGTGAATACCCGGCTTCCGGTGCCCGTGGCCAACCCACCAGCGTTCCTGGCAGCCCCAAGTTCCAGCCACCGGTCCCTGCTCCTCGAAGCAAGATTGGCACGCTCCAGGACCGCCCTCCCAGCCCTTTCCGGGAGCTGCCAGGCGCTGAGCGGGTGTTGACAACCAGCCCCTCGCGCCAGCTGGTGGGCCGAACATTTTCAGATGGGTCCGCTACCCGCACCCTGCAGCCTCCCGAGAGTCCCCGCCTAGGCCGGCGGGGCCTGGACAGTATGAGAGAACTGCCTCCCTTGAGCCCATCTCTGTCCCGAAGGGCTCTCTCCCCCATGCCCGCCCGGACCACCCCAGATCCCAAACTAACCAGGGAAGTGGCAGAGAGTCCCCGACCCCGGCGCTGGGCAGCCCATGGGGCTTCACCAGAGGACTTCTCTGTGACGCTGGGGGCACGGGGCCGTAGGACACGGAGCCCCTCACCCACACTCGGGGAGTCCCTGGCACCCCGCAAGGGCAGCTTCAGTGGCAGGCTGAGCCCGGCTTATAGTCTGGGCTCTTTGACTGGGGCTTCACCCCGCCAGAGCCCCCGTGCCCAGAGGAAGCTCTCCAGCGGGGACTTGCGAGTGCCTGTCACTCGGGAGCGGAAAAATAGCATCACAGAGATCAGTGACAATGAGGATGACCTCCTGGAGTACCACCGGCGGCAGCGCCAAGAGCGGCTTCGGGAGCAGGAGATGGAGAGGCTGGTGAGCGGATGCCAGGGAGGCTGCTGGCATCATGACAGGGGCTCTGCCAGGGTGTGGGCGGGCCAGCTGGCAGGGAGGGAGGGGCCCGTGGACAGGGCCTGGGCTTCCCAAGCTTCTCCACTTCCGGGATACACCGTAGTGACCAGTATCTCAAGGCTCTGGTGCCCTGAACAAGAACTTTCTTTGAAGTCTCTAAGGCCTTATTTCAAATTCATGCTCACTTTGCATTTATTCTATAACACAATGTTTGTTTTCATGTATAAAAGAAGTTTCACATTATGTATCTGAATACAATGAAGCTCTAGGAAAACTCACCACATTTACGATGAAGCTTTGTATGTCTCAGTTTGAGAAGCAGGTCTTAATGATTAGAAGGCTGAAGCCCAGAGAGGGGAATGGGTTTGTGCAAGGTCACACAGCAAGTTCTGGCAGAGCTGGAATTGGAACCCACGTCTCCTGTCTTTCCAAGGCTTATTCTTTAGAAAAGCCTCTGGTCCTCCTTTCTTGCTTCTCTTTGGCCTCTATAAATGGGTGGGAGCTGCTCATCCTGGCCCATGCTGGATCGTCTGGAAATGGGGGTGGCAGGGGAGAAGAAGAGAACAGGATGGGCGGCCCCTGGCTGATCCAGGTCAGTCTGTGTGATAGTAATTATGTGTGCTGGTGTGTGTGTGTGCATGTGCACACGTGTGGGTGCCTTTGGGGGCTGGGTGTGGTTCTGGGCAGCTGTCCTGGAGATGGCATCTGAGCTGGGTGGGGGCTGGGATTCCCCAGATAGAGCAGGGAGCTTGAGGGGCTCTGGCTGGTGTGTCCACGCTGGAGCACATGCACAGGAAAATAGATTCTGCCCTCTTTCCCTTGCGAGCAGAAGAACGGGGTTCCTGGGGGCCCAGGGACACTGGGATTGGTTTGAGGAGGAGAATCAGAACTGAGGAGGTTTGCCTGGAGCCCTTTCAGGAGCGGTTGGGACAGCTTTGGGTGAGGTGAGGGTGTGGGACTGCGTGTCTGTGTTGGGTCCGGGAGGGATGAGGCAGGACCCCCAGTCTTCTAAGTTACTATATCTTCTGTTTTTGCCTGGCCTAGACAAGAGTGCTTGCCCGCCGCCGGGGTCCCATCCTGGAGAGGGGGCAGTGAACCTGGCACGGGCAGAGTGATGGGGCCAGCCTCCCTCAACTCCATTCAGCCTTCCTGACCCCTCCCCCGCCCCGCCCCACGTGCCTCCCCAGCCCTTACCTGCCCCACCTGCCACTTTAAATCTTGGAGGCTGCCTGCCCTGCCCCTCCCACCTCCACCGGGCTGCTTATCTGGGTCCTGGGGCAGGGGCGGGTGCACTGGCCCAGCCTCCTGGGTGCTGAGACTCTGTTCCTGGTTTTCTCACTATGGAACTGGGTAAGCAGCAGGAAGGAAGCTGGGTAAGTGTCTGGGGGGTCCTGGCCAAACTGGTGAGAGACACCAGAGGTTGAGGGACCCCAGAGAGAGACTGGGGGAAGCTCCAACTCTGGAGTGCTGTGAGTGGGAGAGGGGGCACAGACCCGGAGCACGCCTCTACTATCCCTCCTTCACCTTCTTAGGCCCCTGGGAGGTATCTGGGTGGGCTGTGTGGGGAGGGGGCGGATGCAACAGCCGGGCCACGGAGCACTGACACCTGGGCCCAGGCATTCAAGTGCTGGCAGCAGCCCGCCCTGCTGGGAAGGAGCCGAGGGCTGCCAGAGGGTGAGTGGAGCTGAGATGGGCATGAGGAGGGCTGTGGCCCAGGCCTCTCGGGCAGGGTGTATACACGCTAAGCACATCTTTGTGTGAACCTGTGTCAGGTCCCTGTGGGCCCCTGGGTCTGTGTTCCGGCCCTACCCGTGTCGGTGCCCACCTGTCTGTGTGCTAGACTGTGTTTATCCGTGTGTGTGCCAGTGTGCGTTTGTGCATGTCAGGACTGGTGTGTTTGTGTGTAGCTGCCTGTTAATACAGGCCCGGGGTACATGTTGTGTCCTCATGTGTCAGTACTGATATGTGGCGGCGTCTCTGTGGGCCCCGGTGTCTTTGGGTCTACGTGTATCCGTGTCAGCATGAACACCTGCGTGTTTATCTGTGTCTCATTGTGTTCTTTACTCTGCTTACCAGCGTGTGTTTCCCTGTGTGTTCAAGAGGAAGCCCACCCTGGTACAGAATGAGAAGGGAGAGGAAACAGGAAGACGGGAGGGGCTGGCCACGTGGGCAGGTGGCACGACAGCCTGGTTCCTCCTGCCCGCCGCTGGGGCACCCACCCTCCTTCCCTCTGCCTCCCCAGACCTTGGGCTCTGGGCTCTCCTGACTTGATCCTGACCCCGAGCCCCTAGAGTCCTAGTCCTCTCTCCTGACGGGACACCGTGCCTGGCTCTAGCCCTCCTGGGACCCAGCCTCCTCCCCTTACGCCCTGCTCTGTCCACCCTCCCCAGGAACGCCAGCGCCTGGAGACCATCCTGAACTTATGTGCCGAGTACAGCCGGGCCGACGGGGGACCTGAGGCCGGGGAGCTGCCCAGCATTGGGGAGGCCGCCGCAGTCTTGGCTCTGGCCGGCCGGAGGCCCTCACGAGGCCTTGCGGGGGGCACTGGGGCCTTTGGGCGGAGCAACGAGGAGCCTGGAGGTGCCACCCAACGCCTGTGGGAGACTGTGGAGCGCTCGGACGAGGAGAATCTCAAGGAGGAGTGCAGTAGCACTGAGAGCACCCAGCAGGAGGTGGGACCCAGCAGGAGGTGGGACCCAGCAGGAGGTGGGACCCAGCAGGAGGTGGGACGAGGGGTGGCCTGCTGGAGGCCGAGGAGGCACGCGTGTGTGGTGGATGCCAAGGCCCAGTGAGGGGGAAGTATATGAAGTTTGGGACGACATCAGGGTGTAGAAATGAGTAGGTGGGACTCCCCTGGCAGTCCACTGGTTAAGACTCCGCGCAGGGGGTGTGGGTTCGTTCGACGATCCCTGCTCCGGGAACTAAGATCCCCCCATATCCAGTAGCGGGGCCAAAAAAAAAAAAGAGGAGGCAAGGAAGAGGGGGAGGTGTTGATGAGTTTCCCAAGCTATAAATACGCTTTATGACCTGGCTTTCCTGGGAACCCCACCCAGGCCTGGCACTCAGCGGCGAGTCTGTTACTTTTAGCCAAGCTGTACCGCTCCCCTTGCAGGGAGGGGAACTTCCTCCTATCTCAGTCCAGCTGCTCCGAGCACCCCCCTGAGGAATGGGGATCCATTTTCTTAGTCTCATCCTGGAAGGCTCTAGGCTTCCCTAGCTGATGGCTCCCCTCCCCTCCAGCACGAAGATGCACCTAGCGCCAAGCTCCAGGGAGAGGTGCTGGCCCTGGAAGAGGAGCGGGCTCAGGTGCTGGGGCGAGTGGAGCAGCTCAAAGTGCGGGTGAAGGAGCTGGAGCAGCAGCTGCAGGAGTCGGCGCGGGAGGTGAGAGCGAGGGCCCTGGCTGGACTCCTCCCCAGGCACGGTGACGGCCCCGGAGCGGCCTGAGCCCAGCTGCCTTGAGTGGCCTTGACATGGACCCTGCTGTTGCCTCCAGGCTGAGATGGAGCGGGCACTGCTGCAGGGGGAGAGGGAAGCAGAGCGCGCGCTGCTGCAGAAGGAGCAGAACGCGCTGGACCAGCTGCAGGAGAAGCTGCTGACCTTGGAGACGGGCATCCAAAAGGAGAGGGACAAGGTAACCCACACCAGGCCTGGCTCAGTGCTGGGCGCCTGTGGCCTGGGAGAAGAGGAGAGATGCCTTCTCTGGGGCCCCTAACCTCTTACCTCATCGTTCATCCTGCAGACCGGCTGGTCTCTGGGCCCCTCCAGGGGCAGGGGGCCTTATTCTCCGTGGAAAGTACCAGCTTGGAGGGCGCTGCCAGGGTCTGGGCTGGTGTCTGGGGTCTCCTCTGCCTGGGTCTCTGTTCTACATCTGGGTGCCTGCCATTCTGGGCCCTTCGTGCCCCTTCTAGGAAGTGCCGAAGCCCCTTCTTGGGCGGTGAGCACAGCCCAAGGCACTGGTGCTGGGGAGTGATTCAGGTGTGGGTGTCTGCATCTGGAGGACATCCCCCGCCAAGCATGGCTCCGGTGCTCAGGATGTGGTCTTTGGGAGATGGCCCTCAGGTCTTTGCTTCCCCTGAGCCTTCAGGATCTGCAGCCTCCCATCCCAGATGGTCCCAGCTCCTGCCCCTGACCCTTTCAGATTTCGTGCCAGCCTGCTGGGGCCGCTCCATCCCACAGGGGCCGTGTCAGCCACGCCCAAGATGTCCAACAACGTGCCAAAAGCTCCGAAGTGGAGAGGGGCCACCTATTTCTGGACTTGACAGTATTTTTCCAAGAATTAATTTTCCTTCTGGATTTTTTGAGAGTGTCTTCCTCCTGCCCCTCAGTTTTGAAGCTCTTAAAAATTCTTTGACCCTCCCACCTTTTTTTTTGGAGCTTTGGCTCTGGCCCCCAAAACCACACTCCCAAATTCTGTGCCAAATTAACTCCACGCTTACCAACCAGGCCTGCACTAACGCCCCCTCTAATCACTGTCCTGGGCTCTCTGCATGTCCCTAACTGCCAGTGCCTCCCAGGCAAGGCTGAGCCGTGCCTGCTTTTGCACTAACTCCATGGGCACCCCTGTGCCCTTGGCCCCTCCCCTCTAATGTTGCCTCCTTCCATTCTTGGTGTGGGACCCCAGGGTTTTGATCAGAAAGGAGTGGGCAGGGGGCACAGCTCAACTTTACTCAGTGGGGCATTGGCAGGAGGGGTACAAAATTGGGGGAAATGCTTGGCTGAGGAGCCTCTCGGCCCAAAGAGCTCCTCTCATTTGGAAAAGCCAGGGTGCGGCCTCCACAGACCGTTGGCAGTTTCCTGCACAGAGGAGAGGGGGGCTGTCCTCCAGCCATCACCTGTCTTCCCTCCTGAGCGGAGGGATGAGGAGGTCCAGTGGTAGTGGCATGGCCCGGGGAGGGCATGGACAGGGGCTCTCTGCCACACAGTGGCTACCCTTCCTAGCTTTCCTCTGGGGCGTCCCGATTTCAGATACTCCATCCAGAGGGTGGGAAGGGGTAGGTCTCTCCCCACTCCCACCCCTGATCCATTCAGAACATAGGGTATTGCAAAGGCTGAGTCCAAGCATGGGGAAGTGCTTGGACCTCAGAAACTGGCCTGATCAGGCCCTCCTCTCCTGGATGAGGATGGGGGCGTGGGGTGGAGGGCGGATAGAGGCAGGGTTCAGCGCAAGGACTCCAGGGTGAAGCTCAGCATTTCAGCAGGAACCTGTCTAACCTCATTTCTCATTGACCTGGCATTGCCTGGAGGCATGAACTTTGCCTTCTCTCTGGGCCCAGTTATTTGAGGTGGAGGTGGCGATGGTGGTGGCCGCGCGGTGGTGGTGGCAGTGGGGAAGGTTCCCTCAGCTTCCCTCCCCAGCGCCCGGCCCATGGCCCCATCCTGGCTCTGGAATCAGTACTCACACTTTCTCCTCTGCCTGTCCTTCGGAGGGGTGACTCACCAGCTCCTCCCTGCATCCCCCCTTCCCACCCTCAGAGGTGTCATCTCGACCCAGACAGAGCCATCCACCTCCTCTCTGTACCCACTCCTGGGGCTCCTATTACCATGGCAACGGGCCGAACTAATTGCAACCCTCATCCTCCTGAAGTTCAGCCTGCAGTGCCAGCACCCCACCCCCACCCTGGGCAGGAGGTGGGGAGGCCAAGGGGGTTGGGTTGGGGTCCCCTCCACTGCACTGCTGTAGCTTTAACATCCTCGGCTCCCAATTCACACCCAACCCCTGGATTTAATCCCCACCAACTCTACCCTTTTCCCAGGGTTAAATTTTGGTCTCTGGGAAGCGGAAGAGGGGGAGGAACAGCAGCTAGAGGCTCCGTGTTTGTGATGTGGAACCAGCTTTGGCTTTGACTGGTTTGGAGAGAAAACAGAGGGCCTATTCCTAGGACTTGCCCAAACCTTTCTAGTTCAAGGGACTCCAAGAGACCAACATTTCTGCCTGGGACCCACACCCCTGCCTGTGACACCATCGCCTGCACCTCCAGTCCTGTCTCACACCCCAGCTCTTTGCCTTTCCCACTCTGCACCTCTTCCTCCTTATTTCCCTTTCTCCTGTTTGCTCTCTCCTCTCCTGGTTAAACTCCTTTCGTTCCCCGCCTTCTTTCTCTTCTCCCCGCACCCCACCCCCCTTCCCTGCGCCCCGCCCCGCGCCGCCGCTGCCCCGGGCCGGAGTTGAGGAGTGTGTGTTCTGTTTCTCCCCTGTGCCCGCCCCCTCCCCCTCCCCCTCCGGCGACCAGGAGAGGGCGGAGCTGGCCGCGGGACGGAGGCACCTGGAGGCCCGCCAGGCGCTCTACGCCGAGCTCCAGACGCAGCTCGATAACTGCCCCGAGTCAGTGCGGGAACAGTTACAGGAGCAGCTGAGAAGGGTCAGTTTCACCAGCCCCCGCCCCCTCCCCGCCCCCGAGGGCCGCCCGCCCGGAAGAGAGGAGCGGTGGGCCGGGACCGCCTGGGCCCTGCAGTACCTGCCGGACGCCAGGGTCCGTGTTGTGGCTTGGAGGGGACGGGGAAGGATTGGGGGGGATGGAGGTTTTCCTTTCTGCTACTGCAGGCAGCGATGCCCGGCAAAGGGGCAGAGCCGAGCGGAGGAAAGGGGGCGGGGTGGGGGCAGGTCCCTTCCTCCGTTTCCCCGGGTCCAGCCCCCAGAACTCTCACCTCTGTGACCTGGCCTTCCAGGCGCAGAGCGGTATCGTGAGCACCACCCGATCCCCTTTGTCACTGTCGTTCAAGGAGGCAGAAGCCCTGGAGACTGAGACAAAGCTCTTTGAAGACTTGGAGTTCCAGCAGCTGGAGCGGGAGAGCCGCGTGGAGGAGGAGCGCGAGCTGGCTGGCCAAGGGCTGCTCCGGAGCAAGGCCGAGCTGCTGCGTAGCATCGCCAAGAGGAAGGTGCGCCCCCCCGGCCCCCATCCCTGCCGCGAGGCCCGCAGTGCCGGCTAGACTTCACCTTGCTGAGCCTCGGTTTCCTCATCTGTAAAACAAGAACAATAACAGGCTGTTGTGAGCGTTAAAGGAGATGCTGTATGTGAAGACAGCATAGGACATGATCATAGTAAGCACTCAGCGAACAATAGCTATTGTTATTAAGCTCTGACTTCCCCCAGTCCTCCAGTGGAAAGTGGATTGGGCTCACATTCAGAGCTGGGCCCTGGCTGGGCAGGGAAGGGAGAAATGGAGATGGAGGAGGGGGCTGAAGGGGAGACTTGCTCCTGCCCTTGTAGAGCTCTCTGATGGAAGTGCTGGGACACATACAAAGACCTGAGATCTGGATATTAGAGCCTGCCAGGGGTACTAGAAAGGCGTCACCTGGGTTCCAGCCTTGGCTCAGCCCTGGCTCAGCTGAGCCGTAAAACAAGGGGATTTGGTATCGCATCCTGGCTGGTTCTGGAGCTCCAGATGCTGTGATGTTTCCTCCTGATCTCAGCCAGACCAGGACAGGGTATTGGGGCGGGGATGTAAAGTTGAGAGGAGGCTTGTGTTAAGCCAGAGTTAGGAAGATGTGGGTGAGGAGAAGGGGAGGAGCCAGGCGGCCCACACACCTG
Organism: Balaenoptera borealis; assembly: GCF_965194805.1. Classification (NCBI taxonomy): domain Eukaryota; kingdom Metazoa; phylum Chordata; class Mammalia; order Artiodactyla; family Balaenopteridae; genus Balaenoptera; species Balaenoptera borealis. The sequence continues at coordinate 98,285,451 of NC_138868.1, forward strand.
TGGCTGAGACTTGCGTGTTCGTGCACACATATGCATGCATGTGCACTTTGCCAGGCTGGAGTGAGTGGGTGGGAGGTGAGGGCAGTGAGATTGGGGAGGGGCGTCAAAAAGTGGGGCTTGATGGCTAGCCTGAGTTTGGTGGTAAGTGGGAAGCCACTGGACTTCCCCCTGAGTCCAGATCCCTTGCTTCTCTCCCTGAGCTGCTCTGCCTTACAAATGCATCTACCTATCAGTGAAATAGGCATAAAGGCATCTGCCTCGTAAGAGAGTTAAATGAGGTAACACATGCAAAGCATTTAGTAGAGTTCTTGGGTCCTGACAGGTTCTCAGTAAATTGCAGATCTTGTTGTGAGGATTACCACCTGGTCTGCTTCAGGCTGCTTGGGCTGACCCCAGATTTAGTACAGCTCCCTTCTTCCCTTCTCTCCTATGTCTTGCTGTTAATGGTGACAGTTTAAGGCCTCCTCTTTCGGGAAGCCCTCCTTGGCTAAACCCAGCCCATTTTCCCGAGCCCCTCTCCTTCTCTCTCACTTATTATCTTTTCATTTCCTTTTAGCACATGATTGTTGAGCCAGGCATTGCGCTAAGCCCTACTGGGGATGTGGAGACAAAAAAGACACTGGCCCGGCCCTTGGATCGGACAGCTTGGGCGGGGTGGTGGTGATGGAGACATATATTCACAAGTAACAGCAATACAAGGCAAATGGTGATATGGAATAATTTGAGCACAGAGCAAGGAGCAAAGGAATTGAGTGGTGATCAAGGAAGATGTTGGAGAGAAGATAGCATTGGGTCTGGTCTTGGAGGATAAATAAACTCTTGATGGGTGGAGAAGACAGGACAGCATTCCTGGCAAAGAGAACCGTATAAGAAAGGCCTGGGAGTGTACACCTGCACCGCTGACGTTACAATAGGGCCGAGCTGAGCGCCGCTGACGTTACAATAGGGCCGAGCTGAGCGCACGCCGCCGAGGGCTCAGGGTAGGAGGGAGTGTGGAAAGTGGAGGCCCAGTTCCAGGAGCCCTTGAGTGCTGGCTGAGGGGTTTGTGCTTTATCCTGTGAGTAATGAGGAGTTGCTGAAAAATTTTGAGAAGAGGAGTGATTACCCTTACTCGTGGATTAAAAAAAAATTATTCAAGTAATATACATTCTAAAAAGATTAGAAAATTCAGACAAGCAAGCAAACAAAAACAAACCTCAAAGGCCATTTTAGGAAGCTATCTGTGGCAGTGTAGGGGTGGATCAGAAAGTTGAGAGAGTGGAAGCAGGAGGCTGGTGAAGAAGTCCAGACCAGGAAACAGAGGGCCTGGGTTGGGGTGGTGACAGTGGGATGGAAGCACGGGGGCAGGTGGAGAACGTGTCAGCATCTCTGGGATTCCGGACACGTTGACTGGGGCGGGCAGGGAGAGAGATTTGGGAACTTGAGTTCTGGCTGGTGTGCCTGGTGGCATGGGGTCACTGGTCGAGGGAGGGGTGAGGGAGCCGACCACAGCAGCCTGCGTTTTCCTTGGGTGAGACAAGGCCGAACAGAAGGACTAGTTGATTCCCTTCACCCAAGCCCAGGATCTCTGGGCAGCAGAGACGGCCAAGCCTCACCTCGGGCTCAGCCCTGTCTCCCCAGGGTCTGACCCACTACCCCCATCTCCTCCAGGAGCACCTGGTGGTCCTGGACAGTCAGGCTGGGCAGATCCGGTCCCAGGCTGTGCAAGAGTCGGAACGCCTAGCCCGGGATAAGAATGCCTCCCTGCAGCTGCTGCAGAAGGTAGCCCCAGTCAGGTTGGGCGGGGGATGAGGGCTGGCGAGGGGCTGGGGGAGTGGGAGGTGAGTGCAGAAGGGCTGGGGTGGAGACTGGCCAGCCAGGTGGGATCCCCCTTTACTTGGGGCCCCTTGCCCCACTCCCACTCCTTTCTGATTCTGCCGCTTTGGGCTTGCAGGAGAAGGAGAAACTGGCTATGTTGGAAAGAAGATACCACTCGCTCACAGGGGGCAGGGCTTTCCCGAAGACTACGTCGACTCTCAAAGAGGTAACGTGGTTGGTTTGGGCCCCAGCCTCAGGCCCAAGGGGTCTCCTGGGAGGCTCTGGAGGAACACATGGTGCCTTCACCCCAACAGCTGAGGTTGAATATGGGGGCATTTTCCCGAACTGGAGAAATTTGAGTAGGAATGGCTCTGAGGTCTGGGATTGGATCTTCTATGGCTACCGGCTGCTGCTTTTCAGCTGCCTTTCTGGCCCCCAGGAGCCCACTGATCTTACCATTTCGGGAGACTGAACACATCTGGGGGATTCAGGAGGCACGGGTGGGGAGGATGGCAGCTCAGAGGTTTGGTGAGGGCCAGGGCTGGGTGGACTCAGCTCAAGGGGCAGCATAGGGATCTAGGGGTCCTGATCTTGGAGCTCCCTGGGCTTCTGTCTGGAACTAGGCTACAGGCTCAGAAGTGGGCATTGGGGCTCGTTCTTTCCTGAGTCTTTGCATGCCTGGTGTGTGAGGCTCAACCAGGACGTGCCGAGTTTCCTGCCTCATTGCGCAAACAATTTGGGCCTGGGGTGGGGTGGCTGGGCTGAGTGTGAGGGGTGAGGCCCCTCACACGTACCCTCTCTGTAGGCTGAACTGCTCATCTCCGAGTCCTCAGAGGTGGGGCTGGGGATGGCGGCTCTGGGTCCCTTCCCAGGGTCTTCTCAGGCTGGGGCCTCCTCTGGTCCCTTAACCCCACCTGCTTCCACTCAGCTCTGCCCCAAAGCGCAAGAGGTAATCACAGCTAACTGCCTGCTCTGCTGTACTCACTGCCTGTCTGCCTGCTTGCTGAGCTTCTGCGCTCAGCTCCTCCCAATGGCCCAGCTGAAGGGCGCGTGGCAGTAATCCTTTGTCTGGCCAGAGTTTGTTGTTCCTTAGGTGCCTGGGCATCCCATGCAAAATCAGAGCATCAATTTGCATATAAATTTGCATATATTTTGCACGCCATCCATCAGTTCTCACAACACACTGGACCTGCTAGCTCATTTTCCTTTTGTGTGACCCCTGGAGGACAGTCCCCCTCTGGAGCTAGGTCAGGATGGGCTCCCCTGGATAGGGCAGGCTTAGGATCCTGTACTTTGATTCTGCATGCATTTTGGATGCCTACCATGTCCCCAACACCTAGATAAGCTCAGAATTCTAAGGATGTGCTCAGAGAATACCACAGTCCCTGTCTTCCCAACCCACGATCTGGTGTGTTAGCATCTTTCCAAGTCCTAACCTTTGGGCAGTGGCCTGGTTTTTCTCTCTGGGCTTTTAGCTACTCCCTGCTAAGGTCTCTTTCTCAGGGCCCATCTTGCTCAGGCCCTAGTGGTGCCTGCAGTTCCTGTTCCTTCCAGCTCCTGCTCCAGCAGATGGGGTGTGAGGGGACCCATGGGAATGCTGTGACTGGTGCCCAGTGATGCATGTGTGTGCCTCATTGGGGATGCCCAAGGTGTTGGAGACAGAAAGGTTCTCTGGGAGGTGGGTCCTGGTCCCTGGTGGACTCCTGGAAGACCTTCCTCGGGCTCCTTCACCTGCCCCTAGCCCAGGGCAAACCCAGGAATGGGCTTTCAGGGTCTGCCCGCGGCAGGGCCCGGATGCCAAGGCAGCCTCAAGAGTAAAGGTTAAGAAGAGCCTACAGACAGTCAGTTCTGCCTGCCCTTTTCTGCCCCCCACCCCACTACCCGGCAGCCAGCTGAGGCCACAGTGGGCAGCTGAGCTCCCCACGCACCCCTGCTCTGGATTTTGTATTGAATGGAGTGATGGCCCTTTGGCATGGAGTGTGGATGTCAGGTACCTGGTTGAATCCTGTTAACCTGTTCTCTGCCCACCCTTCCCCCTCCCACCGGGCACCCTAGGAGTATGTGAGCCTGGCAGAGTTTCTCCAGCTGTGCTCCTGCTTGGACCCCTATGCTTCTGCCACCTCCCCCAGCGCGCTCGCCCAGCCCCTGCCTGACAGTGAGGTACCAGCCACCGAGTGAACCCACCTATGCCTCCTCATGGAGGCCCTCGATCGCCCCTGAGGCCTGGGTTGGGGGGCAGCAGGGTCTGTCTTCAGCAGTGAGGGAGAAGGGCAGCTCGCGTCAGGGGGCTTGGGAGTGGTTCGTTCTCTTGCCTGGGGCTTCGGGATCTTTCTTCAGCTCCTGATGGCTCAAGGAGGGAAGGCCTTCTGCTCTAGCGTGAGGGCATCCTGCTGAGAGGACCCTGGCTTTCCCGGGCTCTACAAGCCTACTCTGCTCTGTGTGTCCTACTCTTACCCTTCCCTTGCCCGTGGGCAGGGCCATCTCTTGGGTTCCGGTCCCATTAACCTCTTGTATTCCCTCCTGTGTCTGGCCTTCCCCCAAGTACGTGACGCTTGAGCAGCTAAAGGCCATGTGGGGCACCTCGCCTGTGCCCGCAGCGCCCGCGCCAGGCCTGCCTCCCTGGGCCCCTGCCTCCCAGGACCTGGTTCCCACCACCTGCCTTCTTCCTGCGCTGCCCTCTTCCTCCTCCTTCGCTTCTATCCCGCCTTCAGCCCAGGTTGGTGGTCTGTGTGTTCCTGCCACCCTCAGCCCACTAGTGGCGTGGCTCTGTCTGTGTGTGCTTTGCCCGTGCGCAGTGGCGTCTCAGCCCTCAGCCGGCCCCCGGGGGGGAGCGCTGCCTGCCGGGGGGGTGGCTCCGGCTGGCTGGCACCGTGGTTGGCGTAGCACGTGTCTGTGGTCTGGGAGTTGTGCCCTGTTTCTCTTTGCCCTTAGCACGTTCACGGCAACTGTTTTCTCACTGTGTTTTCTTCTTATGCTCTCCTTTCTCCCTTCCTTCGTTCCTGTTTTCCCTTCCCTTCCTGTCTGTTTCCCTGGTAATGGCCTTCCTCTACCCTTCCTCCAAGCTTCCCATTTCTTTGCCCTTTTCTTCCTTTTTCCTCCCCTTTCCTCGCCCCTCACTCCTTGACCTTTCCTCTCCGTCCTTCCCCTCCCGTCCCCTGTCCTCCTCCCCGCGCCCCCTCCAGATGGAGAAGCTGCTGCTCCCCGCTGTAGACTTAGAGCAGTGGTACCAGGAGCTGATGGCCGGGCTGGGGACCGGCCCCGCTGCGGCCTCCCCTCGTTCCTCCCCCCCGCCTCTGCCCGCCAAAGCTTCCCGTCAGCTGCAGGTAACCCCTCCTCCCCTGCCCACCCCTCCCTCCCCAGGCCCCGCTCCTCTCTGCTCCGGGGACCTCCTGCCGATCCGTCAGCCCTGCAGTGCTGCCTTAGGTGGGGGGGGGGTTAATGCAGCCGGGGCAACAGGGGCCTCTGGACCCTGAGAGGGGAGTGAGGGTCTCCTCTTGGGCAGCCATCCTGGCACTCCGGGTGTGGAGGGCCAGCCTCCTGAGTCCGAGGGCGACGTGCTTGGCTGTCCAGTGGAAGGAGGTTCGGGAGCAGCGGTGCCTCATGCTGTCCTCGGTAGCCCTCAACCCCAGAGCTTCTCACTCGGTCTTGGCCTGACGCACTCTTGAGCCTGTTGTCTCTGGAACTTGTGTGTCCTAGGAGAATTGCCAGTATTTTGTTCTCCTGGTCTCCCCAGGGGTGAAACTTGGAGGCAGGACAGAATGGGACAAAGGCTCTGAAGTCCCTGAGGACATGCCCAAGACTCCTCAGAGTTGCCATTGGGGGCATGGCCCTGCTCGAGCCTGCAGCAAGCTGCTGACCACGGGGTGGGGGGAGAGTATTTGGGCAGTCTTCTGCCCCAAGTGTCACTCCACTGACCGGCTGTAGGGCCTGAACCCCCCTACCCCCCAATGCCCCATTCAAGATTCATTCTTTGAGTGAAGACATTGCACCTCTAAGACTGTGATCTCAGCTAAAATTCCATGTTTCCTTTGGGAGTAGTTTGTGTGACATTTCTGTTTTGTGCCCAGCTGGTTTGAGATTTTTACATGTTTTGATTCATTTAATCATTACCACAGGCCTTTGAGGTAGATAACGATAACTCTCGTTTTACAGATCAAACACTGGGGCCCAGAGAAGATAAGTAATCTCTCCGAGGTCACACAACTAGGAAGTAGCAGAGGCTACACCGAGGGCCAGGGTGCTTGACTCCAAAGACCATATTCACCAAACATTAGCGCTGTGAGGGAGCTTGGCGATTATTTAGTCTAGCCCTACCCCCTCCTTTTGCAGATAAGGAAGCCAAGGCCCAGAGTGGGGAGGTGCGTGGCCCAAGGTCACAGCCCCTTAGCAGCAGAGCTGGGACCAGAGGGAGCCCCGGCCTCCAGTCAGTCACCTGTACAGCTCTGCCCATTGGTGTTAACTCCTCACATGGGTTGATTTACACTGTCCTTTCTAAGATGCAGGGTTGGACCAGGGATTGGCCCAAGGAGGAGCAGCCTGGAAAGGAGGCTTGGCAGCTGCCAATAACATCTGTCCATTGGGCTGGCCCAGGAGGCTCAGTGCTGTTGTCAGCTAGAGACAGAGGCCTCGGGTGCTGGGGCAGTACCTTGGATCACAGCCAGCCTAGATGCCATGGGGATGGTGGCCAGTGGGGGAGCCGGGGATACCAGACAGTGTCTCTCCCCTCCAGGTTTACCGCTCCAAGATGGATGGTGAGGCCACTAGCCCCTTGCCCCGGACCCGCAGTGGCCCCCTCCCCTCTTCCTCTGGCTCTTCCTCCTCCTCCTCCCAGCTCAGCGTGGCTACCTTGGGCCGTAGCCCCTCCCCAAAGGTCTGAGGACAGTGGGAGGGCTGTGTGCGTGGCAGGGTGGTGATGGTGGGGGATGGACACAGCCACACTGGAGAGAGGTCACAGCCACCCATGAGAGCCTTGAGGGTGGGGGGAGGTGCCTTCTGAGCCTCGGGTCCCAATGCTCCGTTTCCCTCCGCAGGGCACTCTACTCGCCCAGAATGGCACAAGCAGCCTTCCTCGCAACCTGGCAGCCACGCTGCAGGACATTGAGACCAAGCGTCAGCTGGCCCTCCAGCAGAAGGGTGAGTGGCTGCAACGCCAGCCCACCTGCTCTCCTGGGGGCCCTGGACATCTGCCACGCACTCTCCACCCTACCTCATCCATGCCCACGCCTTTCCCAGGATGTTTTTCCTTTAATTGGGATCTAGGCAAGAGCAAAAAGGATTTGGATTAGATACCTAAAGAAGAGATTCCTGGCTATCAGAAGACTAAGGGCAGGGGACTAAGGGTCGGCGGGGGGGTGGATGTGAGATCTTTCCTAGAGACGGCAGCAAATAAGGGAAATGCTTGTTGACCTGAGTAGGGATAGACGTTATCCTGTCTGGAGGCAGGGGGTTGGACTTGATGACCTCCACAAATGCTTCCCTAAGATATTGGCTCTAGGGACACAGGAGTCCTGGTTGCTCGTGTGCATTTTGTTTGTTTTGAAAGTCCAAGTCTGTGCCTTTCTCCCCTCTCGTCCCCTCTGTGTCTCTACCTGGGGGCCCCCCTACCAGTCGAGTCGCTTCCTGCCGAGCCCCTCCCAACTGACGACCCAGCAGGTAGAGCGTTGGTCATTGAGGGCATTGCTTTGGCCAGGCAGCCCCTGCCCGGGCATCCGCATGATGTATTCTGCCCAGGCCCCCACTGGCCGCAGGCAGACTCCCAGGCTGAGTTGGGTTGGGGTGTTAGGCTGGCCTCACCCCTCCAGCTGAGCTCTCTCCTGCCTCAGCTGTGCTCCGCCTCGTCTCCCCTCCCTCCTTTCCTGCCACTGGCACTCCTGCTTCTGCATCGCCGCGGGGTCTGCGTTGATGTGGGTGCTCATGGGGCTCCCAGCACCTCTTCCTTCACCCTTCCCCAGCAGCAGGGTGGGTGCATGTGCCCTGCCCACCTGTTCAGGCCATGGTTGTGAGCTGGAGCCACCTGGCCATCGTGCTGCCGGGGCCCCACCTGGGCAGGTCCGGTGCCGCGTGTGGGCTCAGGACACAGTGGGAGCGCTGAAGTCAGGCTGCATGGCTGTGGCCAGTTGTGCAGGCGACGGAGCGTTGCCAGGGCAGCCGGACCTGGAGCTGCGGGGGCTTCAGGGAAGCTGGTGGGGGGCAAGGGGGCTGCCGGTGTTACCTTCTCCCCGCTCGCCTCCTCCCTCCGTCTGTGATGCTGCCGGCGTCCTCCCTGGGGAGGTGGGGTGCCCACCGTGACTCCACCTGTCGCTCCTGCAGGGCAGCAGGTGATCGAGGAGCAGCGGCGGCGGTTGGCTGAGCTGAAGCAGAAGGCGGCGGCCGAGGCGCAGTGCCAGTGGGACGCCCTGCACGGGGCCGCCCCCTTCCCGGCCGGGCCCTCGGGCTTCCCGCCGCTCCTGCATCACTCCATCCTGCACCACCTGCCGGCGGCCAGGGAGCGAGGGGAGGAGGGCGAGCACGCCTACGACACGCTGAGCCTGGAGAGCTCAGACAGCATGGAGACCAGCATCTCCACGGGGGGCAACTCGGCCTGCTCCCCCGACACCATGTCCAGGTACCCGCGCCCCGGCCACCACCCGGCGGCCTGCCGCTGTCCTGCCCACACCAGGGCCGCCGCCTCCACCGCGTGCCTCCTCCCCTTGCCTCCCCAGTGCCAGCGGCCTGGATGTGGGGAAGACGGAAGAAATGGAGAAGATGCTGAAAGAAGCTCATGCGGAGAAGAGCCGGCTCATGGAGTCGAGGGTGAGGCAGATCTGGGCCACAGCGGAGCCGGGGGGTGGGGGTGGGGGCTGGGGAAGGCGCGGGGCCCCGGGGCTGCCCTCCGCCCGCCAAGGGCCTCCGCTCCTCCCCAGGCCCCTTCACCCACGTTGTCCTCGCAGCAGTCCCTTGAGGAAGAGTGTTTTCAAAGCCTATGTTCCTCAAGTGGGGGATGCGGAGGCTTGGCGAGATGACCACTTTCACAGCTCTTAGGAAAAGGGGAGGCAGGACCCAGTGTCTAGCGGTGAATTTCCCGTATGGGAGCTTCCAGTCTTTGTGTGTTCACCTCTGTGGACGTTTGGCCACCACAGAAATTTTGATTCCTGTCTACCTGAGTGCCAGGTCACTCCTCTTGGGGATGGCTAGGAACTGGGGTTGAAGGATGGGGACAGAGAGAAGGCAGATGTCCAAACCAGAGCAGAGGTGTTGGCTGCGGGGGCCTCACGTTGCCTACCGATGGGCCTGGAACACAGCAGAGGGGCCAGGGGTTCATCTTAGGCACAGCCAGGCTGAGGAAACTGTGCCTGGGGAGGAGGTGAAATAGAGAATCTGCAGAAGCTCGTCTGTCTCTATCATCCGGGCACTCTGCATGTCTGGAGTTAAGAGTGGGACCCAGAGAGCAGGAGATCAACCAGAAAAGAAGGCCTCTTAGTCTTATTTACTTCAGAGGAGGGCAGATTTATAAACATCTCTTGACAAATGGAGAAAAAGGAGATTCTGCTAAGTTTCGAGCTGGGAAGAAATGACAGATGGGAGTTAATAATATGGAGGTTGTTATCATTGATGAAGACATATAAAACATCACCCACATGCTCTGTATTTAATGATTTGTTTTAATGACTTAAAATGTTTTGATAATGGCTTTCGTAACTTCATTTTTTCCCCATAAAATCTGAAGTTCAACTATAAATGTTTCTCATTTGGAGTTTCAGAGGGTCTTCACTTAGTGATTAGGTTGTTTAGACAATCCATGTCCTAGGAATTCAGATAAAATTATAAAAGCCCCATTTTTTTATTGAGTGCTTCCTTCCTGCCAGGGTTAGTGATGGGCATTTACTCACATGATCTCATTTAATTTTTGCTACAATCCCAGGAGTAGGCACTCTTGGCCCCATTTTACAGATGAGGCACCTGAGGCTTAGGGAGTTTGTCAGGGTCCAGAGCTCATAGTGGTGGTAGAGCCAGGATTTGAAGCCAGGTTGGTCTCACTTTAAGGCATTTACCCTTGTCAGCCAGGTCCTTAGAGAGGGTGGGCTTGGAGGATGACGGCCCCTCATGCCAGGCTGCCCTCTGAGGTGGGTGCCTCCTGTGGCTCTGCCCCGGCCTGAGGAGGGGTGGTGGGGACTTGGGGGAGAAGAGGGCACTGGTGGGCACTGAGCCCGGGCTTTGGGGGCAGGAGCGGGAGATGGAGCTGAGGCGGCAGGCCTTGGAGGAGGAGCGGAGGCGGCGGGAGCAGGTGGAACGGAGGCTGCAGAGCGAGAGCGCCCGGAGGCATCAGCTCGTGGAGAAGGAGGTCAAGATGCGGGAGAAGCAGTTCTCGCAGGTGAGTGGGTGGTGGGCTTAAGGGTAGGGCTGAGGAGGGGTCGGGATATCCCAGGGTACTACCCCTGCTGGGCTGTAGAGCCTGTTCTCTCCAGAAAGGATTGCACAAGCAGAATTCTACCTGGGACTTGTTTGGCCCCAAGGAACAGGGACCCACTCACGAGGGCTTGTTCAAGCCCGTGTGCGTGTGCGTGTGCGTGTGTGTGTGTGTGTTGATTGGGTTGTGGGGATGCGGCAGGCCACCTTTTAGAGAAGAGGGTCTGGACAGGCCTTCCAGTGATGGGAGCTGAGTCAGAATCAGGGTGGCTACCCTTGGCCTCTCGCAGGGGCCTCACCTCTGCCTCGTGAGTCTGCACTGCACCTCCTTCCCGGTCCCTGATGCCTTCCTGCTCCTGGCTTTGTGGCTGTCCGAGCCTCCCTCCACCAGACCCTTTGGCTCCAGGCCCCACCACCAGCAGCTGGCCTCACTCTGACTTTCGGTTTACATCTCCAAAAGAGAATGTACTAGTTTCTCCTTGGGACAAGAATCCAGCCTTACATAACAGCCAACCCTGGGCTTTTTCCTTATACAGGAGACTTGAGCAGAGCAGTTGAAGGGAGAGGGAGAAATTAGGTTGGGCAGGGAAATCGACTCATGTGTCTGGTCCCAGACCCTCCCCAGGGCCCCTGGGAGAACCTGTGAGATTCAGACAGGTTGTCCCTTCCTCTGGGGGTTTCCATAGGCCTCCCCAGCATGGGGGTCCTACCCAGCAGTGACTGGCGAGCATAGCTCCATGAGTTCCTAATGATGCTGCAACATGAATTCTAAGGGGTAGATTGGCTTGGGAATTTAGAAATAATTAGAAACTCTGTGAGTTTTATCTCTGTGTTTGGAATCTTTTGCTAAATGCCTAGTTCCCCTTTCCTGTCTCTGTCAGTGGTCTCTTTGGGACTCTCTTCTCTAGCCCCCTGCGCTGGGGCTCAGGAATGGCTGCAGGGCCACCAGCTCTGGGGAGGTGGATGGAGTCAGCTCATCTTGGGGGCACCTCCGGGAAGCTGAGCGTTTTGTTTCTTCTTCTTCTTTTTTTTTCTTTTAATAAATTTATTTTTATTTATTTATTTTTGGCTGCATTGGGTCTTCATTGCTGTGTGCGGGCTTTCTCTAGTTGTGGTGAGCGGGGGTTGCTCAGCAGTTGTGGCGCAGGGGCTTAGCTGCTCCGCAGCACGTGGGATCCTCCCGGGCCAGGGCTCGAACCCGTGTCCCCCGCGTTGGCAGGCAGATTCCTAACCACTGCGCCACCGGGGAAGTCCCTGTTTCTTCTTTAAATAACTTGTGATGTTTCCTTTTCATGTCATTCTTATGTTCTTCCTCGAAATAAAGAGGAGAAAAAAATTCCAGTTGACTGAGAATTCTAGTTAAGTATCAGAAATTTTGAGGTGGAACAGACCTTAGAGATTCTCTAGTTCAAAGCCCTTGTTTACATACAAGGAGACGGAGGCCCAGAGAGGGACTGTGTCCCAAACGAGGCCCCACAGGAAGTCAGAGACCAGGCTTCTTATTGGGCTTTTCTTCCAAGAGCATGTTCACATCTGGTCCTTTGCTTTGTTCCGTTCAGCCCAGGAGGGAGAGGAGGGGCAGGGACAGGACAAGGACAGCCGTGTCTGGGAAACTGAGGCGTAGAGCCGTTCAGCAGTTTGCCCAGGCCTGGGTGGAGTCAGCACAGGCGTGCCAGGTCCCTGCTTTGGCCAAAGCCCCATGAAACCAGAGTGACAGCCAGGAGGCTGGGGAGGGAGTGATGGCAGGCTTTCGGGGGTTCAGGACTGAAGCCAAGGGGCCCGGGCAAGGGAATGACAGGGGAAGAGAGGGGCCCCTACTGATCCTACCCTCTGCTCCCAGGCACGACCCCTGACCCGCTACCTGCCGATCCGGAAGGAGGACTTTGATCTGAAGACCCACATTGAGTCCTCGGGCCACGGCGTGGATACCTGCCTGCATGTGGTGCTCAGCAGCAAGGTACAGGCACGCAGGGCCCCGGGGCACGGGGTGGGTGTCGTGGTGGGGACCCCATGTTCAGAGGCACCTCCTGGGTCCTCGGAATAGTGGCCTCAGTTCCTGCCCTAACACCAGAGGTCTCTGTCCCAGGACCAGGTGTGCTGGCCTGAAGAGATGTTGGGGACAGGCCCCCCCCATGAATACAGGCACAGGCGATGGCACTGACAGTGCTGCTCAGGGAATAAAGGTTTAGGGGCCGCACATTTGGGTCTTTCTTCACCCTTGCATCCCACCAGGTCTGCCGTGGCTACTTGGTCAAGATGGGTGGCAAGATTAAATCATGGAAGAAGCGCTGGTTTGTCTTCGATCGACTCAAGCGCACCCTTTCCTATTATGTGGGTGAGTTCCCTCAAGACTGCCCCAGAGCCAGGACCCCTGGGCTCTGTCACCCAGGACAGCGGGTCTTCTGGAAGCTTCCAAGTGGGACCCAGGGGCTTGGGCTGGGTCTTGTCCTCCCGTCCCTGAAAATGTGCAGAGTATACCTGGTTCACCTCCATTGATTTGTTCACTCATTCATTTTTTCAGCAGTATTACTGAGCATCTAATAAGTTCCGGGCACTATTCTAGGCTCTGGTGATAAGCAACGTGGCCACAGCTCTCTCTCCCTTGGAGCCTTTTGTCAGGGAGGCAGATAGTGAACAAAGAATGATGGGAGTGCTGTAGGGGACCCCAGATGCTGGGGGCGCATGGAGTCCTGTGGATTCCCCTTCGGGCAAGTTCCTGCAAAGGCACCAGCACAAGCAGCTGAGCAGTGCCCGGGGCGCTCAGGGCAGCCCTGAGGACAGCCCCCTGGCCCATCCTGCTCCCTCAGCCCTCTGCACCCAGCCACCAGCTTAGTTTCCCATCCCTGGAATTCCCTCTGGACAGTTCCCACGTGGAGCGTGGGGTGCTGTATCATATTCTAGTCAGGACAGGCTAGGCTGTGCTGCGGAAGCAACCTGTCCTAAGATCCCAGTGGCTCAGAACCCGCGTTTTCCTTCTTACTCCTGGTACGTGTCCATGTACGTCGTGGGTTGGCGGGGGCTCTGCTCTGTGTCAGTGTTCTCTTGGCTTCAGAGCATGCCTTTCTAGAACGTTGCTGGCTGCGGTGGCAGAGGGTAAAGAAAAGCCTGATTGGGTTGGCACTGGCGTTCAATGCCCCAGCTGGGGTCTGTCCCCAAGTCACTAGTGGGTCTGTTCTGCCAGTCACCTGGCCCCACCCAACCACAAAGCCGGGAGGAGCGGTCCTGCTGGGAGCCTGGAAGGAGAGGGCCGGAGGGTTTGGTGCTGGAGTCGCGCAGGCCTGGAGCACCCTGCTTCCCCCCTGACCTGGTCCCCAACCAAGTGCCATCCCTTCCAAGAAGCCCTCCCTGACCACCTGGGCCCTGGATACGGGGAGGCAGAGACATGCGCGTCCCCATGTTTCCACCTAGGCTGGGGAGGGACTTTGTCAGGATTCAGGATTGAGAGGAACAGGCCCGGGAGGACAACTCCATCTTAGGCAGGTTGAGGTTGAAGTGCCCCTGGGGCATCTAGGGTTACGAGAAAGGTCAGGGTTAGAGGCGGAGTGAAAGTTGAAGCTGTTGGAATAATGATAATAACGATAATACTAATGATAGCAGATCATACTTACTGAACACTTGTATGAGCCAGATGCCGTGCTAAGCACTCTACGTGCCGCATCTCATTTAATCTTCACAGTGATCTTGTGAGGGAAGCACTGTTTTTACACTCATTTTACAGATGAGGAAAATCAGGCACAGAGAGGTTAAGTAACTTGCCCAAGGTCTCTCAGCTGCTAAGAGGCAGAGCTAAGACTGATCTTGGGCAATTAGACTTTAGAGCAGAGAAGAGGGAGAAACAAAGCTGCACTCTGGGGCAGGTCCACCCTTGTGAGGAAGGAGGAGAAGGAGGCACCAGCAAAGCGAAAGGGGCAGGAGGCAGGAAGCCACATGCCAGGTGCTGGGCTGGTGCTTGGCGCGTGTGACCTTCCTTAATGTCTGTGAAACAAAAGGAGACCCAATCAGATGGGGGAGGGGGAGGGCAGGGCGGAAATGGAGAAGGAAGCCAGCCAAGGGAGCCGACATGTGCAAGCAGAGGGTGTCACCAGTCATGATGGATGCTGCAGAAAGGCCAAGAGTAATGTGGACCCAAAGGCCATTTGATTCAGGGACTGGATCTTGACGAGAGAATGGTTTCCACCACGTACCGGGGTGGGAGCCAGATTGCACGCGATCCATCAAGGGTAGGTGGGAGGTAAGGAAGCAGAGGCAGGAATGTGTCACTATTTCCAGTAAAGGAAGAGATGGGAGAGAACAGAGGCTGGAGGGAAGGCCAGGCCCAGGGGCCAGGATGGGGCTGGGTCCCTGTTCCGAGGAGGAAGTGCCGGGTGGAGGTGGGCCTGTGGCTGGATCAGGGCCCTGGGTGTGCCTTGCCTGTTCCTTGAACCTGACATTCTCCCTGCGCTTGTCTGGACCCTCCTCCCACCTACTTCATGAAACCCCTCCATTCTACAGGGTCCAGATCAGAAACCACCTCTGTGAAGCCCTTCCTGGTCCCACCTCACTGGGAGTGGTTCCTGCCCTCTGCTGTTAACTCCTGCATTATACAGGGTCCCTCTGCCATGTGGTGTCAGCCCTGGGGCATAATGATGTCATGACAGATGCCACGTGTATTGTGCCAGACACTGTGCTGAACGGTCGGAGTGTGTTCTCTCACTTAACACTCGTGACTGCCAGTGACCCGTAGGCGTTCTCTTGGAGTCCTAACCATGCCCAAGTCACACAGCTGATAAGCGGCTGTGTGTCTGCTTTCCTTTCCCCCAAATTGTGGGTTCCTAAGAGAAGGGTCTCTGACTTCTTTGGATCCCAGTGCCTCGGACTCATTTATTCAACATTGATTGAGCACCTGCCGTGTGCTAGGACATAGCAGTCAGTGTTGGAGAGCTAGACCTACGAACAGATAAAGGAGGGTTCAGATTCAGCACCGTGAGATCTGTACAGAGGAACATCCGTGCTGTAGGGGCACGGGAGAGCACAACCGTGCATGCCAGTGGTGACAATGGCAGTGGGTCTTGAAGATGACATAGGAGTTTGCCAAGGGAATGGGCTGGAGACCATTCCGATGTCGGCAGAGCGTACTGTTAGGGGACCGTGAGAAGCTCAGCCTGGCCAGAACTTGTGGTTGGTGCAGGGGAGGGATGTGAGGCAAGGCCAGAGGGGCGCGTTGGCACTGGCCTGTCAGGGACCTTTGCCAAGCCAAGGAGGCAGCATCTTCCAGTGAAGGAACCGGCAGAGATGCTTGTGAGCCGAGGCAGCAGGATTCGATTTCCTTCCGGAAGCTCCCCCTCGGCATCAGGGCCAGCGAGTTGAGGGGCAGGGGGCAGGGCAGGGGCACATTAGGAGGCTGTAGCAATGATCTGGGATCTATGCCTCGGCCTGAAACGACACTGGGGGTGGGGGAAGGTGCCAGCCATCGCAGTCTGAGTTTAGTGATCTTGTGGCCTTTCCTTTGTGACTTGGGCTCAGTGCCCAGGACGTCAGTTGAGGTGCCTGCTCGGTGTCTGCCCCGAGACGGGATGGCCCGGGCCCTGTGCTTTCCCCTGCCAGCGCCCTGTCCCTGCCACCCGAGCGGTCATCTGCTCTGCGAGTTTGCCCACCTCCTTCCTGCCACCCCTGCCTCCAGATGCTATATGCTTCCTTCCATTTTTTACTGTTGGAGTTAAATAGATAAACACATTTATATAGTTCAAAACTCAAAACACATAAAAAGGTTTAAATTGAGCATTACGCCCCCTCTCACTACAGGTAACCACCTTTAACTCTCTTGTGTATCCTTCTAGAGTATCTTTAGGGGAATATAAACAAATGCAAACATGTATTCTTACCCCTTTTCTTACACAAAAGGTAGCACCCAATACATTCCTTGTTTTCCTGCTAATGTATCTTAGAGATCTTTCTATCTCAAATATATCTATATCTAGATATTGATATCTGGGCATATTTTATAGATTTTTTTAAAATTAATTATTTTTGGCTGCATTGGGTCTTCGTTGCTGCACGCGGTGCTAGTTGCATCGAGCGGGGGCTACTCTTTGTTGCGGTGCGTGGGCTTCTCATTGCAGTGGCTTCTCTTGTTGCGGAGCACGGGCTCTAGGTGCGTGGGCTTCAGTAGTTGTGGCTCGCAGGCTCTAGAGCTCAGGTCAGTAGTTGTGGCACATGGGCTTAGTTGCTCCGCGGCATGTGGGATCTTCCTGGACCAGAGACCAGGGCTCGAACCCGTGTCCCCTGCATTGGCAGGCGGATTCTTCTTTTATCTTAAATTTTTTTTTTTTAACTTCATTTATTTTTTGGCTGCGTTGGGTCTTTGTTGCTGTGAGTGGGCTTTCTCTTGTGGTGAGCGGGAACTACTCTTCGTTGTGGTGCGCGGGCTTCTCATTGTGGTGGCTTCTCTCCTTGCAAAGCATGGGCTCCAGCTGTGTGGGCTTCAGTAGTTGCAGCACGTGGGCTCAGTAGTTGTGGCACACGGGCCCTAGAGTGCAGGCTCAGTAGTTGTGGCGCACGGGCTTAGTTGCTTCGTGGCATGTGGGATCTTCCCGGACCACTGCGCCACCAGGGAAGTCCTTAGATTTATTTCTGAATCTGTATCTATATCAGATATTTCTCTGTCATTCTATTAAACAGCTGGATGTATTCCATCATGTGGCACACTCTAATTTACTTAGCCATCTCCACTTGATGGATACTTGGCTTGTTTCTAATCTTTCATGAATATAGGTACTGCTATGGTGAAGCTTGTAAATTTGTTATTTTGTACATGTGTAAGATAAATTTTTGTTAAGTGTAAAAATTGGCTCGAGGGGCAAACACCTTTCTAACTTTGGTAGATGCAGCCAAACCACTCCTAAGCGTTTACCAATTTATACTCCCACCTGTCAGATTTATTACACCGCCTGTTTCTCCACAGACTTACCAAGAGTGTGCTGTGTATTTTGGGTGTATTTTTGCCGTTCTGATAGGTTAGAAGTGGTTATCTCGGTGGAGTTCTAATTTGCATTCTCTATCATTCTGAGTGAGGCTGAACACTGACCATGTCTTCCGGGCTCCCTGCTGGGCTCTGTTTTGGAGTCCTGGGAATCACTCCATTTCCCACATGAGGACGCTCCATGTCCACGAGCCTGGCCCTTATTCCTTTGCAGACAAGCATGAGACGAAGCTGAAAGGGGTCATCTATTTCCAGGCCATCGAGGAAGTGTACTATGACCACCTGCGCAGTGCAGCCAAGGTGAGGGGCAGAGGGACAGCCTTGGGGAAGGGGTGGGCCCAGCAGGGCTCTGTGAGCAAAGGCCTCCAGCCTGCCCTCTTCAGAGGCTCGGACCCATCTCTTGTTCTCTTCGTAAACTTTCTCTTCCTCTCTCCCTCTCCCCTTCCCAGAAGAGGTTTTTCAGCTTCACTATGGTGACTGAGGTACCCCTCCCCATATACCTGTAACCAGAACTACTGCACATTAATGCCTCCTGTACCCTTCTTGCCCCTGACCCTTGACTCTCCCCTAAGTACCCCCCTCCTTCCCCCAGGCCTGATGGGGGGAGCCAGGTGGGTTGCAGAGAGCAGGAAGCCCCCGTGGGCGTGAGTACGCTTGCTTGCCTCCCAATCCTGAGATGACGGTAGGATGTCTCCCTCCGTGGGGGTGGGCAGTGCAGAAGGGATGGCTACAAGGGGAGTAGGGGGCCCTCAGAGACTAGATCTGGTCAAGAGGATTGGTAAACAGGAGATGTTTGAGGCTGGGACCATCTGCCTTCATGCAGGTCAGCCTCCCTCCTGCCAAGCCTCAGATGCCCACTCCATCCCTGATCTCTGCCCTTCTGGGGTCCTGGGGCCCAGCATCCCACTTGTAGCTTTTTCCATCTGTTCCTCTTTTGCTGAGAAGAGACTCTGGTCCTCACTGGAACAGACCTTTGAGACTGAGTCTTTCCCTTTTGTGCCTGTGGGTACCAAGGAGCAGTGCCCCCGCCTGGCAGCGTCTGTCCCTGCCAGGGTCCAAGGACTGCCCAGCTGAGAGGAGGGGACCGTCTCAGCTTGGGGCCCACCTGGTGGTAGGGATTGGGCTCTGGGCCTATTTAGGGCTCAGCCTCGAGCTCCAGGGCGTCCTGGAGTCAGAGAGAGGAAGGGCAGACGGCGAGGCAGATGCAAGATGCTCCTGGCCTTCGTGGGTGGGCCCTGGCTTAGACCTTCCTCTCTCCCTCGGCAGAGCCCGAACCCGGCCCTCACCTTCTGTGTAAAGACCCACGACCGGCTGTACTACATGGTGGCCCCGTCCGCAGAGGCCATGCGCATCTGGATGGATGTCATCGTCACCGGGGCGGAGGGCTACACCCAGTTCATGAACTGACCGAATGGGCCTCGTGGACCCTCAGGCCGGCCCAGGACCCATGCCCAACTGCCTGCTGCTCCACTCGCCCCGGAGACAGTCACGCCCTGGGCCTCAGGCCTCACACAAGTGCTCCCAGAGGCCCTGGAGGGCGGAGCATGACTGGGGTTTTGTACAAGAAGTGACTTTGTAATGTTCTGTAAGGAGCTCGTCCTGTGAGTTTCTGAGCTCCGGTCCCCTAAAGAACCGGCCAGGAGATAAAAGTTGGGGAGGGGGCTTTGCTGCCTCCTGGGAACCCAGAACTTGCAATAACCCTTCAGGGTCCTGCCCCAGGCCCAGCCAGGCTGAGCAGCTGTCACAGAGGGGCCCCTCTGCTCTGACCTGGCACCTGCGCTCCCCAACCTGTGTTCTCTTTTGTAAAGGACAAATTATGGTACCAGAAACTGCCAAAGATCCCCTCTTGCCTCAGCTCCCTTTGCAGGGGCCTTGGGGGCTGAGCAGAGCCACATTCAGAGTGGGGTAACAGCTCAGGCGGTATACTTCTCAAACCCCGCTCTACCCCATTGTTGTCCTGCGTTTATATTTTTTATTACTTTGCTGAAGGGCCAGAGACCGAAAGTGTCATCCTTGAGGTCCCAGCCCTATCACCTTTTTGCAGACCCATCACCATGGTCACCACAGTGACGGCTTCATCGCCATGGTTACATACTAATTGCCATGGCTCCATGGCTCAGCCCACTGCTTCAGCAGTGGACCCATCTGAGGGTATGTGCCATCATCTCTCCAGCCCAGGCCCTTGGGCATCTCCTGCTGGGGGGAAGGGACTGAACACCTTCTCCCTGCCCCCTGCCTGCGTCTCCAGGCCCTAATACACAGCCTGCTGGCTCCCCTGTCCAGCCCTCCCCCTTCCACTCGTGCCTTGCCTAGAGCCAGAAGGGGTGAAGCTGGGAACTAGAGACCAGAGGTGGAGCCACTGGATGGGAGAAGAAGCTAGACGGGCTGTCCTTGGGGTTCTGTTATAGGGCTGAGTTTCTGACAGACAGAGGGCTGTTCAGATTCTCCCTGATGGAAGTCCTGAGCAGGAGAGGAAGCAGCAGAGGGGGGGCCCTGAGGTCTGGTTGCCCTCCCTGCAGCCTCAGAAGGGGGATGAAATGGAGAGCAGAAGACCAGGCCTCCAGCTGTCTGTGCTCAGCCCTTTCCGCCTTAACACTAAGCCCACCTCCCTGTCCCCCTTCCCAGCCCTGGGCCATGGTTGCTGGGTCCAGGCTGGATGTTTTTCAGTATTTGTAAGCATCTCAGCAGAACAATAAAGCATTTGGACTATGTCTTTGGGACGCCTGGTGGTGGGGGACATGGGGTTGGGATACGTGGGGTAGGAGAGCTAGGTCTCCCCACAATGCAGCATTTCCACCTTATTAGATGTTCCAGGAGGGACCCAGGGCCCAACCGTGACTTCCAGGTCCCTACCCTGCCCCCACTCCACTATGACCAAGGACCGGCCTGGGGGTGGGGGGTGGGCTTTCCAGGGATAAAGGATCAACAGGCAGGAGAAGGCAGGGACTCATGTGGAGGTTTAATTGGCAGGAGCTGGAGCCAGATGAGGGAGTGAAGGCCCGTCACTGAGGCAGGAGGCTGAGCAGGAGGGTAAGGAGAAGGGCAGCTGCAAGGCAGTGGGGCTCCAGGAAAGCTGTGTGGGTCCCCGAGCTCAGCCGGTCACCATAGCAGTCCAGGAGCATCAGGACCACACCATTGGTCCAGCCAAACCCCTCCTGGAGAGAGGTGAGGTCAGTGGGGCAAGACCTCTGGGGAAGGCCCCCAAGTCCTTTTATGGGGTATGGGATCCCCACCTAGAGGCTCTGGCCCTGCATAGCCCCAGGGGTACCAGGGAGCACCAGTCAGCCTCCTCCCTGGGGCCCACCTCCATGGAAGAAACTGAGGCCCAGAGAGAGGAGGTCATGGTCAGTTGCAGGGACAGCAGAGCCCCGAAGTTCCCTGGAGGATGTGGCCCACTCACCTGAACTTCATACTCCCCTCTACCACCTGGGTGTCCACCGTTGCTGACATCATACTGGGGACAAGAGGACGGGCTCTAAGGTCAGGCCCTACCCCAGCCCCCCAACGCCAGGCCTCTAGGGAAGCCAGAAATGGGAGCCCCTTAGGGAGAAGCTGTTCTGGCCAGCAGTTCTGACCCCTGCAGTGCCCAAGAATGGCCACCAGGTGCCGCCACTGTCCCCGGTTGTGTGGGCCTGGGCTTTGCACAGCCTGACGATTCCTCCATCTCCCCGTGGGGAGGAGGACCCCGAGGGACTGGGCTCTGGGGCAGCTCACCTTCTCATACTTGGCTGACTTTTTGGAGTAGATGTCACAGTTGGTTTGGATCCAATTCTGGGCCAGCTGGAAAGCCACTTCCTGGGCTGTGGCTGAAGGAGACTTGGCCAGACCTGGACCCCACCCCAGGCAGGACCCTGAATCTCCAGAGCCCCCATCCCAGGGGGAGCAGAGGCCTGAGCCTTATTCTCCTCAAGGAGGGAAAGAGGCCCGGGCGCTTAGCCCTCCCTCCTGGAGCCGGGGGCCAACCTGCTCCCCATCATCCAGGCCTGGGTGTGGAGAGAGGAGGGCCGATTCCCCTGACAGGTGGAGGTAGGTGTGTTTGCTGAGTGAGAGGCTGAGAGAGCAGAGGGGCCAGAGAGGGGCCTTTGCCTCATTTGTTCACGCCTCCCCAGAGCCAGGCCGGCGGACCCTCTACCCCCGTGGGCTGAGGCCCTGGGAGAGGCCCCACCCCCGCCTCCTCACCTCTGATGAGCAGGTCCTGCAGGGGGCCCAGGCGTTGGGGAAGTCCCACTGCTGGCCTGTCTTCTGGTAGGTGAGGATCCAGCTGTCCTAGAAGGTTCCAGACGTTACCATGAGTGTAGGTGGGGGCTGGACAGGCAGCCAAGAGGCTGGGCCCTCCTGAAGCCAGGTGTCCCCTGCGGGGCCTTCTCTTCTTGGCTCACAGCTGCCCCCTGGTGGCAGAAGTGGGACCCTCAGGCTAAGGCCCCGGGCGGAGCGGGGTGTGGCTGCCGCTTGCCAGAGGTCACAGGTCAGAGTCAGGGAGTGAGCAGGTGACCCTGCCGCCAGTGTAGCAGCCCGCCCTGCTGCCCCCTCGCCTCCAGGTATTTCAGAGCCTTGTCCACGTTGCCCGAGTTGGAGAGGCCGCCAGCCCAGAGAGGAGTGTGGTAAGTGGGGTAAACTTCCAGATCTTTTATGCTGAAGGCCATACTTGAACCAGCCACCTTTCTCCTTGTCTCACAGGCCAGCCTTCAGCGCGGCCTAGCTTGGTTTCTGCAAATTTTAGTACATCACAGCTTGGGAGTCATTCTCCCGGGTGGCACTGGGTTTAGAAGGAGTAACCAGAGCCCCTACTCAGGCCCTACAGGACTCTCTAGAAAGAACTTCTGAGGGGGAGGACGGGAACATCTACTTCTAACTCCCCACCTTCTCCCTGGAGCCCTCCCCAGCCTCCCCCAGGCAAGCCGAGCCTGTCCTGCACCCCCAGGCTGCCCCGTCCTGCCCTTTACACCACGTGGTGACTGTTCACTCCCCTGTGGGACTTCCTCATCCCTGAGTTCCTGCGGTGAGGCCTCTGCTCAGGAATGATAATTGCCACTGCTGATTGCGGCCCAGCCCTGTGCTCAGCACACTCTATCACGCACTTTCTCTCCTTTGTCTGAGGCTCAGAGAGGGCAGCAGTTTGGCCCCAGCTGCACAGCACCTGTCCTCCAGCCTGGCCCCAGGGCCCTGGCACCCACTGGCACAGGGCAGTGCTCCAGGGTCGTGTGCCAGCTTGGGCCACTTCCTCACCAGCCCCTCACCCAGTGGGAGCAAAGCCGAGCCCCTTCCACTCCTCCCCTCCGAATCCCTGACAGGCTGACCTCTCTCCCACTAAAACCACCTCACGTGTGTAGAACTGGGAGGGGATGAACAGAGAAAACACCTGATGTGGACACAGCAAGCCCCACTCTGGTCCTACTGTGCTCTCCCTTGGCCATGTCCGTCCACATCCGCCTCACTGGGGAAAGGTGCTGGGGTTTCATCCACACCTGGGCCAGAATTGGGGGGCCCTGATCCTCTGGGCCTGGCTTCACAGTGGCAGCCGAGATTCGGGGGGCACTGGGAGCCGGAGGAAATGGTCCCCCCCAGCTAGGCACTGGGCTGAGCGGTCCAGGCTCCTGCACACCGTCGTGCTCTTGCTGGGCTGCCAGAGGCCAGCATGTGGGGACCAGCAGACCGGACTCCCCACGGCCCGGGCCTTGACCAGGGCCACACGGCTGAGCAGCCCCAGAGCCAGAACCCAAGCCCGGGCTCCCTGGCTCCAAAGCCCGCGGCTGCCAGGGCCTCCAGCTTCCCAGCCTCCTCCAGCCCCCACTCCACGTGGGTCCCAGGCCCCCTGTGCCCTCTCCCCGGACTCCAGGTGAAGCCAGAGGTCCTCAGCCACCCTGAGCAGTTCTCTCTGATCTACTCAAGACACCCCTTCATTGTGCTCGGCGGGCGCTTTGTTGAGTTCTACTACTGGTGAGCGGCCGGGGGCTTCGGGGCAGGGAGCGGGGGGTGCGCGGGGGGAGCTCGGGGCCCGCGGGGCGTCCTGAGTGGGGTGGTGTGATGCCTGAGCTGTCCTCCCCCCAGGGACTCCTACTGGCTGATGGAGGGTCTGTTCCTCTCTGAGATGCCCCAGCTGGTGAAGGGCATGCTGCAGAACCGCCTTCCTACGGTGGGCACCCTTCCCCATGCTGCCCTGCCTCCCCATTCCTGAGACCTCCCAGGACGGGGCTCGGGCAGGGTGCCTGGGGGGAGTGGTACTTGGCTCCACCCCGGGGACAACACTGAGACCCTGGCCTTGGAGTTGGACTTTTGGACTAAGAACAGGAGCATCTCTGTGAGCTCCAGGGGAAAGAGCTATGTCCTGAATTGATATTGTATCCCTTACAGGGGACCCAGGTGAGGGCGTGCCCGGCCAGCCTCTCATCTCTTGTGTGTTTGCTCTGGTTTGAGTGTCAGGACTCCCCTGGGCAGGAGGGTGGGTGACTTAGTCTCACCTCTCAGTTAGTGATCTGATAGCCCTGGGCGGTCCAGCGCTGTGGGCCCCAGGGCAGCTAAGCCAGTGTGGCTCGGCCTCCTGCTCGGTCACGGCGGGCCTAGAGCCTCTCAGTGCCAGGCCCCCTCTTGTCCTCTTGCCAGGAGCGCCAGTGATGTAGCCCCATCTCTCAGATGGTGATCCTGAGGGCATGGGGCCCTGTGTTCCCAGGAAAGGGGTGCCAATCTGTGCTCCGGGGGCTGTGTCGTATCGGCCGGGATACATATCGTGCACCTGCCTCTCCTACTGGTCCAGGCCCTGTTCTGGGCCATCCCTGGGGCAGGAGACACCCCAGAGGGCAAAGGGAACAGGCAGAACACCACTGAGGTTGGGGATGGGGGCTGCTATGAGGGGAGATGTGGGAGAGCTCTGTCCCGGCAGCAGGAGAGGAGGGGCCAGCAGCGGGAGGGCAGACCCTGTGGCACTTGCTCCTTTGCAGCTTGGCCACCAGCCTGTGCACCACAGCACTGTCCCTTCCTCCCAGGCAGGCCCAGCTCCCTGGCCAGGCCTGGAGCACGACAAGAGCGCCTCAAGTCCCCTCCCGCCACCCTGCTCAAACCACAGCCACCTGTAGATCAAAAACACCTCTTTTTAAAAATCCTCAGTTGCCTGAAAGATGTACATGGCTGGGGCTGGGGCTGAGACTCGAGGGCTGCCTGCACACACATGGTGGGGGGACTTCTAAGCGCCCACTCTCAGACTGCACATTTCTGCACATGACAGCAATTTTTGCAGAAAGGGCGTAGAGGATGCATCTGGGCCAGGCACCAGCCTGCAGCAGCTGCCTATAGCCACCTCTGCCCGCCCAGGATGCCCAACCTCTTGTTCTCACCTCACCCACCGTGGTGGCTTCCTCTCCCCGTGAGAACATGGGTTCCCACCACACCCAGAAGACTGGGCATCTCCCTGCCCAGCCAGGAGTTCCAGGGCCACAGCCCAGGATCAGCAAAATTCACAGGCTCCCAGGTGACCTCAACTCAGGTCACACACCCTTTCTCCCACCCAGGCCCTGTAATTAATGGCGTTAGCAATGTTTGTAAATCTCCATGAGAGAGGATTTCAATCAGAACTGGGTCCCAGGAGCCCCTGATTGAAGCCATTAGAGGCCGTGGGCTCCTGGGCAGTTCCCCCTGCCATTCCAGGTAATCTGTATATCAATTGAAGGCTTTGCTGGCCATTAGGGGTTGCAAACTCAAATTCCAGGATGCAATTGTGGGACGTAGTTGAGAATAAGAAAACTAACCATGCAAGGGGGAAGATGCTTGGTGGGATCTGGGGTGACCGGGAAGCACATTCTTGTGTAACTGGGGTCTCCGCTGCAGAAGCTGGCTGATGTAAGGGAATGTGGGTTCCTCGTTTGCTAGATCTTCCAACTTTTCAACGTAGGCAGAGATCCATATTTTTACGTGAAGTATCCCAATTTTTAAGTGTCTCAATGTCCCAAATTCTGAATGTACATCTAGGAGTGATGCCTGTGTATGAGGGGGGAGTGGGGAGGAGGAGACGTGACCCCACTGCAAGGCCCCCTTCTCCCCACAGTGTCCAGTACCCCACCCTTGAATGAGCCCTCAGCCTGGGTGCTGACTCCTAGTCACGTGGTGCCCTTTGCAGTGAGATACTCTGTACATATTGAGATCCTTAATATGTAAAGATCTCTTACAAATCAAAAAGGAAAAATAATATTGTTATGCTTGAAAAAAATCTACAGACTAACTATGGATGGTCGATAAATATAATGCTCTGTTCGTTCTTTTTCTGGATCTGGATTGGGCCTCAGCCCACAAGGACACAGCTCCCCCTGCCTCCGGGTGTCTGTGCCCCGACTTTCTTAGATGTTCTCACCCAGGTCTCACCACTTAGCTTGTCTGCCTAGTCTTTCTTAGCACATTTACAAGCAGATGTGTCACTGGTGGGAAAAATATTCAATAATACTTTAAAATATTTATTCAGCTTTGGTTTCGCGGTGAAGCTGTGAAATCCGCTGTGTGGGGGAAGGACTGAGAGGGGGACCCCGAGAGGCAGCCCAGCCTTCTCTTAGTCTTCAGTAAGTCAGCTCTGGCCCGCACTTACACCCTCACTCAGTAAAAGACCTGCTGGACCCCCCATCCTTAGAAGGTAGCTGGCGGGGATGGGGGTGAGTGGGAGGAGGGGTCTCCTTGCCTTGACCCAAAGTATTTCTTTGAGGAAAAACTACTGGTTTCCTTCTCGATGTCTGTTCTCAGGGTAGCAACGTGACCAGCTTTTTAAAAAAGGTTGATTTCCCAGACTTCCCTGCAGTCAGGGTGAGCTGGGGACCCAGTTCTGACACCTATAAGTGAAAGCCACTGGAAGAGGCTCCTGGGAAAACTCCTTAGGAGGGGAAAGACTCAGCCGGCTTTGCTCTTGGCCCTTTGCCCTTCCCCCTCCTTCTTGCCTTGAGCACAGATGAAGTGCTTGGATCTGCAGAAGCCACCTTGCAACCACAAAGCAATGAACCCAAGGCTGAAAACCACAGGCTTAAGATGGCAGAGCAGAAAGATAGAGAGACTGGCCCCTCGATGGTACCGTGAGTCACACAGCCCTGGGCTCCCCTTATATGAGAAAAACAAACCCCTTAGTTGTTTAAGCCACTGGTGTTCAGATTTCTGTTCCTTTTGGCTGAATGGAGTCTCTGGCAGGTCCTTCTTCTGAGGCCTTCTGGTCAGTACATTTTCCTTCATTCCCAGCACAGTGTCCTAATGTCCCAGCAATGTTGCAGCGATCCTGCCCACCTGGCCTAACCTCAGTCCGGCTCTGGGTGTGAGAGGCAGATCGATCCATCTATCTGGGTCAGGTGCCTGGCCCACCTTCCTCACAGCTTCGGAAACCAACTCCAGAGCCCCAGAGTCCTCATCAGCACTTGTGCCAACAGCTCCTGGCATCCTCATGGGCAGTGAAGCCAGGATGGTGTGTGACTGTACATGGAAAGTGACATTTGAAGCTCCTGGGGTGCTGGTGATGTTCTATTTCATGATCCATTACAAGGTGTTTGCCCTACAGTGATCTGTTCAACTGTCATGCATATTTTATGGACGTTCCTGTGTTGCACCCTAGTTCATTATAAAATCATTTGAAATTTTCGGAGTCCATCAGCCTGCTTGGTTTGGCTCATTTGGACAGGAGGGGAGGCCAGACGGCCGCAGCAGCAGCCTGAAGAACCACAGCATGATGCCGCCTGCGAGGGGCAGGGCAGGGGCGGGCGGGCCCTGTGCCGTCCGTGGAATCTAACATGAGCCGTTCATTCTCTTAGAATAGCTGCACACCTGCAGATCAGCAGTTTCTATTGTGGTGAGAAGTTAAAAAAACAAATGAAAGGGCAGGCAAGGAGCAAGCTCTCCTCTAACATGCTGCACTGAGACGCCTGCCACTGTCTGTCACGGCCCACGCACCTTCCTCAGTCAGTACTGCTCATACGTGCGGGGACTCGGGGCTCGGGCCCAAGCACCGAGCCTGTGACCTGCAGCCCCGCTCAGCTCCCAGGACCGCGGGGCCGTGCCCGCCTCTGGGGGCAGTCTCGGTCATACACGGTCTCCACGAGTACAGGCAGGTCAGGTGATCTCTTTGAGCCTCAGTGCCCTCACTTGTGAAGTTGGGGCTATTATCTCTCCTGGAGGCTTGTTGTAAGAATTAGACGTGGCGTGTTTCAGGTACACAGAGAGTCAGCTAAGGGCAGCGGCTGCTTTGTTGGTGGGTAGAGACACCCTAGTTGAGTCCATTCCAGCAGCTGAGGGGCTGGAGCAGGACGGTTCCCTCCGCGCCTCCTCGCAGGCCTCACGCCACTTGGATGACAGCGTCCCCGAGGGCTCGGTTAAGGTACCGTCAGGCGTCCCCGGGAGGACCTCCTTGTCAGCCACTCACCACGAGGCTGTCCTTCCAGACCCTCCTGCTCTGAGATTTGTGTCTTGTATGACACAAATCTGCAGCTGGAGGGAGGGTAGCAGACGCCCAGCTGAACGTTATTCCAAGGATAACTGGTGGTCCGACAAGCAAAGACCAGCCTCCAGGCAACAGAAGAGGACCGTCCTGGGGGCCTCGCCACAGTCTGGGTGGAGTGAAGCGGGGCAAGAGAGGCTGCTCAGAGCCAGCCAACCACAGCGGCCTGCAGCTCAGCACGGGACAGTGCAGACCCGGGACTGGAAAGCTTCCAGATTCCCTACAGAAGGCTGCCTGCAACACCCACAGCCCAGGTGCATGGCTTGTTAATAGCTCCATTCCTCAGGCCATCTCTCTGCTCCTCCACTCCTGGGGTTTTCTGCAAGAAGGACGTGGTTTGGTCAGCCTGGAGAGGATGGGCCTGGAAGGATCTTCTGACGTCGAAGGTTCCAGGCTCTACCAAAGAAGACATACAGATGGCCAGTAGGCACATGAAAAGATGCTCAACATCACTAATTATTAGAGAAATGCAAATCAAAACTACAGTGAGGTACCACCTCACACCGGTCAGAATGGCCATCATCAAAAAGTCTACAAATAACAAATGCTGGAGAGGGTGTGGAGAAAGGCGAACCCTCCTGCACTGTTGGTGGGAATGTAACTGGGTGCAACCACTATGGAAGACAGTATGGAGGTTCCTCAGAAAACTAAAAATAGAATTACCATATGATCCAGCAATCCCACTCCTGGGCATATACCCAGACAAAACTATAATTCAAAAAGATACATGCACTCCTATATTCATAGCAGCACTATTCACAATAGCCAAAACAAGGAAACAAGCTAAATGTTCATCGACAGATGAATGGATAAAGAAGATGTGGTACATATATAATGGAATACTACTCAGCCATAAAAAAGAACAAAAAAATGCCATTTGTAGCAACATGGATGCAACTAGAGATTATCATACTAAGTGAAGTAAGTCAGAAAGAGAAAGACAAATACCAGATGATATCACTTATATGTGGAATCTAAAATATGGAACAAAGCAAACTATCTACAAAACAGAAACAGACTCACAGACATAGAGATCAGACTTGTGGTTACCAAGGGGGAGGGAGGGAGGGAGAGGGATGAACTGGGAATTTGGGGTTGGTAGATGCAAACTATTACATTTAGCATGGGTAAACAACAAGGTCCTACTGTATAGCACAGGGAACTATATCCGATCTCCTGGGATAAACCATAATGGAAAAGAATATTTAAAAAAGAATGTATATATGTGTATGAGTCATTTTGCAATACAGCAGAGATTGGCACAGCATTGTAAATCAACTATACTTCAATTAAAAAAAAAGTTCCAGGCTCTGCTCCACACTTGGCAAATCAGTAGAGGCTGCTCTGGACACGAGGAGGGAGGAGGCTATTCTTAGGGTTGAGTCTCCAAAGAGGTGATGGGGCTGCATGGGGCAGATGGGACCGTGTCGCGACTCCTCCTTAGCAGGCGTTCCTGGTACCTTGTCCTTCAGATTACGGGAAACTCAAAGCGTATTGAAAAGCTTAGAGTGTAATGGTAAGAAACATGCATATGCCTAACGACTTGACTTTGTCCTATTTTCTTCAGATTTTGTTTTTAGAACTGAAACATAACAGGTCCCCGCTTGTATTCCTGACCCTCAGGGGCGTAGCTGCTCTCCTGAATTTGCAGTTTCCCACTCTTATGCGCGCCTTCATACTTTTGCTGTATATATTTACAAACTACGTGTAGTATTGCTTTGCATGTTATTTTTTATTGTGGTAAAACACACATAACATAAAATTTCCCATTTAACGTTTTCACCATTTTTTATTGTACTGTTCAGGGGCACTGAGTACATTCACATTGTTGTGTAACCATCACCACTGCCAAGCTCTGGAAACTTTTGATCTTCCAAAACTGAAACTCTGTGCTCATTAGTCAATAACTTCCCTAGTCCATCCTACCCCACAACTCCTGGAAACCACCATTTTACTTTCTGTCTCTCTGAATTTATGGTTCTTTGTGTAAATAGAGTCATAGAATATTTGTCCTTTTGTGTCTGATTTATCTCACTTAGCATAGTATCTTCAAGGTTCCTCTATGTTGTAGAGGAATTGATTTAACAACATATTTCCTCAATGTTGTTGTCAGAATTTCTTTCCTTTTAAAGGCTGAATAATATTTCATTGCATATGTACGCCATGTTTTCCTTATTCATTCATCCGTTGATGGACATTTGGGTTCTTTCCACCTTTTGGCTATTGTGAATGATGCTGCAGTGAACGTGGGTGTGTAAGTATCCGTTCAAGTATGTGCTTTCAGTTCTTTTGGGGATGTACACAAAAGTGGAATTGCTGGATCATATGGTGCAGCTGGATTATATGGTAATTCTATGTTTAGTTGTTTCAGGAACCCCTGTACTGCTCTGAATCTTTTAAAATCTTATGTACTGTATATGGAGGGTATTTGTGCTGTATCATTTGGCAATTTGATGCTTTTTTTTTTTTTTTTGGTGCTGGTATGTTTCTGAGATTCCACCATGTTAATACATAGATCTAATCTGAGAATCTGTATCTTTTAATTTACAAGTTTAAGTGTTATCATTATTTGAACTTATTTTTACCATCTTGTTCTGTGCTCCTTAATTTCCTCATGGTTTTTTCTTTTTACTTTTTCTTTTGTTTCCTATATTTCCCTTGTTTCCTATATTTATCAAATTTAGTGAGCCTCTTTTATTTTATTTATTTATTTGGCCATGCTGCGTGACATGTGGGGTCTCAGTTCCCCGACCAGGGATTGAACCCGTGCCCCCTGCAGTGGAAGCACGGAGTCTTAACCACTGGACCGCCAGGGAAGTCCGAGCCTCTTTTATTATTTTTTCTACTTGTATTCATTCCTTCCTTCATTCCTTTGTTTTCTTGTAAATTATAGATTTCATTCCTATTCTTTAGGGCTTCTCTCCCCTTTTTTTCACATGTACACCAACTCTAAAATTAATCAGAAATGTGATTATCCCCTGATGGAGGCAGGGCCTTTGGAATACTTTAACTCTGATTACCTCCTCCACCTTCCATAACTCCATCCAGCATCGCGGGTCTGCCTTAGCTTCTACACCTCCAATTCATCACCATCACTGTTGCAGTTTTTCTCAGTTGGTGCTTATATCCATTTACCCACAGGTTTACAGTGTGTTTGCTCTTCATTGCTTTTTTTTAAAATTGAAGTATAGTTAATTTATAATGTTGTGTTAGTTTCAAGTGTACACCAAAGTGATTCAGATACATACACACACACACACACACACACACATCTCACACCTTCTGAGTTCAATTTCCTTTCTCTTAAAATAGATGTGTTGGCAGCTCTAACACCAGTGATGTTATGGTGAACTCTTTTCAGTCTTCATCTGAAATGGTCTTTATTTCACTTTCACTTGTTGTGTTGGATTGTCAGCAAAGGGGGCCACCAACAGTTCTGTCCATCCCTGTGATGCACATGTCACTCCTCCCATCGAGATGGAGTTTTATTTTCCCTTCCCTTAAATGTGGGCTGGCCTCGTGACTTGCTTTGATCAGTAGAATGTGGAAGTGACCCTGTGCCAGGTCCAGCCTTAGGTCTTAAGAAGCCTGACTGATTCCACTTTCACCCAGATGGGTCCAGCCACCATGAGACTAAGTCCAATTGCCCCACTGGACAGAGGAAGAGGGGGCCTGGAGGATGAAAGATGACCAAGGGCAAGAGAGGCCCACCAGCCACCTGCCATTCCCATCCCTTCTGCTGAGGACCATGCGTGTGAGTGAAGCTACCTTGTTTCCTCCAGTCCCAGATGAGCCATCCCAGCCAACACCACACAGAACGTAAATGAGCCGTCCCCACTCAGCCCTGCCAAATTACAGAACTGTGAGCAAATATACAGTGGTGGTTGCTTTAAGCCACTACATTTTGGAGAGGTTTGTTTTGCAGCAATAGGTAACTGGAGCCCTCCTGAGTGGTATTTTAGGGGAGTTTGAACTCTAGGGTGAGTTAGTTTTTGTCAGCACTTTGAATGTAGAATGCCTCTGACTTCTTTCTTCTGTGGCTGCTGTTGAGAAGTCAGCTATGAATTGTTTTCCTTTGTAGGTAATCTGTCAGGTGACTTTTAAGATAATCTGTTTGTCTTTACTGTTCTGCAGTTTCTCTAAAACATATCTGGTATAGGTTCCGTTTTCTTTTTCCTGCTCAGAAATTGTGCTGATACTACTTCTGCCTTCTCCTCCTTTTTACTCCTACAAATATTTTTGAGTGCCTATTATGTGCTAAATACTATTCTAAGTGTCGGGGACTAAACAGTGAACAAAAAAGAGAAAGACTCTAACCTCACGGGGAGGCTATGTCCCCCATTTAAGTGAGGGACAGAGCCTGAGAATGAAGCTATCATGCAGAAGAGCAGAGATGAGCTTCGGGAAAAGCAGATCCTGAATGCATGGTTGAAACCTGCATCATGCCCCACCTAAAAGCAACCCTACTCATTATATTTTCAGTAATGTTAGCAATGATTGCTCCTTGTTTCTTAAGACAGTTTTAAATGGATTTTTATGTCATTTACAAGTGAAAGAGTACTAACTGATACGTGTCCCAGCCCAGCCTGACATAGATGTCCTTCCTCTGTGAAACTTTACATTCATATCTTCATTTAGTTTATTTTAAAATTAATTCATTTAATTTTTTGTTTCTATTTGATCTTGTTCCAAAAAAGATTTAAGACCATTTACAAAGATGGATAAAACACAAAGTAACATAATTTAGAAGTGTTACTGTGCTTATTGAACCTGAAGAGGCATATCTTTCATTAATTTTGAAAAATTCTCAACCATTATCTCTCAATAGTGCCTCAGTCATTCTCTCTTCTGAAATTCCTGTCAGACAAATGGTGGATCTTCTCATCTTATTCTTTGTGTGACTTAACCTGTTTTTCATAATTTCTATTTCTTCTTTCTCTGGGTAATTTTCTTAGATCAGTGTTCCAGTTCACTATTTGTCTCTTCATTTGTGTTGAATCTGCTATTTAGCCTTTTTTTTTGAACTTTACATTTCAGTTACCATTTTTTCATTTTTAGAAGTTCTATTTGGTTCTTTTTCCCACATGTCTATTCATAGTATTTTATTCTTTTCTTATGCTTTCAGTGCTGTACATGCATCCAGGCATTTAAATCATATCTCTTCTACAATATCTTTAGTCTTCATATAACATCTGAAGTTCTTGGGAGTCTAATTTTGAGGTTACATCTGCTAACTCTTGCTCATAATGATGCCTTATTTCCTCCTTCCTTCCTTCCTCCCTCCTTCTCTTTCTTTCTTTCTTTCATTCTTTCTTTCTTTCTTTCTCTCTCTCTCTTTTTCCTCCCTCCCTCCTTCTTTTCTTTCTTTCTCTCTCTCTTTCTTTTCCTCCCTCCCTCCTTCTTTTCTTTCTTCCTTCCTTCCTTTCTTTCTCTCTCTTTCTCTCTTTTCCTCTCTCCCTCCTTCTTTTCTTCCTTCCTTCCTTCCTTTCTTTCTCTCTCCCTTTCTTTTCCTCCTTCCCTCTTCTTTTCTTTCTTTCTTTCTCTTTCTTTCTCTCTTTCTTTCTTTCTTTCTTTCTTTCTTTCTTTCT
Organism: Balaenoptera borealis; assembly: GCF_965194805.1. NCBI lineage: Eukaryota > Metazoa > Chordata > Mammalia > Artiodactyla > Balaenopteridae > Balaenoptera > Balaenoptera borealis. The sequence continues at coordinate 98,318,626 of NC_138868.1, forward strand.
TTCTTTCTTTCTTTCTTCCTTCCTTCCTTCCTTCCTTCCTTCCTTCCTTTCTTTCTTTCTTTTCTCCCTTTCTCCTTTTCTGTCTTTTTTTTTTGTAATTTTGGATTGCAAGCTTATGTTCAGTAGGGCTTTATCCTTTGGAATCCCATGTGATCTGGGTTGAGAGCATGATATTCCAAAGTTATTTTGTGATTGCTTCTTTCAAGGACCCCAACAGTATCACACACTATGAAAAGTTTTTTTTATGTTATTCCCTTGCTGCTGGATCCCATTTAAATAACCATGATAGTAGTGTAAACTCAAGTCGCAAACATGAAGCACAGAACTGTGTTTAGAAATTCTAAAAGGGAGCATTTCATTTTCTACCCAGAGCCCAAGCTGAGACATACTTCTTTGCAATTTACCTGGGCTAGGGAAAAGATGCTTCCCTAGGTCACCTTTTCACTGAGGCTGTAACTCTCTGAGGATTCTGGATCTAGGTGAGGACTCAGCTCCACCTTTCCACTTCACAGCCCTTGGGTAGTATTGATTACTACCCTGCAGGATAATTTTGTTTCTGTCCCTTGGTGAATCCTCCTTTCTCATGAGGTCGGGTATATATTTAAAAGGATCTTTGCACTTATATGTGGAATCTAAAAACAAAAACAAAAACCTCACTGTGAGATCATGGAAAATTTATATATTGATCTCTGCCCCCAGTTCTTGGCACATGGCTCCTAAAACCTTTGTAATTTCCTAAGTGATAAAAACACTAGAAGCATCTTTTGTTCTATTGAAGTGCCTCTGAATGGGTTCCTGGAGGCTCCTGGATGGGGGTTGGTCATCAGAAAGACCAATCAATGATTAGAAGCTTGGAATTTTCAGCCCCACCATCATTCTCCAGAAAGGAGACAGGGGCTGGAAATGAAGTTAGTAGTTGATCATTCCTACATGAGTATTCCTCCATAAAATCCCAATAGTAGGGGGCTTGGAGAACTTCCAGTTGGTGAACACACTGGGAGGTTCTTTAGCAAATTAATTAAACCCAAGGGGGGGGGGTCATTGGAAGCTCATATCTATAGCCAGTTGGTTGGAAGTACTTGCCTCTGAAGTGTGTGTGTATGTTTGTGTGTGTGTGTGTGTGTGTGTGTGTGTGTGTGTGTGTGTGTGTGTGTGGTGGGGGCAGTCTTGTGGGACTGAGCCCTTAACCTGTGGGATCTGATGAGGGGCAGTGGGCAGAATGAGTGAAAGGGATAAAAAAGTACGAACTTCCAGTTATAAAATAAATAAGTCATGGGGATGTAATGTATAGCACAGTGACTATAGTTAATAATACTGTATATCTGAAAGTTGCTAAGAGAGTAGATCTTAAAAGTTCTCATCACAAGAGAAAAATTGTAACTATGAGTGGTGATGAGCGTTAACTAGACTTATTGTGATGATCATTTCCCAATATATACATATATTGATTCATTATGTTGTATACCTGAAATTAATATAATGCTATAGGTCAGTTATATCTCAGTGGGAATAAAAAAGGATCCTTGTTACATTTTATCCAAAGCTTTAGGCAATTGTTGTGGGAGTGTTTTTGATATTTTCAGAAACAGAAGTCTAGATTTTTTTTTTACTCCATTGTCTATCATTCCATTTTTTAAAAGTAATGAAAAATATTAATTTCATTTACTGAAGTTCTTTTTCTCTTTAGAAGTAACTCCTTACATGTTCATTGTAGGAAATTTAGAAACATTTAAATAAACAAAATGAAAATATGCTATAATACTTCTATCTTGGGGTAATGTTTTTTTTTTTAAATTTTATTTATTTATTTATTTAATTTTGGCTGCGTTGGGTCTTCGTTGCTGCCTGCAGGCTTTCTCTAGTTGCAGTGAGCGGGAGCTACTCTTCATTACGGTGTGCGGGCTACTCATTGCGGTGGCTTCTCTTGTTGCGGAGCACGGGCTCTAGGCACGTGGGCTTCAGTAGTTGTGGCTCACGGGCTCTAGAGCGCAGGCTCAGTAGTTGTGGTGCACAGGCTTAGTTGCTCCGTGGCATGTGGGATCTTCCCGGACCAGGGCTCCAACCTGTGTCGCCTGCATTGGCAGGTGGATTCTTAACCACTGCGTCACCAGGGAAGCCCCCTGGGGCAATGTTTTGGCATTTGTTCTTTCAGGCTTTTTTCTAAGCAGATATCAAGATCTCATTATTTTATAATCTTTTTTTTTTCATGTAACAACACGTGACGTGTGTTAGTTTTCTACTGCTGTGTAATAAAGCACCACAAAGTTCGTGGCTTAAAACAACACACATTATCTCATAGTTTCTGTAAGTCATAAGTTTGGACACAGCTTACCCGTGTTCTCTGTTTCAGGTGTTGGCTGGGGCTGTGGTCTCATCAGAGGCTCAACTGGAGAAACATTCCCTTCTAAGCTCCCTCAGGTTGTTGGCTTATGGTTGTAGGGTCCCCATTTTTTGCTGGTTGTCAGCTGGGTGGCACTCAGCTCCTCAAGAGTCCTGGTAGTCCTTGCCACATGGCCCTTTCACAACATGGAAGCTTCAAAACCAGCACTAGAGAGAGAGTCTCCAACCCTGAGATGGCCTAGACCCTCTTTCGAAGGCTTTCAACTGGTTAGGTTAGGCCCATCCATCCATGATAACTTCCCTTTGGACTACTTCAAAATCAACTGATTTGGGACCTTAATTGCATCTGCAAAATCCCTTCACCTTTGTCACATGCTATTGGCTACAAACAAGTCACAGGACCTGCTCAAGGGGAGTGGATTACACAGGGTGCAAACATCAGGGAGTAGGAATCATGAGGCCCACCCTAGGGTCTGTCCACCACAATGTGTTTATCCTTCCATGTCATTATGTATTCTACTTCCAAGTAATGTTAACAGCCTCACCGCATTCTATTATATGGATGTACCATAACTTAACTCAACCAATGCTTTATCACCAGACACTTAATAAACATAAACATTTAAGTTCATTCTTTTTTTTTTAATAACAAACAATGCTAGAGAGAATGCCTTTGTACTGATATCATTATAAACAGTAGTATTATTTCCTCAGAATAAATTCCTCGACATGGAATTGGAGGGTCAAAGAATTCACAAAAGATTAGGCTTTTGATACAAATGAACTGACCTTCTGTATAGCAGAGGACAATTCTCATGCTATAAAGTGAAGCAGCAGTGGTTAGAAGTGGTAATGGCCTTGGTGAGGTATTCGTTCTCACTTGAAAGTCAAATAATGCCCACGCTCTGGAAAGTGTGTGCTTGTGGTTGCACGACCTGCCCCGTAGAAGCTGGGGAAGGGTTTGTGTCTACGGTCTCACACATTCATGTGTCTTGGTTGTGGGCGAAGCTGAGACTGAGAGCTCTTGGTGGCAACAGCTGCAGCTGCGCCACTGTCCCCAGCACAGTTCACATCTGCCCGAGGCCCCTGGTTTGTCTGTGTTCATCCAGAACGCATGTGACTTCCACTGGTGTGAGCTGACCTGTAAGGTGCCCCAAAGAGCATTCCACCTGTCCCAGAGAGGAGCCCAAATGTAATAACTTCTCAGCAGGCTGGGCCCCCAGATTTTGTGGGGCCTGAAGCTTAAACAATTTGGAGTCCTTCTTTAAGAAAAAGAATCAAATTATGAACACAAAGCTAGGTGCAGAGCTGTTGAGGGGCCCTGGGCTTACGTGTCATTGACTTGGCAGGAAATCCACCGCTGCTGACCACGACTAGGTTTGCCCTGCCTAGAGTCCAGTTTTGTTTATTTCCAAACATCTTAAATGAGATATGTTTCTTTCTTGCCTTTTGTAGGTGTATTAAAATTTAAGAATTGAGCAGGACTTCAATAAAATAGTCATTTGGGGCAAAATTTCTCTAATTTAACCCTTCTCTACTCAAATCACTAACATGCATGGCAGGAACACAAAAGTTTTTCAAACCCCACTAGCCTGGTTTGCAGTGCGGAATCTGGTGTGATGGGGAGGGTGATGGGGCAGTGGGAGGGGAGAGGGATTCTTCTAGCATTTATTGAGCCTGTACCAATCACTGTTCTAGGTGATTACATTGTCTTATTTCACCCTTTTGCCTGCCATGGTGCAGACACTCCTAGGGGGCTCAGAGCAGCTCCTATTTAAGGGGAAAAGATGCCAGGACACCACAAGTTGAAGTTCAACCATGAAACTGTTAGCAGAGAAATTTTGGCATAAAACCCACTGCACCAGTCAGTCTCCCAACAGGAAACAGATGGCACATTCAAAATAGGATAATTTGAGGAGGGTTTATTTACAAAAAAAGACATGGGTGTCGGGGAACCACAAGGATAAGGCAGTAACCCAAGTTTAGCGGCAGCCAAGCATTGCCATCATGAGGCTGAAAGGGAGGTTGGGGGGAATAGCTGCTGGCATCCACAGGGAGAGAGTTGTGCCTCAAGGCCACGGGGAGAGAAGACGTGGTCATTGGTTGAGGGACACAGCCAGCTCACAGAGAGGAAATAAATAACCTGACCTCAGCTCCTCTCTCTCTCTCTCTCTCTGATCTCCTGTGGGGCTCCACCAGGACACTCAAGACACAGGATGTGGACCACACAGATCAGCCTCCTGGGCCAGAGGCAATGTCAGGGGGTGGGTAGGGGGTTCTGGAGGAGCAAACAAAAGGTAAATGTCACATTCCACCCTTTTGGCCCTTAGCATCCACTCTAGACCTTTGTTCATGGGAAAGGTTCGTCTCTCCAACACAAGGGACTTGTAAAGTCCAACCAGCTACTGTGTCATCATGGGATGATGCCAGCTAATCATGCTCCAGCTGAAATCACTGGTGTTCTTCAGATAAGGTAAGAAAAAGAAACAATTGAGGTTCATCAAATGTGGTTGCTACATCCCCATCTCTATAGCTGACCCCAAGGCCAAGGTAATCTTAGCTGCCTTCTTACACCTTCCATTCTCTGTTTTCCTTAACCTCTGCTGGCACCTTTCTGGACAGGGTTCTTTACCTGATGTGATGACCGAAATCTTCATTCTTGCAGATTCTGAGTCCCTGGCTACCTTATTTTGGGGGTTGCCACAGTTTTCCCTTGACTAGGACTATTGGATGAAGGGGTGCTTCAGTGGTGCCCCTCATTCCAGACACTGTCCTCCCTGCCCCGATTCACAGGGACAGCCACTCCATTTCACCCTGGTAGCCAGGATCAATCACTGCACCCAGTACGGTGACCCCTTTCTTTGCCTGTTGGTTCAGTGGCATGTGGAGCCCCAGATGAGATGGGGTGGTTTCAGTTTCTGATTCATCAGAATCATGACTGTGTTCCATGGTAATGGCTTTTCTTCTCTGGGTACCAGGCTCACCAATCTCAAGGTTGTGGGGAGACAGGAAGCAAACATTTTTCTAGTGGGTTATTAAGAATAATAGTGAAAGGGGAAAGAAAAAGGGGGAATTCCCTGGCGATCCAGTGGTTAAGGCTCCGTGCTCCCAATGCAGGGGGCACGGGTTTGACCCCTGGTAGGGGAACTAAGATCCCGCATGCCACACGGTGAGGCCAAAAAAAAGAATAGTGGAAGGGGCCATTCTCACCTCCACACTTGGTTCTTGGACCCACGCATCTTGACTACAGGGAAATGGCCCCATATATTGGCCACAAGTTTAAGGCATATACTGTATCTTGCAGGACGGCACCCTAATCTTGGAGGATGCTGTCTCTCAGCAGATAATTCCACCACCTCATCAAGGCAGAGTCTTCCAGGTGTTCAATGAGACCAGGTGCAAATCATGAATCTCACTGTAATCAATAAACAAGGCTGGCAGCCAGTGCAAAGCTCCCAGAAAGTCATCAGAACCATGGTCATAAAGCAGCACAATTAATCATGTCAAGGAAGAAAAATGCACAACCTAAAAGTTGCAAGATATGTTTTATTCGGGGACCTTATTGAGGGCTATAGCCTTTCAGATAGCTCGGAGGAACTGCTCCGAAGAGATGAGGGAGATATAGGCGTTTTTGCTGAAAAGACAACAACAACAACAGCATGTAGTTGAACATAAAAATATTACTGTTAATCACAGAAAACAGCCATCTCAAGTTAATGATTTTAGTGCTTTTCTCTATATGGGAAGATGCAAGAGTCTGGGCTCATGGAAATTATTCCTTACTTATGCATCTTAACTATCTAAGGTCATGTATGGTCAGGCCATTCAAGATGGTTGTTCTCTTGCTCTCTGAACATCTTCTGCTCGACCAGTCCCTGCTTCACTCACATGACTATCCAATCCTATTAATTATAGGGCTTAATCAGTAAGTATCTACATGCTTGCCCCCTGCCCCAGCCTCTGGTTTCCCTGGTAACTGATGAGCCAACCTTACGTCAATTCCCCTTATAAATGGTAGCCTCCTTCTCCGCCCGAGTCTTGAGGATTACAGCTATGGCCTGCCTGCCTGCTGTACACAGTAGGGTGTCACTCCAGGACTTTTGCTTCAAACGTGTAAGATCCCCTATCCAATAAACCATTGATGTCTCTGTCACTGTCTCCGGGTTCTTTCTTCGGTCTCCAAGCTGGGCGACTACAAGGCTTGCAAGCCTGCAGTGTGGAGCCCAACAATTGTCAAGTCAGCCAGGAGGCCGAGGAAACTCCCTTGAGCACTGAGATGTCAGGAAAGAGGGGCGGGGAATGGAAAGTTGCGGGGACAATCCCATCCACTAGTACATGGTGCCCTGTGGCAGCTGACTACCATGGGAGATGTCTTTCTCTTCCATTATATTGATGATATCCTGTTAAGCTCGGAGTCTAGTTTTAAAGTAGCAGCCCCATACTGGTTGTTCATCTGACTGCATGTGGATGGCTGGCAAGGACCTCGAACATCTACAAAATACAAGCATACTCCCAACCCACCACCCCTAAACAATTACAGACACAGGCTTTAGTGATATTAGCTCAGGTACAGATTTGTAAGTTGGACATGGCCAGTTACCCAGAAGGGTTTGGCTGGGGCCTGTTGCAATGGCAAAATAATAAGAGTACCCTTGGGCTTCTGGTCCCAGCTATGGAAGGGGGCAGAGCAATGATACAGTGTGATGGACCAACAGCTATATGCCGTCTACAATGCAGCACAATAGGTAGAAGATCTTACAAAAGGCCTACCCGAGTTGTCGAGCAATGCAGAAAACCACTATTCTGGTCTAGAATGGCTGTGTGCAACATACAGGACCCCCATGGACATCAATCACGACCAAGGAATCCACTTTACCGGCCATGAGGTTCAGGAATGGGCTACTAAAAATGCTGAACACTGGCTTTTCCACCTGCCCTACAACCCCACTGCTGCCGGGCTAATTGAAAGGACGAATGGACTACTTAGCCAACAACTGAGATGGAAACTCTCAACACGTGGACCAGAGGCTAACTCAAGCCCTACAGACTACAACTGACCATCCCAGGAGCAGTCAGCCCAGTGCTTACTCTATGTTAACCTGGAGGCAACTAGTCAGCACAACCCAGGTTCGGCTGCTGACCACCGAAGGGCTGTTGTCACACATGGATCAGGTCAATAACTCACTTTTGTCCTTGTTACAGGATCTACCCCCAGGAGGATACATTGTAAAATGATCCTGGAACTGGCAGGTAAGTCCCCAGCGGTTTGGATTTGCTGCCCTGTGGGGACTAGCTTTAGAAAGGGACTTACACCTGTCTCCTTCCTGGTCCCGCCTGAGGCTACAGAGGTAATTAACCCGGGGCCCCTACGGGAGAAAGGCACGATTACAGCTACCCTGGGGTCCGTTGTTACAGTGCCTCTCCACTTGGCACTGGCCGCGGGGACCGAGTGGACAGGCCGTGTGGTACTGCAGGCCAGGACGAAAACCACAGGCAGGGACGGTGTTATCTCAGGGTGCTGTTACTGCTTGGATTTTGCTTAACGGTCATGGTCATCCCTGTATTGTGCCTGTTAAACATCTTACATTTTGTCCCTCGTCTGAGCAGAGGGAATCTGTTCATGGACTGGGTGACAGTGGCTTCACTGAGAAATGAGTCCAGTTGCTGGGTCTACGGCAAGACGCCACTGTCCTCTGCTTTTGGACTTCCATGAAAAACTAACCCGGTAAGTGCCTGGCTTTTTCTTTGTACTCTTTAGCTGCTGGTGTCTGTACTGCCTTTGTGGTATCTGGTTGCAGGGCCCCCTACATACCTGACCCCAGGAATATCTCAGAAGAGGGGGAACCAAGATCGTAAGGGTCAGCCAGGGTGCGTAGGGGTGGAGTGTACGGTCAGGCCATTCAGGATGGCTGTTCTCTTGCTCTCTGTACATCCCCTGCTCAACCAGGCCCTGCTTCACTCACGTGACTATCCAATCCTCTTAATCGTAGGGCTTAATCAGTAACTACCTACATGCTTGCCCCCTGCCCCAGGTGCTGGTTTCCCTGGTAACTGACGAGCCAACATTACGTCAAATCCCCTTATAAATGGTAGCCTCCTTTCCGCCCTCTGCCGGCTGTTCGCAGTGGAGTGTTGCCCCAGGACCTTTTGCTTCAGACGTGTAAGAGCCCCCATCCCATAAACCGTTGATGTCTCTGTCATTGTCTCCAGGTTCTTTCTTTGGTCTCGAGGCTGGGCAACTACAAGGCTTGCAGGCCTGTGGGGTGCAGCCCAGCAGGCCAGTAGCCTGTCTTTCTCCACCCCGAATTCCCTTCAGGGCACATGGTCAGGCCAGCTACAGTGGCTGATGGCTTGTGGGTGGGCAACGTTCATTGTTTACTGAAATGGCAGGCAAAATATTTTTGTCCGCAGTCACCGTTCCATGGTTTGACCAAGGATCAGTGCCATGCAAAGGACACTAAACACCTCAGGCTGATTCCAGGCCTATTGGAATTGACCTTTACGACACAGGCACAGTCCTCCATTACCCGGTCATGAGGAACTCCCTGAGGCCATAGGTCTATGTAGGCAGCACTTTAAAAGGTTGCAGTATCTTAGTAGAGACCCTGTGATCATCTAGCTGTGGCCACAGATCCACATGGTTCAAAACACTGGATGACTTTTTAGGCTCTGTGGCTCACTGTGGTAACTGCACTTACCTGTCTCTGAAGGTTAAACACCTGTCCTTTGCCACTCAGTCTCCATTATTCCCACTGAATTTAGGGAACCCAGTTCCAACACCCCCACTGTCTTCTCCAGCAGCTGTGATGGAGTTCTTCAAGGATGCTCGTCTCATCTCACCAATTCATTTCTTAATACCTTAGTGAAGGGCGCGTCTTTTAGCCTTCACAGGTGGTACAGGTAGGGAAGGCTGAGCAGCTTGCATCTAACAGATCCATTCTAATTCATTCATTTCCTGGATCCTTAGGATTCCTTTATTGATGACCTTATGCCCGGGGAAGACCTGGCATTTCGACCTCATTAACTGTAGGCAGGTGGTTCTCACAATCAACTGAAGGGCTTGTAAAACACAAATTGCTGGGCCCTTGCCCCCATAGTTTCTGATTCAGGAGGTCTGGGTTGGGGTTTGAGAATCTGCAGTTCTAAGAACTTCCAGGGTGCTGCTGATACTGTTAGTACAGGGACCACACTTCAAAGTTAAGAACCCCTGCTGTAGGTCACCAATAAGTCCAGGCTTTAATTAGGCAATTTAACAAACGATAAGTGCTACTCGAGTTTGTTTCAGCCAAAATATTAGGTGACCGCACCCATGTGGCTGAGTTTGACTCGATCAAGCCTTCTATTCCATCCCTTCTAGTCCTACATGTTGGTAATTCACTCCCATGTGTATCCCCCTAGGTTCTTGCTAATATAGATTAGCAAGATCTTGTAACTCTTTGATGTATATAGGGCTGCTCCTCTCTGAATGGGTTACCTTAGGGTCTCATCTTGGGCCTGGAGGCGAAGAGAGGTGGAGCCTGAAGAGACAGCTTGTGAGACAATCAGCTATTGCAGATACAGCCATCTTACAGACTTTATGTAGAGAAAAGTTTACTCCTTGGCAGGTGGGATTGAGCAGGGTTGGGAAAGTTGGAGGTGATGTATTGAGGGGAATTTGGAGCCTCAGAGGTTTACTTCAGACACTAAGAAACTTTATTCGCCCTACAGCATTAGAATCTGCAAATGTCCCCAGCCCAACCTAATTCCAAGAGAGACATTAGTTTCAATAAATGAAACTAATGTTTTTACCGTTCTATAACTTTATTGGACAACCAGCAGTTAGTTCTCATCCACATTAACTGTAGATTTTTGAAAGTGGTGACAGGTACATAGGTACCAATGTACAGAGCTTGTTTGAATCTTCATTACATTTTCTCGACAACCGCACACGGATAAGGTATGGGGCATTCCTTATTCCTTTGGTCCAGACAGCTTTGAGCCTGACGTCAATGCGTACATCTGGAGTTCCCATCTCCTTCCAGATTTCTTTGAGTGCCGGAGGGGCATCCTTCTTGAAACCCACTCCGTGGACGTGCTTGTGAATGTTGATAGTGTGTTCTCTAGTTACCACCTTGTTGATGGCGGACCGGCCCTTCTTCTTCTTGTCACCCTTCTTTGCAGGAGCCATCCTGCCGGGCCATAAAACAGACTTTTTACTTTAGAATAGATTTAGTTAGTTCTTTAGTTAGTTCTTTAGCTATGCTGCGTGGCATGCAGGATCTTAGTTCCCAGACCAGGGATCGAACCCAGGCCCTCTGCAGTGGAGGCGTAGAGTCCTAATCACTAGACCACCAGGGAATTCCCTAGAATAGTTTTAGATTTACAGAAAAGTTGCAAAGATAGTACAGAGAGTTTTCATGTACGCCACACCCAGTTTCCCCTCTAATTAATAACTTATTGTGTTGGCCAAAAAGTTCATTCGGGTTTTTCCATTGCGGAAAAACCCAATCGAACTTTTTGGCCAACCCAATACATTTGTATGGCACATTGGTTGCAGTTGATGAACCAACGTTGATACATTATTAGTAACTAAAGTCCACCCTTTAGTTACTAAAAGATTTCCTCAGTTTTTCACTTATGCCCTTCTTTGTTCCACGAGCCCACATTGCATTTAACACCTCCTTAGGCTCCTCTTGGCTGTGACAGTTTCTCAGATTTTTCTTGTTTTTGAGGCCCTTGATAGTTTTGAGGAGTATTGGCCAGACATTTTTAGAATGTCCCTCAATTTGGGGTGTCTGATGTTCTTCTCATGGTTGTATTGGAGTTGTGGATTTGGGGGAGGAAGACCACAGAGGTAAAGTGCTGTTCTCATTACATCATATCAAGGATACATACTATCATCATGACTTTTTACTGTTGATCTTGACCAGGATCACCTGGCTGAGTCATGTTTGTCAGGTTTCTCTGCCATCAAACGATTCTTTTCCTCTCCCCTTTCCATACCGTCCTCTTTGGAAGGAAGTCACTATGTACAGCCCACACTTAGAAGAGTGGAGAAGGTTCAAGGTTTTTAGCCTGGTTTATGTATGCTCAAATGCCCCATCCCATATCTCAGGGGCTCCTCCCTCCCTCCCAGTTTTCTGTAATGTGAGAGACCTGGTAGGTTGTGCATTCCAACTGGTGCTGTGGTTCTATAATCCTTACCATTAGACCCAGGTCTTGGTCTTCAGCTGTCTGTGCCCTATGACTACTATATGACTCCTTCAAAGCTTCCCTTAAGGCCTTCTGGTTCTCTCTGCATGCTCTATTTTTTCTTAAGAGCTTTACTTAGGTATAACTGACCTACAATAAGTTGCACATATTTAGAGTATGTAATTTAATGTTTTAACATGTATACACCTGTGAAACCATCATCACAATCAAGATAATGAACACATCTATCACTCCCAGAAGTTTCCTCATGTAACTTTATAACCTTCCGCTCCTTCCCACCTCTTCCCCAATAGGCAACCACTGACCTGCTTCTTGTCCCTGTAAGAGTGCATTTTCCAGAATTTTATTTTTTATTTTATTATTTTTTAAAAATTAAAATATAGTTGATGTACAGTATTGTCAGTCTCATGTGTACTACATGATTATCTGACATTTGCATACATTAGGAAATGATCACCATTGTAGGTCTAGTAACCATCTGTCCCCATACAATGTAATTACAATATTATTGACCATATTCCTTATGCTGTATATTCCATCCCATGGCTTGTTTATTTTATAAGTAAAGATTTGTATCACTTACTTCCCTTCACCTATTTCACCTTCACCACCTTCCCCTCTGGCAGCCACCAGTTTGTTCTCTGTACCTATGAGTCTGTTTCCATTTTGTTTTGTTTGTTTTGTTTTTCAGATTCCACATATAAGTGAGATTGTACAGTATTTGTCTTTCTCTGTCTGACTTATTTCAGTTAGCATAATACCCTCTAGATCCATCCATGTTGTCACAAATGGCAAGATGTTTTTCTGGTTGAGTAATATCCCATTCACCACATGTTTATCCATTCATCTATCGACGGACACTTAAGTTGCTTCTGTATCTTGGTTATTGTAAATAATGTTGCAATGAACATTGGTGTGCATATATTGTTTTGAATTAGTGTTTTTGTTTTCTTTGGGTAAATTACCCAGAAGTGAAATTGCTGGATCATGTGGTAGTTCTAGTTTTAAATTTTGGGGGGAAACTCCATACTGTTTTCCACAGAGGCTGCACCAAATCCCACCAACAGTGCACAAAAGTTCTCTTTTCTCCACATCCTCACCAACAATTGTTATTCGTTGTCTTTTTGATGATAGCCATTCTGGCAGGTGTGAGGTGGTGTCTTATTGTGGTTTTGATTTGCATTTCCCTGGTGATTAGTGATATTGAGCATCTTTTCGTGTGTCTGTTCTGGCCATCTGTGTCTTCTTTGGAGAAGTGTCTATTCAGGTCCTCTGCTTATTTAAAAAATTAAAAAAATTTTTTTATTTTTACCTGCATTGGGTCTTAGTTGCGGCACGTGGGATATTCATTGAGGTGTGAGGGATGTTTTGTTTCAGCACGTGGGCTCTTCATGGTGGCGCACGGGGTTCTCTCTAGTTGTGGCATGTGGGTTTTCTCTCTAGTTGTGGCGTGCAGGCTCCAAAGTGTGAGGGCTCTAGTTTGCGGCATGCAGGCTCTCTAGTTGAGGCACGCAAGCTCAGTAGTTGTGGCACGTGGGCTTAGCTGCCCTGAGGCATATGGGATCTTAGTTCCCTGACCAGGGATTGAACCCACACCCCTTGCATTGTAAGGCGGATTCTTTACCACTGGACCACCAGGGAAGTCCATGCCCATTTTTTAATCAGGTTGTTTGTTTGCTTTTTGATGTTGTCTGAGTTCTTTGTATGATTTGGATATTAACCCCTTATTAGATATATTATTTGCAAATATCTTCTCCCATTCAGTAGGCGACCTTTTCGTTTTGTTGATAGTTTCCTTCGCTATGCGAAACCCTAGTTTGGTGTAGTGTCATTTGTTTATTTTTGTTTTTGTTTCCCTTGCCTGAGGAGACAGATCCAAAAAAGTGTTAAGACCTACATCAAAAAGAATACTACCTGTGTTTCCTTCTAGGATTTTTATGGTTTCAGATCTTACATTTAAGTCTTTACTCTATTTTGAGTTTATTTTTGTATATGGCTTAAGAAAGTAGTCCAGTTTGATTCTTTTGCATATAGTTGTCCAGTTTTCCCAACACCATTGATTAAAGAGGCTTTTCCCCCACTCTATATTCTTACCTCCTTTGTCATAGAGTAATTGACCATATAATCATGGGTTTATTTCTGGGCTCTCTATTCTGTTCCATTGATCTGCTTTTGTGCCAGTACCATACTGTTTTGATTACTGTAGCTTTGTAGTATAGTTTGAAATCAGAGAGATGATACCTCTAGCTTTGTTCTTCTTTCTCAAGATTAATTTGGATATTAGGGATCTTTTGTGTTTCCATACAAATTTTAGATTTGTTCTAGTTCTGTGAAAAATGTCTTTGGTAATTTGATAGGGATTGCATTGAATCTGTAGATTGCCTTGGGTAGTATGGTCATTTTAACAGTATTAAATCTTTCAAACCATGAGCACAGTATATTTTTCCCTCTGTTTGTATCCTCTTCACTTTCTTTCATCAACATCTTATAGTTTTCAGAGTTAGATTTATTCCTAGGTACTTCATTCTCTTTGATGCAACTATAAATGGGGCTGTTTTCTTAATTTCTCTTTCTTTCTTTCTTTTTTTTTTTTTTTTTTGGCTGCACTGGGTCTTCGTTGTGGCATGCAGTCTTCTCTCTAGTTGTGGCACGAGGGCTGCTCTCTAGTTGTGGTGCATGGGCTTCTCTAGTTGTGGCGTGTGGGCTTCTCGTTGCAGCGCGTGGACTTAATATCCCACATGCTGCGGGGCAACTAGTTCCCCCACTAGGGATTGAACCCACAACCCCTGCATTGGAAGGAGAATTCTTAACCTCTGGACCATGGAGGAAGTCTCTTAATTTCTCTTTCTGATAGTACATTATTAGTGTATAGAAATACAACAGCTTTCTGTATAATTTTGTATCCTGCAACTTTACCGAATTCATTTTTGTTCTAATAGTTTTTTGATAGTATCTTGAGGATTTTCTATGTCTTGTCACCTGCAAACAGTAACAGTTTTACTTCTTCCTTTCTAACTTGGATTCCTTTTATTTCTTGTGTGATTGCTGTGGCTATGGCTGCCAATACTACGTTGAATAAAATTGGCGAGAGTGGGCATCTTTGTCTTGTTACTGATTTTAGAGGAAATGACCATTAAGTATGATGTTGGATGTGGGTTTGTCATATATGGCATTTATTATGTTGAGATGTATTCCTTCTATACTCACTTTGTTGAGGGTTTTTATCATAAATAGATGTTGAATTTTGTCAAAAGATTTTTCTGCTCTATTGAGATGATCATATGATTTTTATTCTTCAGTTTCTTAATGTGGTGTATCACATGGACTGATTTGCAGATTTTGGGTCTTTTTAATTGAGGTATAGTTGATTTACAATGTTGCATTAGTTTCAGGTGTTCAGCAAAGTGATTCAGTTATACATATATATGTATGTCTATTCTTTTTCAGATTCTTTTCTCTTATAGGTTATTACAAAATATTGAGTATAGTTCCCTGTGCTATACAGTAGGACCTTGTTGGTTATCTATTTTATGTATAATAGTGTGTATATGTTAATCCCAAACTCCTCATTTATCCCTCCCCCCGATTTGCAGATTTTGAACCATCCTTGCATCCTGGGATAAATCCCACTTGATCATGGTGTTTGATCCTTTTAATGTATTGTTGAATTTGATTTGCTAATATTTCGTGGAGAATTTTTGAATCTATGTTCATCAGTGATATTGGCCTGTAATTTTCTTCATTGTGGTATCTTCAGAATTTTATTTTTTATATGGATCATATAGTATGTACTCTTTTTGTCTAGCTACTTTTACTCATCACTGCTATTTTGAGATTTGTTCAGGTTGTTTTGTGTATCAATAATTCATTCTTTTTTATTGCTGAAAAGTATTCCATTGTTTGGGTATATCACAATTTGTTTATCTATTTACCCATCGATGAATACTTAGGTTGTTCCCACTTTTTGGCTGTTACCAATAAAGCTGCTGTGAACATTCATATACAAGACTTCATATGGACAAACACTTTTGTTTTCCTTGTGTAAACATGTAAGAGTAAAATGGCTGGATCATATGGTAGGTGTATGTTTAACTATTTTTGAAAACAGACTGGCAATTTCTTAAATAGTTGTACAACTATACATTCCCACAAGCAGTGTAAGAGAGTTCCAACTGTCTTTTAGATATTAATATTAGTCATTCTAATAGATGTGTAGTAGTAACACATTTAATGTGATTAATGAAAATGTTAGGTTTACATCTGTCATTTTGCTACATATTTTCTATTGTTCCATCTGTACTTTTGCACATTTTAAAAATTTTCAGCCTTCTTTTGAATGAACTGAGTCTTTATGATTCCATTTTATTTCCTTTTTTGGCTTATTAGCTATAACTCTTTGGTTATTTTTTTTTTTCTCTTTGGTTATTTTAGTGGCTGCTTTAGTGTTTACAGCATGCATCATTAAAATGATCACAGTCTACTTTCAAGTGATATTATACCACTGTAAGTATTGAATAAGAATCTTACAATAGTATACTTCCATTTCTTCTGTTCTGACTTTCTGCTATTATTAGCATATGTTTTCCTTTTACATGTGTTATAAATCCCACACTATATTTTTATTATCTTTGTTTAACAATCAATTACCTTTTAAAAGTATTAAAATAATAATTAAAATATCTTATATATTTACCCATGTAATTACCCTTTTCAGTGCTTTTTATTTCCTTTGTGTAGATCCATATTTCCACATGATATTATTTCATTTTGGCTTTTCCCTTTAACATTTCCTACAATGTGGGTCTGATGATGATGAATTCTTTCAGTTTTTTATGTGTAAAAATTTCTTAAGCCTTTATTTATTTATTTTTTCTTTTTTTTCTGTTCCTAAGCGCGTGAGTTTTTCCTCTGATGTGAGGAGGGGTTTTGGAACTAAGTATTGTATAGGCTGTGTTCTCAGCTCCAGTTACCTTTCTTGTGAGAATTTTTTTAATTTATTTATTTTTGACTGCGTTGGGTCTTCATTGCTGCATGCGGGCTTTCTCTAGTTGCGGCGAGTGGGGGCTACTCTTTGCTGTACTGCGCAGGCTTCTCATTGCGGTGGCTTCTCTTGTTGCGGAGCACGGGCTCCAGGCAGATGGGCTTCAGTAGTTGTGGCTCATGGGCTCTAGAGTGCAGGCTCAGTAGTTGCAGCACCCAGGCTCAGTAGCTGTGGCGCACGGGCTTAGTTGCTCCGCGGCATGTGGTATGTTCCCGGACCAGGGCTCAAACCCGTGTCCCTGCACTGGCAGGCGGATTCTTAACCACTGTGCCACCAGGGGAGCCAAGCCTTTATTTTTGAAATGTATTTTAATGGGTATAGAATTCTAGATTGACATTTTCTTTTCTTTCAGTGCTTTAAAGGTGTTGCCCTACTGTCTTCTGTCAACAATTCTTTCTACTAAGAAATCTACATCATTTTTACCTTTGTTTCCCTGTACATAATGTGTCTTTTTTTCTGGTTGCTTTTAAGATTTTCTCTTTATCATCAGTTTTGAGCAATTTGATTATGATATACCCTGTAGTTTTCTTCATATTTCTTGTGCTCGGAGTTCATTAAGCTTCTTGAATCTGTGGGTTTATAGTTTTAATCAAATTAAAGATTTGGGGACCATTATTTCTTCAAAAAAATTTTCCATCCCTCCCTCCTCATCTTCTTTGGAGACACCTATTATACAGATATTAGGTCACTTGAAATTGTCCTATAGCTCACTGAAACTCTGTTCATTAAAATGTTTTTTCATTTTGGATAGTTTCTATTGCTATATCTTCAAGTTCATTAATCTTTCAAATCTGCCATCAATCCCCTCCAGTATGTTTTTCACCTCAGTCATTGTAGTTTTCATCTCTAGAAGTTTAATTTGATTTTTTTTAAATGTTCTTGTCTAGCTAATTCTAATATCTGGGTCAGTTCTGACTTACTGATTATTCTCTATATTATGGGTCTTATTTTCCCTGCTTCTTTGCATGCTTTCTTGTTGTTAATCAGCTGTCAGACATTATGAATTTTACTTTGGGTGCTGGATTTTTTATATTTTTATAAATATTATTGAACTTTTTTTCTGGGAAGCAGTTAGTTGGAAAGAGTTTGATCCTTTTGGGTCTTGCTTTTTAAGGTGTGTTAGGTGGGAGCATATCAGTACTCTTTCTAAGTCTAATTATTCCCCATTACTGAGGCAAGACCTTTCTGAGTACTCTACCCAATGCCTCATGAATCATGAGATATTCCAGTCTGCCTGGTGGGCACAGGCAGTATTCCCAACCCTGTGTGAGCTCTGGGCACTGTTCCCACTAATCCTTTTGGGTGGTTCTTTCCCTGGTCTCAAGTATTTTCTGCACATGCTTGGGCAAATCAATACTCAGCTAAATACTCAAGGGGGACCTTCTGCATCTCTGGAGTTCTCTTTCTGTGCAGCTCTCTCCTCTCTGGCACTCTGTCCTGTGGTCTCCATCCTCTTGCTCCTCTCAGAATCTCAGCTCTGTTTCCTCAACTCAGGTAGTTTGCTGGGCTCCACTTGGCTTCCCTTCCCTGCATGGTGGCTGGAAAACTCTCTCAAGGCAGTAAGTTGGGTGATCGTAATCACAGGGCTCATCTTGTCTTTCTCATCTTCAGGTTTCACTGTCTTTCATTGCCTGGTGTCTAGTGTCTTAAACTGTTGCTTCATATATTGTCCATTGTTGGCTGCTTTAGGAAAGGGAGTAGATTTGGTCACCATTACTCTGTCTTGGCAGGAAGTGAAAGGCAGAAGTCCTCTTCTCCCACCCCCACTGGCAAGTTCCTAATTGCATGTTTATAACTTTTAATTTTTCTTCCCCTATATGGTCTATGGCCCTATATTAGCCAGAGTTAAATCAAGGAAGCAGAACTACAATGGATATTACAGAATGAGGAATTATTAGAGGAATTAGGCTTTACTCCAGTGGTTCCCAGTGTATGCTCCCTGGACCAACAGCATCAAGCATCAGCATTACCTGGGGATTTGTTAGAAATGCAAATATCTAGGCCCCACCACAGACCTAGAAGCCTGGGGGTAAGACTCAGAAAGTTGGTTTTAGTAAACCCTCTAGGTAATCCAGATGCCTGTTGAAGTTTGAGAGCCACTGCTTTACATAATTGGAGGAGAGACTGGGGAAGTAATGGTCCAAATGAGGGTGTTAAAAAGCCAGGGGAAAAATCACTAATTGGCTTTCTTAATCACTAGTTTGGGTGAACTAGTTAGTGCTTTCAGGGAAGTCTGGAAGTGAGGCACATCAGCTGCTGGAACGGGATCACACAGGGAACTGGGATAGAAGACCATGGAAGGCTGTTGTCTCTTCATAGCTATGCTCTGTGAATTCACAGCCAAGTGGTCTGGCAATAGGTCTGGGTTGCTATTGGTCAGCAGAGCTAGCAATAAAGAAAAAGAGCTGGACATAGAGCAAGAACAAGGATGTGCAGCAAAAAAATAAAAGAGCAAGGGAAAACTGGAACTTTCTGGCACCTCTCTGTCTCTCCTCACCTCTGACCATGATGACCTTCAGATTGTAATGCCTGCTGCTTCAGTTTCACCTCCCAAATCTTGTGCACATTTTCTTTTGGCCAACTCTGATCCCGAGCCAAACAGGGAAGGGGATTGTGGGAAATTTAATTTTAGCTTAGCCAAGTTAATACACTACAAATCTACCAAAGTCAACTTAACAAGACAGGAGATTCTAGGAAATGTAGTTCCAGGTTAGCTAAATGGACAATTAAAAAACCCACAACATTCCGTCCCATGTTAATATGACATTCAGTCACACCTCTTTTACACCATATTTAACTTCCACAGTAAAAAGTCCGCAAAATCATGCATCTGATTAACATACTCCTGTTCATCAAAAAATAAAAAGCATGCTAACCATCTCCCAAAAGAGGATACAAATTCCTATATGTCACTTTATTTTCAGGTGATGTTCAAGCCTTTTCTAGTGGGTCAAACCCTCTTTGATATCTATAATACATCTTATCTTAGATGGTAGGAGAATGAGATGAGAAAAAAAGAGAAGAACTAGTTGATACATACCTGACAGATTTATAATAAAATAAGGAAGAAATACTCATAACTATTATAGTCCTCATTTCTACAACTAGTCATGTGGCCATAAATGTTATCTATAAATTCCTTCTTCCTTCTTCTACTACCCATTCCATATTTCCTTTGCCCTCTGCAAGTACCTTGGATAGTCCTGATTCCTTGCCTGATGGAATGACTCAAACCTTCATTCCTGAAGAGTCTGGACTATTACTAATCCAGCCTGTGCTAAATTGTTGTAATTTTCCGTTAACTTTTATCACTTTATATGGTAGGATTAAGAGCAGCCCCAGGAGATCTACTGCACTCCAGACAAAGTCTTACTTACCTCTTTGTGTAATCACAACCCAATTTCCCCTTTCAAATTAGGATCAATAGTCACAAAGCAGCCCAATGGTTGGTTAGGATGAGAAGCCCAAAGTAGGCAGAAGCCTGGTGTGGCAGGCTCAGTTTCGAGTTTAATAGAACTTCTGAGTTCTCTGGAGGAAGCATTTCTCTCTTGGGAATTAAGACCTCTGGGCCAGCAGAACCCAAAGTTGCCTTATGACTTGATGAGTCAGGCAATGTCCAATTCATCAGGGGTAACTTAGGTTGCACGGTGACTTGGTAATGCCTGGTGGTCAAGAGTTCAGTCTCTACTAAGGCCCAAGAGCAAGCCAGAAGCTGTTTGTTTGTTTGTTTGTTTGTTTAAATAAATGTATTTATTTATTTTTGGCTGCATTGGGTCTTCGTTGCTGAGCGCGGGCTTCCTCTAGTTGTGGTGAGCAGGGGCTACTCTTCGTTGCGGTGCACGGGCTTCTCATTGCTGTGGCTTCTCTTGTTGCAGAGCATGGGCTCTAGGTGCACGGGCTCAGTAGCTGTGGCATGCAGACTCTAGAGTGCAGGCTCAGTAGTTGTGGCGCATGGGCTTAGTTGCTCCGCGGCATGTGGGATCTTCCCGGACCAGGGATTGAACCTGTGTCCCCTGCATTGGCAGGTGGATTCTTAACCACTGTGCCACCAGGGAAGTCCACAGAAGCTGGCTTTCAAAAGGGGAATAGTTTTCTGCAGAGGACAGCATAGCTTTTCTCAAAATCCTAAACATCTGTGCTGTCATTCACCTACAGGAGCCTGCCAAAAGCTTTATACAAGCATCACTATCTGCCACAGACACTTTGAGATCATTGGATCTGCTGGATCATAAGGCCTAAGTGGCAGAGCAAACTGTACTGCAGCTTGGACCTGCTGCAGAGCCTTCTCTTGTTCTGGGCCATTGTTAAAAAAGACAAAAATTCAGATTTCTCAGCAAACGACTTGAAGTAATACACCCAAATAAAGTATCTATTGCCTTCAAGATGCAAAGAGGCCCACTAGGCATTGTACCTCTTTCTTAATGGTAGAAGGAGCCAGATGTGGCAATCTGCCCTTTACCTAGAAAGGGATATTGCAACATGCCCCAGTTTACTGGACCCCTAGGATTTCACTGGGGCGGGCAGGTCCATGATTTTTTGGTGGAATCTATTTCCTATCCTCTGGCATGCTTGAATTTTACCAAAGTATCCAAGGTAGATACCGTATCCTGCTATAATGTAGTGGGCCAGCGTGATGATAGCCTGTAGAATTCAGTGATGATCCGTCTCTGTAGACCAGCTAGAGAGGTAATAGAGCCCTGACACAGACCAATAAAGTGTGTTGCTGGTCCTGCCTGCTGAAAACCAACTATTTCATACAGTCTTTGCTATCAGGTCTAGAGAAAGAAAGTGTTCACTACATCAGTAGCTGTATACCAGGTGGCAGGGAATGTGTTGATTTGTTCCAGCAAAGAACACACACATCTGGAACAGCAGTTGCAACTGGTATCATCACTTAAGTTTATGATAATCCACTGTCATTTCCCACAATCCATTTGTCTCCTGCACAAACCAGATATGTGTGTTGAAGGAAGATGTAGTAAAAACCACCAACCTTTTTTTTTTTTTTTAATATTTATTTATTTATTTTGGCTGCGCCGGGTCTTAGTTGCAGCATGCGAACTTAGTTGCGGCATGCATGTGGGATCTAGTTCCCCAACTAGATGCAGGATCGAACCTGGGCCCCCTGCACTGGGAGCGTGGAGTCTCACCCACTGGACCACCAGGGAAGGCCTATAAACCACCAATCTTGCATCCTCTAAATCTTCATTGGTGGAACTAATCTCTGCAGTCTCTTCAGGAATGTGGTATTGGTTTTGGTTCACTACTTTGGTAGTTAGAGGCAGTTCTAGTGGCTTCTACATAGCATTTTCTACCATAATATTTATTATTCCATGGGTCAGGGAACTAATTTGGTGATTGTGCCTGTTGCTGAGGATGTCAATTCCCACTACGCAATCTAGACCTGGGTTTGGGGACCCAATATGTCAACTGTGAGATGGACCCAAGCCAAAACTCCATGGATCACTTGACCTCCATAAGCCTTTACTCTGACCTGTAGCATTTTGGGCCCCCAGTAGTCCTCAAAAGTCTAGTTATTCCCTCTTCCCCAATATATAGTCACACTAGCAAATGGTCACAAGTCCTTTTGAGAAAGGCTTCGCTTTTATTCAAGAGGCTCTGTGTCAGCTAACTGTCTCGCATCTGGAAACTTCAGAGGAGATCAACAGACTGGCTCAAGTCAGAATTCTGTTCATCAGATCCAGAGATTTTCTGTGTATACAAATCAAGTAAAACTTTGGAAGGCTGCCATCTATTTCAGTCCTAGGGACACAGTAACCAATTAGCTAAGGACAAAGCTATCTACAGATAAGGGACCCTCTTCAAAACTCCCAGGGAGGCCTTCTTGTTCTGTTTGTATGTTAATTGCATGTTCATATTTTTAATCTTATGTATGCAATTGAGGCCTTTTCTTTTTTTTTTTACCCCGTGCCAAAGAACAAGTTTTAAAAGGCCTACCACTTTTATGTGTGTGTGTGGTTGGTGGAGGAAAGGTACAAGGAAGTTATTATTTTTTTAATTGAAGTATAGTTGATTTACGATGTTGTGTTTCAGGTATACAGCACAGTGATTCAGTGATATATATATATCTATAGATATAGATATGTAGATAGATGCACTTTTCCAGACTCTTTTCCCTTATAGGTTATTACAGAATATTGAGTATAGTTCCCAGTGCTATACAGTAGGTCCTTGTTGGTTATCTATTTTATATATAGTAGTGAGTATATGTTAATCCCATCCTCCTAATGTATCCCTCCCCACCTTTCCCCTTTGGTAACCATAAATTTGTTTTCTATGTCTGTGGGTCTATTTCTGTTTTGTAAATAAGTTCATTTTTCTCTCTTTTTTTAAAGTTCCACATATAAGCATATCATATGATATTTGTCTTTGTCTGGCTTACTTCACTTAGTATGATAATCTCTAGGTCCTTCCATGTTGCTGCAAATGGCGTTATTTCATTCTTTTTTATGGCTGAGTAATATTCCATTGTATATATGTCTCACATCTTCTTTATCCATTCATCTGTTGATGGACATTTAGGTTGCTTCCGTGTCTTGGCTATCGTAAATAGTGCTGCTATGAACATAGGGGTGCATGTATCTTTTCTAATTATAGTTTTCTCCGGATATATGCCCAGGAGTGGGGTTGCAGGATCATATGGTAACTCTATTTTTAATTTTTTAAGGAAACTCCATACTGTTCTCCATAGTGGCTGCACCAATTTACACTTGCACCAACAGTGTAGGAGGGTTCCTCTTTCTCCACACCCTCTCCAGCATTTATTATTTGTAGACTTTTTGATGGTGGCCATTCTGACCGGAGTGAGGTGATACCTCATTGTAATTTTGATTTGCATTTCTCTAATAGTGATATTGAGCATTTTTTCATGTGCCTTTTTGCCATCTGTATGTCTTCTTTGGAGAAATATTTAGATCATCCGCCCACTTTTTGATTGGGTTGTTTTTCTGTTGTTGAGTTGTGTGAGCTGTTTGCATATTTTGGAAATTAATCCCTTGTTGGTCATAACATTTGCAAATATTTTCTCCCAGTCCGTAGGTTGTATTATTGCTGATTGTCACAGCCCCTTGATTTCCCTATGCCTCGTCCTTTACCTGCACTTAATCCCATGGTACTACCAGTGAAAATTTGAATTGTGATGCCACTGTATACCATGAATTATTCATGTTCCATCCCATCCACCAACCCCCATAAGGAGGTTATCATTGAGCTCATCAAATATAACTAACCCAATCCCAGAATCTCGTTTTAAGAGTCTGTTTCCTGGGGCCACTTCTGGTACCAATTACTCTGTCTGGGTCCCAACAAGAAACAGATGGCATAGGAAAATTTGAGGAGAGTTTATTTACATCTGGCCTATTTACAAAAGCATGGGTGTAGGGAAAATCTACCAAGGGGAGAGGATGGTTACCAGAAAATGGAGGGAGAGAGTGACAGACTCAGCTGCAGAGATCTCCAGTTGAGAAACAAAGCAGCTAGAGGCATCTTATCGGAAGGGAATTAAAGGAATACAAACTCCTACCTCTCTTTTTCTAATTTCCTGAGGGGGAATCCCTGGTGAGCAAACCCAAATGGGAGCCGGAGAGCAGAGGAAATATTTATGTGGTTCATACAGGTCAATCTCTGGAGACAGTAAACTGAGGGAGGGTGGGACAAATCCAGAGGCAGAGAGATAGCCGGTACGCTGTTCCGCGATTAGATTAACAGGATAATGGAAATGCACCTAATGAACTAGGAACAAACAACTGCCCACACAGCATCTACAAGAAAAATTGATCTTTGGCCAGACTGTACACATCCATTCTTTGCTCCTTAGATGAAAATGTTGATGGCATGTCTTCCTACATTTCTTCAGTGTATTGTAGTGAAAGAACTGAATTTACAAATTTCTTGACTGCTGTAGCTTCCTATAATTTGAAATCAGGTAATGAGTCCTCCAATTTTGTTCTTTTCCAAAACTGTTATGGCGGTTTGCCTTTCCATATGAATTTTAGAATTATCTTGGTGGCTATCTTGTCAATAAGCTTGCTGGGACTGACTGGAAGGAAAATACTCTGAACCTACAGATGAAACTGGGGAACTGACAAAAATAGAGGTGTCATGTTCATGGATTGGAAGACTATGTCTTCAGGCCTGATTTCTCTCATCAGCATATTCTGCAGTTTTCAGCATACATGTCAGGAACATTATTTTGTTATACTGAAGTATTTCTTTTGGGGTGGGGGGCAAGGATGCTGTGTCCAGCTTTGTGTCTGGATTTCTCCAATTATCTAGGTCTTCTGATTTCTTTCATTAGTACTTCTCGGTCTCAGAATACAAATTCCATTCATATCGTTAATGCCTAAGTAATTTTTGTTCAACTTTGTAAAACATCTGAACAATTCTAGGTGACTGACCACCGGCAGTCCCCCAGACATACTGTGGACCAACATCTCTCTCCTTTCCAACTGATTTATCTGTTCTGTGTTTAGGCTATGAAAACAGAGTGAAATGCGAACGGTGGGACAACGAATAAGGCTGGACAAAGGTGCTCACATATTTTATTCAGAGGAGTAGTGCTGAGAGGAGTAGTGCTGAGAATCTTACTGCTTTACCAGAATGTGAGTTATTTAAGTAAAAATGATTTCAAAGGCAAGTATTCCTAAACCGCACAGCCTGCTGCTATAGACACACCACACACACATCTGAAGTTCCAGTGGGCTTTTATTGAGATAAAGTAACAAAAATCAAGATTTTATCAACCAGCTTTTCTTAACTTTATAAACTCAGCAGACGCTCTGGTCCATATATGTGTACATACAACATAACACATTCCAACAAAAACAGAGCCCCACTGGAACATTTGCCAATTAACAGAAAGCCAATTTTCCCTTTCCCCAAATGTTTTCAAAATTGAATCCCCACTGTTCACTTCTCAGTGGAACTGGTCCCTTGTGGCTAGGGACATTAAATTCTATCCCATTTTGTACTGAACAAAAAATTTTTTTCAAGTTTTAATTTTGTTTCAAAAAAGGGACTAGCGACTTGGTTTTCTCCAGGGACCCTCCCTCACAACCACTGGGTAAAGTACAGCAGCCTGTACCTTAGCAACCCAACCCTACCCCCCCTCCCCCCCAACCCAGTATTGTCTACTGGAGAATTTAAACACACTTCTGTTGGAATCTGTCAGCAACGGAGGGGCAGAATCCAGGTGCCAGGCTAGCGCCCTCTTACCTCATGAACTCTTACAACCTTTGGACACTTAACTCTTTACCCCAAAGATGAGTTTTTAGATCAGAAAGGAGAGTGAGTTTTCTTCGGAAGTTTTAAAAAACTACCTTTAAGGATATAAAGTACAACTATAAGCTCACCAAAGTCCACTTAAATTCACCAGTTGACTGACGTCAGCTCCCACGAGGCCAATAATTTTGCTTGACAAAGGTATTTTGCCAGAAAATGATTCCACAATAACAGCTTAAGAGACACAGAACGTTGAAAAAGGAGCAAATTAAAATAACATGGCTTAATTCCCAAGAACTTATTTCATCTTTTTGTTACTCATCTTATAAGGTCAGGAGTGTGACTAAAGGCAGTTTCTGATGAGGTTATGAGCTTCCAAAGTGTTTCTAAATCCTTAGTGCAGATACCCTCCCTTTTGGGGCAAAGTAACCTCCCTCCCACCCCTATTAAAAAAAAAAAAAAATCAAGTGATCAGAATGAGATGTTTTGATTCCAACAATTTACACTCAAGGCTTTGTGCTGGGTTGTCTGGTTCTAACCCAAGCATGACGGTCTCTAACACAAAGCACATGGCAAAGGAAAGATGCTCCCATCTCATTCTGAAAACAAATACTGATAACCAGTTGCCTCCCCCCTCCCCCCCAGTCTTTGGGGCCAACCCATATTATGATGCTGGAACCAACTTGAAAATAATTTAGAGATTATATTTAGGTTTCTCTCTCCCTTACTTCTTCCCATGGAAGATCATTTTAGAATAAATTTATTCCATTCCATTCCTAAGGGAAAAGGCAAGGAAGTTTCTCCATCGGAATGTAAGGAAAAGAGAAAGACAGAGGCAGCAAGCTGTGTAACAGTCCACAACCCATTACACAACGATATAACCACTGGTTAAACCAGGTGCTGAATATAATTTAAATATTAAAAATAGGGCAAATAGTTTTCATCCAAATGAACCAGTGGAAAAATATTATCATTACTTAAAATAAACACCCAGTACTGCAAGGAACACAAAAACAACTTCCAATAGTAACAATGCTCCTTATTGTAAGGGCAATTAAAAAAAAAAAAAAAAAAAAAGACTAGGCTTTGACCTAGTCCTTAGAGCATCTTTCCATTTAACAATTCCTATTCAAGAGACAAGCACCAAAACTGGACAGCTGCCTCTACAAGACTGTGTCCAATAGTGGTGTCCCAGATAGTTTTAAGTGCCACTCCTCATCAGAGGCTGTACTTCATTAATACTTTCAATTTAAAGTCTGTGCTTTTAGAGGGACCCACAGGCATGTGGCACCAGGCAGAGCACAGTCTGAGGATGGCAAAAAAGACTGCGCTGCTTAGTCACCCACACACTCTCTAGCGAGACACAAAATTGCATTTATGAGCATTCCTTGTTTTTCTCCTATAATGAATGATCCCTCTTATCTCGCCAGAGGTGGGGGAGAAAGAGAGCTGCATCAGTACAAGGGCAAGATTTTTGGTCAAAAGTTGATGCCTTTTAAATTCCCTCCCCCCACCCCTCCCCGGAAAAAGGTTACTTCCTTAAGTAGGCCTTGTATTTAGTAACCAACATTGGCTGGATAGACACATGTGGCTTGGCTACCAGATAAATGAGTTATTCTTTTTGGGGTTTGTACTGTGCAGCTCTTGCTACAGTTTTTAAGGAGTTAGGGCTATGTCTGATCAGGAGGCATCTACAGGATTTTGATCCTCAAGGAATTTTGGGTGAGTCACAATTTTGCTTAGAACTAGGCAGAGTCAAAAAGCAACTTTGAATAACGGATTTCTTTTTCCAGATGAGTTAAGCATGAAAGTTTATGCAGGACACATCTTGCAATATTTTAGGGTTTTGGAAAACAATGGCATATGGAAATCAAATTTTTTTAATTTTATTTTTTCCTTTTTTTAAAAAAAAATCCTAGATGCCTCCTAATTGACCTAGTACACTGGGTTAAAAGGGAATTAAAAACATTAAAAAAAAAGTTCACTGGTTTTGCTTCATCTCACTCCTTTTGCCTGGAGATCAGGCCAAACATCAAGCATGTTGGGAGGGGCACAATTTAAAGCAACACTATTGACTGTAACGCATTTGCCAGCAATTTACAATGCAAAATGACAGATAATTCTTGTCACAAAGCAAGAGGATGGCAAGCAGCTTTCTGTAGCATCAAAGTTAACAGCTCTCAGGGGTTGCCCATTCCTGCAAGTTTATGTATCAAGGTGGGCAGAGGGCAATACACTTACACAGTAGAGAAGATCCACAGAAAGTAAGCCCCAGAACTGCTAATGTTACCACAGCTGGTACTGGCTAATATTCTGAAATGCAAATCCATGCTTTATACATATACTGCTCAAAGAAACTGCCACTCAAACTGCCACACTGCAAGGCAATTTATTCTTTGTCCCCTTTTGCTGAGCTTGAAAAGTTTCTCAAACAACTCTTAAAAAGGGGGGAAGAAACATTATCAGAGAGAGCGTCTCAAAAATAACATCTTGAATTACAGGTTTCTGAAGCTTCCTTGCTCTCTCTGTCAGGCCTCCTCCAAAGGTACTATATGAGACAGTGTGGCAGCAGTGAATCCCAGACTTCTGGGTCCCTTTTCCAACAGAGGGTGTCCCTGTAGAGGTCTGCTCTCTACAGTAAGAAGCCAAAGTACTTTTTTAGAATTTAGTGTTGCGGAAAACTGAGCCCCTCTCATCTTTAGCTGCTCCCATAATCACTCTAATCCCCTTAATCCCAGCAACCTTCATCCAAAAAAAAAAAAAAAATATATATATATATATGTATATATATATATGAACCCAGAAAAAAACCTATTTACAAAGTTTATACAAGTATACACACCCAATTTTCTATGGGACACGCTTTGCCACAGAGGAAAGAGGGTCAAAGGCTCTGACATGTCTACACATCAAGTGCCATAACTGCTAATGGAGGCGTATGTAAACCAGTCTTTAGTGTTCTGCTATAGAGCACAAAAGGCTTGTCATATGGCTCCTGCAATGATAGACTGCTCTTTCCTTTGGGAGCGATGATGTTGCATCTACTCAGCCCAGAAGAAATTTTTACTTGGGATTGTTTTTTTTTTTAAATACATGTATTTACAGTGCGGATGAACTGCAGTTGCATATCAACTCCTCCACATAAAGAAAAAGAAAATGGTGTTTAACATTACTAATACGTTTCATCTTCCAGCCCTGGGCTTGAGTATCGGGTAGAAAGGGAAGAGAGAGACTTCAACTTGAAACCAAAATGGAAAGACAAAAATTTTAAAAAGAAAGAAAAAAGAAAAAAACACTACTACTGTTGATTCCTTGGGCTGTGTCTAAAAGATGATATTCTGAATGGTCTCATAGCATAAGGCACTTTGCACAAATAAGTAATAAGCTCTTCAGGCTTAAAAAACGGATGAGTAACCAGGGAGAAGTTGAAATGCACTCAAGAGTCAGCTGTTGGAGAATTCTGAAATCGCAGACAAGCTTGTGTTCATCAAGATTCTTCTCTTTTTAGGGTTTCTCCCCTTCTCTTCTTTCTCCTCCTTCCTTGTCCCCCTTCCCCAGAAAACATTTTTAAAAAACCAGCAGTTAGTGCAACTAATGTTCAGTCAGCACACAGTGCAAACAAGTGGAACAAAAAAGGTAAATTCCTTTTCAGCTTTTTTCTCTTCACCAATTAAAAAAAAGAAAAAATGTCTGAGCTCTTTTAAGTCTTCATAGTTCCAAAATAAAAGAAGATGAAAAACCCACAAAGAGAAGAGCATCCCCCCAAAATCGATGTGTCACAGATCCAAACGAGCCTTCTGTAGTTTGTCAAAACCTAAAAAAAAAAGAAGCCTGAAATTAATGTCCTGAAAGCAATATGAACTAGGACACACAGGTGTTCACAATCCCCGTGCCACTGCTCTCTATCACAGCTTCTACTGAGCCTGTCTGCCTACTATAGAATCCACTCAGGATTAAGGAATTTCTGCTATGTATCCCAGAGACAGAATGAAACCCTGAAAGTTCTAGTAACAGGCAGCAGTCTCTGTGACAATTAAAAAAAAAAATTTTTTTTTAAACCGTACATGAACTCAACAGCCTGCCAATGTATTAGCAAACATGGGCTAGTTTTATATTTGTCCAAGGGTTTTGTGTTTGACATTTAAATTAGGATAAAAAGGTTAAAGTGAAGAAAGTAATTTGAAAAATCTAAAAATAGCAACAGGTAGGATGTTCACTGCTGATTTGGAAACTATCAGCTCTCAAATCAGATTTTCCTTAGAGGAATGTAGGCTGTTTTAGAGGTTTTCCCCTATGTTAAGCCTTGTTTTAAGCATTTCTACCAGAGCCCAACAGTCACCAAAAGATGAGAAACCATCTGCAGGAAACCAGAGTGGGCATTTAAAATAAGGCAGTTATCCTCATAACCTGATTACACCTTTAGCAATAAAATCTTACAGGTAATTTAACATAGTTTATTAAGGTACCCATTAGAAATTAAGAGTGAACGCTAACAAAGATGACCGAGTGATAAAGGAAAAGAGCAAAAATATTTTCATATTCAAAATCGCTAAGATTCTTTTTTGCTTCCATTATTTTAGAAGTCTGAACTTGTCTTAAGTACTGCTCACATACTACATTACTTAGAAAGACTGTATTCAAGTGAACCGCATTTATGGATTCGCCAATAAGATCACAACTTCAACAGAGATACTTCCTGTTTACTGTCATTTATGCCAAGAGGTATTTCATCCTTTATTGCTAATTATATACCGTGGAACATCAAATTTCCCCCAGGAAAGAGGACCTTGATTTCCTTTCTTTAAACATTATGCTCACGTTGCTATTTTGTCGGGTACACACATGGTTGTTAAGGTTTCTCATCTTCTACAGGCTCGCTGTGGTATTCTGCCACATACAGGCTCTTGTCAATGTTACTCGGGATAGGTTTGATTTCTGTTCCCAGCTGCTCCTCAATACTTTTCAGGTTGAAGCGATCATCATATGTGATCAAGTTGATGGCTAAGCCAAGATGACCAAAGCGACCTAACAAAAACCAATTTTAATTAATAAAACAGTTAAATATGGGAATCAATGTGCAAGCACTAGTGTGTAAGTGGCAAATCCATAAAGGATTTATGTTTTTGTTCACTACCATTCTGAGTATATGAACCCATACACACGTTACAACTTCAGGTTTCACAGCCTGAAGTAGTACTTCTATTTCACCTTTTTCAAATGAAAAAACGGGTGCTCATTTCTGTCAGAAGTTGCCAGAATATACATACTAAACAGTACAGTTACAGAAGTGAGGTTCTCATTTGTGAATCTTAAATTAAGCATAAAGTTATTTTAACCTTTTAAAATAAGTGTTCTGGAAGAATTGGAAATTAATTTGATATATCAAACAACTAAATTAGTTTTAATTCACTGTTCTAACTGCTACCACACTCTACAAAGGAACAAAATTTAGTGATTAAACTTCTCAAACAACTTCCACGAAGAACATCTCCTTCCTTTTCCTCACCTGATCTTCCAATACGATGGAGATAGGTCTCTGCCAGCTTTGGGAAGTCAAAGTTTATTACCACATTCACAGCTTGTATATCAATACCTCGGGTAAACAAATCTTTAAAAAAAACAAAAACAAAAACTCCATTATATCCTTCAATTTGGTGCCATAATACTCTTTAACATATATTTCTAATGTAACCTAAGCTTCATTCACCTCATCAGTAATTCAAAAGCATTTGCAAATTACTGGCATTATCTGTCATGCACATTACCATAAGCAGCTTTCTGCTCAACAAGTTACCTTTTCCCAGTCCTGTAATAAAGTTTTAAAAAATGGTCTAAGGTGACTGTGCAAGTCAAGGATGACTGATAAGCTATACACTCATAAATGAGTCTCAGGAGTATAATTTTCTTCCGTCTATTTTTGAGTATTTAATCCAAGGCTAACAGAGTAAATTATTTTTAAAAATTTTGTTGTGTAACGTAGAATACTTCTAAAAAGACATAATCCTCTAGCAGTAATTATTTATGCTTTGTTTAGAATTCATTCATCCCGTTCTGCTAAATGATTTATAACAGGTCTGAGGTAAGCTAATATGCAAGGCTATCCCTTCTAACTCTTTTCTAGTCCCACAATTATTATGCTAATTTAGGCTTTGAAAAATACAGGTAGAAATAATTATTATAGGCTAATAACTAGCTCTCCCTGCATCTATCAGCTCCACACTTCAAAATAATCCATGGTCAAATATTTCTAAAATACTGCTTTGAATTTGTTAACTCATTATTTTAAATTGCCTCCAGATAAAATTTAAAACTGATATTCAAGGTCCTCCACTCTATACTCTGGTCCTAACATACTTCTCTAACACATCTCAAACCTTCCTCTCCACCAAACTTGTCCACTATACTTCTTTAAACATATCTTCTTAGCTGTCTATGGATTATTTTTTATACCAGTCCCCTAACTTAAAATTCCTTCTTCTCCAAGTCTGAAACTCACCTATAGCTTAAATTACAATTTCATCTCTTCTCAGATCACCTCAGCTAGTCACCTTCCCTCTCTTACGAAAATTTATGATTATTTACTGTACATACCTCCCACTTGCAAATTACCTTTACTCCCTTGTAGATCCAGCCCAATGCCTGTTTTTGTAAATAAAGTTTTACTGCCATGTGGCCATGCCCATTTGTTTATATACTGCCACAAGTTTATAACTTGTAACAGAGACCATATGGTGTGCAAAGTCTAAGGTATTTACTATATGACACTTCACAGAATAAGTCTGCAGGCCCTGCCTTAGGTTCTTAATGTTATCTTTTTATCTCTGATTAAACAACTACTCCTTGAAGAGAGGAGTGGTACTTTGCATATATTTATTTATACATTTTACACATAAACGTTATTCAGTACTTATTTAACGACATATTACCCACTGTTCTGAAAAATCAGAAAGAAGAAAAAGCATCGGCACTTCAAAAACTTATCTGAAGGCAGCCTTGCAAGTAATGCTTAAAAATAAAACCATGTAACCACAGCAGTAATTCATATCAATGGGTGATTTCTATAAGTACTAAGAACTCTTTCTAGAAAACAAAAAAGTATTTTTCATTCTCAAATAAGGAAATGGTTAATGGCAAATGGCACTTTCTGTTTGTCTATACAGTTGACCCCTGAACAACTCAGGGGTTAGGGTCTCACATGTCTGCTCTGACTGTCCACCTGCCCCGCCCCAGTTTGTTTTTCTTCACAGTGAAATATACCAAAATATAAACTGGTCTGATTCTGGCAAAAAACCCCAAAAAGGCTATGATAAACACTTCTAAAACATAGTTTCTTAATTCATTTTGTGTATGCTATATATAATTCATTCCTGTATGCTAAAACTATTCAGAAAATACACAAACCCCAAAACTGGTTTAAAAGGCAGAGATGAGGTATGAGTGCCAGAACAAGTATTCTGCAGTTTCAGGTATGGAACCTAATTTCAAAAGTTAACTACAGCTCATTCTCAACTTCAGAAATTCTAGAAATGATAGTAGAGCAAGCTGGACTATGTCACAGGCCTCACTGCGTGATACGATAGAGAAAGAGCAAAACTAAGAAGAAAAACTACGGGTAAACAAAACAAAATACTTACCAGTGCAAACAAGATTGCGGCATAAGCCATTTCGGAAATCATGAAATACACGATTCCGATGTTCCTAGGAACAAAGTAATGCATTTGATTTGATTAAAACTCACACAAGCCCCCAAACTGCCATGATTTTTTCTCCTACCCAAAGTTCTTTATACCCCAAAATTTTTTTACATGAATGAGAAAGGAGCCAAATTCAATACACGTAAATTAAAAACAAAACGTGAAAATAATTAACCATAAATTAGTTTCCCATGGGAATTAATATGAATACGTGTGTATATGTTGTTTATTATCTCAATTCTTAAAGGTATTTTTCTTTTTTGCTGGAGTGGATTTTTAGTGATAATTTTCACCATACTTCTAAAATATTTCAAACAAAAGATGTCAAAAGTTTGGCTTGACCAAAACATCTACTATTTACCTTTTCAGTTATTATATACAAAAGCTAAAAATAACTACTTTCCAATTAAAAAACAAAAATGAAAACATACACTGACTAGCAAAAAGCAATAAATCTAGCATCTGGCAAACTGGTCTTTCTTTTCAGCACAATGTTCTTCCATTCTGAAATATTCTCTTCAATTTAATACATTCATTTCCTGTGATAATTTTAATATTAGGGGCCTACATGAAGGTATCTGATCCATGACACTAAGCTTCTTTGAAAACCATATGTGAGTTGATTAAGTTCTTAGCCCGTTAGCCTACAGAAACTACTTTCTTATGAAATTTCACAACGTCAGCACAAACACAAAATGTTGTCTTGTGATGGTGTTGAATCTATTTTCTGTTGAATTAAGTTCTGAAATACAGATTGCATCCTTTTCTAAAGGCAAATAGTAAAAACAGATGTACCTGAGGAGGTACACAGAAAAATCAGAACCTTCTGCAATGATGGAAATGTTCTGTATCTGTACTTTCCAAAACTGTGACTGCTAGTAACATGTAATGCGGCACTTCAAATGTGGTTAGTGTGACTGAAGAACTAAATTTTATTTTTTTAACATCTTTATTGGAGTATAATTGCTTTACATTGTTGTTAAGTTGCTGCTGTATAACAAAGTGAATCAGCTATATGTATACATATACCCCCATATCCCCTCCCTCTTGCATCTCCCTCCCACCCTCCCTATCCCACCCCTCTAGGTGATCACAAAGCATGAGGTGATCTCCCTGTGCTACTTGGCTGCTTCCCACTAGCTATCTATTTTACATTTGGTAGTATATATATGTCAGTGCTACTCTCATTTCGTCTCAGCTTACCCTTCCCCCTCCCCATGTCCTAGAGTCCATTCTCTACGTCTAGGTCTTTATTCCTGTCCTGCCCCTAGGTTCTTCAGAATCTTTTTTTTTTTTTTTTTAGATTCCATATATGCGTGTTAGCATACGGTATTTGTTTTTCTCTGACTTACTTAACTCTGTAAGACAGACTCTCAGTCCATCCACCTCACTACAAATAACTCAATTTCGTTTCTTTTTATGGCTAATATTCCATTGTATGTATGTGCCACATCTTCTTTATCCATTCACCTGTTGATGGACACTTAGGGTGCTTCCATGTCCTGGATATTGTAAATAGTGCTGCAATGAACACTGTGGTACATGATTCTTTTTGAATTATGGTTTTCTCATGGTATATGCCCCGTAGTAGGATTGCTGGGTCATATGGTACTTCTATTTTTAGTTTCTTAAGGAACCTCTATACTGTTCTCCATTGTGGCTGTATCAGTTTACAGTCCCACCAACAGTGCAAGAGGGTTCCTTTTCTCCACACCCTCTCCAGCATTTATTTATTGTTTGTAGATTTTTTGATGATGGCCATTCTGACCGGTGTGAGGTGATACCTCAGTGTAGTTTTGATTTGCATTTCTCTAATGATTAGTGATGTTGAGCATCCTTTCATGTGTTGTTGGCCATCTGTATATCTTCTTTGGAGAAATGTCTATTTAGGTCTTCTGCCCATTTTTGGATTGGGTTTTTGTTTTTTTTGATATTGAGCTGCATGAGCTGCTTGTGTATTTTGGAGATTAATCCTTTGTCAGTTGCTTCATTTGCAAATATTTTCTCCCTTTCTGAGGGTTGTCTTTTCGTCTTGTTTATGGTTCCCTTTGCTGTGCAAAAGCTTTTAAGTTTCATTAGATCCCATTTGTTATTTTTATTTCCATTTCTCCAGGAGGTGGGTCAAAAAGGATCTTGCTGTGATTTATGTCATAGAGTGTTCTGCCTATGTTTCCCTCTAAGAATTTTATAGTGTCTGGCCTTACATTTAGGTCTTTAATCCATTTTGAGTTTATTTTTGTGTATGGTGTTAGGAAGTGTTCTAATTTCATTCTTTTACATGTAGCTGTCCAGTTTTCCCAGCATCACTTATTGAAGAGGCTGTCTTTTCTCCACTGTATATTCTTGCCTCCTTTATCAAAGATAAGGTGACCATATGTGAGTGGGTTTATCTGTGGGCTTTCTATACTGTTCCATTGATCTATATTTCTGTTTTTGTGCCAGTACCATACTGTCTTGATTACTGTAACTTTGTAGTATAGTCTGAAGTCAGGGAGCCAGATTCCTCCAGCTCCGTTTTTCTTTCTCAAGATTGCTTTGGCTATTCGGGGTCTTTTGTGTTTCCATACAAACTGTGAAATTTTTTGTTCTAGTTCTGTGAAAAATGCCATTGGTAGTTTGACAGGGATTGCACTGAATCTAAATTTTAAATATTGTTTAATTTTAACTTACTTATTTAAATTTTAACTCTTTCAAATTGCCACGTGTAGCTAGTGATTACTGTATTAAATACTAGCCCAAATCTAAGAATACGGGGAAGGAAGGGAATAAAATCTCACATTTCTATTATGTTTGGCAACTTACAAACTATTCATTCCTACATAATCTCAATCTTCCTGACAACCTTGTGAGGTAAGAATTTATACTATTACCCCTGTTTGTAGTTAGAAAACCTAATGCCAGAGAGGTTAAAATGAATGGTCCTTTGCCTGCTAAGGAATAATTTATTCTTAAACTCAGGGCATTTGGAAGAGCATTAAAACAAAACAAAATCCAAGAAATACTAAGAAAAAGGTTTTTTAAAAAATCTATGCAAGTTCAAGTTTTACACTCACCTGCCTCATTTTAGCATGGATATAGAAGCAAGAATAACCCAGTTGAGAAATCTTCTTGGCTAGCAATTCAACTCTCTGAGAGGAGTTACAGAAAATGATCGACTGGTTTATCTGAAGCTGAGCACAGGGGGTAAACAAAACAAAACAAAACGATGACATAAGGAAGGAAAACAAAAACCTTCATTAACTTTGCCAAATCTTGAAAATATTAACCCTAATGTTGAAAATATCATCTAAGACTTAGAATCTCATGATACAAGAGAGATGCAAAACTGTAAAAATTTTAAGTACTATTCATTTACATAGTAGTTGAAGATAATTTTTATTGTAGAGCAAGTTTTATTGTAGCAGAGTATTTTTCATAAGGGCCGCATAATTGCCAACAGGAGTAAAACACAGCCAATTCTCATTACTTGAGGTAGTTATGTTCTATACAGTTACTGGAAACACTGAATTACCGAATACAGGACCACTGCTTCCAGGGGAAATACAGGGTTAGGTTCCTGTGAGGAACACTTAACTTCTTCATCAACGGGTCAACAGATAACCTTCTTTTATGTGTGTTACTGGTTTTTTTTTTTGGGGCCCTGCCACACAGCTTGCAGGATCCTAGTTCCCTGACCAGGGATCGAACCCATGCCCCCTGCAGTGGAGGCATGGAGTCCTAACCACTGGACCACCAAGGAATTTGGTTTAAACAGTGTTACTGTTTAAAGACACCTTATTTACTCATGGCCCACAGCTCTGTAACTCATGCCTTAATGAAGTTTATCTAATACATTATCTCTGCAAGGCACATCAGTCTTCTTGTACTTAGGAGCGCTGGACAACACTTCAGCACTATGCCTAGGGGCCATTTAAAAGAGTGAAATCAACAGAAAAGCACAGAAATGTGGGAAATGTGGCACTAAATAGACTGTGAAAAGGGTGTTCATTTATAGTATGAGCTGAAACAAGAAAGCAGGGGGAAACCGCATGAGGTCTCAAATTTTTCACGTATGTCTGCAAATGACCTCAAGAGCACCTGAGTACTGACTTCGGGGTGACAAGGAAATTGTGGCAAGTAGGCAAATTTGCAAAAAGAGTATCTGCCTACAACGGAACAATTATAATTACTGAGAATAATGAGGATTATCTGTAATTAAGGTCAAATTATTTTAGAATCAAATTAGAAGTGCCTGTGACTTGTCAATCATACAGTATCAGCTTCAGATCAACAACTCAAACTACCTTTCAGGAAATACTAAGGAATTTTTTTTACACTGAAAATGCTGAGAGGGACTTCCCTGGTGGTCCAGTGGTTAAGACTCCGTGCTCCCAGTGCAGGGTGCCCGGGTTCGATCCCTGGTCAGGGAACTAGATCCCGCATGCCGCAACTAAGAGCCCACATGCTGCAACTTAAGAGATCCCGCATGCCACAACTAAGACCTGGAGCAGCCAAATAAATAAGTATTTAAAAAAAAAGAAAAGAAAAAGAAAATGGTGAGAAAACTGATACAACTGTTTGTTTTACTGAGGTTAAGTAGTAAGTAACGGACAACATTCAGCTGCTGAAGCCTAACGACTTACCCTGGAGAAAAGTGTGTTGAGGCAGTGTACTTTTTGGCGCTCAGTTACATATGCGTAGTACTGGGTTACTCCCTTCAAAGTTAGTTCCTCCATCAGGTTAATCTCATAGGGTTTCTGCAAATGGGAATTCTGAAAAAAAAGAAGAGTCTCATATTTAAATGAAAACAGAGTCTATTTCTTAAACTCAGAATATATCCTCATACATTTCTGTCTGATAAACTCTTACTTTAAGGGATGGAGCCCTCTTTAAAATGTTATTATCTGTCATGAAAGAAGTAAATTACCATAAAATGGGAGATATAACATTCAGATATACAGCTAAGTTACTATTTTGTACTTTAAATATAGAATTATGCTGTAATCAATTTATCTAGCATCAATGGCTATGTCAGTCTGACAACAAAAGCTAAGTGAACAAATAAGAATCAAATTACTTTTGTATCTTAAAAAAATCAGTTAATTTATGCACAACAAACCTTAATTGATCAGCTAAAGAAAAAGCCCAAAACTTGAAATCAGCGTTAATATATAGACTAGTAGTAAGATGTAATCATGGATAAAGATATACTCATGAACAACAGGATAGTACTGCTTCCAAGTACAGGTTTATACTCACCATGAACTTCTGTACACTAAGAGGGAAGGTAGCAGAATATAATAAAATCTGTCTGTTTTTAGGTAGCGTGAGAATAATATCCTCCATTATCTGCACAAAATCCTGTGACAGCAACTTATCTGCCTGCAGTACAAAGAGAAGACGATCTTAAACACAATGAAATAATGTCTAAGGTCTTTGGTTAATAAGGCATCATCCAGCAAGTTCATGGAATGCTCCTGGTTGTAAACAGTAAGTCCTCTACAACACTGCATAGTCCAAAAGGCACCAAGACACATTACCAGTGATTCAGAAGGGGAAAAGTCTGTAATACTCATCTTCCAAGGAAAAAAAGTCCTAGACAGATATAATCCTTGTTCCC
Source organism: Balaenoptera borealis (assembly GCF_965194805.1). Classification (NCBI taxonomy): domain Eukaryota; kingdom Metazoa; phylum Chordata; class Mammalia; order Artiodactyla; family Balaenopteridae; genus Balaenoptera; species Balaenoptera borealis. Next base: position 98,357,732 of record NC_138868.1, read on the forward strand.
ATAACAAAATTTTAATGTGACTCCCATTACAGAGACATTACGGTATAGTGATTAAAAGTACAGGCTGCAGAGTCAAACTACCTGGGTTTAAAACTTGTCTCCTTCGCTTATTAGCTATGTTGGGAGGCTTCTTAACCACTGACTATTTCAGTTTCCACAATTTAAAAATTAAGGTGTCTTCTTACTGTAGTAACTACTTTATAGGATACCTACCTTATAGGATTCTTGCAAAAATTAAATGAAAAAACATGTAAAGCACTTAGTGCTAGCACACAGTAACTAATAAACGTGCTCTCTCATTACTCAAAGATAAAAACCTGTTCCAAATTAGATCATGACGAAACTGCTCTAGTAATCTAAAACACAGACCAAACAGGAAAATAACTTTAAAAACATCAACACTGATTTCATATACATATAAAACACTGCTAGGTCCCAAGGATGCAGAGCTGAATAAGTTCTTAAAAGGCACTTATAACCTGGTGAGATAACACATTATAACAGAGACGAAAAACCAAACAATACAAAGTTGTATGTTAAATGAGGGGTTAGAGACATTACATGCTTCTTAAGATGAATCACAGAATGGAAAGAGACTTAGAATGAACTTGGCTTTGAGATTATTCAACAACTTCTCTTATTGAAAAATAAAAACCTGGCTTTACTAAGAAAAAGACACAAGGCTGATTTACTCCTATAAATTCCTATCATCTATTGTTTTTAAAGGGTAAAACATGTTTTATAAGCAAATTAGTTTGAACCGACAAGAGTCATGCATTTATTAAAAGGTCATAGGGACTTCCCTGGTGGCAGAGTGATTAAGAATTTGCCTGCCAATGCAGGGGACATGGGTTCGAGCCCTGGTCCGGGAAGATCCCACATGCCGCAGAGCAACTAAGCCCATGTACCACAACTACTGAGCCTGCGTGCCACAACTACTGAAGCCCGTGTGCGTAGAGCCTGTGTTCTGCAACGAGAAGCCACCGCAATGAGAAGCCCACCCACTGCAACGAAGAGCAGCCCCCGCTCGCCACAACTAGAGAAAGCCTGCACGCAGCAAGGAAGACCCAATGCAGCCAAAAACTAAAAATAAATAAATAAATAAATAAAAGCTCATAAACACGAAGAGGTTATGCTTCACTCACTGGCAGTTATGAACAAAGCCAGAGTAGTACAGAATAGTATGTTTCCAAATGAAGAGACATTACCTCATCCAATACTATCATCTGGACATGATCAACTTTTGCTACTCCTTTCTTGATAAGATCCAGGATTCTCCCAGGGGTAGCTATCACGACATGCACTACACAAGATTAGAAAACATATTTTTGTTAATTTTAGTTGGGGCAAAAAGGATAAAGGTTTATATCATATATTTTATCAGAAATACTGCTGTAGAGGTAGGAATAATAAAAAGAGGCAAAGGTGTGTTTTAAGAATATGGATTTCCATTTCATCTTTGGTTGGCTAGAGAATACCTGTTAGTTTCACTGCTACATGGGGTGGGGCTACAACTTCCCAAATCACCTGCTCCAAATAAGGGGCATACTTGTCTTGGGGCAACCCCCAAGGAAAAACAAAAGGTATGCCAAGCTTCTGATACAGTAGCTTGCCTTTAATCTAGATCAATGGTCTTCTGAAGACTGTAATAAGGATCAAATAATCATTTTAAATAACAGGACAGCACAAAGAATATAGTAATTAAACTTATCAAATGATAATCATATATAAAATTTTGACTAAAATTCTATATATAATTTTATATAAGTGGATTTCATTCTTGCTGTTTTCTTTTTTCACTAAATAATGTATCATGGAGAACTCTTCATTAAAAAATGAATACAGGTCAGCTTCACTCTTTAATGGCCATGTGGAATTCCCTTCAGACTATACCCAATGTATTTTAGCCAAACTCCCCTGACATTCATGTTGCTCCAATTTTTTCAGTACTACAAACCATGCTGTAGTAAACCACCTTGCATTTGTCCACTTATTTCTTCAAAAAAAGATTCTTAAAAATATACATTTGTAATTTTGAAATATAATGCCAAATTGCCCACCATAGAGATTATATCAATTTATACCTCCATGTTGCAAGACAGCCAATTTCTCCACAAACTCACATTACTGGTTACTAATTAGCCTTGCCAATATGAATTAACCTTGTCAATCAGAAAGGTACAATATCACTTTACTGTTTTTATGTGTAATTTAAAAAATTACTAGTAAGGTTGAATAGTCTTTCAATTACTAAAACAATTTGTTTTTATGCTTGAATGAAATGGTCATTTCCTTTATTCATTTTTCTACTGCAATGTTTGTTCCTTATTAATTTTAAAAACAACTTTAATAAGTTACTGAAAGGAAACACCTGTGTGTGGAATTACAGAGAGCCAGCCACCTTACATCAATCATTTCCTACCTGTATCATCAAGCCTCATTATGTCATCTCGTAAATTGGTTCCTCCTGTGGTTGCCATCACTTTAGCCCCTCCCATGTGTTTGCTGACCTGGATGCAAATTTGACTGACCTGTAGAGCAAGTTCTCTAGTGGGAACAATCACCATTGCTGGAAAATAACAAATAACAGAGAAAACAGAAAAAAACCAGCATATATTAAGAGTTTAAGAAGCTACAGAAATATTTCCCCTTTTAATTAAGACACTCAGATGAATAAATTTCTTAAAAAAAAAAAAAAGAGAACCTATTATATTGTTCCAGATTTAGACTTTTCCTCAGTAACAATGCTATACAATTCTTGTACTCTTCTTAGTTACAACCCCTTAAAGGGTTCTTCGAGTTGTCAATTATTAGCCCAAAGTTCATTAATATTTTAGTAAGAGATTCACTAGTCAAAATACCCAAATAAGAAACTCTTGCCGCCCAGTTCTATTTATATCACATGAAAGTTAGTAACAGAGAGATGGCAGAAATAATAATTATAGATCAAGAAAGCTGGGGAGGGCTTCCCTGGTGGCACAGTGGTTGAGAATCTGCCTGCCAATGCAGGAGACACGGGTTCAAGCCCTGGTCTGGGAAGATCCCACATGCCACGGAGCAACTAGGCCCGTGAGCCACAGCTACTGAGCCTGCGCGTCTGGAGCCTGTGCTCCGCAACAAGAGAGGCCGCGATAGTGAGAGGCCCGCGCACCACGATGAAGAGTGGGCCCCGCTCGCCGCAACTAGAGAAAGCCCTCGCACAGAAACGAAGACCCAACACAGCCAAAAATAAAGAAAGAAAGAAAGAAAGAAAGAAAGAAAGAAAGAAAGAAAGAAAGAAAGAAAGAAAGAAAGAAAGAAAGAAAGAAAGAAAGAAAGAAAGAAAGAAAGAAAGAAAGAAAGAAAGAGAGAGAGAGAGAGAGAGAGAAAGAAAGAAAGAAAGAAAGAAAGAAAGCTGGGGGAAAAAATAGCTGAAAATTTAAGAAAAAGCTTCAGAGATGAAAACTTAACTCTATTAGCTTACTCTGGGTACAGTTATGGAAATTTGTTTCTTCCCTACTGCCTAAGCTCTTAAAATCCCCAAACCACAAGGCTTTAAAGAGAAAAAGTTCATGTTTCTACAAGGAACTCTACAGACACAGAGCTGTCACAAGAAACATTTCAGTTCCATAGTTTGTAAGTATCTATGTCAGATAATTTAACTTCTCAAGATCTTAGCTTTTCCTATCTATAGGACAATAATACTTATTTTGCCTATCTCACTGGAATGTTGTCACAGCTGTGTAATATGTAAAAGAACTTTGAAAACTAGAAATCTCTTTAAAAAGTTAGGGATCATTTTTACAAGACAACCAGGCCAAAAACTGTGAAAAGGATAAATACAAATTCCAGATTATTTAAGTTCTGACTAAAAAACAGATGGTAATAGCTCCAAGATTTAAATCGCCATTTACAATTTAAACAAACTAACCTTGTATATTGTCCTTCTTCAGGTCTAGCCGTTCAAGTAAGGGAATGAGGTAGGCACCGCTCTTGCCTGTTCCGTTTTTTGCTCTAGCTAAAATATCCCTACCAGATAAAGCAATGGGAATGCTCTCCTCCTAGAAGAGATAAGACAATGCAAATTATTTGTGAATAAAAACAGTACATAAGCAAATTCTTCTCTAAAACACACTGAAAGTATACATAGCTCTTTGGTATTATGAAGTATTTTACAACAATAAGTAGAGACCAAATAAATTAGCAGGACCAGTCCACATCACCATCAGTATCAACTGACATTTACCAGAACAGCTTATAAAATACATACTCAAGTAATAAAAAAAACTGTATATGTAAGTCTGCATGTGCAAATGTGTTGTCTAAGGAAGCTGAGCATCAACAACCAAGAAGAGTAACTTGGGCTAACATCATGAATACGTAGAGGAAAAAAAAGCAAAGGACATTTCACAATTAAAAACTGGAGGAAAAGACAGCACAAACAATATTCAAAGGAAAGACTGTAATAAGATATTCTGAGACTAGTAAACCAATTTGACCACAATGAAAAATTGTAGGTTGGACAATTTATCCCTACACAAAACAGGAATCAGCTGGGAAAGTTTAACCTCAGGTCCTATTTGATTTTTTTAAAAATCGTATTACATAATGTCCAATGTCTGTCTCACAGCCAACTTCTGTCCTGAGATGTGCTCAACTGGAGTCTCAACTCTATCCCAGTTATCTTGATCCATGGTCACATTACCAAGGCTGACTTCTCATTTTCATATTTGGCTTAGTTTGTTTTATGTGTTTTGCAGAAGACAATATTTCTTATTATAATATTATAATATTTCCTAGACAATAGCAAAGGATTCCTAACAATTACTAAATATTAAATACACGTATACGGAGAGAAATTTAAAAAGTAAAACAGGTATAAACAGAGAGGAAGCAGAACATTTTGATTTCTAAAACTAAACATTTTAATTTCTAAAACTAGAAAATTAGGAAAATAAATTAGGAAAAGAGATTCACAATCACTAAAATAATTAGTTCTTTCTATGCTTGCGCTAATGAGCAAAACAAGTATCTCTAGCACTTTAAAACTGTTACTGAAGGACTTCCCTGGTGGCGCTGTGGTTAGGAATCCACCTGCCAATGCAGGGGACACGGGTTCGAGCCCTGGGCCGGGAAGATCCCACATGCCTCGGAGCAACTAAGCCTGTGTGCCACAACTACTGAGCCCCAACTACTGAGCCCTGTGCCACAACTACTGAAGCCCACGCGCCTAGAGCCCAGGCTCTGCAACAGGAGAAGCCACTGCAATGAGAAGCCTGCACAACGCAACAAAAAACAGCCCCCGCTTGCCGCAACTAGAGAAAGCCCACGCACAGCAACAAAGACCCAACGCAGCCAAAAAAAAAAATAAAAAAAAACCCAAAAACCGTTACTGGAGAAATATCTAAATCATAAGCATCATGATTTTCATTTCCCACCATGACTCTTATTCTAGAACCCCAATCACAGGGGTCAGATGGGTTCCATATGGTCAGAATAACTAACATAGCTGCCAGAACAACTGCGAAAATGATCCAGTGACAATACTCTATTATCTTGTTCCTACAGCCAGCATTAAACAGTCTGCTTATTATGTATGGTAAAGCAGGTCAAAGAAGAAAACCTTGGTTTTGACCCTTTGGTCTTAATCTCTTCCCCCCTACTTTGAGTCAACTCTATTAATCTTTTGTTGTCCTGAAGGCCCATTATCCCCATGGGTTCATTCTCTTCTACGGTTTTTAAACAGGCTACCTGCATACTACTCAGTTCTACAGCAGAAAAAAAGGCTAGGTAGTCTCCCAGTGACTTCCTGAATCAGGTTCTTTAAAAGGATAAGACTTCTGGAAACCATAAACAAGACGAAAAGACAACCCTCAGAATGGAGAAAATATTTGCAAACAAAGCAACTGACAAAGATTAATCTCCAAAATATACAAGCAGCTCACACAGCTCAATATCAAAAAAACAACCCAATCCAAAAATGGGCAGAAGACCTAAATAGACATTTCTCCAAAGAAGACATACACATGGCCAACAAACACATGAAAGGATGCTCAACATCACTATTAGACAAATGCAAATCAAAACTACAATGAGGTATCACCTCACACCGGTCAGAATGGCCATCATCAAAAAATCTACAAACAATAAATGCTGGAGAGGGTGTGGAGAAAAGGGAACCCTCATACACTGTTGGTGGGAATGTAAATTTATACAGCCACTATGGAGAACAGTATGGCGTTTCCTTAGAAAACTAAAAATAGAACTACAATATGATCCAACAATCCCACTACTGGGCATATACCCAGAGAAAACCATAATTCAAAAAAAACACATGCACCCCAATGTTCACAGCAGCACTATTTACAATAGCCAGGACATGGAAGCAATCTAAATGTCCATCAACAGAGGAATGGATAAAGAAGATGTGGTACATATATACAATGGAATATTACTCAGCCATAAGAAGGAACGAAATTGGGTCATTTGTAGAGGCACGGATGAACTGAGAGTCATACAGGGTGAAGTCAGAAAGAGAAAAGCAAATGTCGTATAATAACGTGTATATATGGAATCTAGAAAAATGGTATACATGATCTTACTTGCAAAGCAGAAAGAGATTTGGACGTAGAGAACAAATGTATGGATACCAAGGGGGAAAGGGGCGGGGAAGGAGGGACTGGGATTGACACATATACATTATTCAAACTATGTACAAAATAGACAACTGATGGGAACATACTGTATAGCACAGGGAACTCTACCTAATGCACTGTGGTAACCTAAATGGGAGGGAAGTCCAAAAGGGAGGGGATACCTGTATGTGTATGGCTGATTCATTTTGTTGTGCAGTGGAGGCTAACAAAACATTGTAAAGCAACCATACTCCAATAAAAATTAATAATAATAAAAAAAGATAAGACTTCTGAATGAAGTAAGACAGGATAGAATTAGATTGGGGGTATCCTAATTCCTATTTGGGGTTTATCTTTTGACTTAAAAGCCATTCACTGACTTCTATTCCTCTACTCTGACAGGACTTATGCTCTACAGAAACTGTTTAAGGATAGGACTTTAACAAAGTAAGCTAGTCTGTAAGTTAAGATGCACTGTATTTCATCTCATATGGTGATCATTATGATTAGCAGTCAGGAAATCCAGTATATCCACACCGTCTCTTACCACTGTTTGCTAGGAAGATTAAGGAATATGAAGCAAGAGAATTCAAGTCCAACTCAGACAGCTTTGAAACCCAAGAGGAAGTCATGGGGAGCTGCCAGGGAGAAGAGAAAGGAGGAAGGAAGCTAAATAATTTTTAAAAACTTACTGTGGTGGACACTATGCTTAGATACTTAACGTTAAATTATATCCTTTCAAGTTAGGTACTTTTTGTTTTACAACTGACAAATGGATCCTCAGACTGTTTTACCAAAGGTCACAAAGCAAGAAATGCCAGAACCAGGATTTGAACTTCGGTTTGCAAACAGAGAAATCAGTACCTCATATACCACTAAGTACAATGTACAGCCATTTTGGAAAACAGTCTGGCAGTTCCTCAGAAGGTTAAAGAGTTACCATATGAACCAGCAATTCTACTCCTAGGTATATACCCAAGAGAAATGAAAATATCGCCACACAAAAATTCATACACCAATGTTCAAAGGAGCATTATTCGTAACAGCTAACAGTGGAAACAACCCTCCCAACTGAAGAATGGATAAACCAATGTGGTGTAGCTATACAGTGGAATATTATTCAACAATAAAAAGGAATGCAGTACTGATACATGCTACAATATGGATGAGCTCTAAAAACATGCTAAGTCAAAAAAGCCAGTCACAAAAGAGCATATATTGTATGATTCCATTTACGTGAAATTGTCCAGAATAAGCCAATCCATACAGACAGAAAGTAGATTAGTGGTTGCTTACAGCTAGTAGAAGATGAGGGTGATTATTAAAGAAGTTTCTTTTTGGGGTGATGAAAATGTTCTAAAACTGACTGTTCTGGTTGTGTGACTGCACAACTGTGAATATACTAAAAAACAATGAATTGTATACTTAAAATGTGTGAATTGTGTGCTGTGTGACTTATACCCTAAAGCCACCAAAAACAAAACAAAGCAACCAAAAACAAAACCAAAACCCACCAAAAACCAAAACAAACAAACACAAAAAAACAGAAACAACCCCACGACCTTAAGGTCCGATCCTGCCACTTTAGCTCTCCAAAGTCCATGTTCCACTGTTAAGGTCTAGGGACTGAGTAAGTATGTATTTATTGTGTTTTTATAACCCTGCTATCCATTTCCCTTTCTTAGTAGCACCCTAACTTTCCTTTTGAGGAATTACATCCTCCCCACCCCAATGGATAGTCTAGCCAACTTCCTCAGCTAAATAGAGGACACTGACTGAATGAAGTCAGGCTGGCTGAATGCTCCCTTCTAAGAATTGAAATTGCTATAGTGCATCCTATAACAATTTACAGCTTCCTGAGCCCTTTAGGGCTGCCTTGGTTCTTGGCCAATGCCAAGTGTGTTTCTCCAGACTTCTCCCTAATCTTGTGAATTCCTGATATTCAATAAATTTCCTTTTGCTTAAGTTAACCCAAGTTGGTTTCTGTTGCCTACAACCAAAGAATGGGATACCTTCCAATTTCCTAGTACTGAGAGGCATTTTACAAAAGTACAGTACCTGAAAAGGCTCCAAATTGCCCAGCTAGCTGCTTTTAGAGTAGCTGCTTCTTTTTACTTCCTAGGACCAGTTGAATTTAAGAACCTTAATTTCAGGGGGAAAAAAATATGGGTACTGTGGAGGAGGTAAGCAATAGTTAAGACATCTACTGCTACCCAGAAAAAAAGGAGATGGAAGATAGTAATTTCAAAAAGAACATCTCCAGCTTAAGGAACACACCCCAATTTTACCATAGTAACCAATGAAGACATGCATTTAAAGACTTTTTTGAGAATTTAGGAAAATATTTCTTTTGGCAATAAATCCATGTCAGCAGGAGGAATGAATTACAAAAGAATTAAGAATGCTCTAATTCTTAACTATAAATTTAATAAACGACCAATTAGACTTGGTTAACAAAATAATTTCTCAAAATAATTTGAGATTCCCGACTTGATATGAAATTTGGTTGCCAAAAGAAGAACTTCCATGTTTCCCTCAATAATGAACTACTTGCCATTCCATCACCTTCTTACCTAAAAAGTCTTCAAAAGTTGTGCCTAAGGTCTGGAAGCAGCAAGAGCTGTCACCAATCATCCCCAAGTTAATATAAGGTTTCTCAATGTTAAGCAGAATAACAGACTCTTAGGTCCTCCAAAGAAGTCTCTATTCCTGTAAAGCTAGGCCTTAGAATGGCATGGTTATGCTACTGGGCACAGCATTCAGACCTAGAACTAGAATCACAGATGGCTGTACCAAAGAAAGATGTGTGGAAGCAATCTGTAGTATATCCGGCTCCAGCCTGTCAGTGTAAAATTATATCATCTCAAAAGATTTTAAGTGCCTCATTTTCCAATAATCTTATAGCCAAAATGCAACTAAGTCAGATCTCTTAAAAAAGATTCAAATGCATATGACACCCATCTGATCAAAAGGATTTTATATCTGGAGAGAGAAAAAAAACCTGAATAAAACTGTAAAACTAAGTACTATAAAGACAATAGACATGTTTTAGGAAAAGAAAAAAAATAACAAAAAAAAAAGTGAGGAGAGAAGGTAGACAAGAAGAGAATAGAAGAATGTCAGTCACGAGGTTGGATTTTACTAGAGGCCTTCTAGATTTCTTTTGGTTCTAAAGTCCTAGTATTTATGGTTTGTTACACTGAATGATTCTAAGAAGCATGTTATCTTGTGTTTTCCATGGATTCTCAGGCAAAACAATAGTGCAGGAAAAAGCAATGTGAATGATAGTCTCAGGTATATAGAATAATATTTTATATTCATACTCTGCTTGCTATTTCAAAATACACCTTGGAGGATTGCGGATTCGGTTCTAGATCAGTGCAATCAAGTGAGTCACACAAATATTTTTGTTTCCCAGTGCATATAAAAGTTATGTTTACACTATACTATAGTCTATTAAGTGTGCAGTAGCACTGTGTAAAAAAACAATATACACACCTTAATTTAAAAATAATAACCATCATGTGACAACACAGGGTTGCCACAAACCTTCGATTTGTTTTAAAAAAAAAAACCAATAAAAACCCAAACGCAGTATCTGCAAAATACAGTAAAGCAAAGCACAGTAAAACGAGGTATGCCTGTACACTACCTCTGGTCCTCACAATAAAAACCCTGTGAGGGAGATCATTTCTACTTTACAGAAAAAGCTAGATGGTAGACTGGCTAAGTGGCTGGAGAGTTAATTATCTATATGCTATACCAAACTGAGAATGCAAATAACAAAGTGAATTTTAAAATTTAATACAAAGGTGTGAAACAGGAGTCAGCAAGCGTCCGTTAAGAATTACCTCTGCTAAATGAACCAATCTCCTTTTTTGATAAAACTACTACATAAAATAAAACCCCATAACATTTATTGGGCATTTGTCACCTACTAGCCACTGTAGTTAGGATACTAACATGAATTACCTCATTTAATCTTTACAACAACTCCACGGTATATACTATTTTATCAATTTTATAGGTCAGAAAGCGGAAGCTTCGAGACATTTAAATAATCTCCTTAGGAGTGGAGTTGGGATTCAACCTGCGCAGCCTCACCGCAAAGACAGTGCTCTCAAACACTTCTCTAGACGAAGTTCGCTTACAGATATCCATTAACCATAATTCCAACAAAGCAATACAACTGAGGGCCTATTTCCTGCCATGCACCTTGCTAAGTACTAGAGATACAAAGTTGAATGATACAGTAGAAAAGTGCCCATAAAATGTTTCACTCCTATAGATAAAATAGATTAACATGAACTATATTATAGAAAAGTAGATTCCTAAATATTTTTGATATCTGCACTCAAACTGCCTGATGAGGTATAACTTTATCTTGATACTTTCTCTAACCACAACAAACTCCTTTCAGTTTGTCCACAAAGGCACACTCTCATCCCCAGGCAATCACCATTCCAGTGTTCCCCACTTGGAACACGGATCACTTCTTCCATGTTGTTCCATCTTCCCTAGTGGCTACATACATGTGCAATTTCAACTACATATATGTGCCCATTACATTACACTGAAATTACCTGTACAATAAGCTGTCCTTATTGAGTGCAGGAACCCTATTTATCTTGTTCATCATAACACCCTCAGGGTCTTAACACTTTCTAGGTCACTTGATACATGTTTGTTCAATGAAAAAGTACTCAATGATGTCACAGAGTTTGTCCCGAGTACAGCTTGGATTCAACAGCTTCAATTTATGTGAAGAGAACAAACACATTTATCAAATCTGTGTATGTATAATGCATGTTTAGGTCTACAGGCATGTATGTGTATACATACATATATTTCCTTGCTCTTTCCACTCAAAGAGTGCTCCTAGTGCTTAGATCTTGGTCCCTAATACTACTCCCCACTAATTGGAATTAGAGTTCCTTGGAGAAATAGCTGATTCTGAGGCTGGGGAAGGGTAGCTCTACAGATAAGCTTGACATCATGATATACCAAAAAGGAAGTGCTCAAGAAAAACGAAGTGGGAAGGGAAGGGTGAATAGGTGGAGCACAGAGGTCAGTGAAACTACTCTGTATGATACTATAATGGTGGATACATGTCATTATACATTTGTTCAAACTCACAGAATGTACAATACCAAGAATGAACCCTAATGCAAACTATGGACTTCGGGTGATAATGTGTCAACACAGGTTCATCAGTTGTAACAAATATTGCTCTTGTGGGGAATGCTGATAATGGGGGAGGCTATGCATGAGTGTGGGCAGGGATTTATGAAAAATCTCTTTTGCTCAATTGCTATGAACTTAAAACTGCTTTATAAAATAGTCTATCAGAGGAAAAAAATGAAAGAGGAACATTACAAACACAAAGGAACTGGCTTGAAGGAGCTCACACTGGCCAAATATGGGACAATTCGAGCACAAAAATACCATTAAAGGGACTTCTCTGGTGGCACAGTGGTTAAGAGTCTGCCTGCCAATGCTGCAGAGCAACTAAGCCCATGCTCCACAACTACTGAGCCTGAGCTCTAGAGCCCGTGTGCCACAACTACTGAAGCCCGTGCGCCTAGAGCCCGTGCTCTGCAATGAGAAGCCCGTACACCGCAATGAAGAGTAGCCTCCCCTCACCACAACTAGAGAAAGCCCACACACAGCAACGAAGACCCAACGCAGCCAAAAATAATAAATAAATAAATAAATAAATAAATCTATATACATAAAAAAAATACCATTAAAAAAAAAAAAGTAATTCATGAGTCCACATTGATAATATATAGATACATAAGGAGGAGCTAGGGGGAAATTTTTATGAAGAGTAGTATATCTGCATTGCCTTACAATGCTCCCCAAAGACTGTTTATTAGTTTCAAGGTGGTGGGGGGGAGCAATAATTATACAGTAGAAAAATCAAGACACCACTTCAAAAGTGTAATCAAAATTAAAATCACCCTTGAGGAATAGATGAACACTATCCCTTCAAAGGTGACTTCTGCAGTATTCTGGCTAAGAATGCATAACTTGAATCTAATCACATGGAAACATGAGACAAACCCAAAATGAGGAATGTTCTACTGGAGGAAAAAAAAAAAAAAGGAAGGGGGCCATATTTTTAACATGTCAATGTCATAAGAGACAAAAAAAGAATAGGGAAATGCTCACTACTAAAAGAGATGTAACCATTATATGCAATACCTGATCCTAGGATGGGCCCTATACAGAAGAGAAAAAACATGCTTTAAGACAAAATCTGGGGGCCAATTAAAAATAAGACTACAAATGACAGATGAGATACAAATATTGCATTACAGTTAAACTGACTGAACATAACTGTACTATGATTATTCAAGAGACTATCCCTATTCTTAGGAAATACACACTGAAATATTTAGAAATAAAGGGCCATGATTTTGTAACTTACCATTTAAAGGTTCAGAAAGTGTGTATGCCTGTGTGTACATATATATATATGTGTGTGTATACAAACTGGAGAGAATTGTTGTTTCACTGTACCATTCCCGCAGATCAAAAAGTGTGTAACGCTTAACTCATAACATTATACATATGATAAAAAAGGGGAAGCATACCTGAATAGGAGATGGCTTTTCCCAGCCCATTTCAAAAATTCCCATCAGCAACTCCCGTTTCAAACAGTAATCTTCAAACTCATTTCCTTTTGTGGAGGTCACATCCTGGTCAAACAAAAACAGACAAACATCAGAAGAATGAAGTACAACTGGGTTCCTTTGGTAATTAGCATGCTTAATAAAGTGTTTGAGAGACTAATTCTTTACCCCATTTAAAATATAAATATATGCAGATTAGTTCTCTGTCTTGATCTATGGTTCAACTGAAAAGTAACCACTCTCTTTAACACACACAAGCCATTTAAAAACTATGTTTTGGGGAAAGACCAGCCACCCTGTGGTCATTTTTCTCTAAGGACTGATGGAATACTGTTATTTCTATATAAGTATCAAACCACAAGATGTGAAGTCAAACCCTAGCTCCACCATGCACTGCCTACAAATATCCTAGTCTAAACCAGGGTTTCTCAAGCCCAGCACTATTGACATTTGGGCCAGAAAATTCTTTGCTGTAAGGGGCTGTTCTGTAGCATCCCTTCAGCTGTGATAACCAAAAATGTCTCCAGCTATTGCTAAATGCTTCCTAGGGGACAAAAATTGCCCTTGGTTGAGAACACTGGGCTAAGAGAACTAACCTCTCAACTTCAGTTTTCTCATCCACTAAATGTGGACAATACCTACCCTGAAACTTACTGTGCTGCTGGAAACAAGAGAATTTTGAGAAAATGCCTTGAAAACCATAAAAGCGTTCCACAAATGAGATAAGATATATATACGTATAAACACAATATTCAATATATAAATTATATATTAAGTACTCTATATATAGTGATAATTATTGTATTGTATACTGTATATTAAATATTACATTATATACTACAATAATGTGTATACATACACATTATTACTAATTCCTCCAAATAGTGGAAATTTTGGGCAACTTATCATACATGAGTTATACAATTTCAACCACTTCAACTTACTTAAGAGTAAACACAGTGCCTGTTATCATTAAATAACTACTTCACTTTCCACATCATTTTTCCACTTGAATGTTACAACCAACTTACCGAAGTTTTGATTCTTAGATCCTTTGGAGGGAGTTTTAAAGTCTTTTTCCAGTCATCACCAGGTCTAGAGAGAATACAGTAAAATTGAAGTATCAGAATTCACAGCATTAGTATTCTAAAATACAAAGATAATTCATCTCGATTATAATTCTAAAAACCACACTAAGTTTAACATATTGCCGTTTACTTAAGAATACAGGTAACAAAAGAGATAAACAATTTTAGAAAAACTGTTCTTTCTTACAAAGCACAACAATCTAGGGAGAATTTTAAAAAATCAAGAATAGAAGGGAGTAAGGTATCCATCCTCTTAAGAGAAGCAGTGTTGTATACAGTCCAACCATTTTCAAAACTGGTAACCCATATGTTTTGTTTGACCTATATAGTGTGTGTTTTAATTTAAATTAGTGGCCAACATTAAAAAATTAGGAGATTTTGTGTAAAAGTCCAGATTCTGGATTTTCTTGAAAAAACCTGGAAGCTTTAGCAACACTGGTTTCAAATTTCTGCATGGCAATAGTTTGACAGAGCTCAGTAAATGGAGTTTAAAATCAAGTGGTTGATGCCTTTTAATAGGGCAAGTACCCTCTAATCTGGCAGTCCCCTATAGGCATCTGAGTTTGTAACTCTTGGTGACTAGTTAAAGCCAAGGAATCTATAAAGTTTCAGACTTGAGTTCAAGCCCTGACTCTTCTACATATTAGTTCTGTGACCTTGGAAACAGTTACTTTTCTAAACCTCCATTCTCTCACATAAAAAATGGGATAAAAATTACATAAAATAATTTCTATAAAGCACTCAGCACAGTGCCTGGCAAAAGAAGAACTCGACATTAGCTGCTAGTAAACATCTCTCTTTATCTTTTTTACTGGGGATGCCTGAAACCATGAAAGAAAACAACAAAGAAAACGTAATAAAAAATTTTCTTTTTGGTCAGGTAAAAACTTCAAATAATACAATACCCAAAGCATCTAACAGAAAAAAGACTGTCAATAAAGCAGACAATGCTTTCAACTGTGTCTTTAAAATAAGTAGGCTTTCACTGATTTAATTGCAGTAACTCATATAATTAGAGCACCCCAAACATCTCAAGAGTCTTGATTTAGAAAGATAAGCATATATTTTACTTAAAGCTAGGTCCCACATAATCCCAGATACTGTAACACAGGGAACTATTTGCTACCAATCCAAGGGTACTAAAGCCTTTCACCCCAGTCCATACCATAGCAAAGTTTGGTATAAACAAAAATGTCAGTTGAACATCCTAGTAAGCCAGCTTGCCACATTGCCAAATTCACTAAATAGTGGATAAAAATGCGGGAAGATACAATGCAAAATCTGCCTACAAAAAAAATGTATAATCTTAGGAGGTTAAGAAAAATTTTTAATGAGAAAATAAGTGATAGAGATAGGTATTAGAAGAGCTCTGAGCCATGGGATCTAGAAGTCTTCATAGAAGAGATGACATTTAAACTGAGATTTAAAGATTCACGGAATTGAAAAGAAACCATTAATCCTAGGAAAAGCAAAAAAAAAAAAAAAAAAAAAAAAGGCAAAATCCACTGCTGTCTCAAATCTGAGTTCAAGTAGAAAATACTCTCAAAATGAAATAATGTAGCTTTATGTTTCTATGATTAAGGATTAAAAGTAGCCTAAATATTGCTAGCCTATTCATATTTTGTCAAGACAAACTGCAATTTAGAAAATATTCTTGATTTCTATACTAATTAAAATATTCATCTCAAAAATAATACGCATTAATGCCAATTCTCCTAGTGACCAAACCAATTCTGTTGGAAGTTAGGACTATTTTTCTTTAGTAAGTACTTTTTAAGCATGGAAAAGATCTAGGTTGTAATAAAACACAAGCTTTGGTTCCTTGGAAGAGTTTTATCATCTTACGAAGATTTCTAGAGGTTAAATCAACTTACATGGCTAGATTTTTAACAAAGACAAATCTCAAATGGGTCAAGATTCTTGAATGTTTTCTATTAACTGATTCTTTGGAGTCATAGTTACCAAATACTTTAAAGTGTACACCTAAAGATGATAGCCTACACACTTCCAAATTTAAAAGAAAAAATATTCTGTAGTAAGATGAGGCTCTTACGTTTTTAAAAGTTGTCAAACGGGTTTGGGACTATTCAGAGATGTGTTTACAAGAGTTCAAAATCCTGAGTTCCCTATGACATAAACTGCTTGTTATTTTGTGTGTGTGTGTAAAAGGAGGAGAAAGTGTATTTGAAAAGTAAATAAATAGGGCAGAAAAGCAAAGTGTCATAAACTAAAAAAAAGTTATGGATAAATTTTCTATGAGTATGTTTGAAGTTCAGAAGGCTGGGCAAGTCTTCAAATTTAAAACGTGAAACTGGCTATAACTGCCATTCAAACTAGGATAAGGTCAAGTTCCAACACTAGGGAAAAAGCCATACTGGCAAAAACAAGATGAATCTGAGCTCATTATGAAAGCCAGAAATGTTTCGAAAAATAGTCTACACAAAATTAATATATATTAATCTGTGCCTGTTAAGTTACTTAATAAACCTGAATTAGTTATGACAGAAATACATTCTTCTACTGCAAATACCTGCTGGCCATAAAACAAAGGCATCTGTCCTCTATTTGCTATCAAAATGGTTAAACTAAGGTATACACAAAGTAGTCAACAACAAACTAACAAAATAAATCTCCTTGGTCCCCCAAATGTGTTTATTATTTATTCTAACACTTACTTAATAGTGGTGGTCATACTCTGTGCTTGCTGCTGAGTGCCATTATTGATTGTGTTGGTGTTTTTCAGCTGGTTCATCTGTTGCTGTGTCTGTGTGCCCCCTCCTCCGGGGCCACCACTGGGCTTCACAGGGCCCCTCAGCTGACCATTTTGACTGGATAGACCCATTATAACAGGGTTCTCTGTTCTGGCCGTGCTCATGCTGTATTAATTGCAAAGATGTCTCTTTCAAACTTCAAAACTTTTGAAAGTCAGTAGAGAAACTGTAATAACAGTTTATTAGGCTCTCCAAAACGAAGAGATAAATATAAGTCTTGCTCAATATATGAGTCCTTTATTGCAATGCAGGCAAGCACCTGTAAGTCTCTGAACGGTAAGCAGCAGTAACTTGCTCTCATGCACAGAATCAACTCTTTATTTTTTAATAAAGCCCTCTAACAAGGTTGAGTTATATATCTGAATTCGCTCACTTCAGTCTGAAACAAAGAAAAAAGTTAAATTAGCAAACAGAGTAAAATTAGAAAAAAAAATTTTGTTTCCCTTTTAAAGAACTCCTTTAGAAGCACTCTCTTCTTTTAAATTAAAGTATTAAGAATATAGCTGCACTGAGACCAAATCACTAGCCAAGCTAGGAAAGACACAAAAAGATGAACTGCCTCAAAAACCAAACCTGCACCGAGACCGATCTCAAACATTTTAAACTGTCAGTTCAAAGCAACCCAGAGAATACCAAGTAGAAAGATACTGTGATTAAGTTAGCATTAGTTGTCAAATGACAATCTCTTCCCTTATTTCCTCCCTGATGAATTCTCTGAAGTCCCTGCCACCTCTTAAAGTCAATGAGTCATTACACTCAATTGCATTACAACTCAATGAAGTATCACACAACTTAATGTAAATCTACAAATGAACAAGGCAAGACAATTCATTAATTTTTTTTCTATTTCTGACAACTGAGAATCCTTGAAGAGTTGAGCTTTTGACTTCACCTTATGCTTTCAGAAGAACACATTTATGCCCTTATGAATTTCAACGACATAAGTTAAACTTTATAAAGAAAAATATTTTTTTTCCCTTAAGTTTTTGCCCTTTAAAAGAGTAACGGAAGCAGTCAAGGGATATAACTATGTCTACATGTCAAAATCTTTTGCTTGAAAAACAGCTAAGAAAACCTTTAGCTACCTTAATTAAAACTGAATACTAAAAAAACTTCTACGTTTTTAAATATAACACTTTTCAAAAAGTATATCCCAACTTGAAGTAGCATTTTTTTAAATTACAAAAACACAAAAAGGAAATTACCTGTGTTTAAAAAAAAAATCTGTGAAAGGCTAAAGATACTAGTAACTTTAATCAAACTTTCCAGGAAACCCAGAGTACTAATTAAATTAATTTAAAAAATTTTTAAATTATTCCCCAAATAAAATTATTTTTAAAGGAAGTAAATGAAAACATAATTTAAAAGCCAGAGGGAAAAAGGCCAGAAAATAAAGGGCTACTGTTTGCTTTGTTCTTTGACTCCTTTACATTTCTTACCAAATATACACTAGCTTATTAATTAGCGTTTCTGCCATACACCAAGGTTTCTCAAACAATAAAATTAAAAAAAAAAACTCTTTGATGTCTTTTTTTAAATTGAAAATAAAGTTGCTCACAAGCAAATCCTGATTATCACGTACACAAAGCTGTATATTTCCAAGTCTCCCAGAAGCTGAGTGACCTCTTAAGCAGAGGGTGGTTAAGAGCCACCCAATTTCAGTGCAAGGTAGTAATTGGTTTCCTGTATTGACAGGTTTATATTATGATCAGCGATATCACCTACTTCATACCAGAAGACTTACTTATTTGCAAGCACTAAGAGGATGAAAGTGGCAACTTCTAAAAATTAAATGATATCATTACTGTCCATCATGCACGTAAGACCTCATACCTCCCTGCATCCAAAATGTGACTATGTGATAACTGCTCCCCTCTTAATTAAGCTAAAACCAGCACTGCAGCTCTACGTCTCAGGAAAAGAAATATTCCTCCTACCCCTTCCCAATTTAGATTTGCAAGTTATATTTCTACATTTTCAAAAATACGAACGAAACAGAGACGAGTTGGGAGGAACCCCTAGCGGAGTTAATTACAGCACTTCCCAGATTGTAGTTAGCAATTGACAGTTTCACACCCAAAACAGTATCGTCATCTCCAAAAAGACCTTTTGTGTGCGAATGCAGCGCAGTTTCTCTAAGCTCGGTCTGCAAGTTGGAGTGACCGTTCTATTTTGAAGGGGCGAGGGGACTGTGGAAGAGAAAGGGGAGTGAGCGATAAGGGAAAGAAACAAGCCAATGATTTGAGCCCCATAACTGTAGGCAAATAATTTGTTTCCCTCCCCTTCAACACCCCCCCCCCCAAACCCACACACTTCGAGTCAGCTCCCTGGGCCCATAAACACAAAAGGGTTGGGGCCCTGCAATCGTATCTGCGCAACAAGAGCAGGGAACCAGCTCCGCGGGTAGGAAACAATAGGGGCTCCCCCAAAAGGCCCCGAAGAGAAACCCTTAAGTCAGACGGCCCCTCCTTTCCTCCATGACTCTGGGGCTCCATAATCACCCCCTTGTTATCGACCTGCAAGGCCTTACTCCGTCAAGCAGCCGGTCCTCTTCGAAACCCAGCCCTCCGCTACTGCATATCCCTGCCGCCCCCTATAGGGCCGCCTCGTACCCTGTAACCTCCACGATCTCCCTAAGTCCTTGCCACCCCCTACGATCCCACCTTCCCTCGTCTCCCACAAAGCTCCTCCGAGGAATTCTCCCGCTCCTCCTCCGGACCCCGTCGGGCACAACAGTGCTCTATCCCACTCCTCCCGGGCGCCCCCGCCCCACAACTGCCGCCCGCCTTCCTCCCCCGGGCCCGACCAGGCCTCAGTCCTCCGCCTCAGAGCGCCCTCCACGCCGGCCGGGGCGGGGGGGGACTCCCCGCAGCCCCCGCTGCACCGCCGACCTCCACCCCCTCACCTCACCCCACTCCTCGCGGCTCGGGCCCGAGTCCTACCACTGAGGCCACTCCCGCTCTGTACCCTCGGTCCTTTATTGTTGACTCGAAGCTCCCAAAATGGCGGCGGCTCCTTCCTCCTCGGAAACCTCCGCCCGCCCCCACCCGGCCCCTCGCTTCGGCCGCCCCCCGCCCCGCCCCCCGCCCCGCTCCACGCCGGGGGCCAGTGGGCCAGCCTGCCGGCGCTCGCCCGCTCCATGGGCCACCCAGCCCTACCTCCGCCGCTGCCCGCTCTCAAGGCGCCGCCGAAGCCGCCGCCCGGGCCGAGCTAACTCGGCTCCCCCGCCCCCTCCCTCGCCCGCAGCGCCCCCGCCCCTTAGCTCTCCGCATGGCGGCCGCCGCGGCTCCTCCTCCGCGCAAGATGGCGAGGGCCCAGCTGCAGCCGCTGAGCCCGCCGCGGCGCCTCGGCCTCTCCTGATTCGTGGCAGGAGAGATCCGGGCCGAGGAACCTCCCTGAGGCGAAAATGGAGGGTAGTGCTTTCCCACCGACTGGGGGCCCGCGGGGGCCCAAGTTAATGGAAGTTGAAGGGAAAATACGGGTCCCTTTCTGAAGAGAAAGGAGGGCTGCTTTTTCCACAGCTGAGGAGAAATGATCGGGGAATGGTGGCTGGGAAGAGTCCCCCCAGAATGGATGTCGGGGGCTTGGGACCCGAGAAGGATCTGCTTATTCCTGACCAAGGACCTGGTAGCGACTCGGGGACAGGAGAGCTGACCTGACATCTCCCGCGGGCCGGGGAGGCTGCTGCGGGACCAAGGGGGTCGCGTCCGTTCGAGCCCCTCCGGGGCGCGCCTCCGTGCAGGAACGCGCGGAACCAGTGGTCCGGAGGCGCCGGCACGCGTCCGGGTGTGGGAACCGGAAGGGGGGCCGGCCGGGACCGGTGCGGTGGGGAGCACCGGGGAGGGCGCGGGGCGGGGGACAGGGGGCGCTGTGCGCGGGCGGGCGGGGGCGGGGGTGGAGGACGCTGTAGGAGGACTGGGCGGGGGTGGGGTGCTGGGTAGCGGGGGTGCGACCCGGGCCGGAACCCGGAAAGCGAGCTTCGGGAAGGAGAGTGGGAGACTGGGGCAACGATCCTCCTCTTTCGGCCCCAAAGGGCAGTCCTCAAAGAGAGGGAACCAAGGAGGCCGAGCCTCCCCCGAAGGAAGGAAACGCTGCTAAGGAGTCAGTTATAATGGTAATAGGAGTTCTGTACGGAAATGGGGAATCAGAGGACCGAGGGTGATTCTTTCTCCAGCCTGACCCTCATCAGAAAGACACTGATGTATTTGTTCCCATAAATACTTTCCATATCCTAATGTCTCCGTTTATCCTTAACAGAAATAATAGGAATGCAATCTTGTTCCAGGTAAAACAAAAATCGGAAGCTAGAAAGTTATCTAGGTCAAGGGAAAATAAAAACCTGGGTCTCACCCAGTTGACAGACAATATACAGGGCAATGACGGGACCATATGTTGACAACAGAACTACGACCCACAACCTCTGCTGCAACCAACACGGGAAGCCAAACCACAGCCTCTGCAGTGATCAGCTTAGAACGGGCAGGAGTCGGTCATTGACTGCCAGCTTCCCAAATTTTTGCCCCTGTTACCAACTCGGGACCAATCAGAGAAAGCCAAATATGTTTCCCCCCCCCACAACCAATCACGTTAGATGCCCGGCTTCTAGTTAGCCCGCCTCCAGCTTCCCCGCGTTAACCTCCAATCAGAGCATACCCTGAAGCCTACTCCACCCACCCCCCCTTTTTTTTTTTTTTTTTTTTACTGCCGGCCTGTAAGTCCCAAGCTGAGTGAAGGTGGCTGGCTGCCTTGCTGTAGCAAGCTTTGAATAAATAGCCTGTTCTCACTTGGTGGTCTTTGTTTATTTACACACAGCCAATGGAAAGGTGGTAGAGAAGTGTGAAAAGGCTGTTCTTGAGATTTAAAAAAAGGTTCCTTTAACAGTTTTTAAATTAAATTTGTAGCATGGGGTCTCCCACCCAGCTTTTTAAAAACCCACTCATCTAAGGGAATAACCGGCATCTTGTGCCCATCCTGGTGAGAGAATGGCTAAGTGGTTCTTTAATAAAATGTTGAGGTATGAGGCCCCACTGCCTTTCCATGTAGCAGGAATGTGGAGGGGAGGAGGGCAAGGAGTGGGAGGGAAGGGAACCTAAGGATTTAAAATAGGCCACAGCTTGCCTCGGTCTCTTTCCCTAGACCACTAAAAAAATGAGACCAGCCAAAGGAGAAAGGTTTGTGTTCACAAATAAACCTTCAAAGGGGGCCTGGTTGAGGTCATGACAAAAACCAAAAGTGAGGAGGCCACCAAAAGTAGAATATGGTATAGCTGCCTATTCTCACCTAGGAATCCTGCCAGGGCTAACATCTTTAAAGATTCTGCATAATGTTTCTATAAGATAGTCAGATATCCTTCCAACTGAGTTATTTATGTCAGCCCTTATCAGTTTTCTGGTGAGAAGTATGGATGGTATAGAATTAAACTATGAAAACTTGGATCTTTTCTTGGTTCAATTTTAATGATTGATGGATCCAATATTCAACTATCTCAATACCTTTTTTCTCCCTAGTTCAAACAGATTAACAAGAACAATAGAAAATATGACACTTTAGAAATACAAATGAATTATTTGATAATACACACAGTATCCTTATATTTATAAAATGTAAATTTAAAAATATTACATAAATCAGCCCTTTGACCTTATTGAATATAATAGTTTGGGTGATTCGTGGTAAATACGGTTTCTGGAGGGCGTGCTATCCCCAGTGAGGTCACCTAATAACTGTAGTAAAGTGTTTCCCAAAACATACTGGTCATTTTCATTTTGTTTTTACTCACTCTCACTTCCCCCACCCTACTTTTTTTGAACCATGAAGCTGTTAGCTAAAGTGTTAGGCCTGGATTGTTGGCTGGCTGCTAGAGATTCTGTCTGTAGGAAAGATATCTTAAAAAAGAAAAAGATTCACAAATAGAGTTGAGGTTTTCAGTATCTGTTTAAAACACAACAGGATTCGTGTGTGTGTGTAAGAATGAGATGTGACTAAAAAATACTACTTGGAATTCGATCACAATAAGGGTCCTCCCAGCGAATATTGTTTGCCAGCCTCACATCCTATCCTCAGTTATTTACCTAAAAATAACTAGAAGAAAAAAAAAAAATCACAGGTTAATTTACATTTGATTTCAACTTCAGTTTATAATATTTAGAATCTAGAATTCTGAGTAATTTGAACCTGGAATATATACATCTGTGATGCTATCTTAAAAACCCAAATATTTTCAACAGGCTAAAATGGATTTCACACTTTTGACGGTCTACACGTTTTTTTAAAGGAAACATAATAGCTTTTTTTTTTTATAGTAATCTTTTATTTATTTATATATTTTATTTTTGGCTATTTTGGGTCTTCGTGTCTGTGCGAGGGCTTTCTCCAGCTGCGGCAAGCGGTGGCCACTCTTCATCGCGGTGCGCGGGCCTCTTCACTATCGCGGCCTCTCTTGTTGCGGAGCACAGACTCCAGGCGCGTAGGCTCAGTAGTTGTGGCTCACGGGCCTGGTTGCTTCGCGGCATGTGGGATCTTCCCAGACCAGGGCTCGAACCCGTGTCCCCTGCATTGGCAGGCAGATTCTCAACCACTGCACCACCAGGGAAGCCCCAGCTTTTTTTTTTTAAACTCAAACTACAAGCAAATGTGTTCATTACCTAGAAGAAAAAAAGTTTGCCACACCACATCCTCAAGAAAATGATTATGTCACACCTGGCTAAGCTTTCTAGTACAGCATTTCCCCTCCTTCACAATTTGCAGTATAATGTTCTGATTTTCCAAAAGAAAGTTACACAGATAAAGTTCTTTTCCAAATATGCCTGAGCAACATCTGGTAATTACTAACTAAGACTAACGGCTAATGAGCCCAAGGAGCCAAGTACCATTTTCTTTGGACTTCAGAGCAGGTAAAATTTGCCTCTTCAGTTTACATACCTGAAGAAAATGAAGCAGCTTCACCCTACTGAGGGCTTAGTAAGACATCCTCAGAGAGGTGCAAGTACTACACTGAAGTTAATGCCTACTAAGCAGATGTCTTTAATCTCTGAGAGACCACACCGGGCACATTTTGTTGGAATAAATGTTCCACTTCCAGAGTAAACTCAAGTTGAAAAGTAGGGAAGCAATATTACAAATAAGGAGGGAAGTGAGTGGGTTAAACACATTTTCCCCAAACTGCCAGGTTTGGTTTGCAGAATTTATCTTCCCTTTGACAGATAACATCTCCCCCTTCCCAGGGTACCACAACCAGCTAGCTAAGCTCACTAGGTGTCTTTTGGCCTCATCAGGTCCTAGCATTATTTGTGCTCTGGTCATCACTCAGAGAATTCTAGTTATTCATTTTGCCTCTTCAGTTTTCCTTACTGTGCACCAGCAATTTTGATTTTCATTAATTTGAAAACAACGTGGGCTGGGAAGACACTGAAATCTGGAAACTAGTTCTTTAGGTATAAATTTAATTTGGTCTACTCAAATCAAGAAAGAACTGACACCGTCCGCATCGAAGATGGCTTGGTGCTCTTGGGTACTTTCTGAGTTAGGTCAGGGGCAGTTGCTAATGAGTGATGTTTATGGAGGTCCCTGGCAATCCTGTGGAATTCTCGTGGTGTTGGTATGTGTACGGTGCCTCCTTTGTACCCAGCACCTTGTAACAACATTATATTTCTGAATAACCTTCTCTGCAGGGGTAGGAACAAACATGACAAAGTGCCCAGTCCGCTTTCCAGCCACTAGTCAATCTGCAGAGCCTTCTATTAATCCTTGAACATAAGAACTGTGATCTTAGGTACGAGCCCTGGAAAGATAGCTTAGAGCTGAGGAGTGGGCAGTCTGCAGTCCTGAGTGCCATGGGTGGGTTAAGTCACATCTGTGGCTACCAGGACAAGACAGGGAACAAAGGAAGAAAAAAGTATTTCAGTGCAGAGCTCTCCTCAGTGACCTTCCTAGCTCTTCATCTGCTTGATAAATTTTAAGGTTACTCTTTATCACGTCAACCACCTCCTAAATAACCCCTTAGTGTCGCCCAGTTCCTTTTTACCACATGGAGTCTACATTCCATTGACAG
Source organism: Balaenoptera borealis (assembly GCF_965194805.1). Taxonomy (NCBI): domain Eukaryota; kingdom Metazoa; phylum Chordata; class Mammalia; order Artiodactyla; family Balaenopteridae; genus Balaenoptera; species Balaenoptera borealis. The sequence continues at coordinate 98,382,893 of NC_138868.1, forward strand.
ATTGGGCCTGTCAGTGTGCCTATCCAATCTGATTTCCCACTCTCCCTCCAATGCTCAGGACCCATTCCCTCACCTTCCATTGTTTCCCTCAGAAACCCTCTCATCTCCTTACCTCGAGGCCAATCTCAAGCCCATTCAAACCCAGCAGATTCCTACAGGCTCTTATCTTCCCTCCTTCCCACTCCCTTGTTCCTGCCCAACCAGAGCTCAGGTTCTAGAGTCAGTCAGATCTGGGTTCAAATACCAGTTCTGCCACTTATTAACTCCATAAACTTGGGAACCTTTCTTAACTTCTGAGCTTCGGTTTCCCCGTTTATAAAATGAGGATAATAAATGAGGACCTAGAGCTCGGTGAGAGTAAATGAGAATTTGTATAAATCACTTTATTTTTGCAGCTGGTAGATAGCACTCAAAAAAATTATGTGGTGTTGCTATTATTATTTTATCGACTTTCATCTGAACCTCTGCTTTTTCTGTCAGATTAGACAATCTGTGATTGGCCAATTCTTTTCCCCCAACCTCTATCACCTCTTACTTCTTCAGCCTAGTGCTTTACCAACCTCAGTAAACAAGAACCATGCTCTAATTTCACAGCTTCTGCTCCAGAAAAGTTGGTGCTGGAGAGAGCCCTGTAACCAGGCTGATTGGCTCAACAACAAATCCCTGCTCCCATACCTCAGCTGAGCCCTTTCTGAGGCCCTCGAACCTCTTTCTGATGGTTCTCAATCAGGGCTGTTCATTGACAGCAACACAGGCACTTTTGAAAACACCAGTGCCTGGGCCCCATCCCAGAGGAATTAAATCAGAATCTCTGGGGCTGGGGGTGCAGCATCATTTTTTGTTTTAAGGCTCCCAGGAAGAGCCTAATATTCAACCAAGGGTGAGAACAGCTGTTGGACAAATTGTTTCCCACGGAAGCGTTCCAAATATTTTCTTCTATCCATAAGCCCACCTTCAAATCAAAGATGTTCCATAGAAGCTTCACTGACTTTCCACCTCCCTCGACAGACTTCTGTTGATCCTGTCTTGGAGGATGGAGTATCACACCTCCTATCTAAGACTCTATTCACCTTTACATCTATCCCTTTTTAAATAAAACATGCTATCGGTAACCCCCTTTCCCTTACATTTTTTATATCTCCCTCTCTACTGGTCCTTCCCCTTAACCTGAAACTGGATTCCCGCCCAGGTTTTTCTCGATTCTAAACAACAAACAGAAACAATCTTCCCTCACTCCCATTACCTGCTGAGTGAGGGAGGGGAGGAGCTAGCATTTACTGAGGGCCTCCTAGGGATTGGCACTATGCTAGGTGACACCCTAGCATAAATCCTACACGTTCTTGCTCTGGGGTATCACTTCCATCTCTATTTCTCCAATGTCACTGCCACTGTCCCAATCCAGGAGTTTTTTCTCTTGCTTGGACTATTTCAATAGCTGCCTGGATTTCCTGCTTCAACCTCTTCCCCTCTCTAACCCACCCTATACACTAGTGCCAGAGTAATTTTTCCACTCATATCACTATTCTGTTCAAGACTCTTTAATGATTCTCTATTACCTACAGAATAAAACTGAAACCCCCTCATCTCTCTTCACACTAAGTAGGAGGCCCCTAAACCTCCTCACCCCAAACCCCAGGAGTGGGAGGTTGGGCCTACTGACCTTCAGATCACTGCTGAGATAAGACCATTCTTGTGATTCTTTTTTCTTTTTGTCTTTCAATTTCTTGATTCTTCTCATCATTCAAGTTTCAGCTTAAATGTTACTGCCTCCGAAATGTCTTCCCACTAAACATGCTTCTTTTTTTTTTTTCTTTTTTGGCCGTGCCGTGTGGCTTGTGGAATCTTAGTTCCCCAAGCAGGGACTGAACCTGGCCCTCGGCAGTGAAAGCGTGGCGTCCTAACCACTGGACTGCCAGAGAATTCCCCTGGCCATGCCTTTTAAAGTAGTCCCCTTCCCCCCTCTCTTTACCCCCTTAAGCTACCTGAAATTATGTTGTTTACATGCTTATTGCCTGTGCCCTCCCAAGCAGCAAGCCCAAATTATCCATTTCTACCACTGGGTTTCGCTGATTCAGCCCCCTGGCTCCTTTGTGCTTGGCCACCACTTCAAGCTCTCTCCTTGCCGAGGTGATAACAACCTGGATTGTTCAGAGCAGTCTGGGTTTAATGCCCGGGTTGTTCCACAGTAATTATTAATAGTACTCCTATTTATTCTCAAAAGCATCCCAATTTGGACAATAAATTATACAGTCACTGTTGTTTAAAGCCCTGTATCATAGCCATTTGTACACATGTCTTATTTCTAAGCTCAGTGAGGACAGGAACAAAGTCATGTTCCTATTTCTTTCATCAATAACACCTAGTATTTTGTATAAATATAGTAAAAGCTCAGGAAGTGTTTGTTGAATAAAACTGGATGACACATTAAAATGAGATCACGTATGTGAAGAGTCTAGCACAATATCTAACACATTGTAAGTGTGTTAGGCTAAAAAAAAGTCCAATAAATGTTACTTTCCTTTGCCCCCAGTTGACTCCAAATGTCATGTCTCCCAAGCTCTTTGATTATAGACTGTGCCACACCATTTAGTACCCAGGTACATAGCTAGTTTGCTTTTGTTGAGTTTTTTGTGATCTTATTTCTTCTAGATTGGAAGCTCTTTCAAGGCAAGTATCATGTCTAATAATTCTCCATTCCACATAACAAAACTAGTTCATATTTATAAATTGGTTGATAACTGAGATGCTCAATACTTACTGGCTGGTAATTTGTAGGAAAGAGTGAAGTGATGACAATGGTAGGAAATATCAGGTTAGGTGCCCACAGTCGGTGGCACCAGGGTCAAAGATCACCTTCCCTATTTGTAGATGCATGCCTCTGTGTTCTTCCAGCCAGCAAAAGGAGGAGCTTCAGATATCTCCATCCTAACAATTTCAGTAATGTTTTCAGGGTACAGGTTCAAAAGATCAAGTAATGGTTATGCAAAAGCATAGTGTCTTTTGGAAGTAGGGGAAGAGTGAAAACTATGCATAGTGTTGAGATCTAACTTTGGAATAAAAAGACCTTGAATTCCTAAGCTATTTAACCTCCCTAAACCTGTTTTCTTATCTGTAAAATCAGGATGATAACTCTGCCTCTGGGGTGATTATGAGAAGAGTAAATGAGAAATACATGTAAACTGCTTAGCATAGGGCCTAACTCATTGCAAGCCTCAATAAACAATAGCTATTTTTATAGTGAGTGATCTAGGCAGCTAAAGGTTTCCATGCTAAAGGTGGGGTAGCTAAAAATATAATTGCTATCAAATTTTTAGTTAAATCTTGTTTCTAGTGTCAATGACAAGCTGTAATTCTTTACCTGTTCATTCATTCAACCATTTATTCTTTTGTTCATTTATTCACCATTCATTCATTTATTCTATACCAGATACACAATAAATGCTTATTAAATGCTGTTGAATAAGCGTAAGGGGAAGAAAGAAATAGGTGGGGAGATTAAAAGGTACAAACTGCCAGTTGCAAAATAAATGAGTCATGGGTGTGAAATGTACAGTGTGGGGAATATAGTCGATAACGATGTTCTTTGTATGGTGACATATTGTAACTAGACTTACTGTGATCATTTTGAAATGTATAGAAATACCAAATAACTATGTTGTGTAACAGGAACTAACATAGTGTTGTAGATCGATTATACTTTAAAAACAACAAACCAACCAAACCCATAGAAAAAGAGATCAGATTTGTGGTTACCAGAGGGGCAGGTTGAGGGAGGAGGAATTGGATGAAGACAGTCAAAAGGTACAAACTCCCACTCATAAGATAAATAAGTACTAGGGATGTTGTGTACAACATGATCAATATAATGAACACAGCTCTATAGTATATATGAAAGCTGTTAAGAGAGTAAATCCTAAGAGTTCTCATCACAAGGAAAACATTTTTTTCTATTTCTTTAGTTTTGTATCTATATGAGATGATGGATGGTCACTAAACTTATTGTGGTCATCATTTCATGATGTATGTAAGTCAAATCATTATTCTATATACCTTAAACTTATACAGTGCTGTATGTCAGTTACGAATAAAACTGGAAGGAAAAATAAAGCGTACAATTAAAAATGTTGAATGAATAATAGAGTAGTAAGTAATGTGTGGAGATGCAGACATTTTTGGAGATATGCTCTCAATGATATCTCTGGATGAGTATAAAATGCCCTGTGACTAAGGTGAGGACATCATGCTGGTTGCTGGAGGTGCAAATCCAGGTACTTCACCTACAGAGAACACAACCAAGAATATATAACATAAGTCTTCTAACCTATTACTGACTCACAGCAGATGACTGCCTCCTGCTTCTTGGAAAAAATCAAGGTCACAGAGCTCAGTCTTTTTCAGTTTCCCTTCTCCACCTCTAGACTCATCTTCTAGAGAACCTGGCCTTACCTCCTTCCCTACATCCCTTCCCTCCAGTACCCCAGGCAGAGTGAAGCACTCCCACCTCAGTGCCACCATTGTGCAAATTTCTATGACTGTGCAGATCCCTTGCTATCAGAGTTAATTTGGTTGTAGGTTTGCCTTTCACAATGACTGGATCTATCTATGCCTTATTCTTTGTATGTCCAACACCTAACATAAGGCCTAGCATTTGGTAGGTGCTCAGTAAGTGTTTATTGAAAGGGCTCTTGGACTTCCCTGGTGGCGCAGTGGTTAAGAATCTGCCTGCCAATGCAGGGGACACGGGTTCGAGCCCTGGTCTGGAAAGATCCCACATGCTGCGGAGCAGCTAAGCCCGTGCGCCACAACTACTGAGACTGTGCTCTAGAGCCTGTGAGCCACAACTACTGAGCCCATGTGCCACAACTACTGAAGCCTGTGCTCCACAACAAGAGAAGCCACTGCAATGAGAAGCCCGTGCACCACAACGAAGAGTAGCCCCTGCTCACCGCAACTAGAGAAAGCCAGCGTGCAGCAACAAAGACCCAACGCAGCCAAAAATAAATAAATAAATAAATAGTCACACAGTATGGCTCATAATGGACAGGGCAAATGTAAAACATTTCGATGATCACAGAAAATTTTACTGAAAAAGAAAATCCTTCCAAAAGAATTACATAGTATCTCAATTTCTACTTCCTCAGCCTAGATCTTTCCCTCATCTCTTATATCCAATCCATCACCAACCTCTAAAATATTTCCTGAATCCACTCCTTTACCCCATTGCCTCCAATCTCAACCAGACAGAATTGTCTTTCACTGGCCTGTTTACTGCTGTTGTGTCCTAACTTGGGCTCCCTACTTACTCCTTGTCTTACCCCAATCTATATTCCACACAGCCTTAGTGATATTTTTTCATGTAAATGAGAGCATCAGTACCCTGCATTGTTAATAGCTTCCCAATATGCTGAGAATATGCTCCCAGTTCCCTGCCCTGGTCTGCAAGGACCTACATGATCCGAGTCCTACCTACCCCTCCTATTTCAGCTCCTGCCACTCTCCTAGTTGCTCCTTCTACTTGAGCCACAGTGGCCCTTGGAAGTTCTTAGATCAGCTAAACTCTTTCCCACCTCAAGACCTACTGTTTCCTCTAACTGAAGCACTCCTCTCCTCTCCTTACACAGCTGGCTTCTTGTTATTCTTCAAGTAAATCTCATTCCTCAAAGGCCCTCCCGCACACACATACACCGTGTCCCCTATCACAGGATCTTGTTTATTTTCTTCATACTTCTTATCATAGCTCTAATTATTTTATTTCTTCATGATGACTTGTTTATTGTTTGTCTTCCCTGTTAGAATATAGGAGAGCAGGGACGATGTATATTGTCTTCCCCCTTGTATCCCAAGTGCCTAGTACAATCCCTAGAGCAAAGAATATACCAAACAAACATTTACAAGTGAATACTGTACACGATTGAGTGCCCTCACTATTTTTGAGTGCAAACTGTCTAGCTCTTCTGATTCCTTCCTTTTAACTTGCAAATGGGTATGACTCCCCAGACAAAAGACAGACTAAAGACTAAAGACTTACCCTAGACTTTCTCTTCCCCTTGCAGCTGCAGCCCTGTTTGCTTCTTCCCTTACTTTACCAAAGAGTAGATTGTCTGTCTAGACCTCATCAACTCCCACTCTGTGAAACAGCTCTCACTAGTACCATGAATGACCTCTTTGTTTTTAAATCCACAGACATATGCTCTAGTTCTCAGCCTACTTGACCTTTCCACAGCCACACTTCCTCAATTTGATTCTGCAGAACACTAGTCCCTAGAGTTGCTCTGGTAAAAAAGTGAGTTCACGTTCCTCCTATTAGACGCTGCTGTAGTACCCTGTGCGTCAACTCTGTAGCATGTAGCTCAGTTGCAGTTAATTTGTTTAATTAGTTAATATCTGACTTTTCTGAGAAATTCATGTTCTTCAGGGCAGGAACCCTTATCTGTTTTGTTACTGAATAGCCCCATAATTCCAGCACGTAAAAGATGTTTAATATTTGTCGAACTGAAAGGATGAATGAATGAATGAATACATTTCCCTCTGGGAAATTCACAGTGTGAATATGTAAATGTAAAATCCTGCAACAGAAAAAAATTGTTCAAATTTGTTTAGCACAGGATTTTCCAAACTCGATCACCAGTTGCTCTCTTTGTTCTCTCATGTTCCCAGTAGTAGAATACTGCCAAACATCCCAGGGGAGTTCATAAAACACACATGGGAACACGTTACTCTCCGGTGTTAGATATTGTTGAGTACCCACTATTTCTCCATATCTTCCTTCCTTGGCTCCTAGGACTCCACTTTTCCTGGTTCTCTTTCTTCCTTTGAAGATGATCTCACCCATCATGAGGTCACCAGGCATTTAGTGTGTTGATATCTACCAAATGCATAACCCCCAGGCTTGTGTCCCCATCTAGTGACTAGGTACATCTATTCTGGCTGCCTCACTAGCCTTTCATTCTGACTGTGTCCCAACCCCCCAACATCCCTGCCCTTCTTGTATTGTGTATCTTGGTTAATGGTATCACCAGCCATCTAAGCCAGAAACCTAGAAGTCTTAACCTTCATTCCTTACCCCTCTGAATTAAACTGATCAAATTTATTTCAGAAATACTGCTTGCAGCTTAGCTCCTTTGTCTATACCCACTGCCATTATCTTAATGTACACATTTATTATCCATTGCCTGCATTATTGCAACAGTCTTCAAGTCTGCTGTAGAACTGGCTTCTTGAAACAATTTTTTCTACATCACTCCCCAGCTTGAAGATTCTGCTGGTTCCAAATTTCCATAGGGTAAAAGCCAAGCGTTGTAGATTGGCAAACAAGGTGCCTTCTCCCAACCTCTCCAAACTTAGCTCCCACCTCCCCTCTCTTTTAATATCCCCTTTTCCTTCCTCCTCAAGGCCTCACCTGTACAGAAATTCAGTTGAGCTTAAAAAACATTAACTGTACATCCACTATGTGCCAGACCTGACATTTGACTCTGGGGGAGCAAATATGAATGAAAAGGAATTTACACTCTAATAATAGCAAAGATAAACACATTACCAAAATAACATAATAATGCATTCTATAATAAAAACATGTACCAAGCTTTAAAATAAGAAAATATGTACTAAGCCTAAGAGGAGTACAGGGAGTAATTAATTCTGCAAGGGGGTAGGGATGCAGTGTTTCAGGGAAGCTTTCAAGATGAAATTCTGAGCAAGATGCTGAAGGTTGAGTAGGAACTGATCAGGTGGACCACGGATTAAAGAGCATTACTGACAGAGTCAACAGCAGGTTGACTAGGATGGGGAGTGGGGTCCCACAAGTAGCTTAGGTGTGTAGGTGTGTGTTGGGAAAATAAGTGACTATAGCTGAGGCTGGAGAGCCCGTTAGGAATCACTCTATAAACAGCCTGTGTCAAGCATTGAAGGTTATACATTAACCTACAGATTTTGAAGATGAGGGTGACTTTATGGGTCTATAGGAATATTACCCTCTGGGAATTCCCTGGCAATCTAGTGGTTAGGACTCCATGCTCTCACTGCCAAGGGCCCAGGTTCAATCCCTGATTGGGGAACTAAGATCCCATAAGCCATGTGGTGTGGCAAAATAAAATAAAAGGAATATTACTCTGACAGCTGAATAGAGATGGATTTTTGAGGGGCCAAGGAGACCAGTTAAGAGGTTCCTCATCAACTCTCATTTAGACTACTGAAAACACCTCCTAACTGATCTCCTTGGTCCTTATAATCCATTCTCTACTCAGCATGAGGGTTGACGAAGAGAAACAGATTTGGGAGATCAATAGTAAGTTAAATGACAGGACATGGGAATAGATTGGATGTGGGGAAGAAAGGTAAAGGAGGACTTCCCTGGTGGTCCAGTGGTTAAGAATCTGCCTGCCAATGCAGGGGACATGGGTTTGAGCCTTGGTCCGGGAAGGTCCCACATGCTGCAGAGCAACAAAGCCCGTGCGCCACAACTACTGAGCCTACGCTCTAGAGCCCACGAGCCACAACTACTGAGCCTGTGAGCCACAACTACTGAAGCCTGTGTGCCTAGAGCCCGTGCTCCACAGCAAGAGAAGCCACCACAATGAGAAGTCCACACATTGCAACAAAGAGTAGCCCCCGCTCACCGCAACTAGAGAAAGCCCGTGCACAGCAACGAAGACCCAACACAGCCAAAAATAATAAATAAATAGATAGATAGATAGATAGATAGATAACAAAAATAAATTTAAAAGAAAAAGAAAGAAAGGTAAAGGAGGTGGAAAGAATGACGTCTAGGTTTCTAGGCCTGCAGACTTGGGAGGTTGGAAGCAACAGCCACTGTCAGAGAGAACCTAAGAGGAAGATTAGGTTCATGGTGGGGATGGTAAGTGATACTTTCAGAGATGGCTAAGTTGAGTACTGAGTTTGAGATGCCTCTTGGGCATTGTCTTAATCAGCTCAGGCTGCTATAACAAAATACCATAGTCTGAGTGGCTCATAAACAACAGAAATTTATTTCTGTCTGGAGACTAGAAGTCTGAAATCAGTGTCAACATGGTCAGGTTCTGGCGAGACCCTCTTCCAGGTTGCAGACAGTTGACTTCTCATTGTATCTTCACATGGTAGAAAAGAGAGCTAGCTAGCTCCCTGGCATCTTCTTATAAGGGCACTAATCCCATTCATGAGGACTCCACCTTCATGACTTAATTACCTCCCAAAGGCCCGACCTCCAAATACCATCACATTGAGAGTAGAATTTCAATATATGAATTTTGGAGGGAAGCAACCATTCAGTCTATTGTAGGCATCTATCTGGAGATACGGAACTGAAGGTCAGAGGAGAGGTCAGAAGTGGAAAAAGGAAAAATGTCTTCTTCAGAGAGGGAGAGTTAAAACAACAGGAGTGGGAATGATGTCCCAGGAAAGGTAGGTGGGACTGAGGCAGAAGGACGAAGGATAAACTCAAGGAAGAGCACATCAGGGGAGTCAGGCAGAAGAAGAGGATGTGGCAAAGAAGTCTGAGAAGAAGAGACAGGCCAAGGATAACAAGGAGAATGTGGGGAGAAAGGGAGAGGGAACTTCAAGAAAGAAGTAGTGGGACTTCCCTGGTGGTACAGTGGTTAAGACTCCGAGCTTCCAATGCAGGGGGCCTGGGTTCAATCCCTGGTCAGGGAACTAGATCCCACATGCATGCCACAACTAAGAGTTCCCATGCCACAACTAAGGAGCCCACCTGCTGCAACTAAGGAGCCTGCAAGCTGCAAATAAGGAACTGCCTGCCGCAACTAAGACCCAGCGCAACCAAATAAATAAATAAATATTAAAAAAGAAAAAAGAAAAGAAAGAAGTAGTGCCAAGTGTCACAAGAGTTCAGCAAGATGAGGACCGAAAAATACACTTGGATCTGACAATTACAAGGTCATTGATAACCTAGGCCAGAGCATTTTCAGTAGAGTACTGGGCAGAATATAGATTTCAGTTGGATAATACTAATGTTTATTGAATGTTTATTATCTGCAGGCATGTGCTAAGTGTTTTATATGAATGATCTAATTTAATGTTCACAGCAACCCTCTGAAGTGAGGCAGGCACTGTTATCTCTTTTTATGGGCAAGCAAATTGATGCTTAGAGAGATCAAGCTGTTTGGGTTACTAATAGCAAGAGTCAGTTTGGATATTAACCCAAGTATTCTGACAGTAAAATCCATACTCTTAATCACTCTTCTTTACCCTATCTTTCAAATGAATGGAAGGTGAGGAAGTGGAGACAAGTCTTTTAAGAATCTGAGCTGAGTAGAGGAGAAAAATAGGGTGATTCTGAGAAGAGAAAATAGGGCTGACAATTATTGTGAAGGCTAGAGCATGTTTATGTGCTCAAAGTGATATGTATTAAAAAAAAAAATAGAGCGCTAAATACTGATAAGGTAGTAACTTCTCTATATTCCCTGTAGGGGATGTGTGGTATCACAGCAAGTCAGTATCTGGTTTTTCAGTATGTGTTGAACAAATGAATCAATAGATGACAGTGAGCAGGATGGTTTGAAAGAAGAGGGGCTTTCAGAGAAGGTGGAAGGACAATGGTGCAGAGATGCCAGATAAAATACAAGACACACAGTTAAGAATTAGAATCTCAGATAAGCAGAGAATAAGTTTTTAATATAAATATGTCTCAAATATTGCATTGGGACATAGACAAAAAAATAATTTCTTATTTACCTGAAATTCAAATTTAACTTGGCTTCCTGAATTTTTTTTTTTTTAATATGGCGATTTTTTTTTTTTTAATTTTTATTTATTTATTTATGGCTGTGTTGGGTCTTCGTTTCTGTGCGAGGGCTTTCTCCAGTTGCGGCAAGCGGGGGCCACTCTTCATCGCGGTGCGCGGGCCTCTCACTATCGCGGCCTCTCTTGTTGCGGAGCACAGGCTCCAGACGCGCAAGCTCGGTAATTGTGGCTCACGGGCCTAGTTGCTCCGCGGCATGTGGGATCTTCCCAGACCAGGGCTCGAACCCGTGTCCCCTGCACTGGCAGGCAGATTCTCAACCACTGCGTTACCAGGGAAGCCCAGCTTCCTGAATTTTTATTTGCTAAATCTGACAACCCTACCTGGGAGAAGCTATGGGATGCCATGAAAATGCTGCTCCGTCTCCTGGCTGTGTGCACAACAGATCATGAAAGAGGGAGTGGACTACTTACAAGGGGACCGTGAGAGAGCAAGTGCCTGGGGCACGCTAGGACTTGGTCCAGGAAGGCATGGATGGCTGTTTCCTGAACTAGACTAAAGATGTAGCAACCTAAATGGTTGGGAGCAAGGTTTCAGGATCAGGCAGACTTGTATTTGAATCCTGGATCTGTTGCTTAATAGCTATATGATTTAGGCCACGTTTCTTTATTTTTCTGAGACTTAATTTCCTCACCTAGAAAATGTGTATTATCATGATAATAATATCTACATCCAGAGTTATCGTGAGGACAAAAGGAGATCGTGTGTGTATGTGTGTGTGTGTGTGTGTGTGTGTGTGTGTGTGTATGGTATATAAATATCTATATATTTATATATAGCTTATCCCAGGGCCTGACCTATCATTAGCTACTAAATAAATGTATTTATTAATTCAGAAATATTTATTGAGGGTCTCCTATGTGTCAAATACTGAGATACATTTTGGAGATAGAACAATAAACAGGTAATTAGAATATTCTGTGATAAGTGCTATTATAAAAGAAGTAGACAGAGTTCCCTGCAAGAGCCAGCAGGAGGGGCAAATAACTGGTAGGGCTTCCCAAAGGAAATTATGTCTAAACTGAAACTGAGGTGTGAGTCAGAATTAGCCAGATAAATGCGAAGGGGAGAATGAGAATAGCACACAAAAAGCCCTGAGGCAAGATGCAGTTTGGCAAATTTGAAGTAAAAGTATTCAGTAGTTCAGGTTGGCTAGAAAACAGAGTTATGGGGAAAGATGAGGCTGGAGAGAGATGAGCAGGGCCAGATCATGAAGGTCTTGTAGGTCAGATAAAGAGTTTGTAGTTTACCCTATGGCAATGGGAATCAGAAGCTCAAACGCCTTTAGGGGAAGGCAGGTGGCCTAAAAAAATGTCCTAGAGGAAGTGATGGGGCCTGCAAAGACTTCCAGAGTACACACTCACCTGAAAGCATTCAAATTTGAATTTTAAAACCATGACCCTGGGAAAGTGCCACAATCAATTTGTATTTTAGAAAAAGAAATTAGATGCATAAAATGGAGCTAGACTAGAGGTAGGAAGATCAGAAGGTAATCCAGGTGAGAAATGAAGGTTTGAGTGAGAATCAAGTGTTGAGGGAGAGAAGTAGCAGGTTCTAGAGATATTTAGGAGGAAGAATCAAGAATTTAGCCTTGGGGATAAATTTGATGTGTGGCTAAGGGATGATGAAAAAAAATTCATATTTTATGGCATGACAAGGAAAATTTAAACATAAAACTTTTCTTTGTCCATTTGAGCCTCCTCCTTCCCCTTTAGTGTGTATCATACGTCTGCATTAACCAGACCTCCTTAGGAGATAACATTCTTTCTTGATCTCATCAAGGGTTGCAACTCCTTGGGAGATAGCCTTGCTTCTTAAATCTTGTAAGGGGCCACGACAACGACCCACAATCTGGATTGTGTACTGTCAAAAATACCTCATTTAATGTAGAGCCCTCTGTCTCAAAAACTTATATAACTGTACTTTGACCTTTAACGGGCTGAACCATTCTCAGAGCTTTCTGAGAGGCTGTTCCCAAGTCGTAATCCTCAATTTGGCTTGAATAAAATTTTCCATTTCTTTCTTAGATTGACTGATTAATTTTTTGTCAACAGGGAGAAGTCAAGGTTTCTTTATTACTGTTATTGCTGTTATTGCAGTGAGGATTGTATAGGACACAGTGAAAGAGATGGCAAAGAGGTCAATGGTAAGAAGAACCAAACGGAAAGAAACACAAAGAAGTAAAAGGATGAAGGATTAAAAGAACACGCAATCCAAAAGAATTGTATTTGGGCTTTTGACCCTGGATACTGAGTCATGAAGGCAAATTAAAAGCCTGTAAGTTCAAATTGGAGTTCCAGTAAGAGATGCCAGATTAAACACGCACTTAATTCCACTTCCTTTCAAAACTCTACTAAAATGACAGAAAAGAGACTTTTAAAAAACACTTCTTAAGAACAAAGAGGACAGGAGAGGAGATGAATGGTAACCGGGTTAGCAGAGCCAGGAAACTGGTGTCCTAACTGACAGAGAAGGCCAAGAAGCAACTAGATTTTCACCCAGAACTTTCAAAGGGTCAGGAACTGCTGACACGGGTACCTCTGGAAGTTACGGTGAAAAGGGACTATAAACAGGAGATTGGTTGAAAGTCCGGTTAAAATGCTGTTAGACATCCGGACCCCCTCGCTGACTCCAAGCTGCTGGGCAACAGCTCCTCCCTCTTCCCTCATTCCAGCAGAAAGCTGGAGGTTTAGTTTCTGGAGCAGATAAAAGAGACAAGACCTAAAGAGATAACCTTTGGATGTTCCTCAGTGAAATAGCCCTGCAAGATCAGTAAAGTACCCAAATGATAAGCAAACACCCCCTCCACCTCCCCCCACAGACAACCAAGAATCACTAGGTATCTGAGAATGTCCTCTTATATGAAAGAGAGACCAAAACAAACAGAAAAAAGCTACTTAAAGAAAACAGACTAGGTAGAAACCTACTGCCTGTCTTCCTCTCTTCCATTCCTCTTGACTAATTTAGTCCCAAAGCCATTAGGTCAGCATGAGCAAGTAGGTTATCTATGAGGGGCTGGGGGAGTATTAGAGCAAGGTGAGCAGGACTTCTGTGGGGTGGGGGTCAGGGGTGGTGACACTGGCAGCCAAGTGTGGGGAGTTGGAGTCTAAGTAGAGTGACAAGGAATCCACACAGGTATTGAGCCCAAGTGGGATAAAGAAAATATTTGCAGAGGGAGTGGGAGTGACAGCAGCAGTAACCTACCAGTGTGTTAGAGCCCAGATGAGTCAAAGAGGCCATCAAGCATTGAGGGGTGGGTGGCAAGAGCCCCAAGCTTGGTGTCAGAGCCTGGGCAGGGCAAGGAGGGTGTCTGACCAGGGGAAGCAGAGGCAGCTATACAGCTCGGGAGGTCAGAATCTGAGCAGAGTAAGGAGTCATGTCCACAACCCATGTGATATGTTGGAGCCCAAGTGGAGGGAAGATAGCATCTGTGTGGGGTGGGAGGCTGTATGTGACAGTGGCCCAAAACAGGTTATGGGTACCTAAGCAGAATAAGGAGAACAACTGGGGTCCAGGGGAGGTGAGTGTCTGCAAGTGGGGTTTTGGATACACATATTCTCTAGCTTCATCCACTGAGAGAGAGCGTGGAAACAGCATTACTCCAATGGCAATGAACACCTCTACTGCCCAAATCTTAGTCTCTAAATACCATCCTCTACTAAAAGAAACCAGGGACCCTTGGAGAAATGATTGATTCCAGGGTTGAGATAGGGAAAGTACAAGATAAACCTGGACCACGTTCCTGTGTCAGAAATACAGAGGTGCTTAAAGAGTGACGGAGACATATCAAAAGAACATAGAAGGAGCTTGATGGGGACTTTCATTAACAAAATTTGAGCATCAAAATATATAATGATAGTCAAAGGTTATAATCCATTGAATAAAATAGGAAGCTATATGTCCGTACTAATATAAAAAATGAATAAATAAGTGAATGGGCAGAAGAGAAAATTTTTCCTTACTGTAGAATGACAACTAATAAATTAAGGAATAATAAATTGGAAAATCACTGTTTGGCAACCATCATAGTAAAAATTCATTCAGCCAAAAAAACTAATGAGTAAAAGTTTGATGAGGAGCAGGATATGTACACAGTCTCAAAGTACCTCCTCACAAAATTCTTACTAATTACACGGGGCAAAAGAGTAACTTCACAATGGAGAAACCTAGCAGACACCACTTAATCAAGTGATCAAAAACAATCTCAATAATGGGACAAATTGAAACCAGTTATTACCTGATAAGAGGCAATAAAAAGAACACAGCATCACTTTTATGCTATTCTTGCCCCCCAAAAGCATAACCTGAATTCAATCATGAGGAAACTCAAGGTCAGGGACATTCTACAAAATAACTGGCCTGTAAAAAAATTGTCAAGGTCATGAAAGCCAAAGAAACAGTGGAATAATTGTTCTAGACTAAAAGAAACTAAAGAGACAGGACAATAAGTGCAATGTATGGTCCTAGATTGGATCCTTTGTTATAAAAGGCAGCATTGGGACAATTGGAGAAATTTAACTGGGGTGGTCTGTGGATTAGATGGCAGTCATGTATCAGTATTAATTTGCTGATTCTAATGATTTTGTTAGGTAGAAGCATGTCCTTGTTTGAGGAAATACATACATACTAGTACTGGTGATGATGGGTATCATGTTGGCAATTTACTCGCAAATGATCCAAGAAAAAATTTCTTTAAACTATTCTCACAATTTTTTGAAAATTTAAACTTCTTTCATGATAAAAAGAGAAATTAAATTAAAAATCTATCACTAATATCCTCAGAGAAATAAGAGGATCAAGTTAATGAAACAAGAACAGTATGCTATAAAAAGAAACACTCATAAACAAGAAATAACTGTTGTAAATTAAAAATATGACAGCAGGGGCTTCCCTGGTGGCGCAGTGGTTAGGAATCCACCTGCCAATGCAGGGGACACGGGTTCGTGCCCAGGTCCGGGAAGATCCCACATGCCGCGGAGCGGCTGGGCCCGTGAGCCACAACTACCGAGCCTGCGCGTCTGGAGCCTGTGCTCCGCAACGGGAGAGGCCGCGACAGTGAGAGGCCCGCGCACCGCCATGAAGAGTGGCCCCGCTCGCCGCAACTGGAGAGAGCCCTCGCACAGAAACGAAGACCCAACACAGCCAAAAATAAATTAATTAATTAATAAATTAAAAAAAAAAATGACAGCAGAATTTTTTTGTCTAGTTACGATCTGTCACCGTACTAAGATATTATGTAGTTATTGACTATATTCCCCACACTGCACATTTCACACCCGTGACTCATTTATTTTACAACTGGAAGTTTGTACCTTTTAATCTCCCTCAGCTATTTCTTTCTTCCCCCCCCACCCCCTTCACCTCTGGCAACCACCTGCTTGTTCTATCCGTGACTCTGTTTCTACTTTGTTATGTTTTATTCATTTGGTTTGTTTTTTAGGTTCCACATATAAGTGAAACCATACAGTATTTGTCTTTGTCTGATAGCACAAATTTAAAAAAAAATACACAACAGAAAGTTTACAAGACAAAGTTGGGGAAATCTTACAGAAAAAAAAAAAAGACAAAGATAGATTATAAAGGGGTAAAAATCAAAAACAAAATAAGCCCCAAAATAATTGGATTAGACCAGGAGATCTAGCATCTAAATAGGTACTCAAGAAAGAGAACAGAGAAATCAGAGAGGAGGAAGTTATCAAATGAACAATTAAAGAACATTCCCCAGGGGCTTCCCTGGTGGCGCAGTGGTTAAGAATCTGCCTGCTAATGCAGGGGACATGGGTTCGATCCCTGGTCCAGGAAGATCCCACATGCTGAGCAGCAACTAAGCCCGTGCACCACAACTACTGAGCCCGCACGCCACAACTGCTGAAGCCTGTGTGCCTAGAGCCCGTGCTCTGCAACAAGAGAAGCCACGGCAATGAGAAGCCCGCGCACCACAGCCAAGAGTAGCTCCCACTCGCCACAACTAGAGAAAGCCTGCACGTAGCAACGAAGACCCAACGCAGCCAAAAATAAATAAATAAAATTTATGGAAAAAAAAAACATTCCCCTGAATTGAAGGACATGACTTACCACATTGAAATGTCCCACCTAGTGCCAGCACAGTGAATGAAAACAGACCCACAACAAGGCACATTATATCATCAAGGTACATCAGAAAATCAGGGATAAAGAGAAGAACAGGTCCCAGAAAGGAAACAAAACTCATCAAAAATAGGCCACATAGAAAGATTTAGGAGCAAAACTAATCAAACATAGGCCACAAAGAAAGACTTAGGAATCAAAATGACTTCAGACCTATTAGCAGTCATACTAGAAGCTAGAAGGCAATGAAGAGATACCTTTAAAATTCTGAGGAAAAATTATTTATAACCTAGAATCCCAAATATAGCCAAACTATCAATGAAGTAGGAAAGCAAAGACATCTTCAAGCATGCAAAGTCTCCAAAAATTAATTTCCCAACTACAGGAACTTGTAGTTGTATTCAGGAAGCTACTAAGGGATGTACTTCACCAAAATGAAGAAATAAATCAAGGAGGAAAACATGGACTGGAAAGTCACAACACAGAGAAAGGTGAAGGGAATCACAGGATGATGGTGAAAAGAGATCCTGGGCAGACACTGTGCAGCTGGGGTCACAGCAACCAGTCTGGACTAGAGTGGGTCCAATGGCTCCTGGAGAGATGTTGCCAAATGAAAACACTTGAACCCCCAAAGCACTTAATGTATTGAGTGAGGATGTAATGGTTGGGGGAGAGTTTGGAGCTGAATTAGAAAACTAAGCATTCAAACAAACAAAAAGGATAATTATTAACTTCCAGGAAACAAGAAGTTTTGCAAGAAAGGAACACTAATCATAGTACATTATATGACTCACTTGTGAATAGCATTTACATAGCCTTAATGACTTAATAATCTTAATAAGACTAAGTAATCAAAATTATGATATAATTATATTAGGAAAAGGGGAATGGCACATATAAACCAGTGGTGATGATGGTGGTGGTAGTGATGGTGTGTGTAAAAGAGAGATAAATCTTCATCTTCCATAATGGGGAAGCCAATAGATAATAATCTAAAACAGAAAAATCGGTAAGTAGCAGTCTAACCATATTATTCAAAATATGCTGGAAAATACAAAGGAATCAGTTAAAAGAGTAAAAAGTGAGGCAAGAAAGTGGGGTGGAGGGAACAAGAGGCTACATTTTTTGTTTTTTGTAATAATTCTTGCAGACTCTTTTCTAGAATGAAAACTAAAAAATAGAAAGAAACCAAAAAATAGAAAGAGAGAGAGAGGGAATTGCCTGGCGGTCCAGTGGTTAGATGCATTCACTGCTATGGACCCAGGTTCGATCCCTGGTGGGAAACTAAGATCCCACGAGCTGCGCGTGTGGCCAGAAAGAAAGAAAGAGACAGACAGAGAGAAAGAGGGAGACAGAGAGAAAGAAAAGAAAGGAAGGAAGGGAAGAGGGAGGGAAGGAGGGAGGAAGGAAGGAAGAAAGAAGGAAAGAAATAAAGAAAGGGAAGGAAAGAAAAGAAGGAAGGAAGGAAGAGGGAAGAAAAGGAAGGATGGAAGGAAGGGAGGAGAAAGAGACTTTATCCATTGGGGGAAAATGTTCAAATTAAAACTCTGTTGAAAACTTGTTTTGAGAGTCTTTATTTTTGAAAATCTGTCCCCCAGGCAGTCCTGGAGCCCGTACTGACTGGAATCTTTCATTGAATGGTGGAAGTTTCTGACATGCTGTGGGGTGCAGAAGATTGGAGTCTGGCCTCAGCAAATCTGTCCCCAAGTGCTCATGAAGCATTGATCACCCCATGATGTCTTACTTGTGGGCCCTTTCTCAGAGCGTACTTTCCCTTGTTTTATATGCAATTTTAACACATTTGGCTATTTGAAAAGGAATTTAATATAGCAAAAAAAAAAAAAAAAAAAAAAAAAGCTCCAGATTAAGAAATGTGAAAGTGTGAGAGTGAGACCTGGGTTGAAGTTCTTTTTCTATTTACAATGATGTGTATTCATGTATGGAATAAGTCATTAGTTTCTCAGTCTGTAAAACCAGTAATAATATCCCTATTATCTCAAAGTCTTGATGGGAAGTTTGTATTTGCCAGAATTCTTTTGGTTACAAATGAGAGAAACACAGAAGCCCAAGTCAAGCCAGTTTAAACACAACAAAATAGAAATGAAAAATGGATGTGTGTGGTGGAGTGGGTGCAGGCGCTCATGCAAGCTGAAAAGTCCAGGATTCAGATGTTCAAACGATGTTGTTTGCAGGTCTATCTCCCTCCATCTCTCAGCTGTTTTTCTGTACATTAGGATCTTTTCATAGGCCATAAGATGGACTTGGGCAGCTCCAGGTTTACCTGATTTCATAGTATTAAGATAAACTTCAGATGAACTGCTTTCTTGATCACCCTGACAAAAATCCTAGGACAGATTCAATAGGCCCAGCTAGGGACATGTGCCCATCCCTGAACCAGTCATTGGTGAGAGAGATGGAATATTATGATTGGCCAGGCCAGGCCCTAGGGTTATTACTGACAGACAATGATGTCAACTTCAAAGGTCAGATAAGCACTTTATAATTGCTGAAGGGTGGTTCAAATGTAAGTGACAATTATCATCTGCCTGTAGCAAATTAGAAACTGTATTATAAGGGAAGACAGTCTGTGATAAGTAAGCTCTACCCTAAGAGCAAAGGGAAGTGGGCGCCAATAGCGGGGAAAATGACAAGAAAAACTATAAGGGGACTACATAAAAACTTTAGGGGACTTCCCTGGTGATGCAGTGGTTGAAAATCTGCCTGCCAGTGCAGGGGACACGGGTTCGAGCCCTGGTCCGGGAAGATCCCACACGCCACGGAGCAACTAAGCCCGTGCGCCACAACTACTGAAGCCCACACGCCCTAGAGCCCGTGGTCTGCCACAAGAGAAGCCACCGCAATGAGAGGCCCCTGCACCGCAATGAGGAGAGGCCTCCTGCTCGCCGCAACTAGAGAAAGCCTGTGCGCAGCAACGATGACCCAACGCAGCCAAAAATAAATTAATTAAAAAAAAAAAAACTTTAGAAGTGCAGCATTCTGAGACATCTGGTGTACAGTTTTACAAATTTTATTATACCCTATTGTTACCAATTTAGAAAATTTTTGTATACGTTAAAAAATCAGTGCTTGCCTACATGTTTAACTTGTCAATCTAGAATGACTTTTCTCGAAGTTCCCAGATAGCTGGTGATTTAACAGGGACTCTGTCCTAGAGGAAAATTAATCTCATAGGGAAGATGGTGTAGATTTATTACAAGACAGTGTATCATGGGAACTAAATCAGTCATTTATACAATAAGCTCTTCACAATAATTAAGTTTTCACTTCCACTCTCAAACACAGAATATTGATTGGGTGGGTCTGTTGAAGTAGGGCAATACTCATGTTTTCATGTTAAACTTGCTTGGCCAGAACTTGCTACTCTAAAAATATACTCACTTTATCTACATATAGCATGTAAATACATCTCTCACAGGAGATCTGTGTTCAATCTTTTGAGTTCTCTTTTGCAGTTTCCTCGATAGTAGGGCATGTGTTGGTGGGACCTGCTCCTGGCAGCACAAAGCACAGGAAGGTTTTTCATGCTAACAATGCTTATCGCAGAAGATGAAATGTTTCACCCATTCTCCCATAGCACAAACAGCTCTGACATTAGATCCACCAGTTGCTATAGGACATTCCAGGAGTTTCTGTTCAAAGTCAGATCTCCTCGCCAGCTGATCTGTATTGCATCCCATTAGGAATGTCACCATACTTCATGCAGTGTCACCATACTTCACATCATGTCCCAAGTTATGACTCTATTAGGAAGAAGAGGGAGAATGAGGAGAAGGAAAGAGAAAGAATGGTTTCTTTCTCTTAAATGAAACACAGAGTTCATTTATGAACTTTCCAAACTTTGATTGCTCCCCTCAATCCATTTCCTCTAATTCTTAATTTTACTTAGGTCACTCATTGTTTTGTATCACTATTTTGTACGAATTTGTATGCATCTCACTAATTCCTTGAGGCTTTGTGCTGTTTATCTTCCTACTCATAAAAATTTATTACTATTTCCTTATACAGCTATTTAATAGGAAACAAAATGTCAATACCCAAGGTATTCTTAATTCCAATCAATATAGCTCCACAAAAAAAAATGGAAGTCTTGGCAGGAGGCAATCCCACTGGTGAGAGGTTAGTTCGCACAAAGAATGTATAAGCGGGGAGGCAAATAGCTATCCATACACTCAAGAGTGCTACCACATCAGGAGAGGGAGGTTGGGAGAGAAAGTTAATGGGGCAGGGAGGAGGGGGGTAGGTAGGTTGGTAGAAAAAGGCGATGGTTAACTGCAGTGTTGTGGGAAGTGGCCGTGAGAGAGAAAGCAGAGGGGTAGAGCTCAGGGTGGAATTCAGCAGTCCAACTAGAGGAAAGTAGTTATGTTTGTTTATGTTTCCATGGCAACCAAAGTACCTTAGAAACAGGAAATAGGCCAGGTGGAGAAATAAAGTGAAGTGTAAATCCTCAAATTACAACATCCTTAACTGTGCCAGAGGAGAGCTTCTTGCAGAGTTTCTTTGTATTAGTTTTATAGAAATCACTTGTTTTTAGATTTAATACCTTATTTTTTTTTTTCTGCAAGGCACCTATTTGTCTGGGGTGATGTACACTGACTTCATTTCCATTCAGTCCTGGAATTCTAGAAAGTAGATATAACTCAGAATGGAGATGCCTGGAACGCCCTTCCTCCACCTTTTTTACTTCCTTCTTGTAAAAGGTCAGGATTCACCTCCTCTAAAAAGTCTATCCAGACCAGAGAAAAATTAGTCATAGCCATGTGACTACTGGCATGTTAACATAAATATATCCTTGTCAACTCAGAATTAAACTGTAGTCCCCCTAGTAGGGGACTATATATCTTCAGGTGGCCTACACTCTCCCTGGTCATCCATGCTTCACACTGCCACTGGAATTATCTTTTTTTTTTTTTTTTTAATTTTTTTTTTTAAGTTTGCTGTTCTTTTCATTTATATATTTATTTATATATTTACTTATTTATATTTATGGCTGTGTTGGGTCTTCGTTTCTGTGCGAGGGCTTTCTCCAATTGTGGCAAGTGGGGGCCCCTCTTCATCGCGGTGCGCGGGCCTCTCACTATCGCGGCCTCTCTTGTTGCGGAGCACAGGCTCCAGACGCACAGGCTCAGTAGTTGTGGCTCACGGGCCCAGTTGCTCCGTGGCATGTGGGATCCTCCCAGACCAGGGCTCGAACCCGTGTCCCCTGCATTGGCAGGCAGACTCTCAACCATTGCGCCACCAGGGAAGCCCCCACTGGAATTATCTTACACATACTCTTTAATGGCACTCCTTCACCCACAGAATAAGGGACCATACTCTTTAGAAACATTCAAAACCCTCCTCAATCTCCTTTATATTCTCATCTCCTATTATATTCTTCATCCTTCTTCTCCATCTACTTATTCTCCAAGTCTCAGTTCAAAGCCACAACCTCCATGAAGCCTTATGTTTAGTTATTTTCATGTCTGTTTCTTCCTTTAGAATGGAAGTTCCATGAAGGCCGCTTCCAATTTTAAAATCTCACTCTTCCGTCTTTCCCCCATACCTATAATTCATTCATTTAATCAACAAATATTTATTGATTGCCTGCTCTGTGCCAGGCAAAGAGTGAGAATGAGTAATTCTCCTTTTGTTATAATAATATTGACAATAATTTAAAACGAGAATAATAGTTAATGTTTATTGAGCACTTACTATTGTATCACGTGCTGTGAGAAGTGTTTTACACTTTTTTTTTTTGCCTGTCATTTTTATTTTTTTTCTCTCTGTTTAAACATCTTTATTGGAGTATAATTGCTTTACAATGGTGTGTTAATTTCTTTTAATAAATTTATTTATTTATTTATTTATTTATTTTTGTGTTGGGTCTTCGTTGCTGTGCATGGGCTTTCTCTAGTTGCGGCGAGCGGGAGCTATTCTTCGTTGCAGTGCATGGGCTTCTCATTGTCGTGGCTTCTCTTGTTGCGGAGCATGGGCTCTAGGCGCGCAGGCTTCAGTAGCTGTGGCACGTGAGCTCAATAGTTGTGGCTTGCGGACTCTAGAGCTCAGGCTCAGTAGTGTGGTGCACAGGTTTAGTTGCTCCATGGCATGTGGGATCTTCCCGGGCCAGGGCTCGAACCCGTGTCCCCTGCATTGGCAGGCAGATTCTTAACCACTGAGCCACCAGGGAAGCCCAGGTGTGTTAATTTCTGCTTTATAACAAAGTGAGTCAGCTATACGTATACATATATCCCCATATCTCCTCCCTCTTGTGTCTCCCTCCCACGCTCCCTATCCCACCCCTCTAGGTGGTCACAAAGCACTGAGCTGATCTCCCTGTGCTATATGGCTGCTTCCCACTAGCTAGCTATTTTACATTTGGTAGTGTATATATGTCCATGTCACTCTTTTCGCCCCAGCTTACCCTTCCCACTCCCCGTGTCCTCAAGTCCATTCTCTACGTCTGTGTCTTTATTCCTGTCCTTCCCCTAGGTTCTTCAGAACCTTTTTTTTTTTTTTTTAAGATTCCGTATATATGTGTTAGCATACGATATTTGTTTTTCTCTTTCTAACTTACTTCACTCTGTATGACAGACTCTAGGTCCATTCACCTCACTACAAATAACTCAATTTCATTTCTTTTTATGGCTGAGTAATATTCCATTGTATATATGTGCCACATCTTCTTTATCCATTCATCTGTTGATGGACACTTAGGGTGCTTCCATGTCCTGGCTATTGTAAATAGAGCTGCAATGAACATTTTGGTACATGACTCTTTTTGAATTATGGTTTTCTCAGGGTATATGCCCAGTAGTGGGATTGCTGGGTCGTATGGTAGCTCTATTTTTAGTTTGTTAAGGAACCTCCATACTGTTCTCCATAGTGGCTGTATCAATTTACATTCCCACCAACAGTGCAAGAGGGTACCCTTTTCTCCACACCCTCTCCACCATTTATTCTTTGTAGATTTTTTGATGATGGCCATTCTGACTGGTGTGAGGTGATACCTCATTGTGGTTTTGGTTTGCATTTCTCTAATGATTAGTGTTGTTGAGCATCCTTTCACGTGTTTGTTGGCAATCTGTATTACTTCTTTGGAGAAATGTCTATTTAGGTCTTCTGCCCATTTTGGGATTGGGTTGTTTGTTTTTTTGATATTGAGCTGCATGAGCTGCTTGTAAATTTTGGAGATTAACCCTTTTGTTTTACACTTTTAAAATTTTTTTATTTTGAAACCATTGTAGACTCCCAGAAAGCTGAAGCAGTAGAATAGAATCCTGTTTGCCCTTCATCCAGCTTCCCCTAATGGTGACATCTCACATAATTGTATTACAATATGAAAACCAGGAAATTGACATTGGAACAATACTTTTAACTAGACTACAGACCTTATTCAGCTTTTGCCATTTTTAGTATGCATTCATTCACAGGTGTGTAGTTGTATGAAATTTTTAAACCACATAGATTCATGGAACCACCACCACAATCAAGATAAAGAACTGTTCTATCAACACAACAGAACCCCCCTGTGTTATCACTTTACACTTGTGAGCAACACATACACACACACACACCATCCCTGTCTCCTAACAACCATCAATCACCTTACCATCTCCATAGTTTTGTCATTTTGAGAATGTCATATCAATGGAATCATACAGAGATTGACTTTTTTCATATTTTACATTTTTTTAATTTTTATTTTTTACTGAAGCAGGTTAATTTACAATGTTTTGTTAGTTTCAGGTGTACAGTAAAGTGATTCAGATATATATATACACACATATATATGTGTGTATATATATATATATTCCTTTTCAGATTCTTTTCCATTATAGCTTATTACAAGATATTGAATATAGTTCCCTGTGCTGTACAATAGGTCCTTGTTGGTTATCTATTTTATATATAGTAGTATGTATCTGTTAACCCCAAACTCCTAATTTATCCCCCCCTTCCCCATTGGTAAACATAAGTTTGTTTTCCATGTCTGTGACTCTGTTTCTGTTTTGTAAATAATTTCATTTGTATCATTTTTTTAGATTCCACATATAAGTGATATCATATGACATTTATCTTTCTCTGACTTACTTCACTTAGTATGATAATCTCTAGGTCCATCAATGCTGCTGCAAATGGCATTATTTCATTCTTTTTTTATGGTTGTGTAGTATTCCATTGTGTGTGTGTGTGTAGATATATATGTATACATATATACATATCTCACATTTCTTTATCCACTCATCTGTTGATGGACACTTAGGTTGCTTCCATACCTTGCCTATTTTTAATTGTGCTGCTATGAACATTGGGGGGCATGTATCTTTTCTAATTAGAGTTTTTGTCTTTTCCGGATATCATATTTTACATTTAAATTCATGATCCATTTTGAATTAACTCTTGTATAAGATGTGAGATTTAGGTCAAGGTTCTTCTTTTTCTTTCTTTTGCCAATGAATGTGCAATTTCTCCAGCACCATTTATTGAAAAGGGTATCCTTCCTCTGTTGAATTGCTTTTGTCACTTTGTGAAAATTCAGTTGGGCATAGTTGTGTGAGTCTATTCCTGGGTCCTCTGGTCTGTTCCATTGATCTACGTGTCTATCAGTCCACACTGTCTTGATTACTGTAGCTTTATAGTGAGTCTGTAGCTATCTCATAAGCTTTAACATGAGACAGAGTGATTCCTCCCACCTTTCTTTTTCAAAATCGTTTTAGCTATTCTAGCTCATTTGCCTTCCCATATAAATTTTAGAATAAGCTTGTCCATACCTACAAAAAAATCTTGCTGGGTTCTTGAATTTTAATATTTTTAAAAGTTTTCTTCATGTCACTAATTTTGTTTTTATTAACATTTCTTTTTATTACTTATGCTATTGTATGTCACACAGATGGTCAGAAGACTTCAATTTTCTTGCATTTCTAAGAGATAGGCCAGCCCACTTTTGACATAGTGGTCACCAAACTGTTCCATACATTATCTTTACATGTGTTCTTTAAAGTTCATAGTAACTCTAAGAGGAAGATATACCAGTACTATCTCCATTTTACAGATGAGAAAAATGAGGCATGAATAGAATAAATAATTTGTCCAACATCTCACAGCTGGCAAGTGGTATAACTAGGATTTGAATCTAAGCAGTCTAATTCTAGAACACACACTCTTATCCTCTGTGTATGCTTCTTTTCTTTGAGAATAATTATTTCATTCAAAACATTTTAATTGAGTGCCTATTATGTGCCAGGGACTGTTCTATGTGCTAGGGCTATAGCAGCCATGAGTAAAATAAAACAAAATCCTGCCCTCATAAAACTTACTTTAAAAGATGGGGAGAAATTATGGCATGAATGCAATAGCTATTGTTTTGTTAAAGCATTACTTTATTATTGTATCTATATTAGGGGCATAGCCACTCTTAGATACGGGGGCTGGGATCTCACCCAAAAGATATGCCTATTCACTGAATCGTTCACCATAGTCCTACCAATCTGGGGTCAGGAAAATCCCTTGGTTGGGAGACAGGAACTAGCTAGGAGACCCAGGGGGATGGTAAGCTAAGCCACCAAAGGGACACAACTGTCTAGACATTACCTCTTGTGTGGTGGGAAATAAGACCACACCTGCTCCCAGTAAGTGTTCAGGGGACAGAAGAAACAGGAACATATGCAAAGTGCTTGGGTATTTGCCCAGTCTGAGTAGGTTACAGATCATTCAAACCAAGGCCATGAGTGAGTTAGCTGTAGAATGATCAGGAAATCAGACTGTTCTATACTATTTTCTAAAACACATTTTATTGATGTGTACTGAACATATAGAAAGGTATAGAAATCATAAGTGAATACCTCAATGAATTTTCACCCATGTAACCAGAACCCAAATCAATGAAATAGCACATTACTAGCCCCCCAGGTGTCCCTGTGCCCTTGTAGTCACTAGTTCCAATGACAATCACTATCTTGGTTGCAAACACCACAGATTGGTTTTGCCTGTTTTGGAACTTTAGATAAATAGAATAACAGACAGCAGATCCCCTTTTGTGTCTGGTTTAACTCTCAGCATTGCGCTGGTGAGATTCACGCATTTGTTACCTGTAGTTGTAGTATGTTCGTTGCGGTGCTGTGTGGTATTCTACTGTGTAAAGATACCCTAATTTGTCTATTCTACTGCACATGAGATTTAGGTTGTTTCCAATATTTGGCTATTACAAATAGTACTGCTATTATCATCCTAGATATACTATGTACTCAAAAAATGCACACTGGGTACATTTCCTAGGAATGAAATTGCTGAGTCCTTGCATATATCTGATTGTGATTAGCTTTAGTAAATACCACCAAACAATTTTCCAAAGTCATAACAATGTTTCATTTTGCTTTCAAGGGTGTCCATTTCTTCTCTCTTATTTTTTTTAGTAAAATAGTTTGTTGAAAACTCCAACCGATTTCACTGATAAGCAAAAATTTTATAATCTATGCTTGGGCCAGAGTGTTAGAGAGGAAACAGCAAAGACATAGGAAACCTGATAAACAACAAGGTCCTACTTACAGCACAGAAACGAACACAGCATTGCAAATCAACTGTACTTCGATTAAAAAAAAAAAAAGACATAGCAAACCTGAGGGAGGGGGAACCTGGGACAGAGTCACGACTCAGTTCAGCCAGTTATTCTTATCTAGATATTCTCTTTCAAGAGCTAAGCTTCGGAGGTTCTGGTTTTGTTTAATAAAGCACAATGTCCCCTTACATAGTTGAAATGTTTTCCAATGAATATTAATTAAATTGCCTCATTATATCTTTAGGTTAAATAATTAAACTGTAAGCTTAGGTGGAAAGAGAACTTGTATATTTTCCAACATAACAAATGTTCAATAAATGTTTGGGTGAATAAACAAATAATTAAATGAATGACTTTCCTAAAACTTCACAACTGTGTATCATGGCCTGATGTAGCATGCTTGGTTCATTATGCAGACATCAATCCTGTGTCTCAAAATCAATGGTCCAGGCCTTTCTCCTGAGTCTACTTCAAGTACCATGAGACAGTATCTGAGCTTTCTTGGCATTATGCATGTAGGATCAATCAGCTGGACAACAGCCAACTCAGGTGGTAGAGCCTGGCACCATCCTCACAGAGATCACGGTCAAAAAGCAGAGGTGTACAGAGAGAACATATGAAAGAATATGTACACACAGAGTAATGCAACTGTCGCTTAACTGTTCACAAATGTGAACGAGAGGCTCATTTACATAATCCTCTGAAAGGCCTTATGAGGCATGTTATTATGATCTTTGTTTCATATGATAAGGCAGTTCAGAGAAGTGAAGTGAATTGTCCAAGGTCACAACTAGTAAGTGTAAAGCCTAGAGTTAAACTTAGGTCTGTCTCAATCAAGATCCTGGGATTTCAATAATGATGTATGCACAGGTAATATAAAAATTAAAGTTGCCTTGGCTCTCAAGTACATGTGGTGTTTTTGCATCTGATGTCAATTAAGTTACATACATTTGGTGCTTACTAGGTACTGAAGATATATGTGTAACTTAAGCTAATAGTAAAATCAATTTACTTTCTCTCAACAGTCCTTCAGCTTCCCTGGTTAGGAGGTAGCTGGTCCTTGAATGAAAAACTCTTTTTTGATGATGATGATGGGAAAGATGAACAGGAGCCTGAGTGAGCAGGTCTTAGCCAGGGTTAAGGAAGGCTCTCCAGAAGGAGAGATACACGGGAGTCTGAGGAAGGGAGGAAGATGACTTAGCAGAAAAAGGCAGGAAAGGTAATTCAAGAAGGAAGCCTGAACCTTTTTCCCATCAGAGCTTTCTTTGCTTTGTTTTCATGGCAGCTATTCACTTCTTGAAGGCCCAAGAAAGCAGAATAAATTTGAGGATTGTTGGCAGATTCTTGCATCGCTGGACTGCAGAGAACATAAACACTCTGGGTTACAGATGACGTGGCTGGCCACCTCAGCCACTATTCTGCCCTCTGGATCTGGGTGATGCCAGCTCCTTGGCAACACCGCAGGCCACTATGACCCTGGGCTGGGCTGGGGGAGGGGCAGAGCACCAGGTGACATGGCTACACTGCGGTACAAGGCCAAGCAGTGCTAAGAGACCCGCGTCCTGCAGTCCTGCGGCAGATCAGGGGACTGACTGCAGGAATCCTGGGAAGGAGGGGGGAGAGAGAGAGACAGAGAGACAGAGGGGGAACCACTGGTGCATGGCTCTAGCCAGGAAGGAAATGCTATAAAATTCTGCTTCCTGGCTCGGTTCCCAGTGTAGCTAATGCTTGGAACTGTCCTGTTGCCCAGACAGTTTCAATTTTTTATTATGTGCAGCTCCTGCCTCGGTATTCGGGTTTTTTTTGCCCCTCAGTTTCGGATGGCCCACTGCAGCCCCTACTCATGATTCAGACTGAAATAGCGGCCTGCTTTGCATTCCAGTTCAAGCTACATTTCAGTTCTTGTTTCTTTGAAAAGGTCCTGCCAGGGAAGCAGAATGAAATGTCAGGTTCCGGTCTGGTATTCCCCCCTTAACCTTCACCTTGTAGTGTGACTTCAGTGGGATTCCCACTCAGGCCCAGAATTCCTGCATGTTAATGGGCTGTTAATTCAGAAATGGCTGGATGACGTGATAATGTCACGGCCCTCTGAGATCATACTCTTTCACGTTCGGTGGACCAGCTGAAATCCAGGTTAGTTAACCCATCCCAATCTCCCTTAGGCCATGCCTATTACACACAAAAAGTTATCAAGGAATTCTCAATTTCTTCCTACAAAGTAACCAGATTTTCACAGCGATCTGGTCCACAGACTCACTCGGCTGACAGCTGGCTAGTCCTTATTGATATCTAAACCATACCTGTCCTAAGACAGTTTATGCTTAGTCTTTCTTTTCCTGCCTTGGGCGAAAATAGATAATAGCTTTGCATCACTTTTGCAGTCCCCCCCATCCCAAATCTTTTCCAAATACAAGACCACTTAGATCTTTATCATGGTCCTGAGGAGCTTAAGTTTAAGGTTATATGTGAGACACTGGGAACTTAAACTTGGAGTTGTTTTTTTTTTTTTTTTTTAGAGGCTTCCCCCCCCCTTTGGATTTATTTATTTATTTATTTATTTATTTATTTTTATGGCTGTATTGGGTCTTCGTTTCTGTGCAAGGGCTTTCTCTAGTTGCGGCAAGTGGGGGCCACTCTTCATCGCGGTGCGCGGGCCTCTCATTATCGCGGCCTCTCTTGTTGCGGAGCACAGGCTCCAGATGCGCAGGCTCAGTAATTGTGGCTCACGGGCCTATTTGCTCCGCGGCATGTGGGATCTTCCCAGACCAGGGCTCGAACCCGTGTCCCCTGCATTGGCAGGCGGATTCTCAACCACTGCGCCACCAGGGAAGCCCCAAACTTGGAGATTTTTAAGTATGGAAATTCTCAAGACCTTAGTGCTTTGCCCAAGGCTACATTTGCCAACTTTTCAGTCTGTTGGAGCTAGTCAGAGAGGGCTAATAGCCCTTTCAGAAATGAGTATTTGTACTCTGACCCCATTTTTTCAATCTCTACATTTTATGAAGAAAAGCCCCTTTCTAGATATCTACATATTGTTTAATATCCTCTTTATTTAGAAAACCTCTTTCTGTAGGTTATGAGCGAATGACCCAGGTGTGTTAAGAGGTTGGTCAAGGACACCCCCCAACCCTGAAAAATAAATGAACTTGAACAGTTCACAAAAGAGGAAACATATATAGCTAAAAGACACGTGGGAAAATGTTCAACTTCACTAATAACAAAAGAGATGCAAATTTTTTAAACCAGGTACCATCTTTCATCTATCAAAACTTGCAAAACTTAAAAAAAGAAAAAAAAACAAAAGGCTATCCAGGGCAGGCAAGCGTGCAGTGCAAAGGCTATTCTTATGTCCCGCTGGTGGTGAGGCAAATTGAGACTGCTTTTAGAGAAATAATTTGGTGATGCATATCAATTATTCTCCTCTTAAATTATCCTAAAAAATTATCCAAAATATATACAAAGAGTTATTCACAAGGATGCAGTGTTATATATGAGTCTGAAAAAGTAGAAACATCTTAGGTACCAAAAAATGAGACTGGTTAAATAAATTTCAGTATATTCCCACAGTAGAACATTAATGCAATCACTAGAAGAGATGCTTTGTATAATTTCTAGTAAACTGGGAAAATGCTTTGATTTCTTTTTTTTTTAATTTTTGTTTTTTTGAAAAATTTTAAATTGAAGTATAGTTGATTTACAATGTTGTATTAGTTTCAGGTATACGGCAAAGTGATTTAGATAGATACATAGATAGACAGGTACATAGATGGATAGATAGATAAGATAGATAGATAGATAGATAGATAGATAGATAGATAGACGATGGAGATAGAGATTCTTTTTCAGGTTCTTTTGCATCATAGGTTACTACAAAATATTGAGTATAGTTCCCTATGCTATGCAGTAGGTCCTTGTTGGTTTTTTTTTTTTTTAATTTTTTATTTTGTTTTAATTAATTAATTTATTTATTTTTGGTTGCTTTGGGTCTGTTGCTGTGCGCAGGCTTTCTCTAGTTGCATCGAGCGAGGGCTACTCTTCATGGTGGTGCACGAGCTTCTCATCGCGGTGGCTTCTCTTTGTTGCAGAGCACAGGCTCTAGGCACACAGGCTTCAGTAGTTATGGCACGTGGGCTCAGTAGTTGTGGCTTGCAGGATCTAGAGCTCAGGCTCAGTAGTTGTGGCACATGGGCTTAGTTGCTCCGTGACTTGTGGGATCTTCCCAGACCAGGGATCGAACCCATGTCCCCTACATTGGCAGGCAGATTCTTAACCACTGCATCACCAGGGAAGTCCCTGGTTATCTATTTTTTATATAGTAGTGTGTATATGTTAATCCCATCCTCCTAATTTATCCCTCCCCCACTTCCCCTTTAGTAACCATAAGTTTGTTTTCTATGTCTGTGAGTTTATTTCTGTTTTGTAAATAAGTTAATTTGTATCTTTTTTTTCAGATTCCACATATAAGCAATATCATATGATATTTGTCTTTCTCTATCTGGCTTACTTCACTTAGCATGATCATCTCTAGTTCCATCCATGTTGCTGCAAATGGCATTATTTTGTTCGTTTTTATGGCCAAGTAATATTCCATTGTATGTATATACCACATCTTCTTTATCCATTCATCTGTTGATGGACATTTAGGTTGCTCCCATGTCTTGGCTGCTATGAACATTGGGGTGCATGTATCTTTTTGAATTATAGTTTTCTCTGGATATATGCCCAGGAGTGGGATCCCTGGATCATATGGCAACTCTATTTTTAGTTTTTTAAGGAAACTCCATACTGTTTTTCATAGTGGCTGCACCAATTTACATTCCCACCAATAGTGTAGGAGGGTTCCTTTTTCTCCACACTCTCTCCAGCATTTATTACTCCAGCATTTTTATTTTGCATAGAGACTGATTGAATGCATTTCTCTTTTTTTTTGCTTTTTTTTTTTGTTGTTGTTGTTGTTTATTTTTTTGGCTGTGCTGCACAGCTTGCAGGACCTCCATTTCTCAACCAGGGATTGAACCCAGGCCACAGCAGCAAAAGCCTGGAATCCTAACCACTAGGCCACCAGGGAACCCTCCTATTTGTAGACTTTTTGATGATGGCCATTCTGACTGCTGTAAGGTGATACTTCATTGTAGTTTTGATTTGCATGTCTCTAATAATTAGAGATGTGGAGCATCTTTTCATGTGCCTGTTGGCCATCTGTATGTCTTCTTTAGAGAAATATCTAGATCTTCTCCCCATTTTTAGATTGGGTTTTTGTTTGTTTGTTTGTCTGCTTGATATTGAACTGTATAAGCTTTTTTTGGCTGCGTCGGGTCTTAGTTGCGGCACCTGGGATCTTCATTGCAGCATGTGGATCTTTCGTTGCAGCAAGCAGGCTCTTTGTTGCAGCGCACGGGCTTCTCTCTAGTTGTGGCTCGCGGGCTCCAGAGTGCACAGGCTCAGTAGTTGTGGCACGCAGGCTTAGTTGCCCCACAGCATGTGGGATCTTAGTTCCCTGACCAGGGATTGAATCCACGTCCCCAGCATTAGAAGACGGATTCTTAACCACTGGACCACCAGGGAAGTCCCTGTATAAGCTGTTTTTATATTTTAGAAATTAATCCCTTGTCGGTAGCATTGTTTGCAAATATTTTCTGTACATTGTCTTTTCATTTTGTTTATGGTTTCCTTTGCTGTTCAAAAGCTTTTTAAGTTTAATTAGGTCCCATTTGTTTATTTTTGTTTTTAGTTCCATTGTCTAGGAGATGAATCCAAAAAGATATTGCTGCAATTTGTGTAAAAGAGTGTTCTGCCTATGTTTTCCTCTAGGAGTTTCATAGTATCTGGTCTTACATTTAGGTCTTTAATCCATTTCTAGTTTATTGTTGTATATGATGTTAGAGAATGTTCTGATTTCATTCTTTTACATGTAGTTGTCCAGTTTTCCCAGCACAGCTTATTGAAGAGACTGTCTTTTCTCCATTGTATATTCTTGCCTCCTTTGTCATAGATTAATGGACCATAGGTACGTGGGTTTATCTCTGGGCTTTCTATCCTGTTCCATTGATTTATATTTCTGTTTTTTTGGCCAGTACCATACTATTTTGATTACTGTAGCTTTGTAATATACTCTGAAGTCAAGGCGCCTGATTCCTCAAGCTCCATTTTTCTTTCTCAAGATTGCTTTGGGGTCTTCTGTGTTTCCACACAAATTTAAAAATTTTTTGTTCTTGTTCTGTGAAAAATGCCATTGGTAATTTGATAGGGATTGCACTGAATCTGTAGATTGCCATGGGTAGTATAGTCATTTTAACAATATTTATTCTTCCAATCCAAGAACACAGTATATCTTTACATCTGTTTGTATTGTCTTTTTAAATCATAGATTCAATTCCAGTACTTGTGACTGTCCTGTTCATATTTTCTATTTCTTCCTGGTTCAGTCTTGGGAGATTGTACCTTTCTAAGAATTTGTCCATTCCTTCTAGGTTGTCCATTTTATTGGCATATAGTTGCTTGTAGTAGTCTCTTATGGTCCCTTGTGTTTCTGTAGTGTTGATTGTAACTTCTCCTTTTTCATTTCTGATTTTATTGATTTTGGCCCACTCCTTTTTTGTCTTGATGAGTCTGGCTAAAGGTTTATCAATTTTGTTTATCTTTTCAAAGAACCAGCTTTTAGTTTCATTGATCTTTTCTATTGTTTTCTTAGTCTCTATTTCATTTATTTCTGCTCTGATCTTTATGATTTCTTTCCTTCTACTAACTTTGGGTTTTGTTTGCTTTTCCTTCTCTAGTTGCTTTAGGTGTAAGGTTAGGTTGTTTAATTGAGATTTCTCTTGTTTCCTGAGGTAAGTTTGTATTGCTTAAACTCCCCTCTTAGAGCTGCTTTTGCTGCATCTCATAGGTTTTGGATTGTCATGTTTTTGCTTTCATTTGTCTCTAGGTATTTTTAAATTTCCTCTTTGATTTTTTCAATGATCCATTGGTTGTTTAGTAGCATGTTGTTTAGCCTCCACATGTTTGTGTTTTTTGCAGTTTTTTCTTGTAATTGATTTCTAATCTCATAGCATTGTGGTCAGAAAAGATGCTTGATATGGTTGCAATTTTCTTAAATTTACTGAGGCTTGCTTTGTGGCCCAGCATGTGATCTATCCTGGAGAACGTTCCATGTGCACTTGAAAAGAATGTGTATTCTGCTGCTTTCGGATGGAATGCTCTATAAATATCAGTTAAGTCCATCTGATCTAATGTGTCATTTAAAGCCTCTGTTTCCTTATTGATCTTCTGTCTGGATAATTTGTCCATTGATGTAAATGGGGTGTTAAAGTCTCCCACTATTATTGTGTTACTGTCAATTTCTCCTTTTATGTCTGCTAACATTTGCCTTACATATTGAGGTGCTCCTATGTTGGGTGCATATATATTTACAATTGTTACATCTTCTTCTTGGACTGATCTCTTGATCATTATGTAGTGTCATTCATTATCTTTGTAACAGTATTTTTTTTCTTTTTTGGCCATGCTGTGCAGCTTGCAGGATCTTAGCTCCCTGATCAGGGATTGAACGCGGGCCCCCTGCAGTGGAAGCACGGAGTCCTAACCACTAGACCACCCAGAAATTCCCTAACAGTCTTTATTTTAAAGTCTATTTTGTCTGATATAAGTATTGTTACTCCAGCTTTGTTTTGATTTCCATTTGCATGGAATAACTTTTTCCATCACTTCACTTTCAGTCTGTATGTGTCTCTAGATCTGAAGTGGGTCTCTTGTAAACAGGTCTTGTTTTTGTATCCATTCAGCTAATTTATATCTTTTGGTTGGAGCATTTAATCTGTTTACACATAAGGTAATTATTGATATGTATGTTCTTATTGCCATTTTGTTAATTGCTTTGGGTTTTTTTTTTTTAATTAATGAATTAATTTATTTATTTTTATTTTTGGCTGTGTTGGGTCTTCGTTTCTGTGCAAGGGCTTTCTCCAGTTGTGGCAAGCGGGGGCCACTCTTCATTGCACTGTGCAGGCCTTTCACTATCGCAGCTCTCTTGTTGCGGAGCACAGGCTCCAGATGTGCAGGCTCAGTAGGTGTGGCTCACGGGTCTAGCCACTCCACGGCATGTGGGATCCTCCCAGACCAGGGCTCGAACCCGTGTCCCCTGCATTGGCAGGCGGATTCCTAACAACTGCGCCACCAGGGAAGCCCTGGGTTTGTTTTTGTAGGTCTTTATTTTCCCCTTCTTCTTTTGTTCTCTTGTGATTTGATGACAATTTTTAGTATTGTGTTGGATTCCTTTTTCTTTTTTGTGTGTATATCTATTATAAATTTTTGGTTTGTGGTTACCATGGGGTTTTGGTATAGCAGTCTATATTTATACATGATTGTTTTAAGTTGCTGATCTCTTCATTTCAAATGCGTTTTAAATATCCTGCATTTGTACTCTCCTCCTCTCACGATTATTGGTTTAGATATCATATTTTATATCTAATTTTTTTGTATGTCCCTTAACTGCTTTTTCCAGATACAGATGATTTTATTTCTTTTGTCTTTTAACCTCCTTACTAGTTTGTGTGTGGATGGTTTCCTACCTTAATTGTATGTTTGCCTTTATTGATGAGCTTTCCCATTTTGTAATTTTCTTTTCTAGTTGTGCCCTTTTCTTTTTTGCCAGGAGAAGTTCCTTTAGCTTTTCTTGTAAAGCTGGTTTGGTGGTTCTGAATTCTTCTTTTAGATTTTGCTTATCTGTAAAGCTTTTGATTTCTCTGTGAAATCTGAACTAGAGCCTTGCTGGGTAGAGTATTCTTGGTTGTAGGTCTTTCCCTTTCATCACTTTAAATATATCATGCCACTCCCTTCTGGCCTGCAGACTTTCTGCTGAAAAATCAGCTGATAGTCTTATGGGAGTTCCCTTGTATGTTATTTGTTGATTTTCCCTTGTTGCTTTTAAATTTTCCTCTTTATCTTTAATTTTTGTCAATTTGGTTACTATGTGTCTTGGTGTGTTCCTCATTGGGTTAATCCTGAATGGGACTCTGAGCTTCCTGGACTTGAGTGACTGTTTCCTTTTCCATGTTATGGAAGTTTTCAGTTATTGTCTCTTCAAATATTTTCTCAGGCCCATTCTCTCTCTCTTCTCCTTCCTATAATGTGAACGTTAGCACATTTGATGTTGTCCCAGAGATCTCTTAAGTTGTCCTCATTTCTTTTCATTATGTTTTCTTTATTCTGTTCTGCAGCAGTGATTTCCACTACTCTGTCTTCCAGCACACTGATACATTCTTCTGCCTCATTTATTCTGTTATTGATTCCTTCTAGTGTATTTTTCATTTCAGCTTTTGTATTCTTCAACTCTATTTGGTTGTCCTTTATATTTTCTAACTCTTTGTTAAAAACTTCTTGTAAGTTCTCATTCTGTGCATCCATTCTTTTTTTTTTTTTTGCCATGCTGCATGGCATGTAGGATCTTAGTTCCCCAACTAGGGATTGAACCCCACCCCCTGCATTGGAAGCATGGAGTCTTAACCACTGGACTGCCAGGGAAGTCCCTTGTGTATCCATTCTTTTCCCAAGTTCTTGGATCAGGAGTGGGTGAGGTGGGCTGGATATTGTCAAGACAACATCCACTATGATCCTAAGAGGAAAACAGAAGAAGGGCAAGCTCAAATATAACATATGAGAGAATGTGTGCACCAGTTACAGCAGCAGTTCTAGGGAGACTGAAACCAAGGAGGAAGACCCTCCCTAGACTGAGGCTTGAGAAAACCAGCTAAGGACAGTCATAAAGCTACTTTAAAAGTGTTTAGAATTGACTGCTAATAGGTATGGGATTTTTTTAAGGGGGGATGAAAACGTTCTAAAATTAGGTCGCCATGATGGTTGCACAAACCTGTGAATATACTGAAAAACGCTGAGTTATATACTTTAAATAGGAAAACACCTTAAATTGTATATGAAGCATATTTCAATAAAACTGTTTTTTAAGTGTTTAGAACAAGAAGATAATTATTAACTAGTGCTCAGGCATAAAGCTCCAGATTTGCAAGTGACAGACAGAAAACCATGCCTCTCCTATTTAGTGCTCCACTAAGGAGAATGGAGTTAAATGTGAATTGAAGTCCAAGATGTGGGAAAGATAATAAGTGAGCCTCTGTGTATATTAACGCATATATGTGGAATCTAGAGAAATGGTACAGGTGAACCTATCTGCAAAGCAGAAATAGAGACACAGACATAGAGAACAAACATATGGACACCAAAGGGGAAAAGTGGGGGTGGGATGAATTGGGAGATTGGGATTGACATATATACACTACTATGTATAAAAAAGATAATTGATGAAAACCTGCTGTGTAGCAGGGAACTCTACTCAGTGCTCTGTGGTGACCTACATGGGAGGGAAATCTGAAAAAGAGAGGATATATGTACACATATAGCTGATTCACTTCACTGTACAGCAGAAACTAGCACAACATTGTAAAGCAACTATACCCCAACTTAAAAATCAATAAATAAATATTCTTAGACTTATTTGCTACAAAAAAAAAAAAAGACTCCAGAGCCCAAATAAATTACCTCCTAGGGCACTGAAAGAACTTGTAGGTGTAGTCACTATTTACCCCATAATCTGAGAGAAATTATGGAGAATTGGGGGAGGGAAGAGAAGACAGGCACACATACAGATTTTTCAGAAGTGGCATGGGTAGGATGAAAGTGAAAGGAATTCTCCCAGAACCCTTAATAAAATCAA
The DNA here is from genome assembly GCF_965194805.1 of Balaenoptera borealis. NCBI lineage: Eukaryota > Metazoa > Chordata > Mammalia > Artiodactyla > Balaenopteridae > Balaenoptera > Balaenoptera borealis. The sequence continues at coordinate 98,421,014 of NC_138868.1, forward strand.
AGCTATTTCCAAACTCTACAAGGCAGGGACTTCATCGGCTGGTTCACGGCTGTATCCTCAGCTCCTAGAACATTGCGTAACCTGTTATAGGCACCCAAATGTTGCAGAAGAATGGGGCGCAAGAGGATGGTCATGTCCCAGGTCTTGGGTGAGTCCCTGGGACAGGCCGCCAAATGAGGGTCTTTGGTTTCACACAGGAAAGAATTTAAGAGCAAGCCATAGTAAAGTGAAAGCAAGTTTATTCAGGGATACACACTCCATAGACCGAGTGTCAGCCGACTCAGAAGGCAAGAGGCCTCGGGGTGCCAGAGTGGTTAGTTTTAATGGGCTGGGTAATTTCATAGGCTAAAAAGTGGGATGATAATTTCAACTATTTGGGGAAAGGGCAGGGGTTTCCAGGAATTGGGCCACCGTCCACTTTTTGGTCTTTTATGGTCGACCTTGGAACTGTCACAGCACCTGGGGGGTATGTCATTTAGCATATGCTAATATATTACAATGAGCATATGTATAATGAGGCTCAAGGTCTACTGGAAGTCGAATCTTCTGTCATTTTGGGCCTAGTTTGTTCTAACCAGTTTATGTTGTATCCTTAATGGCTATGTCTTTCTTTTAAAAGTTGCACCCTACCCGCTTCTCTCCTGTCTCACAAATATTTGTTCAAGGTTGAGTGTTGACTCCCTCAGGATTGGCTGTAGAGGGAGATGCTTAATTTAGGAAGTTAGGCTACATACATAGTGAATCTTGGACAAAAAAAAACTTGGTGAGTGTTGTGTGATTGTTGTTACAAATTGGTTTTGAATTTGTTCAAATGCTTTGTCTGCATCTATTGAGGTAATCATATGGCTTTTCTCCTTTGTTCTATTAACATGGTAAGTTACATTAATTGATTTCAAACCAATCTTGGGTTCCTAGGATAAATCCCCTTGGGAATGTTGTATTATCCTTTTTACCTATTGCTGAATTCAATTTGCTAATATTTTGTTAACAAGGAAGCCATCTGGGCCTAGGGGAAGATTTTTCATTCCAAATTCAATTATTTGATTGATATAGGACAATTCAGGTATTTTATTTCTTCTTGAGTCGGTTGTTATAATTTGTCTCTTTCAAGTAATTTATCCATCTCATCTAAGTTGTCAAATTTTCACTGGGGTAAAGTTTTTCATAATTCCATTGCTGTCTTTTTAAAATCTGTAGGCTCTATAGTGATCTATAGATCTATAGGCTCTAAGTCATCTTTTTTTGCACCAAAAACTAAATCTCGGGACAAGACTTCAAATTCTAGGCAAATAGAATTGCAATTGGTTGCTATGTCTCTTAGGTCTCCTATTCTTATCTTCCTTTCACTGCCAACCTTGGAGGATCAGTTTTAGATTTAATTAAAGCTGTTAGGAAGAAAGGTAGACTCCAGAAACAACAAATAGAAAGCTGAATGTTGATCTTGGGTGAGATTCTAGAATACGTTTGTGAGCAATGCAAAAAACTTGGTGAACACTGAGAGCTGTCTTATATTCATTAAGAACAATTTTGCTTTATTTTCTAATTGTTATGTTGCACAGCTGGGGTTGTTTAAACTCATATTTACTGTGGGCCTATTTTGTACAGAGCATTGTGCTAGGTGCAGGCAAAACAGGGGTGAGAAAAACAGACACACTCTCTGTGCTTACTATGTAATGAGGGATATTGTCATTAAAACAATAAGTAATGAATAAATATATAACTACAAAGTGTGTTGAGTGCTATGAAGAAATTGTGTGAGATTATCACAGGGATACCTCGTTTAGATTTAGTGGTGTGAGGTGGGGGAGATTGGTCCAAGCAAAACCTCCAAGAGGAACTCATATTTAAAGATGAGTAGGAGTTAGCCAGGGAAATACGGACAGTAAGAGTGTTCTAAGCAGAGTGAACAGCACAGGCAAAGATCTTGAGTGGTGAGTCTGAGTAACTGAAAGAAGGCTAGTGTTGCTGGAAAGTAGTGGGAGAGTGAGATGAGTTGGGGCCAGAGAGCTGAAAGGGTCAAAATTATGCAAGCTTTCAAAGCAGCTGGCTTTCATCTTACGGGCATTAGAAAGCCATTGAAGTTTAGGCAGGAATGTAGCATGATCCAGTTTTGTTTTACTTTTTATTACAAAAAATTTAAACATATATGAAAACAGATACGATAGTATTATGAACCTTCTCATGTGCCTACGATCAGCTTCAAAAATTATCAATTTACAATCTTCTGGATTTGGGAATAATAACTAGAAATCACCAGGAATTCTTGATGCTATAAATTATTCTGTATTTTTCATAACACTTTATTTACATGTTTTAAATAATAATGAGTGATCATAATAATAAACAGCAAATCAGTTTTCTGTGATAAGGTTATACTAAAAATTTCAGAGGCTTGCTATAAAAAAGCAACGTAATAATAAATGTACACTTATTATTATTATAAACCAACATATTGTGACAAGATTAATTTCAATAACATGTACACCTGGTCTCTACCTGATATAACATTTGATAATGGAAAACGCTAAAGGACAATCTAAAAAGTTAACACAAATTAACGCCAAACAAAAACCATTTTAAAAATTGATAGATAATGCTATCAATATTTAGCATTTAAAAGTCAGCATGGGGCTTCCCCGGTGGCACAGTGGTTGAGAATCCGCCTGCCAATGCAGGGGACACGGGTTCGAGCCCTGGTCCGGGAAGATCCCACATGCTGCGGAGCAAATAAGCCTGTGTACCACAACTACTGAGCCTGTGTTCTAGAGCCTGTGCGTCACAACTACTGAGCCCGCATGCCACAACTTCCAAAGCCCACGCACCTAGAGCCCGTGCTCCACAACAAGAGAAGCCACCGCAATGAGAAGTCCGTGCACCGCAACAAAGAACAGGCCCCGCTTGCCGCAACTAGAGGAAGCCCGCACACAGCAACAAAGACACAATGCAGCCAAAAATAAATAAATAAATTTGTTAAAAAAAAAAAAGTCAGCATGGGGGCTCCCCTGGTGGTGCAGTGGTTAAGAATCCACCTGCCAATGCAGGGGACATGGGTTTGAGCCCTGGTCCGGGAAGATCCCACATGCTACGGAGCAACTAAGCCTGTGCACCACAACTACTGAGCCTGTGCCCTAGAGCCCATGAGCCACAACTACTGAAGTCCACGTGCCACAACTACTGAAGCCTGCGCATCTAGAGCCTCTGCTCCACAACAAGAGAAGCCACCTCAATGAGAAGCCCGTGCACCACAACGAAGAGTAGCCCCCAATCGCCGCAACTAAAGAAAGCATGCACGCAGCAACGAAGACCCAGTGCAGCCATAAATAAATAAATAAATAAATAAATCCTCTGGGTTTGGTCTCCAGCCTTAAAAATAAATAAATAAATAAAAGCCAGCATTCTTGCTGGAGAGGGTGTGGAGAAAAGGGAACCCTCTTACACTGTTGGTGAGAATGTAAATTGCTGCAGTCACTATGGAAAACAGTATGGAGGTTTCTCAAAAAACTAAAAATAGAGTTACCATAAGATCCAGGAATCCCACTCCTGGGCATATACCCAGACAAAACTATAATTCAAAAATATACATGCAACCCTAAATGGTACAGATGAACCAGTTTGCAGGGCAGAGATAGAGACACAGATGTAGAGAACAAACATATGGACACCAAGGGGGAAAGTGGCGGGGGGTGGTGGTGTGATGAATTGGGCGATTGGGATTGACATGTATACACTAATATGTATAAAATGGATAACTAATAAGAACCTGCTGTATAAAAAAATAAATTAAATAAAATTCAAAAATTCAAAAAACAAACAAAAAAAACCCCATGCAACCCTATGTTCATAGGAGCACTATTTATGATAGCCAAGACATGGAAACAACCTAAAGGTCCATCAACAGAGGAATGGATAAAGAAGATGGGGTATATACATACAATGGAATATTACTCAGCTATAAAAAAGAACAAAATAGGGACTTCCCTGGTGGCGCAGTGGCTAAGAATCTGCCTGCCAATGCAGGGGACATGGGTTCAATCCCTGGTCTGGGAAGATCCCACATGTCACGGAGCAACAAAGCCCGTGTGCCACAACTACTGAGGCTGCCCACTAGAGCCTGTGCTCTGCAACAAGAGAAGTCAGTGCAGTGAGAAGCCTGTGCACCAAAATGAAGAGTAGCCCCCACTCGCTGCAACTAGAGAAAGCCCACATGCAGCAACAAAGACCCAACACAGCCAAAAATAAATAAATTTATAAAAACAAACAAAAAAAGAATGAAATAATGCCATTTGCAGCAACATGGATGGACCTAGAGATGGACTTAGTCCATGGATGGACTAAGTGAAGTAAGTCAGAAAGAGAAAGACAAATACCATATGATATCACTTATACGGGGAATCTAAAATACGACACAAATGAACATATTTATGAAATAGAAACAGACTCATAGACATAGAGAACAGACTTGTGGTTGTCAAGTGGGAAGGGGGTGGGAGAAGGAAGGATGGGGAGTATGGGGTTAGCAGATGCAAACTATTATATATAGAATGGATAAACAACAAGGTCCTACTTACTGTACAGTGCAGAGAACTATATTCGATATCCTGTGATAAACCATAATGAAAAAGAATATATATATGTATAACAGAATCACTTTGCTGTACAGCGGCAATTAACACAACATTGTAAATCAACTATACTTCAATAAAATAAAAAAAATAAAAGTCAGCATTCTTAAAGAGAAAATTTTAAACACACAAAGAATTAATTGCCTGTCTAGTAGTCTAATCTTTGTTTCATGACAAATATTCTGGATATAAAAGAAAGTTCTTTCATTTGCATTAATGTCAGTCGAATTGCTAAAAAAATATCTAAAATCACCTTTAAGTTAGGTATTAGAGTACATGTTGGTTCATACAAGTTCATTTCCCCTTTAACAATGAAAATATTTTGTCTGCCTGCCCTGATTTTGGTTTTACTGTTGAAATTGGTATTACTTTTGCAAATCCAGATTTTAGATCAGTTTCTTTGTTTTTTTAAATAAATTTATTTATTTATTTTTATTTATTTTTGGCCGTGTCGGGTCTTCGTTGCTGCCGTGGGCTTTCTCTAGCTGTGGCGAGCGGGGACCACTCTGTTGCGGTGCGCGGGCTTCTCATTGCAGTGGTTTCTCTTGTTGTGGAGCATGGGCTCTAGGCACACGGGCTTCAGTAGTTGTGGTGCGCGGGCTCAGTAGTTGTGGTGCGTGGGCTCTAGGGCACAGGCTCAGTAGTTGTGGCTCATGGGCTTAGTTGCTCCGCGGCACATGGGATCTTCCCGGACCAGGGATCGAACCCGTGTCCCCTGCATTGGCAGGCGGACCACTGTGTCACCACGCAAGTCCCTTAGATCAGTTTCTGATTTCATGTCAGTGTATTCTACAACATTCACATCTCTTCTCTTTGCATTTCTTCTGTTGAAGTATATACAAATGACTGTAATTCACAGTGAATATTCAAACGCTAAAGAAACACCAACCTCGAACACTATTGAGTAGTATGTGTTTGAATAGTGGAACATTCAGATTTCCCGGCACTACACAGAATCCCAGTTCGAAATTGCCAATTTAAGGACTTACTTTGCCTCCAAAACTTGTTATTTCTTGGATCACCACTCGTTGGATTTGTATAAAGTAAATTATGCATCCAAACTTATTAATATTTATTTTATTTGCAGGAATACTTGCCGTTAGCAGCAGCCAGAACCCCGAACACACACTTATGACATGGCAGTGAAGGTAAATTGACGTGGATGTGTTCATACTATGCTTTGGAATAGGTAAACACCATCATTTTAACAGTCTCAGTGCAGTCTAGCATCTTTCTGTTGACACAGTAATAGTCTGAGTGGAACACAAGGTGGGCATTAGAAATTTAGGGAGAGGGACTTCCCTGGTGGTGCAGTGGTTAAGACTCTGCGCTCCCAGTGCAGGGGGCCTGGGTTCGATCTCTGGTCAGGGAACTAAATCCCACACGCATGCCCCAGCTAAGAGTTTGCATGCCGCACCCAAGGAGCCCATAAGCCACAACTAAGGAGCCCGCCTGCTGCAATGAAGACCCGGCACAACCTAATTAATTAATTAATTATTAAAAAAAGAAATTTAGAGGGAAAAAAAGATTGGATAATTAGGGAGGGTGAGGATGCTCAAAAAGGAGGGAGAGCTACAGGACAAAACAAGCTTGTTTTTGTGCATGAGGAATGAGTAGGGAAAGCGAAAGCAGTGGGGGTCCCAGTTGATGAGATCAGATGGCCCCCGAAACAGCCTTCTGGCAGGATTTCATCAGCACTTGTTTGGGTAACTTTCTGTTGTCAATGGGAAACCTGTGGGACTTTCTCCTCCAAGATGAACCAGGCCCAACACACTTGCCACTTTCACTTGTTCCCTGGTGGCTATTTGCAGTCTGCAATTGGCTGCTTCACTGTCCTCCAGCTTGCGTTAATTTCATGGGACGGTGTCAGTGTAAGCAGATTAGGTGCTTACATGGTCTCACATTTGTCAGCTGGCTCAATTCAGTTTCACTCTTGGATCATTCTCTTCTATACTCTCTATTTCGTTCCTTGAAAAGGCCGAGTTTTTCTGTAAGCTGAGGCTTTGGTAAAGTCTCCTTGCCAGTTTACCCTGACTTTATACCCACAGTCTAAGGCTGAGCTATTCTTACTCCTTTGATTACTGGAGTTACCAAATCCCTTTTTGTCTAGGCTACTGGTTTCCTGTAGAAACTGTTCCTCCATCCACATGCTCATCCAAATGTGGTTGTTACATAAATAAATGCACATACAATAAATTACTTGTAGCCTGTGTAAAGAATGATGAAGAGGGGCTTCCCTGGTGGCGCAGTGGTTGAGAATCTGCCTGCCAATGCAGGGGACATGGGTTCGAGCCCTGGTCTGGGAAGATCCCACATGCCACGGAGCAACTGGGCCCGTGAGCCACAACGACTGAGCCTGCGCGTCTGGAGCCTGTGCTCCGCAACAAGAGAGGCCGCGATAGTGAGAGGCCCGCTCACCGCGATGAAGAGTGGCCCCCGCTTGCCGCAACTAGAGAAAGCCTTCGCACAGAAACGAAGACCCAACACAGCCAAAAATAAATATAAATAAATTAATTAAAAAAAAAAAAAGAATGATGTAGATCTATTATACACTGATGTGGATTATTAGGTTAAAAGAAAAAAGTAGGGACTTCCCTGGTGGCGCAGTGGTTAAGAATCCGCCGGCCAATGCAGGGGACACGGTTCGGCCCGCGTGTCACAACTACTGAAGCCCATGCGCCTAGAGCCCGTGCTCCGCAACAAGAGAAGCCACCACGATGAGAAGCCCGCGCTCCGCAACGAAGAGTAGCCCCTGCTCGCCGCAACTAGAGAAAGCCTGCGTGCAGCAACGAAGACCCAACACAGCCAAAAATAAAAATTAATTAATTAATTTTTAAAAAAGAAAAGAAAAAAGTAAGTCACCAAACATTTGTTTTGTTTTGTGTGTGTGTGTGTGTGTGTGTGTGTGTTTATAATTGTATAGAAGTAGATCTGGAAGGATATATTCTAAACTCTTGACTCCCGGGTTGGAGTATATGTATGTGACAGGAATAAAACAATAATTTCATTTTCACTTTAATTCTCTATTATTTTTATTTGCATGTATTACTTTTGTAATTTGAAACAAAAATTTTTTAAACTCAAAACCTTGCTTTCCTTAGATTCACTTGAACCCTAATTTGGTGGTATCCCTGAAGGAAATTCCTCAATTAGACTTTCTTCTGTTCTTGACTGAACAAGGATTAATGGAGCACCTACTCTGTGCCAAGTACAGGAAGAAGCGTTAGAGAGTTAGAGACGAGAGACACTGGTGTCCTTTAAAGACTTCAGAGTTTAGAGGGGGAGAGAGAAGAGAAAACAAAAAATTAACATACAGTGTGATAAGTGCCTCAGAGCTACATCTGGGGTGTTGCAGAGTAAAAGAATGAACATAACCAGCTTGGAGGAGAAGGGGGAGGTGGGCAGGAAAGGCTTCCAGAGGAAGTAATCATCATAGCAGTCTTGTCTTTTCCCTATTATTTTACTCTTAAAAATTTCAAATACACAGAAGAGTTGAAACATCTGCAGATCCACCACCTATATTTTACCATATTTACTTAATAAGTAATAAAAATAAATAAATGCTAGAACATTGGAAACTTCACCCCTAAATATTTAAGCACTTAACTCCTAAGAATAACATTCTCTTACACAACCACAGTGTCATGATCAGGCACGAAAATTAACATTAATCCCTTTTATGGGAGTTCCCTGGTGGCCTAGTGGTTAGGATTCCGGGCTTTCACTGCCACTGCCCCAGGTTCAATTCCTGGTTGGGGAAATAAGATCCCCTCAAGCCGCGCGGCACAGCCAAAAAAAACCCCATTAATCCCTTTTAATCAACTAATAGCTGTTCCATATAAAAATCATCCCAGGGCTTCTGTGGTGGCGCAGTGGTTGAGAATCTGTCTGCCAGTGCAGGGGACACGGGTTCAAGCCCTGGTCCGGGAAGATCGCATATGCCGCGGAGCAACTAAGCCCGTGAGCCACAACTACTGAGCCTGCGCTCTAGAGCTCACGAGCCGCAACTACTGAGCCTGCGTGCTACAACTACTGAAGCCCGAGCGCCTAGAGCCCGTGCTCTGCAACAAGAGAAGTCACCACAATGAGAAGCTGCGCACCGCAACGAAGGGTAGCCCCTGCTCGCCGCAACTAGAGAAAGCCTGCGCGCAGCAACGAAGACCCAATGCAGCTATAAATAAATAAATGAACAAACAATAAATGTATAAAATAGCAGCCTTCTTTAAAAAAAAAAATCCCAATGTCCCCAAAATGTCTTTTATGGGTTGTTTTTCTCCAGTCCAGGCTCACACATTGCACATTACTATAGTGGTTCTGCACTGTGAGAACTTGGTTCAGCTGGAGCTATGTTTGCCAGAATCCTGTTGCCCAGATGGTTTCAGGTTAGATTTAGTCAAATGAAGGAATGTGCATGAGATTTGGAAAGCAGAAATAAAGCAGCAAATATGATTCTCTGAAGGTCCTTGTGGTTAGATGTGGTAACTGTTGGAAACAGAAGTGTTAATGACCTCAAGCTTGTCCTTGCTTTGCTCTCCTTAGTGTCCAGAAATGCTTCCCAATTGTTGACCCTGCTGACCAACAGTGGCCCCGGGCCCATCTCCAGACACTTGCTGGTGGGCCCGCAGAGGTGGCAGTTTCATGAGCTTTCCCATCACACTCCCATGTCAGCTAGATATGCTTGGCTTCCCATATTGGTGACTCCTTTCCTGATCCTCTGACTTCTCTGTTGGCCCTTCACTTCTCCAGCTCCTTCCAAAACTGTGTAAACTCTAATTTCCATAGTAAACTCCTTATCTCATAATTCACAGTGTTTAAGCTTTCCTGACTGGTACGCTTATGGGTTCTGGCTGTGGTCTCAGGGAAGTAGACCCTTAAGGAAGGGAATCTGGAATTGGTTTTCTGATCTGATTAAATTTAAATGCATTAATGATTATTGACAGTGGTAAAGGGGCCATGGGTATTCCATGGCATTCAGTGGCAAAACAGTCAAATTCTCACTTGTAGATAATGTTCACTGTGATAAATGCCTATGGAAGGCAGGCCTTTGAGTAACCAAATATTTGCAGCCCTAGAACATTTTAGTCCAAACAGTGAGCTTTGTTGGTTGCTTCTAAGTATGCTGGAGAGTTTGGAGAAAGAAAATAATAAGCTTAGGCCTTTAAATTCCCAGCCCAAAATCTGGGAAAGGGACCAAAAGACTTCTCTGACTGCCCTAGAAGAAACTTTTATCTCTTGTAGCCTCAGGGTCAAGATTTCTGATAACCAAACCCTCAACTTTTACTTGCAGGGAACTGAATTTCAATACAAATTGAATTCATAACCAAGCAGGGTCTCATGTTAACATAAGACATTGATTGGGAAGGAGTGAGACCCTGAATCTTAGGATAGGGACATATGGACAGATTCTGATGAAACTGAAGTCCTTAAACTCTAAATTCTGCTGACCCTCCTTCAGCAATAAAAATGAAGTTACTCTTCCCTTACCTGAAGAACCTGTAATGACCTCCCCTGAAGTATTTGCCTCGCAGGGAACTGCTCATCCTCCTAGGAACCTAACCCCACCCACCTCTATTAGATCTGTGACCTGATTCAAGTGACAGCAGGCACTAGTGTGACCCATGAGGAAGCACCATATACACCAAAAGAATATTGAAAGTTTGTCAGTTTATATATTGTTTCACTTTTTTGTTTTGACATAATTTCACCCTTACTGAAAGTTATAACAATAGTACAAACAATACTCTTTACCTTTCAATAGTACAAACAATACTCTTTACCCCTCCAATGCCAATGTATGTTGACGGAAACCCAGAGAATATGCATGAGGATGGATCCTAAAGGTGTTGGATCAGGATGGAAGGAATATAATTGTGGACTGGGTTGAATGTGTTAACATGGGTGCACTAAGCAGAGATTCTGGATTTAATGTATTTGCTCATGTTGGCTGGGAATGGCTCTAACAGTTTGACTAAACCCAAAAAGGGCTTGCACTGAATGAAGCTGAGATGTCAGAACTTCTAGTACAGAAGAGGAAGGTATTCAGAATACTAGAGTAGATTTATAATGTAAAACCAATGAACACTATTCCTTGGTAGGATCCAGAGGATACTTCCTTCACCAGGATTTTGAGACATGCATTGGTGAGAAGAACACCAGCGTCCCTGAAGAGCTCTATAGTGGCTATTCTCTAAAGGCAGGGCATGGTGGTGAAAAATGCAGTTATCAAAATGGGCTCCCTGAATTAATGCAATGGAAATGATGGGATATCAGGGTGTCAAGAGCAAAGTGGAAGCATCTAGTAACCAAGACAAGTTAGTGTAGTTACTTTAATGGGCAGCAGAGCCAAAGCAGGCGTCATAGTGGTTTGGATTACAGAGCTTTGGCACCAGCTAACTGATCAGAGTGTCCCTGGGACAGAAATGGGCAGGCAGCCTACTGAAGTCTTACTTGGTTTGTATGAGTGGGAAAGCTCTAGTTGTAGTGAACAGAAGTCTGACTTCTGACAATAGAGCAAGAGCCCTTCAACCAGTTCTTAGATTGGAGCCAGTTCATAAACCTTGACTCCCTGGAATGAAGGGAAGACTGGGACCACTTGAGGAAGGAACCTGCTCTATTGCCAAAGAGTCATGCTGTAAATCTTCTGACAACCCTTTCCCCTGAAGGGACCTGCAGCCATTTACCAGGGCGACTGTGCATTAGGAAGAGGAGATAACCAGATTTTTAGGGGATTACAGAATATTGGCTCTGAACTGATGCTAATCCCTGGAAACTCAAAATGTCACTGTGGTCCACTGTCAAAGTAGGGGCTTAGGGAAGTCAGATGATCTTTGGAGTTTTGGCTTGGCTCTATCTCACGACAAGCCCAGTGGTTCCCAGAACCCATCCCATTATTATTTCCTCAGTCCCAGAACACATAGATGGATATATATTACAGCTTAGATATACTCAGTAGGTATCTGGGTAGATATGTTCAGCAACTGTTAGACATTTCCCTGACCCAGGGAGGAAAGGCTCTCATTATAGAAAAGGCCACATGGCAGTCACTAGAACTGTGTCCACTTACTAAAATAGGAAACCAAAAACGTATCACATTTCTGGAAGGATTGAAGAGATTAGTGCCACCAACATGGTCTTGAAAGATACAGAGGTAGTTATTCCTGCCATATCCCCCACTCAAATCATCTATTTGTCTGTCCGAAGACTGATGGAACTTGGAGAATGACAATGGATGATCCAAACTTTGTGACTCAATCACATCTGCTGTTCCAGGTATGATTTCTTTGCTAAAGCAAATCAACATATCCCATGGCACTTGGTTTGCTATTGATTTGGCTAGTGCTTTTTACTCTATACCTTTTAGAAGAGATCACCCAATGCAGTTTTCTTTTAGTTGGCAGGGCCAGCAGTATACCTTCACTGCTCTACCCCAGGGCTCTACCAACTCTCCAACCTCTGTCATAGTCTAGTCTGCAAAGACCTCTGACCTCCTTTGCATTCCACATGAATGCAAGTTGGTGCTGCTTGTTGGCAGGAAGACTCAGTTCCTCATCACATGTGACTCTCCACAGGGATGCTTACGTGTCCTCAAAACATTGTGGTGGGCTTTCCCTAGAGGAATCTAAGAAAGAGCAAGGTGGAAGCTGCATTGTCTTTTATGACATAGTCTCAAAGTCACACTCTATACTTCAACTTACTGACAAATATCCTGTTGGTCACATAGGTCAGCACTATTGAATGTGGGTGGAGACTACCCAAGGCCACAAATACCAGGACGTAAGGATTACTGGGGGCCACGATGGAGGCTGGCTCCCATAGTCATGAAAATTATAAAGTTCTTCTTTCCCTCTGTCCAACTTTTTGAAATTTGGAGTTGTTTCAAAATATGAATTTATTTTTTAATGCTATATACATGCAAATACTATTATTCTTAATATTACCAATTGAGTGGATCAAGTCTTAGCCCAGAAGACAAGGACCCTGGCTTCAATCCTGAATCTGATATCAGCTTAGGACATGTCTTTCTCTTTAACATCTTTGGACCTTAACTTCCCTGTTGTAGGTATTTGTTGTAAAATGAAGAACAAATACCTACCTGCCCCTTCCTCCCTCCCACAAAGAGGTTGGTAAAAGTGCTTTAATTTTTAAAAAATTGACCCTAGATGTCAATCCCATACAGCTCCTAATTTTACAGATGTGGAAATTGTTCTCCAGAGAAGTGAAGGGTTTTACCCAGGATCATACAGCCGGTTAGTGACAGAGCCAGTATTAGAGCTCCAGTCTCTTTAATCTCCAGTGCCTGCCTGACTGTACTGCCTCTGCCTTAGAAGAAAAGTGCTAGAGAAATTCTGAGAATCTTCACATTATTGCGACAACTCATAGAGTAAGGGCTAGCTATCAGCCTAGAGGAATATCTCTACCATATTTTGAACTTTGTAGTCTCAGGATCTTTACAGTTAAAATTATGGGGGGTGGGGGGAGCTTCCCTGGTGGCGCAGGGGTTAAGAATCCGCCTGCCAATGCAGGGAACACGGGTTCGACCCCTGGTCAGGGAAGATCCCACATGCTGTGGAGCAACTAAGCCCATGTGCCACAACTGAGCCTGCGCTCCAGACCCCGCGAGCCACAACTACTGAGCCCGTGCACCAAAACTACTGAAGCCTGCCCGCCTAGAGCCTATGCTCCGCAACAAGAGAAACCACCGCAATGAGAAGCCCGCGTACCGCAACGAAGAGTAGCCCCCGCTCACTGCAACTAGAGAAAGCCCGGGCGCAGCAACAAAGACCCAACACAGCCAAAAATTAATTAATTAATTAATTAATTTTTAAAAAGTTATTGAGGACCCTCAGAACTTTTATGTGGATTATTATTATTATTGTTAATACAATATTATTGTATTGGAAATTAAAATTAATAAAACATGTTAAATGTTTTAACTGTTTTTAAAATAAAATAAACCTGTTGTATGTTATGTAAAGTTTTAAAAAAATTTTTTTAGATTTTTTTTTAATTGAAGTATAGTTGATTTACAATGTTGTGTTAGTTTCAGGTGTACAGTAAAGTGATGCAGTTATGTATATATGTATATATATATTCTTTTTCATATTCTTTTCCATTATAGGTTATTACAAAATATTGAATATAATTTCCTATAGGTTCTTGTTTCTCTATTTTATATTATATAACCTTTTTATTAAAAATGACTATATATTCCAAAAAGAAAAAAAATAGTGAGAAAAGAGTGGTTTCATTCTACAGTTTTGCAAACCTCTGTAATGTCTGGCTCATAGAAAACAGCTGAATTCTCATAACTACTTCTGCATAGTCTATTGCAGTATCATATGTCATGTAGCCTCTGAAAAATTCCACAGTTTGTTCACGATAGAATGAGAGGGATAAAGACATTTTAGCATTTTTATGAAAATAGTTTTGATCTCATAGACCCTCTGAAAGGGTCTCAGGGAACTCCAGGATTCGCAGACCACACTTTGAGAAACCCCATTGTCATGCTATGCCACAAGACTCTGTTTTGTCCTATTCTGCATTTTCATTAATTACTAATGAATATTTTGTAGTTAATTTTCATTAACTACAAAGTAATTAGTGTTCATCAGTTTTGCAGATGATACAAAGCTGCAAAGGGATTACTATAAAAGGTGACAGAATAAAATATTTACATTATTTCAGCAGACCAGATTCAAACAAAATTAAAAGTGAAATGTCCTGCATTTACATTTTGCTTTTTTTTTTTGATCAGTTGCACAAATACTAGAAGCATAGGCTGGGAAAAACTGGCCTGACAGCAGTTTGTATGAAAAAGATCTGGCTGTTTAGGTCAACCACAAGCTAAATATGAACAAACAGCTTACAATATAATGTTAAGAAGCATCGATAAAAGTGTAACCACTGAGCTGCAGCGAATAGGCAGGGTTACTTTCTTGGAGGAGGGGTGGGAGAGGATGGAGTTCTTACACTTTCTTTGCTCAGACCCCCCCAGAAAGTGTAAGGGGATTGGATAGGAGGCAGGCAGCATTTGCACTCTGCTAACCATGTGGTTTGAAAAGTTTAAATTAAAAAAAGCTAAATCTACAAGCAAAAGTTCTCTTGAGTCCTACAGGCCTCCACAGCCAAGGACAATGACATCCTTCCATGTTGGACCCACAGGTCTCCAATACAGTGTCCAGTCCCCAGTCTGCATCAAGGGGGCAGCCCTGTCCAGGATGTGGCTCCAGGCTGCTAGTGGGAGCTGTTTTCAGATTTCCTCTGGCTCTCCAAAGTGACTCATCCCAGCAATTCACTCTGGCCACTGGCCCCTGTCTAGTGGGCCCTAAGCTTCTGTGAGACACTCTAGCTATCTCAGCATCACCTTGAGGCCATTCTCAACATCACCCTTCTGAACGTGGCTTGATCACCTGGGTGGGGCTCAACTCTTCCTGGCCTGGCCCAGAGGGAGAAAGGGCCTTGGTTCCTTCCTGCCGGCTGCATCTTTGTGCCCTTGTTGTAAAGTGGTTCCTTCCTCTCCCTCTTTGGTCAAGAAACAGTTCAGAAGTCAGAAGGATGACTCTGATTGGCACACACTTCACACAAAGTGATGGCTTCTCCTGTTCTGCCCCAGTCTGAGTCAGTCTTGAGGATGCCCTTCTAGTCTGGGCATTCCACATTAGAGGATCATTAATGATTCCAGAGGTTGATAGAGGTGGTGCCATCTCTAGAGTCAGATGAAGGTTCAAATCCCAGCTTTGCTGCTTGCTAATTGTACAACCTCTATGAACCTCAGCTTCCCTATTTATAGAATGAAGATGATAATATTGGGTATTATGAAGACTGAATGAGATAATCATGTAAAGTGCTTATCACAGTATCTGACACATGATGATCGTTCATTTAATATTACTGTATAAATTATATTTTATACAATTTTTGTTTTTTTTGGAAACAGAATCTGAAGAGATGCCTTTCTGGCTACAACAAAGGCTTACTGCCATTGTTTGACCAGAAGTGATGCTCCTGGGCCACTGGGCCACAGGCATCTCCTTTTCAGAAGAGTAGCTATGCTCTACATTTGCATAAGTAAAAGTCCTCTTACGCAGTTTCCCTAGAATGAAAATGGACTAACATCAGCTTTGAAATGACAGTTTTTCATTCCCCTCCACCTTTCCTATCAAGGCTTCAGAGATTTTAGGGTCAAGTTTCAGTGGGAGCTCCAACTCTCAGAGTCTGTGTGTGTCCCCACTCCCTATCCATGGGAAGGAGAGCTCAGCCCCAGGAAGTCGCTGTTCATGCATTCAGCCAGGCCTGTCCCTGACCCAGCCAGGCCCAGGGCAAAAGTGCAGATGGACACCCATAAACAATATATCTAATATTTAAAAGTTATAAGTCAACACAGGGAACTATACTCTATCTTGTAATAACCTATAATGGAAAAGAATCTGAAAAAGAGTATATATATATAAAACTGAATCACTTTGCTGTACACTCAAAACTAACACAACATTGTAAATTAACTATACTTCAATTTAAAAAAATAAAATTCTCATAGGAATAATTTGAAAAGAAAAATAAATAAATAAAAGTTATAAGTCCAGCTAAGAGACTATTAGATAAAATATAGTCTATCTTCTGGACCTAGAGATTATCATACTAAGTGAAGGAAGTCAGAAAGAAAAAGACAAGTACCATATGATATCACTTATATGTAGAATCTAAAATATGACACAAATGAACTTATCTACACAACAGAAACAGACTCACAGACATAGAGAACAGACTTTTGGTTGTCAAGGGGTGGGGGGGTAGGGGAGGGATGGATTGAGAGTTTGGGATTAGTAGATGCAAACTATTATATATAGAATGAATAAAAAACAAGGTCCTACTGTATAGCACAGGGAACTATATTCAACATCCTGTGATAAACCATACTGGAAAAGAATATGGAAAAGAATATATATGTATAACTGAATCACTTTGTTGTACAGCAGTAATAAACACAGCATTATAAATCAACTGTATTTCAATAAAATAAATTAAAAAATATATATATAGTCTATCCTCCTACCTTGACAAATATACCTTCAGAACAACCAGGAAGGCCTAGCTCTAATTTAGAATTCCTGGACTCCTTAGAGTTTCTCTCCAGAATGTCGGGGTGCAGGCAGAGCTGGCATCTCCCTCTTTTAACCCTACACCTCCACCCCATCCTGCCCAGGGCCTTGGGGGCATGCCTGTGGCTACCTCAACCAGCACCTCCAAGTTCCACTACACACTGAAATTTCAGTCACTTTTGGCCACCTTTCAGGCCTAGGGATGCACACATAAGCAACCCAACCTGTCCTTGGGATGATGGGCCCAGGAAAGAGGCCCACACAGGCCCTGGAAGAGGGCTGAGGGGAGTTGGGAAAGGAATTCTAGGATCCCAGGTATTATATGTACTTGTGGGGAAAAGCCACCCAGTGGGCACATTTTCTCTCCTCCCTATAGGGAAGGGCAGAACTACGGGAGGGCCAGAGCAGGGCCCTCTAAAGCACAGGCCGAAAGTTGGAGCCCCTCCTGCTCTGGTCTTAGCATGTACTCCATTCAGTGAATATTTATTGAGCACTTACTATAGGCCAGACCCTGTGCTGGGTGTCGAGGATGATGCAGTCAAGAAGACTGAGCGGTCTGTGCCCTCACGGAACTTAGACTATTAAGGGGAGTTGGACAATAAAGAAAGGAGCAAACAAATAGCAAATATTTACACATTTGGGGGAAAAATCGCTGAGGGGGAGGCCTGCTTTGGTTTGTGTGAAGGTAACCGAGGCTGAGTTATGAGGGATGAGAAGAAGCCAGGGGAGCAGGGAGTTGAGGGAAGAGCGCTGCGTTCACATGGAACGGAGAGAAGGCCAGGGGTAAAAGGAGGATGGGGAGCATCTGAGGATGAGGTGGGAGGTGGGCAGGGGCCAGGCTCCATCGAGCTTTGAGGCCACATCCAAGAGTTTGGATTGTACGTACGTGAAGAGTGTTAAGAAGGGAGTGATTTAATTTATACTTTAAATATCTCACTCTCGCTGCTGTGAGGAGATAGGATGGTGGGGTGCAGAGTGGAAGTGGGGAGACCAGTTAGGAGGTGGTGGCGGCAGTTCAGGTGAGAGATAGTGGTGGCTGGACTCAGCTGGGGCTGTGGGAGGGAGAAAAGGGCACAGATGAAGGCCGCATCCCCAGTTCTTGCTGATGCTTAGAGGCAGGTGAGCGTGAGGAAGAAAGAAGTGTCAGGGATGAACGGCCTCTTCCCCTCGCGTCGTGGTCATGTCCTGTTTCAGTCACGGCTGCCTCTTCCACACGCAATCCCTCCAACAGACGTTTCAAAGGCTTAAATAGTCAAACCGGGACTTCCCTGGTGGTCCAGTGTTTAAGAATCCACCTTCCAATGCAGGGGACCCGGGTTCGATTCCTGGTCGGGGAACTAAGATCCCACATGCCGTGGGGCAACTAAGTCCACACACTCTGGAGCTCGTGCACCGCAACTAGAGAGAAGCCCAAGCGCCCAATGGAGAGCTCACACGCCGCAACAAAAGATCCCACGTGCAGCAACTAAGACCCGACACAGCCAAATAAATAAATAAATAAATAAATATTTAAATAGTCAAACCTGTTGACATTTGCCTCTGTGAGCTTTTTCCCATTTTTAAAAAAAATTTATTTATTTATTTATTTATTTTTGGCTGCATTTGGTCTCCGTTTCTGTGCGAGGGCTTTCTCTAGTTGCGGCGAGTGGGAGCCACCCTTCATCGCGGTGAGCGTTCCTCTCACTGTCGCAGCCTCTCTTGTTGCGGAGCACAAGCTCCAGACGCGCAGGCTCAGCAGTTGTGGCTCACGGGCCCAGTCGCTCCGCGGCATGTGGGATCCTCCCAGACCAGGGCTCGAACCCGTGTCCCCTGCATTGGCAGGCAGACTCTCAACCACCGCGCCACCACGGAAGCCCATCCCATTGTTTTTTAATCTCAAATCCTTTCTCACTTCAAGACTTCACATTATTTATCTATAATTTCTTTTTCTTTTTCAAATTGGAAATTAATTTTATAAGGTAGTACTTTTCAAACTGCTGATAGCTACCATTAGTATTGTGAGATCAGTCTACTGGGTAGGGACAAGAATTTTCTTTCTAATAGGATAAGATAGGAGTGGAATGGAGTAGAACAGATTAGATCAAAGTCCATCTGACATAATAAGGATAAATACTGTTTTATGATCTTTTGCTTTAATTATGAATTTATATTTGAGTGTATTTACTGGGCTGAGATGTCTCACATATTTCTTACCATGGGTCATGGTTTGAAATCCCCTTTACAAAATTTAATGATAAAATCTATTTTATTCCAAATCAGCAATTTTCCCAGCATCATTCAAAGAATAGTCTTTTCTGTCACCAATGATTTATGAGTCTTCCTTTAGCATGTATAGTATTAAATTCTAATTCAGGCAGCCAACAAATATTTTAAAGCATCTACTATGTGCCATACTCGTGCTGCATGGGGGGGAATGAAACAATGGTGAATAAAAATACAGTCCCTCTCCTCTCTCCTGGAGCTTATATAAATGCTGAAGTATGTTTTTGTGTTGTCTACTCGGTTCCATTGGTCTTTCTCTGAATTTTTGCCCCAGTGGCACAGTTGTTATCATTGTACTTGTTATTTATTGAATAGTTGTTAAGGGCTAAGCATTGTGCTAAGTGCTTTGAATCCATTTATTATTGAGTATTATTCCATTTAATACTCAAAATGATGCTGTAAATGGTATTCTTGTTCCCACTCTCCTGGATGAGGAAACGGAGGCTACTAGACGTTAGGAATATTTCCCAAGGTGACTATATTTGTCCATTCAGGCTGCCGCAACAAAATACTGCAGACTGTGTGGCCTAAGCAACAGAAGTTTATTTTCTCACAGTTTTGGAGGCTGGAAAGTTCAAGATCAAGGTTCTGGCAGGGCTTGGTTTCAGGTGAGGGCTCTCTCCCTAGCTTGCTGATGACCTCCTTCTTGCTGTGTTCTCTCATGACATTTCCTTTGTTCTCAGTCAAAGAGAGAGAGACAGATCTCTTTCCAAGTACAGTCACATTTGGGGGTTAAGGCTTCAACATGTGAATGGGGTGGGGAGCGCAATTCATTCTACAACAGTGACATGTCCAGGAAGTGGTGGAGCCAGATTCAAACCCAGGTCTACTTCCTCCAGAACCTGAATTCTTACTTATCACCATTTCTCTCTGATAGGGTGAATCCCATCTCATTATTTTTATTTACTTAAAAAAAAAAAAAAGCTATTCTTGGCCATTTATTCTTTCAGATGAACTTCACAAATCACTTTTACACATTCTGCGCTCATAAGAATAGACATCTTCACACCTCTGAGTCGCCCCATCCAGGAACGTGGCGTGCTATGTGCTGTCTCTCAGGGAATTCATGTGCTTGTCCTCATGCTGGTCTCACACACATTTGTTGTCAAGGGGTTTTCTGAGGCGATTTTATTTTTAGTTTAGTGCTTCTCAAACTTTGACGTGCATACCATCACCTGGGAATCTTCTTAAAAAGCAGACTCTGAGTCAGCAGGCCCCAGGCAGAGGCTAGGATTCTGGATTTCTAGCAAGCTCTCAGGTGACGCTGCTACGGTGCTGGGGCCCACACGTTGATCTTACTAGGTTGTAGTTGTGCTATTTTAAGTGGGGTTGTTTAGTTTAATATTTTAGAGCTTGTTACTAAGATTATCTAGAAAAGCTAATGATTTTTATTTGACCAGTTTTGCATACTGCTCCCTTCCTGAGCCCAGCAGGCTTGCTTGTTGCTGTGGAGACCAGCTGGAGCTGCCAGGGCCAGGAAGAGGGTTTAGGGAGAGGGGACCTTCACCCTGCTAAAAAAGGACCTATGGCATCCATGCTTCGAAGTCCAGGCAACTGGGACAAGTTGCCCGGCAGCAGCCCTCCTCCCACCCTCACCCGTCATGATATTACCTTTCTGTGTGATTTAGACTCAGACCCAGTGAATCGTAGAGCTTGGCAAAGAGTCAAGTAGGTGCTCAGTAAATACTTGCTGGGTGAGTGAATCTAGGGCAACTCTACCCCACCCCCATAAACTCTTCTTGCTGATGGGGAAACTGAGGTCCAGAGAGAGGAAGCAACCTGTTAGAGCTGAGTTACTGTTCTGGCTGCAATGAGAACTCAAGTTCCCTGCCCTCGGGGACTTCCCTGATGGTCCAGTGGCTAAGACTCTGTGCTCCCAATGCAGGGGGCCCAGGTTCAATCCCTGTTCAGGGAACTAGATCCCACATGCTGCAAATAAGATCCCACATGCCGCAAGGAAGATCCCACGTGCTGCAACTAAGACCTGGCACAGCCAAATAAATAAATGTTAAAAAAAAAAAAAGTTCCCTGCCCTCTATTCAGAGTTGCACCTTGCTCTGGGCCCTGAGAGACATCAGAGAAGCACAGTCCAAGATGAGGGAGGCCCCAGAACCACAGCACACACAACTGAGAAGAGGCCTTCAAGATCATCTCACCCAGGGCGTCCTAATCAGGGGTATGCTGGCAGTACCACACACATGCCTGGGCCTCACCCATGAAGAGTCTGATTCAGTAGGTCTGTTGTGGGCACTACAGGCTCCAAACAATCCTCAGATGGGTGAATCAGGTACACAGCCAGCTTGGGAACCACTGTCCTGACCTAATCCCCTTGTTTTACTGAAGAGGAAACTGAGGCTGGGAAGGGAAGCAACTTGCTGATGGCCACACAGAACCATTCCATAGGACCACCTTAAGACCTAAGCTCCAGGAAGTCAGGAATCACATCCAACCACGGGCTTCCTGACCAGGAGAAGGGGGAGGGGAAGGGTCACAGGGGCTGAGGCTGCCTTGGCAGCTAGATCTAGCATCCCATTTTTCCAAGCATGGTGACAAGTCAAAAAATTCTTGTGGGGACTTCCTTGGTGGCGCAGTGGTTAAGAATCTGCTTGCCAATGCAGGGGACATGGGTTCGAGCCCTGGTCCAGGAAGATCCCACATGCCACGGAGCAACTAAGCCCGTGCGCCACAACTACTGAGCCCGTGCACCACAACTACTGAAGTCCACGTGCCTAGCGCCCGTGCTCTGCAACAAGAGAAGCCCCCGAAATGAGAAGCCTGCACACCGCAACAAAGAGTAGCCCCCGCTCGCCGCAACTAGAGAAAGCCCGTGCACAGCAACAAAGACCCAACACAGCCAAAAATAAATAGATAAAAAATAAATAAATTTATTTTAAAAAAAAGAAAAAAGAAAATTGTTGTGTGTGAGGAGGAAAGGCAGTTGTTTAAGGTCTATAACTTGAGAGATGCAGAAGGCTTTCTCCCCACCTCCAGAAAGTTGTTCAGGTCATACGGCAGAGTGATTAAAAAAGCAGAGATCTCTCAAAGCAGAGAGTCAATGAGAGAGTTCCTATCCCAGCTCTGCCACCAGTATTAGCAAATTACTTAGCCTAAGACTCAGTTTCCCCACCTGTAAAATGTGATCATGAATAGAACCCACCCGTATAAACTAGAGGTTAAGTGTATGGTAAATGGAACCAGACTGGCTGGTTCAAATCCCAGTTCTGCTGCTTACTGGCTATGTGACTTTTGGCAAGTTGTTTAACCACTTTATGCCTGAATTTCATCACTTATAAAATGATGACAATAATAGTAATTTCCTCAGAGGGTTGTTGTGAGAATTCAATGAATGAATGCATTTCCCTCATCTCTGAACCCTGTGCCTTAGGCCACAATCCTTCATCTCGTCTCTGCCTACACTCACTTCTATCTGGTTTGTTCCAAATTTACATCTTGAGCTCCTTCCTCTCTTCTGATCTCTATATTTGAATATCCAACTACCTGAGGGACAACTCCCCTTGGACATCTAATAGTTATTTTAAGCCTCACATGCCCTAAACTAAACTCTTCATCTCCCTCCCTAAACCTGCTTTTTCCCAGGTTTCCTCTATCTCAGTTACTGGCAACTGCATCCTGCTAGCTGCTCAGGCCAAAGTTCTTGGAGTTGTCCATTAGCAAATTATGTCAGCGCTTCCTTCAAATACACCTAGAATCTGATCACTTCTCACCACCTTCATTGTAACCACACTGGTTCATGTCAACGTCATCTCTTACCTGGACTAATGAAATAGCTTCTTGGTTTCCCTGCTTCCATTTTTATTCCCCTCGAGTCTATTCTTTATTTTTTTTTTAATGTTATTTATTTTGATGTTTGAGCTTTTTTTTTTTTCCTTTGGCTGCGTTGGGTCTTCGTTGCTGCACGCGGGCTCTTCTCTAGTTGCAGTGAGTGGAGGCTGCTCTTCGTTGTGGTGCGCAGGCTTCTCGCTGCAGTGGCTTCTCTTGTTGCAGAGCACCGGCTCTAGGTGCGCGGACTTCAGCAGTTGTGGCATGCAGGCTCAGTAGTTGTGGCACGCGGGCCCTAGAGCACATGGGCTTCGGTAGTTGTGGCACACGGGCTTAGTTGCTCCGCGGCATGTGGGATCTTCCCGGGCCAGGGATCGAACCCGTGTCCCCTGCATTGGCAGGCGGATTCTTAACCACTGTGCCGCTAGGGAAATACCCCCTCGAGTCTATTCTTAATGCAGCATCCAAAGTGAGCCTACTTTAACAAATGTCATATTATGACACTCCTTTGCCTCCAGTACTTCCTGCCTTAGAGTAAAAGCCAAAGTCCTTACAGGACCTATGAGGCCTTATATAATCTGGTCCCACCATCTCTGCTGTCATCTTCTTTACACAGCACTTTGCTCGCTTTGCTGCAGTCACACTGGCCTCCTTGCATGTTCCCACACTTCAGAATCTTTGTGCTTGCTAGCCGAGGCCTGGAACATTTTTACCCCAAGTTATCCTCTTGGCTCACTCTTGTAACCTTCAAATCTTCACCCAAAAGTCCCCTTCTAAATGTTAGGTATTTCCTGACAGCTTCAGCCCTCCCTGTCCTCCTTTCCTGCTTTACCTTTTTTAATAGCACATATGCCGTTCTCATATACATATTTATCTAATACGCTATCTGATTTTCAAATTTATTTTGCCTATTATCTGTCTTTCACCTTTAGAAAGTAAGCTCTATGAAGACTGGAGGACAGGGATCTTTGTCTGTTTTGCTCACTGCTACATCCTTGGAGCCTAGAACAAAACCTGGCATATAGTACATTCCTGACAATAATTGTGAATACATTTAATTAATATCTATTAGCTCTGGCTATGCTTTTATCATTTTGGAAACAGTAAGAGTCAGGAAAACAACAATTTTAAGCATTCACATTTCATGCTAAAAACCTCCAAACAGGGAATTCCCTGGCGGTCCAGTGGTTAAGAGTCAGTGCTTTCACTGCAGTGAGCCTGGGTTCAACCCCCGGTCAGGGAACTAAGATCCAACAAGCCACGTGGAGTGGTGGAAAAAAAAAAAGCCTCCAAACAATGTTTATGAGAGTATGCTAAATGAAAAGGCAGGCTACAAAATCACATGGATACTATGATTACAAATTTGCAATTTGTGTGTAAGAAAAAAGACGGTGCACAAAATTTGCATTAGTTCTCATTGTAACATTATGACGGATTTTTCCTGCTATTTTCCAATTACATGTAATATTGCCTCTAAAACAAGACTTTGACTTACAGCACTGAAGTAGGAACAACATGACATCCTTTACAGAAAAGTGAAACAAAGCAATACCTTATCTTTTTGACGGTGCCTGGAATAGGTCTGGAGAGAAGGCCAGTGACCTTGCCGCTGTGGTTATCCATGGGGAGGAGGAGCTCATTGTCGGTCTTAAGCAAAGGGCTTTTCCTGTAAATCATTTACAAAAATAACATGTTCTTATATTGTGTAATTAGATTGAAAAAAATAATAAGTCTAGAAGAAGCCTCTTTAGAAAAAAAGTCTGGTCCGTAAGGGGCAGCTTCACAAAGCAACAAATCTCTGCTTCTTGCCCCTGCCAGGCTCCAGGGGGCCTCCCCTAAACACAGATGTGGGGGGCTGGAGAGAGACCTGGAGAGCTCCCCTGTCCCTGAGGATATGGCCCCAGGGACACACCCCCAAAGTCCTCAGCCAGTTTTGGGGTGGCTGGGTGAGGACACCCTCTTCCCTTCTCCCTGTCTCCAGCAGGGCTCTAAAACCTCCCCTCAGAGACCCCCAGCACGGGGTGGGGGGGGGGGGGCGGGAAGAGTAGACGGGCCCTCTGAAAGCGGGATCCGCACAGATTTAGTGCACCCAGAGAAAAAAAACTGGGGAGAGACTGTGGCCTCCCAAGTGAGACAGGAGGGAAGGGGGCAGGGCACAACCTTTAAAAGAATGGCTAGCTGTTGAGGATACGACAAAAACTGGTGAGAATGGATTAGGCCCAAGATGGCGGAAGATTCGACTCCCAGTAGACCTTGAGCGTCATTATACATATGCTCATTGTAACACATTAGCATATGCTAAGTGACACGCCCAGAGGTGCCATAACAGTTCTGAGGCTGACCATAAAAGGCCAAAAAGTGGGCAGTAACCCAATTCCTGGAAATCCCCACCCCTTCTCAAAATAATTGGAATAATCCTCCCACTCGTTAGCCTATGAAATTACCCAGCCCATTAAAACTAACCACCCCGTATTTCAGGGCCACTCTCACCTTCTGAGACGGACCATGTTATGTCTAAGGAATGTGTATCTAAAAGGCCTCTCACCTTCTGAGACGGCCCATGCTCTGTCTATGGAGTGTGTATCTCTTTCAATAAATCTGCTTCTTACCTAGCACTTTGCTTCTTGCTGAATTCCTTCTGCGCTGAGACATAAAGAACCTGAGTTTCATTAAGTCCGAGACCAGGTGTGTGATTTCAATTAAAAGACAGTGCGTTCAACTCCCAGTCTGAGTTTTGGCTGAGTTCGAGTCACAGCTGAGGTGCAATTGGGTTCCAGCCCCAGTCTGAGTTGTGCGGTTCCACAGTGGTCCTCCGACCGCGAATTCCTGCAGCTCAGCAACCTCTAGACATCAGTGAGGCCGGTTTCTCTCCAGGGTGCATCTACACATGACACATCCCGGGGCACTAGCCTCCGATTATGGAAAGGAGCCCCTCATCAGCCTTCTGTGCCCCTGGTCCGAGAACCTTCTATGATGTGTTCCAAACTCTGCTCATCTCACAGGAGGAAATGGGTGCATGGAAGCTGTCAAGGCCAGTTTGGGCTCATTCTACCCTATCCCCAGGCACCTCCCCAGCCACCCTCTTTGCCCACTGCCCAGCCCAAGGAGCCATCTCTTTGCTGCTGACCAGGGCTCAGCCTCCCGGGCCGATCTCCAGGACAGTGAGTTCCACGGCTATGCAGCCTTGGCCAGGGTCCATTTTCTGGGCACTGGGCTGATTTGTAAGGCTCAGTGCCTTGTGGCTTTCTCTTCCCCACCCCAGGCCTGACAAGGACAAAAAGCACCGTTTCGTTTCTGGGTCTGCTGTCAAGCAAGGGTGATTGCCCTCACGCACAAGCTGAGCCCCTCTGCCACCTCGGCCTCTACAGCCTCCCCTCGGCACCTAGCCAGGGGCCCTGGAGGATCACAGGGCTGGATCAACCACCCGGAGGATAAGAATTCCTCTGCCTGAAGCAGAACAACAGTAACAGCCACAGCTTATGTTCCTTTAGTTTCCAGAAGGAGGATTTTATTTATTTATTTTTAAAATTTATTTATTTAATTTATTTATTTTTGGCTGCGTTGGGTCTTCGTTGCTGCGTGCGGGCTTTTCTCTAGTTGCAGTGAGCAGGGGTTACTCTTCGTTGCGGTGCACAGGCTTCTCATTGCGGTGGCTTCTCTTGTTGCGGAGCACCGGCTCTAGGCACGCTGGCTTCAGTAGTTGTGGCACATGGGCTCAGTAGTTGTGGCTCGCGGGCTCTAGAGCACAGGCTCAGTAGTTGTGGCGCACGGGCTTAGTTGCTCCACGTCATGTGGGATCTTCCCGGACCAGGGCTCGAACCCGTGTCCCCTGCATTGGCAGGCGGATTCTTAACCACTGTGCCACCAGGGAAGCCCCAGAAGGAGGATTTTAGATTCCAGAGGCTATTGACTCAGTTATCATGCAGTGTTCATCCATCATTCATCAAACCTCTGTGGACTGCTGACTCCATGCAGTGTGCCTGGCACTGTGCTAGGTTATAATCTAGCAGGATCAGTGTGCAGATGTCTCTGCTACAAAGAGGAGTAGGGCAAATGCCCCAGCCACCCACCCCACCTAAAACAAGCAGCTAAAACAAACCCCTCTCACTTGGTTAACTGGTCAGCAACTTTATCGAACACTACCGGGTATTGGGTGTTTCCCTGTATTGATCACATATCTATCCTCACAATAAACTTTTGAGATAGGTGTTAGATCACTTACACATGAGGAAGAAGACAGAGACTTTCCCAAGGTCATACGGCTACTGATGACTGAGATTCAAAAGCCGGAGTTCTTCCTCCTGACCTTGCTGGCAGTCCCAGGATAAGCTCTGCAGGCTCAGCCCACAGAAAGCCTCAGGGAAAGCCAACCTCCCCTGGGCCCTACCCAGACTTCCTACCTCTCCTCCACTGGCCCCTCTCCCATTCCCTCTTCATTCCTTCATTCAGTGAGTCAGTCAGTCAAAGACAATTATTGAGCACCTACTAGGTACAAAGCTCTCAGGGAGAGGGGGGAAATGAATCATAAAGGACTTGGTCACCAAAGTCTCTCATAGCCTAATAGGAGAGTATATAGTACATAAATAACTACAATGCCAGATGAAAGGTAGGAAATGTAGGTAAAGCGCTAGATCAAGTTCAAGGGAGGAAAAAGTTACTCTGATTTAGGAGAATCTTTGTGGAGGAGGGGCACTGAGATGGGCCTTGAGGATATTCAAGTTTTGGTCCAGCAGAGATATGGGGGAAGGGCTGCTGAGATTTCAGGAAACACCTTAAGGGAAAGGTGAAGGCAGGAAGGGGTGGAGAGAGGAAGCGGGGAAACTCTAGGAATCTGTGTGGCTTGAGGATGATGCACCTGAAGGGGAGCAGGAGGACAGAGGTTTAGAAACAGATAGTGGACATTCTGTAAGTAGTTATTACCTGAAAATCAGTGCATCTGGGCCAGATTACAGGGACCAGAAATGCCAAGTTACAGAATCTGGTGCTTGTTTCCTTGCTAACAGGGAGCCGTTATGGGGTCTTGCCAGCATCGCCCTTTGGTGGGTAAGGCCAGGTGGCTGCTCTGTCGTAGCCTCTCCCGGCCTCCTCTCCAGAGCTGGAACCACAGTGTCAGCAGCCCTGTCCCCCACTGCTGTGTCATCGTTTACTCTCTTTCAAGTGCCTGGCCCACAAACAGCGGCCCCCACGCAGCAGCCCAGAAGGCTTCCTTCCTGGGGCAGCAGGGCCGAGTCATTTGGAAACCTGTCTCTGATGAGCTCCGTGATCAAGGTGCTGATACGGCAGGTGGGCCTGCCTCACTGTGTCCCCAGTCACGGAGGTGAACGCGGTGGTGAGTTTCGTTGGCCCATCACCTCCGCCCTGGGCCCAGTTCACTTTCACTGCTGGAGACGGAGACGGAGATGGAGATGGTACAGATGATTTGACAATGCCAGCTCACGGTCCTGCTTCGCGTTTCCTGCCTTTGCCTTTCAAGTTTGCTCTGTCCTGCCTGCCCCACTGTGAGTCATCCAAGGCCAGGCCCCTAACCTTACCCCCTCGCTGACCACAGTTCCTCTCTCTAGCCTCACGTAGAGGCTCTGAGGCCGTGGACGTAGGGGAGATGAACTTTTTTTTAAAAATTTTTATTGGAGTATAGTTGCTTTACGATGTTGTGTTAGTTTCTGCTGTGCAGCAAAGTGAATCAGATATATGTATACATATATCCACTCTTTTTTAGATTTCCTTCCCATTTAGGCCACCACAGAGCACTGAGTAGAGCTCTCTGTGCTGTACAGTAGGTTCTCCTTAGTATCAATAGTGTATATATGTCAATCCCAATCTCCCAATTCATCCCATCCACCCTTCCCCCCTTGGTAATCATAAGTTTGTTCTTTACACCTGGAGATGAACATTTTGCCACTTTACATCTGCTCTAGAACAAGCAGGCTAA
Organism: Balaenoptera borealis; assembly: GCF_965194805.1. Classification (NCBI taxonomy): domain Eukaryota; kingdom Metazoa; phylum Chordata; class Mammalia; order Artiodactyla; family Balaenopteridae; genus Balaenoptera; species Balaenoptera borealis. Next base: position 98,449,705 of record NC_138868.1, read on the forward strand.
CTGCCCCACTGGGGGCCAGTTCATCTCTTGCTCCTTGGAGGGCAGAGCACTGGGTCTGGGGTCAGAACTGGCTGAACTTCCTTTTCTACTGGAAAGACTCATGCAACTCATGAGACCGGCTGAGCCTTGGTTTTCTCACAAATAAAAGAGGTGAAGAGGGGCTTCCCTGGTGGCACAGTGTTTAGAATCTGCCTGCCAAGGCAGGGAACATGGGTTCGAGCCCTGGTCCGGGAAGATCCCACATGCCACAGAGCAACTAAGCCCCTGTGTCACAACTATTGAGCCTGCGAGCCACAACTACTGAGCCCGTGTGCCGCAACTACTGAAGCCTGCGCACCTAGAGCCCATGCTCCGCAACAAGAGAAGCCACTGCAATGAGAAGCCCGCGCATGGCAACGAAGAGTAGCCCCCACTCGCTGCGGCTAAAGCCTGCACTCAGCAACGAAGACCCAACGCAGCCAAAAATAAATAAGAAAAATTAAAAAATAAATAAATTTATAAAAGAAAAAGATAAGGAATAAAATGATTGAAAAGAGCAGAACATCAAAAAAAAAAAAAAAGAGGCGAAGAACTCCTGGCTGGCTTTTTCCACAGGCTTGAGATGAGGTCCTGCTGAGACAAAGCATGGGAAAGGACTTTACAAACTGTAAATTAATCTGGGAGTATAATGATTGTGGTTATTAGTTTGTGGAGATTGAGTTCACATTATTGTTCTCTCTCTGGGAATCCTGTTCCTTTTCTTCAGAGCACTTACAGATTTTTATAAGTTATCATTACTGCTAAGCAAATAGTTGATTGGTTTACTGCCTACCTCCTCTCCAGAGTGTAAACTGTGATAGGGCGGGAGTCATGTGTAGGATTGTTTCTTATTATTTTTCCCAGCATCTGGTTCAGTGCTTGGAATGTAATGGAGGCTTAAGGAATAATTAAGTTATATGAGGACCCATTGCCCATCCTCATCAGAGACATCTGCAAGGCTAGTCTGTCTTGTTCACTGCTACACCCTGGCATGGAGTAGGCAATTAATAAGTGTTTTTTTGAAGTTGAAATGAACAAACTTCCTTTAATTCTATCTTAATTGTGAAGTTCTGTTGCTGAAGGATCTATCGCGTTTCCCAGTTGCCCCGTCTGTGATCCAAATGCCCAGAGAGGCTCTCTGTGCCTCTCAGAATCCACCTTCCCAGACTCTTGTCCTTGTCCCACATCTTCCTCTGCTCCAGTCCAGAAAAACTGCCCACCATCCTCTCCCCAAGATATGCTTGTACCACCTACAGACCTCTGCTGGGGCTCAGTCATTCCCTGTTCCCTTCCCTCAAAGTCCTGTCTGAACTTCCTTCCTTTCCAAGCCCCTTTTAAAAGTGTGGTGTGTATGGGTGTGGGTTTGTGTGTGTGTTTAATAGCACTCTGTACCTATTGGAGTATTTCTATTTGGAAAAAAAGACTTTTACATACGTGATATTATTCAAGACAAACAGTAGCAACATTGGCAGTGCAGGCATTTTACAAGTGTACAGATTAGGAAGCTAAGGCTCAGAGAAGTTTTATTTGTAATTTATGTACCCAGGGATTGGACTTACTTGTGGATCCACGAAAGCAATTTGGTGGAGTGACTTCCACTGAAGAAAAAAAGAAAGAGAGACAGACAGACAGACAGGGACAGAGGCAGGGACAGAGGCAGGGACAGAGGCAGAGACAGAGGCAGAGACCCAGAGGGAGCGGGGGAGGAAGAAAGGAAGGGTAGAAAATATGAGTACGTCACACATACTAAGAATAAGTAAAGAATAAGTATTATATGAGAAACGTGTGTGTGTGTGCGTGTACACATGCCGAGGCTGTGATGTAAGACCTATTTCATACTATGGGCCACGGTCAAAGTGACTGGGTTACACGTTGTGCTGAAGGTTAACCAGCAGAACTTAAGCTTCACCAATTATCATGGAGGCCGAGATGGACAAGAGAAGGGCCAGAGATGGGAGCCATGATCTGAATTTCAGCTGGGCCAGCTTGGGGCCCAGGGAAGCCGGTGTTCTGAGGGAAAGCAGCTGTGGGTTGTGGTGCCGGTTGTGTGAGGTGAGTTGTTGTAGAGAAGCCTCAGCTGTGGCAGGGTTTGTGTGGAGAGGCTGAGAGTTTGCTGGCTGGCTTGGGCTGGGTCAGGGTCTGCTCTCTCCGCGTACCAGTGCTCTGTAGCCCAGGGCAGTGGTTCTCAAAGTGTGCTTCCAAGGCCAGCAATATCAGCATCACCTGGTCACTTGTTAGGAGTTCGAATTCTCAGGTCCCACCCCAGACCTTGGGAATCAGAAAACCTGAGGGAAGGCCCAGTCATCTGTTTAACAAGCCCTCCAGGTGATTCTGAGGCATAACATTTGAGAACCACTTTCCTAAGGATGCCCTGTTTGGCATTCTGTGTTCGATGTGTCTTGGAATATCTAGGCAGGTCTGGCCTAAAAGCAGCCTTGTCGAAAAACAGAAATGCTGGGCCTCCAGTCCAGGCCTTTTGCTATAAAACCTGGCTTTCTTTCCACTGTTTATATGGCGCATTCACGCACAGGATTATGTGTAAAGGAACGCTGGGTATATCCTTCCTACTCTGTGTGTCTTCCACACTGCTGGACTTGGCCCGCACTGGGTTCAAATACATGCGTGTATGTTGCTTTGAAAATGTTCTCAAGTTACATGTGTATATGAGTGTGCAGACTTGAGTACGTGGGTCTGTCCTGCCTTCTCTGCTGGACAGAGTCCTCCCAGGGCAGAGCCTGAATCCCACCTCCCTCGATCTTCACATCACCCCTCTGGCTGGGGCTCAGCCGTACTCAGCATGCAATCACCTGATCCAGGAACCTCACTCACTCTCTAATCCTGACCACACAACCCGCCCCAGGCCGGAGGTTCCCAGACACGCTCATGGCCCCTGTAACCTTGAGGCAACCTTGATGCACCTCCCCAGCACCTGCAGCTCACTTCCTCCCCGCAGGACTCCTACCTGTTACCTAATGAGAGAGGAGCTATGCGTGGGTGCTGGCTCCAGCACTGAGAACCTTTACCACCCCACTTCCTGTGTTCATTTTTATTGTGCTTTTGGGTCACTGGTGACTGAGAAAGCTGTTAACACTTACAGCTACTTCCCACTACGCCTGAAGCTCAGTTTCCACATGTGTGATAACGTGATAAAAATACCTAGCACTTAAAGACTGTTCAGAGGACCATAGGAAGTGATGTGTGTGAAGAGCTTAGCGGTTCATGGCACATAGTAAGTGTCTGATGAAAAGCTCATAAAGGGTTTAGGCAGAGTTTTCCCCTCAGATAGCCAGGTAAGTGCCCGTCCTTTGCGAAACTGAATCTCTGAGAGAAGGTCATGTGGTCTGGTAGAGAGACCCCCCGGGTTTGGCTTCAGACCCTGACTCTGCCATCACTCTCCCTGTACTCATGAGGGAGCAACTGAGCCTCTGTTTCCTCATCCTCCAGCCCCACCCCCCGCAAATTTGGCCATGGGTGATGCCAATACCTCCTGCATAACGAGTTTTGAGGGTTAAAAAGAGTTAAATCTGAAATTAAGTATAAAGATTAAGAAAAATGAAATATAAAAATTGTACGACTTTGTAGATTGGTAAATGCTATACGAATGTTATTGTTATTCTCTTATCCTAGAAAGATACCCAACACTTCCTTGGGCTGACTCTCTAGGTGGGGACCTGTGGAGCTCTGTTCTGAACAGCTGAGGAAGACCCAGAGAAAGAAGAGAACAAGATCTCTGTCCAGATCAGAGAGAGCGAGCACCCCAGGGTAGTGAAAGAATAGGGGGAAAACCCCAACCCTTTCCCTGCACCCCAAACACTCTGCAGAACCACTTAACTTTCCTGTGGAATGTAGGAAATGAACTCCAAGACAAGTGACTGTATCTAGTATCTGAAATAAAGAGAAACTTAATTAACGCATGAACTGTGAAGCAAAATTACTGAGAAACATCCACCTGGGCTGATACTAAACCACCATCTTGCCTAAGGCAGACACAAATCTACCCTTGTCAGAACCACCAGTGGTCAGGCTTTTGATGAGAAGCCTGGAAAATAGCTCTGCCTCAGGTAGGCTGGCCATGGGGTAGGGACTGGGATCCCACACGGCAGAAATATAAACAAGTTGAAATAAAATGTGGGCTGCCTCCTCTGGAAATGTCCCCCTCACACACAGGTGGAATCCCTGTCATCTCATCCTTAAAGTCAAGGGGTCACAGGCTAGGCATTTCCCTCTCTATTCTGCGGGGCTAATCTGGCTTTATGGCTTTGAAGATCTTAAGATCATCTTTTCTACCAGAGGCAGTTACTCTCTGAACCTACTAAGGCAACATTAGAACTCATAGTCGGGTGGTATTTACCCATTTAGGGCAAACCCAGTTGACCATCAAATGTCAGTGGCCGGGACAAGTGGGCCCTGGTAACCTGCAGTATGTCCCAGCATCTGGAGAGACAGGAAGGGGCATCTGAATGGGCCCACGATGCAAGAAGCACCAGGAAGTTAAGGGACTAGAGAGAAGTTAAGGGACTAGAGAGGAGTTCAGGTGACACCACAGGTTTCTCTTCTCCATAAAACCCAGGTCAGCCACTGAGAAGCTAGCAGATGCCTTGCTGCCCCCAGCATCATAGCTGCAACCACAGCCAAAGCCTGCTGCTGCACCTGAGGAGCAGTCCTGAGCCTCCTCCCAAACCCCTCTTCTGGACCTGCCACACATCAAGGTGAATGGACACCCACGGGAAGAATAAGAGAGAAGGCCACGAGAGCAATTCCTACCTTTTCCAGTGTACACTCCAACCTCCTCCATCTTCTTGCTGCTGCCCACGACCCCCATCATCATCATCATCAACACCACCATAACCACACCCATCACATCTTGAGTAATTCTTTCCACACACTTTTTCATGCAGTCTTCATCATCTCCCACACCCCCTACCTTGCACCTTCCCCTCCAGGCATATCAGGTCACTCTATCCAAACCTTCAATGTCCAGCTCATGTCCTCCTTCTTCCATGAAGTCTTCTCTGACCTTTGAGAATAGTAGGTTTCTAATGGCATGAAGTAGGGTTCTGTTTTCGGCATTGTTCTGTCAATATTTTCCATCAAGACTTGGATAGACCCAAGGATAGCAGGCTTATCTAAGTTGGTATCACATCAACAGAGGACTGAATCAGGATTTCAAAAGTTTCCCCTTATAAGCTGAGATGACAGACTAGAACCATCAAAATGAAATTTGTTAAGCATGTTGTCAAGGGGGGTGGGAGCCCACAGGAAAGACCATTTTAATTACAGTTATATAAGTTTGGAACCTTGAACAAGGAAAATCTTATCTTCCTATATTTTGTCCTAGTCAGATTATATCTAGGCCATTAACCAGAAATCACCCAGAGGTCAAAGAATGGGTTGATTAAATCATACTGCATTAAAACATGATCTCTTGAAAGAAACAAATTTCTCACCCTTGGTGATGTTTGACTGATACTGTGTGACCATCTGATGAGGATGTAGTGACAGGAATCTTGAATTTGCTGGGGGTAGGGGAAAGGGGGAATGAGGATGGAATGGTTGCCCTTTCAAATTCCCTTCCAATTCCTACATGATTCTATATACTATATTCTTTCCTGATCAATGTCCTTAGAGTAGCAAAAGCTAAATTGAGTATATCAGTTGATTGGAAGGGTGGGGATGTTGGGGTGGGTGGGGCTGGAAGAATGGGGAGTACACAGGAAACACTGGGGCAGCTTCCTCCTGAAGGTTTCCAGACTGGAAGTGCAGAAGGGAACTCTGGCCCCTTTTCCTGAAATTCTTCCTCCTTGAAAGCTGTTGCTGAAGGCAGTGAATGGAGATTGAAGAAAGAAAGACCTCAACAGTACAAATACAGGCTGAAAACTCCTCAAGCTGTCGAAACCCAAGAAAGATGTATCTGTTGGGGTGAAGTGGGGGAGAGAAAAGGGGAAGATGAACATGGAGGAAAAGGAGAAGGAGGGCACTAGAAAGGGGAGAATCCCAGCCAATGGCCATTTGGCTGGAAGGGGAGGATGAGGTGGGGCAAGGAAAGAGCACGTCACGTGTGGGTGCCTCTGTGTGTGCACTCACTGTTTTTGTATCATTGTGGACTTCTCCTGGAAGAAAAAGCACGAAGGTGAGACTTGGAGGGGAAGTCGATCAGTGTCTACATTGAGCTTCTTAAAGGTAGGGGTCCACAGACAGGGCAGAGGTGAGGGAAAGGAAAAGGGTTCCGTTGAGCCTGTAAGAGTAGCAGCCTGGTGGGATAGAGGAAACACTGAATATGGAGTCAGGAAGCCTGGGTTCAATCCTGGCTCTGCCACTGGTTAGCTGTGTGTCCTGAGGACGTCACTCTGCCTCTCTGGGCCTCAGCGTCCTCCCATGTAAAAGTCTACTCTAGCTGGGTAGTCTATGACGTTAACCATTTATGTGCCAACCAAGTTAATTTATAGCTAGAACATCATTATTTTTGAGTCAGAAGATGACTCTTCTGTGACTATATTTTTGTGCTTGGTGATTTGGGTAATTTTGTTTTTGTCTTCCAGCACTGTTTTATTGTTGCTCCCTTTGAAAACTTCTAACCTATCTCTTCTGAACTTGAGCTAGAAAGGGAAGGGGTTTTGCCCCTGCCTGGGCAAAAGGATGATGCAAGTAGGGTATCCCAGTCTGCCTCGGACTGAGGGGTTTCCCAGGACAAGGGACTTTCAGCCCTGGGCACACTGGGGGCTGGGTTGCCCTAGTGGGGAGACAGATGAGGGTTTGGAGGCAGTTTGGAGGAGAGGGCCTGGAAGAGCTCACCTCCTGTTCCCCTTCTACGTGGAGTTTCCCTCAAAGCCCCCCAACCGATGTGGTGGTTTTCATTACAAGGCACAACTCCCTGTTGGGAGGCTGGTGGAGATACAGGGAGGAGAAGCGAGCGGCAGCCTTTAAACCAGTTACAAGCCCCAACGGAGACAACTATTGCCGGGAAAGAAGCTGAAATGCTTGACTAGCACTGATGCTGTGGGGATTTTCCCTTTTTCTTCAAAAAAACACAAAAGACCCAGTGGAAAAAAAAAAAAGTGATGAGTTGTGAGACAGGCCTCGGGTCCTACGCAGCCCCAGGAGACAGCACACAGTTCATTTGTTTAAATTTGCAGCTGACGGCTGCCACCTCTCTATAGTCACCAGGCGGAGAAGCTCTCAACATCAGGCAGTGGCCAGTCTGGTGACATACGGCTACAACCATGAACTACCCCCTAACCCTGGACATGGACTTCATGAACTACAACCTGGAGGACCTGGTGAGTAGGGACAGGTAGCTTATGGTCGCCCAGGAATTCTAAATATCCTGCGCCCGGGGCCCCAGGAAGAGGGGAAAGACATGCAGTCCTCTCCCACTGCGGATCGGCAGAATCTAGACGGGCCCATTGGCGCCTGCCTTGTGAGGTTTGATTTCTCATTCCATGGAAAATAGAGCTGCTGCCTTCAATAGACATCCTTTATTTAGAGGGGATTGGAAGTATGGGTTCAGGTCCTGCATCCTCCCTGACACGCTCTAGGACCTAGAACAAGTCACTTTGCCTCCATCCTTCAATAGGGGCTCCTCTCCTCATCGGAGGAGAATATGGGGCTGGAATACGGGGTAGGTAGGAAAGTACTTTGGAGGTTTTCTTAATATCAGGAGGCTGGCATTGCTAGTTGACCAGTCAGTGTATGTTTATTCATCTCTTGCTATACTATTCTGTCATCGGGGCACGACATTCTCTCTTGGAGAGAGAAGGTGAGAGCCTGGTCTTGGCACTTCAATAGCTCACGGACTAGCCAAGAAGAAAGAAAAAAACTACTCACCAGAAGCTCGTAGATGATGATTATGTGCTAAACCCAAGGAGATGGTCAGCAAGGGAGAGGACCCCAGTGGGCTGGGGTCAGGAGGTAGGGGGTGCCAAGCTGGTATCAAGTTAGTGGAAGAACTCGGTGTTAATCCTAGAAATGTCTTTGAGCACATTGTGGCCTCCCTCAGAGGCCTGGGCTCTCTAGAGATAAGGTATTTTTTGGTGGACTAAGAAAATAGTCCCCAGCGTCACTCTCTGCCACCCACCCAAGACTGTCCCGTGAAGCAGAGTAACCCAGTTGGCTTGGCTGTTACTGGGTCCCCAAAAGATGTATGTAAGGAGCAACTCAACCAGAGACCCAAGGCTCCTGTGTGAGGGCAGCAGAGTGTTGCTTGTAATGGATCTTTTAGAAACTTTCTTGTAGTCTTCACTCCCTTTCCCCCATGGCCAAGGGCACTGCTAGGAAAAGAACTTCTCTCTGAGCTAAATTCTGGGCTGGATCCTTTTCGAAAGGTCCAAACCTTTTCTCCTATACCTGCCAGCTCTCCTGGCCCTAAACTCACCCTGAGATGGTCTCCGACTCCCTCTAGCTCCCCTGACTGGAGTCTATAACTCCACCAACTGTGTTCCCAGACTTGCTTGGAAAAGTCTGCCTCTCACTTGCCCAGATCCCAAGACTTGGAAGCGTAAGCAGAACATGGGGAGGTGGGGGAAGGGATAATTACCCAAAGTCTGTCTTCTCAGATCCAACCCCCCGATAAAAGCAGAGCCAGAACCATCAGTCTAATCAGACCTGCTGCTTAATTTGTGGGACCCAATGCAAAATGAACATGCAGGGCCTCTGTTAAAAATTTCAAGATAGAGACAGCAGAGCACTAAACCAAGCACAGGGCTCTTCTAAGTGCTGGGCCCTGCGTGACTGTACTGGTCTCACGTCCATAAAACTGGCCCTGAGTCCAACCAGACTAAAACCCAACAACCTTGACAAGGCAACGTGCTCCCACCCTGGCCCCCATCCCTGGCCCCTGGCCTCACCTGACTAGGTTACTGGGCATCTTCCTCTGCCCGAAGCTTCAAGCTGACCACGAGCCCTGACCCAGTTGGATATCACAGTAACCAACTCGAGACCTGGCCGGTTCTGGCTTCTGAGAAACCTCAAGAGTTCCCCTAACTGCATGCCTCACTCCACTGCGTGACCTACTAGAGACAGGTGGCGGCAGGGGGCAGGGAGACAGCGGGGCATGTCCCACATACCAAAGAAAACCTGCAGCCCAGGGACAGAGAGCGGTGACTCACTTCACGTAACGCCTCAGACGAGTGGTCTCAGTCCAGGCATCCCTGCAGGCCTGAACCCCCTCCATCAGGGTCGGGCCAGGAGCCAGGAGTCCTAGGACCATCCGGGCCCTGAACCCGTCTTCAGCCAGCCCCCAGCACCTCATCCCGCCTGCACTCACCTCCCATATACTCTCTCTCCAGGGCTGTTGCCCCCTCAGAAGTACAGACCCTCTCTCTCCACCCCCCGCCACTCACAGCAGGACCTTGAGCAGTTTTGACAGTCTCCCTGACGGTATCTGCCAGCACAGGGGCCCTGGCATGGCAGGGCAGCAGAAGAATCTTGTATGCAGTAGCTTCTCAATAAGTATGTACTGATTCGTTCTGCTCTGCTGAGTGTCTCAGCTCCCCATTTCTCTCTGGAGTTAGTCTCACTTCTATTGTTTTGCTTCCTATTCCTCTCCCTCTCCCGGTCCAAACCAAGTATCAGTTCAGTGTCCCAGAACACTGGGTTCTAGACTCCAATGCTGGGTTAAGAACCGGGGACTCTTGGCCATAAACCGAGTGTTGGGCATCCTGTCTTCCCTCCCTCCTCTTGCATTCTAAGATCAACTGTTTAAAATGTCCATTTTTCTTGAGATAGGTTGCTAATTCCCACGAACGGAGGATCCAAACAGAAAAACTCTAGATGGCTAAGTACCAGAAACTAGGAGCCAGGTCCCTGGGGTGGGCATGCCAGGGACCCATCCTGCTGGGAAGGCAGATCTAGGCAGACCTAGAAAAGCCTCTGTCCATAGGAACCTGGATCTGAAAGCATGCAGCCTCCTCTTGACAGACCTAGGACCTGGGGCACCTAAGGGGGTCAGTCATAAACTGCACCTCCAGCCCCACCCTGCACACCAGCCAGGAGGGGAAGCTGCTATAGAGCAGGGTGAAGCTGGTCCAGCCCCAGGGCCTGGCTTCCCCTGACCCCTCCCCAGGGATGGCCCCCACAAACTATGACTTCAGCGTGATCAGAGCATCACAGGACGCAAAGGCCATTCATAGGCACTGTCCCATTTCATCAAGGAGGTGTGAAGAAGAGGAACCAAAACCAGCTCAGGCTGTTTCTGGGGTTTACCTAGGGGGAAGGGAGGCTCACCCCCTCCCAAACCAGGTCAAAAATCCCAGAGGAACCCCAGTGGAAGAAGCCCCAACTGGGGGTGATTGGAAGGGTCAGAGATGAGGGCGAGACCCAGGGCCAGCCTGGGGAGGGGTCAGTGTTGGGGCAAGTCTGGGCTCAGGCACACAGACCACAGTCTCCATCAGGAATTCTTGCCTTCAGTGAGGACACAGACTGTGGCTGATCCACTCCTCTGGCACAATGGCAGAAAAAGTGACCATGAATTTAGCACTGAGAATCAGGACACAAGAATGTGTATTCTTTCAGGAACAATGGGACAAAATATTTCAAATCAGTACTGACCCAGGAGATGGCTTCAAGAGGTTGCCGTACACACCTAAGAGACCTGTCTACCTGTCCCTCGGACTGTGTGGCTCTGTCCCCAAAGTGCAAATTGATCTGGGGTGCCTAGGGGGACCCCCTGAAACCTGAAGACTCAGTGCAGAGGTAGGGGTAGCTTAAAGTCTCCCCCCAGAACCATACCCAGAGTAGTGCCATGTTCCTAATGGCCAAAACCCTTGGGTGGAGATGGAAGAGGAGCCTGGCGGGCTCGCTCCTGAGGGGTGGGGGCGGGGAGAGGGGGGAGATGTGACAAATGGCCAGCCGGAGTCTCAGATGGTCTTTGGGGGGTGTGGAAACTCTAAAGGAAGAGTGGGGAAGGGATAAAGTCCTCCGCCCTCGCCCCTCAGCCCAGCCTCCTTCCTCCAGACCCCCGCACCCCTCAAGCCACTGAAAGCTGGAGTGAGAGACACCCTGGCTGGTCCCACTCATGACTCCTGACTCTGGGTTGGGAATATCCAGCCAGGGACATAAAAGGAGCCGGAGCCTGTGTGTGTCCCCTATAGCCAGAGTGATGAACCGCGTCTGTGTGTAGACACCTCTTGCAGCTAGTATGACTCAGGCCCCTGGAGCCCTGGAGTTGGGCCTGGATGAGCCAAGCACTCAGCGGCCCTGCCTCCCTCCTGGGGGCTGAGAAGCAAGTCAGGCTGGGCCATTCACTTAGTGCGGGACAGACAGGCTGGAGAAGCAACGGCTCCCACCCAGGTGCTGAGCTAGATGAAGGAGACACTGAGAACCAGATCAGCGCAGGGCAGGGCATGGCAGTCAGAGACTCGGAGCATCTGGGAGCTGTGAGCAAGGGGCATCTGAGGGCAGGGCCCAGCTTCCTTTCCAGAGCAGGAATCCCTTCCCACACACTGGGCCTCAAACATTCCTCTTCCCCCCAAGGGCCTGTTAGAAGGTTCTTTCTCCTTTGACTGAAACACCCCCAATCCCAACCTCTGCCCATTTCTCCTGCTCTACCCTCTAGGACCTCACACAATAAGCCCATCCTGCCTTCTCGCCATGGGGGCTCTTTCCAGTCCTTGAAGGAGCCAGCTCTCCCGGACTCAAGTCTTCTCTTTCCTGGACACCACAGCCTAGGACCTGGAAACTTCCTCCCAGGGTGGGGATTTCCAGACCCCTTAACAGCTGGTCACGCTTGTCCAGCCCAAACAAACTGGGTTGGTGGCAGGTGCCCACCTACAGGTTTCTGTTCACCTAGATAAGGTAACAAAGCCCTGCTGGCAGCCACGTCACCCTGTTGACTCATCTGAAGCTTGCAGTCAACAAACTCTCGGGTCTTTTTCGCATAAACAGTTGTTAGGTCAGGTCTTCTCCAACCTGTCCCTGAAGAGTTGAAGTTTTAAACCCCGTCTAGGTCTCTACACTTTTCTTTATCAATTCCATCTGGTCAGTTTGCTCCTGTAGTTCCAGGTTGTAGAGAACTCTGCGCTGTCTGAAAGCCTCCCCCAGCCGTATCACCCAAGACAGGGCTGAGAGAGAAAAAGAGGAGAGGATCCAGGACAGACCCCCGAGGAAGGTCCTAGACACCGGCTGCCCACCTGCTGACACAGAGTCCCATCAGCAAACGTTCGCTGAGCTTCACACCGGCCAGTGCAGGGCAGTGAGACAGCCTCATTATGTGAAGTCAGATGGGGCTTGGAGGACTTAATTATCCAGGGAGGGGCCTGGGTCCCACAGAGGCTCCTGAGGAAGGAAAGAAGGGAGGGGCAGAGGGGTGGAGTGGGGGTAGGAAGAGTAATATTTATAATTCCAAGCACTTTGATCTCTCCCCCCATCCTCCCTTCTCCTGGCACCTCAATACCAGGACACAGAATGTTCTAGTCCCCACTCCTGCCCTCTCCGCAGCTTCATCCTGGTCATCGTGTTTTCTTGCCTTCTTTGAGGCCTGGGTCCCTGGCCTCTGTTAGGCTACTGTCCACTGGGTACCTGCTTATGCCACATGCTGTCATGGCCCCAGCAGTCACACGTCTGAGTCTATACAGGGTCATGCTGCTGTCAGAGTGTGTGTGTGCCTGAGGGCCGTGGCTTCCTGCAGCTTCTCATAGCAAAGAATGAGTGAGCGCTCGGCCAGATGGCCCACCCTGAGCTCCCTCTGGGTGTGAGTCTTGGGGGGCTCCCTTCCGTGCCCACTCCCCACAGCATTCAGGATTCCTGATTCCTAACTTCCCACTGGGCCAGAGCTGACCTTGCTCGATTACCTCTCTCCATGATTTGAGGAAGGGCGGGTGTGCCGGATCCCCCGGCTGTGGGAAGTGGCTTTAACACGTGCCACTCCCGAGCCCCCAGGATGTCTGTTTGACACCTCCTGCTGAGGGGCATCGCCATCTCTCAGCGCTCCTCAAACCAGCTTCCTCCGTCCTCTCCTCTCTGCGTGAGCGCTCTGCCGAACAACGATCTCTTGGCAAGAAGGGAAAGACAGTCCCCCACTCCCAACCCTCCTCTAAACCTGGGTTCTCAGGAGATGGGGGCTCTGGGGTCCTAGGGACTTGTCTCTCTGTGTTGACTTTAAATGAGCAGCAAACCAATCAACCTGAATGCTTTAGAGGGCAGGTCTTGAGTGGTTCTGGACCAGACAGGCTGGCTGCACCTAAGCCCTCCTCTGGGCAGTGGGACGGCCAGGCTCCCACCGCGAGGTAGACGGAGTCCAGCCCCGCTGACGGCACCCAACCCTGCGTCTCTTCTTCTGTCTCAGTCGCTTTGCTCTGCATGAAAACAGCTCATCTCACTGCTTTCCCCTTTAACTCCTGCTGAATTCCAAGAGGAGTCAAATGGTTGTATTCAATGACAATGTTGGAAATGACTCCCGATACGGATAGAGAGCCCAAGATAGGCTCTAGGATGTCAAGAGCACTGGGAAGAGGCAAAAACTGAAGAAGGGTGAGAAGGAGTGTCTGAGTCTGCTGAGGCACAGGGAGGAACTTCCCCAGAGTCCCAGAATACGAGGTCCCCTGGCCTTATCTGGGAAACTGCTCTCCAAGCGGTGTAGCACACACCTGCAGCATGTCTGGCATGTGTAAAACACATGGCCTCGTCAGGGAGACACAGGAGACCTGCCCCTGGGAGCTCACCATCCAATGAGGCCACCAACATCCCAACCCTGAGTGAGGTAATAAAGGCACACGTGATGGAAGAAGAGAGAATGTAATTCCAAGCAGAAAAGTTAGGCAGGACATAGGAAGGTGGGATTGAGTGGGGCCTTGAAGGAAGCATAGCAGTAGGCAGACTTGGGAAGAAAGGACTGCTGGGCGAAAGGAAGAGTTTAGAGACAGGATTGTATCAGCGTGACGGGGGCAGGCAGCCAGGAGAATGATAAACCTGAAGGAGAGGGATAAAGCGATAAAGTGGAAGAGAAGGTTTGAAAGGTCAGGGGAATATACAGTTTGCAAAAATGTAAAGGCCCTGTAGAGGAGTTTCGACCTCACCCTGCAAGTCCATGGTCTTCCAGTGAAAGCAGAACCATTTTCTTAAACAAAAGCATATGTGTGAAACACCACATGAGGCAAGGGTGTCTGGTTTAAAGACGGGAGGACCAGAGGCTCCCTCCCTTCCTGCCCCCACCCCCAACCCCAGTAAAACCTGCAAAGAAAGTCCATGGACTTATGCTGTATGAGAGGCCCCACAACTAGTTCTGAAATTTAGTAATGTATGGTAAACATCTCTTCCTAAGAGAACGTGCAGGTAAACCTCACTTCTTTTTGAGCGCTGCATTGTATTCTGCTGTGTGAATGCACTGAGGTTGGCTTCTTCCAATCTTCCATTGATGAACTTGATCCCAAACATGACTTTTCCTTATAATTGGCTTTGCTATTAAATATGACTAACACAACATTTTAAATCAACTCTACTCCAATAAAATTTTTTTTTAATTCTATGAAACTGAAAAAAAAAAAAAAGGTAAAGACAAAAAGAAAAGAAAACCACTGCTTAGAGGTAACAGGGAACCAGTAAAAGATTTTAAGCAGGACACTGATGTGATGGTATTCGTGGGTTGAAAAACTCATCCTGTCCTCTGTGTAGGAGATGGATAAGAGTGGAGAAGTCGGTGAGAATGGGACCCATGGGGAGACAGTAGTCCTGTCCCCAGTAATGGGGAGAGCATTAGGGTGAAGAAGGGCTAGACTGGGGCTATGGCAGAGGGATGCTGGGGTCGGGCGAGCCTATGACTCTGCCACTGCACTAATGTATCCTCCCACCCGCTTCTCCCAGAGCCACCTGTCCCAGGAACCAGAAGGAAAGGCCCAGGTTGGGGAATGGGTCTTCCCACCATTGAGAGCACGTGTATGACCCACATCTGGGGCCCTGGGTAGCAGTACAACCACCCCCTGCTTGTGTGGGACCCTCGCTCTCCAGGAAGGAGGGCAGGGTGGGACCACCCTGAGCCTGGGTGCCCGGTACCCTCTCCCATCCTCTCTCTCCCTGGGGCTCATCGTTTACAGAAGTGCCTTTTTGAACCCACATAAGCTGGTTATAATTGGTTTTGAAATGCTGTGGAGAGGGGGCTGGTTAGGGGAGGGGGTGGGAGGAACAGAGCTGGGAAGTGCGGAGCAGGTGCAGGGGGACAGCTGTGAGTGAAAGGTATGAAAACAGGCACCCTGCCTTCCTTTGCGGTTAGCTGGGTAAACAACCTGAGTGCTGGGGTGGGGAGGGGTGGGGGGAGGAGGAGGAGGCAAGGGAGGAGTGAGCTTCCGGAGACAGAGTGGGCACAGCCCCTTCACTTGGAAACCTCCCCCCTCCTCCCCTCCCCACCCCCCTCGAGGAGAAGGGAGCAGAGTGAGGCGTTCGCTGGGGATGGGGATAAGCAGGCAGGGCAGGCAGTGCTGCGTAGTGGTGGAAGTTACATCAGCGCGGGTTCAAGCAGACCTGATCTCTGGCGAGACATGGGTGAGACAGGAATACCACATACCTTGAGCTTGCTGTGCCGATTAAACAAAAAAGAGGCTCTTACTGCAATTTCAGATATAATGAAGGAACGAGGGGACAAACTGAGAGCAAGCCAGCAGGCCATATCAGCATCCACCCTTTCAGCAAGATCCTAGGTCTTAGTGCCCTCTGTTCTGTTCAGAATTGGAAGAGGTGGCTCTTTGTCCCAACCAGATCCATTCCCCCAAATGGAAGCCTTGATTCCAGCCCCTGCGGCTGCATCCTTCCACACCTGAGGACTCGCAAACGAGAAATGACTTACAGGTGCCCAGCCCTTCAGAGTTTATGAAGCACATCCACACCATGTATCTCCTTTCCTCTTTGTCACTACCCAGTGAGGGATGTTTACAGACGAAAACTGAAGTTGGAAAAGGCAACGTGATTTGTTTGAGGAACACAAAGGGAAACTGGGATTTGGTCCGTGGGCAGACTGGGAGTGCAGGGACAAAAGCAGTTAGCCTGGGGGGATAGGATTACTCTACCAGGGGGTCTGGGTCCCTCTCTGAGAGGAAAGACTGGTTCTCAGTTCCCACCCTCCTGTCTCCTTGCCCTTGCAGTACAAGGAATTAGGCAGCTACAATGACAGTACGGAGACCCACACAATGGAAAATCACCTCTGCTCCACAGTTGAGGGGCCCCTGCTGACCTCCTTCAAGGCCGTGTTCGTGCCCGTGGCCTATGGGCTCATCTTCCTCCTGGGCATGATGGGCAACATCCTGGTGCTGGTGATCCTGGAGCGGCACCGGCAAACGCGCAGCTCAACCGAGACCTTCCTGTTCCACCTGGCGGTGGCCGACCTCCTGCTGGTCTTCATCCTGCCCTTTGCTGTGGCCGAGGGCTCCGTGGGCTGGGTCCTGGGCAGCTTCCTCTGCAAAACCGTGATTTCTCTGCACAAGATCAACTTCTACTGCAGCAGCCTGCTCCTGGCCTGCATCGCCGTGGACCGCTACCTGGCCATCGTCCACGCCGTCCACGCCTACCGCCACCGCCGCCTCCTCTCCATCCACATCACCTGTGCAACCATCTGGCTGGCGGGCGTCTTCTTCGCCTTGCCAGAGATCCTTTTCGCCAAGGTCAGTCAACCCCATTACAACGACTCTCTGCCACGCTGCACCTTCCCCCAAGAGAACCAGGCCGAAACCAATGCCTGGTTCACCTCCCGCTTTCTCTATCACATCGGAGGATTCCTGCTGCCAATGCTGGTGATGACCTGGTGCTATGTCGGGGTGGTGCACAGGCTGTGCCAGGCCCAGCGGCGTCCTCAGCGGCAGAAGGCGGTCAGGGTGGCCATCCTTGTGACAAGTGTCTTCTTTCTCTGCTGGTCACCCTACCACGTCGTTATCTTCCTGGACACCCTGACGAGGCTGAAGGCCCTGGGCAGTAGCTGTGAGTTCAATGGCTATCTCTCCGTGGCCATCACCATGAGTGAGTTCCTGGGCCTGGCCCACTGCTGCCTCAATCCCATGCTCTACACGTTTGCCGGCGTGAAGTTCCGCAGTGACCTGTCGCGGCTTCTGACCAAGCTGGGCTGTGCCGGCCCTGCCTCTCTTTGCCAGTTCTTCCCTAGTTGGCGCAAGAGCAGCCTCTCGGAGTCAGAGAATGCCACCTCCCTCACCACCTTCTAGGTCCTAGCCCCCCTTTGTTTCTGCTTTCCTTGGGGCAGGCAGTGATGCTCGAACTCCTTCCAACAGGATCTGGGATCCTAAGAGCTCGCCTTGGCCAGTGTCCTCATATGGGGCAGCTGGAGGAACCAACCCCTCTTTCTGGGACATCCCCGCCAGCTCTTCTCCCAGCCCCGGGTCTAGGCTGGGGTGCAGGGAGGGGAAAGCAGCCCAAGGGCAAAGCAAAGGATACCTGTGCTCGTCTGCATCACTTTGGGCTGAGAGGACCACACTTACCTTCTCTCATCCTAACCATCTAAAGCTCAAGAAACAAATTTTACTTCTGCCCCTGTCAGTAGGGAAAGTCATTCCCCTTCCAGAATGTACTCCATCATCTTATGGACCACCGACCTCCACAACCACCCACCTCTCCTCCCAGCTCACCTGCCAAAAGTAACAAGCGGCTGAGCACCAGGGGATGGATGGAGGTTAAGGCTGAGGAAAGGCCAGCTGGCAACAGACTGGGGCCTTAACATGTCTCAGTGCCGAACAAGCACAGACATTCTTTCAGGTCACCAGCCGTGCAGCATCTTGACCAAGCAGGAAGCTCAGGATGACCCGGTCCAGGTGGCTGCCCCTGGCTCTGACCAAAATGGCACCGGGCCAGCACCACGTCACTGGGCCCTGGGAGGTCTGCAGCCTGAGGCAGACTCCAGGCGCCCTCAGAGACCAGCCAGCATCCTAGAGAAGGACTAAGGTCAGCAGAGAGGAGCCCAACCAAGGGAAGGAAAGATTCTCCTTCCCCAGCTCCAAGGATGAACAAGTATTAACCAAAGCCAGCTGTCTTCTCTGCCCAGGGTGGAGAGCTCCCAGGGTGGGCCAGGGGCAGCAGGGTCCAGGGCCCTGGTGGGTCTGGGCACCGATGGGGAAGGGGACAGACGCGTTCTTCCCTGTCCCTCTCCCCGCAAACTACACAGCCAGGGGAAACTCCTGGAGCCACAGAGAGAATCTGACCACGGAGCAGAGATGGAGACCTCCTGAGGAAAGAGACAGACCTAAGGGGTCCCTGGGGGTCATCTCATCCAGCCCCCTGCCTGCAGGCCAGGCCATCTCTCTGGGCCTCAGCAAGAGCCGCAAGGCATCCCCTTGGTCTGGGCAGTGTGACAAGCAGGCCTAGGCAGGGAAGTCCCCAGGCTCCAGGAAGCTGGGCCCTGCCCCGAGAGGATACCACTCAGATGGAACCACAGGAAGCTGCTCTGCGCCCGCCTGCCCCCTGCCCGGGGAGGGCTCTCCCTGCCTCCTCCCCAGCCTCTGGTCTGCCTAGAATGAGACATCAGGGACCCCTGTAGTTGCTGAGGGCACACATCGGTTGCCCAAGCCCACTCAAGCCAGTCAGCCAGGGTCCCTAAGAGGCTCCCGCAGGGGAGATCAGAGCTGTGACCCAGGGGACTAGGTCTTCACCGTGGAACACCAGGGAATCCCTGGGGCCCCTTTTTCCTCCCAGCACCCAATAGTAAGTTGGGCAGCGGAGGAGCCAGACACGGAAGCAAGACAGCAAGAAACTGGATTTTTAATTTTCTCTTTTTAATAAAAAGGCACCTATAAAACAGGTCAATACAGTACAGGCAGCACAGAGACCCCCGGAACAAGCCTAAAAATTGTTTCAAAATAAAAACCAAGAAGATGTCTTCACATATTGTATTTATATATTTATATTTATATATATATTTATATAATGGTACAAAATGGCTGGGGGTGTGGCCATGGATGGAGGGAAGTAGCTGGCCTGTGGAATTCACCTTGGAAAGCTAGTCTGTTGGCAGAGGTGGGAGGAGCGGGGGAGGGGGAGGGCATCAGGCCCTTTTCAGTCTGACCCGTCTCTCCTCTGCGCAGGAAACACTTAAGAGTTGGTTTGGGGAGTCTTGGGTCATGGGTGGGGGACTCAAGGGCACGAGGCCCGGGTTGAGACAGGGTGGGAACGTGTCTGGCGGGATTGAGGGCAGGTGGCCCCTGAACACGGGGGACCAGGCCCTGGCCCCTGGGAGGGGCTGGGAGAGGCAGGAGCTCGCAGCCAGCCCCGGAGGAAGCACTTGACCTGGCTGACGGGGTACTGAGGACAGCACCAGACTGGGAGAACTGGGGACAAATTCCCTTTGTATCACAGCTGCCAATGGGAGACCAGGCCCTCAGGTCAGGAAGGCTGGGGACGGGGCCACGGCAGAAGACACCTTGTCTAGAAATGGCCCTTGGCCCTGGAGGTGTGGTAGGAAAGGCCTCAGCCAGGTAACTGCCCTGCCACCTCACAAGGCAGGAAAGGAAGTGAGAAAAGGAGAAGTGTTTTACTCCTGGGGCTGAGGGGGGGCAAAACACCCAATCGTGTATGGCTTCAGCTCTGACCAGAGGCGGGTGGGGAGCTCGTATGGGAAAGAGCCGGGGGCTGAGGGGAAGGCAGTGGCTGCGCCTGGGTGGGCACAGAGCCCTGAGCTCTGGGCAGAGGGACCTTGCCAGTGATCGGACAGCAGAGAGAAGCGGGAAGACGCTCTCCTGCTCCGCATCCAACACTTTCTCTATTCCATCCTCAGCGGGTGGAGGCTGGAGGGAGACAGACGGACTTGGCCAAACCCTTTTCCTTTCCTCCTTTGGTGATAAGGAAGTAGGTGGTAGCCTCTGGAAGAGTCATGGCCCTGGGGGCTACCTGGCCCAGAGCCACTGCATCGGGCACAGGACCATCTGGCCCCCCGGGCCACCCCTCCACGGCTCCACACGAGGGGGCCACACAGTCTCCGCCTCGTCCTCCTTGCCTTCATCCCAGACTGGGGACCAAGGACTTCAAGTTCTGGCTAAGATGTAGCAGCAGGGGACACCAGACATCCACAGCTAGGAAGCCAGGGCCCCGTGTCACCTCTGTGGGGCAAACACACATGCACGTGCACGCGTTCTCCTGAATCACTCAGCAGCAGACAGGCTGCCGCCCTGGGGGGTCTCAGCCCTGCTGGGGCTCACCAGGTGGAAGCCTAGGTGGTCTGACCTCAGTTTAGGTGTGGGTGTAGCTACGTCATTTCACCATTGGGGGGAGGGGACCGGAATGGTATCCTTTATGGACCCAGAGACACTGCCACAGCGGGAAGGTGTGTCAGACTGCGTGCCCCTGGGTCCAGGGGAATGGAAGGGGCAATCATTTGAAAAAGGGGGGAAGGGTTTCTTTTATCCTTTTTTTGTGTGACTTCTATCAAAACACAGAAATACAGCACACACACAAACCGGCACAAAAGCGCAGCGCTCTATTTACAGCTACGGCTGGCGCCTGCCCACCTGGCCAGCCGCCTGCAGGTTGGGGTGGGAGAGGGGGTCAGCCACATCATCAGGGAGAGGAACTGAGGCAGGAGAAAACAGAAGGAAAAACGGGGGTGGGGGGGGTGGGCAGAGAAACCAAGAGGAGGAAAGTGAAGCTCCCGGAGGAGACAGCAGCAGGAAGGGGAGGGAGAGGGAGGGAGAGCTCTCCTCTCCTGCTCCCTGCCAAGGATTAGATACAGGGCTCTGAAAGCAAAGCTGAAGAGGGTGGACGCAGAGAAAGAGGGAAAATCGAGGCTCCGTAGGACTGGAGTGGGGGGGGGGGCGAGGGGGAGGGGCAGTCCTGGCGGCCGAAATGGGACCAACCCCCATCCCAAATCCCCCACCCCACTCTGCCACTTCCCCCTAAGCTGCCAGCACATCTGGTTTCCACAAATGCCACTCCCCACACAAGCCCCCTCCCACCCCCTCCACCCCACCCCTTGACCCAGGCCATCCCAACACCGAAGGGGAAGAAACTTTCTTAAGGTTATCCTATTTGCAGTATCACCCCAGCTCCAGCCCCCCACGGGGACTGCTAGAAGGGCAGGTTGGCCATGCCGCCCGGCGCCGGGAGGTAGCCCATCTGGCTGTCCAGAGACACACTGCGCTGCCGCAGCGGGTGGGACACCATGAGGTTCTGCTGGGGCGGGGGGCCCATGAGAGAGCCCTGCGGGGGGAGCATGTGGGGGGGCTGGCTGTAGACCTCACCGCCCACGCCCCGCTGCTTCATCAGCATGAAATTCTGCTGGGTCATGAGGCCTTGTGGAGGGGCCATGACCCCCTGGTGCAGGCCATGGGGCACCATGCCCTGCTGTGAGGGCACACCTGTCCTGCCCAGCAAGGACATCTGTCCGGGGTGGCACATGGACATGTTGAGCCCCCGCTGGACGCCCTGCTGGCCCGGGAGGTTGGGGGGCCGGGAGGGGGTCTGCTCCGCCATCATGTTCTGCAGGTTCATGAGATGCAGATTGGGGGGCTGGGCCTTGGGGGGCTGGTTCTCGCTCTTGGGGAAGTACTGGAGGGTGCTGCTTGGCTTCTCCGAGGGGATGATCCTGGACAAGTCGAACTCGGGGATCCCCGTCGGGGTGGGCCGGATCACCTCGCTCAGCTCAGGGTCGTTCAGCACTGACGCCACCCCGGGGAGCACGCCCGGGGGGTACGCGTCACCCATGCGGCCGGCCATGCTTTTGCCCATCAGGTGCTGCTGGGGCGGCAGGGGGCCTGGCGGCTGGCTGGGCAGGTCCTCTGGGGGCAGGGCCATGCCTGAAGGGTAGTGCTGCTGCAGGCCGGGTCCCCCGCCCCCGCCCCCGCCCCCACTAGGGGCCATGGCACCGTGGGGCTGCTGCAGCCGAGGGGGAAAGGGCAGCATCTGGGAGGAGTTGGGCACAGGGCCGCAGGGGGCATTCAGGGAGTCTGGGCCCCCTGGAGCCATCATAATCGAGTTCTGAGGGGGCCCTCCTGTCCCCTGTGCGTTGGGGTGCAGTGGAATGTTGGAGCCCAGAGGGGTGGGGGAGGGCAACATGGTAGGTGGGGGGTCATGGGACAGGGGCTGCTGGCCTGGCAGGTTCATGCCCATGGGGCTCTGGGCAGCAGCTGAGTTCAGGTGCATCTGGGTGGGCTGGTTATTGCTGATCCCTGCGGGGAAAGAGAAATGGGGGTCAGGAACCGTGTGCACCCAGCTGGGGGAGGGTGCAGAACTCAATCCTTCCCCACTCCCCAGCCAGGCTGGTACTAGGGCTGAGGGCTTTCACCGTTGGCCTGCCCTAGCTACGAGGGAAGGGACTCCAGGCACTTAGGTGAGAAGCCAAGAGGCCCAAGCTCTGGCCCAGCCAGCCAGGGACACATCAGTAGGTGGAAAGACCACTCCAGCTTTCCGGGCTTGGCTTCACTGAGTGACGAGTGGGAACTGTGTCCCGGGACACCCCCCCCTACTCCACGCCCAGGGCTCTTTGGAAGCGCAAAAAAGCCAGCAGGACTGCAGGGGCAGCTGCTGGCCGTGGCAACTCTTCCCACGCCCAGTGCCTGCATCAGCTCTTCTCCCCGCGGCCCCTCCCTGTCCCCGCACCTGGCCCAGAGCCCTGCGGTGGTGGTGGCGGGGGGAGCAGGGGCCGGTCGGGCAGCAGCTCGTCGTCTGAGGTGGCGATGGTCTTGATGGCATTGTGGTAGAGCGGGGTGGAGCTGGGCATGGCGTACTTGGACATCTGGGACATCATCAGTGACAGGGGGTTCTGGGAAGGCGTGGGGTCTGGGGAGGAAGTGAATGGCAGGCTGGGGTTCATGAGGCCGCTGGGAGGGTTGGCGGGAGGCGCTGAGGAGTTGCTCCGGGGGCCGCTAGGCGGGAGGGTACCTACAGAAGCGGGGAGACAGAAAGAGCAGGGGTGACTGGGGAGGGGAAGATGAATTTGGCTGCTCACACTGGGGGCTTAGCAAGAGGTCAGCTCCCAAACCTCCACCTGACTCCTCCAGGCACAGATGTCCCACTCAACACAGGCCCCCCACTGTCACTACAGCCCACCTGTCTCCAAGCGGTTCCTGCAGCCTCAGGGCCCCGGGCAGTGGGGAGATCCCAAATATGACCCCCTTGAAATGCCTGGGAGATGAACGTGGAGCTCCCTGTGAAAGCTCACACACAGCTGCCAGCGTCTGCCCCACGAGCAGAGCCGTCCACCTCTGGGCCCCGGCACGGATGCCTTAACTCACTCCCCTGGCCCAGCAAGAATACTCCCACCGGGGAGGCTCCCAGCGCCAGAGGCCAGGGCCCACTTGCCCGGCCCCGTTGACTCACTCTGCTCCATGTTGCCCAGGGTGCTGGAAGAGTTCATGTTCAGAGGCGGCTGCTTGTTCTGGGGGACTCCGGGGCTGGGCATGGCTGTCTTGGGCGAGGCGACCCAGCCTGGAGAAGGCACCGCCATGGAGGGAGACTTGAGCCTGCTGGGCGAGCCGGTGGGCGAACGGACGCTGAGAGAGGAGCTGAGGACCTGGGGTGACTTGAGAGGTCCTGGTGGGTTGGCCGAAGGCAAGGGCACCATCTGTGAGGGAGTCTGGGGTGACTTGAGGTTGGCGGAGGGCGAGGTGACCAGGGGTGAGTGTACCTGGCTAAGGGTGGGCGACTTCAGATGCCCCATGCCCGGTGAGCCCATCTGATTAATACTGATGGTGAGGTCTGAAGGCCGTCTGCCCAGCCCCCGGTTTGGGGCTGAATGCACAGAGCCGGGAGGATTGGATGCAGGAGGCAGGGGCATGTGGCTGAGTCGGGTGGTACCCACGTTTGCCATGGGCATTGAGCTCTGGTCGGGGCTGAACATGTCTTGAGTATTGCCCATTTCCTGGGGCATGGCTTGGTAGGGTCCCTGGCCCCCAGAGAATCCCTGCTGGCCCTGGCTGGGAAACTGCGAGGGCATAAGCATCTTCTGCGGGCCGCCCATCATGCCGCTGCTGTTCTGGGCCCGCACCCGGGCCATCTCCTCGGGACTGAGGCCCTGCGGCCCCATCATGTCCCCGGGGCCCCGCATCTTCTGCGACATCAGCATCTGCTGCTGTGGGGTCATCTGCACGTTCAGGTTCATGTTCATGTTCATGTTCACGTTCATGTTCATGTTGAGGTTGCCTGGCCCCATGGGTGGGTCCACCTCCCTCAGCCCAGACTGCCCCATGGGGGGACTCAGGAGGCCCCGACCTCCACCAAACTCCATGCCCATGGGAGTGCCCGCCAGGCCCTCGCCGCCAGCTATCTGCCCGGGGAACATGGCCGGATCCATCTGCCGGTGCGCCTGCATCATCCGTTCCACCTCCATGCCCTGCCCCATGCCGCTGCCGGCCATGCCCAGGGGGCGCTGCATGCCCATCGACCGCTTCTCCAGCAGCTGGTGTCGCAGCAGCTCCTCACGAACCCGAGGGGTCATAAATCGCTCGGCTTCACCCTGCCCGCCT
Organism: Balaenoptera borealis; assembly: GCF_965194805.1. NCBI lineage: Eukaryota > Metazoa > Chordata > Mammalia > Artiodactyla > Balaenopteridae > Balaenoptera > Balaenoptera borealis. The sequence continues at coordinate 98,474,094 of NC_138868.1, forward strand.
GGGTAGGGCACCGCGTTCTGGGCAAAATTGCCAGGCCCCCCCATAGGGGGCAAGTCTTCAGTCCAGCCCATACCCGGCCTCACAGGCCTCTGCATGGCATTCATGGGCACCTCCATGGGCATACCCTGCATGCCCCCAAACCCAGGCACCCGTTGCATTTGGTTGCCTGGGAAACGGGGACCGGGGAAGGGTGGTCCACCCCGGAGCTGCATGGGATCTTGGACATCCATGGGCCCCCGCAGCTGGGCTCCCATCCCGGGGGGCCACTGATCGCCAGGCTTGCTGTGGTAGGGAGGCGGTGGTCCCCTCACCATCATGCCCCCCATGCCCATCATGTCCTGCAGTGGGCGGCCCCCATGCAGCCCGATCTGCTCCTCCTTCCGCCGTTTCTCCTCGTAGTACTCTTCCTGCAGCTTGCGCCAAGCCACCTGCTCAGGTGTCAAGCTGTCCTGGCCCAGCCTCTGCATCATCATGTTCATCTGCTGCCCCATGTCCCCACCCGGGGGGTGTCCAGGCACTTCATGCTCCAGCGGAGGGCCCCCGAGGCTCTGTGTCTGCGAAATCATGGACTGCAAGGGCTCCTCGTACTTCTTCAGCCCGCTGGCCGGGGCCGTGGGTGGCTGCTGGGGGGCGGGAGGGGCTTGTGCTGGGGGTCCCCCCTCGCCTGCTCCTCCGGGGGGCCCCTTGAGGAAGGGCTCAGTCTCCCCGCTGCGGAGCAGCAGCCGTTCAATGTCTCGAAGCGTCTGGAGGGAACGCTCCCGATGCTCCAGCTGCTCCTTGGACAGGCCCTCTGAGCCCACCAGGCTCCGCTGCCCATTGCCGGTGGCGGCCTCCCCAAGCAGGGCAGGGCCGGGAGCACTGCTGGGGTCTCCTCCAGGAGGCAGCGGGTTGTTGGCGGTGGAAGCTGTAGGGGTATTAGGGTGGGTACCCCCAGTGCCACCACCCGTGCTGGCAGCTCCCACCGAGTTGGGTGTCAGGTCCTGATTGGTGTCCTCAGGAGGCCCCTCAGAAGGCAGAGCAGGGGGGGCGCTGCCTGGGGCTGGGGGTGGCGGTGGCGGCAGTGGAGGAGGCTGGGACTGAGGGGTGCCTGTTGATGGTGTGCTCAGGGGTAGCGGTTCTGGGGTGGGTGGCACTTTGGGGGCCTGCAAGAGGACAAAGGCAGAGCACGAGACAGGTAAGGGGATGCACTGGCCAATCCGCTGCTCACAGAGCACCATGCCCAGGCCAGGTGACACACTCACCTGGTCCAGCTTGGCACGGGGCACGTTCTGCTGGTGGTAGGCGAGGATGGAGTCGGCCCGGCCCTGCAGCACTGCCTCCGCAGCCCTACACAGGAGGGTCGGGCACAGACAGCTCAGAGAGGCAGGCAGGAGGGAGCCCTCAACCTCACCCAGCCCAACCCAAGCCAACCCTGGCCCCCTGCAGGCACTCACTCAGGACCCCAGGCTGAGGGGTGCTAGGCAAACAAGGGCTGAGGCACTTACGTGTTGGCCAGGTGGGTGGTGAAGACATACACAAACTGTGAGGGAGGCTTTCCCGGGACGCCCCCGCCTCCACCCCCGGGGGCGTCGGGCCGGAGGCCTGGCGGGGGCCCATGCGGGGGGCCTGGTGCGCTGCTCTCGCTGAGGGGCAGTTGGGCGGCTTGGCCAGGACCCAGCTGTGGGGCCGCCATGGCTGGGTCTGCTACATTACAATCTGCACAAGAGAGGAGAGGGAAAGAGGCCCAGATTTAGAGAGGAGATCCAGTGGGGGGACAGCCCCCCACCCGCCCCTGTCACTACCGTACCATCCTAGAGATGCCCAGGGACAGAGAGGCTCACTGCTTCATAGCTCGTGCCCACAGGGTCATCTGGGGCCCCAATGGGGCATTTTCACTAGTCTAGTTTCTATACTTGCCCTAGACCAGGCTTTGAAAAGGATGGAAATTGTGCGGACCATGTGGAGAGGAGGGAGAGGGAAAAGTTGACCCTTATGAATAGGCTCCCGCATGCCTGGCACCCTGACGGACGCTTATGGATGTGATTCCACCTAATCATCACATCCCTGGGAGGAAGCTGTCGTACACTCCACTTGTCGTATACTCCACGTGACAGCCTCAGAGGGATGACATTACTCACCCAAGGTGACACAGCCAGGCAGTGCAGAGCCAGGGTCTGCACCAGGCAGGGGCTGCAGAGCCCTGAGCTTGGCCCTGCTCCGACCCCTCGCCGTGGTCTGTGTGTGTGTATGCACGTTGGCCAGGTGAGGGGAGAAGGCAAAGAGCTTGTACAGCTGATGATTCAAACGCTGAATGGTTTTCACTCTAGCCCTACCACTAACTGTTCTGCAACCTTATGAACAAGATACTTCCTCCCTCTAAGCCTCAGTTCCTTCATCTGTAAAATGGAAACACTAACTCCAGCCCTGCAGGAGGGGGAGGGGCTGGTCAAAGAAATCTATTTTTACAGCAAGTTCACAACTATGTCACAAACTAAAAAACTGTTTAGAAAAGAGAGAGTTACAAAAGCCTGACATACTGGGTTCACTGCCAGGGTAGACTGGCCATCCTCGGCACCGAGTGAGGTTTTGTTCCATGGTCACAGCCCTGACTGTAAGTCCTCGCCTACAAAAGATCTACGCTTGGTCATTCATGGGTCTAGTGAGTGGGTGGAACTTTGCCACCAGTCAAGTGCCTGGCCTGCAGACAGTAAGTGACAGCACCTACTGCCCCAAGTTGTCTCCCTTGAGCTGGGGCAGCAGCCACCTTCCCGCAGGCCCACGGGCAGGCTCCTCTTCTTGAAGAAATCTTCTCTAACACTCCTACCTCATAATGGCCCTGCTCTGGACCCTGTCTCTCCAGTTTTACATAGAATAACAGAGCCAGAAGTTTAGGGGGGGAACTTGAGAGCTGACCTCAATGTGTGAGGGCTGCCCTGGGGAAGAGGAAAGTGCACATTCAATACACAGAACTAGGACTCCTGGAGATGAGTTATGGGGAGAGAGGCAGGCTTTTATTTCAATAAGGAAACTTCTAGTACAATGATAACAATAAAAGCTAAACACTGGGGACTTCCCTGGTGGCGCAGTGGTGAAGAATCCGCCTGCCAATGCAGAGGACACGGGTTCGAGCCCTGGTCCGGGAAGATCCCACATGCCGCGGAGCAACTGAGCCCGTGCACCACAACTACTGAGCCTGCGCTCTAGAGCCTGCGAGCCACAACTACTGAAGCCCACGCACCTAGAGACCATGCTCTGCAACAAGAGAGGCCACCGCAATGAGAAGCCCGCGCACCGCAACGAAGAGTAGCCCCTGCTCGCCTCAACTAGAGAAAGCCCACACGCAGCAACAAAGACCCACTGCAGCCAGAAAAAAAAAAAAAAAAAAGCTAACACTGTTCTAAGTGTGCTACATGTCTCAACTCACTGACTCCTCACAACAACCCTAAGAGGAAAAGATTATTTTTATAGATGAGGAAACTGAGGCCCTTTCCCAAATTTACACAAATAATAAGTGGAAGACCCAGGATATAAACCAAGGCGGTCTGATTGCAGAGTCTGTGCTCTTAACTTCTACATTATACTGCCCTACCATTAAGAACTCTTTGAGAATTTAATGGCAATATAACTAAAACAGATAAGTGCTTGCCTTGGTATCAGGTATGGGATGTTAGCAATTTCTTCTTTGATTTCCCTGTGTTTTCATGTTTCTACAATGGCACAGTCTAGTGTTATAAAAGTGAATTGAGGAGGTCTGTCCTGGGAAGCAGTGACCACCCCCATCTATCACTGAAGGGTTTGGCCAGGGGCTTGTGGACCACCAATGAGTCCCCTGGGGTGGGGGTGGGGGGTAGCTGGGACCAGATGACCTTTAAAGTGCCATCCAGCTGCAGAGGCTTCAGTATTTGATCCCATACACCACCTCCACGGACATGATCTGCTCTTTCCACAAACATCTGCTGAGTCTGTTTCCTCCTCTGCATCATAATAACACCTACCTCACAAGGCTATTATAAGGATTAAATAAAACAAAGTAGCAAAGTATCCAGCATATTTTTTTCTTCCTTCTTTCTACAGTCTGGCTTTCCACAAGTTCACAATTTAACATTCTCTGGTTAGTTTCGTATGCATTAAGTTGTTTCTCCCCACACACAGACGTAAGCTTGGAGGGAAAGCATCAAATCAATGTATATGGGCTTCCCAAGGGCAGGGGTATGTCCGTTTCTCCCCCATCACTAGTGCCAGGCCCAAATAAATGCTGATCAATGCAAGAATGAGAGGGGTAGGCGTCCACCCACACCCACTCCTCGTCCTGGTGATGCACTCCGGGCACTTGCCAGGAGTCAGTTAGAGGGTAGGGAAGGGCACCAGAGACACAGGCAATGTCAGCTCACACCCAGGCTTAAGCACAGCTTTGCGCAGCCGAGCCAGCTGTCCAGCTCCCAGTGATGCTGGACCCTCACCGCCCTCCCTCTAATAACCAGTAGGTGGCAGCATAGGCCAGGAATTCATGGGAGGAGGTGTAGATGTGGCCGGGAGAGGCCACCTGAGGTTCAACCTACCCCACCCTGGTCCCTAGGGAGAGGGGGGGCCACTGAGCACCTGGAAGGCGGCAACTGAGCTGTCACAGTGCAGGGAGGGACTGAGTCAGAGATGTGAGATGGGAGAGGAGGAGCCTGGGCTCCTGACCTTTTGCTCCCTCTTCCCAGGCTGCGCCTTCTAAAGCCCTAGGTGAGGAGAGGGAGGTTCCCTCAGGGCGGCTATCCTCTGGGGGCACCATGGGCCACAGCATCCTGGCAATGATGGGCACTCACTGTGGGTGGCCCCAATGGGCTTGTCATCCTCCTCGCTGTCCGGTCCTGAGCACCATTCGTCCCCACTGTATGGCTGCTTCCGCTCCAGCACACAACGCCGCTTACTCCGGGGTGCCACTTCTGCCCAGGCAGGCAGGGGTCAGAGAGAGTACCCAGAGGCCCTGTCCTCCCACAGCCGGGATCCTTCCCAAGCCCCGTCTCCCAGATGCCCCACCCCAGGGGGCATTGCCCCGGCCATGGTGGGCACTTTGCCAGCCCTTGGCCCCCACCACGACACCATTTGTTTCTGATTTCTCTCTACAGCCCTGCTGCCTGCCTCCCCTCCCCCACCCAGCACCAAGCCCAGCATAATCCCCAACCACAACTGGTTCTAATTAGGGCTGGGGGGGGAGGGGGAAACTGCTGCTACTCTTCCAGGCCCCAGTGCCTACACCATAGCTCCCACCAGCCAGGATACCAGGAGGTTCCTGGGAGGTGTGAGGGTCTGCTCCTCACCCCAGAGCACCTCCCTCTCCCGCTCTGGGGGCTCTGGTGGGGAAGCAGGAGAGGCATGAGACCAACAGACCAGAGGCCCATCACTCTGTGTGGCCCCTCCATGGGTGGCACCCAATCCTGAGAGAATGACCAGATGGGTGGGTATAATGGGGGTAAGAGAAAGGTGCCCCCGGCATAAATGCTGGAGAGGAGTGGGCATTGACGATTAGGCAAGGGGGATAGAAAGATGGTCTCCCAGCAAGTGTGAGTCTAGGGCTGTGGAAGATGCTGGGGTCTTGGGGATCAGGAAATGGGATACCTTTGGCCTCCGAATCCAGGGACGGTGTCCCAGCCTCTCGCTGCTCTCCGGAGTCCACAGACACACTCCGCTCCCTCTTCACTTTGCCCTTGAGCGAGCTGAAAGGGGGCACCCCTGCTTGGGGGTTCTTCAGACTTGAGTTGCTAGGTGAGATCTGGTTGGCCTTGGCCCCATGGTTCCCCGCCCCCACGCCCTTCGAGCCCAGGTTGCAGGTGGGTCCTTGGTTCACATTCTGGTGCTGGGATTGGGCCCCGCCATTCCCTGTCTTGCCATGATTGGTCAACTTATTTTCTGGGTGCATTGGCTTGGCTGGGGCAGGGGGGCAGTGGCCGCGGGGGGACAGCGGCGGGCTCCCTGGAGCTTCTCTCCTCCTAGGGTGGGGTAACCTGGAGAAGGTGGAAGAGACATGAAAAGTTAATCTTGCTAGGGGTGTAGCATGCCTGGATTTTAATTGCCCCATCCTGCCTCACCTAGTGGTAGGGGAGGTGGGGGCTGAGTGGCATCTTAAGACCACCAGCTATCCCCTACCCCCCTCCATGTCTCCTCAGAGAAGGGCTGACGCCCCTCTCCACCTTGGGCAGTGAAGATGGGGCAACCCCCTCTGCCCTCCAATCCCCACAATTCAAACGAAAACCAAGGCCTCACATTGCCAGAAGCCAACCCACCCCCAGCCCAAGCATCCAACAGACTGCAAGCCTCCATGGCAACCCCCCTCCACTAGCACCTGGCCAACACTTAAGCATCCTCTCTTCAAGGGTTTGCTGTCTTCAGACTCCTTCCAAGGTCCCCAAACCTCAACTGCCATGTGTCCCAACACCAGCATGGAAGGGGCACAGGACCTGAGGGTCACTGCTCATGCCCCAGCCCCATTCCCCTGGGGAAGTGGGGAAAAGCACACCAGAGAGCGGTACCCACTGGTCCAGACAGCTCCCCAGAGCAGGAGGGGAATGCCTCAAGAGGGTCTACTAGTATGCCTGGCCGGCAGGCAGGAGCAGGAAAAAAAAAAGGGGAGGGGACTGGTGTGCAAAGCAGACTGAAGCCAAGGATTCCTGCAGCCTAGGCTGCGGGCCCTTTAAGCTCCAGCCCGCTCCCCCCACCGCCTCCCCCTCCCCGGAGACCTATTAATAGCCGCTGGAAAGATCACATCACGGGAGAGGATATTTATCCCCCCTCATTCCACACCAGCTCAGATTTATTTCAGCTCTGCTGTCCTGCTGCTGCCCCGCCTGGCCCTGTCTGCCGGCTTCTCCTGGAGAAGGGGAGGGAGGCAGGCACCGCCCCTCCCTCCAGCTCCCACCCCCAGCTAGACTGAGGCCAGAGGGCGCCATCGGACCCGACAGTGGGGTGGGCAGGGGTCTGCTCAAACCGTTTTTAAGAGGAAAGGGCTGGAAGGGACTAGAACAGCAGGCTTAGCTGGTTGCCATTCCCCTCTGTCCCCTGGGCCCAGGCACTAAAGCTGTGGGCTCCTGCCTCGGGGCAGGCCTTCCCATTCTGACCTCCCTTTAGCCCGCCGGTGGCCTGGAAGCCAGGTACTCAGGGGGGCTCGCTCTCCAAGCCTGCACAGTTCAGTCCCATCACCACTGGGCCCTTCCCTTCCCCTCACTCCACACACATATCCCGCCCTCCGCGACACCCACACACCTTGTCTTGTTAGCCAGGATCCTCATGGTTCCCACACACAGTGGGGCTACGGCCCCTGTGCGTGCCCAGGGCCCAGCCAGGTACTCGGTACTGGAGCAGGGACTGCAGCAACAAGCCCCAAAGAGAAAACTTGTGACTTGGGGAGGGGGTGTGAGAAGGGGAGGGGAGACGGGAGGACCCAACAGCCCTGGGACTAGGGAACTGGATAGGGTAGGGTGTGACTGGCAAGGAAGGATTACTAGTCGGGGGCCTGTATCCTAGTGGCCGGTCCTATCCCCATTCCTCCCGCACCTTACCCTCAGGGAGCTTGCAGTCTCTAGCAAGGCCCCCCGGGCCGCAGGGGCAGAATTCACTAAAAGGATGGGTTGCAAAAGTGCCCGCTTGGGGCGGCCGCGAGGTCTGTCAAGGCCCCCGGGGGGACTCCCGCCCCCAGGCACGCCCCTCACCCGGGGGGCGGGGGACCCCCTGGCGCCCCGCCCCCAGCGCTGAGCCCTGCCCCTGGGCGCCCAGGCGGGAAGGGGGCCGCGGGTAGGGGCGATGCCCCGCCCCCAGCTCGAGGCCTAGCCCGTGCCCATCCCAGCAGGCCCGGGCGGGCAGCGAGAGGCCTGGCGGGGCCCCGGGGCTGCAGCTGGGCTCTTCTGGAGACCAGTAACGCTGGCTCAGATTCCTCCCCGACCGCAAGAATGCAGGAGCCTCCCCTCCCCCCGCCCCAGCACCCCACCCCGCCCCCTTCGGCAGAACCAGAGCGGAGAGGCCGAGCGAGCGAGCGAGAGAGCCAGCGAGCCAGCGAGCCGGGGAGCGGGCGACGGGCAGGACTGCAGCGTGCCTCTCCCGGCCCCGCACGCGCCGCCCGGACAGACCCACGGCCAAGTGCGGCGAGGGGCCTGGCGCGCGCCACGGCGGGGCCGAGGTTCGGTCCAGCGCTAGGCGCCGCCAGGCAGGGGCCCTGGCACCCACCAGCACCCAAACTCTGACTCACACACACTCGCAGCTCACACGTGGACGGGGAGACAAAGACACGCACGGAGCCCAGGAAACTAGAGGCGCGCTCACGCCGGCCCGCGGAGGTGTGCGGGAGGGCGAGGGAGGCGCTGGCCAAAGCAGGAGCACAGAAGCAGCCTGGGGCATGTTTCCAGAGGCGGCCAGAGGGCAGAGAGGGAGCGCGTCGACTCATTGAACAGATGAAAAGACTGAGGCCCGGCCACAAGCGAGCCATAGAAAGTTGAGCCCGGTAGTCACAAAGAAACACACACGGGGCCATAGATACACCAACAAACAGACTTACACAAACACAGAAGCCTCACCCGACTGCCCCCAGCCCTGTCCCCCCACTTCCCCCGCAGATCCCAGAAAGGGGTGGGGGGAGAGGAGGAGGTCTTGGGCCAGAAGCTTTGTCCCGGTGACAGGCCCAGCCAGACACCGGCCCACATTCCCTGTCGAGCTGCCAGAGGCTGGGCTGGGACCTGGGCGGTGTTGTGGGGGGGGCCACATCAGTGACCCTGTGGGAGTCTAACCCTAACTTAACCCCGGGGCAATTGGCCTTCCCCCCCCCCCCCACTCCCGCTCCAGCTCTGTCTCTAGGGAGGGAGGCTCCTCAGGGGAAGATTCCAAAGTCCAGGGCCTGGCTGGGAAGCAGCCTGCTGCCAGCCCCCATCTCCTGCATCACGCGGGACGGGTGCGGGGGGTTGGGGGGACTGAGGCGGGGAGAGCTGGAGGGCACCTGGGCTTAAGGGCAGGCCTATGGGGCTGACATGGGTCTCAGGCTTCCACCTTCACCACCTTGCTGATCCTCAAAACTACCAACCACCTGCCATGACAGCATTGTTATCCCCATTTCACAGGGAGGAAACTGAGATCTGGGAAAAGGAAGTGACAGGCCCCTGGGTCACATGACCATTACATGGCAGCACCAAGACCCCATTCCCCTGGTGCTTCCCCTCCACTGCAGTGTCCTCCCCTCAAGTCATGACAGCTCATCTGAGCCTGCACCCGACAGATGGGCTTCCCACACGCCGCAGGTCACTGGACCCAGCCCCCCGGGGTTGGGGCAGGGCAAAGGCCACCCACTTTCCTCTGTTCACAGCTTCAAATATTGGGACATCTAATAATTTGGGAAGGGGCTGTTAGAAAATTAGTCCTCTCCAGGGTACCCAGTCAGGCTGAGCCTCCTCTCCAGAAGAATCTTGGAGTTGCCCTCCCCTCTAGGACTCCACCCCCTCGCTCCCACCCAGCAGCAGGACGAGCTGAGTCAAGTACAGATGAGTCAGGAGCTTCCCATCTCACACCTCCCCCCTTTGCCCCTCAGGGGTCTGCCCCAGATCCCAGAGACCCCTGTCCTCCTCTAGCACTCACAGTCCCTGGAAGAGACCTGGAAAACCCTGGGGATGGGAGGCAGGAAAGCTGATTCCTGGTGGGTGCAGTTTTTAAACAGAGTGAAGGGGCTTCCCAGCACCAGGCCAGGAGCCCCTGAGATAGGTGAAAGGAAAGGGATGGAGCTCTGGGAACACAGCGCTGTGGCTGCCTCTTAGAGGGTAGGGTGGGGAGCAGTGACATGTGCTCACAAACAGGGAGCAGGTGCCAGTCACCTGAGTGAAGAGGCCAGGAGCAGACCTTATGAGAATGGAGCCCAGGAGGCTGCTGAGACAAAGCCTGCCTGAGATCTTGCCCTCCTGGTGCAACGTGGGGTGCGGGGGGGTGGGGGTGGGAAGTGACCTAAGGGTTAAAGTGCACCTGACTTCAGCTGGGGGAGGGAGACGAGGAAGGCTTCGACAGGGCAACCTGCCTATTTCCAGCTGCCCCCACCTTGGGAGCCTCTCCTTGGTTCACCAGCCAGCCCACCAGTCTTATTGCCCAGCTCAGAACCATCCCAAAGAGGCAGTGAGAACACGCTTGGAGGGCCCATGCTTCCACACGCAGTGGGCAGACACCTCTAGAGAGGAAATGGGCTGCTAGGACCCTGTGGTAGCTGAAAGAACAGGAACTTGCTGGGAGTATTAGTGGTGGGATCCTCAGCCACTGACTCGGGGAGAGGCAGCCCTCAAGACAACAAGGTCCCGAGTCCCCTTTCTCCTGGGTGTCAGGACTCCTTGGTCCCTAGAAGCTCTCCTCTACCACCCAGGTCACTTCCGCTTCCTGAGGTGGTGACTCAGCCGGGTGGGGAGGTCAAGGATTCAGAGCCCAGCAGGAAATCTGCTCAAGAACCAAGGTATTGCTCTGGGACCCTCTGTATGGGGACTTCCAGGCTTGGGGGGCCTTCCCCTCACCCTAGTTCCTAGCAGCTCTCCCCACTTCCGCCCACCTCCTGCCAAAGGAGACCATGCAAATCAACCATTTTGTCTGGGAGTTTCCAGCCCCACCCCACCTGCAGCCCCAGGGTGATGTCAAGGCAACCCTAACCCTGCTGGGACATGGAAACTCCTGGCCCCAGACCTTCCAGTCTGGGGTCTTTGAACAGGGTGCTTCTGGAGGGGATTCTGCCCTTCTGGAAACTACCGGACTAAGTGGCATTGCCTAGACAAGCCGGAGGTCACCTCACTTGGCTCCCGTAGCCAGTGCCCAAGTGGCCAGGCCTCGGGAAGCAGTCACGGCCTGGCAGTAGGGTGCCCCCAAAGGCTACTGCTCAATCTCTGGCTGCTGCCTCCCCCGGAGGGGGGGGGGAGGGGGGCACAAGGAAACAAGACAGGGCAGGAAGCCCAGGCAGGCAGCGGGCACTCTGGGCCAGGCACAAACAGCCAACACAGGAAACCACAGCCCACCCCCGCCCACCCCACCCGCCCAAAGCTCTGGGAGAAGGGAGTGCCAAAAGCGTGGTACCCCAGCAGGGGCAAGGGCCAGGGGTTAGCCTGGGGCAAGGGAGGAGCAAGCAGCTCTCCAGTCCTCTCTCTGCCCCAGACCCTACCTCGGGAGGGGGAGAGGAAGCCAGGCTGGCAGGGGTGGTGCTGCCTCTTTAAATCCACCGAAATCCTGAGCTAGGCCCAACCCAGCTCTGGTTTCACAGGAAGGAAAGGAGCTCAGGAGCCAGTAGGGCAGGCAGCGGTGGCTGGAATTAGCCCCACCGGCCCAAATATATCTGGTCTCCGTCTGCCACCCCACTGGCACTTCCTGCCCCCTGGCACCTACACCACCCTAGGGGTGGGAGAGGGTCTAGGTGCTACTCCCCACCCTGTGGGAAACCCCGATCTCCAGAGATGCCCTGTCGCTGGGTACACGTGTTGGGAGGTGGCGGCCCAAGCCCGGATTCCCAGAAGGGAGGAATGGGCAGGGTAGCTCCCTGTGGGCCCTCACCTGGCCTCTATCCTCCAAGGGGTTAATCTGGCCCTTTTTTTTGGGGGGGGGGGATTAGGGGTGGCCCAGGAACCTCCTCCAAACTGCCTGACTGCCTGGTGGCTGGGAACAATGGGGCCATTGTGGGCGTTGCGAGTGCGGGCAGACTGCTGGCACAGGCGGTGCACCATGGGGCGCGGGACCTCACCCAGAGCCCGCCTGCCCGCTCTGCTCTCTCCCCCAGGTACTGCCAGCATCAGAGGCATCCTCCCAGCCCTCACCTCGCTGGCCTGGCCCAAACTCTTGGCACCAGCAGCAGCTGGAGGGCCCTCGAGCTCTGCCCACGTTGACATCCAGACTGCTGTGACCCTACAGGAAGCAGGGGCATGTGGGCCAGGACGGGTGGGGGTGGGGACTGATGAGACAGGATGTATGCCTGTGATCCTCCCGCAGGGAAGACAGGAAGGCCAAATGGGGTTTCTGGTATCAGTCCTGGCACCCTCAGGCAAGAAGGGCTTAAGGGATTGTGAGAGCAGTGACAGGCAGGGTCCCCTGACCCCAGGCCTCCGTTCCTACACTCATTCCATAGACCTGCTCCCTGAGGAGGCCCAGTCCCGTCAGCCTGAGCCTCTGTGGCTCGGACACTGGCAGGCAGTGTGAGTGATGCAGTGGAATGAGAACCGGGTTTGCAGTCAGGCCGACAAAGATGCCAATCACATCCCACCCCTTCTGAGCGACGGGACCTTGTCCATCCCTTCAGCCCTCTGAGCCTCAGTTTCCTCATCTGCAAAATGAGGATCAATATATCGAGTGAGATACTAATAGTGAAACCATCCAGCAGAATGTCTGTGACATACTTGGCCCTCAACAAACCACCTCTGGCCATGATGTCCTCTTCTTTACACCCTACATGGCACCCAAATCCTTGGGCATTTGGTAAAGATGGGCACTCTCAAGATATTTGCTCTTGAGTATCCAAGGGATCGGGGCCCATGGGCGTCATCTCAGTGGTATCAAGTACAAAAACTTGGCTTTTTCTCTGTCCTCACAGAGCCCAGCTCCCTCAGCTAGCACTCCCCTGGGCATCACTGGGTTTATCGACATACACTCAAACCCAGAGCATGAACCCAGAGAGCAGTTATCCACTCTCTTAGCCTCAGGGCTGTCTCAAAACCCCAGGAGAAAAGCAAAGGGGAGTTTCCTTTCAACAGTGGCCCACGTCCCATCCCCTCCACCAGCCACCCCTCTCCCCGTCCTACTCATTGGCAGTCTCCGTGCAGGGTCTGGGCTGGGAGGAAGCTGGAGCCTACTTTCTTGCCATGGGCCTCTTTAAAGAGTGGAGGGTCTGAGAGGGAAAGAAGAGCAACTGGGACAAGCAGTTCTGAAAGTAGAGGTCCAGAGAGAAGACCTGTGCTCTTCTCAACTAGAGAGGGCTGTCCCTCTCAGGGTGGCTCCACAGCCCCCAAAGGGTTAACAAGGCCCTAAAAATAACCTGCTCCCAGCAGGACCTGCTGATTGGAACCCTCCAGCCATCTGTTCCCATTTTCTCCTGTTCACACTGGAACATCTGAAACCAGCCCCAGAGCCCCAGCCCGATCCCAAAAATAGCCCCAGCCTGCCCAACGAACAGGCCCCAGGGGCTGGGCAAAAGCAGCATGGCCAGCCCAGCAGTGAGGCATGGCCCAGGCCAACACCGAGCCCTCACTCCCAGGCCCATGGAAGGGAGGTGTTCCCTCTGCTCCCAGAAGGAGGTGGTGAGTAGACCCAGGGCCTCCAGCCCACCCCCATCGGTACCAGGCCAGAGAAGGTACCCAAGAGCCCTGGTATCCCAGGCACTCTGCCACATCTGAATCCACTTTCTCCAGAGATGTGGACACTCACTCCCCAGAAGACCAAACCACTTAACTGCAGAGCTTCCCTCTTTGTGGGCACACCATTCCTGCTGCCCAGCGCTGGGCTCCTCACCCAGATGTTCCCAAGCCTTAGCCCCTCCATCATCCGACTCTCATCCCAGGGCTTTTCGGAGCCTTGCTCACCCAGAGTCACTCAGCATTCTCCCCTGGCCTGCCCCAGGGCACACAGGGTTGAAACAGAACTTTTCCCAGCCCTGCCCACACTCACCCACGCCGCAGAGGAAAGGATTCTGGGGGTGTCCTCTGGATGCTGATATGACCCCACCCCTCCTCTGGGCTTCAGGATGGGCTTCTGCCCATCTGTGTACAGCAGGTGCCAGGCATGCCCATCTGGGCTTCTATACATATCACAGGCCTGGGCACTGCCCTGCCACGCTCAGGGAAAATGCCCAGGCAGGGTACAGGGAATCCAGTGGACCCTGGACCCCAAGGCAGGCCTAACAGCTGCCATCCATGTCACAGCTCCACACTGCTACTTTTCTCCCCAAAGAAGGTCCCTGACCCCTTAGGCCAGGAAAGAGAGGAGGTGGCCATCTAAGCCATTTAAGAACAGAGTGTCTTAATGGCTGTTCAGCCTGGTGAAGGAACAGAGCATCAGGGGATGGGATGGTGGGAGGGGTGTTGAAGCTGATCTGAGCTAATAGCATGGGGGTGGGAGGGCTCAGCTCTGAGAAGTGCTGGGATATGGGGAGGGAGACAGGCCCTAAGTCCTCAGACCCCTCTCCAGGCCCATGGCTATTTGGCAAACTTGCAACCAAGATGTTAGTTTCCCCTCAGTGGGGAAACTGAGGCAGCAAGAAGGTGGGTCTGGATGGGTATTAGAATCTAGGAGTCTGAAGTGTTGGAAAGGCTGTCTCTTCCCCACCGTCCACACTCCCCTCACCCCCATCAATTCTTCCCCTGCTAAAGCCCCTGGGAGCACCACGAGTTCCTATGAAGAGCTATGGCTAATAATAACGAGGAGGATCTCTAATATTTATTGAGCATTTACTGTGTAACATCAAGCTGTCCTGAAGGCTTCACATGCATTATCTAATTTAATCCTCTAATTTAGTACTCTACAAGAAAGTTCTCTTGTTATCCCCACTTTACAGATAAGAAAACTGAGGCCCAGGGAAGTTGAGTAATTTGCCTGAGGCACACAGTCCAAAATTAGAAGAGTCAGGATTTGAACTCAGACACTCCAGCAACTGGGCTATTAACCATTTCACAATACATGTTCACCCTGGTAGCAGCCCTCTGTGCTATGACGAAAGAATGGTGCCTCACCCCCTCATTCCATACTCCCTCCAACCCTGATGCGCACCAGGTCCTAGCTAGAGGCCACAGTTCCTGCCCAGGGAAGAGATCAAAGAGAGGCCACCACTCCCCACCCCCTCAACACAGGTGCCTGGCCCACTGGGGCTCTGAGAGCAGAGTTCTTGGGCCACCCCAGCCCCATCCACCCCCAATCTGTTACATCTTCACCCATCCTGGTCCCTAAGAGTCTGGGGAAGGAGCAAGGCAAGTTACCATGACAACAGCACAGGCCCCTGCTGAGAGGCCCAGAGGCAGGAAGAGTCTCCGCAGGTGGGGGTCAAAGGTCAAGTGGGACTCACTAGTGACGGGTGGAGTCCCAGCCCTGCCCCCCCCACCCCCTGCACCTGCTCAGCCACACCTGGCACTGCCCCCCACTTTTTTCATTGCCTAAGTTGGAAGGACCACTTCCTCTGTGTCCCTGAGGGGTGGTGGCCTCCAGCAGGGAGGGTGGGGGGATTCGAAGCCCCTCCCTCCTGGGGACGGTCTAGGAGAAGTGCCTCCTCGCAGTCCTCCGTTTTCTCCAGCTTTCCCTAGTCAGACCAGGAGCCTACAGGCGTGTTTGTTGTGAATTCAGGGAGTTGTTGCTAAGTAAGGAAGGAGGGGAGGGAGGGAGGGAGGGAGGGGGTGGGGGTGGCAGTAGGGAGAAAGCGTGTGCGTGTGTGTGTGTGTGTGTGTGTGTGTGTGTGTGTGTGTGTGTCTAGGGGCCAGGGCAGAAACCACATTACTGTGGCTGGTAGCCACCCTGGCTTTGACTCAGCCAGCTGAGGCCAAAGCCAGCAGGCGAAGGGGAGCAAGAACCTGGGATGACCGGGAAGGAAACCTTACCTTGCCCTCCAGGGGTGACCGGGCTGGGGCTCCCCACCACCCACCCCGGCTGGGACTTTCACTGGAGCAGCGGCTGTGGCGCTTTAACCCTTCCTGCCCCGGCCCCGCCCCCGTCCCCTACCGGGTTCCAGGTTGTAGGCTGTCAGCACCCTCTCCTCGGGGGGGAGGAGAATGAAAGGAGAAGTGGGGGCAGAGAGCCAGGAGGAGGGCGCCCGAGACAAAAAGCCAAGCAGGAGGCAACGGCAGAGGCAGACAGAGCTGAGCGAGGAGGCCGTGAGGACACACATAAGCACACAGACCTCTCACCTCAGGATAATGCGTGTCGGGCTCAGGCTCAAGGGTGTGATCTGGGCTGGGGCTCCCTGTGGAGAGAGGGTCACAGCTAGAAGCCCCAGGCCAGCAATCTCTACCCCTGCTCCTCCCAGAGCCCCAGCCCCACCCCCAGCACGCACACCACTAAGCATGTACACACAGACGGGCCTGCAGCTCCAGGAAGTCCCTGAGCTACTTGGACACCACCCCCCCTCCACGACTTCTGTGGATTGGCCGGGAGCCAGGCCTGACCCAGCGGCCCCACCGCACAGCTCCCCCTCCCTCCCCTGCAAGCAGGAAAGGAGAAAGCGCTAGAGATGCCTTAGAGCTCCCTCAGAGCTCAGCCCACAGGGAGCGGGGGGGGGGGGGGGGGGGGGGGGGGGGGGGGGGGGGGGGGGAGGACTCCCACGGCCTGGCCTGAGGACCCGGGTGGAGGGATGGATGGGGAGGCCTGAGGACCCCAGCTTCCAGCACCAGCCACCCCGGGGTTATCCTGTGTCAAGGAGAAGAATGGTGTGGGTCCTATGTCCCTGTGTGGTCTCTCTTGTCCCCTGAAGATGCCCCTGGGGACCGGGCTTGGCTGGGAGGGCCTAGGGTGAGAGAATCAGGCTTAGCAGTTCAGTAGGAGGGGGCTGGGTGAAGCTCCCACAGGCAGGCGGGAGGGAGGCTGGTGGCTGGGCTCAGTTTGTACTGGGGGTCAAAGGGGAGTTCTTTTCCGAAGAATTCTGGGAGAGACGCCAACTAGAGCAAGCTGCTAACCACCCCTCCCTCTCTCTCACTGCACTGGGTGGGGGGGTGTCCCTGCCAACCAGACTTAACCCTGTCCAGCCTGTGGTGCTCCCAGGCACACGACAGGGGACTTGGGGAAGGGACCTCCCGCTGGGCCCAACTTCCAGTTCTAGGGGGCAAGCACAGGGTGTCTGCCAGAACATGGTACCACACGGCCCCATCTGGTACTGCCCCGCCCTGCCACCACCTGGGTGACTTTTCTGGGCTCATCTCCTGAAGGTGTCTGCAGTGACGTGTGTGTGCGTGTCTCAGAGACAGAGATTGAGAAACAAACTGAAAATTCCTTGCCAAGGCCCTCCCCCTGCTGGGTCACTGAGCACTGTACCAACCTGTGCCTCTACCCCTCCCTTCCTCCCACTGAGTCCTGGGACCAGAGGCCATGGGAAGGGGGGTTATAAACAGACAACTTTTCTCTCTGCCCACCTCGTGCTGCTGTCTCCATAGGCCCTTGACTCCAACAAACAGCCCCTGCCCCAGCCCTCTTCTTCACTGATTTGCTACAAGTGCTTCTAGAGGAAAGTATTCAATTATAGCCTGAGATCCCAGGATGGGAAACTGAGTCATAGCGAGGCATCAGGGGTTCCAAGGGCCCGCATCCCATGCAGACATAACTCTACTAACACAACTCTTGCTTTGGCAAAAAAAGAAAGAAAGAAAGCTCCCCTTAGCAATCCCCACCCCCCTCCTGTAAAACACGATTAAGGTCAGACATCAAGAAGGACTTCCCAGGGTCAAGGCTACAATGGCAGCTGGCCTCACATCCAACGCTTCATATTTCTGGGGTGGCACATCACCCCCCACCCCGCCCCAGCGTTCCAGGCCCCTCTGTCTTCTGCTCAGGCTGGAAATATGAGTGTCTTGTCTTGTTTTGCTGTCTGCCCCTAGCTAGCAAAGTCAACTTTTCTGAACTTTAGCCACCAAGCTCCCAGGTCTGATGTGGCTGGCTGTTTCTTGTCCCCAATGAAGCAAGTGACCCCAAGAGTGGAGGGTTAACTCCCTTTCCCCAGCCCTTTGTGGAGAGCACTGGGCCGCCCTGTGACAGCTCCCACGATGTCACCAGGACAAGAAGACGAGGGACTGGGAGTACTGGGATCCCTTAAGGTGCCAGGTGTCCGTGAAGGGCAGAGGAAGAGAGCCCAGCCTTGGGGACAGTTTATCCCAAAGTTTCCCCACTGCACACTTTCTCTCCAAGGACCACAGAACGGCCAGAAGCCTTGGCCTCGCTCCAAGAAACCTCCCTATCAAAGGACAGAGGACTCCATGTCCCAGGGAGCTATGGGGAGACCTGTGGCTACGCACCCCAGACATGTTCTGAGGGAGGAGGATAGAGGCGGCAACAGAAGCGGAGCGCACTGAGTGTGCGCACGTACGCACACGCACATGCATCAGAGACACAATCCCGAGCAGGCATACTCCTCAGATACTCCCAGACGTGTATCTGAGAGAGAAACAGTCACAACCCCCAAAGACACACATCCAGGATACCTCTTTAAAATAACCCAAACTCCCCAAAAAGGACTCCTTAAGACCCATAGAGGCTCCCATACTCAGAGAAGGCCAAAGAGAGCTCGGGAAACACAAATGACATCAGCCAGTCACACAGAACTACTGACAGACAGAAGATAGACCCACACTGGGATACACGAGCACACACACATACAACACAGAGTAGTATGCACGTGACCATGTGCTAGCACACAAACTCACTCACACACACACACACACCCCCAGGCAATGCACAGCATGAAGTCAGATTAGAGGACTAAATTCTGGGCTAGTGGGGAGGAGGGGAGTCAGAGCAGGGGGGTGGAGAAGTACTCAGGGATTTCAAAACAATCCTGGTTTCGAAATGCTGGAAATGCTGGATTCAGGGCCATTCTCAGTTGAGGCTGGGGGGTGGAGAGTGAAGGGGAGGGGGAAGACAGGCTGGCTAGCGCAGGGCCACCAGCCCATTGGAAGAGGGACTTGGACAGAGGGCATCCCAGCCCCTGGGGATGGCGACTAGGCCAGACACCAAGGTTAGGAGGGGCAGGTGGCCCGGGGCCAAGTAGGGAGGGCCTGGGGTGGAAAGGAGGCAGAGAAGGAGAGGCCTCCACTTTAGCCACTGACTAGAGAAGAAAGAAGGCGAAGGAACCCACCTGGGCCCTTCCCCGACCCGTGGGTGGGTGGTGGTGGCCACCTTCCCCCCTACAGAGTGTCAGCTGGCTCCCCTTCCCCGCCAGCTAGCAGAGCCCCAAGGCAGGCCTAAAGCTACGGGGGGGGGGGGGGTCAGAGGGTGTGGGAGGACAGCAAGGGCCTGCAGGGGGTCAGGGACCTTCCAGGGGACCCAGGACCACCCACACTCAGGGCAGGGTGGGGGACATCTCCCTGGAAAGCCAGAGCTTCCTACCTGGGTTCCCAGGGAGGGGGGCTCTTTGGGAGGCCAAGGCACTACAACAGACGCCCACATCCAGGAAGTCACCCCTCTCCTCCCAGGGCACCAGGATGCCCTTACTGCCCCTCCCCCAACCTCCAGGGAAAGTCGGCAGCTCTCTCCCAGGGAGGGGAGGTCAGGCCAGGCTGGGGGTGGGGCTCTGGAGGCCTGGCCCTGGCACCCAGCAGAGGAAATGCCAGGCCTTAACTCCAGGCTGCCTTCAGGGAGGCCCATCCAAGTGACATGCAGCACCTCTAGTGCTGCAGCTTTCCTCACCTTGCCCCTCAGCCCCTAGCCTCTGGCTACCTGGCCCTCCAAGTGGCTCCAGCCACAGCTCTGGTAGTTAGAGGGTGGGACCTGGGGAAACTTAGCGCCCCTGGAGGAGCCTCTACCAGCTCCATCCTGGCCCCTTGGCCAGTCAGAGCCTCCTCGCTCCAGATCCCTGGGGGCAGCCCCCACAGTGGGGCTACGGGTGGGCAGCTGGTGGCGCTGGCAGGCAGGGGCACAGATGCCAAGCTAGAGCAGCCAGGCGCTCAACAGGTTGAGCCAGTCCCTGGAACAGCGAGCCCCACCCCAGGGAGAGCAGGCCTGGCAGAGGCTCCCTGCCCGCGGCACCCAGCCTGTACCCGCTTGGCTCCCACGGCTGCCCACTTTCCCACGGTGCCATCCCCTCTGCCCCCTCCCCCGAGGTCAGCAACCAAGCAGTGCCCAGGGCTCCTGGCACAGGGAAAGGATGCCGTTTCCCCATCACCCCTGGGTGCCCAGGCTCTTGGAGTGCCTCACTACCAGCAACCAAGGAGCCCCCAGAAGAGTAAACATGGCGTCAGGCCAAAAAGAACCCCGAAGTGCCCCCTACCTCCTTGCAGGCCTCCTCCAGTCCTGGGCAGACTGGACACTCAGACACCCTGGCTCCCCGCAGCCGCCCCCCCAGGGCGCTGGGACAGAACTTCAGCTGGTGGCGCCAGAGGCAGTGTGGCGGCCCCCAGCTCCTGTCTTGGACACCCTGGAGGAGGGGCTGCTGAGCTGGGTGACTGCTGGCTCCCTCCACTCCTGCCAGAGCTGCTGCTGCCTGCAACCCTGCTGCTTTCCTTCCACCCCACTCCTGGGCTCCACGCAGCTCCATCCCAGCCCCTCCCCCTGCAGGCAGGCAGCCCCCTTTGCAGGCATCGCCTTTAATCTAAAGCAGGTGCCAGGCATTCCAGCCCTTGCTGAGTCGACACTGCCACCCACTAGGCCTCTGCCCAGAAGGCTATTGCCCTGCCTCTTCATGGAAGTTGAGTCTGCGGCCCAGGGCTCCTGCTTAACTCAAATACCCAGAAGTTGGGAGGCAGACACTATCCAAAGGGAATCATGGGTGTCCAACACAGACTCAATAAGCAAGTTCACTAGGTCGCACATTACCACTGTTGTGATCGATTGTGGACCACCAACACTAATCCTTCTCCAGGACTCTGTAATCTCTTCCCACCTGGACACTCAACCTCAGTAATTAGAGACTCACTCTGAGCCTCCATATGGACCTCCAGAAACCATCTCTAGCGTGAGGCCCCTGCTACCCTGAGCACAAGAGTCACTCTGGATCCAAGGTTATATAGGTATTCTCCCCTTCAGGAGCACCCTTTCCAGCATTAACCCCTGCCCCACCCCAGTCAGAAGCAACACAGGTAATCAGAGAATCTCCAGAGGCAAGTGGCCAGAAGGCTGAGCTTCCAGGCCTGGTTCTCCAAGGCCAAGGAGCCTGATTAGCTGCGGGAGGGCAGCGCCTTCCGTCCTGATACCAGACCCCCCCCCACCCCCCACCCCGCCCCTTACCTTCCTTTCTCTCCCATTCTCATCCTGTCCTGAAGCTCCTATCAGCAGGCACCTCAGAGCTGATACCAGAAAGACAGGGCCTGAACATGCTCTTCCCCTGGGGCCATGAAATCATGGTCCTGACCCAGAGAAGGCAGCCTAGCTAGTGCTGAGGGGCAGCAGACAAGCCAGGCAGCCCCAGCCCAGAAAAAGTAGCTGCTCCTTGGAGAGGCTGAGGAGGGGGGAGAGCAAGGGGAGTGGAAGCCCACCCACCCTGCGGGTCTCATTCAGAGAGCTGCCCAGAGGCATCAGTAGGGTTACAGCAGATACTGTGCGAAGACAGCTTTCCTAGGTAAAACAGGAAACCAAGGCCAAAGATCAA
The DNA here is from genome assembly GCF_965194805.1 of Balaenoptera borealis. Lineage (NCBI taxonomy): Eukaryota > Metazoa > Chordata > Mammalia > Artiodactyla > Balaenopteridae > Balaenoptera > Balaenoptera borealis. Next base: position 98,495,305 of record NC_138868.1, read on the forward strand.
GGGGGCCTCCAAGCCCCTTTCCCGGGGCTCAGTCACATGCCCAGCTCACCTCTCCCAGAGCAACACTTTTCCTCCCTGCAGCAGAGGCCCCCAGACACAGACACAGACCCACACCCCAAGCAGCAGACAGACAGAAGGAGGAGGGAGGAGGGGGTGTCAGAAAAACCCGGAAGGAAGGAAGCTGGACAGACAGACAGAAGCCAATCCTGGCTTCACTGCTCCAGAGGGACACCCTCCAGACTCCCAGACTGTAAGGGACACTCTCTTCAGCTCCCCAGAGGGAGAAGGGGAGAGTAGACCTCGGTGTCCCCTGAAACCAAATTCCAGCAGCCCTGGGACAGGACATACTCCAGCCAAGCAAGAAGCCCCAAGCCTCCCCTCTCTTCCCCACATTCCTCCCCCAAGAGCTCCCCCAGACCAAGGCAGGGGCTGTCTCCTCTTAGCAAGGCAGAGACACCTCCAAGGAACTGTGTGACTGCCCCCCACCCCCACCCCCGGGCCAAGCCCACACCACTAAGAATCCTTGGCAGGGGAGACTCCTCCAGTCACAGCCCCCGCTGCTCCTAGGCAGTGCTTGGGGGCAGAGGGTGACCCCCAGCAATCTCCAATCCCCACGCACCTCCTTATGGAAGCTCCTATAAGCCAGGAGAGGAGTGCTGGGGTGCTGAGACCCAAGGGGTTGGTGAGCCTGCGAGGGGGACTACATCTCCCAGAAGCCCCCAGGGCAGAGTTGCTGCTCCAGCTGGCCCAAGGCCGGCCTTGTTCTCTGTGCTAGGGTGGCAGGGTCCCCTGGCTGCCCTAAGCCCTCCCCTCTGTGCGCTGGGGCTGCCAACCTGATTGGGGGCCCGAGAGTGGCCTCCACTAATCCTGGGGGCGTCCCCGACCCCTTAAACAGCCTGGGGGTGCGTGCCAGAGGGCCAGAGACAATCAGACTGTGTTCCCCCTCCCCAATTCGAACTGGATCTCCTCCCTCCTCGCGCCTCTGCTGGCCTGGCATGACTTTCGCCCTCGGCCCCAGCCCTCCCCTCACCTCGCGCGGGTCGGGGGTCCTCACGCCAGGCCGGAGTTGGACGCCATGACCAGGTCAGGGTCGGTGGGTGGATTGGGGTCCTCCTGCTCGCCAGTTGGAGGTGCGGAGGAGGGCGGGCAGGTGGTGATCTTTTGATCCTGGACGCCTTGATCTCAATACCAGCCCGGCCCGGGAGTGGGTATCCGGGGGTCGCTGGGCGCCTGGGTTCCTGCTTTCCAACCGCGGAGCATGGTCTTGGACGCCGGGCAGCGGCGGGAGAGCGCGCACACCCGCCCGGCCCGGGGCTCAGGGCTGGGGTCTCAGCCCCGAACCTCACGGCTCCGGCTCCTGCTCCTCCTCCCTTCCTTCCTTCCTTCCTTCCTTCCTTCCTTCCTTCCTTCCTTCCTTCGTCTCCTCCTTTCACTTTTCCCGAGGCCCGCGGGGACGGCGGGCGCGGGGCTGGGAGGGGGCTGTCTGGGCGCTTATTGTTGGTCGGACGCCGAGGGTCCGGGTCGCAGTCCCCGGACGGCGCGGCGCCGGGGGACCCAGGCGTGCGGGCGTCCGGCCGGCTGGCTCCGGGCAGCGGCGGTGGTGCAGCGGCCCCGAGTCCGGGGCATGTCCGGCCACTGGCTCCGCCGTTCGCCGCCGCCTCCCCGGGCTCCCCTGCGCTGCCGGAGCCTCGCTCGCCCCTCCACTCGGCTCCGCTCCCCAGCCTGAATAAGCATCGGGGCTCTCTGGCTGCCTCCTTCTGCCTTCATACCAGAGCCCGGAGAGGCCCCTGTCAAAATAAGAGCTCCCCCATCTCGATCGCCTCCTCGCCCAACCCGGCTCCCCCAGCCTCCCAGTGGTCTGACTCGGTAAGGCGCCCGGCCGGCTAGCGGGAGGCAGGTTGGCCCGGGGGCGGGGAGGGGGCTTCTATGCCACTCTCCACCCCATTCCCGAGGACTGGGGAGGAGACGGGCTAACACCATCTCAGGCTGGGGAGAGGTTTGACAAACCTACCCTCCTATCTACGCTGATTGGAAGCAGTGGGAGTTGACTCCCCCCAACCCCCAACACTCTCTCTCTCACTCTCTCTCTCTTCCCCTCTCTCTCTCTCTCTCTCCCTCCCTCTCTCCCTCCCTCTCTCCCTCTCTCCCTCTCCCTCTCCCTCTCCCCCTCCCCCTCCCTCTCCCCCCCCCACTGGGTCCCCTCTTCATTGTATCCACCCACATTCATTATGCACTGAACATCTCTTTATTCACTTTATTCATCTCTCTTTCCTAGTAGACCCTGAGTTTCTTGAGGATGTAGACTGAACTTTTTCACCTCAATCCTCAGCAGCGCAAAGTAGATACTAAGAAAATGTTTGTGGAAGTAAAACCTTTGTTCTCCCAAAAGAACTCTATCCTAAGCTCAAAGTGCCACACACACACACACACACACACACACATACACACACACACACACAAGACCCTATAGAAGAATAGATCCAATGGAAAAAAATTGTGAAGTGTTTTAAAAAGCATTTCACATATGTTATTTCAGTGTTTGCCACAAACCTGTGAGAAAAATGTTATGGCCCCATGACACTGATGAGGAAACAAAGGCTTGCATTAGTTAAGGACTTCCTCAGGGTTACACAGCTAGAAAGTGGTAAGCCCAGGACTAGAGTTTGGGTCTCCTTACCCCAGGGCACTTTCCCTGTATCCCACTACCCCCACCCACCCAGGATTAATACCAACAAGTAACAACCATTGACCACTTCAGAAAGGAAGGGCACTAGCAAGCCCCTTTGCTCATGCTATTTGGTTCCTCTGAGCTCTCCCCTGCCCCTCCTCACAGATGGTCCCCAGATAGCTCTAGCTCTCAGTGACCTCCCTCCCTCTCACCTTCTACATCTATGCCACCCAACTGAGTACCTACTTGTATATTTTATCTTGATTCTCCTGTGCATATGTCTGGTTGCCCCAAAAGATTCTTGAGGGCCCAAACCATGTCTCCTATGCCTCTATATTCCCCACAGCACTCAGGGCTGGGTTCATAGTAGGGATTCAGTAAATACTCACTTGATGGGTTGATGGTGTCCGCAGCTGGGCACTGGGCAAGGTCTGGGGAGGCACAGCTGGAAAAGGGGGAGAAATCCTGAAAGAAGATAACATAACAACCTCTATGGGTGCCTAACATAGAAGTTTACAAAGCATTTTCATACACACTATCTCTTGATCGTGCTTTGAGCCAATCAACAAAACTTCCCCAAGTGCCTATTAACTGCTATGCCAAGACCAAGCTGGTTTAGGGACTGAATCATCACAACTCTGTGAGATAGGTATTACTCCCACTTAAAGGAAAAGAAAACTGAAGCCCAGAGAGGCTGAGCTCTGGTGTGAAAGATCTCAGAGCCTAGGATAGTACCTGACCCATGGAAGTAGGGTTTAATCTCCTCTCCCCTCCCCAGGGTCCTGCTATAAGATGAGCCACAAGACAAGAAGGCCATTTCTCAAACAGGATTGCTTGTTAAAAGGAAGGGTCCACCCAGTTATGTGGGTCAGTTTCCCGTTACATACATGACAAACCGCATGGGCTTGTGATGATCTGTTTGGCACGATGCCCAGTTCATAGCAGGTCCAGAAAACAATGTTTGTAGGGGTGAGTGATGGCTGTGTTGCAAGAGGTCTGTTAATTGTGGCACACAATCAAGTGTATTCGGCATGTCCTGTGGAGCAGCCATGTAGAGCACTCCCCTGGGTGGAGCTGTGACTCATTCCCCCAGCGTAGGTTCCAGGTTGGGATGCGGAGCCCCAGCTCTGGGCAGCCACGAGTTCTGGGTGGAACCCTGGAGTGAGGGAGGAGAGGAGAGAGGCCGGTGGCCCATTGCTGGAATGGAGTGACTCCCTCTACTGGCGAACTCGGGGAATCACCGTGTGTTGCCGCGTATCTGTGTGTCACTATGTCACGAGGAGTGTCACAGGTGTGTCAGCGAGTGTCGAGTGTCGGTGGAAGTTCGGGCATGGGTATAGCCTGTTCGTGGTGCAGTGTGGGCGTTCCAGCGTTACGTGGGCCTCTTTCTGGAACCACAGGGTGTACACACACAACCACATTTTGTAATACACTTTACTTTTGGAGTGGGGGTAGGGGGTCGGAGGCGCTAGGGCTGCAGATTATCTGAGATTACTACCTGGGGTGACTAGGACGAAAGGATCCTCCAGCTGGTACTCATCACCGACCTCGTGCAGGTGGGATTCAGGACTAGAGAACAGTTCCTGGGAAGGGACTCTATCCCCAAAAGCAAACAGGGACCCAAGAAAGGGTTAACTTTCAGCCCCACAGTGACTTCAATCATTGGCTGAGGGCACTGTCAGTCAGCTTCTGGGGGCGGGGCTTGTCGGGCCGCCTTCGGACTGCCCAGCGCCCCTCACTTGCCCCTCGACCCCCACTTCATTTCACTCCTGGGCTGCTGCCACACCCCCAGCTTGATGGAGACACCCTCCTGGGCCCTGGAAAAGGAGCGGATCTGGGCATCCTGGCTTCCCCACTCACTCCAGCTGCCTGGCTTCCTGATAGATGGTGATTATTATATAATAGACCTGCTGGACAGAACCGTGCCAGCCCTCGGAACACTTTGCCCCTCCTCGAAGCCTGCCCCAGGGCCTGGCACCAGCAGCACAGAGCCTGCCGCCCTGCTCTGCCGGCTCCCGCAGCACCGCCTCCATTCCAGGGCGAGAGACCCCGGGGCCACCCTCCCCGGTGTCCCCGGGGCCACTTTCTGGGATGGGGCGGGCGCCAGGCTGGGAGTACGGACGGCGCCCCGCAGGTCTCGGGGTCGGCCTGCGGAGTATGGTTTTACCAGCGCCTCTCCAGAATTGTGGGACCCAGTTGGCCCCTTCCAACCTGAACTTGGAACTTGGGAGCCAATAGAGGTGGGGATAGGGGGCGCAGGGGCCAGGGTCGGACAGCGAAAGGAGTTTGGAAAAGATGCGGGGGCAGGAAAAGGGAGGCTGGGAGAGGGGGCCGGCAGGGGCAGTGGGGGAGGGACTCTTATCCTGACAGGGCTCCCGCCTTCCCCGACTGGAGGGTTTGGAAAAACTGAGCAGGCAGCCAAGGCTTGGCTGGAAATCCTGCAGCCCACCCTCCTGGGGACACAAAGCTGGAGGGCGGGGGCGGGGGGAGAGAGCACGACCCCGGGGAGGGCAGGGCCTCTTTTGGGGCTGGGGGCCCAGGGGCCAGGTCCCTGGGGAGGGGGTTCCTGGCGCTGTCTCCCCGCAGTCTGCTTCCCCCTTCTCCTTCTCTACCCCCTCCTTTTCCCCCTCCTCCCCCTCCCCGGCTCCAGTCTTGCAGATTGCGGGCAGACTTAACTCCTTGCGCGCCAGCCCGGTGGACTCTTAGGTGGTGACGCTGTGAGGGAGGGAAGAAGGGAGGGACTCCTGACGCTACTCCCACCCACAGTTTAACACCTTGTGGCCCAGAACGCAGTCTCGGAACTTGGGCTTGTCAGAGCCCTAGAAGGCTGCCTGGTGCTCGAAGAGCGACACACAAAACCCGGCACCTGAGAGCTGCGTAATCCAGTCCGCTCTTCTGCCACATCTTAACTGTCTACCCTCCCCTGTCACCCCAACCCTCTGTGCCTCTTCCTCCACCCTTTGGCCACCCTCCCGCCACCACCCCCACTAGTTGCTGCAAAGATCCCTGACAGATAGAAGGATGCAGGGAACCCGGAAACCTGGGTTCTGTGGCTGCTTCTGCATTCTCCTCCGCATCCCGCCTGGGAGGCCCACGCAGGTGACCGCAGCCCAGGCCTCTTTGGCCTCCAGGGGGCTCCTTCACACATCTGCGGGGGTAGCTACCCAACCGAGGCAGCGAATGCTAGCCTGCCCCAGCTCCAGCTAGGACAAGGGCCCGAGTAGCCGGAAACCCTGACTTCACTTCCACCCTAGCCCCTCTCCTAGGCAGCACTTCCTCCACCATCAGATTTGCCCCCCAGTTCGGCCGTGAAAGACTATGCCTGAGAGCAGTACCTCAGTCTAGGCAGGAAGGGGTTAATGGAGCTCCCAGGCTCCCTGTGAGAGCCAGGTGAGGAACCGCCCATCTTGGCCTTCAGGTGTGCGGGTGGGGAAGTGGAGGGACGCCGACCTCAGGGCTGCTCTTTTGCCCCCTGGTGGTTAGATCTGGCTTAGCAGTCTCTGGCAAAAGCTACGCTCAGGTGGGTATTGGTGAAAGAAAAACTTTGGAGGCAGCTAGAGTACTCCTCCTGCAGGAATAGCACCTTTGGAGAGAAAGAGAATCCTATGGGGAGGCTGGTGGAGCTCCCACAATCCCTGCCATGCCATCCCCACTTATCAGGCTGCCTCAGCCACTTCCAGATCTTTGCCCTAGGGACCCTACTTGTGGGTCCCAGGTGCCCAGACACCTGGAGGAGGACAGGAGAAAATAGAAGATATAGGCTCTATCCTGCCAGGGTCTCAACCGAATGAAGGGGAGCAATAGAAGGAAGCTGCCCCTCACCTTCTTTTCTCTCTGTGTCCAGCCTTCCCAGAACTCCCATTCCCTCCAGACCCCAGCAGCAAATGCAAACCTCTAGCCAGGCTTCAATGCTCCTACCAGCTACCCGGTCCCCCATCAGTTTCCCTCCCCTCTAGCCAAGCTGCCTTCTGAGTTTCTCCCCCATAAAGAGGCCCTCTTGAGGGATTCTAGGTGCTCACAACCATTTCCTCCTATCCCAGGCAGGGCTGAGACCCTTCCTCCCCTCTACCCAGAAGCCTTCCCAGGTTAGCGAAGGCCATGACCTTCAAGGGTTCCTTTCTCTTTTTTCCCAGTTGCCTCACTTCCTTCCCTCTCCCCATTTCCAATTATCTTCTATCTAAGGCTTCCTTTCGCATAAGCAGTTCACCCAACCAAGGACAATCCTGTCCTCCTTGGATTCCTTGACTCCTCCAAGAATCCTTCTCTGACCAACCTCACCTACTTATTCACTAAAAAAATATCTGTTGAGGACCTACTATGTGCCAGGCACTGGACTAGACAATAGGTATATGTTGGTGAATGAGACAGATGTGGTCCTTGACTTCACAGAGGTCACTTGACCTCACTCTAGTTGGGGACAGACACGTGAACAGGCGAATTCAATTCAGTGTCATGAAGGCTTGCAGAGCACTTTGGAGAGACATCTATCTGGGATTTGGGAGTCTGGGAAAGTTTCCTGCAGCGAGCACCATCTGAGCTGAGACATTCCAGCCTAAGGTGTGGTTCTGTCCAGGCAGACAGTACATCTAACTGGCGATCTAAGTATAGAACAGGATTCCAGCAAGGGGTCTCACCAGATGTTGTAAGAGATCGCTAAGTCTGCATTCCCAAACAATCCATGTCTAATAAGTTCTCCAAGTCCCAAAAGAAAGGAGACTGGGGACTTCCCTGGTGGTCCAGTGGGTAAGACTCTGTGCTCCCAATGCAGGGGGCCTGGGTTCAATCCCTGATCAGGGAACTAGATCCCACGTGCATGCCACAACTAAGAAGTCCGCATGCCGCAACGAAGATCCTGCATGCCGCAGCTAAGACCCAGCACAGCCAAAATAAATAAATAAATAAATAAATAATATTTTTTAAAAAGAAAAAAAGAAAGGAGACTGGCCTGAAAGCCAAGAGTATGTGACCTTGGCCTAGTCAGCCTCATCTCTGGGCCTTAGTTTCTTCAAAAAACAAGGGAGTTGGATGAGTTTATCTCCAGGCTCTTTTTTATCAAGAGAATAGCAATTAAATAGAAGGCTTGGTTTGTTGAGAGAAAAACAATCACATGGCTCTGGTCGGCTTGGGGATGGAAGGCAGAGTTCATAAGCCCCGGAGAGGCTGTCCGAGGCAGGGCCCAGAGAAGGCCACACAAGTCACCTCCTACTCCTCACTGCCTGGGTTGTCTGCCAGTTCTGAGTCCTGGGAACATTTAATTCTTGCTGTCAACTGAAGGCAAAAGCCTTTCGGAGATTTTGCTGGGAGGGGTGAGCATTGGGGGACAACACACCCCAAAAATATTAATGCAACTGCATTAACTTGCTCTTGTATGTAGCACTATAAAGCTTTTATTTTGAAGAGATGGAATGTTCAGAAGTAAGGAAACTGAGGCACAGAGTGGTGAAAGGACTGGCCTAAAATCACATGGCTGGTGAGTGATGGCTGGAAGAGGTGCCAGGTCTCCTAATTCCCAGTCCAGACACTTTCCACGACACCACTGCAGCACTCGCTTCCAAATTTCCATTGGACTTCTTCCTGCATCTGGCTCATTTCCCTGTGAGGCCATAAGATCTGGGAAGGCAGGCTTGGCCTCCTTATCTGGACGTCCCCCAGAGCCTGGTGCAGGGCTCTGAACAGAGGGAGGGGTGCTCGGAACCCCCAGTCTCCCAGCCCCCCTTTCCTCTCCCACCATGACCTTATTTACATGCATGTAGGTCTCTGGCTCAACCTAAAAAGGCATCCCTGGATTGTGGACAAAGCCTTGGGCCAGGCATATTCCCAGTCCCAACCAGGCCTAAAACCTGCTCTGTGACTTTGAGCAAGCTGATTAACTTCCCTGGGCCTCATTTTCTCCATCTGTCAAGACCCGTAACCGATTCTAACTCCTGGGGCATTTGTAACTTGAAATCCCAGATTAGGAAGTGTTTTTAAAAGCTCTAACTCTGAAGTAAGGGAGTAAGCTTAACAATTCTGTCTTTTTGCAGGATTCCACAGCCTCAGGACCATGTCTGCTCTATCTGCAGGGACTGGGTATTGCTTGATGGGGGTTCCTTCACCCTGATACCATGCTGGGTCCTATGAAAGTTACAGGATGTATAACCTGAATATATTCTGGGGTCCCACAGCCCAAATATCAAAAGTAATTTCAAAAAAGAATCCTAATTTTTACTTGTGTCTCTTGAAGGTGATCCAATTCTTAACCTACAACACATCTTGTTCAAATTCCCTTTCCTCTTCTATTCTGCTGCACCTTGCAACAGTTAAATCGCTCTCTGCAAACCCTAAATCAGCCCCTCTCTCTGCCTCTCTCTGTTCTCTGTAGTCAAGAAAGCTTTTCTGTCTCTCTTTGCCCACCATCTTCTCCTTATTACAAAGATTAGCTTAGCCTCTTATGTTTCATTATTTTCTTTTTTCCTTCACCCATTACCCAGATTCTCCCTAACACACAAAAAACGTTACCTGTCTCCTGCCTCTCTAGGTCTTATCTCTCACCTCTTGTTCTCCCAGTTTTATGTTACGAAAGCCCTGGAACTGAGCAGGCCATGACAAGATTTCCAACAACAGGTGAGGGATAAAATTATCTTGGGGCTGAGGGGAGGCAAGGCAGATGGAGGCTGCGAACAGTCAGTGGTTAATAAGTTTTTAATCCTGTAACAGATAATAAAGGCACCTGCCCTCAAGGAACTTATAAAATGGGGACAATTAAAGAACAATAAAAGATGCTAAATCATTAAAAGATGTGGAGTTGATGCACCCAGTGCAGGTTGCATCCTCAGGTAGACCTGGAAGAGAAACAGGAAACTGACCTCAGGTACAGGGGAGCACAGAGGACCCAGTGAGGGGCACAGATGGAGCAGAAACAGAAGTCATAGATCTTGGCGGGAAGGGGTCTCAAAGACCAACTACCTAGTTCCAATTCTTTCTGATGCTCAACTCTCTGATAACATCCCTGGCAAGCAGTGTATCAACATCTTTACGAACACCTCCAGTAATGGGGGGCTTCCTACCCCCCAAGGCAACTCATTCCATTTACAAACATCTGTTTTTCCCTCCTTTGAGCTGAATTTTATCTCCTTGTGATCTCTACCCATTAGTCCATGAATTACCTCCTGGCCCTTCACATTTTTGAGCTTTAATGACTCCAGACTCTTCTCCTCTTCTCTAGCCTAAACGTTCCCAGTTCACTAAAGTTATGCCCACGAAGACACCTGGCCAACTTAGAGTAAAGCAGGACTATCAATCCTCTCCTTTATTCCAAAAACTATATCTCTAGGAATATGGCTTAAAATTGGATGTACTTTTGGCAACCATGTTATGCTGATGACTCAGACTGAACTTACTAATACCCCAATTCTATTTTACCTGAACTGCTTCTAAGACATGTCTAGTCTGTGTGTGTTGCTGAGATCTTACACAGATCTCTGACCGTTTCATCTTGTTAGGTTTTCCTACCATTCTATATACATGGAGCTGATTTTTGAATCCTTACCCTGTCTTTCAAAGTGTTTACTATCCCTCCAGGCTTGTATCTGTGAAATGTGATACTATATTTTCATATACACTATTAATAGACATATTTAACAGGACAGAGATGAAGGCAAACCCTAAAGCACACGAATGTTCCTGGTTGATACCAATCCATGGCATATTGAGAAGTAGCAAGATACATGGTGTTGTAGGTGGAATGGGTCAGATCATAATGAACCTCAAAAGCCTAATGGAAGAATAAGAAAGTCAGAAGGCTCAGAACCAGAATGTTTTTGAGTAAAAGAGTCACATGGAAGCAGACTAGTATAGCAACAAAATAAAACAAAGCACTAACTGTGGAACTCCACAGATCTGGACTTGAGTCCTAGCTCTATTGCTTACTAGTTGTAGAACTTGGACAACTTACTTTAACCACTCTGAGCATCAATTCCTTCTCCTGTAAAATGGGGTAATACATACTTCATAGATTACTGTGAAAATTAAATGAGATGACATATATGAAGAGCCTAATACATAATGGGTGCTCAATAAATCAAGTAGAAAAGGAGGGTGAGAAGAAAATCATGTTTCAGATGGGTTTGGTTTCTGAGAGGAAACTACCCTTCTAGGAGGCTCAGGTGAGGATGGGACTATAGTGTGAGCCTCGAATGACTTGCTGGGCACTCAGTCTCGGGTGGTATAGATGAAAGGGCAAAGGGATAAAAGCAGATTCTCCTCTTCAGAAGAAGAATTGATACCCCTTGGACTCTAGCTACATATGGAGAATGACAGAGAGAGAGGAGTCGCAGGTAGCACTGAGGTCTTTACCCTGGGTAGTGACAGGGAAGTACTGTAAAGCGGGGTGATGTTTTGCGGAAGACGGGTTCATGTTTAGAGTTGTTGAATTAGGCAGGATGGTAGGCATCCCCATGGTTATGACCAGTGAGGAGGTAGAGAGACTTGACTGGAATTTGGAGAGAGACAAGTAGGAGCCAAATTTACGTGTTTGGGACACACCCCATGCCAGTGGGAGCTGTAGGCATGCAGCAAGTTCTCTGAGGGTGAGTTGGGAAGCGAACCAAGGACAGTGCCATGCAGGAACCCCCCAGAGCCATGCTGATTCCTCTTCTTTTTTTTTTTTTAAATTTATTTATTTTATTTATTTATTTTGGCTGTGTTAGGTCTTCGTTGCTGCGTGCGGGCTTTCTCTAGTTGCAGCGAGCAGGGGCTACTCTTCGTTGAGGTGTGCAGGTTTCTCATTGTGGTGGCTTCTCTTGTTGTGGAGCATGGGCTCTAGGCGTGCGGGCTTCAGTAGTTGTGGCACGTGGGCTCAGTAGTTGTGGCTCAGGGGATCTAGAGCGCAGGCTCAGTAGTTGTGGCGCAGGGGCTTAGTTGCTCCGCGTCATGTGGGATCTTCCCGGACCAGGGCTTGAACCCGTGTCCCCTGCACTGGCAGGCGGATTCTTAACCACTGTGCCACCAGGGAAGCCCAGCCATGCTGATTCTGACTTGGGACTAGAGAAGAAACTGCCCGATCCTGCTTTCCCTCTCCGCCCCCCATTCCCTGCTTCCTGGTCAGAGTTGAATAGATAGACCAGACCTTAAATCCAGTCTCGCATCACTGACCTCTGTGCAGAGCCCACTGGGACCCAAACTGTGTCCCTCCATGACTCTCCACTTTTCTGCCCTGACGTGAGAAGGAACTCAAGCTCTTGTCCAGCCAATAGACTCTAGCTTGTTGCTACAATCTTGGACTTGAGAAAGGAGAGATGAGGGGGGAAGGTGTAGAAAGAGAGCTTTGAACAGAAGCAGGCAGGGACAAAGGGAGCGCAAGAGAGAAACAGAGAAGTTGAGTGGGAAAGGTGAGCACCATGGGTATGGAGAAAGGCAGACTGATAGAGGAGAAAAAGAGAGACGGAAGGACAGGGAAGAAAAAAAGATTTGCCGAGAAACTGATGAAGTGCAACTGAGAAAACTGTTGCCATGGTGACGGATCCAGAGGAGGGAGTAGGAATATAAATCGGATTATGAGTTGGGGGAGCGGGGAGGGGTGTTGCTCAAGACCCAGAGGCAGTGCCCCCACCCCAGGTCCTCTCCACCAGACCTCCTTCACCCACAAGGAATGCCTTTCCCAGGGGTCTCCCGAGGCCAGTCCAAGGAGTGCAGTGAGGACAGAAGCACTGGAGGGCCCAGGGCTCTGGCACTCCCTCCCCTCCCCCTCCCCTGGGTGAAGCAGAGCTGTACTGCCACCCCAGTGTGCCTCCTTGACTCTGGGAGAGCTCTCTCCTTCGACCCTAGTTTCTTTCATTCTACCTCTTCATCAGAGCCCCGAAGTGAAGACAGGGGAGGGAACTTGTTTTAAACACCTACTATGTGCCAAACACTGTGTTGGGCACCCCAGGACTTGTTTCATTTCGTCCTCAGCACGGCCCTCAGAGGTAGGTTTATCGCCTCCACTGATAGGCGGGAAACTGAGATCTAGGCCCCAAGCTGGTGAGCAACAGCCAGAGTGGGGTGCAGCCAGGCCCATCTGCTCCAAAGCTGTTTCCTCTCCTCCTAGCCCTCTGCCTACCTTGCAGAGCCTGTGTCCCATTCCCCGGCTTTTTCCTGTGCCGTTGGAACAGGACAGGGCAGGCTGGGGGCTTCGGGGGCTGGTCGAGTTTGAGGCTCTCATTCTATTCTGAGAGATACAGAGAGGTGGAGAGACTTGAGGCAAATACGCCACAGCGGCCAGACTCTGGGCTAAGTGGGAGGCGAAGGGGTGCTCTGAGCTCAGGGCTGGGGGAGTGGGGAGGAAGGGCTGAGGTGGAGAGGACCGTGGGAGTGGGGGAAGCTCAGAGGCCAGGCCATTTCCGGCGATGCAGTGAGAAACAGCGCGGCCACGTGGGAAGCTGGGGAACCGGCAGCTCTCGGTTTGCAAGTCTCTGAGCTAGTGAGCCAGAGGGACTGGGGGTTGGTATTTAACTGCAGGTCTCTTCTCTGCAAGTGAAGTGGCTGGAAGGGGGGAAGAGGAGGGCGCGGCTTCCCTCCCCCTCCCTCAGGCTTCTATACAAATAACAGTTTTGCAAAGCGCACCATATCTGATGCGTCTATTAAACAGGACCTGGGGAGGTGGGAGAAGGCAGAGACTGAGGTTATGGCCTGGGCAGTTATGCCAAGACCAGCCCTCCCTGCCACGAGGGTGCAATGAGATTCGAGAGGATGCTGGTACCCTTCCATCATACCTTGCTGTTCCTCCTAGTGGCTACCTGGTTACTTTGAAACAGCTCCCCGTGAGCTGGCTTGAGCCACTCCCTAACCAGGAAGTCCATGTGTGTGTAAGAGATGGCTGGCCCCAAGAGGGGCAAAACATCCCTTGTCACCAAGCTGGAGATCCCAGGTCCCTGCCCCACACCCCTGTAGAGAGGGATCGGAGGATAGAGCTCCTTCCTCCTCAGGCCTGAAGGGAAGGCTGATCCAGATCAGCTCACTTCTACCGCTTCAGTTCACACCATCTCCTCCACATGCCACCAATATCCAGGACACCCCTCCTGACCCTCCTTCCCTGTTCCCGTCATAGGTTCCGGACCCAAGAGGGTCTAAGGAACTGCCGGGGGTGAGAAGAAGAGCCTCTTCCTTGTTCTCCGCCTTCACACCTGCCCTTCCCAGGCTGTCCAGTCTCCCACCCCTTCACCAAATCCCAGGCCCAACTCCACCCGGACCTGCAGGCCTTCAACACCCTCTTGCCAGCCCAGTCCCACTCAGTCACCTGTTCCCCTAGTCTGAAGCAATCTCCATGACTCCTACTTGCCACATCCAAGGAGTACGCTTCATGGCTCTTTATTCCCTGAGCACCAGTTTGCTAGGGAACAAACTGGAAGTATTCTTCTTTGGGTACCTGGGACACCACTCCCTCCTGGCGCTTCTTTTTTCTTTTAGGGAAGATTCTCATTCTCCTTTGCAGGCTCCTCTTTTCCTCTGCCCATAGTGTTGCTGTTCCCCAGGCTCTGTCCTTGACCTTGTCTTCTTACTTGGCTTGTACTTCTCTCCAAGGCTGCAGCTGTCACACCTAGCTGACAACCTTCCTGAGCTCCAGATCAGGCATCCGACCACCTTCCATACACCTCCACCTGGGTGTCCTCCAGGCACCTCAACTCAGCAAGTTCAGTGATCTCCATCCCCTTCCCACAAATCTGCTCCTCCCACCCCCGCTCATGCCCAGCTAGTGACAGTGCCATCATCTACCCAGCTGCCCCAGCCAGGACCTGGGAGGCACCCTTAACTCTGCTCTCCAGCCCCCTCCACAGCCCTCCCAGCCAAATCATCACCCCCAAATCTCCTCTTCTATCATCTTTTGCCTGGAATCTTATCTCAACAGCATGTCAGAGACATCCAAAATATCTCCCAGCTGTTCACCCAGCACAATCTCTGCATTGCAGCAAAAACCATCTTTATAAGATACAAATTTGATCATGACACTCTCCAGTTTAAAACCCTTCAAGGGCTTCCTTTTAGCCTTAGGATAAAAATTAAAATGCTTAAAGGGGCTTACAATACTTTTCATCTTGTCCCAGCTACTTCTCCAGTGACTCCCTCAAAATCCACTCTAACCTTCCAATGGGCCCATTCTCTAATCTTGGTCCATTACAGCCTAGAACAATTTCCCCTCTCCACCCCCCCACCCCCCCCACCCACCCCACCTTCATCCTGCTAACTCCTACTCAAACTTCAGGTCTTCACTTATTCACCACTTCCTCCAGGAAGCCCTTCAGGACTACCCAAGCCCATGTAAGTTGCCCCTTCTGTGAGGAGCCTCTTTGGTGAGTCTGATCTTAGTTTCCTCATTAATAAAATGAGGACAATAATAACAGTACTCACATCACAGAGGTTGTCATGAGGATCAAGCAAGAAAATATACATAAAGGATTTAGCACAGCGCCTGGCATGTTGTAAGCACTCAGTAAATAACAGCTGTTATTATTACATCTTCTACTAAAATCCTGATGCAATGAGTAGTGGCCTCTTCAGTATCTCCCACTGGACCATAATTTCAGGGAGAACAATGTCTCGTTCACCTCTGAATGTCCAGCACTTAGCACAGTGACTGATGCAAAGGCATTTAATAAACATTTATTGAATAAATTAATTCGGGCCATCATTATTTCTTGTATGGATTAGCTCTCCTTCAGCCTAAGGAGAGGCTTAATTACCCAGCAATCAAGCCTCCACCTACTCTTTCAGTAATTGTTCTACAACTAGATTGAATTATGCGACTTCCCTACTCAAACCCTGTTGGAGACTCCTCCTGTCTGTGGAAATCACAGGGCGATTGCTCCTTCACTTCTGCACCCCACCCCTTCCACTGCAAGGGAAGGCCCAGGGTCCTGCCCACTGGCTGTGCTGAACCCCTTGCTGCTTCCACACCCTCCCGCCTCTATGCCCTCAGCCTCAAGTATCCTTCCAACACCCTGTGTCCCAGATGACACAACCTGGGGATCCGAGGGCAAAGCTGGCCTCGAAGGTGTATATTGTTTGGCTCACAAAGTGCATTTTCCTAATATATATTTAGTTTAAAATTTGAAAATAAGATCATTTTACCAAAAAATTCAGACTTTTGGCTTCTCTTGAAAAAGCGAGGAGGCGTGGCCATACTAGGTCCCCACCTTCCACAGGGCAGCTCTTCCAGAGCTGCATGGGGTGGCCCGGTAGATGGAACTCGTGCTGCTACACTCTTTCTAGTTGGCCCCAGTCTCACTCACCTTGTTTTACTACTTTTGTTATCTGCCTGGACCCTGGAGACACGGGGGTATTCAGCCCCTGCCGGCCTCACAACTTTTTTTTTTTTTTTTTGGCTACACTGCGAGGCTTGTGGGATCTTAGTTCCCCGACCAGGGAATGAACCCAGGCCCTCCGCAGTGAAAGTGCCAAGTCCTAACCACTGGACCGCCAGGGAATTCCCAGCAACATTTTGATCCCATCCAGCTGCAGTGAGGATCTTGGCTTTGTCTCCTTAGCAGCCACCTAGATGGCCCCCACTCCTGCTCCTCCACCTCTCCCACACCTTTGTTCTACCTTGACCTCATTGAACACCCCCTCGCTCAGTCCTCTTTCCTGTCACATCTATCATTCCTTCTCAAAACTAGCCTAGATCTTATTCTCCACCCCTTGAATCTTGTCAATACCCTCATCTTTCCATACTTTGGAAACCCTAACACTGAGTCAGTACAATGTGACAGTTTTATCATTTCTATGCTCTAGCTGTTGAGTAATTGGAAAAGTTCCCAAAATGTCAAGGTCAGTAGGATGATTAATTTTATGTGTCAACCTGACTGGGCCATGTTGTCCAGATATCTGGTCAAACTTTATTCTGGATGTTTCTGTGAAGGTGTTTTTTGGATGAGATTAACATTTAAATCAGCAGATTTTGAGGAAAGCAGATTACCCCATAATATGGGTGGGTCTCATCCAATCAGTTGAAGGCCCTAACAAAGATGACCTCCACCCTCTTCCCATGAGAAGGAAGGAATTCTGCCAACAGACTGCCTTTGGACTCAAAAACTGCAACTCTTTTCCTGAGTCTCCAGCCTGCCGGCCTCCCCCCATCAGATTTTGGATTTGCCAAGCTTCCACGATTGCATGAGCCAATTCCTTAAAATAAATCTGTCTATATATACACATCCTGTTGGTTCTGTTTCTCTGGAGAACCCTAACTAATACAGTCCGTGTCCCTGAAGACCAGTGGTCCCCACACTGAGCTGGGCTGTCACCTCCAAACACAGCCTTCCTCAGGGCTGTTTGTAGTTGTGCCTTCCTCTCCCCACAACACCTAGGCCCCAAACCCTTCTCCCCCCTGAGTTTCCTACTTCCCAGGGAAAGCAGAGACATTCAGGAGGGAGCTCCCTTAACTTACTTCTCTCATCCCCCAACCTTTCCCAACACAACCCCCCCAAAAGTATAAGATTTCTCTGCACCATTGCCCCCATTCTTCTCTCTGCTGGAAAGTGTCATTCCTACAGCCAAAGGCTAATGTCTCCACCTCTGATGTGAGTCCCATCTTCTCCCTCCTCCAGGAGCCTCCCTGTAAATTATACCTCCCTCTCTCCTGTATCTTCAACTTTAAAAACAAAACAGATGAGACTTTTCTGTGCCCCCCATTCCATCCAGTTATGTCTCCTTCCCTTCCCAGCCAAGCTTCCTCAAAGAGCAGTCTACACAGTTCTAACTCTCCCTCCTCCCACTTATCCCTGGGCTCTCGCAGTCTGGCTTCTGCCCCCCTCACCTGCAGGAACCTGCTCTGAAGGACACACACACCCCTCAAGATGCTAGGCTCAGGGACATTTTTCAGTCCTTGCCTTCAATCCTGACCTTCATACCGTTTGACACCTCCTTTGCAAAACCCTCCATCCACTTTCTACTGGTTCTCCTCCTAATGCTCGTTCCTCCTTCATCAGCTCCTCACCCTGCATCTGTCCTCTAGACACTGTGTTTCCTAGCATCCTGCCCTTGGTTGTCTTGTCCTTCCCTTCCACTACTCTCTTCAAGAACTCTTTTCTACATTTATGATTTTAACCATCGCCTGCCTTCCCTCTCTTCATCCCAGACCTCCCCGCTGTGCTCCAGACTCATATACTCAATTATGAAAATGTCATTTTCATCTGACTTGCCCAAGATATTGGTATTAGTTATCTATTACTGCATAACAGCTTATCCCCAAATTTAGTGGCTTATGAAAGCAAATATTTATTCTGAGAATCAGGAATTTGGGAAAGACTTAGCTGAGTGTCTCATGAAGTTACAGAGAAGATGCCAACCTGGGCCACTGTCATCTGAAGGACTGACTGGAGCTGGAGGCTCTGTCTCCAAGCTCGCTCATTCACATGGCTGTCGGTTGGAGGCCTCAGTTCCTCTCTGGGTCTTGGCAGGAGGCCTCAATCCCTTGCCACGTGGACCTCGCCATGGAGGTGCTCCCATGTCCTCCAGGGTGAGCAATCCATGAGAGCAAGGAGGAAGGTGCAATGCCTTTTAGGACCTACTCTCAGAAGTGACCTACCATCACTTCCGTCGTATTCTATTGGCCACATAGACCAATGCTGACACAACGTACCAATTTTTACCCACTGCCAATTCATTCTCCACACTGTTTCTAGAATAATCTTTAAGCAAGTAAAACACCTCAAAGGCTTTCTGTTTTCGTCAGCATAAAAACCAAGCTCCTTAGCATAGCATACAAAGCCATTGGTGACCCAACCGGTAGCTAGAACTCTCACCATGTCCATCCTTTAATACTTCTTTCTAGCCAAGATGTATGGTTCACAGTTCCCAGGAGGTGTCAGGATAATTCACTTCTCTGAGCCTTTTCATGTGCTGTTCCCTCTTTTTGGAATATCCCACTTAGGGATATTTGAAATATCCCACTTAGGAAGGCTAACTCTGCAACTCTCCAAAATTCAGCAACTTGAGAACAGGAATTGTGTCTTGTCATCTCTGTATCTCATCACTTAGCATAGTACCCACCATAGAGGAGTTGTTCAACAAATGTTTACTGAATGAATAAGTGTGTGAAAAAAAAAATAATAATAAGTGTGTGAGCAGGCAGTTCCTGCGTGCCTAGTACCCCTGTGGCATTTGTGATATCCAAGGAACAGCTTGTCCACCTCTCAGTCACTCTCCCCTCTCAGACTACCTTTCCTGCCCAACCATCTCCCTTTGCTTCAATGACATGGTTGGAAAGCACATTCTGAATTCTAACCCACTTCATTTCTTGCTCACTCTGTGACCTTGGGAACATTATTTATTGCCTCTGAGCCTCTAGTCTTCATCTGCACCAAGGGTTAATAAAAAGGAGAGGATAAGATAAATTACTTAAATTAATATTAATTGAACTAGATACTGTGCTAGGCACTCTTAAGTAAATTAGCTTGAGCGATAGTCATAGTATCCTGGTGAGACAGACTTTATACCCTTTCTACAGAAGAGGAAACTGCAGCTCAGAGTAGTTAGGTAGGTAACTTGGCCAAGGTCAGAAAGCTGGAAGATTTGAGGCAAGTGGTTGTATCATAGGCAACATTAGAAAAAAATAAAGAAGCATCCAGTTGTCTTCCATCACTGAACAACTGAGATTTTCTTACTCACAGCTTTTTCCAGCCTAGTATCTCAAGGATAGAGGCTCTGACATTTCCCATCAGAACAACATTTGGTGAGCACTGCATCTTACCCCCAGGTCCAAGTCGCCAGGGTTTCCCCCAGTCTGCTCCTACAGATTCTGACCGTGATATCTACATTCCTTCTGCACCTTTATTTTAAAGCATATGTACACCTGTCATATCTTACTAGATAGATGGGAAGGAATGAGTCTTCCCATTTTACAGGTGAGAAAATTGAGGTTCAAAGTAACTCACCTAAAGTCATATGGTATCACTCCTCAACAGGAGGACAGTAGTCCCCATCAGAGGTTGACATGCCCGTGGAACCAAGGGGACATGTTCTTCTAATTGACTGGGAAGCAGAAGAGTGGCATTAGGGAAGGAGAACCATTAAGTATATCAGACAGACCTGAGTTCTGATCTCAGCTCTTTTGGTTGCAAAACTACCATAGTTCAATTAAAAAGAAAGAAGGAAGGAAGGAAGAAAGAAAGAAAGGAAGAACCACAGATTAGAAAGAGTAGGTCTGTTTTAGGAGCTAATCTTTGTGGCAGAATAGAGAGGTCAGGAGCTCTTTGAGGGCAAAATTTTATCTTACCTTCATATCCCTGGTGCCTAGCACAGTTCCAGGGACATAACTGGTATTTAATAAATGTTTGTTGTCTTGACTAGGGGATTTGGAAGGAAGGAGGCAGGGGAGGGAACTTGAGTGAGTTGAGAATCAAGAATCCAAGGGGGAGACAGCCTAGAAAGAGTGGGTCCAAGAGAGAGACTCCAGGCATTTGTGGCCCTGGTTCCCTTTTTCCAAGCCATGAGGAAATCCTCCAGAGGAAGAGAGTGCTGTGGCTTTAAATGACTTCAGCGTTGTCAATGAATCTGCTCTGCTAAAAGAGTTATCCTCTTGCTCCTGCGCTTGTCCTCCCCCTTCTCTCAGCTCCCCAAACCCTTCTCGGCTGCTATGATGGGATAATTAGATGCGAGAGCTCAGCACAGATGATGCTCCAGTTGCTTAGCAACTAATGGTTTCCATGGAGACCGCAAAGCACAGCCTCCAGAGCAGCCAGTGAGCAGCTCGGCAGGGCAGGGAGAAGACGCAACTCTCAGCTCCTCCAGAAACCTGGGGAGGGCCAGGGGTGGGGAAGCGGGGGATTGGAGGGAGAAAGGAGGGTTTAAAGGCACAGGCCCCTCTTATCCTTTTAAAATCTGGTCAGGGCTCTGCCCTCCCTTACCCGACTCCATCCCCCTCATAATCTCAGATGGGGATGGGGGCTTAGGAGTGGACCCAACACGACCCACTCTGCAATAAACCCAACCTCTTCTTTCTGCTCCTGGTTTGTGACTGAAATGGGAAGAGATATCTCCCAAGCCCAAGTGTAAACATCCTCCCAGTTGGTGATGGGATTTGAAGAGTACTAAGAAGATCCCTCACCCCTGGAATTCCACCATTTAGTGTGTTCCCGCTCTCCAAAGTTCTCAATGTGCAAAAGATCCTCTTTCAGTTTGTAGAACGATGATAAGAGCTGATCTAAAAGGGGACAAAAGCCAAGGTGCAGGGAAAACGGGATTCAGTTCTTCACCCAAAGGCAGCCTGTCCTGGGAGACTGGGGAAAAACACCTGCCCCTGATCTCCATCACAGGATCCAGAGTGTGTGTGTGTGGGAGGGGGGAGGCAATACAGAGCATCTGGCGACTCAAAGTGTGGGCCTCCCAGACTAGCATCAATCAACGTTACCTGGAAGCTCGTTAGAAATGCAGAATTTCAGGCTTCACCTCAGACCCACTGAATCAGAAACTGCATCTTAACTAGATCCCCACTGATTCATATGCACATTAAATTTGGAGAAGCGCTGGTCTGAGGCCCTCCTACTCTGCTTGGGCCCCTGAGTCCTATCTTTATTGTCACTGCCTGCTCACACCCCAGACCTTGAGCCTACCTTCCCACCGTGGGGGTAAGGACACAACCCCACCAGACCCTTACTTCCCTATCAGGACCCCGGCCCTCTTCTAGGACTGGGGAGGCTAGAGTGGCTCCTGGAGCAGAAAGACACACATAACACTCTCTGAGGAGGTCTATGACCTCTCCTGACAAAGTATTCCATGTTCCACAAGTGGCTCTAGTGCTGAGTCTCAGTTTCCACATCCACAAAAGGGAGCCAATGACATCTACCACCCAGGATGGCTGTGAGGGTAAGTGTGGAGCAAGCAAAGACCCTGCCCGGGGCTCAGGGTAGGTGCTTTCTTCTCTTGTCTTCTCTCCACTCACAACTCCTCCTTCACGTCTCTCTAACACTGATGGTCTCTAACACGGATGGTGCCATCAGAGAAGTTGTGTCTCTTTTTCATTTTCTCCTACCAGGTCTCTCTCTCTTCTATTTATTTATTTATTTATTTTTAATTTATTTATTTTATTCATTTTTGGCTGCATTGGGTCTTCGTTGCTGAGTGGGGGCTTTCTCTAGTGGTGGTGAGCAGGGTCTACTCTTTGTTGTGGTGCGCAGGCTTCTCATTGCGGTGGCTTCTCTTGTTGCAGAGCTCGGGCTCTAGGCACACGAGCTTTAGTAGTTGTGGCACGCAGGCTAAGTAGTTGTGGCTCGCGGGCTCTAGAGCGCAGGCTCAGTAGTTGTGGCGTACGGGCTTAGTGGCTCTGCGGCATGTGGGATCTTCCCAGACCAGGGCTCGAACCCGTGTCCCCTGCATTGGCAGGCGGATTCTTAACCACTGCGCCACCAGGGAAGCCCCTCTCTCTCTTCTTTATTCTCAAACAGTTCACAAAGGTTGCTGACCAAGGCTGACTGTTCCCACCCCCACCCCCACTGGGTGGGTCAGTGCCCACGTCTCCGAACACTGGAAGTCCTCCCCGGCATCCTTGGTCCCACTCTCGAGAAGAATGGGAAGCACTGTGCGCTCCCAGGCACCCACACCCCTCTGCCTCTCCCAGAGCTCAGGGCCTGGGCCTCAGTGGATGCCAAGAACTGGAACTCCTGGCTCTGCTGCCCCCACCCCCTACTACCTGTTTCTTTCAGCTTCTCTCCCATTCCTGCCCAACCAAGGCCCTTTCAGGAGCCCCTCAGGGCTATTCTCCTCTCCCTACACACCAGGGCAAACTCAGAACTTGCCGCCCTCCTAGGAAGAGCCCCGCACCACCTGAGGGGAACGGTCCTCTACAGGCCGGGCTCCAGATGCACGTGCAGGCAGGAACACTCATGCCCTTACACGTGGGTGCCCCAGAAGAAGGGGGTTTTCCTCCCCCCACCTTAGTTACCCTGCCCCTCTGCAGGTGACTAAGCCACCAAGATCCAGTCAGGGCCTCCCCCTTCTTGGCCTGAGGGCTAGCTCCCCATCCTGAAAAACCTGTCTGGGGGCCTCCCCTGAGGCTGTAGGGCCCAAGGGGCAGGTTGGACAGGATTCCCCTCTAGCCCCTCCCAGCCCCAGGACAAAATCAGACACCCCCGGGGCAGGGCCTCACTTTCCTTAGGAAGCCACAGCCTGCCAGCACCCACCCCAGCTCCCAGCTATGGCGTCTCCGCTGCCTGTCCGGACCTTGTCCTTGATCCTGATTCTGCTGGCTGTCCTGGCCCCCGGGGCTGCAGGTTTCTGCCATCTCTGACCGGGGTGGGGAGGGGCTCAGGGGTCTGGAGAAGAAGGACTGTGCCTTCCAGGGCTCTCAAAGAGGGGCTGATCTGGCCAGTTGGGGTTGGGGGACTGGAGATGGCAGTGACCAGGCATCAGTCACTGGGGCCCAGGGCACACTCCTGGTCCCAGATCCAGGAGGCAGGGAGGTGTGGGGAAGAGTCCAAGGCTACGGATATGGGTGGGGTTGGGCTCTGCCCCCTTCTGGCACCCAGGGTCTAGCGGCTTGGTGGAGTACCTAGCTTCTGCAGCTCAAGCCTGCCACCTGGTGGTTGCACAGGCAAAGGCTCGTGTTCTGCAAACGGACTGCAGAATGGGACTCTTCATCCTTAGAGAGGACGCCCAGGGGTGGGGGGCAGATCTGTTGATGAGAGGGGGATTGATCCTCCCCTGTATTCCCTCCTGGCCCCCCAGCCGACTTCAACATCTCAAGCCTCTCTGGTCTGCTGTCCCCAGCGCTGACGGAAAGCCTGCTAGTTGCCCTGCCCCCCTGTCACCTCACAGGGGGCAATGCCACACTGATGGTCCGGAGAGCCAATGACAGCAAAGGTCTGCTGCTCCCTCCCAGGCATCCCCTAGTCTCCAGAGATCCCTTCCCAGGACAGCCGGCATCCCTCCTCCCACTCATCCCTTCCTATTGACCCCCTTCTTGGGCCATCCATACTCTAAATCCTGCCCTTCTCCTTGGGGTCTCCAGAAACTTGACCCTGCCTCACACCCCCAATTTCCTGCCCAGTGGTGAAATCTAGCTTCGTGGTGCCTCCATGCCGCGGACGCAGGGAGCTGGTGAGCGTGGTGGACAGTGGGTCTGGCTTCACGGTCACCCGGCTCAGTGCATACCAGATGACAAACCTAGTACCAGGAACCAAATACTAGTAAGTACCGGACCCTGGCCTGGGGCATCTGTGGGAGGGCCTACAGGAAGAGAAGCTGGGTCCTGACTTTGGTGTTGGTTGTGGGAGGTGGTCAGCATGGGGGAGAGTGAGGGCACAGCTAAAGGGGTGCAAGAATGCACCTCTCCTGGGCACAACAGGAGGCATAGCTGTGAAGGGGGAGGCCTGGGCTCCTTCTTACCCTAAGTCCCAGATACTCACTGAGGATTCTCTCCTCTCCCAAATCTCACCACAAAAGCATTTCCTACCTAGTGACGAAGGGGGCATCCACTGAGTCCAGTAGAGAGGTCCCAATGTCCACACTTCCTCGTAAGTAACATCTCAGGGCCCCAGAGCCTTTCCAGGCCCCTCCCACCCCATCCCGCAGCTGCCCCTCCCTGTGCTCCCTTAGCTCCTTTGTTTACCTCTATCTTCACACTGAGCCCTTGGCATTTTAAGTGGCTGTTGACTCATCTGCCCACACCGCTAAACTCTGTGGGTAGCGATTGTGTCCGATTAATTTCTGTATCCTCAGTGCCTGACCTAGGAGATGCTTCGTAAATGTTTTTCTGATGGATGTCTGGATCCCTCCAACGAGTCGTTGGTTGGGTGGGTGAATAAATGGGTGAAGGGATGGCTGGTTGGATGAATGGATGAGGGGCTAGGCTGGGAGCCTTGCGAAGGATGGGGGCCCCTCCTGACCACAACGGCCTCCCTCCTCTCTTCTGACAGGAAGGAAGGCAGAATCTATTGGGCTGGGAATGGCCCGGACGGGGGGCATGGTGGTCATCACAGTGCTGCTCTCTGTAGCCATGTTCCTGCTGGTTCTGGGCTTCATCATCGCCCTGGCACTGGGCGCCCAAAAGTGAGGAAGACAGCACCGGGCAGCAGGCCCCTCCAGGAAGTCCAAGGCACCGTCCATTTCCCCAGCTCAGGGCTCTGCTTTTGCTCCTGTCTCCTCTGCTGAAAAGACTGCCTGCGCCCAGGCCACAGTCGCCAGGCTCTGGCTCCTCTGGTGCCATCACCTCCCCTCCCTGCCCCCTCTCCACTGCAGCCCTTTCCTCCCTCTGTCCCCCTCCTTGTCCCCTAAGGCCTCACCTTGACCCAACACTCCCTATTATTCCCCTCATCCCACTCGTGTCAGAATTGGTTTTCCTCCCATTTCACCTCTTTAACCAATCCCTACCCATGACAGACAGGAATTTTTCCTTCCCTCAGTGAATTTAGTCCCTACAATAAAACCTGATGCCATGTTGCTGTGTGTGTTTCTCTTCAGCGGGCTCCACTTTGGGGTGAACCTATAGAATCTATGTCCAGGCTGCAGCTGCTCTCAGTCCTCTCTCTGCCCTGGAGCCCCAAAGTTGCGTTTCCCAGGAGGCAGGAAGGGGTGGATGAGATAAGAATCCAAGAGTCAGGGACGTCCCAGGTGGCGCAGTGGTTAAGAATCTGCCTGCCAATGCAGGGGACACGGGTTCGAGCCCTGGTCCGGGAGGATCCCACATGCCGCGGAGCCACTAAGCCCGTGAGCCACAACTACTGAGCCCGCGAGCCACAACTACTGAAGCCCGCGCGCCTAGAGCCCGTGCTCCGTAACAAGAGAAGCCACCGCAATGAGAAGCCCGCGCACCACAATGAAGAGTAGCCCCCGCTCGACACAACTAGAGAAAGCCCGTGCGCAGCAACGAGGACCCAACACAGCCATAAATTAATTAATTAATTAAAAATAAAAAAGAATCCAAGAGTCAGGGTTCTCAGACTCACACCTGGGCTGTGTTTTGCACCCTCCAGAGCAGGCCACCCAAGCAGGGGCCTGGGGTGGGGGTGTGGCCGAGGCTGGTGCACCACGTGGGGACCAGCAGGGCAAGGGGAAGCACTGGGGGAAAGAGAGGCTCTGACCAGGAAAAGACAGAGGGCCACCAGGGTGAGACCCAAGGACAGGGTGCTGGGGGCAAGGGGAGTGGAAAATAGGCGAAAGGGTCTCTAGGAGGAGACAGCAGAAGTGGAAGAACCCTGCCGGAGGGGGCAAGAGTGGTACCGTGGGGTAACGGAGGGAAAAGAGCGGGAGTGCTCATCCTCATTCACTTGTGTCTTCTCCAATATATATATTCCTTCTAAGGATCTTTGCCTTGCTCTTAGGGGAAAGACCAAAATCTTTGAGGTGACCTTCAAAGACAGCCCTGGGTCTCTCCCCTAACTGCCCCTCAGGCTCTCACCATGTGCCTTCTAATGTCCTGTGTTTCCTCTTGCCTCAGCGCCTTTGCACAGACTATTCCTTAAGCCCAGGCTGCTCTGAAGACTGCCCCCACGCCCACTCCATTCTATTTGCATAGTTAAGCCAGCTTCCCCAGGGAAGCCTTCTCTGACCTCCACCCCCCATTAGGTTGGGTTCTCCTATCCCATCTTTCATAGCATTACTATGTTTATTATGTTGATGTGATTATTCAATTGTCTCCCCACCAGACTTTATGTTCCCTGGGAGTTGTCGGCTTTGCTCCCAAGGGCCTGTAGTACCTTTGCGGTGCCTGGGACACAGTGGATACTCAATAAATATTGTTGAATAAGTGAACGAACGAAAGAATTAACAAGCCCCTGAAGAGAAGGCGGGGGCTAGGAAAGTGCCAAAAATTCTGCAAAAACAATAAAAAATGACACAGAGTTAGAAGATGCCGGAACAATGGTCTAATGATCCCTTTCTAGAGTAATCCAGGAGCCCGGGAGAGGGAGGCAATGGAAGAGAAGAACAACAATATCTATGAATTCCACGAACTCTAACTTAGCATTTATTATGTGCCAGGTGCTACTGGAGGTGCTAGGAATAAACTGTGAAAAGACACTGTTCCTCCCTCGTGGAACTTACATGGAATTTAGTGGAAGATACAGATTCCCCAAAATGTGAACAAGTAAATAAATAAAACTGTCATAAGTGCTATGATAGATGAGAGGAGGTGAACACTGGGACCCTCCTTAGTTTCAGTGGGCCTGACTGAACGGAGGCCTGGCGTCAAGAGGGAGGGTCAGGGAGAATGGTTCAGGCCCTGCTTCCCACCCTAACTGCACCAGCTGAGGGAGGTTTGGTGCCCACCCCTCTTGTACTGTGGGAAGAGCATCAGACAAGGAGCAAAACTGTGCCGCACATTAGAATCATCCAGGGGGGTTTTAAAAATCCCAACACCCAGGCCATACCCCACACCAGAATCAGAATGACTGGGGGTGGGATCCAGGCATTAGTACTTTTTAAAGATCCCCAGGGGATTCCAATGTGCAGCAAAGTTTGGATATTACTGACATAAACATTTTAGAAATTGTGGTAAAATGAACATAACATAAAATGTACTATTTTAACCATTTTTAAGTGTACAGGTCAGTGGCATTAAGTACACTTACATTGTGCAGCCAGCACCACTGTCTATCTCCAGAACCTCAGCAGCCCAAACGGAGATTCTGTACCCATTAAATAATAAGTCCCCATTCCCTCCTCCTCTACCCTTGGCAACCACCGTTCTTTATGTCTCTATAAATTTGGCTATTCTAGATATACAAGTGGAATTGTACAAAATTTGTCCTTTTGTGTCTGGCTTATTTCACTTAGCATAATATTTTCAAGGCTCATCCATGTTGTAGCATGCATCAGAACAATTTAAGGTTAAATAATATTCCACTGTATGTATATACCACCTTCATCCACTGATGGACATTTGGGTTGTTTCCACTTTTAGATATTGTGAATAAGGCTGTCGAACATGGGTATAAAGATGTATGTTCAAATCTCTGATTTCACTTCTTTCGGTTATATACTGCGAAATGAGATGGCTAGATCATATGGTAATTCTACATTTTTTTTTTCAATTTTATTTATTTTTTTTGGCTGCATTGGGTCTTCACTGCTGTGCACGGGCTTTATCTAGTTGCATTGAGTGGAGGGCTACTCTTCGTTGCGGTGCACAGGCTTCTCATTGCGGTGGCTTCTCTTATTGCAGAGCACGGACTCTAGGCGTGCAGGTTTTAGTAGTTGCAGCATGCGGGCTCAGTAGTTGCGGCACGTGGGCCCTAGTGTGCACGGACTTCAGGAGTTGTGGTGAGTGGGCTCAGTAGTTGTGGCTTGCAGGCTTAGTTGCTCTGCAGCATGTGGGATCTTCCTGGACCAGGGATTGAACCTGTGTCCCGTGCATTGGCAGACGTATTCTTAACCACTGTGCTACCAGGGAAGTCCCTACATTTTTTGGTTTGAGGGCCTGCACCATTTTACATTCCCACCAGCTATTCACAAGGATTCCAATTTCTCCACATCCTAGTCAACAGTTGCTATCTTCTGTGTTTTGTTTATTTTTATAATAGCTGTCCCAATGGATGTGGCAGTATCTCATTGTGGTTTTTATTTGCATTTCTCTAATGTTAATGATATAAAAGCACATCTTTTCATGTGTTTATTGGGCATTTGTATTTCTTCTCTGGAGAAATGTCTATTCAAGTCCTTTGCCCATTTTTAAACTGGGTTGTTTGGGTTTTTTGATGAGTTGTGGGAGTTCTTTATATATTCTGGATGTTAACCCCTTATCAGAGATATGATTTACATGATATAAACATTCTTAAATGATACACTAATTTTAAAAGGGCTATGGGGGTGGGGGTGGGGGTGTGATGAACTGGGAGATTGGGATTGACATATATACTCTAATATGTATAAAATAGATAACTAATAAGAACCTGCCGTACAAAAAAATAAATAAATAAAATAAAATTCAACAACAACCAAAAAAGGGCTATAGGGGACTTACTTCCCTGGCACTCCAGTGATTAAGACTCTGTGTTCCCAATGCAGGGGGCATAGGTTCGATCCCTGGTTGGGGAACTAAGATCCCGCATGCCACACAGTATAGCCTAAAAAATAAATAAATAAAAGGAAAAAAAATAAAAATAAAAAATAAATAAAAAGGGCTATAAAAGGGTGGATGCATTACAATAACATTTTTTTTGTTGCTGTTTTGTTTTGTTTTTTTAAATTTATTTTATTTATTTATTATTTATGGCTGTGTTGGGTCTTTGTTTCTGTGGGAGGGCTTTCCCTAATTGTGGCAAGCGGGGGCCACTCTTCATCGCGGTGCGCGGGCCTCTCACTATTGCGGCCTCTCTTGTTGTGGAGCACAGGCTCCAGACGCGCAGGCTCAGTAATTGTGGCTCACGGGCCCAGCTGCTCCCCGGCATGTGGGATCTTCCCAGATCAGGGCTCGAACCCATGTCCCCTGCATTGGCAGGCAGATTCTCAACCACTGCACCACCAGGGAAGCCCACAATAACATTTTTTATAAAACAAAAATGAAACACTCATAAGGAAAAAGATTGGAATAATATACATCAGAATGTAATTAATTATTATCTCTGGTTGATAACAAGAATGATTTTTATTTTATTGTTTTTTCTTTGTGCTTTCTATACTTCCAAGTTTTATGCATCAAACGTATTATTTTTATAATTAGGTAAATTGTCATAAAAGCTATTATTATTGATATTAAAGGTAGAGTCCCAGTAAATTTTTTAAAAGAAAGCTGTTGTTTTCACCATAGTTAAAACAATATATATTGAGGGTCTCCTATGCATCAGGTACTACTCTCAAAATTTCTGGTCGGGACTTTCCTGGTGGCTCGGTGGGTAAGAATCCGCCTGCCAGTGCAGGGGACACGGGTTCGAGCCCTGGTCCAGGAAGATCCCACATGCCACAGAGCAACTAAGCCCGTGTGCCACAACTACTGAAGCCCGCACGCCTAGAGCCTGTGCTCTGCAACAAGAGAAGCCACTGCAATGAGAAGCCTGTGCAGCACAACGAAGAGCAGCCCCCGCTCGCCACAACTAGAGAAAGCCCACGTGCAGAAACGAAGACCCAACGATGCCAAAGATAAATAAATAAATTATTAAAAAAAAAAAATCTGGTCTAGTAGACAAGGAACAGGCAACACAATATAGGGTGGATGAGCTCTGATGGGAAAACCCAGTATGCACAAAGGAACCAGAGGGGGCTGCCTCACCCTCTGGCCAAATCTGAACAATTTAAGAATTAAAACAAATAATTACAGTACTGAATTATGATCCACTCTGTAAAATAAGAATCAATCCTTTGAGTCCATACTGATGACAAATAAACAAAACGAGATAAGGAAAAGCTCTTCTTTACAACAGAATGCCAACTAAATAAATGGAGATGTAATGATTGATTTAGAAAAATCAGGGAATTCCCTGGCGGTCCAGTGGTTAGGACTCAGTGCTTTCATTATCGTGGCCCTGGGTTCAATCCCTGGTTGGGGAACTAAGATCCCGCAGTCAAAAAAAAAAAAAAATCATCATTTCACACCCATGATAGTAATGATTGATTTAGGCAAGAATCGTAAATGGACGCTAGAATCTGTGGGTCCAAACTTGATGAGAAACAGGATTTTAGATCACTTTAAAGTATCTCCTCACAAACTGCTTACTAATTACAAAAGAAAAAAAAAAGGTAACTTCACAGTTGAGAAACATGATGGATACCACAAATAATGAGACAAACTGACATCATGGGCCTCTTGATGTGATGTACTAAGAAGGAAACAAAATCACTTCTCTGGTATTGTTGCCAAAAATGCATAATCTAAGTCTAATTATGAGGAAATCAGGGACATTCTACAAAATAAATGGCCTGTACTCTTCAAAAATGTCAATGTTATGAAAGATTTAAAAGTCTGGTGGGGGAGTGGTGGGATGAATTGGGAGATTGGAATTGACATGTATACACTAATATGTATAAAATAGATAACTAATAAGAACCTGCTGTATAAAAAATAAATAAATAAAATTCAAAAAAAATTTAAAAATAAATAAATAAAAGTCTGAGAAACTGCTCCAGATTAGAGACTAAACAGACATAAATATTAAATGCCCTGCATGATCCTGAATTGGATTCTAGACCAGAAAACAAATTAAAAAAATAAAGGACACTATTGGGACAATTGGTGAAATCTGAATAGAATGTGTATCTCAAACATAGTATTGAATCAATGTTAAATTTTTTTTTTAAAGAATTTTTTTTAACGCATTGTTTACTTTGTTTATTTATTTATTTTTGGCTGTGTTGGGTCTTCATTTCTGTGCGAGGGCTTTCTCTAGTTGTGGCAAGCGGGGGCCACTCTTCATCGCGGTGCGCGGGCCTCTCACTATCGCGGCCTCTCTTGTTGTGGAGCACAGGCTCCAGACGCGCAGGCTCAGTAATTGTGGCTCACGGGCCTAGTTGCTCCGTGGCATGCGGGATCTTCCCAGACCAAGGCTCGAACCCGTGTCCCCTGCATTGGCAGGCAGATTCTCAACCAATGCGCCACCAGGGAAGCCCATCAATGTTAAATTTTGATGATTTTCTTGTTTCTGATTTTCTGGTTATGTAAACCAATATCCATGTTTTTAGTAAATACACACTGAGGGCTTCCCTGGTGGCGCAGTGGTTGAGAGTCTGCCTGCCAATGCAGGGGACACGGGTTCGAGCCCTGGTCTGGGAGGATCCCACATGCCACGGAGCAACTAGGCCCGTGAGCCACAATTACTGAGCCTGCGCGTCTGGAGCCTGTGCTCCGCAACAAGAGAGGCCGCGATAGTGAGAGGCCCGCGCACCGTGATGAAGAGTGGCCCCCACTTGCCGCAACTAGAGAAAGTCCTCGCACGGAAACGAAGACCCAACACAGCCATAAATAACTAAATAAATAAATAAAATAAAATAAAGGGAAAAAAAAGTGATATTAAAAAAAAAAAAAAGAAAATACACACTGAAGTATTTGTGGGTAAAGGGACATGACGTCTGCAAATTACTCTCACAGTTCAGAAAAAATAATGTATGTCTTACATACATGGAGACAAAAGCAAAAATGTGATGAAATGTTAATAATTGGTATAATTGGTGAGTTACAGGATTTAGCTATACTGGAATTTTTTATAGTATTCTTGGGACTTTTCTGTAAATTTGAAATTATGCAAAACAAAATTTAAATATCACCATTCAAAAAAATAAAATAATAAAAAAATCACCATTTAATCCTATCTCCACCATATACTTACAGATGTAATCTTGGATAAACCATGAAATCTTCCAAACTTCTAGAAAGTAGCTATTAACACCACCACGGGATCATTCTTCAATGGTAGACTGATTTACTAAATAAAAGAAGAGCTTGGTGCAAATGTAGAGGGGAAAGAGGGCCGGGGGTACCTCCCTTCTGGACCCCCAAGGTTCCCAAATGAAAGCGGGGCAGGGGGGGCTTGCAGAAAGACGTGGCAAGGAGCACTCAGTGGAGGCTCGAGAGCAAGGATGTCAGATGGACCGGGCACACCTGAGCGGGCTCCGACCTAACTCAATCAGAGCGCGGGTATTTGAGGAAGTGCCTCCTAGGCCTCAGCCTCAGTCTCTCCAGACTCTCCCACCCTGTGCCGGCTCTCCCTCCTCTAGCTAATCGTGGATCTGAAGCTCCAGCACCTAGACTTCTGGGCCAGCCTCCATGGCCAGGTCCCGGGATTGCTGGACTGGGACATGGGGAACGAGTGCTTTCTGGCCTTCACCACTACGCACCTGCCCTTAGCGGAACAGAACCGTGAGTGTCCGAGAGGGGGGTCGTGGGGGATGGGCGCGCCGCGGAGGGTCGGAGGCTCCTGGGCGCGCCGGACCGGAAGCTCCCCGGCCTTTGACTCGCTTGCCACTCGCCCCCACGAGCCCCGTGACGTATGTCGCGTTACCGGGCCCCGCGCCCCCTTTGCTGAACCCCGGAGCTCCCACCCCGCCCCCACTTTTTCCGAGGGGCAATGGAGTCCCCGCCTCGACCGAAAGCCCAGGGAGGGCAGGGGTCCTGCCTGAACACGGCCTTTCAATCCTACCCCACCCACCCTGGCTAAATCCCAGAACTTTCTAGGCCTCTTCTCGGCCTTTTCTCCGTGGCGCCTACGCCATCGGGGCACACTACGTTTCCGTTCATCTTTCTCTTAAAATCTTTTTAAAATCGGTTTTGTTCGTGGCTGTATCCCCACCTCTTAATACATTGTCTGACACCTAGAGGTGCTCAATATTTGCTGAATGGATAGTTGACCGTTGTCTTTTAAAAACTTTTTTTGTTTGGTCCTCAAGTGTTGCGATTTGAGTTAATCACCTCCTACATTCATGGTACATGATTGCCATCTGTTTGGGCAAAGTACTTGGATTAACTCATTCAATCCCCACCCACTTTTGTCACCTCCCACACTCCCAAGTATCTACCCTAATCCGTTTAATGTCTTTAGATAGGTGTATCTTTGAAAACTGTTTAGCATTATTTTGCTTTTATAGGTGAACTTAATTTACATAAACTCATTGCTTTTTTTCCCCTCATTCAAATTGTTTTTAAGAGTTATTTCGGTTGCTAAATGCAGATCTGGTTCATCATTTCTGACTGCTGTGCGGTATTCTATCATCTGCATACATTACTTTTTGCATTTTAATTCTCCTTACTGACGGAGACAAAACTCCACTGGAACTCTTTGCCACCATAAGTAATGCTGACGAACATTCTTGTATCTTCACTGATTCAAGAAATATTTATTGAGCACCTCCAATTTGCCAGGCACTGTTCTGGACACTCACGTGATACATCATGAACAAAACAGACAAGTCTTCATGGAGCTGACATTCTACTGGGGCCACACAGGCAATCCACATTTAAAAAAAAAAAAAAAATATATATATATATATATATATATGGTATGTTATAAGGTGATAACTGAGATGGGGGAAAAAAGGACATGGTAAGAGGGCTCAGGAATGGGGGCTGGGAGGTGGTGGCAGCTACAGTTTTAAATAGGGTCATCAGGTTGGTCTTCATTGGGAACATAGTATATGAGCAGAGCAGAGTTGAAGGAGGTGAGATAGTGAGCCGGAGGATACTTAGAGGAAAATTTCCCAGGCAGAAAAAATAGCCAGTGTAGAAGCCCTCAGGAATATGCCTGGAGGAACCGGTAAAGAGGCCAGTGAGGCTGGATCAAAGTAAATAAAGAGGAGAGTTCAGAGGGTGTGGGTCATGGAGCAGAGATCAGGAAGAGCCGTCTTCCCCTTTGAGGGCGTTAGGGTTGACTCCAAGTAAGATGCAGCATGGTTGAAAGGTTTGGAACAGAGGAGTGACATGATCGCCAGCTTAGTGAGTGACCTGTGCCATTGCATAGTGTGCCTATACTTGGTTTAATGTCCTGCTATCACTGTCTTAAGATTTTTAATAATTTTTGAACAAGGAGGCCCACATTTTCCTTTTTTGAACAAGGAGGCCCACATTTTCCTTTTGCACTGGGCGCTACAAATTATGTAGCTGATCCTGAATGATCTATAGTCTGAAAAGATCACTGTGGCTGCTGGGTTGAGGGTACACTGTAAATGTAGAGCGACTGGGAAGCCAGGAGACTAGTTAGGAGGCTACTGTAGTAATCCAGACAAGAGCTGATGGCAGACTGCACCACCAGGGTGGTGGCAGAGGATATGGTGAGAAGGTAGAACCACGTGGATTCGCTTGATGGATTGGATGTGTGGTGTAAAAAAGAGAGATTAGAGGATGACTCATCCAGAGTTTTTGGCTGATCAAGAGCAAGGATGGGTTGTCTTGTAGTGAGATGGGGTAAGCTCCTGATAGGATGTTTAGGGAGGAAAATCAGGAATTCTGTTCTGAACATGCTGAGTTTGAGATATTTTTTAGATATCCAAGTAGAAATGTTGAGTAAGCTGGTGAATATATAAGTCTGCAATTCTGGAGAGAGGTATGCAGATATAAATTTTGAGAGTCTTTGGTACACGCCTGGCATTTAAGGGGTGAGAATAGAGAAGAACCAAGGATGAGCCCTGGGGGGCATTCCATTCTAAAGATATTGGAGAGGAGATAAACCAAAAAAACTGAGGAAGTGACCGTTAAGAATCAAAACTGATATTGTGGTTTCCTGGAAACCAAGTGAAGAAAGTGTTTCAATGAAGGAGTGGTCACAGGACAGGAACACTGCTGTGAGAGATCAGGTCAGAGGTGGGCTGACTATTGGATTTAGCAAAGCAGAGCCTTGATTATATGGTTTTGGTGGAGTGCAGCCTTGATCATAGTGGTTTTGGTGGAGTGGTGGAGGAGGAAGACTGATTGGCAAGGCTTTAAGTGTGGAAGGGAGAGGAAGTGGAGACAAAGTATAGGCAATTCTTTCGAGGAGTTCTTCCTCAAAGGAAAGCAAAAATATGGAGTAGTGGCCTGGCACAGAAAGTGGGGATAAAAGAAGTTCTTGTTTTTAATAAGATGAGAGAATTAACAGCATATTTGAATGATGATAATGGTCCAGAGACAGAAATTTATAACAGAAGAGAGAGGAGACTGGAATTCCCTGGCCGTCCAATGAGTAGGACTTGGCGCTTTCACTGCTCCCTGGTCAGGAAACTAAGATCCCACAAGCCTCCTGAGGCCAAAATAAATTTCAAACACTGTCCTTGAGGAGGTGTGGGGCCACCTGTGTCAGAGAGAGCAGGGGAGGGAGATGGACAGAGGCACTATCCTTTGATCCCACTGAGATCACCCGTCTGTTGATCTCATCACCCTTTCCCTGCTCTCAAAGAGCAGAGTTAGAGAGGATGTCCTCTCTTTAACTAACCTAGAATCCCCCAGTCAAACAGGCTCACTCTCTTGCATACACCGTTGACTCCTTTGGCTCTCTATGGCTTTGGAACACTTGCTTGGCCAAACCACAACCCTGATTAAATCCAGCTCTACCAAACAAGTGCTCCAAAGCCATAGATCAATGGATTGGGGTTATCAGTTGGTATCAAAAGAGATGGTTGGAAAGAGGAGGTGGTGCATTTTTACATGGTGCAAAAATGAGGTTATGGAGAGGTTGCAGTTATTGGTTTAGGTTATGACAGTGAGGACTGTCTATGTTAGGATGGAAGGCAGAATTTTGGGAGGAGAAGAGTTCAAGAAACTAGAGGCCAGGTTATTAGGATAATCATCTATGTATCTATTGAACTAGCCAAGATTTAAGGCAGGAGTAGCACTAGTGACAGTGAGCCAGGAACTAAATTCCTCTAAATGAGGGGGAGTGGCCGAGAATTTGGTAGATGATGGTAGCAATGAAAATTAGTATATAAATTCCTCTTTTAACTTGAGTAGACACACCCAGGATTAGACAGTAAATTGTAGTGCTGCCTGATTATTCTTCACCAGCACCGGTTGCTATTCAGATGTAATAAAGGATCCTATTTCAGTGCATCTTTGCCAACACTTGGTATTACCTCTTTTTATAATTCTTGTCAGTTTGATGTAAAGTATTATATCATTCTTTTATTGTGTTCCTATTACTAGTAAGGCTGAGCATCTTCAGGTAGCCTCTCCTTCTGAATACTGATTCGTATCTTTCACCCATGTATAGATTTGTCTTAGCCTTTTATTTTTTGATTTGTAGGAGGTGTCTATCAGAGAATTGAGAGTTCTGGAGATGATTTTTTTTCTGGTTTATTATCTATGGATTTTTTTTTCCCTTGTGAGTTTTACTGTGCAGAACCTTTCAATTTTTATGTGTTATAATATCTGCATTAAATGTATAGGTTAATTTGAGGATAATTGGCATCTTTATAATATGTATTATATGTCTTTGTTTATTGAAGTCTTTTAGGTCCTTAAGTAGTAAGTACATCTTTTTCACATAAAGGTCCATTCTTTGATGAGTTAATCCCTAGATACATTATAACTTTGGTTGCTATTGTGAACAGCACCTTTTTGGAAAAAAAAATTATGTTCCAGTTTCTTAATGCTGGTATAGAGGAACAGTGGTGATTAGTATGTTGGTCTTATATCCAGCAAACTTGCTGGACTCTTATCGGTTCTAGTAATTTATATATCGATTTTGTATGGTTTTCTGTTAATCTATGTTTTTTTCTGTAAATAATTATAGTTTTGCCTTTTTCTTTCTTGTATCTCTTACTACTTTTTCCTTTTTAGAATACTGTGTTGAACATTAACGATGTAATGGGCATCCTTTCTAATTACTGAGCTCTCTAATAAGTATATCATCATTTTCCAGACAAAAACCTAGATTCATCTGTAATATGATGACACTCATGGGGACAATGAGGGGGACAAAAATAGTTCCCCCTACCTGGACCAGAAGCCAGCTTCATGTCGAGCAGCTAGCTCTAATATATACCTGATTTACTCTGAGCCCACCATGTATTCATTCATCCAGTTAAGTTGAGCTCCTCCCATGTGCCAGGCAGTGAAGGAGACAGACCTGGAGATAGACACTAAGCAGGTAATTACAATAAAATGTGTGCTACGGGAGTGTTTGGACAGGTAGTCAGAGAAGGCCTGCTTTAGAAAGATGTTTAAACAGAGACCTGATGGGTGAGTAGCATTTAACTAGGCAAGCAGGAAGAGGGAAGAGTGTTTCTTTCCAGCAAAGGGAACAGCTTATGGGAAGGCAGAGGATCTAGATGTGGTCTGTTGGAGATGGGTGGAGAGCCTGGGAGGAATGACTCAACACTGATGAGAAGCCAGGGTCTTGTAGACTATCTCAGGAATTTAGATTTGGCCCAAAGGCAATGGAAAGCCATCAAAAGGCTTTACACTGAAGGGTGGCATGATTGGATTAACATTTTGGGAAGATCACTCAAACTGCAATACGGTAAATTAAAGAAAAGAAGATAAACAGACCTTTTAGGTTATAGGCTTGGACTAGGATGGTAGAACTTGGTGATTGATTGGGTGTGGCTGTACGGGAAAGAGGAGTCAAGAATGATTTCCACTCATGGACATAGAAAACAAACTTATGGTTACCAAAGGGGAAGTGGTGGGGGGGGGCGTGGGGGGGATAAATTAGGAGTTTGGGATTAACAGATACACACTACTGTACATAAAATAGATAACCAACAAGGGCCTACTGTAGAGCACAGGGAACTATGTTCAATATCTTGTAATAACCTACAATGGAAAAGAATCTGAAAAAGAATATGTGTATATATATGCGCGTGTGTGTATGTGTGTATAAAACTGAATCACTTTGCTGTACACCTGAAACGAACACATTGTATATCAACTATACTTCAACTAAAAAATTGAGAAAAAAAAAAAAAAGAATGATTTCCAAGTATCTAGCCTGGACAGCTGGTTAGATGGTGCCATATGCTGAAACAAGGAATGCAGGAGCAAGAGCAGGAAAATGGAGTCGAGTTTTAGAGATGTTGTTCAAATACCTGTGGGTTATCCCATGGGCAGTTCTAGTTAAGGGCTGGCAGAGAAGTCTGGGCTAGAGATAAAGATTTGTAAGCCTTGAGTTTATAGATGGTGACTGACTAAAGTAACAGGCATTAATGAGATGGTTTAGGGGCCGTAATGTGGGGTGAGAAGAGAAGAATGCAGAGGAGAATGAAAAGGTCAGAGAGGTAAGGGGAAACCAGTAGAATATGGCATCATAACTTCCCAGGCAGGGCCCGTAGCCACCTCCCAGGGAAGCTTCAAGGGGCCAAAATGAAAATCCTAGGATGTTTTGACTCTCTTCTTTTTGCTAGTTGCCAGATATAAACTCCGAATAGTTGAGCCACCAAAACTACCTCTGGAAAAAAAACCCAACCCTGATAAAGATGGTGAGTAGATGGGAGTGAGTTCTCTGACATGGCCCTGTGGCCTGGGCGGGACACCCAAAGCCCATGACCTATGGCCCGCAATCTCCTTTTTCTCTGCACAGGTCCAGATTTCGAGCCCAACCTGTGGATGTGGGTAGACCCCAACATCGTGTTCCCCCCTGGAAAGCTGGAGGTCCCAGAACCCAGTAAGGGGAAGAATCTGACAAGCATAGTCCCTTCCCCTCAGCCACCCCCGAAAGAAGACGACTTTGCCAAATGCCCACAGGCCACAGTGGTGGAGTCGCCATCACTTTCTGGAGACCAGTATCCCCCTCAGAAGTGGTTTGCCTCTTCCCCCAGCAACTGGGAGGTAGGGATTTCTGGGGTGTGGGCTGGACTTAGGATGTAGGCAGGGTGGGCACAGGGATGATGCAGCAGAGAGTTCTGTTTTCTTAGGGTTAACAAAGGGTTAATGGGTTCAGAAATTAGCTGTGCCCCTGGGTTGGGGAGAAGCCCAGACGGTGGCCCTAGACCACCACCCCTTCCTGCCACTGCACCCCTGGAGTAGAGGCCGTGGAGTCAGGACCAGTTCCTACTCTGTGCTCCTCTAGCTCACAGAAGAGGAGGAGGCTGAGGACCAGGATGACAGCTCCTCTGTGGCTCTCCCGTCCCCTCACAAAAGGGCCCCCCTCCAGAGTCGGAGGCTTCGGCAAGCCAACAGCCAGGAGGGGGGGCTGTGGTCCCGGCCCCCTCTCAATTACTTCCACCTAATTGCACTGGCATTAAGAAACAGTTCCCCCTGTGGCCTCAACGTGCAACAGATCTACAGTTTCACTCGGTATGTGCGGGGGGGCCCTGTGAGGAGGGCGAAGGGAGGGGGCAGGGCCCTGCTCTGATACCTTCCAGGCCCTGGGCTGCTGCTTCAGTTCCCCCATCTGGGGCTGAGAGGATACTTCTCCTTTCCCAGCCACTGGTTCTGGGTTGTCCCCGAATGTGTGTCCACACCTCACATAGACAGGAAGATAGCCACCCCACCCCCTTTCACATCTAAGAAACTCCAACCTTTTTATACCTTAGTTCCTTAAAATATAAAATCACCCGGGTCATAAATTCTCCCATCTTCCCTCTCAAGAGGGAAGTATAAAATCTGGTTTAAAATAAACCCAGTATAAAATCTGGTTTCCCCAACAGTTTCTCACATGCTTTCCCTTTGGACTGAGCTGCCTGGCACAGCCTGTTCCCCAAGGACCCGGGGAAGCCTGGCTGAGAAGGGATTTACGTTGAGCTTTGAGAGTCGGGTACCCATGACTGACGAGTTTCTCAGACCTTTTCCCTCTATTATCAGACGAGTCACAGAGTATTAATCCTCAAGAGGCATCCTCCTTGACCAGGATTCCTCTGACAGGAGCTTGTTGGCCTGATTTCTGCTCTGTTCCTGTTGCAAGTCAAACTCCTGAGCCCTCGGAGGGAGGGAGGAAAGCGAGCCGGGGAGTGGGGGCAGTGAACTGGGTCTATAAGGTGAGGCTCTGCACAAGCACTGCGCCAGGTGGAGGTCTGACACATGCTCAGTCGGCAGAGTGCGTCGTGGGCCAGCTTGCCCTTCTCCGAAGTGAGAGAAGGGCTGAGGCTCCTGGCCCCGGGGGAGAACATTCTCCAGGGTAAGGCGTCTCCCAGAGAGACCACACCTCTCCTTACCATTCCTCCCTGTCTGCAGACAACATTTCCCCTTTTTCCGGACGGCTCCTGAAGGCTGGAAGAATACCGTGCGTCACAATCTCTGTTTCCGAGACAGCTTTGAGAAAGTGCCGGTCAGCATGCAGGGTGGCGCCGGCACACGGCCCCGATCCTGCCTCTGGAAGTTGACCGAGGAGGGACACCGCCGCTTTGCAGAGGAGGCCCGCGCCTTGGCCTCCACTAAGCTGGAAACTATCCAACAGTGCATGAGCCAGCCAGGTGTGAGGCCTCGTCACACGTGGGGCCGAGGGAAGGGGCCCTGAAGATCCTGACCCAAGGCCGAGTGTGCGGAGAAGGAGCCAGGGTCACACGGGGGAGGGGGCGGGGAGGGGGTGGCACCTTCTGTAGGAAGGGGAGAGGAGAGCAGTGTTCTGAGACCCTGGGGTGGTGCCTGCGTCAGGGGTCCCCCCCACACACACAAGCACGGAACCTGAGGTGCTGGGAGTTGATGGAGAAACAGCTAAGGTGCGGCTGGCCCTACTCACAGCCCTGCAGCTTGGGGAAATGGTGACCACACAATGTGAGAAGCATGGTATAAGCAGTTCTCTGCAAAGGGGGCTTTTTCTTCTCCTGGAGACCAGGTGGCATTTGGGCCTTGAGAGAGGAAAAGTAGATCATTTGCCGTGAGAGAGCTTTCCAGGCTTAGGGAACGGCGTCTGCAAACGGCAGATAGATCCCTTTGACTTTCTTCTTTCCTTACAGATGTGATGCCCTCCCTCTTTGACCTTTAGTTCCACAAACCAACCGTCAGCCCATGCCTTATTAAAGTTATCTGCAGCACCCTGGTGTGTGCGTGGTCTGAGGATGGGGCAGGGGTGGGGGTGGAGGTGAGCTCTGAGGTTGGAAATGGGATGCCCTCAGAGCTGATGGGTGGGGCAGTTGCCTGATGCACAGCAAAGGGAGCCCATACTCTTCCTTCTTCAAAGGAAGAAAACACTCAACCCTCTTTAGGGTCCCATTTTTCTTGGGAGATGCTATCATAAAGTAGCCAGGCCTGCAAAAGGCCCCCCCAAATCACCACCCACTCATAGGAGTGGATGTAATCAGCTGGGGACAATGAGGAGAGGCCTAGGGAAACACATCATCTATGGAACAGTTGAAGGAAAGACCCTTATAGGAGGCCATGAAGGAGCAGTGAGAAAGGTGAAAGGAAAGAATTTCTTGAGAAAAGGAGTAGCCAGGCTTAAGTCTCATTTCCCCCATTTAAGCATTGGGGGTGAGGGGTGGGAACTGAGAGCTGAGAGGCATGGCCCTTCCATATTTCCGGTTTCAGTAGAAACCAGAGTACTTGTCCTTAGAGGCTGCAGATCACAGCTGGGCTGCTGTGGCTTCCCTGGTTGCAGGAGACCGTGTCCAGGGCAAGGCCAGCTGCCAGCCTCAGACCTGAGGGATAGGGAGAAGCCAGGGGGACAAGTAAGGAAGGAACGAGATTCAGAGCTGTGCCGGGATGCCACGGACATTCCCACAGTGCTTGAAGTTCACGCTGGGTTTCCCACAGGGCTGAGATGACCCTTCTCATTCCCTCTCCTGCTCTTCCCTCACCCCACAACAGGCCTGTACAGAAACATGGCTCCAGCCTCAGACACTGTCCCAGAGGACTGGGCATCACTACTCCCCAGAGGTAGCAGTGGGTGGTGCGTGAGTCTCAAGAAGGGCACTGGCTCTCAGCTCTGATGTAGCTGCTTGCTGCTCTTGCATCCTCGTTCTAGAAGAACCTGCCTCAGGCAGCCACTTTCTCTTTAAGCTTGAGTGTCTTGATCAGGAAAATGAGTTAATGATGGCTCTTTCTTTTTTTAATTTTTATTTATTTTTATTTTTTTTGGACACACAGCATGGCATGTGGGATCTTAGTTCCCCTACCAGGGATTGAACCCGCGCCCCCTGCAGTGGAAGCGCGGAGTCTTAACCACTGGACCGCCAGGGAAGTCCCTGATGGCTCTTTCTTAGTACTGTACCAGCATTGAGATGTGGGGGGATGGAGTAGAGTGCTTCATACCAAACCTGGCTCCCAGTTCTAAATAAATGGTAGCTGTTTTTTTGCTTCTTGTGATGTCTAGTTAGGACCCGCCTCCTTCCTCCAGGATGCTGGTGGGCTAGTGATGGCCTGGATTTACTTTCAGCACTTGGCAACTCTCAGTGGGAGCCGGGACCTTGCTCCATCTCTGACTCCCCGCTCTGCTCCCGCTCAGCAGATCACCTGTCATCTCTCACTGTATCTTCTTTAGCACAGTTTTCTTAACATTTCTAAACTTCAGTTTCTTTTGCATGCAAATTGGGGATAGTAAAAGTACACACAGATTTGATTTGGGAACTAAATAGGACAATGGAAAGTGTGTAGTCCTGTGTCTGGCATATTAACACTGAGTGCTTACAATTGGACCAGACATCATTCTAAGTGCATTTGCAGGTTTAATCCATACAGAGGCCTTAAGGAGTAGGTACTGTTATTCTTCTCAGGTCATTGAGTGTGATAGCTATTTAAGGAGTTGCCTTCATTTCTGTCCACTTATTCAGCCCTTAATCCCTTGCAGTCTATAGCACTATAAAATCAGACTGCCTCCTCCCTAGTCTCTGAAACATGGTATTCCTGAAAAGCATGGCCCATGCCCTATCTGACCAAAATCTTTACCTTTGAAGAAAGGCCCCAGTTCATCTGCTTGGTTTGCACGTTTTTGGTAACAGACATGCAGTCTCGCCCTAGTCACTTGTCCATCACCACAACCACCTCTGCTCTACCCGCTCCAGCTTTGCATTCATTCTGGAATATGCACCAAAAGCAGTGCTAGGCCAGGGGCTCTCACTGGCCCTATGGTTGCTGCAAGGATGTGGGGGATTGGCAGGCCCAGGAGTGTCGAGTGTCAGTGCAGGAGGCAGTGTCTCACCTTAAAGAGCTGAGCCTCATACCGAAGGCCATTGAGAATGAGCTGAGCCAAGAACCTAACCCGGTTTTACACCTAAGCAGAAAGTATTTGTTGTGTTGTTTTATTATATACTGAATTTTCCAGGAATGCAACTCTTATGTAAAGTGAAGGAAGACTGTACTTTTTTTAGTTTGGAAGTTTTCTGAGAGTTGTTTGCCATTTCGGAAAACCACTTCACTGACAGCAAAGCTGCTCTGGTATTTAACTCACCAATACCACATGCCTGTATTGGTCTGTTTGTATTTGTTGTAATCATTGGGATTCTACATGTATGAACAAATATTTAGCTATTTCAAGGTAGCCAATATACAGAAAAAAGTCTTTTCAGGACTTCCCTGGTGGCGCAGTGGTTAAGACTCTGCACTCCCAATGCAGGGGGTCCGGGTTCGATCCCTGGTCAGGGAACTAGATCCCACACGCATGCTGCAACTAAGGAGCCAGCGAGCCACAACTAAGACCTGGTGCAAACTAATTAATTAATAAATTAAAAAATCAGAATAGCTCTATATCCATTTTTAAAAAAGTATTTTCAATAATCATTTGAATGACTTCTCTTTAAGCTATTCACAATAAGTATCTACAAATTTTTAACTGTCTCATATTTTCAAATATAGTTTATTGGACTTCCCTGGCGGCGCAGTGGTTAAGAATCCACCTGCCAATGCAGGGGACATGGGTTTGAGCCCTGGTCTGGGAAGATCCCACATGCCACGGAGCAACTAAGCGCATGTGCCACAACTACTGAGCCTGCGCACTACAGCCCGCGAGCCACAACTACTGAAGCCCGTGCACCTAAAGCCC
Source organism: Balaenoptera borealis (assembly GCF_965194805.1). Classification (NCBI taxonomy): domain Eukaryota; kingdom Metazoa; phylum Chordata; class Mammalia; order Artiodactyla; family Balaenopteridae; genus Balaenoptera; species Balaenoptera borealis. Next base: position 98,539,159 of record NC_138868.1, read on the forward strand.
ATGCTCCACAACAAGAGAAGCCACCGCAATGAGAAGCCCACGCACCGCAACGAAGAGTAGCCCCTGCTTGATGCAACCAGAGCCACGTGCAGCAACGAAGAGCCGACACAGCCAAAAATAAATAAATAAATTTATAAAAAAGAATATATATAGTTTATCCATTAGAATACATTTCTCTCCCTTTATTTTTCTGTTGTATTACCGTTAGAGCATTACAGTTTGATTTTTTTTTAAATAGTATGTGTAGGTAGGTTATTTTATCAGTAAGGTTCATTTCAGGGTGGTAAAGACGGTCTTACAGAGTATTTGCTCCATTCCTAGGGTGTTAAGGCTGATGAAGTAGAAAACCACCAAACCAAGCAACGTATAAGATACAGTCCCTGTCCCAGAGGCGCTCACCCTCAGTGACCTTGGCAACCAGTGAGGACAATACAATGGAATAAGTCCCGTTCATGTCCAAACCCCAGAGCCTAGCATGGGGCCCATTAGGTAGTAAGAATGCTCTGTTTGCTAGGACTTGTCACTAGTAACTTCCCTAACAGGCAGATTCCTTGTTCTCTGGAAGCACAGAGAAGAGGGCAATTAGCGTGAGAGGAACTGGGGAAGACTTCTCACAGGAGACGTTAGCACAGGGTCTGCTTTCCAAGTCTGGAAAACAACAGCTAGCTCTTCTCCGGAAGTGATGTCCCCTGCATTGGCAAGCAGATTCTTAACCACTGTGCCACCAGGGAAGTCCAACTCCCTTTTATTTTTTAAATGATGCTTAGCCACTCATTGAAAGTGGCTTGGAGGGGGCAAACATGGAAGCAGGAAGGCCTGTAGGGAGGTGACTGCAGAATCCAGGTGGCAGTAGAAATGGAGAGCAGCAGCCTGATTTGATGATATAGCTTGGAGGCAGAATCAACACGTCAACAGTATTGACTAGATGCAGGAGGAGAAAATAATGACTCTGAGGTTTCTGGTTTGAATGACTGGATGAATGATGAGGAGGGGAAGCCTGTGTAGGAGCAGCAGGTTTGAGCAGTTTTGTGTTTAGAATGTGTGAGACATCAGGGTGGTTATAATTGTTGTAAGTCTGGAGTTCAGAAGATAAGCCTGAGCTGAAGACGTAAATACATTTGAGAGTCAGGGGGATATAGACAGTATTTAAATCATACTCAATGTACTGGTGTAGAAAGATATTCATAATACATTTTTAGGGCTAAAAAGACAAACAGTAGCAGAACAGTATGTTGTCTACGCACAGAAAATGTCTTGAAGAAAACAGGTATCAGACAGTAATAGTCATCTTTGGGGATTGGCGGGTGGCAAAAAGATATGGAGGCCAATCCCTTTTTATTTATTTATTTATTTATTTTAAAAATATTTATTTATTTGGCTGTGCTGGGTCTTAGTTGCAGCACGCGGGATCTTTAGTTGTGGCGTGGGATATAGTTCCCTGACCAGAGATAGAACCTGGGCCCCAGGCATTGCGAGCGCAGAGTCTTAGCCACTGGACCGCCAAGGAAGTCCCCCTTCTTATTTATAGCTTCGGTACAGGGGTTTTTTTCTTTTTTAATAAGAAATTACTTTTTAGAATTTTTAAATAAATAAAGCTATCTACTAGCCTATTTTGTAGTTTGATACTCTAATTGTTAGGGAACCATTGACTGATACCACCCACCTTGGCCAGGCACAATGATAACCACTTGCATGAGTTGTCTCACAACACGAGTTCCCAATAAGGAACATGGTGCTGCCACCGAAAACTAACCAGGAGAATCTGGGAGGGGCCAAAAGGAGGGAGGAGATGCCAGCCCATAATATTGTCCTGCCAACCTCTCAGAATCCTTTGCACTGGAATCCATCTTGGCTGAGAGATGCACGCGCCACCAGGAAGGACCCTGAGTCAGACCAAATATAGGCCAAGAAAGATGACTGGCCAGAGACAACCCTGAAAACTAACCCCATTACCATGAAACCTGAGACTGCAAGCCACATGGCAGAGCAGTTCTCCTGGGTTCCCTTACCCTGCTGCTCTCCACCCGGGTGCCCCTTCCCAATAAAGTCTTTTGCTTCGTCAGTACATGTATCTCCTCAGACAATTCATTTCCGAGTGTTAGACAAGAGCCCACTCTTGGGCCCTGGAAGGGGTCCCCTTTCCTGCAACATAATTAGCAGGCTGTTAGCTGCATGCTTCTGAGGCTCCTTCCCAGCACAGATTCCCACCCCATGGGCATGTTAACACCAGGGTGCCTGGAGTTTTGATGATTTTAACTTAATTTGAGAAATATTCATAGAAGATCCCTTTCTGCTAGTTCTACTGAGTCAGGTATGATCAAGACACAGTCCCTGGGCTTCCCTGGTGGCGCAGTGGTTGAGAGTCTGCCTGCCGATGCAGGGGACACTGATTCGAGCCCTGGTCCGGGAAGATCCCACATGCCGCAGAGCAGCTAGGCCCATGCGCCACAACTACTGAGCCTGCGCGTCTGGAGCTGTGCTCCGCAACGAGAGGCTGCAACAGTGAGAGGCTCGCGCACTGCGCTGAAGAGTGGCCCCCGCTCGCCGCAACTGGAGAAAGCCCTCACACAGAAACAAAGACCCAACACAGCCAAAAATAAATTAATTAATTAATTAATTTTAAAAAAAAAGAAAAGAAAAGCTCAGTTCTGTGGGTCTGAGTATTATTTAGTAAAAAAAAAAAAAAAAAAGACACAGTCCCTGCACTTGAAGAGCTTTTTAACTATTGGGTTTTCAACTGACTACTAAACAAAACGACAAGAGGATGAGCAAAGGACCTTGAAATTGAAAAATTAATTCTGCAGGATCCACTCTGATAGGCTTCACAAAAAGGGTGACATTTCATTCATTCAATCATGAATTGATCTAAGAGCTTATGAATAGATTGAGAGCTTACCATGTTCCAGACAAAGTCACCAGCCTTGTGGAAATTCCATTCTAGTTCATATTTCAGAGCCCTATATAATAGAAAGAATTTATCAGGCAGAGCTGGAAAGAAGTAAATTCTAGGCAGAGGGAACCAAGGGCTGGAGATGCTAAAGTGCATAGGAGCAACAGGACTGCAGGAATATTGCCTGGAGGAGGGGGTGGAGGGGTGGAGTGTGGGACACAAGACTGAAAAGGAGGTTAGGAAACTTAGTGTAAAATTCATGTTGCGAAATTTAGATATTTCCTGAAGGCAACTTAGAGATATTAAATTAATCAGGAAAGTCATTTTAGAGACTACCTTAAGACCAGCGTGTGGAGGATAAATGGAGCTGAAATACACCAGACACTTGGAAACCAGTCAGAAAGATTTTACATGAATCTAAGCAAGAAAGGTAGGGAATTGAAATAAGGTATGGTCTATGAGCATAAAAGGTGGAGAACAGATTTTAGACATCTCAGAAATCCAGTAAGACAGCTTGCACAGGGTGGACGTGGGGACTAAGTGAAAGGGAGTATCAAAGAAAACTTACCGCGGGGACTTCCCTGGGGGCGCAGTGGTTAAGAATCTGCCTGCCAATGCAGGGGACACTGATTCGAGCCCTTCCCTGGTCCGGGAGACCCCACAGGCCGCGGAGCAACAAAGCCCGTGCGCCACAACTACTGAGCCTGCGCTCTAGAGCCCACGAGCCACAATTAGTGAAGCCCGTGCGCCTAGAGCCCATGCTCCGCAACAAGAGAAGCCACCGCAATGAGAAGCCCGTGCACTGCAACGAAGAGTAGCCCCCACTCGCCACAACTAGAGAAAGCCTGCACACAGAAACGAAGACCCAACACAGCCAAAAATAAATAAATAAAAATAAATTAAAAAAAAAAAAGATAACTTACCCCAAAACTCCAGGCTTTAGTTTAGTGGTATCATTCACTGGGAGGATGAAAACAGGGGATGATCTGAAGAGGAAGAAATTGAGTTCCATTCACACAGTCTAGTTCAGATGGCAGCCGAATGAATACTCAGTAATGGAAGACTTTAGGGAAACAGTTTCAAAACCCAAATTACAGAGGGCTGAAAAGTTAGGCGTTTAAGCAGATGGGATAGACTACTCTAAAGCAGCTTTGGGACAAATGACGGAAACAGATGGGATGGTTGGGGTGTGACAGAATGAGAGGTCTTGGTAGGTCAAGTGAAGTAATATGTTGCCATGAGAGTGTGGTGGAAGTATTCCTGGGATCCAGTGGGTAAAGCGAAGTCAAGAGGACCTAAGACCTAGACCAGTGATTCTCAAACTTGACTGAGCATCGGAATCACCTGAAGGGCTCATTAAACCACAGATTGCTGGGACCCACTCCAGAGTTTCCTATTCAGTAGGTCTGGGGTGGGGCCCAAGAATTTGCATTTCTAACAAGTTCCCAGATGCTGATGCTGCTGACCGGGAGGCCACATTTTAAAGGTTTTTAAATTTTTAAACCTGGCCTAGAGCAAACATTTAGTAGCTGGCAGATGCTGAATAATTTTCCAAGTGAATGGATAAGAGTACTCATATTCAGGAATGGAGGTCTCCCTGCAGTTAAAGACCAGATAGAAGGTAAGTCCACAGGGGAGGATGGAAGACGATGGTCAGAGTAGAACTTCAGAGTTTGAATTCAGAGAAGGAGCAATTTTTGGTGGACAAGGTCCAGGATTACCCCTGCCAGGGGAGTGATGAGAGGTCAAGGAACTGAGAACTGCAAGGTCATCAAAATGGATCACATCTGGCAAAGGCCTGAGTCTAAAGGGAAGCTCCATCAGGAAGTCAAGATCTGAAGGGGAGTCTGGCTACTTTCTGGGTCTGAATTATGTAGAGTTGACTGGATATGCCCACAGACATTGTAACCCATTCAGGTTAATGCACCAGTACAGGTAACAAATGTAAGGGAAGCTGGGGACTTTGTGCCAGCTCTGTTTGCACATCCTATAAGTTAAGGTGTGGGCCAGGCCCCAGGGTTTTTGGAGGGAGTTCTAGGGTGGAGATCACAGTCTGGGGATTTCAGCCCTCGGAGGGAGCAATTCACCTTAGGTGCTAAGGGAGCAGGGCAGACAGGAAGGCTGTTGACTCTGGGAGAAGTGGCTTGTAGAGAATAAAGTTCCACTAGTTTAGGACGTTTACAGATTAAACACGTCTGCTAACCCTCAGCAATGACTCTGCACCCTTTATAGCTTTCCCTTTACAGCTTTACAGGAGCAACGTTCAGATCACCCCTGTGGGGTATGAGCGTGATTAGGTGTTAGATTAGGCCTTCAGCTTGTGTTCCCTACAGCCTGCTGGTAATGCCTCTGCCGCTTTACACCTGTGCAACCTTCCACAGACTTACCTCCTCCTTCACGCCTCAGTTTCCCGCTTGTAAAATGCCAGTAATAACAGGACACCACACAGGGTTATTGGGAAGATTACCTGAGGTAGTTAAGGTAAAGCTCTGGACCCCCACTGAGCACCCTATAAATACTAGTTACGATTTGTTACATTGTCTCTACGGGTCCTTGTCAGTGTCCAGATACGTGCGCGGTCCCCGCTAACTGTTGCGTGCGCTCCTTTCCCTTACCTTTTCCAGCCAGACTGCATTTGGCGGTACTGGCGACGGGCTGGATTTGTGCGCAAAGAGGGTTCCCGGAGAAAAACCCGCGCAACCGTAGAAGGACTTGCAGTGGCGCCTGCCGGCCGCTGGGGGCCGCGGGGGCCGCTGGGTTCGCCCCGCCCCTGAGGGGTCAGAGGTCACCGGACGGCGAAGAAGTGGCTACGCGTCGCGGATCCCCAGTCCTGGGTAGATGGCGCCGGCGGAGCGCTGCACAGTTTGCCGCCAGACCTTCTTCTGCGGCCGCGGACACGTCTACAGTCGCAAGCACCAGCGGCAGCTGAAGGTGGCTTTGGAGCGGCTTCTGCCTCAGGTGCGGACGGGAGGCTGGAGGAAACCCTGGACAGGACGGGGCGGGAATGCGGGCGGGGCTGTGAGGGCCCGAGGGGGTGGGATCTGGGGGTCCGCCGGGGTCCTACTTAGCCTCTTCCCCTTGGTACCCTCTCCGCGGCAGGTGGAGGCCGCCCGCAAGGCCGTCCGCGCCGCTCAGGTGGAGCGTTTCGTGCCCGAGCACGAGCGGTGCTGCTGGTGCCTGTGCTGCGGCTGTGAGGTGAGGAAACACCTGAGCCACGGAAACCTGACCGTGCTGCATGGGGGGCTGCTGGAGCATCTGGCCAGGTGAGCGCCGGGCCGGGAGCCGCATACAACAGTCGTGTACATTTGTGGGAGGGAGAGTTTAGGGTGGGTGAGAGGAAGAACGCTTTTTGTGATTTGACTGAGTCATCTTGTAGGCATTGTCAGCCTTGAGGGTAGCGGGCTTACGGCTGCCATGGTCCCAGTGGTGTTGGTGGTCTAGCTGGGAAAGTCAGCTGGGCAGCTTGCTCAATCAAGGTTCCCTCCCATCGCTTCCTCTCAGATTCTCACATTTTTATTGGAAGGGGGAGACTGGAGATCTTGAAGAGACTACTATCAGTATTCTTCTCTCAGCCTTGCCCAGAGACAGAAACCCAGATGTCAGTTTGCATTATTTATCTAATGCCTAGATGTCTGTGTAATATTCTGTAATCTATCATTGAGATTACTTGTCCTTTCCATTCTCAGTCCAGAGCACAAGAAAGCAACCAACAGATTCTGGTGGGAGAACAAGGCTGAGTTCCAGATGAAAGAGAAGTTTTTGATCTCCCCCCAGGATTATGCACGGTAAGTCACTACTTCACATGATGAAGTAGCAGAGTGTGGATTCTCTGGGCCTGTGTCAGGTACTGGAGCTTCCTCTACTACTTGGGAAGTTTAGTAAGGACTTCATTAGTAACCGTTGTCTTCGTAGCACTCATTATCCTAGGCACCATATTGAACACAAAAGAAATATGAGAGTCCTTGAAAGGTTTATAGTCTAGTTGGGGGGGGGTGGATTTACAATGTATTTAGCAAATAGAGAATAGTGTATAATTAAAGCTGACCATAATCAACTACTTAAATGTATGACACAGAAACTACTAAGGTTCTTTAGGAGAAGATGCTTTTTATAGTGTGCAAGAAACTGGTGCTCACCCAGTGCCCACTTTTAATAGTTTTAGACTCTATTTTAACTGGCCTCGGAGGACCCCCAGGAACTGGAGTGCAGGAGGCTGGACAGCACAGAGAGGGAGTGAGCCCTGCCTGCCTCAGGGAGAGGACTCAGGCAGCCTCACATCATCACTTCTATTGGGACCATATTGAGATTGTGGAGTGTGGAACCCAAGGGGATCCCAAAGCCGAAGTTAAGAAAACACATGGTGTTTGTTATTTCTTTCTACCCAGTGTGGAGAATAATGAGGAAATAAGAAATGCCTAAATCCCACCACCTTGCCTTAAAATCTGTGGTTCAGACTGGGAGGAGGTAAGAAACTGAGGCCACTCACTCCTCACACCCTGGCTCAGCTCCATATGGTTTTTGGTGGGTGAATAAAGGATAGTTGAGCAGCAAAGGTTATAATTGAGAATTATGAGGATGGACTCTTTGAACTTTTTGTTTAAATATAGTTTGACTTTTGAGCTTTATAAATTTCAAGCTCACACAAGATAAGGCCAGGCCAAGCCTGACTGATTTGACCAGTAAATATACAATGAGCCACTTTTATTATTTTTTTAACTTTTTTTTTTTTAATAAATAATTTTATTTTTGGCTGCGTCTGGTCTTTGTTGCCGCGTGCAGGCTTTCTCTAGTTGGGGCGAGTGGGGGCTACTCTTCATTGCGGGGCGCGGGCTTCTCATTACGGTGGCTTCTCTTGTTGCGGAGCACAGGCTCTAGGTGTGCAGGCTTCAGTAGCTGTGGCTCGCAGGCTCTAGAGCGCAGGCTCAGTAGTTGTGGCACACAGGCTTAGTTGCTCCGCGGCATGTGGGATCTTCCCGGACCAGGGCTCAAACCCGTGTCCCCTGCATTGGCAGGCGGATTCTTAACCACTGCGCCACCAGGGAAGCCCTAATCATTATTTTTAAAGATTAGTCTTTTTAGTTATTTGGCTGCATCGGGTCTTAGTTCCGGCATGCAGGGGCTTCATTGCAGCATACAGGCTTCTCTCTAGTTCTGGTGCGCGCAGGCTCCAGAGCGTGTGGGCTCAGTAGTTGCAGCGTGTGGGCTTAGTTGCCCTGTAGCATGTGGGATCTTAGTTCCCCGACCAGGGATCAAACCCAAGTCCCCTGAATTGGAAGGGAGATTCCTAACCACTGGACCACCAGGAAAGTCCCAGTGAGCTTTTAGATTCAAGCAGTTTGTTGCATAGGCAGTGAAAAGAGTAAGCCCAAAGTGCCAGCTTCCCAGGTTGTCCAACACACCAAAAAGGACCATACTGATACACATAGGGCTGGATGAGTGCAGTGTGAGCTGTGCGGCACTTTGGCTGGGGGGCCAAGTCTAGACTGCAGCTACGTGCTTTGTATGTACAGCTCTCATCTGAGAGCACGAAGTCCCATACCCCATCAGAACTGGGAGTTGATGAGAAACTCTTTCATAATGGTCTCCCATGAGAGATAGGGGAGACGAGTGGGAGATGGCCTCCTAGCAGTTCCTTTCAGGCCTCCCGTCCTCTTGTGTTCGAGGAGGATCACACAGACCTTCAGCCAAAACTCTTAAGCTGCAGTTCAATGCTTTGCCTGTAAGGATACGTGCAAGGCTGCCAGGGCACCTTGATAGAGCCGTTCCCCTACATAAATGTTTTACATATTAAAATTAGGCAAAAAGGCTATAAGCTCACGTGTGGTGGCGGAGTCGGCATAGTAGTCGGCAGCGGCTGCAGCAAGAGTTTGGCACCACGTCTCACACCATTTTGCTGGTACAGCCTACCAAGAGGCCAGAAGGCAGAACTTATGCTATTAATCTGTGAATGAATGCATGGAAGGTGTTTGTAAAATGTATGAAGAACATCTGAAGAGAGTGAATCCCAACAGCCCCTCTATCACGTATGATATCAGTCAGTTATTTGATTTTATTGATGACCTGGAAGACCTCAGCTGCCTTGTTTACCGAGCTGATACCCAGACATACCAGCCTTATAACAAAGACTGGATTAAAGAGATCTATATGCTCCTTCGTCGACAGGCCGGGAAACAGTTGAGTTTGGAAGCATTAGGGGGATGGGGGTGGGCTTGGAACACAGGTGTGTACAGAGTGCTGTAGTAGAAGTTTTGTATTATAGTAATCCGGTTTCCATTTTGGTATACACTAGCCAGGGTTGAATGTATTAGATGAAATGTGAGGATCTTGTTCAATCTGAAACCCCTTTTGCCCCCTTCTCCCCCTCCCTTTTTTTTTTAACTTAAAACATTTTTATGATGATTTAGATGGAAGCTGGTTTTTGTCAGTTACTGTTGGTTCCAGTCCTTCAAACTGTTCGTATCTGCTGTAACATTCACTGTACTGACCCTTCTTCAAATCGGGGTGGGGGGTGGTGACGCGGTTTAGTTATGTCCTCAAGACAAAGTCTTAGTGAAAAACAAATAAATGTCCTTTAGTTATATTTTCAAAAAATAATAATAAAATTAGGCAAAGACAGTTATATTAATTATATATCAATTGATAACAATGACAAAAGAATAAGAATTCAAGTAACATTTGCACACAAAAATCTGACTGTACACCCTTCGAAGGTTTTCTGAGGACTAATGAACTGCAAAGAAATCTTGAGCTTTGCTTAGTAGTCTTATTGTTGATAGCAGCATTGATGTTATTTGGATACCTTTGTATTGTAGGATAAAAACAACTGCAAATATATTGTTGTCCCAAATATGGGACAATTTGGACATCAAGAAAAGGAAATTGATTTTCTTAAGTATGGTAATGGTTTCATAGGCTGTTCCTGTTCCCAGGAGATGCATGCTGAAAAATTTAGAATTAAGTCTCATGTTCTTGGCAGAAAAGAAATGTGTTTATAAGCGAACTGGAGCCAGTATGGCAAAGTGTTAACAGTGAATTTGGGGGAGAGGTACTTGGGTGTTCACTGTACTATTTTGTTTCTGGGAGTTTGACACTACTCAAAAGTCAGAGAAAAATGATCTACTTAGGATCTTTTCACAACTGGCAGGGACTTGCCCTTTTTCTTTTTAGATTCAAGAAGTCCATGGTGAAAAGTCTAGATTCCTATGAGGAAAAAGAGGATGAAGTGATTAAAGAGGTGAGTTAAAGGAAAGGCCTCTGAAGGACCCAGCCCCCCTACCATTTTGTACCTATCTAAGCAGCCTCCCTCCCACAGATGGCAGCTCAGATCCGTGAGGTGGAGCACAGCCGGCAGGAGGTGGTTCGGTCTGTCTTAGAGGTTGGTTTCCCTCGGAGGAGCCAGCGCAGTATCCAAATCCACTGATTCCTGCTTCTCCCAGGTCCAACATTTCACCTACCAGCTCTTCTTAGGAGAATTCATGGACTCCATGCTTCATCAGCTCGGCTTAATTCCCCTACCTGCCCACCAGGGGGCAGGCCTTTGTCAGTGGAGATGATGTGGGCCAGGCTGGGAGGGAGGGAGGGAGGGAAGTTTGCAAGATATGGGCAGTACCCTCAGTATCTCAATTTGTTTACGTCTGGAGGGTGGGAGCATGGCCTAGGCAAATTCTTAAGCATCCTAGACACATTTATTTTTCCTGAATCAAACTCAGCCTCAGACAGTGCCAGACCCAGAAGAGGGCTCTTCGGCACCTGGAAGCTGGAACGGGACAAACAGGTAAGATTGTTAGGAAACCTCTTATTGGGAGTTCTGACATCTCTTAGAACATTCTGTAACTCTGGCTGGGAAAAGGGAACAAATCTCATCTTTGCTACCCTCATGGCTCAAGGACCTTGTCTGCCAGCCTGGCTCCTGTTTGTCTTTTTCAGCCAAGTAGCCTCCACCTCACAGCAGCCCTCATATGTGGACCTGCCACCAGCCCCAGAGCTTGACTGGATGGAGACAGGACAACCTCTGACATTCATTGGCCATCAGGTACAATGGATACGAAAGTTGGGAAAAGGCCAATGCCCCCTCAGTTCCCAGGACACCCGTCTCTCCTGGCTTTTCTGTGTATTCTGGCCATTCCTGTCTTAGCAGGCTTTTCCCTCTTGCTGCCCTGTCCCATAGTATCACGTTCCTAGACTTTTTCCTCACCCTCCATGGTGATCTTATCCACACACTGCCCCAACTGCCACATAGGAGTACCAACTCCTAAATCTCATGCTGTGCAGAATTCATAGTTCCAGCTCAATACGGGACATTTATAGATACCCCGCAGGTACCTGAAGCTAACCCCTACCACTCCTGTGTTTCCATTAACTGTAGTTACAGATTCTTATCCCCTCCTTTCTTTCATTTTTCACATTCCCTCAGTGAGTATGTCTTATCTATTTTATCTCCTTAATACAAGCTGGTCTCTACCAGCTTCTACCTTCGAACAATTCCTACTACTGCCATCTTGTCCCAAACACAACAGAAAATAATCGCATCACCTGCTTTCTTACATTCTATCCTCCAGCTGCACTGTGCTCCTCTCGCTTTTGAACATGTAATTGCCATTGTCTTAAATGATATGCTTTCCTTCCCTCATCATCTACTTAACCCTCACCTTCCTTCAGCTCTTAGCTCGAATGTCACTTTTTCATGGAAAACTGTTATAAATATATGTAGCCCCATGTAAAAAGCTGTGAATGTAATTTGTATAATTCATACTTAATTTTCTTTCCCAGTAGTATGTATGCTAAGAAAAGGGTTTCGTTTACCTACCATCTAGTTGGCACTTATTTTTGGACATTTCTGCTACTAAGACCTTGAGTCTGGTGAGGGCAAGACTGTCTTTCAGTGATTTACTGTGCTCTGTAAGATTTAACATCAACCCAGTGCGGAACTAGCATCATGGCAGTGGTTCCATCCACCTCCTGTAAAATTTCTTCCTCTAGGCTATGAGTATCCTATCATCTCTTGGCTTTCTTATGATTTTCCCCCCCATTTCCAACTACAGGATACACCAGGAATTGGTAACATCCACTCAGGTGAGACCCACGGCAATGTTTCTCAAACTGTAAGAAGCTTTTTTTTTAAGAGAATAAAGTTGATTAAGATACAGCACTGTCAGTGAACTTGGGATCTTTGAGACACACTCGAGTTCTAGGCCTTTCACTGGTAGAAGGGTATCGAAGACGCGTATGTCAAATGCATCTGAGTAACTCAGGAAAGTAACAGATGTACACCTGCTTACCGGATTTTTTTTTTTTTAACTTTCAGATCTAAGGTGTTTTAAAAGTTAGAAAATGTCAGATGTGGTAATTCTTGTAAGGGTTTTTGTTCAACCACTATTTGAGTGTGTGTTAAAATTTTTTTTGAAATAATACACTTAAGAGTGAAAATAAAAAGAGTATAAACTAAACAAGGTCCTACTGTATAGCACAGGGAACTATATTTAATATCCTGTGGTAAACTATTATGGGAAAGAATGTGAAAAAGAGTACATATATAACTGAGTCACTTTGCTGTATAGCAGAAATTAACACAACATTGTAAATCAACTATACTTCAATAAAATAAATTTTAAAAATAAAACTCGTTGCAATTGAGGGCCAAAGAAATTTCTATACCCTACACAGTGCCCACTATGGCATTAGCCATGCTACAGCCACTCGTCTCCTTGTATTTCAACTAAGAGAAAAAATACTTTGCTTGAAAAATGGAAGATTACAAACTTTAGCATAATAAACTTACGTTTTTCCAAAGTAAAGCAGCATCTAATAAAGGATGTGTATTCTCAATATATGAAAACCTCTCAACACTCAATAAAGGCGTATAAAAAGATGCTTATCAAAATGGCTAAAACTAGGGACTTCAATGGTGGTCCAGCGGTTAAGGCTCCGCACTCTCAATGCAGGGGGCACGGGTTCAATCCCTGGTCGGGGAACAATACCACATGACACGTGGTGTGGCCAAAAAATTTTAAAAGGCTAAAGACTGACCATTTATATATGCAGGAACTCTCATACACTGCTGGTGGGAATGCAAAATGGCATAACTACTTTGGAAAACAGTTTGGCAGTTTCTTACAAAGTTGAAAAAAAATCTCAATGTGCCTCAGCAAATGAACACTTCAAAAAATACTCAATAACAAAGAAGGAACGATTGAAAACACGCGTAACACAAAAACCTCAAAGTAACTATGCTAAAAGGCACACAAGGGTACATAATATATTCCATTTATACAAAATTACAGAAAATGCAAACTAACCTATAGCAATAGAAAGCACATCAGTGGTTGCCTGGGAAAAGGGGTATAAGGAAGGTGTGCTAGAAAATATTTTAAAGGGGCACAAGGATACATGGTGGTGATGATTTCACCCCAAACATTTCAAATTGTATGCTTTAAATGTGTGTAGTTTGTTTTATGTCAGTCATGCCTCAATACAGCTTATTAAGTATCAGCACCTTTTAAATTAGCCTAGGCCCCTCAACTTCCCATGGTCCAGAATTCCTGGATTTTGTTTACAAACATTTATAGTTTTCAGGTAGGTAGGAACTTATAGCTAGGTATGTTCCACAATAGCCTGAAGGTTAAAAACTTTTTCTAAGTGCTTTGATTTCTGCTTAAAGGGTCTTCCTTTTCCAGGTGCCACACCTCCCTGGATGGTCCAAGATGAGGACTGTAGCTCTGGGAACCAACAAATAGGACCCTCCTATGAAGAGTTTCTCAAAGAAAGTAAGTTAATTAATTCAGAAATGGTGATGGGTTCTTTAAGTCTTCCTACTGAAATAAAACTGCTTATCGTAGAGGAAAAACAGAAATTGAAGAAACTCCCACCAGACAGAGTTGGGGCCAACTTTGATCATAACTCCAGTACCAGTGCAGGCTGGCTGCCCTCTTTTGGCCGGGTCTGGAATAATGGACGCCGCTGGCAATCCAGGTATGGGCCCAGTGTCAGGACCCCAACCCACTCCCCCTTGGAGATCTCACCCTTCGTCCTGCTAACCCTTCATTTCTTTTCAGGCATCAATTCAAAACTGAAGCCGCAGCAAGAAACAAACAGCAGCCACGTAGAAAGAAAAGTTAATGGTTTCCTAATACATTTTCAACCACTGTAATGCTCAAAGCCAAATGAACAAACCGATACCTACTATTATCCTTTGTAACTGCCTTTCTTAGGAAACAGACATGCCCACTTATTTGATTTAATAAAGTTTTATTTTTCAAAATATACAGCTGGTGGGACCTGTAAAAAAAAAAAAAAATTCAAGGATCAGAACTATAGAGCCTTGTGAAGGAATGCATACTTCCTACACCATGAACCCCTGGGTTCTTGCTCACCTGTTCATGCATCTTCACCAGCAGCTGGAGCATCTCCACCCTTGGTATTTCTGGTGTAAATTACTTGAGCTCTGTGCTTTGAAACCAGTTTAATAAGTCCTAGAAAGAAATTATAAATTTTTCACACAATAGTACTATGAAATACTTAATCAGACACTAGAAATATTTGTTTTACATCCCATCCCAAAACAAAAATGTTGAATTTAAGCATGAGTTCAGGAGACATGCCTACATTTCTTGGTTATAATCTAATTTGATTTATCTTTTTAAAACAAGGGACTCACCACCTGCTCTTGGGATGGCCACCTTCACAGCACTACACTGTAACTTGAAAATCACTGTTTCCATTATTGGGCACTAACCAATAACCTAGGTAACATGTTAGAATTACATTACTAACAACCACCTATTGCATTTAAGATGGCTAACACGGTCAGGCCAATTTAAGGTGCAAAAGCATACAAATCAGTACAACACACCCCTCTCACCTTTACTAAGCAGCTCCTGCAGGGCTGCCCTGGCCAAGGAGCCACGAATCTTCAGTCTCTCAGAGACGACAGCTGGAGTTATAAGCTTATAGTTGGGAACTTCTTTACAGAGTTTGTCATATGTTGCTTTGTCAAACAAAACTAGGTTATTGAGCTTGTCCCGAACTTTGCCTTTGGACCACTTCTGCTCACCAAAAAAAAAAAAAAAAAAAAAATCAGTGCTCCAGTTCTTCCCTCCTTGAACAACCTGCCTCAAAGAATTGTTACTTGGTTTTATGGCTATACTGAGAGAGTGGCTCTATTCCTTGGCCTACAGAGATCTATGAAATTCAGAATTTGCAGACACTCCGCAAATTAAGATTTAAATAATTAGAAACCCAGAATTCAAAGTAAAAAGAGACCCTGGTTGTCGTTAACGGCATCAAAGACACATCTGGTTGGGGGGGGGGGTGTGGAAAAACCTATTATTGAGACTTTCGGATACTGACTGAGCCCCAAGGAACCAATTAAAATAACACTATGTGCTACTTATCAAAATAAATGCTCTGTACACATCTGTTAAATTTCCAAACAGCATATATCACCCCATTTTCCAAATGAAGAAAAAACAGAATGGTGATAAGAGCATAAGCTGTAATAACCTGACTCTAGACCCCACAACCTTACAAGCCATCTGCTAGGTGTCAGTTAATATATCGATAAGGGACGGGCGCCCGCAGCCTCCCTCAACGTTCAAGCGACTCACTCCTACCTTCTTTTTGGCCTTGCCCCCAGATTTGTTCACTGGGTCTTTGTCTTTCTTGGCCGACTTTCCGGCATCTTTCTTCTTCTTGTCATCCTTGGGCGGCTACAGAAGAAAAGCGGGAATGCGGCCAGGTCTCAAGGCAGCCCCACGCTCCCCCTACGCCTGCGCCCCACCTCCCCACCCCCGCGCAGACCCCACTGCCGGAGCACATGGGGGAAGCAATAGCCCGCCCGCCTCGACACGCGGCCCGGCAGTTCTGGGAGCCCTCCTCCGATGCCGCCCCAAATGCGCGCCGGCATCGCCGGCTCCCAAAACCACGCCGGCTGACCCCAAACAGAGCTCACCATAACGAAGCCGAGAGAGGAACTCCTACCACCTCGCTTCGCTAAGATGTCGGACAAAAAGGAAGTGCGTTTAGCGAAGAAACCCAGAAACCTCCGCCTGCAGCGAGTGCTTCCGGGGCAAGGGGCGGGACCGCGCGGAGGAAGTCCGGAGGCTCAGGCCTGACTCAGGCCCGGAAGTGGCTGTGGGCAGTGTGACCTCATCCCGCAGCCGGAGGCACTTGAGGCTGCCGCTACCTTTTGCATTTTGCGGCTAGTTGTGAGGCAGTCACACGTTGCTGTTTCCTGACACTAAAAAACGGGGAAAAGGGACGGAAAACAATTTTCTAGATCCCGACAACTAACTTCCCGGCATTACTGACAGCCAGGCGTGCTCCAAGTGCGCAAGCGCCGCAGCGGGCCGCGCTCCGGGGTCGAGAGGGGAAGCGCGGCCGGGGCGCCAGGGGCAGGTCCTGTGCTGCGGTTCCGGGGCGGAGCCGGGAGGGGGAGGCAATCCCGCAGTCGCGGCGGCAGCAATGGCGATTTTCAGTGTGTTTGTGGTGAACAAAGCTGGAGGCCTCATTTACCAGTTGGACAGCTACGCGCCACGGGCCGAGGCTGAGAAAACTTTCAGTTACCCGCTTGATCTGCTGCTCAAACTGCATGACGAGCGTGTGTTGGTTGCCTTCGGCCAGCGCGACGGCATCCGGGGTGGGTTAGGCTCGGGCCCGGGGGGCGGGGCCCAGTGCCGCCGTTGTGGGCAGGTGTCTTTGGGCGGGGGGCGGAGGGGGTGAGGAGTTGGGGCCGGGTCCATTGTCCCCTTGGCGGGATCCCCAAGCTGAGGCTTCGTTGACGCTTAGCCTCGGCTCTGCAGTGGGCCACGCAGTGCTGGCCATCAATGGTGTGGACGTGAGCGGCAAGTACACGGCCGATGGGAAAGAGGTGCTGGAGTACCTGGGCAACCCTGCTAACTACCCGGTGTCCATTCGATTCGGCCGGCCTCGCCTCACCTCCAATGAGAAGCTCATGCTGGCCTCCATGTTCCACTCGTAAGTCTCACAAGCCTTCCTAGATTTTGTCGGTCTGCACTTGGCTCATAGACTGGCTGGATTAGTGTGGTTCTGCGCTCAGAGACTTCCTGAGCGGCGGTGCTTACCTTCCTCCTTCTAAATCGTCAGTTCTTGTGTCATGAAAAGAATTGATCCAGTATGACTAGGCTGTAGGTGTGATTTTGTTTGCCTAAGTCACCTCTTTTCTGAGTCTTAAGTTTCTTCATCTTTAAAGTAAGGCAATTGAGCTAAATGATCTTTAAGATCTTTTCTTGCTGTCAATTATGGTATGAGATGTACTGGATATGCATAGTTATGGGGTGAGTAAACGTGGTACATAGTCCCAGAGTGTTAATTTCACCCAAAGTTTTCAATGTACAATGTTTTGTAGGAAAGTATGAATGTAAAATACATGCAGAATTAAAATGAATTTTTAAGAAATTTTGATACTGCTGCCAGGCAGTTCACACTGCTGCTTCTGACTCTCTCAAGCTGTAATTTGAACTCTTCAGAAGATAAGGGTAATTTCAGTGGAAAAGTTCGAGAAGCACTTCTCCCTTATAGCAATGAGGTGCATTCCCAACTTTGCCTCCTTTGCAAATAGGCTGTTCGCAATCGGCTCCCAGCTGTCTCCTGAACAGGGCAGCTCAGGCATTGAGATGCTGGAGACAGACACATTCAAACTGCACTGCTTCCAGACATTGACAGGTACGCACCTCTAGATAGGCCAAGGGGATGCGATGGGGCAGGTTGGGAGAAGGGATTGACCTAAGTCGGGTTTGGTAAGCAAGGGAGTGTTGGTTAGCCTTTTCTGGGACAACTGCACAGACAGTTACTTGTTTTGTGAATCTAAAGCCAATATTTAATCTGACGCCAGTTTTGTCCATGCCACTGAGCGTGCTCAGCCTTGGTTATCCTGTCCACAGATAAACTCACCTTAATGTTATCTCATGTTGCACACGTTTTGGAAGGTGTGTTGTTCCAAAATGAAATTTGAATGCGAAATGGAAATGGCCTTTGGATCGTGACTGTCATTGCATCACTCCCTGAAGGCAGATCATTGAAAACTGCCTGAGTTTGTTCCTTGCCTGGCACTTTCTGCTGAGGGGCCCCCAGGCCAGAAGTAAGCGACAGAGCTAGAACCCAAAGCCTGGTCACTCAGTCAGCTGGGTGATGCAACAAAGTCATTTCACTTCTCTGCTCTCACCTGTAGATTCAAAATCTTGCTTTTCGTGCTTTATGTAGCAATAAGGATAAAATTTAAGTGGGCATATGAAAGTGCTGTGCAAACAAAGGACAGCATTTTTTGCTGCATTCTCTACCCTTTGGTAATCATTCCTGGTCCCTCTCCAGGGATAAAGTTTGTGGTGCTGGCGGATCCTAGGCAGGCTGGGATAGATTCTCTTCTCCGAAAGATTTATGAGATTTACTCAGACTTTGCCCTGAAGAATCCATTTTACTCCCTGGAAATGCCCATCAGGTATGTGGTCCCACTTCCCAGCTTCTGGTCAAAGCCTCCTTGTTCCCCCTCCCTGTGTGCTTTTCCCCAATGTCATTTTGAAGTGTAGTAGAGTTATTTTTAAATAAAACAAAAGTAACTAGCCTTTTACTTATTTATTTTTTGGAGAAACTAAAGACTTTCCTTGGGGTTTATGTCCTTCTTCAAGCAGAGTTTCCACTGGCTCTGCCTCTGCACCCAAGGTGGGGAGAGAGCCAGGCCTCACACTTTGTCCTTATTTGTGCTTCCTGGGTCTGGCCTAGGTGTGAGCTGTTTGACCAGAACCTGAAGTTAGCCCTGGAGGTGGCAGAGAAGGCTGGAACTTTTGGACCTGGGTCTTAGGCTGAACCTGCAGTGGACCCCCCCCACTCCCCGCATATTCTTGAGAGATCCTGCAACAGGGGTCCTGCTGTTTCCACTCCGATGGAGATCCCAGCGGCATTTGTTAGTGCACTTGAAAATGGGAGGTTGCTGAGCCTGATGACATGTACCAATGCCCGAGCCTTAATACCATGCTCTCTTTCCTCCTGTATCTATTATGGTCCTACTTCCCAACTCTGTACAGATTATTTATGGAGGAGGTAGGCCCATAAATGCTATAATAAACATTCCTTTGATCTCAGTGTTTGCTATCCTAATTGATGGTTTGGGGAAAAAGCCTCAGGAGGGGAGACAGAAATGATAAGGGAATTCTGGGAAAATGAGATACTATGTTCTAGTAGAAAACAAAACAAATAAATGTTCATTAAGTGAATGAATGAACATGGGACTTTGAATCAGGAGCCTTGGTCCTAGTTCCAGAACTGCTACTGACTTCCCTAGGTGGTGGGTATGGTGGTGATGACGATAATGAAAATGATGATGGAATATTTATCAAGTGCTTATAGCCACGTTTTACGCTTTATCTCACTTAATCCTCTCCCTTACCTCAGGGGGTACATTCTGTTTCTATTACAGATGAGATTCAGCAAGCACTGTACAAACTCTCTGCCGCAAAGTCTCAAAGCTAGTTACCAGCGGACTGAGTTTGAACCCAGGCTTTCTGACTACACTGTTATCTCCCTCCATCAAATTACTTAACCTGCCTGGCACCCAGTAGTTTCATCTTCAAAATGTTCATTGAATTATGCAGTATGAAGTTGAAGGCAGTAGAGACATGAGTTTAAAGGAGTCCATCTACACTTCAGCTTTCCCTTCCAGGGGAATGAAGTCTCTCTCTTCTGGGGTGGAAAAAGCATGTATTAAGGGAGTATTTCCCCAAAAAAGCTATCTCTGGCTTGTATTACCTCCCCCTTTTTTTTTTGAGAAGTACTTTTTATTTTTTTTTTAATATTTATTTTATTTATTTATTTCTCTATATGGTTGCGCCGGGTCTTAGTTGCGGCGGGCGGGCCCCTTAGTTGTGGCATGCAAACTCCTAGTTGCAGCATGCATGTGGGATCTAGTTTCCTGGCCAGGGATCGAACCCGGGTCCCCTGCATTGGGAGCGCGGAGTCTTAACCACTGCGCCACCAGGGGAAGTCCCTGTACTACCGTTTTTGAAAGAATGACTCACTGACAGGGTTTAGTATCAAATCTAGTTTTAATTTTCTGTAACAAATCTTTCTACTCTCCCACCCATACCCCCCTACTGTACCCTGGGTATTGGTGAGAGTGACCCTCTTCCCCTGGAGTCCAAGGTATTGGCAGGAGCAGTTGCCCCCAGCTGAGAGGCCTCAGGGCAGAGGTCCTAGGCCATTGCTGCCCTGCTGCTGCAGGAGGAGCCTCACCTCAGGTGAGGATGGGGTGGGATGGGGACAGGGCAGGGCCCAAGAGAGGGAGAAGGATATAGGAGACTCCCTGAGTGCAGGGGTTTCCTCTTTGAAGCCAGGAAATAGGAGCTAATGGAGTCCAAGAACAAAGGTTGTCTTTTAAATAGAGATCAGATGGGAAGCTGGGACCTCATTAGCCACTGATAACTTCCAGTGCCACTTGGATGAGGGAAAAGGAGCAGAAAGGGAAAGTCAAAGGTGCTAGTCAGATAGTCCCCTCCCTCCCTTCCCCCACCCCCGTGGAGGGGAGAGGCCACAAGTGGGACAGGATGCTCCAGAGCCTGCACTGTCTTCACTCAGCCTTCTTGGGCGCTCGGCCCATCTTGGTGCGGATGTTTCGTAGAAGGAAGAAGGCACCTGTGCTGGCCGCACAGATCACTTCAGCCACCCAGAAGGCTGTGCTCCAGCTGTAATGCTTCGCAATGGTGCTGAAGGGCAACCCAGCCAGAAAGCCGCCCACTGTCAGGGAGGAGGGGAAGAGCCTGAGTCATTGTGAGGATAGAGCCAGTGGGGCTTGTTCCAGCCCCTAGCTGGCTTGTGTGCAAGGCATCAGTGGGGTATCACTTACCATTGGCCATGAGTCCCACAATGGCATGGGAGGTGCCACACAAGTTGGGAGGGGCACTCTCATTGGCTATAACTCCGAACAAGGCAATGGGACCATAAGAGGAGAAACCAAACACAGCTCCCAACACCAGGATCCAGAGCTGCAAGGGCAGTGCAGGGTAGCATTTAAGGTCTGAGAAAGCCTCTTACCTACCTACCCCTGCCAGAGGAGAGAGGAATGCTTGGCCCCAGGAACAAATAATTGTAGTAAAAGCAGACAGTAAGTGACTCCCACACACACCACTTCCCAGCACAGCTGACTGCAGAGCTAGAGGAGTGGGGGCCACATTCAGCCAACCCAGCGGCCTGTGCAGGTAGGGGAGGGGGGTTCAGGAGCCATCCCTCCAAGTGAGATGCTGTCTCGTCTCAGGACTTGTGCAAGCTGGATTGGCTAAGGGCAAGGCAGAGGCGGTAGGACAAAGGTGAGACACACCACGCGGAAAACCAGAGATAAAGATAGGGCACCTCATGCTCTGTAAAGCCTGTGAGCTCAGCGAGAGGGTGAAGAGCCGGAGTCCAGAAAGCAACATCCTAGAGGAGCATAGAGAGGAGAAGAAACCAGGCCCAGAGTCAAGGAGGGGCATCAGAGTACAGACGAGGGGAATGGAGGTACAAACAACTGAAAAGGGCAGTCAGAAGCAGAGAAAGACCAGGGAGAGGGAGACAGAGTCAGTGGCCCTTGCTTTCTCATCCTTGTCCCTGACGTGGGCCAGTCCCTGTTTATTTACCTTGGGGGAGTCACTGGTCACAGTTACCCGGAAGAGGTACATGGACACTGTCATGCCAGCCATCATGAACAGCAGCAAGCCATGGCGGGGGTTCCCGTACATGGACAGCCGTGCCTGTGGACACAGTCCAGCAACATCAGGCCCCAGGAGCAGCAGAGAACCCTCGCCCCCGGACGCTGACACAGCAGACCTCTGCTGACAGGTCTTTGGCAATCCCATTGCAGTTCTTGGCCCAAGGCAGCTCTGGGAGGCCCTGGGACCTGCTTATTATGTTCTGAGGTCAAACTCCACAACATCCCTTCCTCCACTTGGGGCAGGCTTGGGGACACGTGGTGGCAGGCTGCATCCAGTCCCTCCCCAACCCCAGTTTCCCTGGGGCTGTGGAGAAGCTAGGCGGAGAGAAATTCTGGCTCTCCTTGACATCAGTTAAAACCCTTTCCCCCAAGAGTCTCATCTCCACATCCCTAGCAAAGAAGAGTAGCCTGGAATCATTCCCACCTCACCCAAGCTAAACCAGCATATGCCAAGCTGCCTGTGCCCCAGGGCTCCTACCTCTCTGGTGCCTGTCCCAGTCATGCTGGGAAGATTTAAAGGGACCCTCTTCCTTCCCGTCCCTTCTGCCCACTCACCTTGGCCATGGCCCGGTCTGACAGGTAGCCAGCTGCGATGCTGCCTACAAGGCCCCCAACCTCCAGGGCACTCATGTAGGAGCTACCTGCAGTGGGGAGTTGTGGTGGGAAGAGGGAAAGGAAGGGTGGAAGGGTATTACACCTTGGGGTTGTCCCAGACTGACTGAAACCCAGAGAGGTACAAGGTCCCCAAGGGTGACTGGCCACAGCTGCCTGAGTACTGCCCGGCCTCAGGGAAAGAAGAAAGAGGATAAAGGGAAGCAGGTCTGAATTTCCCATCCCCTGCATTGGCTCCTGCTCCCTAGGCCTGCCCCATCCCAACACTCATCTCACCCACGAGGGCTGACTGTCCTCTCTCCTGGATAAGGAAGAACTGGCCCCAGTCAGTACAGCACGTCTTGACTCCAAACACCACAAGGTAGCCAGTGGAGAGCACCCACAGGTAGGGGGTCAGCAGCAGCTGCTGTAAGGTGCTCTCGTCCTTCAGAGAGCCTGGGGGTGGGAGGAGGCCAGGCCTCAGGACTCTGCTCAGGCTGCCCTGCCCCCACCACTCATTCACTAGCCGTAGGGGCAGAGTCCGTCCACATAGCCAAGGATCAGCAGGAAGGTCCCCCTCACCCACTGTTCTGCCCTCTCCTCTCCACTGCAAGTCTCAACGAATGAAAGAGAACCTGAGGACCAGTGGGGATGGAGGAAGGCACCCAAGCCACTTAACGCTTAGGATGCTGTCCACACAGGGAACCCTGGCTCTCTTGTAAGGAAGGACTAGGCTACAACATGAGTCATAGCATTTGTTGGCTCTGCCACTTGTCTGGTACTTAACTGCCTCTCAGGATGGAGTTTTATTTACTCCCCACCCACTCTCCATCACCATCCCGACATCCATTAGCTAGTACAGGGCCAGGCATACAGCCAGTCCTCAATGAAAGTCTGCCAGGTGAATGATGAATGAAGGTTCCCTAGGGGTCGGCTTTAGTGCGTACTCACCCTTCTTGCCCTTGGAGGGTGTGGGGTCCAGGTTGCGGAGTCCAACATCAGCAGGTTCATTGTGGATGAGCAGGAGACAGAGGAAGGAGACAACCACACACAGTGCCCCCGACAGGGCCAGCGTGCTGCGCCAGCTATAGCTCTGGGCGAGGATGGTTGCCAGGATGGGGCCCAGCCCTCCAGCCAGGTTCATGCTGGTTGATAGGACGGCCCACCAAGTGCCAAATTGAGATGGCTCAAACCACTGTGGGGCAGAGGGGGACAGAGTAGATGCCCAGCCTACAGTCCATATTGAAGGTGAGGGTCAGGTGGTGCAGACCCAGAAGCTCACATTACAGGGATGAGGGAGAGGGCTCTTCTACTTGGCAGGGCCAATTCCCTCATCTGCCACCTGATCCCACCACGTTCAGCCTTGACAAGCAACAGAAGCTGGGCTGGAACTCCTGAGGAACCTGCTCTGGTTGGGGGTGGAGGTGCCAGCGTGCCCACATGCTCTTTAGGTGTCCTCTGCCAATCTGAACCAGCTCCTTGGAAGCAGACACTCACCTTCCGCAGGACCTTGCCACATGGGGGCCAGCCCAGCCCCTGTGCCAGGCCATTGAGGAACCAGAGAGCAGCAAAGACAGGTACTGCGGAGCTCCAGGAAAAGACTACGTTGACCAGGCCAACCAGGAGAAGCCCGGAAGAGAAGAGCCAGCGAGCACTCATCTGGTCAGACAGCACCCCGCTCACAAACTTGCTGATGGCGTAGGCTGCCGACTGGCTGCTGGTGATGAGCCCTGCAGGGGAGGGGAGCAGGGAGCAGGACACCTGGGGGGTTAGGGGCCAGGGCAGAGGCACAGGAGGGTGGAGGAAGGCATGGGGTCAGGTGTGTAGAGGTGCCTGGCAGGGTGAGACTAGTTCCTTGCAAGAGGAATAGGAGGGGCCTGTGTTGGAATCCTGACATTCATTCATGGGGCCAGGCTACTCCTCTGGCCTCTCCATCAGCACTAGCCCCAGGCTGACCCATGACTTTTCAGCCTCTTGGAGAGTTCCAGCAGCAGCTGTCAGGGAGCAAGACAGCCCTCCTCCATGGGATTCTCATATGCCTGATTTCTCCCTCACCGTGGATGCCAACCCAGTGTCTCTGGCAGTTCTGTTGCCCCATCTCAGAACATGGGGCAAAGGCTTAGAATTGGAGTCAGGGACCTTATTCCTCCTGAAGGGTAGCCTGCTAGGCCACATGGAGTCATTGCACCAACTCCCCAGTTCCCAGTGCTCACAATGTCAGTGGCCAGCACTCACCCTGTGGTCTTAGCCTGCACCCACACAGGTGCAGAAACCATGCTCAGAATCCCCCTAACACACAGTGCCTCTGGGGACACATGTTAGTCACAGGCGGGCGTGCACACACACACACACACACACACCAGATAAGCAGCCCTCAGACATGCTTAGACCATACCCACAGTCCTTTACCTGTGCCCACAGACATGGATCTCAGAGCCTCCTCATCCGGCACATGCACTGTCCCCCGGCGTCTGCTGTGCAGACACTCCACACACACTACATGCCTGTACCCACCACACTGCACAAACACCCAACTAGTTCTGCTGATCCTGTGTTCCTGGGCCCACCCCCCCTGCCCTGCCAGGGCTCACCCAAGTCATCCTTGTCCAGAGGGACCTCCTCCACCAGCGACGGCATGACAAAAGAGAAGGTCTTGCGGTTGAAGTAGTACAGGCTGTAGCCTCCAAACATGGCCGAGAAGATCACAGTCCGGTAATAGCCGTAGCCTCGGGCCGCCATGGTGGGAAAGAGCAGGCCCTACTGGCCGGGACACAGAGCCTCTGACCACGGCTCCTGATTGAGGCTCTCAAGTGCTCAGATCTGCTGAGTTGGGCTTTTTCTGCTCCCTCCTCCACCCAGCCTCCCAGGCTCCCTTTATAGGCACCTTCTGGACAATCATTAAGCCTGGGGTGGCTCCTAGGGAACCCGGTGTCCTGAGGGAGACAAGAAAACAGGAGATTACTGACGCCCAGGCTGTGGGGGCCTGGAGGGCGTCCGAGAGGGAGGCAGTGTCCGTGAAACAGGCCAGCACACTGTGTCCCCAGGATTGCTGCCTTTCCCGGCTCTTCCCTGTCCGCCTGCCCGTGAAACCAGCTGTGATTAAAGGCTTAACCTAATTATTTTTGTCGGCTTGCGCTCAGGGGAGGCAGGGGTGGGATGAGTAGAGCTGCCCTCTCTAGCCCGGCTCCCTCATCCACCTACCTTCTCATTCATTCGGCGAAGGTTTATTGAGGGCTTACTGGTTGAGAGGCACTGCACTAGGTGCTGGGTTAGTTTCTACACACACACACACACGCACACGCACACACACACTCAATCAGACACCTATCCCCAACAACCTCACTTTCAAGTCTTCCAGAGCTGACCTCAAGCCCTGTAACTCCTGATGCTTAGCACACGGTAGGGTGTAACTGTTTACTGACAGTTGCAGAACGGTAAGCAAGGGGCGGGTGAAGGAAGTTCCCTGCTCAGGACCCACGGTTGCACACCGAAAGCCCCACTAGGGGCAGGGGTCCTGGTTGTGCCACTGAGATGCCTCCGGTCGCCTTTACCCTTGACGTCAGTATGGGCTCCGGTCTGGCAGGCTGGGGCTTCAGGGACGGTGACCGGACGCCCCGTGGGCGGGAAGGCGCAGCGATGGACTCCAGGCGCAGTGCCCATGCGCCCCGCTTCCCAGGGCCCCGGCAGCACGACCCCGGCTTTGCCGCTTGGTTGGGAAAGCAATTGGAGCAGAAGGCGTGGGCGCAAGCGGAGCAGGCTGCCCCACGTAGGCCCCGGAGGCCCCTCGCTTCCGGCGCCGAGTGGCTCGGCCAGGCGGGGTGGGGCCAAGCGGCAAGAAGGGGGAGGAGGGAGCGAGGCGGCGAGCTCTCGGCACCTGCCCAGACCCGTGTCCTCAAGCTACCCAGGACACCCGACTCCGGCTGGGAATAGACGGGGGCCCGAGAGCAGGGGCTCGAGAGCTGCGGAGACCCCAGGACTCGTGCGACAAAAAGGAGAGGGAGCGTGCTGCTCCCGGACCCAGCAACTGCCTCCACCCCTGAACCGGCAGCCGCAGAAACTGCTCCTGGTTGGATTGGAAGTTGGGCCTCCGACAAAGGAGCAGCAACGCTTGAGACTCCCACTCCAGCCCCGCCCCCAGGCGACGCCCCTCCCCCGCACACCGCCCCCTACCTGAACGGAGGTGGGAGCTGGAGTGGCATGGGGCGGGGCCCGGCGGGCGCATGCGCGTGCGCCCAGAGTGGGGCGGGGACTCCGCCTGCGTCTTCCAGTCCCGAGAGCCGAGGCCACCCACAAACGTTTTCGTATAAGAATGCGGGTCACGCTGGTCGTTGGGCGAAGACAGCGCCCCTTAGGGGCTGGAGTCGTACGTTCCCTTCTTAACTGACGGCATTCGACAAACCACATCAGTGAGTGCCTCCAGCTACCAATTACTGTTCCTGAGTTGTTCACGGTAGGGAAACATCTTGTAAGAGAACACAATATTTTCTGTAAGAAATTAATGCAGTCCTCAGTAAGCACAATTTGAACATTTATCTGTGGTCAGACTATTGCGGACAGAGTTAAAACAAAATAGCCAGAGTGTTTAAAGTATGGGCCCCGAGTAAAACTTAAATTCGAATCCCGGACGCGCTGCTTCTGACAGCATGACCCTGGGTAATTAATAATCTCTATGAGCCCCAGTTTCTTACCAACCTCATAGGGTGGTTGTGAGGATTCAATAGAAGATTCAGATAGGAGTTCAGAAAATTTAGATAATTGCTTTCACAGAGTCCATCAGAGAATTGCTGAAATAAGTGCTTCAAAGTTGAGAGTAAAGCTCTTTTAGAATGATGTTAAAAACACAACAGGTCCAAAATGGAGTTGCTTATGCTAAGCCCCACATCACCAAAGGGAGACTTAATTACTGTTTTGGCTCTCCCAGAAGTGGAATCTTAAATAAGTCAATCAGGAATCACCTGGGACTTCCCTGGCGGTCTAGTGGATAAGACTCCGTGCTTCCAAGGCAGGGGGCCTGGGTTCGATCCTGGTTGGGGAACTAGGATCCCACATGCCATGTGGTGCCGCCACAAAAAGAAAATAAAAAAGGAATCGCCTGCTCAGCACTAGTTATTTAGTTATGTCATCTACCTATAGACCCCCCCTGCCATTCCCTAAAGCGAAGTAACCTGGTAATAGCCAATCTGCTTTTTGCCTAGTTTAATTCCTTGTTCCTGTTCCCTGCTACCTATAAAAGGCTTTCATTTTGTACAGCTCTTCAGAGCGCCTTTCTAGCTGCTAGATTGGACGTGTCCTGATTCATAAATTGTTGAATAAAGCCAATAAGATTTTTAGAATTTACTCAGTTGAATTTTTTTTAATAAATTTATTTATTTTTATTTTATTTATTTTATTTTTGGCTGCGTTGGGTCTTCCTTGATGCACGCAGGCTGTCTCTGGTTGCGGTAAGCGGGGGCTACTCTTCGCTGTGGTGCGCGGGCTTCTTGTTGCGGTGGCTTCTCTTGTTCCGGAGCACAGGCTCTAGGTGCGCGGGTTTCTGTAGTTGTGGCTCTCGGGCTCATAGAGCGCAGACTCAGTAGTTGTGGCACACGGGCTTAGTTGCTCCACGGCATGTGGGATCTTCCCGGACCAGGGCTCGAACCCCTGTTCCCTGCATTGGCAGGCGGATTCTTAATCACTGCGCCACCAGGGAAGCCCAGTATTATACTTTTTAAAAGGCCGTTTTAAATAATTACAGAGTGTTTGCTTTCAGATGCCATGGGTCATACTTTTATGGATGTGACTATAAACATTGTTATAAAGAGTAAGAGTTGTATAAAATAAGAAATAAATACAATACTCAATTTCCTTTCACATTAGCATCAATAAACCTCTAATCGCACTTTCTACCCCTTCAAATAGAGTTATGGGGGAGACACTATTTTTTTGTTTGTGGTAGCTGTTTAATCTTTTCTTTTTCTTCATACTTTTCTGTTATAAAAAGTTTATCTGATACTGTGATGTGTTCATGATAACTATTCTTTAATTGGAAATTCCCTGGCAGTCCAGTGGTTAGCACTCTGTGCTTTCACTGCTGTGGCCCGGGTTCGATCCCTGGTCGGGGAATCTCACAAGCCGCGCGGCGTGGCCGAAAGAAAAAATTCTTTTATTTTACTTTGTTATAGTAGAACTAGTCATCATGGACATTTCTGCTACCAATAGCAATCTAAATTAATGTTGGCAAAAGACTAGGTATGTCGACTGAAAAAATATGCACAACACAAAAGTTGAGAATTGCGTTTTATTCAGTAGACTTGCTGAGGACTTAAGCCCGGAAGACAGCCTCTCAGATAGCTCTGAGGAACTGCTCTGAAGAGGTAAGGGAGGAACCAGGATATATGGGCAAAAACTAGGTTGTCAGAACATCAAACGATTACTGTTAATCAAAGAAAAACCAGACATCTCAAGTTAATGAATATAGGACTTTTCTATGTATTGGAAGATGTAAGAGTCTGGGCTCATTTAAATCATTCCTTTCATATGTACATTAATTCTTTGGGCCAGCATCCTATTTTTCTCCTTTGAATCCCCTCAGGATGCACAGTTGGTGGTGGCTGCAGTGGCTGAGGGCTTGATGGCTGTAACACCCTTTGTTTACTAATACGACATTCTTCGTCCACAGGTACTTAGTTTATTCTTGCAGATTCAGCTCACCTCTTTTGGACCAAAGCCACAGGAGAGCAAATATTTTCACACCTATTAGAATGGAATTGCAACTATCATGCATTCAGACTGTTATGATCCCAAGCAGTCTTTATATAATTTGAATTACATTGTATGTTAGATTTTTTATAAAGGTTGGCCAATTTTTACAGAAGAAATTATTTCTCTGATACTTTGGTCCTATCTGTGTAAAACTAGATTTTTTTCTTTCTTTTTTTTTTTTGGCCACGCCACGCAGCTTGTGGAATCTCAGTTCCCAGAACAGGGACTGAACCTAGGCCATGGCAGTGAAAGCCCAGAATCCTAACCACTAGACCACCAGGGAACCCCTGAAACTAGATTTTTTAAAAAGTAGTATGTGACCAAATTTAATTGTCTTCCTAGGGCCTAAATAAAGAGAAATCAGTTTCCCATGGAAGGAAGGAAGGAAGGAAGGAAGAGAAAGAAATCTTTCATGA
The DNA here is from genome assembly GCF_965194805.1 of Balaenoptera borealis. Classification (NCBI taxonomy): domain Eukaryota; kingdom Metazoa; phylum Chordata; class Mammalia; order Artiodactyla; family Balaenopteridae; genus Balaenoptera; species Balaenoptera borealis. The sequence continues at coordinate 98,568,485 of NC_138868.1, forward strand.
TTTTAATATTTTTCAAAAATCCAGGTCAGTTGTTTTGCAGAATGTCCCTCATATGGATATGTCTGATTGTGTTTGCAATACTATCATATTAAATAATTTTGGCAGAAGTACTATATAGATGACAATGTGTCTTTCTCAGTGTACCACATCAGGAAGCATGTGATAAATTTGATCATTTAGTTAAAATGGTGTCCACCTGATTTCTGTACTAGAGGAAACTTTTCCTCTTTGTAATTAGTAATCTATAGTGGGACCATACTTTGATACTGCAGATACATCCTCCTGTTTCAAAAATCTTTCACCCAGTGGTTTTATTATCTATTGATGATTCTTTCCTGAATCATTTATTAATATGGTGGTTGCAAAGTGAAGGATTTTTCATTCTATCATTCCTTCTGTATTTATGAGTTGGTATTCTTCTTCTTTTTATTATTTATTTATTTAGTTAGTTAGTTATTTTTGGCTGTGTTGGGTCTTTGTTGCTGCGTGTGCACTTTAGTTGCGGCGAGCGGGGGCTACTCTTCGTCGTGGTGTGCGGGCTTCTCATTGCGGTGGCTTCTCTTGTTGCAGAGCTCGGTCTCTAGGCACACGAGCTTTAGTAGTTGTGGCACGCGGGCTCAGTAGTTGTGGCTCGCAGGCTCTAGAGCGCTGGCTCAGTAGTTGTGACGCATAGGCTTAGTTGCTCCGCAGCATGTGGGATCTTCCCAGACCAGGGATCGAACCTGTGTCCCCTGAATTGGCAGGCAGATTCTTAACTACTGCGCCACCAGGGAAGCCCTGTGAGATTTTTTAAAGTGTTTTTCTATTGGGTTCTCAACACTTAAATAACCCATCCCTGAGGATGGACTATGGCCCCTTTACCACTGTACCCAGCTAAGTGTTTGGTACAAAACACTACTGTAATACTCAGTAAATTGCTAGATGAACAATTATTCACACCACCTAAATACTTTTATATCTTGATTTTTTTTCTATTATAGCATAAACATGTTTTATAGAGTTAAGGATTTTGGGCTGAGGGGCATGAAACACTCAAAGAACTGTTTGGTAAGAATTAGCTTGCCAAATTGAGGAGCAATAGATGGAAGGCATAGAAACTGGACAGAGTCATAATTCCAGTGGGAAGTGCTAAAAATTCCTACCAGAGAGAGAACCATGGGGATTCAGAGGCAGAGGTAGGCACAGAATCTTGCTTTGGCCACTGCTGATGCAGCTAGTTGGCTTGGAGGGGAAGGGGGTGGGTCTCAGAGGTCAGCCAAAGCTAGAAAGTCTGGGCAAGGTTTGCTCAGCCACATATGTGAGGACAGAGACACCTGCCAAGAGCTCTGAAAAATGGCCCAGAAATAGAGTTTAACAGGCCTTCAACGCCTGCAGTACCAACGTAGCTACTACAATCCTCAACCTCCTTTCAGCCAGGGGTCATGCTAAGTTATTTCCCTGCCTTCTCCCATTTCAGTTCCCTCAAATAAAACATGGACGATCTAACCCACCTCAGCATCACTGTGGGAATTAAACGAGAAAACATTGTAAAGCATCTTATGGCCAGGACAATGTAGAGACGTAAACGCTAGTCTTCTCACTCTTTATTTCCCAAGAAAAGTAAGGAAAGGAAATAAGACAATGACATCCTCCAAAAGTAAGCAGGCTTTGCTACAGAATAATAAAACCTAACGTGAATAAATGCAAATTATACTACATGCCTGAAGAAGAAACTATGATTTTGATACTGTAAAAACATCAATCCTTTCCAAATTCATTTGGAGATTTTCGTTTTTTGTTTTTCGGCCACGCTGCTTGCGGGATCTTAGTTCCCCACCCAGGGATTGAACCCAGGCAGTGAAAGCGTGGAGTGCTAACCACTGGACCGCCAGCGAATTCCTTTCATTTGGGGTTTTTAAAGCAATTCCAATTAAAATCCCAGTAGGATTTCTTGGAAATTGGGCAAAATTGTTTTAAAGATCATCTGGGAGAATAAATAACATCAGAGTAAGAAACTCAACGAATTAAAAAAAAAAAAAGAGTAAAGAGAATTTCCACTGCCAAATATTAACAATTGTAAGATTATGATAATTATGTGGTTTAGAGCATAGCCAGGCATTTAAAAGGAACAAGATGTACTAGAAGCAGACCTTCACATGTATAATTTAAACCATGATAAGGAAGACATCCCAAATCAATTGGGGGGGGTAATTAATTAATTAATGGTGTAAGATAATTGTTTAGCTATTTAGAAAAAAAATCCATTTAGATTTCTATTGCATACCCCACAAAGAATAAACCCCAGATAGATTAAAGAGTGCCATTGAAGAAAATAAAACCACTAGATTAGTCACTGGATGAGGCAGTGTTTTCCAATCTTAAAAACAACTGAAGAGGGACTTCCCTGGTGGCACAATGGTTAAGAATCTGCACTCCCAATGCAGGGGGCCTGGGTCTGATCCCTGGTCAGGGAACTAGATCCTACATGCATGCTGAAACTAAGGGTTCACATGCCGCAACTAAGGAGCCCGCGTGCCACAACTAAGACCCAGCACAACCAAATAAATAATAAATTAATTAAAACATAATAACAGGGACTTCCCTGGTGGTCCAGTGGTGAAGAATCCACCTTCCAATGCAGGGGATGCAGGTTGGATCCCTGGTCGGGGAACTAAGATCCCACATGCCACGGGGCAAATAAGCCCGTGCACTGAGCCTGCACTCTAGAGCCTGCGAGCCGCAACTACTGAGCCCGTGTGCTGCAACTACTGAGCCTGTGTGCCACAACTACTGAGCCCATGTGCTGCAACTACTGAAGCCCGTGCGCCTAGAGCTTGTGCTCTGCAACAAGAGAAGCCACCGCTCACCACAACTAGAGAAAGCCTGCACGCAGCAATGAAGACCCAATGCAGCGAAAAATAAATAAAATTTTAAAAATAAATAAATAAAGATATATCTGACGTAAATATCAATGGCTGTTCGTTGCCAGTGCCAACCCAAACCCAGACTCAGAAATAGGAGGGCAGGTGGTGGAACTGTCAAATTAACACGAAAACATGGAGGCATTCCTGGAAAATGGATGATAAGGTCCTGTGTGTGTTTGGAGTAGGGGTGGAGGGTGGGAGAAGGCAGCCCAGAGTGACAGGGACCATGAACTGTGGATAGGAGATAAAGTAGAGCAGAGTTTTTAGGTCTGCAACTCACTCTCCCAACATTACCTGGACCAGTCCATTGTGTGCCTCTGCTACTGCTTAAGGGCAGAAAACAATAGCCAACTGGATATCAATAGGTTGGGGCGTCAGCGTTCAACACAGGTACAGGCAGACTAGCTGCATCCTAGCATTTACTCCACCACCTCAAAACCCGAACAGCAAAATGGTTCTAAGTGAGGAAGGGAGCTCCCCAAAAGGCAGTTGCACTGCCCTGGATGATTTCAACATCTCTGCTCTACATCTCATACCCTCCTCCAAACGCAAGCCTGCTTCACCTGGAGTGGCTCATGCCCTGAATGTTTGTCCCTGTTTACAACTCCATCCACCAAAGTGGCAAATATCCCTAGGGGAATATGTGCCCAAGGGGTAAAAGTCTAGGAAAGAAATCATTGTAAGAATAAATAAAACAGGGCTTCCCTGGTGGTGCAGTGTTTAAGAATCCGCCTGCCAATGCAGGGGACACGGGTTCGAGCCCTGGTCCGGGAAGATCCCACATGCCGTGGAGCAACTAAGCCCGTGCACTGAGCCTGCACTCTAGAGCCTGCGAGCCGCAACTACTGAGCCCGTGTGCCACAGCTACTGAAGCCTGCGCACCTAGAGCCCGTGCTCCGCAACAAGAAAAGCCACTGCGGGGCTCCCCTGGTGGCGCAGTGGTTGAGAATCCGCCTGCCAATGCAGGGGACACGGGTTCGAGCCCTGGTCCGGGAAGATCCCACATGCCATGGAGCAACTAAGCCCGTGTGCCACAACTACTGAGCCTGCGCTCTAGAGCCCACAAGCCACAACTACTGAGCCCACGTGCCACAACTACTGAAGCCCGCACGCCTAGAGCCTGTGCTCCGCAACAAGAGAAGCCACTGCAATGAGAAGCCCGCGCATCGCAACAAAGAGTTGCCCCTGCTCGCCACAACTAGAGAAAGCAGCGCGCAGCAAAGACCCAACGCAGCCAAAAATAAATAAATTAAATAAATAAATTAAAAAAAGAAAAAAAAAAGAAAAGCCACTGCAATGAGAAGCCCGCGCACCGCAACAAAGAGTAGCCCCCGCTCGCCACAACTAGAGAACACAACTAGAGAAAGCCCGCGCACAGCAACGAAGACCCAACGCAGCCAAAAATAAATAAATTAATTAATTTTTTAAAAAAAAGAATAAATAAAACAAATTGAACAGCCTATAGCAGACAAGGCAGATTTGTGGTCCAAGAAGCTAAAATCAACATATTAAATATTCTCAAAAATATAAAGGAGACTCATGAAAATATGAGGAAAAACAATGTCATCAAGGATGTTTTGCTTTGAGTAACATCAGACTAGCTTGTTGCAGACCAATCCTCCCACCAATAACAAATAGAAAAGCTGGTCAGAATACAAAATTGGTGTTTGAAGGTGTCCAAGAGCTACCAAAGCAGAAAGTTATCAATTAGCTTTTGCAGTTAGCTATTATTATATAACAAAATCACCCCAAAACTTAGTTGTTTAAAACCATAATAAGCATTTTATTGTGGCTCACAAGTCCATGGGTCAGCTGGACAGTTCTGCTGATCCAAGCCAGGCTGCTGACGTGTCTGCAGTTAGGAGGTAGCATGGCTGGTGTCTGGTTGATGTAGGATGGATTCAGGTGAGACAGTCTCTCTCTACTCCATGTGGTCTTGCATATTCCAGCAGAGTAGCATGGCAATTCTCATAGCAGGGGTCTGAGGCAGAACCGAAGCGTGCCAGCCTCGTGAGGCCTAGTTCCAGAAATGGCACAGTATTGTTTCTGTCATCTTCTATTGGCCAAAGCAGGCTTAAGACCACCCAAAATTCAAGGGATGGAGAAATAGACTCTACCTCTTCATGAAAGGAGTTGCAAAATCCATTGCAAAAGTTGTAGATGAAGAACTACAGTCATTTCTTGCAGTCAATCTGCCACAGAGGTCAAGATCCCAGAGTGAAGAGAAGCCGAAAGAAGTGAACACAACGTTTGGTGCTGTTTGCATCACGAAGGCATTTGCAATCCAAAATAATGAAGGGAAGCTCAGCACTGCTTTCAGAAATCTAGGATTTGGAGGACAAAAAATGAAGTTCAAGGCCATCAAGGAGAAGGCAGCATGAAAACCAGCCCAGGCATTAATTTAGGGCACCTGATGGATTGCACTCCGGGAATAAGGGCCAACATGAAATACCACAACCTTCACAAAGATGACAGTCCAACTGGGCACTGGTGGCGTAATGGTTAGGATTCCCGGCTTTCACTGCCATGGCCCAGGTTCAGTCCCTGGTTGGGGGAACTGAGATCATGCAAGCCACCCGGCCCAGCCAAAAACAAAAAACAAAAAACACGACAGTCCAATCAAATCAGCTCAAACTCTGGATAGACTAAGGCAGTGCTTCTCAAACTGTAATCTTTGGACCCTGCAAGATCTTTTGGGAGGGTCAGGGAGGTCAAAACTATCTTCATGGGCTTCCCTGGTGGCGCAGTGGTTGAGAATCTGCCTGCCAATGCAGGAGACACGGGTTTGAGCCCTGGTCTGGGAGGATCCCACATGCCGCGGAGCGACTGGGCCCGTGAGCCACAATTGCTGAGCCTGCGCGTCTGGAGCCTGTGCTCCGCAGCGAGAGAGACCGCAATAGTGAGAGGCCCGCGCACCGCGATGAAGAGTGGCCCCCAATTGCCGCAACTAGAGAAAGCCCTCGCGCAGAAACGAAGACCCAACACAGCCATAAATAAATAAATAAATAAATAAAATTAAAAAAACAAAACAAAAAAAAACCTATCTTCATAATAATACTGAGATGTAATTTGCCTTTTTTTTTTTTTTTTTTTTTTGGCTGTGTTGGGTCTTCGTTTCTGTGCGAGGACTTTCTCTAGTTGCGGCAAGTGGGGGCCACTCTTCATAGCGGTGCGCGGGCCTCTCACTATCTCGGCCTTTCTTGTTACGGAGCACAGGCTCCAGACGCGCAGGCTCAGTAATTGTGGCTCACGGGCCTAGTTGCTCCGCGGCATGTGGGATCTTCCCAGACCAGGGCTCGAACCCGTGTCCCTTGCATTGGCAGGCAGATTCTCAACCACTGCGCCACCAGGGAAGCTCTCATTTAGTTTTTTTTCTTGGGCTTTATCTTGTTCCTTCATCTGGTACATAACCCTCTGCCTTTTCATCTTGTCTATCTTTCTGTGAATGTGGTTTTTGTTCCACAGGCTGCAGGATTGTAGTTCTTGCTTCTGCTGTCTACCCTTTCTATAAACAGCTCTTAAATAAGATGCTCAACCTCAATCCTGAAATAAATTGATGCCATTTTTCTTTTCTTTTTTTTTTTTGGCTGTGTTGGGTCTTCGTTGCTGTGCATGGGCTTTCTCTGGTTGTGACGAGCGGGGGCTACTCTTGGTTACGGTGCGCAGGCTTCTCATTACAGTGGCTTCTCTTGTTGCAGAGCACAGGCTCTAGGCGCGCGGGCTTCAGTAATTGTGGCTCGTGGGCTCTAGAGCGCAGGCTCACTAGTTGTGGCGCACAGGCTTAGTTGCTCCGCGTCATGTGGGGTCTTCCCGGACCAGGGTTCAAACCCGTGTCCCCTGTATTGGCAGTGGATTCGTAATGACTGTGCCACCAGGGAAGCCCTGATGCCACTTTTCATCTATCAGGTTGGCAAAATTAAAGTACTAATACTGTGTTGGTTTTAGAAATCATCCGAGCTTGGGTCTTATCTTCCTTTAATTTTTTTTTAGTTTTGGCCATGGGGCATGTGGGATCTTAGTTTCCCTGACCAGGGATTGAACCCGCGCCCCCTGCAGTGGAAGCACTGGAAGCGCAGAGTCTTACCAACTGAACCACCAGAGAAGTCCCTCATCTTCCTTTAAAAAGGTAAGAAAGATCAAAGCCAAAAGATTTGTCTCAGGAACAGCCAGCAGCCCAGTTCCTAAAACCCATATTCTTAATCAATGAACGATGCTGCTTCCCACACATATTAGCAAAGAATTGAAGGAAGATAATATTTGGGAATTTAAATCAGGGCTTCTCAACATCAGCCCTATTGACATTTGGGGCTGGGAATTCTTCGTAGTGGGGGGTTGTCCTGTCCATTGTAGTATGTTTAACAGCATCCTTGACATCTATCTATTAGATACTAAAAACTGAAACCAAGCGAGGCCTTGTGGGGCTCCCGGGCACGGAGGCCTTTTTGTCCCCCGTTTCTTGTAGGCAAGACTCCAGCCTCCATGACCGTCCCTGAGTTCCAAAGGGCAGGTTCAAATAGTTACTAATCAAGGGAGGAGCAGCCAAGAAACCACCTGAGACAAGACTAAAGGGACCACAGAAGCTCATCAAGATTAGGAGACCAAGCACCTGAGACTCTGAGACCCTGCACCCTAATCTTGTCAGCAACCCCACCCTTGGGAACTATTGTCATAAAACTCCTCATCAAATCCTCCTGGGTTGGGACACATACTTTTTCGAGGCAGGAGCCCGCTGTATCCCCCTTTGCCTGGCAAAGTAATAAAGCTGTCCTTTTCTACTTCACCCAAAACTGTCTCCAAAATTTGATTTGGCACCGGTGTACAGAGAAGCTGAGCTTTCGGCATCAAAACCCCTCCCTCCTCCCATGGGACTTCCCTGGTGGTGCAGTGGTTAAGAATCCGCCTGCCAATGCAGGGGACACGGGTTCGAGCCCTGGTCCAGGAGGATCCCACATGCCGTGAAGCAACTAAGCCCATGCGCCACAACTACTGGGACTGTGCTCTAGAGCCCGCGAGCCACAACTACTGAGCCCGCATGCCACAACTACTGAAGCCCACGCGCCTAGAGCCCGTGCTCTGCAACAAGAGAAGCCACTGCAATGAGAAGCCTGCGCACTGCAACGAAGAGTAGACCCCGCTTGCCGCAACTAGAGAAAGCCTGTGGGCAGCAACGAAGACCCAATGCAGCCAAAAATAAAAATAAATAAAAATAAATGCGCTATCAAGCCATGAAAAGACATTGAGGAACCTTAAATGCATGTTACTAAGCGAAAGAAACCAACCTGGAAAGACTACATACTGTATGACTCCAACTACATGACATTCTGGAAAGGGCAAAACTATGGAGACAGTAAAAAGATCTGTGGTTGCCAGGAGCTAAAGGGGAGGGAGGGATGGATTTGCAGGGCACAGAGGATTTTTAGAGCAGTGAAAGTACTCTGTATGACATGTTAACGGATACGTTTCATCATCCATGTGTCCAAACCCGAAGAATGTACAATGCCAAGAGTAAACCCTAATGTAAACTTTGGGTGATAACGATGTGTAGGTTCATAGATTATAACAAACGTCCCTCTCTGGTGTGGGATGTTGATACTGGGGTTGGCTGAGCATGTATGGAGCCAGAGGGTATATAGGAACTGTGTACTTTCTGCTCAATTTTGCTGTGAAACTAAAACTGCCCTTAAAAAAAGTCTATTGGGAAACAAAAAGAGACTTGCAGGTTCAAAACTTGTCGTCTGAATTGTTCAACCTTTAGAGAAAAACAAACTTCATGGTCATTTTTTTATTCAACTGTTTAGACATGTGAATGATTAATGACTAGGGACTTCCCTGGTTGCACAGTGGATAAGACCCCACGCTCCCAATACAGGAGACCCAGGTTCGATCTCTGGTCAGGGAACTAGATCCCACGTGCATGCCACAACTAAGAGTTTACACAACTAAGGAGCCCACCTGCCTCAACTAAGACCCACTGCAACCAAAAAAAAAAAAAAGACTGAGGCCGTTGTTAGTAATAATAATAATTAATGATTACAGTGATTTTCCTTTGGTAAAACATGGCTCCATTACAACTGATGAACAACCCAAATTAACTGTGCTATTGAGTAATGAAGCTCTAGCAACACATTCTTGTATCAGGGTAATAATGGAAGGGTTATTGGGTCAGAATTAACTTCAAACCTAGCTGAGTCACCTAATACCTCTGATTCCTTGGACCTCTGAACCTCTATGAACTGCTGATTTCTTAATTGTAAAATGAGGTTGTTACCTTAAAAATGGATTATTACCTAAAAATACCTGGAATATAGGGATCCAAATGATGTCAGGGGAAAAATAAAACCACAGTTTTGTTCTCATGAAGAAAAATTACATACATGAATCTCAACTAAGTCCAAAACGTTAATGATGTTTTGGTGGTAGTATTATAGGCAATTTTGTTATTCAAACTTCTACCTTCCAGATTTTCCATTATAAACATGCATTATTTATATTCAAGAAATAAACATATTTTTAAAAAATCACAGCACAAAAAACTGTAGAAAAGAATATTTTATTGAAACAGCTTTTCAATTAACAATGGAGCAAAATACAACTTGACTCAAAGCTGTCCAACCAGCCTCAACTGCTAGTGAAACAACTCAAACATACAGGACAGGGTAGGACACTTGGGTCACATTTCTGCCAATGTGGCAAAAAAAAGAAAAAAAAAAAGAGGAAAAAAACACAAGAGACAGACACAAGCAGGCTCCCCCTTGCCCTGGGAGTTGGGGTGGCAGCCCTGGCTCCTGCTACAGATGGGATCCTGGAGGGCAGGCTGCCCAACATCGGTGTGGTGGGTAAAAGGCCCCCATCCCAGCAGAGCAACACATTAATAAGAAAGGCCAGCCTGTACCCTCTTCCTTCCCCCCACAAGGCCTGCCTCCAATAGAGCGAGGTGGCATTTTTACATTCACGCCATTGTCTCTCCTGCCCCCAGGGTCTTAGGACAGGGGCTCACAGTAGAAAGCACATTTTGGTCAGCCCAGGGGGCCAGGAAATGAGGGAAAGGCTCTGTCTGAGAGGGCAGAACAGGAGCGGAGAGAATGGGGGCAGGAAGTCAAAGGGCCATGGAGTACCAGGCTACTAGGAAGATGCAGTTTTCAACAGTGCTTGCAGGACGCTGGCATCCTGTGCCAGCCACTGCACACGGCTTTCCTAGGCCCAAGAGTCCACAGGTTGGGGAGCTACAGGGTTTTCACACATCTCACTCCCTGGAGAGGCAGCTGGATTCCCTTCTTCACTTTCTCCCTGCCTACTCTGGCCACCGGGGGTTGTACGTGTGGGTGGGAGTCCACCTAGATTGACTTAGGCAGTCCAGATGGAAGGGCTCTGGCCTAGAGGCAGAGGACTGCTGAACTTGCAAGAGGAAGCCAAGGAGACCCACGGGGAGGAGGCATGGGGGCGGGGGTTTTTAGAGAAAAAACCTTGGAGGAGGCAAGAGCACAGACAGGCGCTCAGAAATCAAACCTGGTAACCAAGGCTCTGCAGACACTGGCCTGTGTGGCATTGATCTCGTGGTGGAAGAGGGAGGGAGGGAAGGATGACCAGAAAAGACTGGAGACCCTCTAATAAGCCAGGACACCCTTCCCACTACCAGGTCTGTCAACCAACTACCGATGGCCATCCTCTCACCTACCCACAGGCGAAGAATTAAGACCTAATAGTGATTTTTCCCAAACTAGGGCCTGGATGGGTAGGGAACCAGAAGGTGGGATTGGGGAACGGAACAATTTCAGTTTTAACCACAGAACTACTCCAGAAGAACTGGTGAGCTGTCCCTTCCTTCCCCTTCTCCACACCTCCCATCACAGGTGAGAGAAGAGGAACTTGAGCCTCTGAGGGCGGGACCAACCCCTCCCCCAGCCCTTGGTGTTTAATAAATAGAGGTGGTAAGAGAAGGGGGCAGGGACGAGCGGGGAACCCGGGAACTGGGAGGCGGGGGTTATAGTTCATCATTCTTCAAAGTTGGCTTCTGTCCTGTAGGCTGCTCCTTCTGTTCAGATTCTGGTGGGAGTTGGGGGAGAGCAAAGGAACAAAAGCAGGTGAGATGGAGGTAACAGGCCCAGTTCTGGGCAGGCGTCTCCCCCCAGACCCTGCTAGGCTTCCCGGTACCTCCCGTCTCCTGCTCTGCCCTCACCTGCTGCGGGACCCCCTAGCTCCAGAGGTTCAGAGTCTGCCGGTTCAGATCCTGCTTTCGGGAAGGAATGGGTTAGTGTCTGCAAAGGAAGGAAGGGGCTAACGGAGGGGATGGCAAACTTTTTCTGCAAAGAGCCAGATAGTAAATATTTTAGGATTTGTGAGCCACACTAGGTCTCTTTCCATATTTCGTTTTTGGAAATAACCTTCTAAGGCCGTTCATAGCTCAGGGGCCGTCTGCAAAGAGGCTGTACCTGCCAGTTTGCCGACCCCTCGGCTAAGCGATGCCCATATTCCCAATCAGTTTCCCCAACTCACGAGTCTCTTGCTCAGGTTCTGGGATGGGCTTTGCATCTTCAGTCTGGCCTGGAGGGAAACCAGGAGGAAAATGTAGTCCCGGGAAGGAAGGGAAAGCTTCTTGCTGCCCAGTAGCACCTGGAACCAGGCACCCTGCCCTCACCTGCTGGAGGGATGACCTTGTCCCCCTGGTCACTGGCACTGGCATTGAGGGGAGGCTCTGCCCGGGTCCCATTCTTGTCCTTGGGCCGGGGCCGGGGCTTGGCAAACTTGGCCTTATTGAGCAGATACTGCACCTCACGGTCCAGGGCCATCATCTTGGCCTCGATGTCTTTTGAGAGCAACACGGGCTTCTCTGTGGCAGGAAGCTTGGCCTGCTCGGCCACGGTTGCATTCTTCCAGGCCTGGGGGCGAGGACAGGCTCAGAGCCAGCCACGGAAATGGCAGACGCCTCTGTCCCAGGTGAAATACACCCCCCAACCAACCTCAGGCTCTTCCCTCAGACCCCAAATCACTGCTGCCCGTGGCCGTCAGCCCCAGAAGTAAGCAGACCCCTCAGAATGGCATTCGAGGCTCTCCACATGGGAGTCCCAAACTACATGTTTCTGGCTTACATCCTATTACTATGGACTAACTACAGCTGAACCTCTTAATTATTTTCTCCTTATCTCTCCACTTCTGAGCTCTGGTTCAAAAAAAAGAAGTCCCCACGTCCAAAACAGTTTCTGCTTCTCATGACAAGTCATTCTCACCTCCCCAAACCCTGGCCCACTTTCTGCATCCAGCTCAAGTCCCAGCTCCTCAAAGCAGCTTTCTCTAACCTCATGGGGATGGGCTCTGTTGCTCATCTGGTTGACGACTCATGGCTATGACCCTAGTCTGGGACTAATCCAACATGGCCTCAAACGCAACCATCTTCTGCCTTCCAGATTAGCTGCCAAGCCCGGAGGCAGAGGCTGCCAGCTCTCCGTTTCTCCGCATCTCCCACGCTGCCTAGGACAGCCCGCCTCGCCAGGTAAGTCTCCAGGTTAAGTATTTACACGGGGATTACCCAGGTCTCATTGATGACTTTCTCTAACGTTGTCATCTCCACCTCCGTGAAGATCTGGTCCATCTCTGGGATGAGCCGGGCCCCCCTGCAGCCAGAGAGGAGACCATCAGTCCAGGAGGGACAGGGCGGGACTGAATGAGGAAGAAAAGCAAAGGGGCCGCTCACGTGAGGAACATGCTGGAATGGTTGAGGAGGTTATCGAGGGCAGACAGCCGTTCGGGCCACTTCTTGCGCTCTTCCACCCGAAAAAACAAGCCTTGGCACAGCTTCCTCAGCTCAGTCAGCTTCTCCTTCAACATCTGATGGATGTGGGGGAGGGAGAGGGCAGAAGGGTTGAGGGCACATGTCAGCCCTGGAGCCAGCCCTGCATCCTTCGTTATGGCCTCACACCCCAGCTCTCCTCCCTTTCCCATCCGGCCCGCCGTGTCCTGCGAGGTCCCTCACCACCGTGGTGGCCCCAAAGCCCTCATCCTCCAGCCAGGTGGACGCGGCACGGAGTCTCCCAGAGATGTCCTCACGCTGCTCCTCGGTGGACACTTCCTGATACTCAGGCTGGTACAGCTTGTCCTGGGGAGGTGCACAAGAGCGCAAGCATGCAGCAGGCCCTGGGGGCAAGGCTCACGGAGCAGGACCCCCTCCCTGCTCCCCAGCCCCAGACACAGGGCCTGGGGCAGGTGTGCTTCCCAGCCGACCAACCTGTGTCTCAAAGATGAATGCTTCCAAGCTGTTGGCCGCTTTTTCCCGTTCCTGCTTCTCTAGGTCCCGGAGCGTCAGGTCCTGGAGTCTGTGGACAGGGGCGGCAGGCATGAGGGGCTCCGTTCCATACCCTGGGCACCCTCCGCGCACTCGCAGCCTTTACTCACTTCTGGGCCGAGCGGGCCAGCTCATCCTGGGGCAAGTCAGGCAGGTCCAGGACTACCAGCTCCACCCCGATCTCCTCCACCATTCTCTGCTTCCGGGCCGGCTTCTGCTTCTTTTCTTCCTCTGGGGCTGGAGGGACACCCTCAGCCCCTGCCTCGCCCTTCTCACTTGGCTTCTGGGGGGACGAGACCAAGATGTCAGGGAAAGTGTTGGCCCTTCTATCCTCCACAGGCAGGGCTCTGGGGGCCAAGAAGCAAGGCAGGCACCTGTCCCATTAACCGCTGCGTCCAGGCTGGTCTCACTCTGCCTAGAGCTCACCTGGGCCTCGGGCTTTTCCCCGTTGTCTTTCTCTGCGGCCTCTTCTCCCTCAGGGGCTGCATCCCCCTTAGGCTCAGGGGATGGGGGTGGAGAGGTGTCCTCTGTTGGGGCCTCAGCTTCCTCCCTGAGCTCTGCTTGCTCTCCAGGCTCAGCCTTGCTCCCCTCAGCAGGCCCCTCCTCCTCCTCCTGGGAAACAATCACAGACACGCCCACCCACAATAGTCACTAGCAGAGCCTGTGGATCAGGACTGGTTCGGCAACGCCAGGTCCCCATGGCTCTGCTTTGAGGGGCTCACCGCCCATGACACAGCTTGGGGGAGACAGAGGACCACTGTATGGAAATCGGCAGCAGTCTAGCTGGACAAAGGAAAAGCGTTTGGAGATGAGGGTGGGCCTTGGAGCTCAAGCACAGGGACGGCTCCGAGTCCAGAGGAGGGTGTGGTGAACTCGGCCTGGGCTGAGAGGAGGGGTAGGTCTATCACATCCTAGGCAGCTGAGATGCCCACTCCAACCCCCTGTCCCTGCTGCCTCCACATGGTCCCACGCACCATCCTCCATGCTCCCTTAGCTCCATCCTGGCCTTACCTGGACAGTGTCAGTACCATTCTCTTTAGTATCTTGTGTGGTGCCACCTCCAAACAGGCTGGAGATGGTGTTGCCAAGTTCTAGAAAAAAGAAAACCCAAAGACTTAAAGGGGACCACAGCATTGACTCCACCCCCAACCCTAAGGGCACGGCCCGCCCACCTCCCCAAAATGCACACAAGTACACCCTGTCACACACACACAAACACAGGCAGGTGTGTGCACACTCATCTTACTGGTCAGAGTAGATTCCTCTTCTGGGCTGTCCTCCACCAGCGTCTCAAACACTGCCTCCACCTGAAGACAGGGATCCGAGGTGAGGAAATGCACACGCTAAGCCACCTCTTCTCCACAAACATCCTGCCTGGCGGGTGACTGCTGAGGCACATCCAAGTGACTCCCAGCTGTGCCGGCCTGTTCTCTCACCTGCCTCCTTCTATGGGCTCTTGGATGGAGTCACCGCCACCCCTGGTGATTATGAGCCCTTTGAGGAGGGGACCGTAGCTCCTCGCCTGCCCACCCTCACACTTCTCCACTCAACCGAATGGGCCGCTATTGCCCTAGAATGTTCTGAAAGATATTAACCCCCAGAACCGTTCTTTAAAAACAGGTTCCTCAACCATTCTACAGATCCTGAAACTTGTAACAGCCACGAGCATTTACAGGCTCTGAGACGGTCCATACCGGGTTCCTGGTTAGCTTTGTTTAACCTAAGGTTTACCCAACTCCAGAACCCGTTTCGCTTATCACGTTCTACTACCATGAGGAACTGCTCTGGAAAAGGCTGCTGGGGCCTGGGCCCCCGCCCTGCACACGGGGTCTCCTGCTCTCACCCTGTCTAGGCTGAGCACGCCACTCTCATCCAGGTTGAAATGAGCCTTGATACCCTTTGACTCATAGTCGGGATACTTCTTGAAGCTTTCACCCACACCTTTTAGCTTCACTGTGGTCAGATTCTGGGAGCCAAATACCCTGCGTGGGGAGAAGAGAGCCATTAAGGGGAGCCCCCCCAGCTCTAGCCTACACAGCCTCCCAGCACGAGATGCGGGACCCTCCCCGAGGACACCCTCGGGATGGAAGCTCCTCCCGGAGGAGAAGCTCAGCCCAACCCCCAGACCAAGCCCACAGCCTGCTTCCCCTGTGTCACCCTCCGACCCCAAACCCTCCCTCCCTGGAGCCCTCTCCCTGCCCCACCCCCTCACCGAAGATCCTCAGGCCCCAGGAAGCCCAGGTCACCATAGTTGATGTGGAAGTCGAAGTCATGGTTGTAGCGGTTAAAGGTAATGACTTTGCGTTGAGGGTAGGGCCCCATCCGGCCGAAGAGGACACGCTTATTGTGCTTCAGGCTTCGAACTCCAGGCTCCTCCTCCACTTCCCTCGTGAACTCCACCTACACGGCAGGCAGAGGGGAGGGGTACGCTGGAGAAGCAGAGGAGGGTCTTGGGGAAGAAGGGCTGGGAACACCAATGGCAGGAAGACAGACGGACAGTCTAGAGCAGACAGGGGAGATGGCCCTGGAAGAGGTAAAGGGAGCCTGTCACCCCGTCCGACAGGCTTACTCACCAGGATGGGGTAGATCACCGCGTCTCGGACAACAAACGGCTTCACCTTGAAGGCTTTGCTGAGCGCCGCTGCCTGGTACACAGCCCCCACGGCGGCGGCCTCGTCGGCGTTGATGTTCTTGCCCAGCTCCTCCCTGTGAGCATCCCAAGCCTCAGCACCATCCACCTGCAGCTCCCAGCCCGGCCCGCCTCCCCTCAGCCCTCCAGCCCCCCACACTCACTTGCCCACAGCCTTCAGCAGCACCTCCTGAACTCTGGGGACCCGAGTGGCCCCACCCACTAGGATGACCTGCTCAATCTCATCCTGCAGGGGGAGAAAGAATGGGAGATGGGTCAGCACGAGTTAACCCTCCTCCTCAGCACTGACTGCTCCCTGACGTTCCTACTCCCTCCTTCCTGCCACCTCATCGCTTTCTATCCCACCTGCCTCCCCTCCATGCCCTCCTCGACGACCCCCTCACCAGCTTCATCTCGGCACTCTGCAGGGCCTGCTGCACGGGCCCAGGCACCCGCTCAAACAGGTCTGCACACAGCTCTTCAAACTCTGCCCGAGTCACCTTCGCCTTGAAATCCACATCGTCCATCAGGCCCTCGATCTGCGGGAGGATGAGGAGGGTCAGAGTTCTCACCCAGGTCCTGCTCTCTGAGTGAGCAGGTCAGACACCAAGGGAACAGGACTTTGGGAGGATGGAAGGAAGCACAGGAAAAAGGGATGGGCCACACCAGGCACAAGGAGTTTAGCTCAGCATGGCGGGATCCTCCACCCTCTGGGTGGGGAATATTTGCCCTCAAGCAGCCACATGTGAGCACCTGGGCCATGTGATCAGCATTGGCACTCAGGATGGTCTTGAGTCGATTGGCCTCACGCAGCAGCTTGGCCATAGCGCGGGGGTTCTCCCGCACGTCCTTCGCTCTCTGGCCCTTGCGCTGCTCGTTGAAAATCCCGGCCAGGTGCTCACGCAGCCGGAGCTCCATCTCCAGGCCCCCCAGGGTGCGGTCAAACCTGTGCAGGAAAGGGAACAGGGAAAAGCATGAGGAACACACAGGACTCCTTCACCTGCACAGAACCTGGCCTTCACCCACATGGCTGACACCTCACGGCGATAAGCATCTGCCCGTTCATTCAACTGTACCTACTGGGCATCAAACTACGTATTTGTCTCTGGAGATGCAACTGTGAGAAGAAAAAGACAAGACAAGCCCCCTGCTGTCAAAGAGTTTATAATCCAGCAACCAGATAATCATACAAATGTGAAATTTTAACCATCCTATGTGTTATGACAGAGAGTAAGACAACGCCACTAAACATATATATGGAAAATCTCAGCTATTTAGAGAGGTCAGGAAAAGTTCTGTGAATAAGTGATGCTTGAGCTGAAACCTGAAGGATGAGTTGAGGTTAACTAGGTGAAGAGGAAAGAACATTCTAGACAGAGGGAAAAGCATGCATAAGAACTGTGAGGTGAGAGAGAGTGCGGTGTGTAAGTTCCATGGAGAGCAAGGATGGCTGGAGCTCAAAGAGCAAGAGGCTCAGGGTCAGAGCCAAGCAGGAGGAGCCTGGGAGCACAGAGGCACAGCCTTATAGGCCAAGGCAAAGGTTTGAAGCCACTGTAGGGTTTTTAAAGAAACGAGATACAGTCAGGTTGGCATTTTGAAAAGAACCCTCTGGCTGAAATGTGGAGAAAGAACTGGAGGGAGGCCACACTGGCAGCGGGGAGATCTTCAATTCTTCAGGTAAGAGGCGATGGTGGTTTGGACTAGCATAGAGGCAGTAAAGATGGACAGGAAAGAATGAGTTCGTGAAATAAGATAACGCCAGTGATAAGTAAACTGGGAATGACAAGAACAAAAAAATAATTGAATCTGACACTCCACATATGGCCTATGGCCGTGTGGGTTTCCTCAGAAGCAGCTTGGGACGTTCTCTGCCCTTCAATCTTCCCAAACTGTCCTCCCCCAATTTCCATCTACCCCTTGCTCTTCAGGAGAGGTACCCTATGAGGACTGATGCTTTAACCAGGAGAGCTTTCCTGCAGGGAGCAGGAAAGTGAGGCAGCTGCCCCTCTGAGAAGAAACTCCTGACCCGAGGGTATCTCAGCAAGCAGCCCTCCTCCCAGCACCCACTTACCCCACTCCCCGGATCTGCAGCTGCGGCTGCATCCCTGCATCCTTAGTCTTCACTGTCTGGTAGGTCACGATGGTACACACAGTGCTGCCTGCGCCCATGTCATAGAACATGATATTCTGTAGAGACATCAAGGCCACTGTCACAGGAACCTTATTCAACTCCAGGGTGCGTGCCTCCCTGCCTGCAAGGGGCTGCACCAACTCTCAAATGAAAGCCAAACAGCTCCAAAAGGGGTTGCGGGCTGTTGCCTCATTTTGTCAAGGGCCAGCCATAGAAACAAGATGCAAAACGAGCCAAATGGCCTCCATCATCAGACTCAGCCACGCTGCAAGTCTGGTCAGCAGTTCCTCCCTGGCTCACCTGGGCAGTGCTGTTGATATCTTTCCGGCGGAAGACACCATAGCTGAGGGCAGTGGCAGTGTTGTCGTTGATGAGCTGCAGCACTTTGAGGCCAGCCATGCGCGCAGCCTGCAGCACAGCTCGGCGCTCAGCCTGATTGAAGAAGGCTGGCACGGTGATCACTGCATCCTTGATGGGCTGCTCTACAGGGGACAACAGAACAGAGTTCCCACCAGCTTCACACCTTAGAGGAGGGATTCCCAGTCTCAGCACAATTGATGTTTCGGGCCAGATAATTCTCTCTCTCTTTTTTTTTCTTGGTGGCACTGTGCGGCATGCGGGACCTTAGTTCTCCCACCAGGGATCAAACCCGTGCCCCCTGCAGTAGAAGCATGGAGTCTTAACCACTGGACTGCCAGGGAAGTCTCTGGGCCAGATAATTCTTTGGTTTGGGGGGCAGGCCTGTGCAGTCTAGGATGTCTGGCAGCACCCCTGGCTTCTACTGGGTAGATGCCAGAAGCAGTAGCTCCCCAGTTGTGACAACCAAAAATGTCATCAGACGTTGCCAAATATTCCCTGGGAGGCAAAACTACCTCCATTTGAGTCCCTAGGGAACCTGGCTCCCACTGGCCCCATCTTGGCCGCTCACCTGCAAAATCTTCAGCCAGAGAACGGGAGTAATTGAGAAGCATGCTGAGGACCTCCTCAGGTGAGAACTGCAGCTGCCTGGGGGAAGGAAGCAGTTAGAGGCAGGGAAAGCCAGGCATCGAGGCAAAGACAAGGGTGAGCACATGCAATGGGGACCCCATCAGGCCCGCTGAGCCCACCCTTCCCAGCAGGGCACTCACGGGCTGATTTGGAAGTACACAGTCTGCCTCTGTGGGTCGAAGCCCAGCTCATGCTCGGGGAAACGAGCTCTGTAAAGGGCTACGTGGGGGTTATTCTCCTGCTTCCCCAGGAGGTGCTGGAAGTATCGCAGCGTAGCCTTTGGATTCTTGATGGCCTGAGAGGAGGTAAAGAAGAAGCAGAGTATTAAGCTCCAAGCTGGCCATCACTACTTCCTACCTCAGAGATCGATCAGGGAACAGACTCTGGGGTCTGTTACCTCCTCTCCTCTGCCCACTGCTTCTGGGAAGGGGGCGGGCTGCTAGCTCACCATGCTTGCTGCACTGTCTCCAAAGAATCTTTCATTTTCTTTCAGGGTCACAGTCACTGGGGTTTTCCTCCGGGATTCCCTGTGGAAAAGAGACAATGGGACCAGGTGCCTATGGCAGGGTGTGTTCTCAGGAGCCTCAACACCCCACATACAATCAATCGTGCAGACACCAAAGTCTGCTGAGGGCACTACGAAGAACACACTGTGGCTTGGGGCGCAGACTCCCTTTCCCCACCCGACCCTGTGGCCGCCCTCACTTGTTCAAGACAATCTCCATGGGCACTCCAGGTTTGACAATGGCCACCTTCATTGACTCACTGCCCAGGTCCACAGACATCACTGCCAGCGTGTCTGAAGGGGAAACAGATTTGTCAATTAGCCCCTCTTCCCCCAATTCCTGAGGCCCCGCTAATCAAAGCACACTTCTTTCCATGGAGAAAGTAAGACAGCAATAGACAAAGAAAAAGGTCTGGGTCTGGCAACCTAAGAGTCCAGAGTTTCCCACCACCAGCTTCTTTCCCCCTTCCCACCATGTATCATCCAACATTCACTCGTTTAAATTTCTTTTGATGCCTCTGTTGGGGTACACACCACTCAGTGCCAACAGGTCTGCCAAGAGCACAGCCATCAAGGCCCAACAGGCTAGCCTCCTCGGCCTCTGCCTCCTGACGGTGGCTGCCATTGTGTCTCTGGGGGAGGAGAAAAACAACACTTGTAACTGGATGCCCTGAGTGAAGGAGGCAGAACCTCATCCAGAACAGAGCTTTAAGATTCATACCTACTCCCTCCTCACCCAGGGCAGAGCAGTCTACATCCCATCCCCTCCCTCCCAATGAGAACCAAGCACTCTCAGCATTCTCAGAAGTGCCCACACAAAGGCCCAGGTGAAACAGCAGAGATCCTGGCCGCCAGCCACCACATCCCTAAATAAACGTAACAGGACAGGAGAAAGGAGACCAGGGCCTTCCGTCCACAGCATAGGCAGCAACTGGCGCACCCCAGCACTGTTCCTGCTGTCAGACACCTGGGGTGCGGCCAGGGATCCCCGCCCAGGACTCAACTACCTTCCTACACCTGGAGCTCCCCTGCTGGCGGGGAAAGCCGGGCCGGGCCTGGACGGGAACTGAGAGATAGTGACGTTGGGGGAGGCTGGGATGGAAGAAGGGCCTGTCTCATCCTCAGCATCCCTTCGGGTTGTCCCGCCCGCTCCCCTTCTCCATCCCATACCAGGCCCCGCTGCCTACTCAGACGCTGTGCCTGGAACGGTAAGGTTCCGCGCCGTTGGGTACCGAGCAACCCGAGTTCACCTAAGCCTCACCAGCCGAAGACGGCGGCTCCCACTCCCGGAAACGGGTCCCGGTCCACCCCTAAGACGTGGGGGCGCCCCGGGGACCGAGATGCAGGGCCAAGCGCACTGGCGTTTGTGCGACCCTCACTACCACTACCGGCCCGCCCCCGGAGCTAGCACGTTGCCTCCTCTAGGAGGGGTGGCCGGTCCCCATCGCCATCCCCACCCTCGCTACCTCTTGCTTCCGCTCCTGTGGCCCCAGCTCTGGGAAAAACGCGGCGGCGGACGGACCCACGAGGCCAGCAGCGCGCCCCTCAAGCCCGCGCCCTTCACAACTCCCCTCGGTTTGCAAACTGTTACATTAGCCACCAACCTCCCGGCGGCGTCTCGCGCACCAGCCGGCCCCGGACGCGGCGTGCGCTCATTGGAGCCTCCGCCGCCCGGCCCTGCGCCGCGGGCCCGGCCCCGCCCCCCGTCGCCGCGGCGCGCGTTCCCATTGGGCCACGTCCTAAGCCCGCCCCCTCCTCCGTCTCCGGCCGCTACCGGGGAGGCAGCGGAGGGGCCAGTCAACCAGTTGGAGGAAAACTGCCGATGCTGGCCGTGGATTGGTCCACGTCACGCGGCCCAGCGTCAGTCCCGGTGCGCTCGCGGGACTTTTCCGGCCGCGGCGCTGGATGTCTGACTCCCCGGGTCGGGAGTGACCGGTCCCTGGAACGAGTCGGCGCACGAGCGGTCCCGCGCTCGGCCCTATTCTTCTGGTCACCTGGGAGCTCCGGCCGAGGGGCAGGAAGGATCGGCATCCCCTCCGCAGCCACGCGGAAGAGGCGCTTGCTTGTTGGTCGGTATTGGCTTTGGCTGGAAATCAGAGAATGGCTGCGCTTCTGGCTCAGTCCACCTCAACCCCGCTTTGTTTCTTTGAGGAAACTAAAGCCACCAGAGGAGAGATATTCGCTGATGGGTCGGAGATAACGCTTGTGTTCGTGGCAGAAGTTGGCCTGGACTCTTTAATTTGTATGAGAAGGAATATTCCAAACTGCAAATCGCTACACACAAGAGACGCTTTTAATATTTGTGAAGCTGTAATTGGTTAAGCACAGATGCACCACCTCCTGTTTCTCCTCCATTAAAGCTTGTGCACTTCCCTTTTTTTCTGAATTAAAGAACCTCGGGCAGGTATTGGCGCTTCTCACTTCCCTTTCTGTACTTTGCAGTCCCATAGAAATATGCACGGTCCTTAGAGCACTTTCTTTTCCCAGTTTTACTGAGATGAGCGCACTTTTCTTAAACGTGATATCAGTCGCCTCTCTCACGAAATCGACGCCTGGCCTTCCTTCACAGAAGGTTCTCGTGAAGGCCCTGGCTATGACAGCCAGGGCTTGGTTAAGGAACTCTTATCTGTTCCTTTCCCTACATTTTTTATGAGGCTTAGGGAGAGAGTCTGGTGTCTATGCTTAGAAGATAAACCTACTGGCAGTACCAGGGAAAGGTCTATTTTCCTTCCCTTTAAGAACAGTTCAGTGTTCAGGTAGCAGAGAAATTGGTAGAAATAGAAATTCGCTTAAAACGGTTTAATTACACAAATAATACACAAATGTAATTTTTTTTTTTTTTAAGGCAACGCTGTGTAGCATGCAGGATTTTAGTTCCCCAACCAGGGTTGGAACCCGCGCCCCCTGCATTGGGAGCACAAAGTCTTAACCACTGGAGCACCATACACAAATGTAATCTTGAAAAAAGTTCCAATATTCTAGATAAAGCTAAATCCCTTTGATAATATCCACAACCTTACTCTGTCTGAGGTATCTGCTGTTATCAGATGTGTAACATTTCAGGCCTTTTCCTCTGTATTTACATATATGTGTTTTGAAACATGTAGCTGTTGTCTTTTTCTAAATGATAAAATGTTATACAATTAGATTGTTTGCAACTTGCTCTCTTTTTTTTTTTCGGTAACTCACAATAAATCATGGAGCATTTTCCATACCAGTACATAAAGATTCACCTTGTTTACTGCTATAGAACATTCTATAGCATGGGGGTTGTTTAGCCATACTGATGAACACAGAAGTTGTCATTTCAGTTCCACAGAGAAAGATTTTGTTTCTCAATAACTGACTCTACTTTTGACCAGCTATCCAGTAGGGTAGATTCTTTCCATCCCTTTCAGAGTATGCATTTTAACATTTATTGGCCCTCTGTCGTCTGAAAGCATTGTGCTAGGTGCTGGGATTCCAGAGATGGGGACGACCTTGTCCCTTCCTTCAGAGGAGTCAGTCTGTTGGGAAACAAGTATGTTCATGGTTTCATGCACTTATTAAAAACCTGTTGAATGACTTAATTGGAAGAGTAAGAAAGTCAGTCTCCCCTGCTCCTAAGTGAGCTCCCACTCCCAGAATACGCTTGGTGGGAGCACAGTTTGCTGCAGCTACGCTTCTCGACCTGGGTGTCTGTCCCCCTGGGACGTGCAGCAGGTGCAAGTGCTCTGGGAAGTCACCTGTTTTGTTCTCTGACCAGAGAAGAGAATAGCATTTCACAAGGGCAAGTTGTAAAACAATGGGAAATTTTTAATGTAAAACACCTGATTTAGATTAACTAAGACAGCTGACTCCACTAGTTCTCCAGAATAACCTGTAATAACATTTGAGGACTACATCCCTTCCCCCACACTGTGTAGAAACCCAAGGGAAGAAAGTTGCCATCTTGCAGAACATGTGCCAAACTGACAGAAGACTAAAATGAACATATTAGCCAGAGCACATTCATACATTATAAACCATGCACATTATGTTATGGGCTGAGGGCAATGTTGATTATGGCGAACATAATCCAGGAGAATTTAAAAAATTTGTTGTCACCCAGCAACCCCATTCTTAGGTGTATATCTAACAAATGTAGAGACTGTTTATAATAGCTTAATTCATAAGGGCCCAAAATTGAATACTACCCAAATGCCCATCAATAGTTGGATAGATAAATAGTGGTAGATTCACACAATGGAATTCTGTACAGCAATGAAAACAATTGGTCTACTATTACATTCAACAACTTAAATGAATCCCACAAACAATATTGAGTGAAAGAAGCCAGAAGCCAAAGAGCACACAGTTTATGACTTCACTTGTATAAAGTTTAAAAACAGGCAAAATTAAGTTACAGTGATAAAGTTGGGATGGTGCTTACCCTTTCAGGGTAAGAAGAGGGCGTAGGGCAGGCTTTTGGGATGCTGGTTGCAGTGGCTTTGGGAAAAGTCAATGGATTGTAGTATGTACACTTTTCTGTTTGCATGTTATACTTCAATAAAAAATTTAAAAATTATTTTGTATGTGTCACACAAAGGACTAGAGGGTTTGATTTTACTGTAAACTTAGGCAGGAGAAGCACCAGGATAAGTTGTTTTTTTTCTATTTTTATAAAAATGTTTTTAGAATTACAAAAGAAATGTCTGGTTATTGAAGAAAACTGGAGGAACATAGGAAAAACAAAGAATAAAAGCCACTCGAGATAGCCTCATTCACCAGAGGGCAGACAGCAGAAGCAAGAAGAACTACAATTCTGCAGCCTGTGGAAGGAAAACCACATTCACAGAAAGATAGACAAAATGAAAAGGCAGAGGACTTTGTACCAGATGAAGGAACAGGATAAACCCCCAGAAAAACAACTAAATGAAGTGGAGATAGGCAACCTTCCATAAAAAGAATTTAGAATAATGATGGTGAAGGTGATCCAGGACCTCGGAAAAAGAATGGAGGCAAAGATTGAGAAGATGCAAGAAATGTTTAACAAAGACCTAGAAGAATTAAAGAACAAACACCCAGAAGAATTAAAGAACAAACAAACAGAGATGAATAATACAATAACAAATGAAAAATACACTAGAAGGAATCAATAGCAGAAAAACTGAGGAAGAAGAATGGATAAGTGACCTGGAAGACAGAATGGTGGAATTCACTGCCGTGGAACAGAATAAAGAAAAAAGAATGAAAAGAAATAAGATTGAAAAGAAATGAAGACAGCCTAAGAGAGCTCTGGGACAACATTAAATGCAACAACATTCGCATTATAGGGGTCCCAGAAGGAGAAGAGAGAGAGAAAGAACCCGAGAAAATATTTGAAGAGATTATAGTCGAAAACTTTCCTAACATGGGAAAGGAAATAGCTACCCACGTCCAGGAAGTGCAGAGAGTCCCAGGCAGGATAAACCCAAGGAGAAACATGCCGAGACACATAGTAATCAAGTTGACAAAAATTAAAGACAAAAATTATTCAAAGCAACAAGGGAAAAATGACAAATAACATACAAGGGAACTCCCATAAGGTTAACAGCTGATTTCTTCAGCAGAAACTCTACAAGCCACAAGGGACTGGCACGATATATTTAAAGTGATGAAAGGGAAGAACCTACAACCAAGGTTACTCTACCTGGTGAGGATCTCATTCAGATTCAACAGAAATCAAAAGCTTTACAGATAAGCAAAAGCTAAGAGAATTCAGCATCACCAAACCAGCTCTACAACAAACACTGAAGGAACTTCTCCAAGTGGGAAACACAAGAGACAAAAAGGACCTACAAAAACAAACTCAAAACAATTAAGAAAATGGTAATAGGAACACACATATCGATAATTACCTTAAACGTGAATGGATTAAATGCTCCAACCAAAAGACACAGGCTCGCGGAATGGATACAGAAACAAGACAGCGTATATAAGCTGTCTACAAGAGACCCACTTCAGACCTAGGGACACTACAGACTGAAAGTGAAGGGATGGAAAAAGATATTCCATGCAAATGGAAATCAAAAGAAAGCTGGAGTAGCAATACTCATATCAGATAAAATAGACTTTAAAATAAAGAATGTTACAAGAGACAAGGAAGGACACTACATAATGATCAAGGGATCAATCCAAGAAGAAGATATAACAATTATAAATATATACGCACCCAACATAGGAGCACCTCAATACATAAGGCAACTGCTAGCAGCTATAAAAGAGGAAATCGACAGTAACACAGTAATAGTGGGGGACTTTAACACCTCACTTACACCAATGGACAGATCATCCAGAGAGAAAATTAATAAGGAAACACAAGCTTTAAATGACACAATAGACCAGACAGATTTAATTGATATTTATAGGACATTCCATCCTAACACAGCAGATTACACTTTCTTCTCAATTGCACATGGAACATTCTCCAGGATAGATCACATCTTGGGTCACAAATCAAGCCTCAGTAAATTTAAGAAAACTGAAATCGTATCAAGCATCTTTTCTGACCACAATGCTATGAGATTAGGAATCAGTTACAGGGAAAAAAACGTAAAAAACACAAACACATGGAGGCCAAACAATACGTTACTAAATAACCAAGAGATCACTGAAGAATTCAAAGAGGAAATCAAAAAATACCTAGAGACAAATGACAATGAAAACACGACAATCCAAAACCTATGGGATGCAGCAAAAGCAGTTCTAAGAGGGTAGTTTATAGCAATACAAGCCTACCTCAAGAAACAAGAAAAATCTCAAATAAACAATCTAACTTTACACCTAAAGGAACTAGAGAAAGAAGAACAAACAAAACCCAAAGTTAGTAGAAGGAAAGAAATCATAAAGATCAAAGCAGAAATAAATGAAATAGAAATGAAGAAAATAATAGCAAAGATCAATAAAATTAAAAGCTGGTTCTTGAGAAGATAAACAAAATTGATAAACCATTAGCCAGACTCATCAAGAAAAAGGAGAGGATTCAAATCAAAAAAATTAGAAATGAAAAAGGAGAAGTTACAACGGACACCGCAGAAATACAAAGCATCTTAAGAGACTACTACAAGCAATTCTATGCCAATAAAATGGACAACCTGGAAGAAATGGACAAATTCTTAGGAAGGTATAACCTTCCAAGACTGAACCAGGAAGAAACAGAAAATACGAACAGACCAATCACAAGGAATGAAATTGAAACTGTGATTAAAAATCTTCCAACAAACAAAAGTCCAGGACCAGATGGCTTCCCAGGTGAATTCTATCAAACATTTAGAGAAGAGCTAACACCCAACCTTCTCAAACTCTTCCAAAAAATGGCAGAGGAAGGAACGCTCCCAAACTCATTCTATGAGGTCACCATCACCCTGATACCAAAACCAGACAAAGATGTCACAAAAAAAGAAAACTACAGGCCAATGTCACTGATGAACATAGAAGCAAAAATCCTCAACAAAATACTAGCAAACAGAATCCAACAACACATTAAAAGGATCATACACCATGATCAAGTGGGATTTATCCCAGGGATGCAAGGATTCTTCAATATATGCAAATCAATGTGATACACCATATTAACAAATTGAAGAAGAAAAACCATATGATCATCTCAATAGATGCAGAAAAAGCTTCTGACAAAATTCAACACCCATTTATGATAAAAACTCTCCAGAAAGTGGGCATAGAGGGAACCTACCTCAACATAACAAAGGCCATATAGGACAAACCCACAGCAAACATCATTCTTTTTTTTTTTTTTTTTGGAACTCCTTTATTTATTTATTTATTTATTTATTTTTGGCTGTGTTGGGTCTTCGTTTCTGTGCGAGGGCTTTCTGTAGTTGTGGCAAGCGGGGGCCACTCTTCATCGCGGTGCGCGGGCCTCTCACTGTCGCCGGCCTCTCTTTTTGTGGAGCACAGGCTCCAGACGCGCAGGCTCAGTAGTTGTGGCTCACGGGCCTAGTTGCTCCTCGGCATGTGGGATCTTCCCAGACCAGGGCTCGAACCCGTGTCCCCTGCATTGGCAGGCAGATTCTCAACCACTGCGCCACCAAGGAAGCCCCCCAAACATCATTCTTTTTTTTTTTTTTTTTAAAGAAATTCACATTCTTTTATTTATTTATTTATTTATTTATGACTGTGTTGAGTCTTCGTTTCTGTGCGAGGGCTCTCTCTAGTTGCGGCAAGTGGGGACCACTCTTCATCGCGGTGCGCGGGCCTCTCACCATCGCGGCCTCTCTTGTTGTGGAGCACAGTCTCCAGACGCGCAGGCTCAGCAATTGTGGCTCACGGGCCCAGTCGCTCCGTGGCATGTGGGATCTTCCCAGACCAGGGCCCGAACCCGTGTCCCCTGCATTGGCAGGCAGACTCTCAACCACTGCGCCACCAGGGAAGCCCCCAAACATCATTCTTAATGGTGAAAAACTGAAAGCATTTCCTCGAAGATGAAGAACAAGACAAGGATGTCCACTCTCACCACTATTATTCAACACAGTTTTGGAA
The DNA here is from genome assembly GCF_965194805.1 of Balaenoptera borealis. Taxonomy (NCBI): domain Eukaryota; kingdom Metazoa; phylum Chordata; class Mammalia; order Artiodactyla; family Balaenopteridae; genus Balaenoptera; species Balaenoptera borealis. The sequence continues at coordinate 98,596,415 of NC_138868.1, forward strand.
GTCCTAGCCATGGCAATCAGAGAAGGAAAAGAAATAAAAGAAATACAAATTGGAAAAGAAGAAGTAAAACTGTCAGTGTTTGCAGATGACATGATACTATACATAGAGAATGCTAAAAATGCCACCAGAAAACTACTAGAGCTAATCAATGAATTTGGTAAAGTTGCAGGATACAAAATTAATGCACAGAAATCTCTTGCATTCCTATACACTAACAACGAAAGATCAGAAAGAGAAATTAAGGAAACAATCCCATTCACCATTGCAACAAACAGAATAAAATACCTAGGAATAAACCTACCTAAGGAGGTAAAAGACCTGTACTCAGAAAACAATAAGACACTGATGAAAGAAATCAAAGATGACAAAAACAGATGGAGAGATATACCATGCTCTTGGATTGGAAGAATCAATATTGTGAAAATGACTCTACTACCCAAAGCAATCTACAGATTCAATGCAATCCCTATCAAATTACCAGTGGCATTTTTTACAGAACTAGAACAAAAAATCTTAAAATTTGTATGGAGACACAAATCTACAAACAACAAATGCTGGAGAGGGTGTGGAGAAAAGGAACCCTCTTGCACTGTTGGTGGGAATGTAAATTGATACAGCCACTATGGAGAACAGTATGGAGGTTCCTTAAAAAACTAAAAATAGAATTACCATATGGCCCAGCAATCCCACTACTGGGTATATACCCAGAGAAAACCATAATTCAGAAAGACACATGCACCCCAATGTTCATTGCAGCACTATTTACAATAGCCAGGTCATGGAAGCAACCTAAATGCCCATCTACAGACGAATGAATAAAGAAGATGTGGTACATATATACAATGGAATATTACTCAGCCATAAAAAGGAACGAAATTGGGTCATTTGTTGAGACGTGGATGGATCTAGAGACTGTCATACAGTGTGAAGTAAGTCAGAAAGAGAAAAACAAACATCGTATATTAACGCATATATGTGGAACCTAGAAAAACGGTACAGATGAACCGGTTTGCAGGGCAGAAATAGAGACACAGATATAGAGAACAAATGTATGGACACCAAGGGGGGGGATAGTGGCAGGGGGGTGAGGGGGTGGTGGTGGGATGAACTGGGAGATTGGGAATGACATGTATACACTGATATGTATAAAATAGATAACTAATAAGAACCTGCTGTACAAAAAATAAAATAAAATTCAAAAAAAAAGAATAAAAACCACTCACAATTCCATTTTCTAGATTAAATCACTTATAGTATTATAATGTATATCAATCGATACACACTCTTTTAACAGGTTCCTATGTCATATTTTTCCCCTCCAGAATTTTCAGTGGCTATATTTATGGAATTGTAGCATAGAGAAATACAATATTTAATTACCAAGGACTTACCTGGTGGCACAGTGGTCAAGAATCCGCCTGCCAATGCAGGGGACACGGGTTCGAGCCCTAGTCTGGGAAGATCCCACATGCCACGGAGCAACTAAGCCTGTGTGCCACAACTAGTGAGCCTGAGCTCTAGAGGCCATGAGCCACAACTACTGAGCCTGCATGCCACAACTACTGAAGCCCACGCACCTGGAGCCCGTGCTCTGCAACAAGAGAAGCCACTGCAATGAGAAGCCCGCGCACCACAACGAAGAGTAGCCCCCACTCGCAAAAACTAGAGAAAGCCTGTGTGCAGCAACGAAGACCCAGCGCAGCCAAAAATAATAAATTAATTAATTTTTAAAATTACCAAAATTACTATTTGACAATTAAGATGTTCTCTGTACTGTTATAAAATTGCAATGGACACATTTATTGATAAATTTTTATGTAACTCTATCCCTTATAATCTACCTAGGATAAATTTCTAAAAGTGGAGGGCTTCCCTGGTGGCACAGTGGTTGAGAATCCGCCTGCCAATGCAGGGGACATGGGTTCGAGCCCTGGTCCAGGAGATCCCACATGCCACGGAGCAACTAAGCCCGTGCGCCACAACTACTGAGCCTGCGCTCTAGAGCCTGTGAGCCACAACTACTGAAGCCCGCGTGCCTATAGACCATGCTCCGCAACAAGAGAAGCCATGGCAATGAGAAGCCCGCACAGCGCAACGAAGAGTAGCCCCTGCTCGCTGCAACTAGAGAACACAACTAGAGAAAGCCCATACACAGCAACAAAGACCCAACGCAGCCAAAAGTAAATAAATAAATTTATAAAAGTGGAAATGTGGCCTTAAATTCTGGTTTTTAGGCATTTGATACATATTGCCAAATTGCCCTCCAGAAAGGTTTACCAATATGCACTCCCCAACAGCAGTGGATGACAGCCCCTGTATCCTTACTAACATTAGAATATTAATTCATTTTTAAAGTCTTGGTGGGAATTCCCTGGTGGTCCAGTAGTTAGGACTCTGGGCTTCCACTGCAGGGGGCACGGGTTTGATCCCTGGTTGGAGAACTAAGATCCCGCAAACTGCATGGCATGGCCAAAAGGAAAAAAAATAAAGTCTTGTCATTATGAGGGGCTTTTTTCTTTTAATATTTATTTATTTATTTTTGGCTGCATTGGTTCTTAGTTGTGGTGCACGGGCTCTTCTTTGCAGTGTGCGGGCTCCATGGCACGTAGGCTCTGTAGTTGTGGCACGCGGGCTCTGTAGTTGTGGCGCGTGAGCTCAGTGGTTGCGGCGGCACGGGGCTTCTCTCTAGTTGCAGCGCGTGGGCTCCAGAGCGCACGGGCTCAGTAGTTGTGGTGCGTGGGCTCAGTAGTTGCGGCATGCAGGCTTAGTTGCCCTGTGGCACATGGGATCTTAGTTCCCCAACCAGGGATTGAACCCGTGTCCCCTGCACTGGGAGGCAGATTCTTAACCACTGGATCACCAGGGAAGTCCCGGGATTATAAGTTTTAATAAAATTACGGGGGGTGATGAGGACACAAAGGCTTAGGAACATTTCTCAGCTTGCATTGAGATGGGGATTATTATGTGTCAAGGAGAGAAAACAAGACTTTTAGGGTTCTTGAATTCTATGACTTCATGATCACATAGAAAAATGACTCAGACTTATGAACAAATATATGGACTTGAGTGCGCTTTAAAAAATAACTGATCACACAGAATACAGGGCTTTGGAGTCTGCAGACCTGGATTTGTCTGTGAACCCCACTACTTCCTACCTGTGTGACTCTAGGCAAGTTGTTTAGCTCTCCTGAGCCTCAGTTTCGACATCATTTAAAGAGGCATGCTGGTATGTGCCTCACAGGGTTGGTGTCAAAATTAAAGAAGGCGGTAGGGACTTCCCTGGTGGCACAGTGGATAAGACTCCACGCTCCCAATGCAGGGGGCCCGGGTTCAATCCCTGGTCAGGAAACTAGATTCCACATGCATGCTGCAACTAAGAGTTCGTGTGCCACAACTAAGGAGCCTGTGTGCCGCAACTAAGGAGCGGGCGAGTTGCAACTAAGGAGCCCTGGAGCCACAACTAAGGAGCCTGCCTGCCACAACTAAGGCCCAGTGCAAATAAATAAATAAATAAATGAATAAAAAAGAGCCTGTTTAGTGGTTCTTCTAACTTAAAAAAAAAAAAAAAAGAAGGTAATAAAGTGCTTTACATAGGGCTTGGGACGTCCTAAGCACCAAATATACATTAGTTAACTTTTTTATTGTTTTTGGTTTTTGTCTAGAGAAATAAAACTAAAAGATGTGCACTATTGCAGTGTTAAAAGCTTGGTTAAGTGCTTTGCCAAGTTCATGGGGAATTTCTCTTTTTGTAGGCTAGATTTTCACAATCAATAATCAGTTAATTGCTTCTTTCTCCTGTTTCATGGTAGCCTTGGAGCCCTGGACTCTCTTATACTGTAAGACCTCTGAGTTTATTTTAGGTTGACCTTCTTGTTCCTAAAGTGGAAACTGCTGCTAGCCTTTTTAGGGGCTAAGAGAAAAAAAACAGACTGTCCAGTAGTCTAGAAAATGGTTTCTCCCAGAGAGCCAGATGAGGGGGGGAAATGATAGAAAATAAAAGCTTGCAGCTAGCGCGAGTAGTGTTCCTGTTCTGCTCTAGTGGAAATGACTGTTGTACATCATGGGCTGCAGTTGGCTGAAGGGCAAAAGAAAGGGCATTGCTAGGCAATTCTTGATTCTGAGTTGTGATCTCTTTAATTTCAAGCTAAAGACTTGAGTTGCTTCTTCATCTTTAGTCTCCTCAGAACTCCAGTTCTCAGTATGCAGAACTGTAAGTGAATCTGTATACTCGATCATTTTCTGTGTAGTCAGCCTTCTTATCTTCCTCACTATACTGAAGTTCCTGGATTCAGACAAGCATAATTAAAAGTTAAACCCCGGTGTGTGTTCTGACAAGTATGGCCTAGCTTTACACCCCAGCAAACCATTTAATTAAAGGTTAGGGAACTGAAGAACTCTTGTTTTATTTCCAAAGGACTTTGATGTTTTTGCCCAGAGAGAATCACCTGAACCTCTTTGAGACTCTGTTTCTCATCAGAGATAATGATACTTCTGCAGATGGTTGCTATGAAGAATTCATGAAAAGTGAAAGCACTTTGTTATGTATCATTCACTACATGAAATTAAGGACTGGTATCCAGAAAAGATGAAGACTCTAATTCAAGAAGATACATGCACCCCAATGTTCGTAGCAGCACTATTTACAATAGCCAAGACACGGAAGCAAACTAAATGTCCATCGACAGGGACTTCCCTGGTGGCCCAGTGGTTAAGAATCGCCTTCCAATGCAGGGGACCTGGGTTCGATCCCTGGTCGGGAAACTAAGATCCCACATACTGCGGGGCAACCAAGCCCAAGCGCCACAACTACTGAGCCCATGCGCTCTAGAGCCTGCAAGCCACAATTAGAGAGAAGCCTGTGTGCCGCAACGCAAGACCCCACCTGCCACAACTAAGACCTGACACAGCCAAATAAATAAATATTTTAAAAAAATGTCCATTGGCAGATGAATGGATAAAGATGTGACATATATACACACACGCACACATACACACACACACACACACACACAATGGAATATTACTCAGCCATAAAAAAGAATGAAATCATGCCATTTGCAGCAACATGGATGGACCTAGATTATCATACTAAGTGAAGTAAATCAGAGAAAGATAAATATCATATGATATCATTTATATGTGGAATCTAAAAAAAGATACAAATGAACTTATTTACAAAACAGTAATAGACTCACAGACATAGAAAACAAACGGTTACCAAAGGGAAAAAGGGGGGAGGGATAAATTGGGAATTTGGAGTTAATAGATACACACTACTATATATAAAAGAGATAAACAGCAAGGACCTACTGTATAGCACAGGGAACTATATTCAATAACTATAACGGAAAAGAATCTGAAAAAGAATATACGTATATACTGAATCACCTTGCCATACACCTGAAACATTGTAAATCAACTATACTTCAATTATAAAAAAGAAATTAAGGGCTGGATACTGTCAGTCCTGTTTATGTCTGTTCCTATGGTGGTGGTCAAACTCGCCAGGAACAGTTAGTACTGAACACGTATTGGTCAAAAAGAGGAAAGGAAGGAAGGCAGCAAGTCTGAAGAGGTGCCATGGGTCCTCTTGTGGGCCAGTTATCTGCCTGTGTACCCCCATCAACAAGAAGATCCAGTGCGCATGGGCCTTACCAGGTTCAGACATCAAAGGAAGATGCTGAGCCTCTATCATTGGACAGTAGCGGGAGCACGCCGCACATCAGCAACAAAGATGCCATTCTGCTGTTCACATCTCTTTGCTTTCACTTTGCTTCCTTTAACATATATTATCCATAGTCTTAACAACTGACATAACATACGATCTAAAAATTCTAATGAATAGTACAGAATACGCTCAGCAGGTGAAAGCTGGTCCCATCTACTCCCCATTTGTGCTTCTGCCCGCGGATTGAGATCCTGAACTAGTTCCAATACCTGTGTGACAAAGCAGAAAGAAATCTGGGCTGGAAATCAGGCAATCTGTGTGCCTTCCCCTCATTTATTTCTTTAGACAAATGGACACTACCTTTCCCGTCAACAAGACCAAGGAGAGGAGGTGATAAGAGGAAAATCATCCACATTCATTGCTTCAACCAAACATGGAGTATCTACCAGGCTCTGTTAGACCTGGTTCCTGGTAACCAAGATACAGGCCCTACTCTCTGGGAACTCCGGGTAAGGAATAAAGAGTAAAATGCTCTGAAAACAAAAAGCTGTGGGGGGTAAGGATGCAAAAATGAACTTCACAAATACTAACCACATGGCCACTTTTTCATATGCATACTATCTCAAATGACTGTGTCACTCCTGTTTGTAGATTCCTGTGGCACACAAACAGTACACCTGCAGTTTTCCACGTGGACAGCTGGTTTAGCCCGAGTTGGGACTGGTGGGTACCATGGAGTGTCTTAGACACCACTCATTAAATCACTCAGTGCTCAGAGCTGCGGCTTCAAGGCTCTTTGCTGTGCTCTGCTTACGTGCCATACCCTGCCACTATGGCAACGAGAGAAAGGCCAGGTTCTTGGAATTCCTGCCCCATCAGTATTTCCCAGCTTCCTTAAGAAACATGTTTTAGGTGCCCATTACATGCCACGCGCTAGAGTTCACAATCCGTATCTGGTGGCAGACACAAACCTCTAACTTCAATTCTCCTCTTCTACAGCCGAAAAACCAGTTTCACATACACGGGTTCATTTAGGCCTCAAAACAGTCCTATGAGGGCAGAAGATAATTCACCTAGGCACAGCGGGTTACAATTCACAAAGCGCGTGACATTTGATCCTCATCTTGATCCCTCATTGCCTGCGAATTTAATAAAGGACGAAACTGATGCTCAAAGAGGTGAAGGTCTAGCTCTTAACAAGCATTTCAGCCAGGGCACTTACAGAGCCGGCAAAACCGCAAAATACGGAGCGAGTGGCGGGCTGGGGACACTGCCTCAAGCTGCGGCGCGCACTCTCCCAGCAGGGGGAAGCTGTCAAGGCGACTGGAGAGCGCCTGCGCACCCAGGCTCCAGGAAGCTGCCGGGTCACGTGATCCGCCGGCTCCTCTCATGTGACCTCTCTACCGGAGGCGGGGGCCTTCGGCCAAGATGGCGGCCTACCTGCAGTGGCGGCGCTTCGTTTTCTTCGACAAGGAGCTGGTGAAGGAGCCACTGGGCAATGATGGGGCTGCTCCCGGGGCTGCGCCTGCCTCTGGACCCTCTGCTTCCAAGTTCCTTTGCCTCCCTCCTGGCATCACTGTCTGCGACTCAGGCCGAGGGAGCCTAGTCTTTGGAGATATCCTTCCTCTGGAGCTGCCTCTTCCCTCCCCGAATCCCTGAAGAGATACAGCTGGGATGAAATCTGTCCTTCAGAGGGGTTCGTGTTACGTGCCACTTTCCTTTAGATGGGCGCCCAGTGCTCCTTCTGTGGTCCGAGGGAAGAAAGGAGGAAGTCCGTTCTCTAACTTGTTGCCAACTGAGCGAACAATCCTGGGCGAGTCATTTAACCTCTCTGGGCTTCAATTTGCTTATCTGCAAAAGGGGCGTAAACTAACAGTTCGGCAAGGCTTTGTTTTTGTTTTTGTTTTTGTTTTCTTTAAGATCGATGAAAAGAACGGATGCAAGTTGGCTTTAAAAGATGAATATATGAGGTGTCATTATCTCCCCAGCCCAGTATTGTGGGGGAGGAGTTAAATGAGGCCATGAGTTTGCTGCTTTGTTTTTCATAATGCTGCCACTAAACTCGGGCCTTTCTTTTCTAGTCTTTTTAAGATGGGGAGTTCCCAGAAGATAATCTGTGGAAAAACCCTTGAAAAATTTAAAGAGTTGTATGTATGTTAGTTGTTATTTGGGTTCTGGCCTAAATTTAAGTATCTCTCCTTGGAAAGGAGGCTCCTTGACTACTCTGCACACATGGAAGGCCAGATCTGGTTCTTGCCCCGCTCCCTACAGCTTACCGGGTTCCAGGCCTACAAACTACGGGTGACACACCTGTACCAGTTGAAGCAGCACAACATTCTGGCATCTGTCGGTGAGGATGAAGAGGGGATCAACCCCCTGGTGAGTCCTAGAAAGGAAATAGGAAAGACCCAGGAGCCTGGGAATGGCTGTTTGTTGGAGGGTGACTAGCATTCACACATCTGAGGTCTGTCCACAGGTAAAGATCTGGAACCTGGAGAAGAGAGATGGTGGCAATCCACTCTGCACTCGAATCTTCCCTGCCATCCCAGGGGCAGAGCCGACTGTTGTATCTTGTTTGACTGTCCATGAAAATCTCAACTTTATGGCCATCGGTAAGCAGAAAGAAGGCAAAGCTAACACCCCATGATTTTTTATAGATTTTCTTCAGAGTTGCTTCTGCAGCTCATCTTCACTGTTTTCATGAGACCATTTTGTACTGAACTGATGCGTTTGAGATTTTAAAGTTCTGGATGGGAAAGCATTTAGTTTTGTTCTTTGAAAATGAGTCAGTGAGTCCTGATCTTCATGGTAACCACTGGAGAAGTTGGGTATGAGGAGAAAGATTGTCACTTCTAACAAGTGCCTCAAGTAGTCTTTTTCCCCTTCTGTGCTTCCTGATCTATTCAGCCTCAATAAAATGCGATTTCTTGCTCTCCTGTAGGTTTCACAGATGGCAGTGTTACATTGAACAAAGGGGACATCACTCGGGACCGGCATAGCAAGACCCAGATTTTGCACAAGGGCAACTATCCTGTTACCGGACTGGCCTTTCGCCAAGCAGGAAAGACCACTCACTTGTTTGTTGTGACAACTGAGAATGTTCAGGTATGACCAGGGCCTCCACTGTTACGGGCAGGCAGGAAAGGCTTTAACATTGCTCAGGGGGCTAGGGTAAGGAACTGACAAAAGAGGTAGAATTCCTGCAGTTTTCATCATACAACCTTGAATCATTTGCCCAGCTTAATATTTTATTTCCTCACTTAGGAGACTGGGAAGAGTTAGAGCTAGGAAAAGAACTCTTGGTCTTGTAGTAAAAGACCTAAGTTTTTCTCCTAATTAACTTAAGAGACACTGGACAAGTTGCTTTACTTCTCTGGTTCCTGTGCTCCTAATTTATAACAGCTTAGTCTCAGCAATAGTTTTGTTTTGTTTCAGCAATGGTTTTTGGATAAAGCAGTAAAATTCTCTTACTTGCTAAATACCTGTAGTAAGTAGTGATAGTATATACAGAGGAAAGAAATGTAGTCTTTGCTTATATATTTAATAGATGGGTGGTGGTTAATGGAGATGGCAAGCAGCCAGGGAAAGTCTTAGGGTGCTAAGAATTAAGAAGAGAGAGCCAATATGTAGGTGGAGATACCTTTGGGAAGGCTTAGATGCCTCCTCCTCAAAGAGAGCCTGTTAACCCCTCTCTTACTTCCTGCAGTCCTACATAGTTTCTGGAAAGGACTACCCTCGTGTGGAGTTGGACACCCACGGTTGTGGCCTGCGCTGCTCAGCCCTAAGCGACCCTTCTCAGGACCTGCAGTTCATAGTGGCGGGGGATGAATGTGTCTACTTGTACCAGCCTGATGAACGGGGGCCCTGCTTCGCCTTTGAGGGCCATAAACTCATTGCTCACTGGTTTAGAGGCTACCTTGTCATTGTCTCCCGTGACCGGAAGGTTTCTCCCAAGTAAGGACTCCACGGAGAAGCAAAAGGGAGAGGGCTGAACTTGTTCCCCAGAATTAACCTGATTTTAAACTCCTAATGCCTGGATCCCGTCAATCTCCTATTTGGTTTTAGGTAGATTGTGCTTACACCTAGACTCAGTTATAATGTTTTTTTTTTTTTTGCTGAAAAGTGTGTGATTTTGCTGCAGACATTTGCTGAGCAGCCCTGATGCGCTAGAATGCTCCAGGGAATTTGGGACCTGGTATTGGGATTTTTACTCCTTGGTCAAAATGAATTGGATAGAGGAACAAGAGACTGAGTAGTGGAGAAATTGGAAAGTTCTGGGAGATGCAAGACAGGCCGTTTTTTTCTCTGAGCCACCAGAAAGGGCGATGGGGTCTTCAGCGTGATGCAAGTGATCCTTGTCAGATGTTAGTTTTCATTCAGTACTAAGCTCAGTGGCCTACATGCACCAGGCACTAATTATTTATTAAATAATGGATGTTGGAATGTAGTTAATTTTTCAATGTGTTGCCTGTATTAATTATAGGATCCTAAAGGGTAAGACCAGGTCTGTATGTTCTCTTCCTACAACTGCCAGTGCCATGCTAAATGTCACAGGATGAGCTGCTAGAGGGGCCAAAGCGGTGTCTTGTTCTGGGTGGAATGGGCAGCACCAAAGTTGTCACAGGAAAGGAAATCGAGGGGAGCTGAGACAGAGGTGGTACAAATATCTGGGTCTTTCTCTTTCCCACACAGGTCAGAGTTTACCAGCAGGGACTCCCAGAGCTCCGACAAGCAGATTCTCAACATCTATGACCTGTGCAACAAGTTCATAGCCTATAGCACCGTCTTTGAGGATGTAGTGGATGTGCTTGCTGAGTGGGGCTCCCTGTACGTGCTGACGCGGGATGGGCGGGTCCACGCACTGCAGGAGAAGGACACACAGACCAAACTGGAGGCAAGGCCACCAGATTCCCAGAGCTGGCCGTGGGCACCCAGACGCAGCTCTAGGAACAGGCTCCCCAAGTCCCTTGGCCAGGGTGTTTCCTTCCCTTTGGGTCACTTACTCAGCTCCCTTAGGGTAGGATTACAAGGCCAGTGGCCTGGGATGAGGCCTTAGAGGGAAGCAGTGGCTGGGAGCCTGAACCCACTTTCAGGGTCCACTCTGCCTGCCTGCAGAGAACCTTGTGAGGCGAGCTGATGTTGCTCTTGGGGGTATCTGAGAGGTCTCACCCTGTCTAAGCTCTAGGCTGATCGGGGCTTCACAACTGTCTGCCTTGTGTGTTGTGGGTGCGTTCTGGGAAGGTGTCTTCTCAGGACTGCTTCTTCCAGTTTTCTAATCTCTCTTCCCTTCCAGATGCTGTTTAAGAAGAACCTATTCGAGATGGCGATTAATCTGGCCAAGAGCCAGCATCTGGACAGTGATGGGTTGGCCCAGATCTTCATGCAGTATGGGGATCATCTCTACAGCAAGGGCAACCATGATGGGGCTGTCCAGCAGTATATCCGGTCAGTCTGGAGGCGCTTTAGGATATAGCTGTGAATGCAGGGACAGGCAGCCAGACAGGCTAAAACCTGCGCTTGGGGAAGGAGGGTGGACTCCACTGTGAACCGTCTTTTTTTCCTCCAGAAACTGTGATGCCTCAAGTGAGAAGACAGTATACCTTATTGGAAAGGGAGTGTTTTGGGTCAAATATTACATGACCAGCATGCAGTTGAGCTGATGAGTATCTGTTATTTTAGATGTGAACTTGACCTTTGTTAATACTCATTTTGATAAGATTCTTTTTTTTTTTTAATTATTTATTCATTTATTTATGGCTGTGTTGGGTCTTCGTTTCTGTGCGAGGGCTTTCTCCAGTTGCGGCAAGCGGGGGCCACTCTTCATCGCGGTGCGCGGGCCTCTCACTATCGCGGCCTCTCTTGTTGCGGAGCACAGGCTCCAGACACGCAGGCTCAGCAATTGTGGCTCACGGGTCTAGTTGCTGCGCGGCATGTGGGATCTTCCCGGACCAGGGCTCGAACCCGTGTCCCCTGCATTGGCAGGCAGATTCTCAACCACTGCGCCACCAGGGAAGCCCTTGATAAGATTCTTTAAAGGGAAAAGGGTATTCATCTCTTGCTTCCACACTTTCTTCTCTCAATAGTAATTCTTAAATTAATAAGGGGTCTTAAGAACCTGTCTAGGCTCTTTCCCAATTTCTCTCGAATTCCTGTTTTCAGCCAAGTTTAAGAAACAGTGCTCTGGAGCCTTGCTACTCATGTGGTCCATGGTCTAGTAGAATCGATATTGCCTGGGATTTTGTTAGAATTGCAGAATCTCAGGCCTTACTCCATACGTGCTGAAACAGAATTTGCATTTTAAGAAGATCTTCAAGTGATTCCTACGCACATGAAAAGTTTGAGAAGTACGCTGACCCCAGTGCTATTTGATGCATATGCCTCCCTAGAACCATTGGAAAGTTGGAGCCATCGTATGTGATCCGCAAGTTCCTGGATGCCCAGCGCATCCACAACCTGACGGCTTACCTGCAGACCCTGCACCGGCAGTCCCTGGCCAATGCCGACCACACCACCCTACTGCTCAACTGCTACACAAAGCTCAAGGACAGCTCGAAGCTGGAGGAATTCATCAAGGTGCAGGGTGGTGTTGGCGGGGGATTCCGTGAGGGCCCCACTGAGCGTGAGGGGCTCCACCAGGGCTGCAGAGACAGGGAAGAGCTGACCTTATTTGGGGACCAGAGTCCTCTGGTCTATAAACTAGGAAGAGGAATAGCCTTTTTTGCGAGTTTTCTTCTGTTTTCTCTCTTGGTTTTTTTTTTTTTTTCGCTGCACTGCGTGGCTTGCCAGATCTTAGTTCTCCCACCAGGGATCAAACCCGGACCCCCGGCAGTGGAAGCGCAGAGTCCTAACCACCGGACTGCCAGGGAATTCCCACCCCTCTTGTTTTTTGATGCCAGAACTTCTCGTGGTATCTAAGCCCAGGGAAGCCCTGTGTTCCCGGACGAGTCCCTCTAATAGTAGAGGCAGAGGAAGACTTTTGGAGAGGCAGGATTACAGTGCTTTAAAAGCATCAACTTTAGGACTTCTCTGGCGGTCCAGTGGTTAAGACTCCACGCTTCCACTGCAGGGGCCGTGGGTTCGATCCCTGGTACGGGAACTAAGATTCTGCATGCCGCTCAGTGCTGCCAAAAAAGAAAAAAAAAACATCAACTTTTTTATTGCCTTAAGAATCTGGTCTTAGAATCAGATGCATATTTCCTTTCCTTTCCCCAACCACAGCCTCTCTATGACTGGTTTTGTCTAATGTCTCCCTGGCAGACAAAGAGTGAGAGTGAAGTCCACTTTGATGTGGAGACAGCCATCAAGGTCCTCCGGCAGGCTGGCTACTACTCCCATGCCCTCTATTTGGCTGAGAACCATGCACATCACGAGTGGTACTTGAAGATCCAGCTAGAGGACATCAAGGTAGCTGAGCCTCTTGACACGGGCAGGACCCTGTTCTTTTTCTAGGACATCCCTGGGATGCTGAAAGTGCTTCCCGGTGGGTGAGGCAGGAGCACGTGCTTATTCTGCCCTTTCCCTCTCCACAGAATTATCAGGAAGCCCTTCGATACATCGGCAAGCTGCCTTTTGAGCAGGCAGAGAGCAACATGAAACGCTACGGCAAGATCCTCATGCACCATATACCAGAGCAGACGACCGAGTTGCTGAAGGGACTTTGTACTGACTATCGGCCCAACCTTGAAGGCCGAGGCGATAGGGAGGCTCCAGGCTGCAGGGTGAGGCCTCAGGGAGAATGGCTTTTGGACAGCAGGGATCACCTTAGCAGCCCAAGTACCGAGCCCACTCACTCGGCCACCTCTCCTCCCTTGCCGTCCTAGGCCAACTCAGAGGAGTTCATCCCCATCTTTGCCAACAACCCGCGGGAGCTGAAAGCTTTCCTAGAGCACATGAGTGAGGTGCAGCCTGACTCCCCGCAGGGCATCTATGACACACTCCTTGAGCTGCGACTCCAGAACTGGGCTCACGAGGAGGAGCCGCAGGTGAGACCTGGCAAAGCGGCCGGAGGCGCTGGAGAAAAAACTGCTTCCGTTTCTTTCCTGGTTGCCTCTTGCTGCTTTCTTTAGACCAATAACACCTCACCCTTGGGGGCTAAATGGTCCCCTGTGAAGAGGAAATTGGACTGAGGGGAAGAGATAGTTGACTTGCCTGGTCCTGAGAGGCCTTGTCATTTTTCCCTGATGTCCAGCAGCTCTACCCTCCTCTTTTAGGTCAAAGAGAAGCTTCACGCAGAGGCCATCTCCCTACTGAAGAGTGGTCGCTTCTGTGATGTCTTTGACAAGGCCCTGGTCCTCTGCCAGATGCACGACTTCCAGGATGGGGTCCTTTACCTCTATGAGCAGGGGAAACTGTAAGAGCCTGGGGAATCTCAGGGAAGGGGAACGTAGCCGAGTCCCTTGTGGGGGACAGCTGCTGACGTGTGCCTTCCCCGGCCGCAGGTTCCAACAGATCATGCACTATCACATGCAGCACGAGCAGTACCGGCAGGTGATCACCGTGTGCGAGCGCCACGGGGAGCAGGAGCCCTCCCTGTGGGAACAGGCACTCAGCTACTTCGCCCGCAAGGAGGAGGACTGCAAGGAGTACGTGGCGGCCGTGCTTAAGCACATCGAGAGCAAGAACCTCATGCCGCCTCTTCTAGGTACTGCGGAGGACGGGGAGGGTGGCTGGGTGCAGGCTGCCGACAGTCGGGCTCGGGCAGGGGCCCTTCAGTTCTACCCAGAGGGCTGCTTGGTTCATGGTCTTGTTTCCTCCCGGACCCCCATCTCAGTGGTGCAGACCCTGGCCCACAACTCCACGGCCACCCTGTCTGTCATCCGGGACTACCTGGTCCAAAAACTGCAGAAGCAGAGCCAGCAGATCGCGCAGGACGAGCTCCGGGTGCGGCGCTACCGAGAGGAGACCACCCGTATCCGCCAGGAGATCCAGGAGCTGAAGGCGAGGTACTTGGCATCCAGAATTGTGGAGGTGTCGGGAGATAACACTGTTCTTCACAGGGTGTCATTTTTCAAAGACAGAGGATTGTATGGAGTGTGTTTGAGCATTTCATTCTTGAACATCTGTTTTGATGGAGGAATTCCAAAGAATGATTTACTACGTAGAACGTGATTTATTGGGCTTTGGAGGATATTATCTTGTAGCAGGTACTTTTGGGTTGGATGGACCTGCTGGGAGGGTGCTGAGACTCCCCGCAGGCCCAGCGTGGGGTCCTCCTGTGACCCCCTTTAGGTGGTAAGAAGAGCAGGGCCTCGTAGTTCCTTAACGGGGACCTCTCTCTCCTCATTGCCTCCAACTGCCTTCTCTCTCCACATGGTTCCTGGCCCTGCCCTCACTTTTTGCCACTCTTTTCTGGTCTCCCTTGCGTGTAGTCCGAAGATTTTCCAGAAGACCAAGTGCAGCATCTGTAACAGTGCCTTGGAGTTGCCCTCAGTCCACTTTCTCTGCGGCCACTCCTTCCACCAGCACTGCTTTGAGAGTTACTCAGAAAGTGATGCTGACTGCCCCACCTGCCTCCCTGAAAACCGCAAGGTCATGGATATGATTCGGGCCCAGGAACAGAAGCGAGATCTCCATGATCAGTTCCAGCACCAGGTGGGGATGACGTGACTCCCCCTCCCCCAGGGAGGTGGTGAGCGCTGGGGACTGGTGTTCTTTTCTCCTCCTCCCCTGGGTTTTTTTTTTAAAAAAACGTTTTTTATTTCTTTAATGTATCTATTTTATTTATTTATTTTGGCTGCATCGGGTCTTCGTTGCTGTGCACAGGCTTTCTCTAGTTGCGGCGAGCGGGGGCTACTCTTCATTGCAGTGCGCGGGCTTCTCATTGCGGTGGCTTCTCTCTTTTTTTTTTTTAAAGAGATGGAATGAGGTGTTCTGTTTTATTTTGATGGATTGATTGATTTTTGGCTGCGTTGGGTCTTCGTTGCTGTGCGCGGGCTTTTTATCTAGTTGCGTTGAGTGGGGGCTACTCTTCGTTGCGGTGCGCGGGCTTCTCATTGCGGTGGCTTCTCTTGTTGTGGAGCACGGGCTCTAGGCGCGCGGGCTTCAGTAGTTGTGGCACGTGGGCTCAGTAGTTGTGGCTTACGGGCTCTAGAGCGCAGTCTCAGTAGTTGTGGCGCATGGGCTTAGTTGCTCTGAGGCATGTGGGATCTTCCCAGACCAGGGCTTGAAACCATGTCCCCTGCACAGACAGGCGGATTCTTAAGTGGTGGCCTCTCTTGTTGTGGAGCGTGGGCTCTAGGTGTGCGGGCTTCAGTAGTTGTGGCTCGCGGGCTCTAGAGCACAGGCTCAGTAGTTGTGGCGCACAGGCTTAGTTGCTCTGCGGCATGTGGGATCTTCCCAGACCAGGGCTCGAACCTGTGTCCCCTCCATTGGCAGGCGGATTCTTAACTGCTGTGCCACCAGGGAAGCCCGTCCTGTGGGTTTTTGACTCGCAACTCTTCTCTTTCCCTGCAGCTCAAGTGCTCCAACGACAGCTTCTCTGTGATTGCTGACTACTTTGGCCGAGGTGTTTTCAACAAATTGACTCTGCTGACCGACCCGCCCACAGCCCGACTGACTGCGAGCCTGGAGGCCGGGCTGCAGAGGGACTTGCTCATACACGCCAGGAGGGGCACTTAAGCGGCTAGTGGGAGGGGTGTGATGGTGGAGGCCCAGCAGCAGGGACACAGGGGGATAGAGACAGGGCTGTTGCACAGGAGTTAGGCAGACATGCCCAGGACTCTGCTCTCATCTGATGCCATAGCCCTCAGGACTTAAGGGGACTTTCTTTTCCTGCCTCCTTCTTCGGCCAACCTGCCATTTCTCCTGTTGACTTTTTGAGCAGTGTAGATCATTCCAGACCAGAGGGGGAGGGCACCTCAGCAACCTCAGAGTCTGGACAATAGCGGCTTTATTCTCTATCCAAGAGCACCAGGCTGTGCTTGGGTCCTGGCTCCCAGAGTCTATAAATAAAAGCATATAATGATTTCGGGGTTGAAGGATTTATTCTGGGGACTTCCTGGTGATTCTTAACTGTGCAAAATGTACTTCTTTCCCTCTGCTCTCCTAGAGCTCCCCTTCGCTTCCTACAGAGTTCCTTAAAGATGATGTTGACGAGACTTCATTCCAGTAATGAGTGGGGCCTATGGCATCTAGTAGAGTTCAGTTGAAGAACCTCTGCAAAGGCCTGAGGCCTGAGCCCCAAGAGCAGCCCGGACTGAGGACTCGGCTCTATAGTGTGGCTGGTCTCTGTGGCTCTTGTATGGACAGAGTATTCAAGCTGGAGGCAGATTCTGGTGGGGAGCCTTGGGCTTTCAAGCCTGCCTTCATAATGGGTGGGTTGGTGTCTTGCTGTATTCAGTACCAGATGATAAGCAGGATAAAAGGGCCTTTATTGAAACATTTTGTTCCCCCTTCGAAGTTGTCAGCTGAAGTTTGTGTTGCTAAGTGTCTGCGTGTAATTGGGGTTACACTGCCCGTTGGAAAATTGCTCCTATGGGGTTGTTTAATTAAAAGAAGTAACTTAGACATTGTGGTTTAGGTAGTATTTAGAAGAGGCGGATAGAGTACACTACATTGGTAGCAGCTAAGAATACAGACTTTGGATCAGCTGCCCTGAGCTTGATTCTTAGTTTCACTTAGGGCAACTCTGAACCTTCTCTGAACCTCAGTTTCTTCGTCTGTACTTGAGGAATTACAACATCTTTCTAGTACGGCTGTTATGAAAGTCAAAGGAGCCAATCAATGGATGTGTTACTGGTCCCCAAGAGGTCAGTGACCCCCTCAGTGGGTCCTTTGCCTGGAGTTGCAAATTCCAGTGAAACAAAACCATGTTCGGTATAGCAGAGCAGAAACTATTCATTGATCAAGGAATGGAGAAGGGAGAGCACATGCTCTAAAGACACCTTCTCCCCCAAGGGAGGGCAGTAAGAGAATTTAAGGGATAGGAGGCAGACATGTCATCAGGGCTCTAGGAAAGGGGCAGAGATTTCGGGGGGTGGGGAGCTGGGGCATCACAGTCTTCCACACGGCAGGAATTGCGCCTAGCAGAGTACAAATATCCCCCTTGGGCGGGGATCTTGGCATGGTAATGAAGCAAAGGTAGCTTTAGGACACCAGCAGGTCCTGTGGTCAAGTCAGAGCTGGTTCGGGGCTGTTGACCACTGCATATCTCTTAAAGCTCAGTTGCAAAACATCTCTGGCGAATACCAGGTGCTTTTGAAACAGAGTTAAGTCAAGCCTGGAATCTTGTAGCCCTCCGGCTGGTATGGATGACAGGTGTCCAGTTTTTTGAAAGTGGTTAATATGTGGTTATTAGTACTGTTAATGGGTAAAGCACTTTTACTCACAAGCCGTTTTCCCACTAACACTAATGTGTTGGCACTCCCATTTCAGTTATTTGTCTTTAGTTGCCTACTTCAGGGTTGTAGCAGAAGAAGCACCACATAAGCTGCACTAATTGCTTGTGCCACAGCTAAGGAGATAAAGCTGTGGAATTCTGGGTGACTAGCTTTCAGAAGCAGGCCTCTTTTATTTGCAGACGTTGAATGCAGCCTGGGGGCATGGTAAGTTGCTCAAGTAGCCTTTAACTTCCGACGCCGCGTTGTAGGGTTAATATCCTTTTCCTCTCGGCACGCCTACTTTTGGTTTATTGACGTTCCCTTGGGTGGCGGTAGGAGGGACTGCAAAGAACTTACTTTGTGGATAAATCCGGGAAGCATACCTTGGCCACTGACCATCGGTATTCCTGGCTAGGTAAAAGTAAAAATGAACAGCTGGTGGGCCTGGGTTTCAAACGGGGAAGACCGGGGTCAGCCTGGGGGAGTAGGGGCGGTAACCCAAGGTAAGGTCTTCTCTGTCGCAATCGTTCTAATTCCCGCCCAGGGGAGGTCCAGCCCCTGTGGGGCGGGGCCGGAAGTGACGCAGGCCCTTAGCAGAGCCGGGAGTGTGTGGTTGCCGGAGGATCGCGAGCTCAGCGTGCGCCCAGTGCCCGGCCGGCCGGGGCCTTCTGCTTGCCCGACTCCGGAGGACATTGGCAGCAGCTCCCGGCCTACTTCCCGCGCACAGCCATGTCTGGTAACGGCGACGCGGCCGCAACGGCGGTGAGTCCTGAGCCGGTGACCTTCGCAACTTCGGTCTTCTGCACTAGCAGTGCCACGATTGGCCCCAAGTTGCCACTCTCCGTCGTCAATTGGTCGGGACGATTATCCGTCTGTTTTTTTTTTTTTGGTTCGAATAGTTTTTAAAGGGCCAGTAGCTGGGTTGCCCTTAGGGGAATCAGTGAGCGGTGGGGGCGGACTTAAGAGCAGATGGATTGTCTGAAACGCAACCCCGTTCCTGCGGGGATCTGGATGGGATTCCATGAGGCATGGCTTCCACGGCTCTAGATGTAGTGACCCAACACAGGAAAATTCGTCTGCACGAGACAGGGTGCTATTCCCCGGGATCCCTTCACACGAGACAGGTCCGAGTCGAGATTCGGCCACTTTGGGGAAGCGTTCCATTTTGGATCCAGAGAGGAGAATGTACCTCGAAGTCTCCGAACTGCACACAAACGTCTTGGAAGTGCACCTTCTCCCCTTTTTTTCTAATGGACACCCAGCCCCAGCCTACACTCAAAAGTCCCCAGCTGAGACACATCATTGGGTTACTACCATGGACGGGGGACGCCCTTGGGCCTTCCTATTCCTAGCCTGGGGTCCCAGCTCTGGGCTTGTGCAGATGCAAACTGCAGAGCCCATGAGGCCAACGTCAGCCTGAGATAAGAAAGGAGTGGGGCAGCTGCCTATCTCTCCCTGACCTATGTGCTGGTAAGGAGTGGGATTCTCTGCCATTGCTGACATTCCTGAGTGCTGGGCTAGGAGTAGGAAGATCTGGATTCCAGCTCTCTACCCATGATTAACCCTGTGGCCCTGGGCAAGTCACTTTGCTCCTCAGAGCCAGACTTTGCTACTGTAACATAGTTCCAGAGATGCCTGCCCTGTCTACCTGATAGGTTGTTATGAAGATTAAAAGCAATAGCTCTAGGATATATATGCTCAATAAGGAATTTTTTACTGGAACAATTTGACTTGAATATGCTGTGCAGAATCAATGAAATTAAGGGATTGTTTGAACATAGCAGTTTCTGGGACCTTAGATTCCTTTCTGTGGGCTCCCTGTGGCCCAGAATTTTAGTTGCCATGTTTAGCATTTCAAACCTAACCTAATTTGCTTAGGGTCCCCCAGGGTTTATTTATTGGAGAAGTGATAGCCATGGAGTAGACTAGAGTCCAAGAGCAGCCAGCTGTCACCTCCTCCAGCAACAGAGGCCCCAGATACCTGACTGCAGAAGAACTCTGTCGGATGAAGATCCCAGAACAGGGAAAGTTGATAGTATCTGTAGTGGCCACTGTCTGATCTGGGAAGAAATAGGACCTCAGACTGGAGAACCCAGTTCTGCCTGCTTGGCACTGAATACCTTTGTCCAAGGTGCCCTGGCAAGAGGAAGAGGCATGTCCCTTTGAGTTCTTGGCTTGGTCTCTGACATCCTAATATTTCCTTTGTGGTGAAACCAGAGGCCACATTCTAGGTGAATGGACATTAGACAGCTCACCCTCTTAGTCTTACAGAATATCAAAAGCAGAAGATACTTGAGTGCAAACTTCTTCATTTTATAGATGAACAAACAGGTTTATAGATGAACAAATAAGATGATGTGTTCAAGGTCACCCAGCCAAGAGGCTGAGCAGGACTATATGTCAGATCTGTCGACCCCAGTCCTTTACGTATGCATTCCGTCCAGATTACGGGATCCACAGCGCGGCAGCTGTAGGGTAGCTCTTACGGCATCTAGGTGGCACTGAAGCTTTCTCAAGTGCCGCTCTGTTTTGGATGCTGAACTTGTCCTCAGTGACTCAGCTCACGTTCCCCTGTGTGGCCCCAGCTGTCCTGCCCCTGCCTGCTGCTGGCCCCACCCTCCCTGGGGCCAGACTGATAGACCTTATCTCTCTACCCACCTGGCTGAGTGCAGCATTCCTGCTGCCTTAGCTTGGCTGGGCTTCAGGGCTTAGTGTCCTGGTCATTACAGCAACAGCAGGTCCTACTGTTACTTCTGTCTGGTCTCTGCTTCTCTGGATCCCTGAGGAGGCAGAAGGTATTGGGGAAGGTAAAGGGACCAGTCTTGGGCAGGGGAGTGTTTCCCCACTCTGAGGCTCAGCTGGCCACAGGCCAGGGGCTGAGGTTCCTTTCTTCCAAGCCAGTGATTCTGGTTCTTGGACAAGGTGTTGAGGAACACAAAGAGCAGCAGGGACTGTGACCTGGGGACTTTTTCTGCAGGAAGAAAACAGCTCAAAGATGAGAGTGATTCGCGTGGGTACCCGCAAGAGCCAGGTGAGTGCAAGTACCGGGGTGGAGGAGGTTTGTCAGAAGACTTCTGTGTTCACAGTATTATAAGTTGGGGGGCCCAGAGCGTTCTCAGCAGCTCGGGGATGGAGGAAATGGGGTGACTGAGTATCAAATCCCATGCAGAATGACAGATTGCATTCTGTAAAGAGATAGTCCCTGGGCTGGGAAGTTGGGGTACAGAGGACTCCCAGGCCAGACCCCTCCCCTTCCTAGGTGGGCATTCAATCCCCTCTCTGAATTCCAGTCCCTTCAGGATCTCCCTGACCCTGTGAGGGTCTGACCTTAGGGCAGTGGCCAGAGGACAGGACTAACCTGAATTTCTACCCCCAGCTGGCCCGCATACAGACGGACAGTGTGGTGGCAACGCTGAAAACCTTATACCCAGGCCTGCAGTTTGAAATCAGTGAGTTTTCTGGACAGGAATGGAAGCTAATGGGAAGCCTTTAACCCCTGGAGGGGAGAACACAGTGTTTCTGGCTTTGTCTTGGACCACAGCCTGGTCCTGTTGCCTCTGAGAATTCTTCTTGGCTGTCCCCAGTTTGGAGGGCCCTGTCCTCCTCTAAACACCTCCAGCTCTGACTACCTGGGCTAGCCTGGCATTTAACATCTGCTTTGGGTCTTTTTGTGATTACGTCTAGTCTTCCTCCTAGATCGTACATTCCCAGAGGGTAGGGACTGGGGCTTATGTGCCCAACAATCTTAGCACAAGTGTTGAGCTCAGTAGGGGCTCAATAAATGCTGATCACTGAACATCAGATTGGTTGATTCTCTCCTCAGTTGCTATGTCCACCACAGGGGACAAGATTCTTGATACTGCTCTCTCTAAGGTAACAACATTTTCCATCCAACCCTTTTCCCCCTCCTCTTTCCTTCCCCCAAAAGATTCACCCTGAGGCTCTTTCTTGCCTGGCAGATTGGAGAGAAGAGCCTGTTTACCAAGGAGCTGGAACACGCGCTGGAGAGGAATGAGTAAGTGAAAGCAGGGAGCATGGCGCCCTCCCAGGCTCTCGCTAGGACCCCAGTGCACATCAGACCTGGGTATCAGCTAGACTGTTGGGCTTAAACGCTTGTATAGGCTAGAGAGGGGCTCATATGTGAGTTTTTCAGGCCTCAGAAAAGGAGAGTGTCCTGGTTCTGAGCCATCTGGCTGCCTGGGGTACAGGATTGGCTGGGGCAGGGGGATGAAAGGGAGGGTAGGAGGGGAGCGGGTCTCTGGGACCCAAGGTCTCGGAAAGGCCTGCTTCCTGAACTGCTCCAGGCTCTGCCAGTGACGTACAGGCAGGAGTGGGTGGAGAAGGGCTGGGGACGTGCTGCTCAGACCCCTTCTCCTTCCCTCTCTGCCGTCTCTCTAGAGTGGACCTGGTTGTTCACTCCCTGAAGGACCTGCCCACGGTGCTTCCTCCTGGCTTCACCATCGGAGCCATCTGCAAGTAAGAGTCCTGCCAGTCAGGGGGCCTCGGCACGGGGTAGACATCATATTAACCTTGACTTTTCCCTTTGGGACTTGGCCCTCTGCCTCTAGGCTGTCTCCCCTGCCCTGAGGAGTGTCAAGCATGGCAGAAAACTCAGAAAATGCCAGTTAGTTGACTATTGAGAGAGCCTGGAAGTGACCTGAACCGAGATCTCTCCCTTATTCTCTGACTTTCCCTCCATCCCCAGGCGGGAGAGCCCCTATGATGCTGTGGTCTTTCACCCAAAATTTGTTGGGAAGACCCTAGAAACCTTGCCAGAGAAGAGGTGAGTGGGACCTGGATAGGCATCTTGGTGGGATGTGCACAGAAGATGGAGGGGTGGGAGGAGGAGGAAAGGAACAGTGCCTGCCTAGTTAAATCTCATTTTAAATCATCTCTCTGAGCAGCGTGGTGGGAACTAGCTCCCTGCGGAGAGCGGCCCAGCTGCAGAGAAAGTTCCCACATCTGGAGTTCAAGAGTATTGTATCCTTTTAGCGGAGGGAGGAGGCAGCAGCCAAGGAGGAAGACCAGGTCCAGAGGGCCCTGGGAGTTGTGAGAGTGGAAGGCGCTTCCAGAGGAAGTGGACCATGGATGCAGTGGACTGCCTGTCCTCCCATCCATCCATCCATCCATCCATCCATTCATTCATAATCCTTTCATGTTTTCTTAGCCCCAGGCAAGTGCCTGGCACTGGGGATATGGTGAGCAAGATCAACATTGTCCCTGCTTACACAGAGTTTACATTTTAGTTCTGGAGACAGACAACCAGGCATTGATAGTACAGAGTGATACTGAATAATGATTACATCAAGGGAGGGGGGTTGGGGGGGGGTGCTTCCATTTTAATTTAAATGTAAATAATTAAAAATTTGTTTTATTATAGTTGATTTACAGCGTTGTGTTAGTTTCTGGTGTATAGCAAGTGATTGTTGTACATATATATACATATTCCTTTTCATATTCTCTTCCATTGTAGTTTATTGCAAGATATTGAATATAGTTCCCTGTGCTATATAATAGGACCTTGTTGTTTATCTATTTTATATATAGTAGTTTGCATCTGCTAATCCCAAACTCCTAATTTATCTCCCCCTATCCCCTTTCCCCTTTGGTAACCATAACTCCATTTTTATTTTATATTCCACTATATTGTTTTGATTTTTACAATGTTATATGTTTGTAAAACTGATTTTCAAAATAGTATTTGCTAAGTGCTCCAGTGTGCAAAGTAGGGAATTCTCTGGAAGCTTCTAGCTGGCACATCTAAACACAGACTAGAGAGTCAGGGAAGGCTTCTCAGAGGTCTTGTAACCTTGGGCAAGTTATTAAATAAATTAAAACCTCTCTATCATTTTTCTCATCTGTAAAATGGAGATGATAATACTACTACTTACATCATAGGGTTGTGAAAATTCAATGAATTGACATATCTAAAGCACTTTAGAACAGCGTCTGGCATGTAGTAAGTATGAGGTAAGTGTTAGCTGTTGTCATTAAGCTGAAAACTCAAAGGTGAGAAGTTAGCAGATTGAGAGACTCAGGCAAAGGGAACAGCATAAGGCTCCAGACTGCCCAAAACTTGTGGTCCTTAGCGCCTCTCCACAGCGGGGAAACCTCAACACACGGCTTCGGAAGCTGGATGAGCTGCAGGAGTTCAGTGCCATCATCCTGGCCGCAGCTGGCCTGCAGCGCATGGGCTGGCAGAACCGGGTGGGGCAGGTAGGGCCTGCCCCTCTTCCCTCCCCAGTTGATCTTCCATCTCCTTCCTGCCTGTGTTCTCTTTTTGAATACCCACCTCTAACAGTGCAAGCTGGAAATGAGTCCCAGGTTGGGAAGACTGGGGATCAGAGGCCAAACTCCCACTCTTGCCTCTCCAGC
Organism: Balaenoptera borealis; assembly: GCF_965194805.1. Taxonomy (NCBI): domain Eukaryota; kingdom Metazoa; phylum Chordata; class Mammalia; order Artiodactyla; family Balaenopteridae; genus Balaenoptera; species Balaenoptera borealis. The sequence continues at coordinate 98,620,775 of NC_138868.1, forward strand.
CCTTCTGTATGCTAGGAAAGCCCGATCTCACTGCTGTGTGCTTTTAGGCACTCCCACCTCCACCCTTCTGACTGCCTCTTCTGCCCCCACAGATCCTGCACCCTGAGGAGTGCATGTATGCTGTGGGTCAGGTATGCTTGACCAGGGAAGCCGTGTGTTGATGTGTCTCTTTCTTTTGTTTTCAACCAAGAACATTCCCAGGGAGGGGCAAGCCTTGGGAGGCTACTGGCCCAAAAGGACCTGGCAAACAGGTGGAAGTAGGCTGGTTCCCATCCTTAGTGCCATTGGTTGGGGAAAGATTGGCCCTGATATCTTAGTCTATTTTTCCATCAGGGGGCTCTGGGAGTGGAAGTTCGAGCCAAGGACCAGGACATCTTGGATCTGGTGGGTGTGTTGCATGATCCTGAGACTTTGCTTCGCTGCATTGCTGAACGGGCCTTCCTGAGGCACCTGGTAGGGCCTGTGCTCTTGTGGAGGGGTGGGTACCTGGGGAGCTGGGAAGGGCAGTGGGGAGATTTCTCAAATTATTGCTCTGTATTTAGTGGTAACTCATCCTTGAAAGTATGGACAGGACCCAGGTCTGGGCCGCTACCTCATTTTCAGTTATGTCCTTAGAGGGGTCTGTTATCTCTGAGGACTCTGGGTACAGGGTGGTGGTAAGGGTCCTTGGAGCTCACAGGGGGAACTTGTTGCAGGAAGGAGGCTGCAGTGTGCCAGTGGCGGTGCATACAGCTATGAAGGATGGGCAAGTAAGCAGGGGAAGATGGGTGGGAGGGCAGGGAAGGGACATCCTGAGCTGCCAGCAAGAAAAGCCCAGGTTTCTAAGCAGTTCCCTCTCACGATATGCTGAGGCAACTGTTTTCTTTCCCAGCTATACCTGACTGGAGGAGTCTGGAGTCTGAATGGCGCAGATAGCATGCAAGAGACCATGCAGGCCACCATCCATGTCCCTGCCCAGGTGCCAAGGCTGGAGGGTGACGGAGAGGGTAAAAAACACGTCTGTATGTTACTTCCCCTTTCGTGCTCACCAAATCCTACCCTCCTTGCCTTGCCCAGCATGAAGATGGCCCTGAGGATGATCCACAGCTGGTGGGCATCACTGCCCGGAACATTCCACGACGAGCCCAGCTGGCTGCTGAGAGCCTGGGCATCAGCCTGGCCACCTTGTTGCTGAACAAAGGAGCCAAGAACATCTTGGATGTTGCACGGCAGCTCAATGATGCCCACTAACTGGTCTGTGGGGCACAGGTGCCTGGGTTGCTGGTGCCCCGTGCCTACATCCCAGCCCTCAGTGCCCCATTCTCACTGCTACCTGGGGGGTGATTACCCAGGGGATTGAACTGCAGGGGCAGAGACTCAGAGACTTATCTAAACTTGGGGCCTTGGTGATGCCTTGTCTCCTCAGTAGGTGGAGGCTTAGTCTCTAAAGAAAAAACATCTAACAAGCCACAGCCTTTGAATGTAACCAACTCTACTAATAAACTAGATTTGAAGGTGGTTTTGTTTTTGATGGGGTTGCAGGAAAGAAAGATAAGGACAACCACAAGACCCTTTGCTCCTTACCTCAGAGGCTAGGACCCCTGTCCAAAGTTCTCCTGGAATACATTGCTTTCTGTTTCTGTCTCAGTAGTTCTGACAGAATAAATTGTCTCCCAGGGAACATCAAGAAAGAACCATGATCTTATAATCTACGACTTGCCGCTCCAGTTAACGGTAGAGCCTTTGTATCAGATAGCTCCCCTCCCCCACTACCTTTAGGAATCTACAAAGTCATCGATCCTACAACCCGTCTGCAAAATGAAGAGACACCTCATTGTTTAAAAAAGAAAACAATCCTTTAATAAACAAAATTAGTCCATCTGAAACTCCCCAATACCTAAAGTACTGTCTTGGATGGGTTAGCTGCAAAATTCCAGTTCCGAGGCCAACGGCGGCTCAGTCCAGATGGGGATTAACGGACTAGTGCTGGTATCTAGGTGCTTGGCTTACGGAGCGGACACGCCGGGAGGGGCGCGGGTCCAGGGGCAGGACTCCCGCAGCCCCCACGCCGCCGGGACCCGACACCGCGGGAGATGCTCACACCGCGAAGTGTGTCTTCCGGGACGCGCACAGGCCTGCGAGTGGAGATGGAGGGAGCGCGGACGTGCAAGGCTCGGGATCCGGCAGCAAAGGACGTCCCGGGACAAATGAAGTGACCGACTGACTCCGCCGCCGTCGGCGGCAACCGAGTCCCGTCCGGAGCACCGGGCTGGTGGGGAACGCGCGCGGCCCCGCCGGCGGCCGTCCGCACCGACTCACCTTCCCCGCCACGCGCCCCGGCCCTGCGTCAGCGCGGCCGGCCCAGCCTTCTAGAAGGTGCCGCGGCCTCCCCGCAGCCCATCAGCATTCGGGGGCCAGGCCGGCCGAGTCACGAGCTCGCTCCTGGCACCGAGCGGCGTTCAAACGGCCGTCCTCCGCCGAGCCACGACCGGAGCGAGCCGCGCGGGGGAGGGGCAGGCCGCACGGCGGCGGCGGCGGGGCCGCGGAGGGGGCGAGTGCGCGGCCGCCCGGCCCGGAGCCCGACGTGGCCCAGCTCTTTCCGTGAGCGTTGTGGTGGCCCTTAAAAGGGCCTTTGTGGTGGCGAGGGGAGGGGCCGGGCGGCGGCGGTGGCGGCGGCGCGGGCGCCCTCAGTACTCCTGCGAGGCCTGGGTGGCCTTCTTGCCGCCCGCGGGCGCCTTCGGCCCCACGGCGGCGCTGGTCTTCTTGGGCAGCAGTACGGCCTGGATGTTGGGCAGGACACCTCCCTGGGCGATCGTCACGCCGCCCAGCAGCTTGTTGAGCTCCTCGTCGTTACGGATGGCCAGCTGCAGGTGGCGGGGGATGATCCGCGTCTTCTTGTTGTCGCGGGCCGCGTTGCCCGCCAGCTCCAGGATCTCGGCTGTGAGGTACTCGAGCACCGCCGCCAGATAGACTGGCGCGCCGGCGCCCACCCGCTCGGCGTAGTGTCCCTTCCGCAACAGCCGGTGCACGCGGCCCACAGGGAACTGGAGGCCCGCTCGCGACGAGCGCGACTTGGCCTTGGCGCGGGCCTTACCGCCTGTCTTGCCGCGGCCCGACATGCTGCGCGAGGTAGAGGAACGGAGAGGAGGACGGCTCACAAGACCAAGGAACAGCCGTCCGCCGCAGTCCAACTGCTGCCGCGCGCGCCCAAGAGCCGCCCTTATAAGCCCCCAGGGCGCACCCCCGCGTCCTCCTGATTGGCTCTTTTCTCCAATACCCGCCTCCGGTTGGCTGCGGTTAACCCTTCGATGACGCGCCTCAGCTGAGGGAACGCGCCCGCCGATTGGTCGAATTTGAAAACCTTTTGCCCGGGGAAAAGGCTAGGAGGAGCGGCAGCAAGCAAACAGCCAACCACTCCCGGGTGTAGCCAATCCAAGTGAAGCGCGCCAGATTTAAACCCTACAGCCCAGACCAGGGCCGGAAGACAAAGAGGGTGGAGCCTGAAGCCACCTCAAGAGCCTCAGGGAAGTCTGTGCGGGTCCAGGATTTTTAAAGGAAAGGGGTCAACACTACGGCTACCTCTTCCTCCCGTCCCAGGTCTGGTCACTCCCTCTTCCTGCCTGGCAAAGGGAGAGTGAAAAAGGGAAGGAATGAGACCCCCTGAAAGTCCAACCCCGTCCCAGAGAAGAGATAACGCCAATCTTATGGCTCTTTATGCCACCTGAGCAGCAGGATTTCCTATTTACTCAACATGTTCTGTCTGGTCTGTTCTTTCTGTTCCCTTCTTTTTTTTTTTTTTTTTTTTTAAGATTTTTTTTTTTAAATTAATTTATTTATTTAGTCTTGGCTGTGTTGGGTCTTCGTTTCTGTGCGAGGGCTTTCTCTAGTTGCGGCAAGCGGGGGCCACTCTTCATCGCGGTGCGCAGGCCTCTCACTGTCGCGGCCTCTCTTGTTGCAGAGCACAGGCTCCAGACGCGCAGGCTCAGTAGTTGTGGCTCACGGGCCTAGTTGCTCTGCGGCACGTGGGATCTTCCCAGACCAGGGCTCGAACCCGTGTCCCCTGCATTGGCAGGCAGATTCTCAACCACTGCGCCACCAGGGAAGCCCCCTCTGTTCCCTTCTTGCTAGGAGGGGCCTGATGTACTGAAAGAAAAAGGATGGGGCAGAGAGATAGGCATCCTCTCCGAGGAAATGCCTCCACCAACCCTCCCAGTCTACCCTAAAATGCCCTATATAGGAAATACACCTACAGGAACAATAAGAAAAAGACGACAGTTTATTGTCACCACTGGGAGCACCTGGCCCCCCAGTCTGCTAAATCATCAGAATACTTAATTTATAGTCAAATGTCAAGTCACCTTCGAGCCTGTGTCCCTATCCCCAGCCAGGGTTCTATCCCCAGGCCCAACGTATTTCTTGAGTGTCAGAGTTGTGGGTAATTGCATCAGAGCTACAGTATCCCACCTTAGGAGGCTGCAAAGATGGGACGGAGAGGGGGAGTGGCAAGTTGAAGAAAGCCATAGGCAAAGTCCAATCAATAGTCATTAGAGGGCAAAAAAGGCCCAGGATGTCAATAATCACAGGGGAAAGGAAATGCTGAGGACAAAATCTGGAGGAGAATGAAGGGTGAGAGAGGCCTGGGCCAGGAGGCAATCTTGGTCTAGAAGAGGTTGGCCTGAGTCAGGAAATCTGGAGGCTGTGAAGCAAAGGACAGTGGATCAGGGGACTCAGACATCATAGAAGAGTCGGACAAGCTGGTACCGAATGGAGAAGGTGACAGCACTGCCCACGACCTGTAAGGAGAAATGAACTACAGTAAGAACCACAGAGAAAGGGAGACAAGGAGATGTAAACCACATCACCAACAGCATTGCACCTGTAGCAGCAGCAGGAACAGGGTGAGGTTTCTCTCATGCATGGGCCCAAAGACTTTAAGTAGGAAGTTGATGAGGGTCATGTTGTTACACTCCGTGAAGGCACCATCCTCATTCTCACTCTGGCGCACTGTCACTAGCCGGAGGCCTTCTGCTACCTGGAGGGGTCAAAAGTGGAGAGAACTTCAGCTAATAACTACGCTTCAGGAATGGGGATCTGCTCAATGTTTCCAAACTCCCCTTGGGTGTGATGTAGGCCTAGGTTCCCCACTCCCTGAATTCCGAATGGCAGCCTAGAGCCTTACCTCCTTGTTACCCTGTTACCTTTAGAATAAAGGTGCCCAAGAAAGAGAGGCTCTTGGTCTTGAACTTGGAATAGCTCATCTCCAGTTTGCCTGTCTTGGTATTGAGTCTGCAGGGGAAGACAGCTTCATGTGACTGGGCCACTACTCAAAGAACTCTCCTCCCTGTGGTTAATTAATAGGAAGAGCACTGAATGTGGAGTCAAACACCCTGAGATCTATTTCTGGCTCTGCTGCGTGCTTCTGTGTGATCAGAGCTACTGTGAACATTAAATGAGACCGTGGAAGTAAATGTGCTCTGTAATGTATAAAGGGCTAACTGCATGGCAAGAGTTATCCCTTCTTCGGGCCCATTCCCTTTGCACAGCAAACGTCTAAGGCATTCCAAGGGAAAAAGCTATGATGTCCCTTTCAAGCCCCAAAGCGGCTACCTGGGTATACGGTGGCGAGGGCAGGGGATGATATGCAGGAGCTGAGGCAGTGAGTAGACGAAGTTGAACACCTGGGGCATGAAGAAGAGTAGCATGGTCTTGCTGAAGTGTCCCAAGATGCCCACCACGGCAAAGGTCATGCCAGCAAAGTAACAGAAGGTATCTCCCACAAACACCCGTGATGGGTACCTGTGTGGGGGAGAGGATCTGAGCCAGTGGCAAGAGGCATTAGCAATCCTTTCTCTCACATCACACACCCTGTGCACTGGGCTAGCCCTGACCCTAGTTCTGGCTCAGAGGACATTCCAGCTCTCCCAGCAACTCTCCAGGAAACAAGGCCCTGAATCCATCTATTCCTGGGGGCTCCACAGCACCTGCCCCGGGCTACAGTTGGGTAGAGAATATTTAAGATTTAAGAATATTACCAAAAAGACCCAGAAAACACTCAATACAGAGATGCACAGGTTAAGCCTCTCCGTCAGGAGATGGGTCACAATCAGGAGGACCGTACTGGCCACAAATTCAAATAGCTGTCCCACTATCCACAGGCCTACTTACCAGTTATGGTAGAGCAATCCCAAGGTGGTGAAAAAAAAGGGTATCATGAAGTAGAGGGAAAAGACATGATCATCCCGATAATCACCTTTGGAAGCAGGGGAAAAAGAAAAAAGGAAAAGTTGATAGCCACTTCCCCTGCATACCTGGGTCCTATTTTTGTCTGTCCCTGAGTTCTGTCCCAAGCTGTATCGTCCACCTCTCTAAGTCTCAAGAACTCACTACCCCTTTTATGTCACCCACGCAGTTCCCAACAGTTCACCTCTTTCATGAACTCTTCCTAAACTAGTTACTATCTTACATTTGGTTTAGACCATTCAGACCTAGGTCTGAATACCAGCTTTACTTCCTAACTGTGTGACCTTGATCATGACACATTTAACTTCTCTGAGCCTCAGTTTCCTATCTGTAAAAAAAGGCTGATGAAAACACCTGCCACATAGAGCTGTTACAGAGTTTAAAGTGAGATCACATTTTAAAAGTGCTTAGCTTTAATAAGTACTTATGGATGTCCAACAGCCAAAAACCACCAGAAACACGTCTGTAGTCAAAGCTGGGTTTACTGACTTGAAACAAGAGAAACTTTGGAACCCACACACCATGGGAAACCATGGGATGCCTCAGTAAGGAGGTGTTAGGAGGACTTGTTATAGAATTTGTTTTAAATAATTCTGGGGAGGATGCAAGGAGGGAGAGTTTTGCCCTGCACTGGGTGCTGTCAGCAGAGATAATGCTATGATTGAGCATCTTAATAATTTTTATCCAAGAAGTAAGAGGAACTGAGTTGTTATCGGAAGGAAGCAGCAACCACTCATGTTAGCTAGAAGGGGATCTTGGTCATTTTTGTGAGATGCACCGTGTTCCTGTGGTTTTGTCTATGCTCAGACATGGTTACAGAGGGGTCTAGTTTTGGTCTTACTCTATCACGGTCACAGAGTGACCCTGTCTGATTCTGAGGTTTTATGAAGTTGTTTATGTTCAATAGGAGAAGACCATGGCCTACCTATTAGTGCCAATGCCGTTATAAATGACAGGGCTGCTATTTTTCTTTCTCACATTTAACAAATCTTAGTTTCTTTCTCATGTTTAACAAATTCCCCAAAGCCAGATATCAGGCAACTTCCTTAACACTCAGACTTCTCTTCTCTCCCTAGTCCAATCCCACCTACCTTCCAGCTCCACCAGGTTGAAGACGATGATGGAAGCAGAAATGACTAGCGACTGGCCAGCCTCTAGGCCATTAATTCCTGCTAGGATATTGATGGCATTAGTACAGAACACTGCCAGCAGCCCCATGTAGACATAGTACAGGATCCCTGGGGGGAGAAAACAGTAAGAGAAGTAATGCCACCTGTAGAATGAGAATTTAAGGATAGTCTTCTGAGAAAAGTGGTGAGGATAGAGGATGGGATGAAAGGCCAACAAAAGGATCTAAGAAAACACAGGGACAAAACAGGGAGGAGAATGTGGAGCACCAGGAAGGATGCTCTGCTGCATATCTCACAGGGCAAGGGTGCCCTGAAGTAGGGGCCATAGGGGCAGAAGTGGCAGTGCTACTCACCCAAGTCCAGATGCAGGCCAAGAAGTGGGCGTAAGGGCTTGGGTACCACAATGGTCGTGTTGCCAAAGTTGGTGAAATAGACCATGAGGAGAGGTAGTGAGGCAGCTGTGGGCAGCAGCAGCTTATGGCGCCAGCGCAGATTCAGTACATCATCCGCGAAGCCCAGGAAAATCATGCAGCAGATGGCAAGGAGCGCACCTATCAGGGCCACAAACTGGGGAAGGCTCGGGCAGGTCACGGCTCCAGCCTTCTCCCACTTCACGGTTCCTTTCAAGAATTCCCATCTTTTCTTTCGTTCTCAGCCCCTCCCCCCACACCCAAATAACCCCAACTCTCTCCAGTAGCTCCCAGTCCCAGCCACAGGCAGCAGCCCTCACTAACCCACTTACTTCATGGTGGGGGAATGCTTTACACTGCTCCTCCACAAAGCAGTTCAGGAAAGGGAAAGGGATGAAGCAGAAGAGTATGATAAGGAAAACAGCACCGCTGATCACTCCCTGGGACTCTGGGCTGTGGGCCAGCATCAAGCCGGGTGGAGGGGGAAGAGGAAAGGGGGCGTGGTCACTCACTAGTGCAAGCACCACCATAACCTGACTTGGGAGCGGGGAAGGGCACTACTACTGGAGTCCCAGATCCACCCAAGGGTCCCACCTTCCCGCCTCCACCCCTTCCCCAATGCTAACCAGATCTGCCCTCCACCTCCCAGAGTCCCGGGCTGGCTGTTGGGTTAGCATTTCGTCTCCGCGCGCAGTCCAGCACTCCAGCCCCCGCCCCTGCCTGCCCACCCCTTCCCCACTGCCCCGGACCAGCGCGCGGCCCCTCACATTTGCTGCCGGCTGGACTTGTTGAGGTCCTGGCCGCAGAGCCGTGCGGCGATGAAGTGGCCACGGAAGGCAGGGATGAGGGTGAGTGTGGCTACAAGTCCCAGCAGCGAGCCGATCAAATTCACCAACAGCGGCGTCGGCAACTCCGGGAAGGCCCACATGGTGACCGGCCAGGGGGCCCGCTCGGCCCCCTCCTTAGCTAACGGGCAAGCTGGGCAGAAGCCCTGAGGCCCCAGCAGTAAGGAGTGGCCGCTCCCCACAGGCTGGATCTTCCCACACCACCCTGAGCGAAACCCAGCAACTCTGACCTGAGCCGCCCTCTGGACTCCCTCAAGCCTCTATAAAGCAACCTTGGCTCTGCCCCACTGCATCTGCCTACCCACTGTTTCCACCCGGATCTAGTTTGCAGAGCAACTGTCGCTGTGGAAGGCGGCGGCCATTTTTAATATGGGCATAAGAGTAGGGACAGAAGTGTGATTTTAAACTACATCCTTTATTCGAGAGTTGAATCATCAAGAGGGGATTGGAAAAGCAATTAAAGAAGGACAAACAAAGGCGGATACTTTCCTAACATCACATTAAAGATGTACAGCCCAAAGCGGAAAAACTACTTGCCCGGTTCCAAGATGAGCGCCTCCTTGTACCACGTGTCTGACGCCGCTTACTCTTCGTCCCACGTCAAGTTTAGCTCCGTCGGCCTTCGCTGGTCGCCTTTAAAGGGCCAATGCCCCGCGTTTACTCTGGGACGTCTCTGGAGACGGGAAGATGGCTGCTGGGAGCAAGGGGGAGGGCAGGAGGAATGAGGATGTGGAGCAGCACCTGCTCGGTGTAGAAAACCTGTTGCCAACGTAGTCAACGTTGGGAAGGAAGCCAAGGTAAACACAACTCAGTTCCCCGAAACACAGCTACAATTTGGAAGATGATGTAAAATTTAAAGCGCGGACACTGGAAAAGCCCCTCCCACTTCATGTTTTTCCGTGTCCTTGATCCAGGTACTTTTCCTTCATCATCCCACCCGCCTTCTGCCCCCCCAGTAGCAGTTAGTTGCCGGGCAACACTGAGGGGTACTTCAGCACTGAAGGGGCTGGGAGTACCCTCATGCCCTCAGGTCTTGGATTTAACCCCGTACTTGACTTTCCTTGGTCCTGGATGCACTGTGCCAGGCTCCCAGTCGGAGGAGGTGAGGCTGAGGCTTTGGAAAGAGCTAAGTAGGAGAACCAGACCCACAAGTGGCTGGCTTCCAGTAAGTCTGAGGAATTCCCAGGCAGGTTTCTTCCTCCAGGTTAGGTGCCTTTTGCTTGGCACCTGTTTCCTTGCAAATAACAGTTCACCAGCATCTTTCTCTTTAACAGACACACAAGCTGTTAGATGGCAAATGATTTCTAGTCCTCAGAGAAGAATTCATCACCAGGAAGTGCGGGAGACGACTGAAGTATGCTGACATTTTGTTCATTCTTGAATAAGGAGTCAGGGTCAGGTTGATTCCTTTTAGGCCAAAGATAGGCCCTCCTGTCTCTCCAAACCAGATGTGAAATGTCCTTTCTACTCGAAGGTGGCTCTAATTAACAACTCAAACCATGTATATAAAGTAATCCCAGTAATTACTTGATAGTAGTATTCCTCCAAATTTTCAGTGCTTATTATCCCACTGTATTGTTTTTCTGTGTGTGTGTGTGTGTGTGTGTGTGTGTGTGTGTACCTGCACACGGGTGCATGAGTGTGCATCTGTGCCTCTTAGACTGGAAATTCCCTAGAGGCAAAGTGTTTTCTGTTCCACAGTGTGTTCCTATGGGGCTAAGGACACACAGATATCTGTATACAAGGCATTATCACACATAATGAGTCTGGATCTGAAAGAGGTACAGAGGGCAATAGGAGCACATGGAGAGAGCAATTAGTTGTGACCAGGGGAAGTGAGAGGACCTTGAGGAAGAGTAGTGTCTCTAAGGATTTCAGTGGGTGGCAAGAGTGGAAGGGCCTTCCAAACAGCGAAAGTGAGATGCCAGGAGCAGGTGGAAAGGAGGAGCTTGTCGGAGCCCCAGAGGAGGCAGCATTCAGTTATCTTGTTGATCAGGAGCAGGCTGAGACTCCCTGGAGGTCTGAGGGACAGTCTGTATCTATTTCCTGTTTTATTAGGAGGCCAATCCTAATAACTCTTCCTTCCCAGCTTGGCATTGGGCACCTTTGTCTCTTTCTTCTCCAGAGATTGTTAGCCCTCCCCCACACACCCCCCTGGAAGAGGGTAGGGGATACTTGTTCAAAAACAAGACACTGGGGATTCATCATCCATGCATACATGTTACCATCAGAACATGGTTACTTGGATACTTGTCATATAATCTGAATATTTTTGTTCCCATGATGGTAAATGCCCAGTTGATTATCAGCCTCACCAGGAGAAACAAACACACACATGACTTGGCCACACTTGAAATTGTGTGCCTGTCCTGGTACAAGTTCAAAGCATTTACCTAAATGCTGAAGCTGGTCCTAGGACCCATGGATCAGGTGAGTTTCCGCTGGTTTCTTGGGCTGAGTAGACAAAGTCTGAGACGTGCATCTCCTACTGGGGAGCTCTGAGTGCCTCCCAGTAAGCAAAGCTAATGCACTATTAAGGCTGATTGCCTGACAAAGACTGTCCCAGAAATGTTTCACAGTGCTGAAAAAGTCCATATGAGACAGCTTTGGAGAGTCCGGATCTATGACACTTGCAGGACCATATCTGTGGCTCTTTACAAGCAGCTGAGTTACTCTTTTACCATTTCTTCCCACCTCTCTCCTATCAGTTTATCAAAAGTTGTTAGCTGATAGCAAGCCCCAAGATCTCCCATTCCACTTGGATGACATGAATGGGTTTTCAAAAGATGGAAACAATATAGCAATTCTCAGTGTTTACATGTATATGGGAATATTTTCTGTTAGACTTCTTAAAATTACAAAGAGGGCTTCCCTGGTGGTGCAGTGGTTGAGAGTCTGCCTGCCAATGCAGGGGACACGGGTTCGGGCCCTGGTCTGGGGGGATCCCGCATGCCGCGGAGCAACTGGGCCCGTGAGCCACAACTACTGAGCCTGCGCGTCTGGAGCCTGTGCTCCGCAACAAGAGAGGCCGCGATAGTGAGAGGCCCGCGCACCGCGATGAAGAGTGGCCCCCGCTTGCCGCAACTGGAGAAAGCCTTCGCACAGAAACGAAGACCCAACACAGCCAAAAATAAATAAATAAATTAAAAAAAAAAAAATTACAAAGAATTTGCTAACCCCTACTATGTGCATGGGAAACTTTTAAGTACTGTGGGGACACAAAGTGATATAAATGCAATTGTTTTCCCCAAGGAGTCTACTTCATCATATTAAAGCACCTTGAGTCAATATGAGGGAAGAGAGATGAGTAAGACAGGGTCTCCACTCTTAAGCAGCTTTCTGGTGAGTGGGAAAAACAGACATATAAACAACCAGCTAGGCTATAAGGCAGAATGAAATAAGTACAAGAGGTCTAGTAACAAGTGGATGGAAGATTGGGAGGACTAAGTAGAGAGACTAATATAAGACTGAATTGTGAAGCAGTATCTGGCAGCACAGGACCAAGTGCTCAGTGGAGGAGTTGAAGTAAACCCAAGAACTCAGAGACCTGAGATGAACTCTGAAGAACCCTGAAAAGGGTTCTTGGGGGAAGAGGGTCTTCATAGTGAAACGGTACCTGGACAACTTTCCGCATAACCTGCTCCCCTAGCCCTAGCTGCTCTGTCCACTGACAGCTTCCTTCTGTGTCCCTGAGTTCTCTCCTCCCTTCATTTCTTCTCCCCTCAAGATTAAAAATCCACACTCTAGGAATCTTCTATGGTTTTGGAGGTCCAGTGATAATGCATGGGCAGGGTCACAGCAAGGTTACCCCATCACCCTACCCCATTCCTTAGAGTGAAATCTGGGGATGCCCCAGGCTTTCCTACCACCTCCTGTGGCTCAGGCACCCTGTCGCTGACCTGACAGGTTCTGCTTAGCTCTGCAACCGCGCACTTTAGAAGACATTGTTTACTCCCATCTGCTCACTGCTCAGACTAACGACTGGATTTGGGAGAGAGATACTTAACGCCTCTCTGTTTACCTCTCTAAGGAAGGCCTGCCATATGTATGTGGGGAAAAAGGGCCTCTTGGGGAATGGGGATTCCTTTGAATCCTTTTGTAGGATTTTCCTTCCCCTGCCTCCAGAAAGCAGTGACAAGCCTCTGTCCTATAGGGACGAAATCCATTCCCTTAAATCTAGGAAAAGGGATGGATCCTGAGGCCAGAGTGTACCTATAACATAATTTTTTGGGTGCTTGCTGGGATATCACATATTTGGATGGCAGGGTCTTCTGGCTGAATCTACTGATAGTCCAGTGCTGCATTGCCAGCTCCCTCCTCGTTGCCACCCACTCTACACGTGCTCTATAGGCAGGAGCTGTTACTATGGAAATAAATTATTTTTAAAAACAGAAGCAGCCCCAGGCTTTGGAAATATCTCCAGAATAAACCCACACGAGCAAGGAGGTTAATAGGGTGTCCCTTGGTCCTGGCTCCAGAGGGAAGAGGATGGGGGTGGAGGAGGAGGTTCAATGTTCCATGTTCTATTCTCAACCTCTACCAGGTTCAGGTTCTGGTTCCTCTCGGGTCGGTATCAGCTGGACCTCTGCCAGGCACTTCTATCTAGGAGGGATGCTCTGCAGCTACATACCCAGGGCCTAGCTTCCGCCAGGACATAGGAACCAAGAAGCTGCTGAGCCTGGGAGTGTTGGGATAAGGGGTTGATGCTATTCACAGGGGTCACCTCCTTTTTAACCCCACAGGCGTCCAAACTATGGAAAGCTAAGGAACGTAGGGGGAAGCAGAGGCGTCATCTCAGGTGAGTGAAATTACTCTTGCTTATTCTCGCCTTGAGCTCGGGGGAGCAGGAGTACCCCCGATTCCAGGATGGGGCGGGGTAGTTAAAGATCCCGCCTATTCCCAACCCTAGAACCTCCTCCGCTCTCCGCTCCTCCTCCCACCCTCTTCTAGCGCTGGAACGCCGGGCTCACTAAGCCCCGCCCGCCGCGGGTGCGGCTCCTTTAAGGCCGGATGGGGGCGGGGGGCCCGGCGGTGTTGTCAGTGTCAGCTCTGCGCACGCAGCCCTCCCGGAGCCGGTGCCGGCCTGCGAGCCCCAGCGTCTCTGCAGACGAGTCCCCGCCCGGGTCCGGCGGGGCCCCCGCCGTGGGAGGAGTCGGGCGCTGGCCGGCGACTAACCCGGGTTGGACTGCCGGACCAACCGAGGAGGGCCCCGGACTCCGGAGAGAGGGACCCCGGCGTCGCGACCCCCCAGGAACCTCCTCTCCTCGATCTGTGGCACCCACTAGTCCTGGGCACCCAGCCCCGGAGAGCCCCCGATCCCGCGCGCCGAGCCCCGGGGGAGCCCGCCCCCGGCCCGCGGCCCGCCCGGGCCATGCTCCCCCGGGGCAGCGGCTGAGCCCGAGCCGGAACCGGGACCTGAGCCCGCGCGGAGCATGGATCCAGACTGGGGGCAGCGGGACGTGGGCTGGGCGGCCCTGCTGGTCCTCTTCGCCGCCTCGCTGCTTACGGTGTTGGGCTGGCTGCTGCAGTATGCCCGGGGCTTGTGGCTGGCGCGGGCCCGCGGGGGCCGGGGCCCGGGACCCGCCTTAGCCGCCGAGCCCGCCGGCTCCCTGCGGGAGCTGGGCGCGTGGCGCTCGCTGCTGAGGCTGCGGGCGACTCGGGCTGGCGCCCCTGAGGAGCCAGGCGTCCGGGGCCTCCTGGCGTCGCTCTTCGCCTTCAAGTCTTTCCGGGAGAACTGGCAGCGGGCTTGGGTGCGAGCGTTGAACGAGCAGGCCTGCAGGGATGGGGTGAGTTGGACAGGAGGACCTAGGTGGTCCCGTCACTCAGCCTTTTCTTCTAGAGGAGGGACTGCTCAGGCCAGGAGGCACGTATGGGGGTGGGGAGCAACTGGGGAACCCTATGGCCTTTCTCTTCCTCTGGGATCAGAGAAACGGGTGCAAGTGAGGCTGGAGGTTGTAGAAATGCGGCTGTGTCCCAAATCCTCTATTCTTGCGGTCTAGGTACTCTTTGGCTCCAGACCAGTGCACAACTTGCTGTTCTCATAGCAACGCTAATCCCTGTGCCCCAGGGCACTTCCGCCCAGCCTGGGTGCTGGTTGTGTGTGTGGTGTGGGTGGGGGGGGGCGTTGCAGGGGGTAGAAGGGAGACTTGTGCACCTGTGGAAGGAATTTGCCTGGTCCTCATGCCACCACACCCAGTCAGCACTTCATGCCCCAGATCCCTGGTGTGATCAGGCAGGTCTCCGGGGAGCCTGAATTCCCCCCCACCCCATCCCTCAGTAATTTCACTGCTGCAGTCTAACACGTCCTTCTCCATGCTCCCTGCAGTGTCTGTGTTGAGGGAAAGGTATTCAGGTGGAAAGGAGATTGACAATCCATGCCCCGCCCAGTAGATGAGCCTAGAGCTGCCCCTTGAGGGTCAGTCACAGACTAGCCCAGCCTACTTCCTCCCATTGCACCATGGGCAGCTGGCCTCCCAGGAAGTGGGGCAGGAAGCGTGGTCATAAGACTGAGGTGGGGTGGGAGGTGGAGACCGCCCTCTCTTGGGGTCCACACTCATCTTGGCCCTCACAGTCTATTAGCCCCTGGCTCAGAGGGTTCTCCATTTCCAGCCACCACTAGTCTGAGGGTTTTAATCCACTAGCTCCCCAGATGCTTGGAAACAGAAGTGGCCATGCAAGAAATTGCTCTGCTTCCTCTGCCCAGCTGACCTGAAAGCCAGATGGCATCTGTCAGTCTACGCCGTGAACTCAGCCCTCCACCCAGCTCTCCCTGTACCTTGTCCCTGGGTCAGGACTGACTCCCCGGGACAGCTGACTCAGCTGGACATTAGCCTCCCTTGCAGGGGGTGGGGAGACTGGCGTTCCCAGCATCCCTTGGCCTGGCTTTTGAACAAGCCTGCTACAGTAGCAGAGAAGTTGGCTTTCCCTGGTTTGCCGGGCAAATGAGCCCTGTGGATTTGTTTCCTCCCATCCCAAGACCCGAGGAGGAGCTGCCAGCTCAGTCTGTGCCCCCTCCTCAATTCTTCCCATCCTGCTCTCTGGATGGGGCTGCAGCAGTTTGCTTCCACTGCTGTGGAAGAATTAGGAAGCTCTTACAACACCTAAGCTAAGCAGCTTTCTGCTCCCTAAAGCCACCCTGCTGTCTGCCTTGAGGAATTAGCCAAGTCTCTGGCCCTTGAGCCCTCTGAGCTTGCTTTTCTTCCCAGTTCCTCTGGTAAAGTTCCCCAAGGCCATGCTGAGCTAGTCTTCATCTCCAAGAATATGGATAGAGTCATACTCTTATGCCTCTACATCCTATTTATCTGGAAGAAGGTTTAGCTCTTGTCTTGAATAAGGGGCCCTACTGCTTTCATCCTTAGCTTAGCTGTGTCTCTCTCTGCCCAGCTACGATATACAGGTGGCACCAACACCTTTATTATTTTTTTTCTATGCACACCTTTCTTCGGGGGTAGGGTGGGGATGAAGAGGAAGCTGGGGGAGAAGAGGGAGGCTTCTGGCATTCCAGGAGAAATCTAGGGTCTTCAGCTCAAGGTGATGTGGTCTCGGAGGTGGTCTAGCTTCCCAGGTCTCCCTAGCAGCTGCAGGCCCCTGGAGAGGCGGGGTTCAAGGGGAACACTTCCTGTCCTAAAGCCCTGAGCCAAGGAGGGGCCAGAAGCCAGCCTGCAGCTGAGGCCTCCGCAGTGCCAGGGCCTAGCCAGCAACTGAGTAGGCCAGCCCTGTGGGGGGCAGCTCCAGAGACCTGATCCTATGCCCACATTACTCCCTCAGAGCTCCATCCAAATCGCCTTTGAGGAGGTGCCCCAACTCCCACCCAAAGCCAGCATCAGTCATGTGACCTGCACAGACCAATCAGAGCGCACCATGGTAAGGGTCTGATGGGCACTGCCTTCTTTAGGGCTGGAGTGGGAGCTGATCCTGACTTCCCTTTAGTCTGAGCGTTCTTAACCTGAAGTCTTTGAATGCCTTAGGGAATCCCAGGATTGGCTTCAGGAGGTCTGAAAATCCCACTAAAGTTACATGCAAACTGTAGTACATGTGTGCATATTTGCGTTTTTCTGGAGAGAGGAGTCTTTGGCTTTTGTCATTCTTTTATGGGCTTATGACCCCCAAAAGGTGATTCCCAAGGAAAACCAAAGTGGAGTGGGGTCTGCTGACCCGTTGTCGGGAAGGACAGGGCAGGGCCAAGTTGAGCACCCTTCCTCCGTGCCTGACCCTCCTTGCCCCCGTGCCTCGCCTGTCTCAGGTGCTGCATTGCCAGCTCTCTGCTGAGGAGGTGATGTTTCCAGTCTCTGTGACCCAGCAGTCCCCCGCTGCCGTCTCCATGGAGACCTACCACGTCACTCTGACACTGCCACCAACACAGGTGGAGGAGGATGTGGGAAATTGAGTTGGGCAGGGGGCGGGTGGTTCAATTGCCTCAGCCTTTTCAGTTTGGTTCCTTTCTAAGACAGAATTTGGGAAGGGAGGGTCCTGGGGGGGCGGTTGGGAGTAGTTGGAGGAGTGGGGCAAGTCAACCCAGTCCCTTTGTCCCTTGTCCCCAGTTGGAAGTCAACCTGGAGGAAATCCCTGGTGAGGGCCTGCTTGTATCCTGGGCCTTCACTGATCGCCCAGATCTCAGGCTGACAGTGCTTCCCAAGCTGCAGAACAGGGAGGTAAGGGGGCAGGGCTGGGAGAGAAGCGACAGAGCAGGGAGGGGGAGGCGGAGCTGGGGGGCCTCACCTCCTTGTTCTCCTCCCCGCAGAGAGGTGAGGAGCAAGTAGAGCTCTCCACTATTGAGGAGCTGATCGAGGATTCCATAGTCAGCACCCAGCCAGCTATGATGGTCAACCTCAGGGCTTGCTCTGCCCCTGGCGGCCTGGTGAGTAGGTGCTCAAAGCAAAGAGTTTGCGTGCATACTGTCCCCAGGGTACTGTGTCGGGATTCTTGGTCTTTTTACCTCCTTCTGCTCTTAGGTACCCAGTGAGAAGCCACCTGTGGTGCCCCAAGCCCAGCCAGCCATCCCCAGACCTACCCGGTTATTCCTAAGGCAGCTTCGAGCATCTCACCTCGGACGTGAGCTGGAAGGTGAGAGCCAGAAGCTTCTGGGGGACTGCCGAGGCTATGGTTGCAGGTGCTCCTGGCGCCCCCCCCCCCCCCGCCAAGGGCGTGGCCTCTCTGCTCCTCAGTGGCCTCTCAGCTTGGAACTGAGCATTTTCAAATTTCCGGTTCCCCACAGGCACTGGGGAAGTGTGCTGTGTAGCTGAGCTCGACAACCCCATGCAACAGAAGTGGACCAAGCCCATGAGGGCTGGGCCTGAGGTGGAGTGGAGCGAGGACCTGACACTGTAAGGAGTGACTCCCCAGCCCCCACCCTTGCTCCCACGGCTGGACTGGGGATCAGAGCCTTCCAGCAGAGCCCTGGCATGAATCAGCTCTGTTTTCAGTAAACCTTGGTGTGAGCCTCTACTGTCTGCCAGGCCCTGGCCTAGTCCAGATATAACCAAGATACACCCCCGCCCTGAGTTGATCACAGGCTAGAAGCAGAGACAGGTGTACGTAAAGAAGATGGTATAAGTGCTCCAGTCCAGGTTTACACAAAGTGCCGTGGAAGTGCTTAGATGGGGGAGCTTAATTCCCACAGGTTGAGGATCAGAGTAGGCTTCATGGAGGAGGTGGCATTTAAATCACACCTTCGAGCAAGAGTAGGATTTTAACGGAGTGTTAGAGAAAAGTGTTCATGGCAGAGGGAACAACTTGAGTAAAGGAAAAAGAGAGTGATTTGCCATAGAGGGAGACTGCGAAGGCAGGATGGGGCAGGAGCATGAAGGATTTGAATGCCCAGCTGAGTAGTATGGTCCCTGCTCAGCCCCGTCCCATTCTCTTGGGAAGAGACCATATTTGGAGGATGATTGCAGCACTTATTCTATCTTATTTACCTCCATCTCTCTCTGCCTCTGGCCTGTGATCAACTCAAGGGTGGATTCAGTTTGCTAATCTTCCCCCTCCCTGCCCCACCTCTTCTTGGCCACAGGGATCTGGGGCCCCAGAGCCGGGAGCTGATCCTCAAAGTGCTGAGGAGTAGCAGCTGTGGAGACAGTGAGTATGGGGCAGGAAGGAGCACCTCTGGGTGGGTGCTGAGCGGGGCCTGGTCATGGCCCCAGCTCACAGTGCCACCCCTTTCCCCAGCTGAATTCTTGGGCCAGGCCACAGTGTCTGTGGCCTCCCCTTCCAGACCACTGTCCCGAAGACAGGTGTGCCCACTCACCCCTGGGCCAGGGAAAGCCCTGGGGCAGGCAGCCACCATGGCAGTAGAGGTGAGAAGCTGCCCCCTGGGGGGAGGTGGGAGGACACGGGGGAAGACCAGTCTCTGAGGCCCTGCCTCTTTCCTCTTCCACCCCTCGGCAGCTTCAGTATGAGGAGGGCTCCCCCCGGAACCTGGGCACTCCCACCCCCTCCACTCCACGCCCCAGCATCACACCTACCAAGAAGATTGAGCTTGACCGGACCATCATGCCCGATGGCACCATTGTCACCACAGTCACCACCGTCCAGTCCCGGCCCCGGGTAGATGGCAAATTAGGTAAAGAGGAGGAGCCTGGGAGCCCAGCTCTAGCCAGGGGCCCCAGACTGCAGATCCGTGGCTGGACAGGGAAAGGGCAAGGAAAGCCCTAATTCCAACTCTCCCTGTTTTCCGACCACATCTTCCTCATTGTCTTCGACTCTCTCAAACTTTCTGTTGCATCCCTCCATTTCCCTAACTAGTCCTCTCCCTCTTCAATCCTGGATCTACCAGCCCCTCCTACGGTATTCTCACACTTCCACCTCCCCAAGTTGCCCTCTGTCTTTTCACACGTCTCTCCCCTTCCCTTTTCCCAGCCCCAGCTGCCCAATTGCCCCTCCCTCGCCCCTCAACCTCCAGCACCCTGTGGGACCCTGCAACAAACCCAGTGGCCTCCCTGGCAACTCTCCCACTCCCAGGGGCCCTCCATGACATTTCTCCCATGGAATTCCCCCTACCTCCACTGGACCCCTTTGCCATCTCTGCACACTCAATATTTTCATGGCATCTCTCCACGCCCTCGGTGGGCCCCATGGCACTTTCCCACGCTCCCATTGGTTCCTGTGGTGTCTTTGTCCCCATGGCATCTTCTTAGTCACCCCTGTGATTAATCATCCCTTAGTCATCCCTACCCTCTGAGTCAACCAAAGTCTGCATCTCAATAAAGACAGTAGGGGGTGGGGGCCACTCTAAAGCACCTCCCAGCTCACTGACCCTCCCCCACCCACCAGACTCCCCCTCCCGCTCCCCGTCCAAGGTGGAGGTGACCGAGAAGACAACAACTGTGCTGAGCGAGAGCGGTGGCCCCAGCAGTACCTCCCACAGCAGCAGCCGTGAGTAGGGAATCGGGAAGTGTGAGTGGGGGTTGGCACCTGGGCCCCAGAGTCAAAAACCATTTGGGGTGGGGCACAGGAGTTCAGGTCCAAGAAGGAGCTGGGGAGGAGTCAGGCTAGCCATCCCCTGTATCCGTCATCCAGCAGGGGAGAGCCACCTTTCCAACGGCTTGGACCCTGTAGCAGAGACAGCCATTCGCCAGCTGACTGAGCCCAGCGGGCGGGCAGCCAAGAAGACACCCACCAAGCGTAGCACACTCATCATCTCCGGTGTTTCCAAGGTAACGGGGCTCTGGGGAGAGGAGCTGGGCTAGGGAGAGAGCCCTCATTGGTCACTCCTGCCCATTTAAAACTTGTCCCTCCTGCCAGGTGCCCATTGCTCAGGACGAGTTGGCACTATCCCTGGGCTATGCGGCATCCCTGGAAGCCTCAACGCAGGATGATGCAGGGCCCAGTGGAGGTCCCTCTTCACCTCCCTCAGACCCACCAGCCATGTCCCCAGGACCCCTAGATGCCCTCTCCAGTCCCACGAGTGTCCAGGAAGCAGATGAGACAACACGTTCGGACATTTCTGAGAGGCCCTCTGTGGATGATGTTGAGTCGGAAACAGGGTCTACTGGTGCGCTGGAAACCCGCAGCCTCAAGGATCACAAAGGTGGGGAGATATTGGCAGCCCCCCCTCTTCTTTTACACCCAGTATCATCACCTGGGTCCCACTGGACACTAAGGGACATAGGAGCCTCAGGCCAATCTCCTCCTTCCTCCCCTAAGGGATCCCAGAGTTCCCAGCCTGTTTCAGCCAAGCTTGAGTAGAGAGGGGGGACTTGATGCCTTGAGTCTTGGCTTGGATCTAACAGGCTTGGGTGATAAGAAGAGATGTAAAAATATTTCCTTTTACCTCCCTTTTTCTTTCTTCCTGGATCTAAGCGCATATCCTCCTTCCCTTATTCTCGCCCACCACCCTTTCCTTTCATTCTTTACTCTCTCCCCTATGAGTATAAGAATTCCTACCCCAGGCAACCCTAGGAGTACCCCTCTAGCAGTGACACAGTCTGTGCACAGCTGTGGTATTTCTAATTTCTCAGGTTCAAGGGCTTGCCCCCAGACGTCCACATCCCTCTGCCAGTGAGTCTATCACTCACGAATGTATTTATTTATGATTTAAGCCTGCATCACTTCTTGGGATAATGAGAGTCCTAAGTCCGAAGCCTGCCGTGTAAGCACCCTTCTCATTATATTCGTCCTGAATTTACCTCTTTGAAGTTTTCCAGACACACTGCTTCCTGCTCACACCCTGGAATTTGGTCAACAAGTCAGCGTCAACCCACTTTGTCCCTTCATGGCTTTTAGGAACACCCTCTGCTCCGCCTCTGTCTTTCCATAGTAAAGAGGCCCAGTCGTCCATCTGTCCTCACGGAGCAGCCAGCCCCGTGACATTCCACCTCAGGGGCGGTGGTCAGGAGCACACACGGACTCCCACGAGCATCACCGTGTTTTCCCCAGGAAGGCTAAAGGGCATGTTTGTTCTGTTCCGCATCTTGGACCCCTTCACGCTTGTCCTTTCTCGGCTCCCCTCCTCACCCCACCCCGTGGGGCCCCCCTCGCTGCCTCAGCCTCCCCTCTCCCCTCACAGTGAGCTTCCTGCGCAGTGGCACTAAGCTCATCTTCCGCCGGAGGCCTCGTCAGAAGGAAGCTGGTCTGAGCCAATCACACGATGACCTCTCCAACACGACGGCCACACCCAGCGTCCGAAAGAAGGCTGGCAGCTTTTCTCGCCGTCTTATCAAGCGCTTTTCCTTCAAATCCAAACCCAAGACCAATGGCAACCCCAGCCCCCAGCTCTGAGGGCCCTGCTCACCTCCTGAGCTAGGAGAGGGCAGGCGTCCTCTCAGCCCCTTCCCCACATTCCCTTCCATTCCCCTTCCTGGATTCCCAGTAGCCTGGGCCAGGGAAGCCCTCTGGGTTCCAGGATGCCCTGTCCACCCTGGGCTGTGGGGCTAGTTGGAAGGGTACTTGCAACGGGAAGCATGTGAGACGTGGACACCCGTTGCTGAGGACATAGAAGAGGGAGTGGGTGGCTGGGAGTGAGAGGGGGCTCTGTCCTGGCATGTGTGGGCACTCCCCAGACCCGCTGGCCTGCTGTCGACACTGGCCCCTCAGAGGAGTCCCGGGGTGCGCAGCTCCTCAGCTGATCCTTCCTCCCTTATTTATTCTCTTTTCTATTTATATGTGTGGTCCTGGACCCTCAGTGAACAGGTAGTAGAGGGCATCTCTCCCAGGTGACCCTTCTTTCCTATCCCAGGAGGGTAGGCAATTCCCTTTCGGATGGGGCTCCTTCACCTCCCTCAGGTCCCCACTCCGACCAGCACCAATGTCTGCCTCTGAGGACATTGACGGCTCATAGGAAGCCGGGCCGGTGCCCGGGATGGGGGGCAGGTACTCCCCACCTCCCTGCCTCCCCTTCTGCTCCTCATCCCTCCCTCCCCCTTTGTTACCGTTTTTGTACTTGATGCCTTCTCTGTGAGCAGTGGCTCTGTTGGAAGGAGGGAGCCAGGAGCCTGATGGGAAGCCTTCCCCCGAGAGATGGCTTTAGGGGCTTTATTTACAGAGCGTGTGATGATGGAGCAAGAGCAGAGCTGCACCTCTGACTAGCGGGAGATGATGATGTCCATTGCTGTGTGATGGCCTGGAATTTAATTTATTAAAGTCAAATTGGAGTTTATAAACTGGACAACTGGTCATCCTTTGACAGGCAAATGGGCAGCGAGGCTGTGGTGTTGACGGAGTGGGAGGATCAGAGGCAGGGCCCAGATAGTGAGGTGGGGTCGGTGACACATATATTGGGTCTACGAAGTTCCTGCAGGGAGGAAGGGACATGTAGAGAGAGGATGGGAGAACAAGCGTCTTTGAAGGGTGAAGTTGTAGCAAAAATGTCAATCAGAAAAAAAAAGTCCATCGGCTAGTACGGGCATCTTCATTCCCCTTCCTTGAACAGGCTGCTCCTTCTAGAATATAGGAGAGTCCGGAGCACAGCCTCTGGATCCAGACTGCCTGGATTTGAGTCCCAGCTCCACTAATTATCTTTGTGACCTTGGGCAAGATATGTAAACTTAGAGCACCTCACTTTTCTCATCTGTAAAGTGGGGACTGCGATAAAAGTAACTATCATTTGGTTGTGGGTTAGAACTTGGCTGGCATACAGTCAGTGCTGAATAAGTGTGAGCTGTTGCCTCAGAAGAGACGGATTGGGAGGGGGAAGTCTTATAAGGGTTTCATCATCATCAAAAAGTCTTTCACTCCTAAATGTGGGCAAATTTCAGGGAGTTATGGATACTAGCAAACTCTAGGACGCTGGTTGCTGTTCTCTGGGATCTTACACAGGACTTGAAACAGATAAGCTGCTGCAGGATGTCAGAGAGAGCACTCGACCAGTAACAGAAAACCTGGGTGTACCACAGACACAGCAAGTGACCTTGAGAAGTCCACTTCTGCTTTCTGAACCTTAACTTCCACATCTCTAAAATGAAGGGTGGCCTAGAAAATCATCCAGGTCACACTCACTTCCAGCCTTGCCATTCTGACTAACCTATATCACAGGGGCTTCAGGGCACCTGCCTTTGGCTAGGCAGCTTGGAGTTGTTCATTTTCCCCATGCTCCTGTCCGCGCTAGTCACAGAATAATGGAATATTTAGAAAGGGTGGCAGAATATGGATGTTTGGTTAATTTGCATATATTGGTATGCTAAATTCTAGGTCCTCAAAACTCAAAGATTTATCAAGCTACTTCCCCTGATCTAAGAAATACAACTCTTAATAGTTCACAGAGCAGCAGTTTGTTTACCAATATGACAAGACGGCCAAACACACTGAACTCGAAATTTCACAAGAAACTATTGTTGATGGGAGGGCAGGTATTCAGATTCCTACTAGACCTGTGGATTGAGCTGATGGTGACTGGAAGATGTACTCAGTTTCTAGGGTGATCTGCCCAGAACTCAATGCAATCACATATTTAGTAGTGGCAAAGAGCCTGACCACATTTCAAAAATAGGGATTTAAAAAAATGAACGCAAAGAAACGCAAAACATAACCTAATTCACTTTATACTTTCAGAAGAGATCCACAGTTTTTGATGAGTATGAATTACGCTTTAAGATTTTCTGGCAGCTTTTAAAGAACAAATCTCAGGATGTGTCTTGAATTATCCAGCCAAAATTGTGTCTTGTTTTCAAGAGAAGCAGATTGAGATGGAAGTGACCTATGTTAGACAGCAATACACCGTTTCAAATTTTGGAAACATGCGTGGATTCCAGAGATATCCTGAAATTTTTGCTCTGTAAATATTGTTTGAATCTACACAGCTCAGTGAATGGATTTTTCTTCATGAAATTGCTAAATTAAAGCTAAGAGCCATCTTTAGTGGTGTAAGTCTGAATTAAAATACAGTTGGCATTTTATGAAGTATTAATACACCTATGTGCTTTTGAATGGATAAAGTTGATAAAACATATTTTTGTAACTCTTGAATTATATTTTAAAATAGGGACAAAGTTTAATTCACTGTTTGTTGTTAGTAACAAACTTCATGCACAAAATTCTGATTTTACTCTGGCTTTGCTATTTTTTAAAAATATTTATTTATGTGGTTGTGCCGGGTCTTGGTTGCGACAGGCAGGCTCATTAGTTGCAGCTCCAGGGCTCCTTAGTTGCTGCCTGCATGTGGGATCTAGCTCCCTGACCAGTGATGGAACCCCGCCCCCCTGCATTGGGAGCTCAGAGTCTTATCCACTGTGCCACCAGGGAAGTCCCTGGCTTTGCTATTTTTAATGGCATCTTTAAGTTCATTTTATTTATATTGAGCATGTAAGGTGTTTTCTGATTATATAAATTATATAGGTTTATATTTAGGTTAGAAAATATAACACAGTAAATATCAATCCCAATGAACTTTACTAACGTACATAATTTTTAAACAAATATGTCTTGGACCCTTACTGAGTTTCAGCCACTAGGCTAAACAATGGGGTTATAAACGTGAAAAACACACGCAATCCCTGCCCTCTCTCACTGAACTGAGTCTAGTGCAGAATGCAGACACGTAAACAGGCAAATACAATACCGCGTGATAGAGCTGTAATGGGGAAATGCAGGAAAGGGATGTCCAGGAAGACTTCCAGGAAAAAGAAGCATCTTCGTTGAGACCAGAAGAATGAGTAGGAATCAAACATATGTGGGAAGGTGAGAAAGGGAAGATTATTCCAGGCAGAGGAAACAGCAAGTACAAGGCAGGGGAGGAAAGGCAGCTAGGTGTGGTGGAGAAACTGAAAGAAATGTGGGGGCTGGAGAGCAGAGTGAGTTCGAAGAGCACTCAAGACACGGTGGAGAGAAGTATGCAGGACCCAGATGCTGAACAGTCTAGAAAGCCTCAGTATGGTTTGGGGGTTTGTCCTGAGGACAACAGAATGACTTTGAGTGTTTAAAGCAGGGTGATGGTTTGATCAGATTTGCTCTTTGTAAAGATCACTTGAGAGCTCCGTCGAGAATGGTTTGGAGGGAAGTAGGAGTGTCCGCAGTGGAACCAGTTAGGTCAGTGTAGACATCCGGGATGGACGTTGTTAATGGACTAGAGAGGGGGCGGCGAACATCAAGAACGGGGGATGAACATGAGAGATCCTGTATTTAAGGGGGTAGCATTTACAGGACTTGGCAATGGATTGGATGCGACGTGTGAGGGAGGAATCAGCCATGACCGCCAGGTTTCTGACTTGAAGGAGTCATTCACTGAGACTGGTGACACAGGAGGTGAGGTGTAGGGGAAAGAGAAGATGGCACAAGGAATACTGATATTTAAGAAACAGAAAGATTAAGAAGGTGAAAGACCCCCATTTGGGCTGAGCGGGGCTTGCTGTGCTGGGCACGGAGCCTCGCATGCCTCCTCCTCCGCCTCCTCGGCCTCCTCCACCTGTTCCTCTGCCTCAGCGCCCACGCGGCCAGCTAGCTTGATAACCAACACAAGGACGGAGAGCCCTCTCGGCGCTCAGCCCGAACTCTGCGCATGCCCATTGGGTGCCGTGGGCCGAGTCTGCGCAGTTCGGGGAATTCGGGCCCTAGGGATCCCCGCTTGCGCCACGCCAGGAGATCCGCGGCACCAGCAGCGGTACCTTTCCGCGCGTCCCGCCGCCCCTCACTCCCGCCCCTTCCGTGTTTTGGTCGCGCACGGGTTCCGTCAGTCGCAGGGGCGATTGGTTGTTAGAGGGATCCGAGAGCGGCGATTGGCTGTCGTTGGCCGTCGCTCAAGCGCCCTCCCGGAGACGGTGCGAGGTGGGAGGAGAGCAGGAGAGACCCCGGAGCGGACTGATCGACGGTAAGCTGCGGGTTGCGGGCTTGGCCGGGCGGCGTCGGGCTGGGCTTTGGGCTGGCTGCCGAGGCCAGGCTCTTCCCCGGTCGCTTAGGCGAGGCTCCCTCTTGCTGTTCGGCCACGCTGGTTTGCCTGGTGCCTGCAGCGCCTTGCCCCCAACATCGACTCGAACCTCCCGTCTGGGGCTTCGCTGCCGCTGAGACACGGTCGCCGCCACGCCTTGGGGGAAGCCTGCGGGGCTGAGAGGGAGAGGTTTATCCGCCGGAACGGTCTCCTTCCTTCTCTCCGAATTCTACCTGTGCTCCAGGGGCCCGGTCCTCACCGCTTAGGGCAAGTCTTCCCTGCTTCGCCTGCCACTGGGATTTCTCCCTGTCCAGCTTTCCCTCATTCGGCGCTTTGTTTTGGTCGTTGTCTTAACACGTCAGAGTCTTATCTCTTCGACCACATTGTGAGTCCTTAGGAGGTTCCGGATCTGGGTCCCTCCTTTCTTGAACACCAGTCAGGGTTCATTCGGTGCTTTGCGTTACAATTTATACTCAAGTATTTGCTGATTGCTTCTTACTATGACTCCCGATGAAAGGAAGGGTTAGGAATCCTTCGGGCTTTCCTTTTGTTGATCTTTTTGTAGAATTCGTGCTTAGATCATCTCATCCTTAGAAGCAAGGATACGAAGAGCCAACACTTGTTGAGTTCTGGCGGTGTGTTATGCTAGGCATTTTAATATTCATTATCTGGTTTAATCCATAAATCAGTTCAATGAGACATGCATGATTATTCCCATGCTACATGGGAAACCCGGGCTTAAGTAACTTGCCTGAGGTCACATAGCTAGTAAATGTTGGAACTTTCTAATCAGATCTGTTGAATCCATCATCCACTGCTGTGATATTAGTATCCTGTTTTACATTTAAGGAAACAGGTTCAAAGAAGCTATATGATTTGTCTAAAAGTAAAGTAATAAGTTAACAGATTTACCTAAACATTAAAAGAGGTTGTAGTAGGTACGTGGTGGCCCTGCAGTTAGAACTGAACACAGCACAGACCAGGCTTTCTAGGAGCTCACAGCTTATTGGAGGAAACTGACAAAATAGCTACTCAATAAAACATGCTTTGGGTATTGTGTATATGGATATGATGTCTGTGGGGAGGAAGGAATCAGACATGAAGAGGTAAGAGAGGCTGATGCAGGAGGAGAACGGAGCCAAGCTCCCTGGCTTTGAATTCTGTCTCCATCATTTTCTAGCTTTGATCTTAGGTAAATTACTTAACCTATCTGGGCCATTTCCTCATCTGCGAAGTGGGTAATAATGGTACCTACTTTAATAGGGTTGTTGTGTTAATGAGTTTTTATACATATAAGATACTTAAAACAGTGCTTGGCATATAGTAGATAGTTAATAGGTGTTATATTATTCTAGGCTGAGCAAACTCATTGAGACAGGAAGCTTGAAGCCAGGTCTTCTGACAGCTGGTCCAGCACCCTTTCCGTATACAGGTTGCCTCATTTGCATCCCTTGCCTACAGAAAGAGGAGTGGTGACCAAATAGTCACTTTGTCCTACAGCTTCCCAGGGTAGAAACAAGCAGCGTACAGGGAAAGAAAGTAAAGAACGCTGGGGGATGGTGAAAGAGGGATTCAGGGAGCTTTGCCTAAATTTCAAGTCATTCTAGGTATCTAGATAGCCTGCTTCCTGGGCCTTATCCACAGTCTAACAACAGGTATGTGTTTAGAATATTTGTGCTCAGCATTGTGCTGGACACAGTATAGGGACACAGGCGTGATAGGGTATCTGCTCAGAAGCAGCTAATATTGTCCAGTTGGGTAAATGAGAGTGACAACCATGAGTGACCAAGGGCAGCAGAAAAAATAGAGTTGAGCTTTTCTGGTTTCAACTACGCTAGCCATCAAACCGAAAGGCGAGAGTGATTTGAGGGGCGGGGTAGTTTAGGAGCGCTTCCGGGGATATAGTCATATCCCCACATTTATTGAGTTTCCCGGGAGTACAAAGCTCTGGGCTAATGCTGGGAATGAGAAGTGAAGAAGAGATGGGCTCTGCCCTGAGAAGCTCCTCGTCTAGGGGACACACATTCTGTTCCATTGTAACAGGTAGTTGGATGGAAGTGTGTACCGAGTGCTGTGGAGGCAGGAGGGGGGATGTGTCAGCTGTACCTGGATGAATTGGGAGAGGGGTCACCAAGCAGGGGGCATTTGGGCTTGAAGCAAATGAGTAGAGGTTTCTCAGGCAGAGCGTTTTAGGAGAATGTAGTATGCTTAGGGACAAAGATTACTGACTCAGAGAGAAAGAGGGAATAAATGCATAGGTGTGGGGGGAAGGGCACGACCTTTGGATTAGAATCAAGGCACTCTTACACCAAATGAACTGAAGTTTGGAAGAGGACTCACCACAGGGCTGACACATGGTAGGCCCTCATGTGTTAGTTCCCTTACCCAGCTCCTGGAGAAGTAAGTTGCAGCCAGTTGGAGAAGAGTCTTGCATGCGGTGCTAAGTGGACTTGATCCTGAAGGGTAGTATAGGAGGTTTGGACTGCTATGTCTGACCTAGGAAGGCTTTCCCTACTTCTTCTACCCCAAAATTGTGAAAGTAGTCCACATTTTCTCCTAATAGGGCTTCACTATTAGTCTACCAAGAGCTCAGCAACCCCAAGTACTCACACCCCAGAGTGTCAAAGGTAGCTGGCTTTTTCTCAGAGAAGAGGCAAAGGCTGTGGATTTAAAAGGGGTTTCTCTGGTAAGCATTTAGATATAGTAGGTTCTTACAGTTGTAGCTATGAAAGATGTTATGCATTTTGTGTTTTCTGGGTCTTTTTCGTCAGTATGTAGTAAAGTTCTTTTTCAGAGTTCCCACCTGTTTCAGGAAGGCCAGCGGGAGCAATGCCTCCACTCCCTCTCAGGGTACCACAGTGGGAACAGCAGGAATCAGTGAGAATCCTCAAGGAAGAGGTGACACTCAGGGGACAGAGTCAGGGCCTCTTAGTGTCTTTTCTTCCCCCAGAGATTTTGCTTGCAGTATCATCTGTCATTCTGTGTTTTTTTTTTGTTTTGTTTTATTTTTTTTTATTTTTGGCTGCGTTGGGTCTTCGTTGCTGCTCACGGGCTTTCTCTAGTTGCAGTGAGCGGGAGGGGACACTCTTCTTTGTGGTGCGTGGGCTTCTCATTGCGGTGGCTTCTCTTGTTGCAGAGCACGGGCCCTAGAGCGTGCGGGCTTCAGTAGTTGCAGTGCGTGGGCTCAGTAGTTGTGGCTCGCAGGCTCTAGAGCGCAGGCTCAGTAGTTGTGGTGCAGGGGCTTAGTTGCTCTGCGGCATGTGGGATCTTCCCGGATCAGGGCTCCAACCCATGTCCTCTGCATTGGCAGGCGGATTCTTAACCACTGCGCCACCAGAGAAGTCCCTGTGTTTTGTTTTAACGAGGGAAACTGTTCTTTTATTGCTCCTCAAACTCTGTTCCTGGAAGCCCCACCAGAACTGGAGTGCTGAGTTAAGAGAGCATATTTCTAGGCCTAACCCAGCCTTCCCGAATCCGAACCTTTAGGGGAGGGGCTGGAAACCTCTGCATTTGTGTGCATATTAAAGGTTGAGAACCTTTAGTTTTTTTATTCAGCTTTCTTCAATAAATATTTATTACATGCCTAAGTGTGCCTAACACTGTGTACACCCAGTATAAACTGGACAGGTAACCGCCTCTTACGTGAAATGAAATCTGCATTGTTGTTCAGAGGATGTTAGGGCAGTGGTGGAGTAAAGCACTGGATAGGTTAGGCAAAGGGAGTTTGTACGGCACTTTGTAAGTCTGGCGGGGGACTTATGATACAGTAAGAAATAAGGAGCTTCTAGGGTCATCTGTGTGCATAGGAAAGAATGTGGACTTTGGAGTCAGCCTCACCTGACCCGACCACACTAGTGTGTGATCTTGGTCAAACCAGTTAACCTCTCCAAGCCTTAGGCCCTTATCTACAAATGAAGTTAAAAATAGTGCTTACCTCATAGGGTGGTGTTGGTAATTAAATGACACAAGGCAAATAAAGTGCTTAGTAGGTGCTTGGCGTATAGTAAGTGTGAAATTAAAAGCAGAAGGGCTTGTTATCTCCATTCTGCAGATGAGGATGTTCAGGAGTGGAAGGGTTAAGTTACTTGGCCAGGGTCGCACAGCTAAGTAGGTGGTGGACAGAGGCGTCTGGATTTGAACCCTGGGTCATTCCCCAAAGCCTTCTTTTTGAACCTGAGCATTGTTCTGCTTCCTGTAGGAGTAATTCCTTCCTGGCGGGTTGCTCTGAAGCTCCTTGAAAAAATGTCTGTTGAAGTTCTTAGCTCAGAGCCTGGCACATGTTCAGTAATGTTAGTTTGTATTCTCCTTTCCCAAGAACAGCAGACAGCTTCCAGGGGCTTAAGGAACTGCTACTCTGTCCTTATTGAAAAAGCATGGAGTTTGTCACGGGCCACTGGAAAATGTCTCCTGGGTCTAGGCTGGCTGCCCGCCCAGGTGTTTATGCCCAACAGCACTTGGGTGGAATCCTGGCAGCTGCTGATTTCTTCCTCCCCCTCTAGGGTGAAGGCCATGCCGCCCCCTGGGAAAGTTCCTCGAAAGGAGAACCTGGGGCTACAGTGTGAGTGGGGGTCCTGCTCCTTTGTGTGCTCTGCCATGGAGGAGTTCTGCGAGCACGTCACTCATCACCTGCAGCAGCACCTGCAGGGCTCCGGGGAGGAGGAGGAGGAGGAGGAGGAGGAGGAGGACCCGCTGGGTAAGGAAGCAGGACGCAGCAGGGGGGAAGAGCTCAAGGGATGGTGGAAAATCTGATTTTCCTTGCCGCAAAGGGGGAAGGCAGCCGGCGAGAGTGGTGGTTTATTTTCCTAATTGTGCTTTTTTTGGTTTGTTTATAAAAACACTAGACTCATTATAGAAAACTCATTAAACAAGGATATATGGAATGAACCTGCCATCCTGCCATCAAAAGTCAATTACTGACTTTGGTGAACATTCTTTTTGACCTCTCTCTGCATGTGTATACATAAATTAGATAGATATGATTTTATTTTTTTAAAAAGGATCATATTGTACAAGCTGTTGGCAAGCTGCTTTTTTCACTCTCTGGTAGTGTTTTTCAATTTTTTTTTTTTTTTTTTTTTACTGTGACCATCAGTTAGGAATATATCTTATATCACAACCCTGTACACAAAAGTTAAAAAATACTAAAAACAATACTTGCCTTTATTAAATTCTCTCTGAATTGTTCTATCTTACTCTCTTTCATTAAAAAAAAGTGTGATTTGCAATCCCCTAAACTGATTTCACTACCCACTAATGGGTCACAACACAGTTTGAAAAACTCTGTTCTACAGAAGGTATAGAGACACCTCTCCTTCCCCCACCTCAAATTCTGTTTTGAGTCTAGTGACTGCGAACTATGACTAATAGCTTCAA
Organism: Balaenoptera borealis; assembly: GCF_965194805.1. NCBI lineage: Eukaryota > Metazoa > Chordata > Mammalia > Artiodactyla > Balaenopteridae > Balaenoptera > Balaenoptera borealis. The sequence continues at coordinate 98,652,543 of NC_138868.1, forward strand.
AAGTCAAGTAATATTTATACAGAGGAGAAATTAGGGGATTATTATATTTTTAAAAGTATCTACTTTTCAAAACAAGTAAACCCCTATAAAGCATTGGAAATTTGGTGCTTAGACAGATGCTAGAGAGATAGGAAGTGGAATTGAATAGTTCTAGAGAATAGTCCTTCCTAGGGAAGGCCGATCTTGGGCAGGATATGGGGGAAAGAAGGACTTCCGGTTTGACAGGAAGGGGTGGGAGGTGTCCCAGTTTCCTCGGGAACAGCAGAAACTCCCAGCCACTGTAGCAAATGCCAGCCACACCTGCTGTCTCTGAGTCACTGGCACTGGGACATGCACACACTGTCCCCCTGCCTAGACCACACCTCCCCTCCACCTGGTTGCAGTCTAGTATTTATACATGTGATTATTGGATGTTTTTTTCTCCCTGACTGAAAGCTGTACGAAGACAAAGACTGGGACTCTTTTTTACTCGTCCTTGTATCCCTGGTGCCTGGCACACAGTCAGTGGTCATTAAATACTAGTATTTGCTGAATGAATTCCTGGCATACCAGGTCAGTCCGGCGTCCTCACTTGCTGCTAAGTGGACGGAGAGCTTTGGAAAGTATCAGACTCGTCCTTCTAAACCCCTTTTTGCAGAGGAAGAATTCTCCTGCTTGTGGCAGGAGTGCGGCTTTTGTTCTCTGGACAGTTCGGCTGATCTCGTGCGCCATGTCTACTTCCACTGCTACCACACCAAGCTGAAACAGTGCGGGCTGCAGGCCCTGCAGAGCCAGGCCGACCTCAGCCCCTGCGTCCTGGACTTCCAGAGCCGCAACCTCATCCCTGACATCCCTGACCACTTCCTGTGTCTGTGGGAGCACTGTGAGGTCAGCAGGCAGAGCCAGTCATAGGGGTGGAGGGAAGTTGGGGATCTCAAGATGCCTTGACCCTTTCAGGGATGGCCCTGTATTCTTGAGGTTCCCGCTAGTAGCCCCCTTGCTCAAACTTTCCTATCCCCACCAAGTTAATTTGGGAGAGAGCCGAGAAGCCCCCTTTGGACACCTAGGGGTAAGAGTCCCTCCACCCACCCTCAGTCCTTACCCCAAGTTGCTCCTGGCACAGAGCTCCTTCGACAATCCCGAGTGGTTCTATCGGCATGTGGAAGCGCACAGCCTGTGCTGTGAATACCAGGCAGTCGGCAAGGACAACCACATGGTGCTGTGTGGCTGGAAAGGTAGGACCACTCTTTAATTTCTGACCTCTAAAGAAACCTTGGGGTTGCTAAGGGGCCAGGGCTGCTAGGGGTGGGACCAGTCCTACAGGGCAAGGTTGGCTGCTGGCTGGAGAGACTTGGGGGTACCAGAGCCTACTCTGAGGGTTTGTAGCTAGACCTGACTGGACCTTCCTTCCCAGGCTGTACGTGCACCTTCAAGGACCGCTTTAAGCTTCGAGAGCACCTCCGTAGCCATACCCAGGAGAAGGTGGTGGCCTGCCCCACCTGCGGGGGCATGTTTGCCAACAACACCAAGTTCTTAGATCACATTCGTCGCCAGACCTCATTGGATCGTAAGCGGTCGGAGAAGGGGTATGGGTGCAGGCTTGGAGTGGGGGTCAGGGGCACATTCCCAGGAGAGGGGACCCCTGAAGGCATCTGCAAGTTGGCTACATCTACCTTGAGGGCTCAGTCACCTACCACAGTGTCTGCTGATAGAGACTCATTAGACGTTGTTATGCCATGCTTACTGTGTGCCACAGCTCTTATCTCAGTGAATCCTAGCAGCAGCCCCATGAGGTAGGCCTCTTATCCCCGCTTTTTGCAGATGAGGAAACTGAGGCTCAGAGAGGTTAAATCACTTACCTGAGATCACACAGCTAGTAAGTGGTCAAGCCGGAATTCTAATTCAGGTTCTCGACTCCAAGTCCCATGCTCTTTCTGTGATACTATGTCCGTCCATAGTTCCCTAAGCTCCCCGCTCCTCCTCTGGTGGTTCCCTTCTGCCTGGGATGGTTCCCCTCTCCCAGCTTGCTCTCCTCTCTGTGCCTCTCCACCATCCCTCACAACCCACCCTCTCTTCTGCCCGCCCCACCACAGAGCAACACTTCCAGTGCTCTCACTGTTCCAAGAGATTTGCCACGGAGCGGCTGCTGCGGGACCACATGCGTAACCATGGTGAGTAGCCGGCCACCCCCTCTCGTCCCGGCCCGCCCTCCAAGCTTCCACTAGCCCTCGGATCACAGCCTCGTCTCTGCTCCTCAGTGAACCACTACAAGTGCCCTCTGTGCGACATGACCTGCCCACTGCCATCCTCTCTCCGAAACCACATGCGCTTTCGCCACAGCGAGGACCGGCCCTTTAAATGTGACTATTGTGACTACAGGTAAAGGGAAACGGGGACTGGAAATCAGAAAACTCGTGTTCCAGGGTCCTCCATGCCCTCTGACCGCTCCTGACCTCTCTCGGCAGCTGCAAGAATCTGATCGACCTCCGGAAGCACCTGGATACCCATAGCAAGGAGCCAGCCTACAGGTGTGATTTCGAGAACTGCACCTTCAGTGCCCGGTCGCTCTGCTCTATCAAGTCCCATTACCGAAAAGTGCATGAAGTGAGTGGGGCTGATGGTGGGGAAGGGCCAGCAGAAATGTCGGGGAGCCCGGGGTCTGGGGGAAGCTAGCCTCACTCTCCCACCCCCCCCCCCCCACAGGGAGACTCAGAGCCAAGGTATAGATGCCACGTGTGTGACAAATGCTTCACGAGGGGCAACAACCTCACCGTGCACCTTCGCAAGAAACACCAGTTCAAGTGGCCCTCAGGGCACCCCCGTTTTCGGTATGCTCCTCCCAGATTCCCACACTTTTTCTTCATACCTTTCAACTATTTACAGACCTTGAATTTGATGGTACTTTGATGTCCACCATCTCCATTTAGGCTCAAGGAACCTAGAGAATAGTGGTGGGGCAAAGATTATTTTTCTGATTTTTGAATTCAAGGCATGATGCCAAAAACAGTAAATGGTGCCAAAAGTCCTGCAGCCGGAACCAGAGTGTGAGCCCAAGGGTCCTAATCTGTAGCTCCATGGCCTTTTCATAAATTCTTTGACAACACTACTGTCCAGTACAGATAATTCCTCTCTCTCCCCTTTCCTCCCCTCCCTTTCCTTTTTGAGTAATGATCCTTCTTGCCTTTTCTTCTAAATATTCCAATAAAGACCTTTTTTGTCTTTAACCTCCATCACTTAGAATCCCAGGGCTGCTTCTTTCCCCCATACTTGTCCCTTACCTCACCAATCTCCAGGCCATTTCTGCCTCCCCCTGCCCTTGTTTGCTGCCCTCTGTGCTCCTCCTTCACCAGGTACAAGGAGCATGAAGACGGCTACATGCGTCTGCAGCTGGTTCGCTATGAGAGTGTAGAGCTGACACAGCAACTGCTGCGGCAGCCCCCAGAGGGATCGGGCCTGGGAGCATCACTGAATGAGAGCAGCCTGCAGGGCATCATTCTAGAAACAGTGCCAGGGGAGCCAGGACCCCAGGAAGAGGCTGAAGAGGAAGAGGAAGGTGGGGGTGGTGAGGGGACAGCCCTCTCGGCCTCTCAGGACACTTCTAGCCCTGTCATCCACGTGGTGAATCAGACCAGCGCCCAAGGTGAGCGAGAGATTGTCTACTATGTGCTGTCCGAAGCCCCGGGAGAGCCACCCCCAGCCTCTGAGCCCCCCTCCGGGGGCGTCATGGAAGAGCTTCAGGGAGTAGCTGAGGAGCCAGAAGTCCAGATGGTATGAAGGCTGCAGACCCTGACCATTGCTACCCCAGACCCTGGGGTTTGAACCGGGCTGGTGGCAGTGCCCCTAGTGGGCAGCCCTTGCCAATGGATGCCTTTAGGAGTGGTGCTGAGAGCAGTGCGGTCCACTCTGGACCCGGCTTGCATCATTCGGCAGACTGAGGGACTTCCCTTTGTTGCCAGACCACATTTTGTGGGGATCCTGAGGAGTTTGGATTCTTTGGGGGGGGCACCCTGGTTGTGTGTGTGTTCTTGTAGAGGGGGCTAGTGTCAGGCTTAACCCTAACCCCCAGACGTGCTGGAAGAGTGATTAAAATCCATAGTCAGCTCACATCCATTCCTGTCTTTAGGGGTCCTTAGGCCCAGGGATGACATATAACTGATCCCTGCAAGGGCCCTTTCCTCACAACCAGCCAAGGCATTTCCCTCTAAATGGTTCCTCCTATAAACCCCAAGGACTTTCATGGTCATCCTCAGGGATGGGATTGAAGGCACTGAGTATGTGCGTAACAATTGTTTTTGGTAATAAAAGAAACGCTTGGGCCGTTACTCACTTCTTCCTTATGTTTGGTGGTATTAACTAGATAACGAGGAGATACTGCTGCCCAGAAGAGGAGCTGAATAATTAGGCTCGTTCCCCTTTTAGTGACTAGGGTTTGTTTTAACTGTCCTCTTGTTCCCTGCCCCCCTCCCCCGCTCCCCACCTTTGGTGAAACTTCTCCATTTCTTCTTGGAACATCTACCATCTCTATAGAGGTCCCAGGCATAGGCCAGGAGTGGGCAGGAGAACACTCTAGGATGGACGAATGGGGCTTGCCAGGAAGCCAGAGCGCCCAGGCCGGGCCCCACTCTCTGAGTGCTGGTTAGAAGCCAGCACCTCTGGGTTGGGGGTTCTTTACCTGTGGAGCTGTGGGACTAAGAAGGAGGCTTAGGGCAGAGGGTGGATGTGGAGGCCCTAGGGAATAGCAGGTACTTGGGGTCCAGGAGCCAAGTTAGAAAGTTGTGTATCTGAATGTGCATTTTCCTGAGGAAAGGGGTCTGTTTCTTCAGTAGATTCTCAAAGGGGTTGGAACCCTCCTAAACAAGAACCATTTTTTTAGGCCTGTCCAGTCACATCTTAGTGCCCTGTGTCCATTCTTAGGGTCTCCGCCACTCTCAAGAGGTCAAGGAAGTACTCTCAGGGGTCTTGGATGGGCAGGAAGCTGCCCCAAAAGTGTTGTTTTAACACTTTTTAAAAAGGACTAAATGTCTTTTAAAAAGACATTTTTAAAAAGGACTAAATAATTCTTACTACAAAAACTGTGTGCCTACTGCTGAAAGAATTAGGAAAGAGAAGTCTGTTCATTAATTCCGTCAGCCATTTACTGAGTTCTTCGTATAGTCTGGGTTTTGTGACAGGTGCTAAGGATACAAAGATGGATAAACCCAGGCAGGATCTGCCCCGGAGGGACTTGCAGTACAGAGGTGAGGAAAGACCTAAATGAGTGGAGTGAGAGGCCTGTCAGGGTTCGTTGAGAAGGCTCAAAGCAGGAGCTGACAGTATTACTTGGCCAAGGGATCAAGAAGGACTTGGTCAAGGAAACAACTAGAGCTACCATCTACAAAGGGGTGGCCGGTTTATTCCGAGCAGAGGAGACTAGGTCTGTAAACGAATCTAAAGGGGTACTTTGTGGTCTGCAGCACAGAGGGCAGTGGGTTGTGGAGAGAGACAAGACTGGGAAGGAAGGCAAAGCTGCCCAAAAGGACTGCATCAAGTTTTAGAACGGTGATTCTGCCCGTGATGGGGAGTGAGAGAGCAGGCAGATGCAAGTTAGGGAGCTGCTGCAGGAATTCAGGCAAGAAATAATGAGGGCTTTAAGGTCAAGTCAATGTAGACATTCACTTCGCCTCTGCAAGAGCCCCTTCAAGAAATAGCAACATGTTCTGTAACACCATATACGAAAATAAACTTAAAATGGTAAAAGACCTAAATGTAAGACTGGAAACCATAAAACTCCTAGAGGAAAACATAGGCAGAACACTCTTTGACATAAATTGTAGCAATATTTTTTTGGATCTGTCCTAAAGCATAGGAAATAAAAGCAGAAGTAAACAAATGGGACCTAATTAAATGTAAAAGCTTCTGCACAGAAAAGGAGACCATAAACAAAATGAAAAGACAACCTACAGAATGGGAGAAAATATTTGCAAATGATATGACCGATAGGGGGTTAATATCCAAAATATATAAACAGCTCATACAACTCAACGTCAAAAAACCAAACTGACGAGAAATTGGGCAGAAGAACTGAACAGACATTTTTCCAAAGAGGACATGCAGATGGCCAACAGGCATATGAAAATACGCTCAACATGGCTAATCATCAGGGAAGTGCAAATCAAAACCACAATGAGATACCACCTCACGCCTGTCAGAATGGCTGACGTCAAAAAGAACACAAAGAACATGTTGGTGAGGATGTGGAGAAAACAGTACCACTGTTGGTGGGAATGTAAGTTAGTGCAGCCACTGTGGAAAACAATATGGAGGTTTCTCAAAAACCTAAAAATAGAACCACCATACCATCCAGCAATTCCACCCCTGGCTATATATCTGAAAAAAACACAAATTAATTTGAAAAGATACATGCACCCCAATGTTCATAGCATTATTTACAATTGCCAAGTATGGAAGCAACCTAAGTGCTCATCAACAGATGAATGAATAAAGATGATGTGGTATATATATACAGTGGAATACTACTCAGCCGTATAATAGAATGAAATTTTGCCATTTGCAACAATAAGGATGGACTTGAAGGATATTATGCTAAGTGAAATAAGTCAGACAGAAAGACAAATACTGTATGATATCACTTATTTGTGGAATCTAAAAAATACAACAAGCTAGTGAATGTAACAGAAAAGAAAGAGACAGATATAGAGAGTAAAGTAACGGTTACTAGTGGGGAGAGGGAAGGGGGGAGGGACAAGATAGGGGTAGGGGGTTAAGAAGTACAAACTATAATGTATGAAATAAGCTACAAGGATATACTGTACAACACAGGGAATATAGCCAATATTTTATAATAACTAAATGGAGTATAAACTTTAAAAATTGTGAATCGCTATATTGTACACCTGTAACATATAATATTGCACTTCAACTATACTTCAATAAAAAATAAATAATTTAAAAAAGAAAGCAGGACTTCCCTGGTGGCACAGTGGTTAAGAATCCGCCTGCCAATCCAGGGGACACGGGTTCAAGCCCTGGTCCGGGAAGATCTCACATGCCGCAGAGCAACTAAGCCCGTGTGCCACAACTACTGATCCTGCGCTCTAAAGCCCACAAGCCACGACTACTGAGCCTGCACGCCTAGAGCCCGCTCTCCGGAACAAGAGAGGCCACCGCGGTGAGAAGCCCACACACCGCAACGAAGAGTAGCCCCCGCTCACCGCAACTAGAGAAAACCTGTGCACAGCAACGAAGACCCAATGCAGCCAAAAATAAATAAATAAATAAATATAAAAAAGGCATTGAGAAAGATTTTTCTTTTTTTTTTTTAATGGCGACATAGAGGAGAGAGGAAACGCAAGTGAAGACTTCCATAAGCAAAGCCACTGCATCTCCAGGCTCACTCCTCTAGGATCCTGTATCAATTTCACCACCCACACCCTGTCCTTCCACTAAACAAGTATAATTCTGCTCCCCCATCAGGCCTTCAGATAACTGAAGACAACGGAGGCTTTTTTGGGCTAAGCACCCTCAGTTTCTTCTAAACCTCCTGTGTCGTGTAGTTTGGAGTCCCCTCTCCACCCCCGTGTCCTTGGGGCCTCTAGTTTTGGTGGTTACACCATGCTCTCAGTTTAGTATGAAGCCGCTGCCCTCTGGAGCCCCTAAGCCTTTACATGTTTTGTTATTGCCCAAGCTGTGCTCCTTCACTTTAGATGTTTGCAGTGGTTATCTTGGACCCAACAGCAAGCCCTTGTGTTTATCCTCATTAAATTTTGACCTGTGAGACTCGATGGACAACTGTCTCCAAGCGGTGGGTTAAAAGGTTGAATAGAACAGGGCCGGAGGCAGACCCCAAGGGCAAGTCATTAGAGACCTTTCTCCCAATCAAGATGAGATGAAGCCTAAAGGCTCTGAACCCTGATAAGACTGTGGTGCCCCATTCTCCGTGTATAATTCAAAATGAAAATATTAAACCCGGAAGCAACTACAAGTAAGTACAACATGATTATACTTTCAAAAATATATATTTATAAACTATCAAATTCTGGTCTCAATTTTTTTCTTTCATTCTTTTGGTGCCCTTGGTTTGCTGGTGTTCTAAGCAGTGGCTGGGGCTGCCACTTGAGGAATTTCTTCAGCATTACTGATGGCATTCATTCCTCAGCTGAGCAGTGCCTTCAGGATCAGACCAGCACCCCGTGAAAAGGGCCTTCCCTACCAGTCATAGCAGTGACGCCCACACCAAATCCCATTGCTCGGTCTGGACCATGGGGAGTGCAGAAGACATTTTGGCCTGCTACCGTGTGATTCCAGTTCTCCAGGAGGAGGGGATCCTGGGCTCTGTGTGCGTGGGTTAGAAAGCACCGGACCGGAGAAAGGGGTTATTGAGTCTAAGCAGCCAGAGGCCTGTGGAAGAATATAGAGGCTGGGGGTGGGTGACAGCAGATCCCTGGAGGGAGGAGGGTGCCGGTACTAATTTGATTGCCTTAAAAGTTCATCTAGAGTCAGACATCATGGTGCCTGAAGATTAAGGAGATACCCTGTCTTACTCTTCTCAAAGGGGTGGCGGTAGGAAGAGAGGGCAGGTGGCCCAGGAGTGTGGAAACTGATGCTTCATTTTTCTTATTTAGGGCAAGTCCATAACCTCACACAAGAGCACAGAAGAGCTGAGTGAGTAGAAAAGAGAAATGATTCTCCAAGATGAGAAGAGGGAAGAATAGTCATGGGGAATCAAGTCATTTCTGTCAGACTGTGACCTAGTGAATATAGGCTCCCAATGAATGAATGAATTTGCTCAAGATCAGGAATCCCACGGTGCACTTTGCGAATGAGGTGCATACTCATTTCGTGTACAGTAGCAGAGGGGTTTGAGGCTGAGAGGGAAGGTAGGGGGAGGTTGTGAAAACTTTTCATTGCATGCTAAATAGCTTGAATTTCTTGACTGAGCAAGGAATATGGAGGACAAGTAGATAGACGAAGCTTGGCAAGTAATGGAGACATCCCTTCCTTCGAGTAGAGGGAAGGCAGGATGGGAGGGGATGTGAATTTAGTTTGTAGGAGGTGTAAGGTGTGAGAGGGATTTCATGCCTGGCGGTCTCTATTTCCTTGATAGAGTAGGGATTAACGTTATTGAGGGATAATTTGTTGGATTAAGGAGATTTATAACAACTGTCAAGTTTTAGAAATGCCGTTTATAGATATAGGAGTGAGATAGATCACCTGACAACTCAGCAGAGGCTGAAGACCAAGATCAGGCAACTTCAACACAACCAGACACTTTTTTGTAGCAGATACCAGCAGCCCTGGAGCAAAAGCAGAAGACAGACCACTGGGTTGATCCTCGGCCATGGCTTGTCTGCTTGGACATGAATTGCCTAGGGTCAAGTGGCAGGGTAATTAGAGCAGCAAGAGAAGAATCGTGAGGTCAAAACTGGGCAGGGAGGCCCTAGGAGACTAGTTAGAATCAAATACAGTGAGCCTCTGAAGATCAGGGCAGGAGGGAAAGGCGGTCAGAAAAAGGACATTTTTAAAGTATTTTTTTAATTGAAGTATAGTTTTTTTAAAAATTAATTAATTAATTAATTTTGGCTGTGTTGGGTCTTCATTGCGCGCGGGCTTTCTCTAGTTGCGGCGAGCGTGGGCTACTCTTTGTTTTGGTGCGCAGGCTTCTCATTGTGGTGGCTTCTTGTTGCGAAGCACAGGCTCTAGGCGCGTGGGCTTCAGTAATTGTAGCACGTGGGCTTTAGTAGTTGTGGCTCGAGGGCTCTAGAGCACAGGCTCAGTAGTTGTGGTGCACGGGCTTAGTTGCTCTGCGGCATGTGGGATCTTCCCGGACCAGGGCTCGAACCTGTGTTCCCTGCATTGGCAGGCGGATTCTTAACCACTGCGCCACCAGGGAAGTCCTATCTTTCTGAATTATAGTTTTGTCTGGACATATGCCCAGGAGTGGGATTGCTGGATCATATAGCAACTCCATTTTTAGTTTTTTGAGGAACCTCCATACTGTTTTCCATAGTGACTACACCAATTTACATTCCCAGCAACAGTCTAGGAGGGATCTCTTTTCTCCACACCCCCTCCAGATAGATTTTTTGTAGATTTTTAAAACATTTATTTATTTATTTATTTGGCTGTGCCTGGTCTTAGTTGTGGCATACGGGAACTTTAGTTGTGGCATGCAAACTCTTAGTTGCGACATGAGGGATCTAGTTCCCCGACCAGGGATGGAACCCGGGCCCCCTGCATTGGGGACGCGGAGCCTTAGCAACTGGACCACCAGGGGAGTCCCATTATTTGTAGACTTTTAAATGATGGCCATTTTGACCAGTGTGAGGTGGTACCTCATTATAGTTTTGACTTGCATTTCTCTAATAATTAGCAATGTTGAACATCTTTTCATGTGCCTATTGGCCATCTGTATGTCCTCTTTGGAGAAATGTCTATTTAGGTCTTCTGCCCATTTTTCGATTGGTTTGTTTGTTTTTTTGTTGTGAAAAGGGACATTTTAAAATGGAGCTAGTTAGGGCTTCCGTGGTGGCGCAGTGGTTAGGAATCTGCCTGCCAGTGCAAGGGACACGGGTTCGAGCCTCGGCCCAGGAAGATCCCACATGCCGCGGAGCAGCTGGGCCCATGCTCCACAACTACTGAGCCTGAGCTCTGGAGCCCGCAGGCCACAACTGCTGAGCCCACGTGCCACAACTACTGAAGCTTGCGCGCCTGGAGCCCATGCTCTGCAACAAGAGAAACCACGACAATGAAAAGCCCGCGCACCGCAACGAAGAGTAGCCCACGCTCACTGCAACTAGAGAAAGCCCGTGCACAGCAACGAAGACCCAACACAGCCAAAAATAAATAGATAAATAAATAAATTTATAAAAATAAATAAATAAATAAATAAATAAAATGGAGCTAGTTGAAATGTCCACAGGAAGTAGGCTGCTGAGTAGAGATAGGGGTCATTGGAATAGCAGCGATCAAGGGAAATAAGGCATTTTGAACACCTACCAGCGGTGGCCTTTCTCCCCACCCTCCAGGGGAGTTGGCCTTGTGTTTGGAGCAGGGGAACAAGTCCCAGAGAAAAGCTGGGCAAACAGGCTGGTCTCAGGCTGGTTCCATGCAAAGGGTACAAAGGGGTGTGGTGGGAGTTCAAGTTCTAGGGGAAGGAAGACGGCAAGCTGAGACTGGGAGGCAGAAGGTGTGTGGGTTCTCAAGGAAAAAGAGACAGTGACTCGGGCAAAGAACCTTGGCAGCTTCGAAGAACCCCTCATTTTCTTCTTATCAAAAGGAAATGGCGGGCTTCCCTGGTGGCACAGTGGTTGAGAATCCGCCTGCCAATGCAGGGGACATGGGTTCGAGCCCTGGTCCGGGAAGATCCCACATGCCGCGGAGCAACTAAACCCCTGCGTCACAACTACTGAGCCTGCGCTCTAGAGCCCGCGAGCCACAACTACTGAGCGCACGTGCCACAACTACTGAAGCCCGTGCACCTAGAGCCTGTGCTTCACAACAAGAGAAACCACCGCAATGAGAAGCCCGCACACCGCAACGAAGAATAGCCCCCGCGCAGCAACGAAGACCCAATGGAGCAAAAAAAAAAAAAAAAATTATTTTAAAAAATTTGAAGAAAAGGAAATGGAACTACATCACAGGTAAGAAATGGAGAGATAAATATCACACTTTTAAAATATACTTCAGTATTTCTTGATTTTGTTATATATGTTATATTCTCATATTTTTTAACAACAAGGATTGTTTTTAAAAGGCAACAGCCAGGACTCTGCCTAGTAGGTACCCCTCCACTGCCCGGACTCAGGTGCCTATACCCATCTTGATTGTCTCCAGCAGCCTCCCTCTTTTATCTACCACTCTCTCCCAGGCCTGGGCTGCATTTCCCCAAGTGGCCAGCAGAGGGTCCTTCCACTGATAAATACACGTGAAAATCATTCTATCCAAAGGGGGGGGGGAGGAGAGAGAGAGAGAGAGAGAGGGAGGGAGGGAGGGAGGGAGAGAGAGAGAGAGAGAGAGAGAGAGAGAGAGAGAGAGAGAGAAAGAGAGAGAGAGAGAGAGTGAGAGAGAGAGAGGGAGAGACTGTCGGGGTAGACCAGAAACCTGGGGTGCTGAAAGCAGAACTACGGTCAGTTCCAAAGTCCACAATCCAATGCCTTTCCAGCTCCCATACGATCCTGCTATCCCCCTTTTCCCATAAGTCCATAAAGCTCCTTACCAACTGCTTCTCCCACAAATCCCTGCCCAGAGCACCCTGTGTCTGCTAGATTAGCTCCCAGCACTAAGCTGAGACAGGAATTTTCTGCTTCTGCCTTGCTCCTCACAAGCCAGTTATCACCAACCCTTACCTGTCTGGGTCTAGGGAACCTGTCCTGGATGGAGGCTGTCTTGGTGGTGGGAGGGGAGGCTATGGGATGGGAATTGGGGAGGATCCTAGAAATAGGAGAGGATCAATAGCACGGAATGGAGGAGGTATATTTGAGGAAAGGGGGGGAGGATCCATTTTGGGCATTGAGGGAAAGACCATGGTAGGAGACTGGAAATTTATTCGGAGGATGAGAAATCAAAGCATGCCCCCAGATTAGCAACATCAGCATCACCTGGGGACTTATTAGAGATGCAAATTCTCTGGCTCCATCCCAGGTACTGACTGAGAAACTCTGGGAAGGGGGCCTCGTGGTCTGTGTTGTAAGGAGCCCTCCAGGGGATACTCATGTGTGCTAAGCTTGAGAACTACTGCTCTCGAGTTACAAGGTCTCTTCCAGCAGTTAGAAGTGTGCGTTCTACGGAATCAAAGTTCTGTCTTGGAAGGTATGTGGAAGGAGTTGGGGGTATCTCCCAGAATGGAAAGGGTCTGTCCTAGTGGACCTCTAGAAGGTTGGAAAACTTTTATATCCTAGAATGGGAAGAAGCCTGTTCAGGGGAGTGGAGATGGATCTGCTTCATAAAATGGGAAGGTGACACTATTAGGGAATGAGGAAGTTTGACATAGTAGATCAAGTCATTGTTTAGAATGTATAGTCTTGGTTTTGGATCCCTGGATCCACGACATGAGCTGTGTGACCTCATACTTGTACTTAACATTTTTGAGCTTCAGTTTCCTTATCTGAAACATGGGGGGATAATACTGGCCTCATAAATTTGTTGTGAGGACTGGTTAGACTGTTTAGTCAATACATGGCTATACAGTGGGTTTTCTGTGCACAAGTTCTGGGAATTCAGGGGAGAAAGAGACAGACCTAGCTCTTTCTTCAGAGATCATATCTCTATGCTGAGAGCCTAGCACATAGCAGGTATTCAGCAAATGTAGTTTCCCCTCCTTTGCCAAGGAAATGGGAGATTCTTCTGCGGGAAATGAAATGACCTTGAACCATGGTAAGTCTGACCTGGAGAGTAAGGATGTATGATCTGTTCCTGAGAATTAAAAATCATCATCTATTGCTAAGCACTTGAACACTTGAATCTCATAAGAACCTTTTCTTCTGAGAGGCAGATATGCAGGATTTTTTTTATCATCCCCATGACATGGATGAGACCCAGAGAGGTGGAGAAATTTGCTTGAGTACAAAACGAGTAAAAGCACAAAGGATAGAATGCAAATCTTCTGACTGCAAATTCAGGACATGGAAGATGTGTTCACAAAATGGGGAGAGGGTGTCCTGTGTCCTAGAGAATGGGGAGGCCTGTTTCAGGGAAGAGAAGGGCTTTTAGTGGGTGCATGACAGGTGTTCTAACCCAGGGAATGGAAGTTTCATCAGGGCAGTGGTTCTTGACTTTGCCCGCTCAGTGGGATCAGTTGGAGAGCGTTTTAAAATACTAATGCCTGGATCCTACCTTAGAGATCAGCATGAACTGCTTTGGAGTGTTATCTAAACATCTTTTTGAAAGTCCCCAAGCGATGCTAACTCTCAACCAAGGTTGAGGACTCCTGCCCTGGGGCAGGGGGTGTGAACCGCACAGGGCGGAAAACTGGCAGAAGACTTGGAAATATTGGTCTCTGAAGATAGGGAAGGCTGTCCTGAGGAATGGGGACAGAGCATTCCTAAGGAAGGGGAGGAAATTTTCCTGAAAATTGGAAAGTTGTATGCCAGGGAATGGGGGGGTAGTGTCATTAAGCTATGGAGGTTATCTTGAGAGAATGAAGAGCCTGTCTAGGAAGTGGAGGGAGACAGTCCATTTGGGAATAGGGTTCCCAGAGGCTTCATAGCAGAGAGGACTTTAGGGTTTAAGCCCTGTTCTGTTACCAACTAAATGTGTCCTCTTGACACATGGCTTAGCCTCACTATGCCTCAGTTTCTTTATCTGTAAAGAGAGGTTGTAACACCAGCCTCATAGGGATATTGTGAGGATTAAATGAGATAATGCAACTTTTGGGGGGGGAGATCTACAGTAGAGCACTGGGGGTTAACTTGGAGAATGGGGGTTCCTGAGGAACAGTGGTGATGTGGCGCATGGGGTCAGGGGAAGGTAGAGAGGGCTGGATCCAAAATCTTTATGAAACTCTAAGTCACAGGGGGGGGGGGCCTGGAGACATCCTGCAGGGGCCGCCAGCCTCCAGGCTTCAGAGAGGCTGGCAGGGGGGGGGGGCCAGCGGGGGAGAGATTTGACTGCTAGTAACCTCTCATCTGCTGCAGCAAGGAGAAGCCTCAGTCACAGCAGCAACACCAGCAGCCTCCCCTCCCATCCGTCTCTGCTGTGGGACAGGTGGGAATTTAAAAGCTCAGGTCACGTGTCTCTGCTGGCTAACCTACTTACCCCTTGAAGACTGGGGCGGGGGCAGGCAGGGGCCAAGAGGAGTTGCCTGAGGAAGGATCAAAGCAGGGAAAAACCCCGAGAGTGCTCTGGGCACTTCCGTTTGAAGACTTGTCGGGTGAGGGAGAGAATGCACACGTATGTGAGAATACGCCAAAGACAGTGTTCTGTGAGCCCTGTGCATGCCCTGGCACACATGTGCCTCCAGCATCAGGCAATGCCTGTCTTAAAGGCCCGAATTTGCCTGGGAGAATGAAGATTTCTACACTTGGAGCAGGCTGAGCTCTGGGTACCAGTTTAACCTTGGAGCTGCCTGCAAGCTCTCCCAAAGCAGCCACCCTCTGTCTCTTTTTAACTAGTCTCCTCGCCTTTAGAGAGGGAAAGGGTAGGCGGGGGAGGGGGCGGGGGGGGGGAGGATGTCCCACGATTCTTGCTTTCAAAGCATTTTTATCTAGTTTGGGGATTCCCAGGGGATGCCTGAGCTCAAGGGCCAGAACTGAGGGAAATTAATTGGGGTGGTGGTGGTGCAGACAGGCTGACAGCTCCACAATCCCTTGAGAGTGACGGAATCTGCACCCCCCAATTCCCCTCCCCCTCCGCCACCACCGTTGTATAGTCTGTAATCCAGGGACGTGTCCCCACTGAGTGACTTCAGCTCTCCCTTCCTCAGTGCCCCCAGGTCGGCCCTTCGCCACCAATTCCCCAGTCCCGGGTCCACAACTGCACTCGCTGCGGCACCCCACGTCGCCGACGCGTCGCTCCCCTTCGCCGTCCTCGCCCCCCGCGGGCAGCGGGGCGGCGCGGGCTCTTTAAGAATAGCGGGAAGGGCGAGCAGCAGCTTGGAGGAGAGCGCAGTCGCCCGGCGGGTTCGGGAGGACAAGGCACCGAGGGTCGGGCTCAGGGAACCAGGTGTGCGCGGCCAAGCTGAGTAGGGGCGCGCCCCAGTCGCCCCTCCCCAACCCTGTCATCTCTCTTCAGACCTGAGGCCCGAGCCCTCCCCTGTCGGCCGCCCCGGCCCGGCCCCGCCCCGGCCCTGCCGCCGGGACCGGGAGCCGGGACGCCGGTGCTGCAGCCGGAGGCAGGTAAGAGGGCCTGGAGTCTCCATCCTCGGCCCGCGGCAGCGCTAAGCATCTCGGCTCCGCACCGGCCCGGGGGCGCCTCAAGGTGACCAGGCTTGCGGAAGATGGGAGGGGGATGAGCCCGCCATGGGGGGCTTAGTTGGCAGTGGGGATTTGGAGTCCGGGTGGTGCGCCCATCCCTGGGAAGAGCCCGGGGCGCGCGGACCCAGGGGCGCAGGCGGGAGGGGCTAGCCAGGGCGTCTCGCCCAGGGATGGGGAGGCGAACGCAGCGGGAGGCCCAGAGCCTCCTCTTCCTCCGCCTTCGCCTGGTCCACCCTGTGCTCACCCTGCTACCCTGACCTCCTAGCCGGCAGCCTCCGCCAGCCGCCCCTTCCCCCCCCCCCACCCATCCAGTCCCCTGGGGCTGCTGGCCTGCGGGGTAAGGAGATTAGAGCCTCCGTGGGGAGGAGGGAGGGGTGCGGGCTTCGAGGGGCCGACCTGGGGCCAGGCTAGGGCTGGGGCTGCCCGGGACCGAGGAGAGGTCGGGACTGATCGTTGCTGCGCGGGGAGTGGTGGTCGGGGGAGGGCAGATGCTCTGGCGGTGGGATGTGGGCTGCTCCCAATAGCCGGTCTACCCTGAGAAGGAGGCGGGGAGTGGGGGCGAGGGCACATTAGAAAGCAAGGGAGCTCTGAGCCAGGGATCGGGGTCTGCCCCAAACTGAGCAGGCCCTCTCCCTGCAGGCCGGCGGCGGCGTGATGGCGGAGAAGGCGCTGGAGGCCGTGGGCTGTGGACTAGGACCTGGGGCTGTGGCCATGGCCGTGGCGCTGGAGGATGGGGCGGAGCCCCCTATGCTGACCACACACCTGAAGAAGGTGGAGAACCACATCACCGAAGCCCAGCGCTTTTCCCACCTACCCAAGCGCTCAGCCGTGGACATCGAGTTTGTGGAGCTGTCCTATTCCGTGAGGGAGGGACCCTGCTGGCGCAAACGGGGTAAGGGAGCAGCCTGATGGGGAGTTGTGAGCCCCCACGAGTTGCCCCTTTGGGAGCATGAGGCCTGGATGTCTCCTCTTCTGCAAATCCGGCAGGAGCGGGTCCACCAAAATCTATGCCCCTCATTCACTGTGCACACAGCTGAGGTGCCGGGGGTCTGCACTCCCCCTACACCTGTAAGCACCATGGGACACTAGATTCAATTGGTTATTTCCTCTTCCAAGATGACACTATCACCTCTGGTCCATGAGGAGTTTTCCTTTGTTGTTTCAGGTAGAGCTCCTGCCTCTGAGGGCTGATATGAGAAATTAGGGGCTGTGCTGCAGGGGTTGTCCTCAGTGGTTAGCAAAAATCCTTGGACCTACAGAGCTCTGCTAATTTTAAAAGATGTTCTCATTCCTGTCTTCTTACTTCGTTCTTGCCGAAGTCCTCCGAGGCACGGAAGGTGAAGGCTTGACAGGATAGATGACATCCCTGTATTATTAATAAGGAAACTGAGGCCCAGAGAAGTTGAGTAACTTGACCAATGTCACACAGCTAATAAGTGGCAGACTTGGGACCAGAAGCCAGGTTTTCCAGCTCTCCATGCAGCGTTCCTTTCTCTCTCTTCACTTCCCTGTTAAGCATTCCCATCTCCTCCTTGTTTCTCCCATTAGGACAGGGGGGTAAGGTCTGGCTGGGGCTCTGAGTTCCTTTGAACCCTGACCATCTCCTGCATCCCCTGCAGCTTTTGCCCCCCACCCCACCCTCCCTGCCCTGGGCAGGTTGAGCTGGGAATAGGGAAGCTGGGTTTTTCCCCAGAGCCTGGGTGTGGATCAGGGGTGGAGCTGGGACATTGTTCTCTGAGGTTTAAGAAATGTTTGGGGTGCTTCAGAGCAGGGCTGAGGCTGAACTCTCTCTGCCCTCCCTACCCTCACTCCCATGAGGGACCAAAAGGTCACAGGGCCTGAGCCATTGGAAACTGAGGTATCCGGGCTCCCTGCTCAGCACCTTAACACTAAGCAGCCTCTCGGCCCTGAGACCAGCTCCGGGCCAAATGAGGAGGTAGTTGTTATTTTCCTAGCCCTCACAGTTTTAAGGAGAAATGAAGATATAAAAGAAATGTGTCTAGATGGGCCAGCTCTCTGGCTGCTTCAAGCCACCAGCCACAGCAAATGGGCACCCCTGACCAAGTCCTTCCCTCCTTTGTCCTTGCCAACCCCGTTCTGCTTTACTGGCCATTTTGCCGTCTCGTCCATCCCTTGCCCCTTTCTCTGCCCTCTGTCCTCCTCTTTCTGCCTTCTCTTTTTACTTGAATCCCTGTCCCCTTCTCTGGAGGACAGAAGGCAATTAGAGGTAGGCAGAGAGGAAAAAGAGCAAGGGGCATGGAGAGAGGGAGATTTCTGTCTTTCCCACGTAAGGATTTGTCACTCACCTCTCCTAATTACAAAGGACACTTCTTGATTTTTAAAACCCTTTTCTATTAATTATTATTAATTATCTTACTTATTATTCATAATAACCTTATTATGTCCTTGGGAGGAGATATACTATCCTTATTTTATAGATGAGGAAATGGAGGCCCTGAAGGATTAAGTGACTTCATAAAATTCTGAAGAGAGTTACTGACTGAGGCAGATCTAGAACTGTGGTGGGTCTCCATCCTGAAGGCATGGCAGGCCCCTCCCATGCTGAGCAGTTGTGGTCCAGCAGGAGTCCCAAGACATGGGTTCCTAGCCACTTGTAAGCTGTGTGACCTTGGGCAGGCTGCTTACCCTCTCTTGGCCTTTCTTTCCTCGTCTGTAAACAGGGATGATAAGAATACCCACCACACAGGCTTGTTGTGCGGCTCAGCTGAGATGTTAGCTGTGAAAATGCTTTGTGAAAGGCAAGCGTAGGGTGATATTTGAATTCAGCAATAGTGTTCAATCAAGTGCTTGGTGGGGATTAAATGAAGGGAGGAGTCATCATTGTCAATTTCTTCCCCTGCAAAAGAAATCGCTTCCTGTGAGTAGCTCTGAAAGGCATACCCTGGCATGTGCAACCACACTTCTTTCTAATTGACGGCGATGATGAATGAGGCAGAGGGTTGGAATCCATGATTTCCCCTCTCCCAGTAAAGAACTTGCTGTGTGTGTGACCTTGGGTAAGTCACTGGATGTCTCTGGGCCCCAGTTGCCTCATCCATGTTGCTACAGCAGTGACTGAGGCACTGAGCTTTGTAAACTGGAAAGCACCATACGGGCAGTTGGTGGGATCAGAATGCCAGAGTGGGCAGCAGCTGATCCCCTGTCTGACCAGATATGTCCAGAGGGACGGCTGGGTGCTGTGGAGGGAGGGTGAAAGATCACATCCCTTCACTGCCTCTGCTAAGGAGGTAGAATGGAGAGGGAATTGGGCTCCGTACGGGTGGGAGGAGGGTGGTAGTGAGCAAAGTACCTGGTAGGGGATTGGTGTTTCGGCCTCACTGAGGCAGGTCTGCAAGCCCAGCAGGCAAGGCCAGCCTCCTTGGCTTCATCTTTCCTCTCCACCCACTTGTCTCACCAGTTGACTCCGTGGAGTCTCTGCCCTTTGTTCCCTGGATTGTATTACATATATGCTGTTATATAGCAGAGCTTTTCCTCCCAAAGCCTGGAGAGCTTCTGCCTTCCTTTCCCATTTTGAAATGCTGCTCATGCCACCTCTTCCATGAAGCCATTCCTGATTTTCCCCTTGCCCTTCCACCCTCATCAATTCCATTTTCTGCATTCTCATTGCACATGATTTGTACTTCTGTTATAACCCTTATTTTATCTTTCTTCAGATCCATAGATGGTTTCTTGTCCATCTTTTTAACCTAGACTATCACCATCTTGAGTGCAGGAACTATGTCTTCCTCATTTTTTTGGTGCACTCTCTGGTACAGAGCTTGGAATGTAGTATATATCAATAAGCGCTTGCCAAATGGGATTAATTATAAAATATCACTTGTTTTTAATGGGCTCTATGTGCCAAGCACTGTGTCATATGCTTTACATATATTATCTCATTGAATCTTTATAGCAACCCTATGAGATAGGTACTATCATCCTCATTTTACAGATGAGGGACCTGGAGCTCAGAGAGGTTAAGCAACTTGCCCAAGGTCACACAGCTGGTAAGTGTGGAGCCAGAATTTGAACGTAGATCCACCCGACTCCAAACTGGTACTCTTAATGCATATGCTGCCTCCCAGTGAGTGAATGAAAGGTGAGATTTTACTGGGCCATGTTAGGGTCTGCAGAGACTGGTGGGCAGAGAGAGCACCCTGAAGAAGGCTTTTTAGAATGAGGCCAAGGTAGAACCAACACTTATTGAGCATCTAGTATGTGCCAGCCAGTCTGCTAAGGTTACAAAGATGAGTAAGACACAGACCCTTCCCCCAAGGAGCTCACTGACTAAGAGGCTGGAGGAGGGGAATGAGGGGCAGGCACATCAAGTAACAAACGTGTTGGCATATGAGAAGTGCTATGGGAGCACAGAGGACAGTCAGCCAACTCAGGCTGGATCGTTGGGAAAGTCTTCCTGGAGGGGATGAGAGAGTGGCCGCTGTGTTTGTGGAAGAGTAGAGTCTACTGTAACTTTGATCTCCTCTCCACGCCCATCGTCAGATGTGGGGGTTTTCCCACGGCCTTCAGAAAAAGCACTGCCGGCTTCCCTGGTGGCACAGTGGTTAAGAATCACCTGCCAATGCAGGGGACACGGGTTTGAGCCCTGGTCCGGGAAGATCCCACGTGCCGCGGAGCAACTAAGCCCGCGAGCCACAACTACTGAAGCCCGCGTGCCTAGAGCCCGTGCTCCGCAACAAGAGAAGCCACCGCAATGAGAAGCCCACGCACCGCAGCGAAGAGTAGCCCCTGCTCGATGCAACTAGAGAAAGCCCGCGCGCAGCAACGAAGACCCAACGCAACCAAAAATAAATAAATAAATAAATAAATTTAAAAAAAAAAAAAAAAAAGGAAGAGCATTGTCACCTCGGGTACTTTGACATTAGTGGTGGTCGTTTCTAGGGGGACGGGGTGAGAGGGTATAGGTTATTGTTGGGGCTCTGAGGGTCGTTCCTCCATCCTAACCAATTCACAGTGAGTAGGGACTGCCTATTTCACTGACAGCCATGGCTCCTAAGAGTTTGGGGTGTCTCTGTTCATTGTAGCCCTGATCAAAAGTTCCTCCCTCCCTCACTGCAGGTTATAAGACTCTCCTTAAGTGCCTATCAGGTAAATTCTGCCGCCGGGAGCTGATTGGCATCATGGGCCCCTCAGGGGCTGGCAAGTCCACGTTCATGAACATCTTGGCAGGATACAGGTGAGAACAAGGCTGGGGTAGAATGGGGGCAGGACCAGGCAGAGGGGTCCCCTGGGGAGCACAGAAGTTGTTATGAAGTGACCCTGAGCCCCATCCCCAACCAACGTTCCTTCAGGGAGTCTGGAATGAAGGGGCAGATCCTGGTCAATGGGAGGCCGAGGGAACTGAGGACCTTCCGAAAGATGTCCTGTTACATCATGCAGGACGACATGCTGCTGCCACACCTCACAGTGTTGGAAGCCATGATGGTGAGAGCTGGATGGCCATCCCCTCCTCCTAGTCCTTCCCTTTATCCGCTGTCCCCGTCCTTCCCATTGGCTAAGGGGTCAAGGCTGTGCCCCCTCCCACACATATCTGATCCGCCTTCTCTCTGGGCCCCAGGTCTCTGCTAACCTGAAGCTAAGTGAGAAGCAGGAGGTGAAGAAGGAGCTGGTGAGTAGGGGAGGGTGGGGGGAGGGGGACGGGTCAGCTGCCCTTTTCAGTGCTGCTGAGTTCTGGGGCCCCCGAGTTGGGTGGTAAGAGAGGGGCGGCCAAGGCTGGGACATCACGCTTCAGGGAGATGCTTACTTAAATTGGGGTGGTGCTGGGGGAAGCAGAGACTCTGAAGCTGACCTGGGGTGGGTGGGCGGCCGGGCCAGGTGACAGAGATCCTGACAGCACTGGGCCTGATGTCCTGCTCCCACACGAGGACAGCCCTGCTCTCCGGAGGGCAGAGGAAGCGCCTGGCCATCGCCCTGGAGCTGGTCAACAACCCACCTGTCATGTTCTTTGACGAGCCCACCAGGTATCTCTCCCCCTCCTCTCCCACCAGGATGCCTCCTCCCCTCAGCCCAGAGCCAGGGCTAGAGGCTGCATCTGCTCCACTGCTGGAGACAAGAGCATGTGTTTGCAGCCTCCTGGGGCCAGAGAAGGGCTCCACCCCTGCCAATCCTGTTGCCATAGCAGCCCCATCCTTCACCCTAGCAGAAATCCCGATGTCCTCCTTGACGGATGTCGCCTGCTCCTTCTCTCCCCCACAGCCAATCAATCGCCAAGTCCTGCTGATTCTATGTTCTTTTTCCATCTCTCAGATTCGCCCCATCCCCATTCTTAGTGCCAGTGCTTAAATTCAGGACATCATCAACTCTTGCCTGCATTTCTTCAAAAGACTCCTATCTCCTCATCTCCAGTCTCTCCCAGCCCATCCTTCTTCCAAACTGCAACCAGAGTGAGCTTTCTAAAAGAAAAGTCTGGCAATGCTCACTCCGCTGCTTCAAAATATGCAGTGATTCCCATTTGCCCTCAGAATGAAGTCAGAGGACTTACAAGGTCCTGGTCTGGACCTATTTCTCTGGCCTCACATCTTGCTTCACACTGTCTTGTATTTCATGCTCTAATAATACTGAATCACTTATAATTCTCTTAGTCAAGCCATGTGTTTCATGCCTCTGAGCTTTGCACATGCTGTGTCTTCTGCCTGGAATGCCCTTCACCACCGCACCTGCCCTTCCTCCCTCCCTCACCTGGCTTAGCTCTTTCTTCTGCCAGACTCACTCAGGAAACTTCTCTGACTACCCTCCAACACCTTTGTACAACAGAGCTTAACCCTCCCCCTACTTCACCCCATGTTTCTACAGCATGGTCCACATTATCTCAAATGATCTGTGCATTTCTCTCTCTCTCCCTCCCAACCAGAGTCTATGTCTTATTTATTCATCTTTGTAATCCCAGTGCCTGGCATTCAACAGGTGCTTAATAATTGCTTGTTACACCTAACAGTACTCTGGGCTTCTTGGTACCTCCAAATGCCTGAATCGTACAGTGTGGATGGGATAAAGGGATGGCCAGGGTGACCCCCTTCCTGCCAGCTCCCTCGCCCTCATAGCAGCTGCCCTATCCAAACAGTCCCTTCCCTTGTCTCTGCCCACCTCACCCCGCCCCCTGGTGGCTTCTCTCTGGACAGTGGTCTGGACAGCGCTTCCTGTTTCCAAGTGGTGTCCCTCATGAAGTCCCTGGCCCAGGGGGGCCGTACTATCATCTGCACCATCCACCAGCCCAGTGCCAAGCTCTTTGAGATGTTTGACAAGGTGAGGGTTCTCTGGGATGCAAAGGTGACCGGCCTGCGATGGGGAGAGGGAAGGGGTCAGTAGAGGTGTCGTGGGACCTGCCTGACCCGCTCATGGTGTTTTCCTCGTCCTTCTCTTTCTGCCTCAGCTCTACATCCTGAGCCAGGGTCAGTGCATCTTCAAGGGCGTGGTCACCAACCTGATCCCCTATCTGAAGGGGCTCGGCCTGCACTGCCCCACCTACCACAACCCAGCTGACTTCAGTGAGTGGGGGCCTGTTGGTAGGGGCTGGGTTATGGTGGCGGGCCAAACTTGGGGGTTCAGATCATGCATTTCGGCCTCCCAGGGGCAGAGATCTCACTGTCGCCTGCCTTCCGCGCACACCCAAGGAAGGGCTGGCTTGCCCTTGGGAAGCAAGGATAGATCTTAGCTGAGCACACCCCTCTGTGTCCCCCAGTCATCGAGGTGGCCTCTGGCGAGTACGGAGACCTGAATCCCCTGCTGTTCAGGGCTGTGCAGAATGGGCTCTGTGCCATGGCAGAGAAGAAGAGCAGCCCTGAGAAGAATGAGGTCCCTGCCCCCTGTCCCCCTTGCCCTCCGGTGAGTAGGGGTGGAGAGGGCAGAGTGCAGAGTGGGGGAGGAGAGAGAGGACCATGGACATGGCCCTGCCAAAGAGGACATGCCCCAGAGGCATCACAACCACTGGGTACTTAGGAAGAACCCAGGACTTGGAATAGACCTGCTATTAGCTGTGTGACCTTGGGCACATTACTTAACCTCTCTGAGCTTCGACTTTCTCATTCATTTATTTGTTCAACAAATTCTTACTGAGCGTCTGTAGCACATTGTCCTTAGTGCCACCTGGTAAACAAGACTGAAGCTGTCTCTGGCCTCATGGTCAGTGTGGTTTACTATCATCACTAACTTGGAGGTGACGATACTTATTTCACAGGGTTATTGGGAGGACTAATTAGATCATCACGCAAAGCTCTTCGCACCGTAGCTGGTACAGTTGGTGTTTGTTCCATGCCAGCTGTCTTCCTTAAATGAGATACTATAACCCTGGAAGACTGGGAGGGTTATTGTTGCTGTTGTCATCATTATTTTTTTTTTGTCGTCATTATTATCATCGTTAATAATATTGTGAAAGTGGTGGCGTAAAGGTATTACACCCTTAGGGTAAATGTTTTCAATGGATTAAAGCGTAGTGACTGGGGAATTCCCTGGTGGTCCAGTGGTTAGGACTCTGTGATTTCACTGCCGAGGGTGTGGGTTCGATCCCTGGTCGGCCAGTAAGCTGCGCAGCGCGGCCAAAAAAATAAATAAATGAATCAAATAAAGAGAAGTGACTGATCTATTAGTAGCCCCCATGGGTGTCCTTAACTCCTTTCTATCTCCTCCCTCCCAAGTTTTTTCTCCCTTTTTGTGTCTCTCTCTGAATCTCACTCTGATTCACACCGCTAAGGCCAGCTTCCAGGTACCCAACTCAATGGTGGAGAATTCTGGAGGACCCTTGCCCCAGGGACGGGCTCAGGGGTTTTCCCACCAGCTGAGCTGGGTTCGTGGTGGGGAGTAGGGTAGGGTCACCTGATCCAGTTTCCTCTCTCCAGGAAGTGGATCCCATTGAAAGCCACACATTTGCCACCAGCACCCTCACACAGTTCTGCATCCTCTTCAAGAGGACCTTCATGTCCATCCTCAGGGACACGGTGAGACATCAAGTTGGGGGAGGGGAGGCTGGCATAAGCCTGGCCTGTGGGGTGTAGGATCCCAGCAGCTGGGATAGTGATGGGGCCCCTCCCCCAACAGCTCCCCCTAATGCCCCCGTGGGTCCCTGTGCCTGTGAGGGCACACCCACATTCCTACCCAAGTGTGGCCTGCCCATCCCTAGCCTGTGATCCATCCTCTCTCCTCGTGATCACCCCTCACACAGGTCCTGACCCACCTGCGGTTTGTGTCCCATGTGGTGATCGGCGTGCTCATTGGTCTCCTCTACCTGCATATCGGTGACGATGCCAGCAAGGTCTTCAACAACACGGGCTGCCTCTTCTTCTCCATGCTCTTCCTCATGTTTGCTGCCCTGATGCCAACTGTGCTCACCTGTGAGCCGAGCTGCCCTGGGCGTGGGGCGGGAGTGGGGGGCACGGGGTAAGGCCAGGGTGCTGGACAGCTGTGCCTGATCGGCCTGTGTCCTCAGTCCCCTTAGAGATGGCCGTCTTCATGAGGGAGCATCTCAACTACTGGTACAGCCTCAAAGCGTATTACCTGGCCAAGACCATGGCCGATGTGCCCTTCCAGGTGAGCCTTTTCCTCCCCCCACACTGCCTCCCTCCTGTCTTGCTCCTTCCATCCTTGCTTGCTTGACTCCCTTAACCTTGTTACCTGCCATCCTTTCCTTGACTTCTTCTCGCTTAGCAACAGGTGGTGAGCACCTGCCATGCACCAGACTCCATGCCAGGCACTAGGGATATGGCAACAAACATGATGGAAGTAGTCTTGACCTTGTGGAACTTATGTTCCGGTGAGCATAAGAGAGGACAAACAGAAAATGATGGAAATAACAGCCCTACAAATGACTCTGTGAATCTTATTCGAGGCAGTAGAGAATAACGTGGGCTCTGGAGCCGTACTGCTCCTCGTTAGCTGTGAGACATTGGGCAAGTCACCTAATCACTCTTTGCTTTAGTGTCTCCATCTATAAAGTGGAATGATGATAGTATCTACCTCGGGATTGTTTCTGAGAAGGAAATGAGTTAATACATGTACAGCACTTAGAATAATGCTCAGCACATACTAAAGTACCCGATAATGTTTGCTGGGTTTGGTTGTTGTTATTGCCACCACTACCCTGTTCCAAGCACCAGGGCCACCAAAAATCCGCAGGGCACCTTTAAGCAAGTTAGAAAACATGTCTCCCTTCCTCAGGGTGGAGGCTGCACTGTGCTAGGGTGAGAAGAGCTCGGCTGGGGCTCCACCTCTGGTTGCCTCTTGGTTGGGCGCCTTGTGCAGGGAAGAACCTGCCCTACTGTACATGGTAGGCTCGGTCCCTGTCCTCCAGGAGTTGATGGCATCCAGGGGGACAAAACGCTCTCATATATACAGTTAATTAATTAACAATATAAGGAATATGCTGGTCCAGATGGGAAGGGCCTTCAGAGAAGTCACCGTGCCTGAACGGGTCCGAGCGGGCCTGACGGAAGAGGTGAGACTGGAGGATGAATGAAGTTCTTCGAGCCGAGGAGGAAGGGGACGTGTCAAGTTCACGTGACTGCATGAACGGGAGTGCAGAGGCAGGAGCAGCCACGATGCTCTAGCAATTGCTGTCCTAGAGGTTCTGCCTGGGTGGAGTGGCGGGTCTTGGCCTCTGCCCAGCCCTGTGGCCACTCCCCAGGTGGTGTGCCCGGTGGTGTACTGCAGCATTGTGTACTGGATGACAGGCCAGCCAGCTGAGACCAGCCGCTTCCTGCTCTTCTCAGCCCTGGCCACTGCCACGGCCTTGGTGGCCCAGTCTCTGGGGCTGCTGATCGGAGCTGCCTCCAACTCCCTACAGGTGAGGGGCTGGTAGGTGGCGGCCCCCAAGAGGGGGGGACGGAGTCTGGTGGGAGGAATCAGGGGCTGGCCTAAGGAATGGGATGGATCTATGGGAAACCTGGGGGCCACCCCAGTCCTGGGTCTGTCCTGATCACCCCTGTGACGGCCCGGTCGCCTTCCCTCCCCTCCAGGTGGCCACATTTGTGGGCCCAGTTACCGCCATCCCTGTCCTCTTGTTCTCCGGTTTCTTTGTCAGCTTCAAAACCATCCCCACCTACCTGCAGTGGAGCTCCTACCTCTCCTATGTCAGGTCAGTGCCCCTTCCTCACCATCTGCCCCTGCTCCTCCCTGTAGGAGGCCATGCCCCAAGGATGAGAGATTGTACCTGGGCTCTGGCAGTTTGCCCAGGGAGCAGGGTCCCTGCGCTCTGTGTCCCGCTCTGATGCCCTTGCTTGCCTAGGTATGGCTTTGAGGGGGTGATTCTGACCATCTATGGCATGGAGCGAGGAGACCTGACCTGCTTGGAGGAACGCTGCCCTTTCCAGGAACCACAGAGCATCCTCCGAGCGCTGGATGTGGAGGACGCCAAGCTCTACATGGACTTCCTGGTCTTGGGCATCTTCTTTCTGGCCCTGCGGCTGCTGGCATACCTTGTGCTCCGTTACCGGGTCAAGTCAGAGAGATAGAGCTTTGCCCTGGCCTGCACTCCAGCCCCTGCAGCAGGAAGCCCCCGGCCCCGGACCTTTGGGACTGTTTTAACCTTGTAGACTTGGGCCCCGGCTGCTGGTGCAGCCGCCCTCCCCTCTCTCAACTCCTCCACAGGCTGGCTGTCGGACTGTGCTCCCAGCCGTGGCCCTGGGGCTGGGGGCGCCAGGCCTCCCCGCCACGCCCAGGAGTCTTCCCGAGTTGATGCGGTCTGTAGGTCTGTAGCTTCCTCCCTCCTCTTTCCAACATCTGCATGCAAAGACCACGGGGAGGCTGCCACCTGCCTTCTGCCCCCGCACCCCCGCTCCTCTGTTGTCTGTCTGGGAGCCCCAGGCTCTCCAGGCCCCCACTGACAACTGACCAAAGCGGCCCCCCCGGGGGTCCCCACCACACAAGTGTTTGTAAACTGGGCTGTTATAAGGTTGGTGTTCCAGGGCTGGGCCCTGGTGGGGTCCCCTGGATGTCCCATTTGGACGTTGGAATGGAGCAGAGACGGACTCTGGAAGTCTCTTCCTCCTCCTCACCTCTCCCTGCCCCTAGACCCTGGCTGATTTGGACAATCTGTTGGGACAGAAGCTGGGTTTTCTGTCTGGATCATCCCTCCCAATCCTGGGGATTGGAGAGGCCTGGCGCCATGGGCTGTCCCCTGGACTCCTCCCCGTCACCTCTGGTGGGGGCCGGGCCTATGGCACCTCTGCAATAATGTCTGTGTTTCTCTCCCATCCGCCACTGGAACTGGAGAATGCACTTTATTCTGGGGGGTGAGTGGGAGAAGACCCAAGCCTCCTTTCTCGCTGCTCGCGTGGTCCCGCAATGCTCCCTCACCTCTCCTGAGTTACAGGCACAAATATGCGAACAGGCAATCTCGGCCCTACACACACTCGCTGTCCCGCTGTGGCTCACAGGAAGAGTGATGGTGGTGGTGATGGTGGGTGCTGTGGGAAGGGCCGTGTCACCCTCCTCCCGGGGACCCCGCTTTGATTCTAAGGATGAGGCTGGTGCTGCCCGGGGCGTCTCCAGGATCCGCAGGTGTCTACTCCCCAGTCTTCCCTCCCTCCCTCCGTCCCAAGCCAGGGGTGGCACAGGGCACCAGCTCCCTGGAGTTCAGGATGCCACACAAGCACAAGCATGAGCATAAGATGAACTTGGCCACTGCCACCCCATGGCTCTTCTTTTGTGTGTCAAGCTGGCAATCTCACTCCCCCTCTCCTTCCATGGCCACTTGCTGCTCATTCAAACTCTCGTCCACGTCTCTCCACCTGCTTTCTATCAGCCAAGGTGGGCCCTGGGCACCAGAGCAGCATGCCCATGGCACCAGAGCGACAGACACACCTAGAACATGTCTGGCTTTCCTGGGGGTGCGGGTCCAGGCTCATTCTACTTCTGATTTCCCCTTCCCCTAGGGCTCTTGTCCCCCCTTCGTCCTGTACACACACCTCTCTACCTTCCTTACCCTGCCACGGATTCTCCCCATCACACAGAGATGCTGGTTGTATTTGTGGGGGTTCACCCATTATTAATAAAACCTATATTTATACAGTATGCGGTGTGTAAATGTGTGTGGGTCCGGCACCTGGTACCATGGGCTGTGAGAGCTCTTGGCAAGAAGTCTATGAGCTTCAGGGAGGCTATGGCAGGGGATGGGAAGTCAAGCTGGTGAATGTGTATCTTATGAGATATTTGTATCAAGCTTCACATCTTACAAATGCTTATGTTCATTATCTCAAGGGAGTGTCAGGTCAACCCTGCATTATCTCTCACGACAACCCATTTTGCAGATGAGCGAACAGAGACTTGGGTTAAGTAACTTGCCCAAGGACCCTTAGCTAATGGAAGTGGGAACCAGCTCTGGCAACCAGGTCTTCTGCCTCCGGACCCCTCATCCTTGGCCTTGGCCCATGATGCTTGTTACTGGTGGATCTGCAAACTGCGTGCAGGGGCTCCGTGTCTGTTGCTTAGGTGCATTCTTGCCTGAGTGATACGTGACTCTCTTTTCAGAACTCACTGAGCCCTTGTTCCCCGGTTGTGCCTATGGGGGAGTGGGGAGGTTAGGGGCTGTGAAGGCAGTGAGAAGCAGAAAGCCCCAGGGACCTAAGCTCCAGGATGAGAGTGGAAGGAACCCCACTGGGCTCAGCACAACTTTCCTCATTTCTTCCTCGCTTCTTTCCTACCGAGCCACACTCCCATGGCCAAGCCATCAACCACCAGGACTACAAATGGCTCTGGTAGCCTGAGATTTGGAGTAGGCAATTGTCCAGAAGGCCTTGAGGGCTGGTGGCAGGATGACCCAAGAAGCAGTACATTGTCTCTCCCTCTTCCCTCCTGATCCTGAGCTTGGGGACTGAAGGAAGGGGCTGCCATCAGTCCTGTTGGCTGCCTGGGATACCCTAGTTGTGCTATGCTCCGGGCTAGGGTAGGGTCCAATCTATGACCGGATGGGTGATTGCCTGGAGATGGACTAACTTTGTTTCTTATGGGGGTGGGAGCCGGGGGTGGGAAGTGGGGCATGGGAATGGGAAGTGGGAAGTCTGAGTCCTAGCACCTGGAATTCTAGCTAGCTTTAGGGGGCACTCTGGGTGCCACCTTCTCCCTGGAATGATACCAACACGTGGCTCCTAAAAGTCAGAGGGCACAAAATTCTGCCACTATATAGTCTTTCTTAAGATTCTTCATTTTTACTCTTTCTCTTTTAAGATGAAATTTAAAATACTCCCCAAAGAGTAAAATTTATAAGTTCACACATCTGTAAGTTCCCCTCGGAGCTAAAGGAAATGAACAGCCATTCCAGAGCCAGCAAGGGCCATTCAGGCACCGAGAACATTCATAGAGTGGCTCACAGAGAACATTTGTAGAGCGGCTCACAGAGAAGTTTCGTAGAGTGGCTCACATATTTGCGAAGAAAGCACTTTTGATTCTTGGAGCAACTCCATGAGGCTACTAGGATGAGTATGATCATTTCCCCCTTTTACAGAGAAGGAAACCAAGGCTTGGAGAAGCGACTTGAGCAAGCTCTCAAGATACTGTGCTCTTGCCCCTGAGAACCACCTGCGATTTCTCCCCCCAGTCCCAGGAACCTGCAGAGGGGGGGCATCTAAGCATGTTTTGAAATGGGCTCACTCTCCCTGAATGCCGAACTTCCTGGACCCAGAGATCATTTCCTTCAACGCAGCTGCCATCTGTGACAGGGTCTGTGCAAGGTGCTGGAGGGCAGAGATGACCAAAGCACTTCTCTGTGCTGTGGCTTTGTAGCACCTGCTGCCCCATCCTGAGGTCCGACGACAGAGCACATGCCCACAGTATGACTCACAGTACTTCTGTCTGCAAGAGGCCAGTCAAATTATATGTTATTAATAAAACCTATATGGCTGTCATGCCCGCTGCGGGGTGGGGAAGGGGAATGTCTTGCTCTGAGCTGTGTCCAGTAACGCAGCTAGGGGCCTGTCTGTCTCGCGTGGCTAGGTAAGTGGAGTGAAGCTAGAGGAGTCCTCCAGGCCTGAAATGTCACCCCTAAGATCACATTCACAGCGTTACTCTACCTCCTCTCCCCTCACCCCATCGTACTCCTCGTTCAGAACTTTGTTAAAATCAAATGTGCTCTTTTCCCTGCTGCCTGGAATGCCCTTCCCTTCTCTGGCTTTTTTTAATTTTTATTTTTTAATTGAAGTATAGTTGATTTACGATGTTTCAGGTGTACAGCAGAGTGATTCAGTTATACATGTATGTATATATATACACATATATATTCTTTTTCAGATTCTTTTCCATTATAGGTTACTACAAGATATTGAATATAGTTCCCTGTGCTATTTGTTGTTTATTTAATTTATATGTAGTAGTGTATATCTGTTAATGCCAAATTCCAAATATATCCTTTTTGGTAACCATAAGTTTGTTTTCTATGTCTATGATTCTATTTCTGTTTTGTAAATAAGTTCATTGGTATCATTATTTTATAAATTTATTTTATTTATTTATTTTTGGCTGCACTGGATCTTCGTTGCTGTGCGTGGGCTTTCTCTAGTTGTGGCGAGCGGGGGCTACTCTTCGTTGCAGTGCGTGGGTTTCTCACTGCAGTGGCTTCTCTTGTTGCGGAGCACGGGCTCTAGGCGCATGGGCTTCAGTAGTTGTAGCACGTGGGCTCAGTAGTTGTGGCTCGCGGGCTCTAGAGTGCAGGCTCGGCAGTTGTGGCGCACGGGCTTAGCTACCCCGCAGCATGTGGGATCTTCCCGGACCAGGGCTCGAACCTGTTTCCCCTGCTTTGGCAGGCAGATTCTTAACCACTGCACCACCAGGGAAGCCCGGTATCATTATTTTAGATTCCAAATATAAGTGATACCATATGATATTTTGTCTTACTTCACTTAGTATGATAATCTCTAGGTCCATCCATGTTGCTGCAAATGGCATTATTTCATTCTTTTTTATGACTGAGTACCAGCTTATTATTTTTTTAATGTTTATTTATTTATTTGTTTTTGGCTGCGTCAGGTCTTAGTTGCTGCACGTGGGCTTCTCTCTAGTTGCGGTGCAGGGGGTCCAGAGCGCGTGGGCTCTGTAGTTGCGGCACGTGGGCTTAGTTGCCCCGCGGCATGTGGGATCTTATTTCCCTGACCAGGGATCGAACCCGCGTCCCCTGCATTGGAAGGCAGATTCTCAACCACTGGACCACCAGTGAAGTCCCCCAGCTTATTTTTTAAGATCTAGTTCAAATGTCACCTCCCAGGTGACAGGCAGTTAGTAACTTCCTCTCCCAGGCTTTCCTAAGGCTTCTGTCTCCCTCTGAAGTACCATCATTTGGGCCCCCTGGAGGGGAACTGCTATGGTCTGGTCTCTGTTCACCTTGTTCTGGTTGCTCGATACTAGCCCAATACCACGTGTTCAGTGAAAGAACAGATGTTTACATGTATAAGTGAAATATCCACACTGTCCTCAGTCTGGACGGAGGGTAGAGATCATAAAGCCCTCTTCTCAGCCCTGCCCAAGGCGCCTCTCTACCAGTTCCCGACTGCACACCTCCGTTCAGTGCAAGCTGTGTTTGCATGTGGAGGCATGCCCTGGCTGTGGGTGGTGGGTGGCTCCTCCATCGGTTACGTGGGTCCTGGGTGTGCCCGGTATGGAAGCACAGGGATGAGGCTGGGGGCTTTGAGGACCAGGAAGCCCCAGGGCCAGGCTATGGTTGGGTGCCAGACAAGAGGAGCAGGTTGAGGTGGGAGCTGTCCCTCAGCCCCATTCTTCTGCCTGCCTTGACCCAAATGACCAGAAGCCATACACAGGGGTCTGGGGTCTGAAGAGAGCCAGGTACAGAGGGAGGAGGACCCAAGAAGACCTTGACTTAGATCTCTGTTAGGAAGCAGGCTGAAGCGGTGAAGAGGCACAGAGGGAAGAATGCCCTGGGAATGGGGGATGGGGGATGGGGGATGGGGAATGGGGGTCGCCTCGGGAAGGTCCAGGGGTGAGGTAGGAAGACCCAGGCCCCGGATTCTTGTTCTGGCTCTTCCCCTTCCTGGTTGGGTCAACCTGCGCAAGTCATTTCACCCTTCTGAGCTGCAGTTCCTGCATCTGTAAAATGGGCATAACAAGAAGCCCTGCCTGGGAGGTGGTGAGTAATGGGATGGAATTGGCGCTTAGTGACCTGCAGAGGGCAGTCCCAGCGGCAGGGCCCGCCTGGATGGAGGGCTGTACCACTGAGGGTGGGGGGAGGAGAGACAGATGGGGAAGAAGTCCCCGCCCCGGGCCTGCTCTCCGGGACACTAGCCCCTCTCGCCATCTCCCTCCTCCCAGGACCCGGCGGCCCGGAGCGCCTGGGCTCGTGCTGGCGCTTGCCCGCTGCCGGGCCGGATGCCAGGGCTGACAGAGCTCCGCGCAGGCGGGCGGGGCGTGCAGGAAGCGTTGCGCCGCGCCGGGGCCTCTGGGAGCAAGCGGGAGACTCCGGCGGCGATCGGCTCCCGGGCCCGGGCAGCGGCGGTAAAGGTCTAAGTAGCAGGGGCGGGGCGGTGCTGGGCTGGTGCCACTAGGAGCTAGCGGCTGGGGACGCGTGGGACGCAGCCGGTGCTCTGAGAGGTGGGCATTCAGGCGGGCTTTACTCTTGGGCTCTGAAACCAAGTAGAACTAGGAAAGCTGGGACCCAGTTTAAGAGGAGGAGCTCTGGACCTGTGCGAGCACAGGCCCCGTACCTTTCCTGCTGTGCCCTCTCCTTTTCTCACTTCCCTGGGGACCAGCGGTGATCTTCTGACAATTGACCTCCCTACCCCCATCCCCACCGCCAGACGCATCTTGAGTCAGAGGCCCTCCAATCGATTTTATCCCACTGAGCTAGTTTCCCCAAGCTTTTCCAGCCTTCCAGGGCCGTCTCTTAACCCTTCTTCCCTGACCCCGACCCCGGGACTCCTGGTCTGAGCCCCAGGCTGCGCCTCCACTGGTTGGCCCTGCTGGCAATAGGGCCCAATGCACCCAATTCTCCCTAAGGGTGCCCTGCCCTTAAGGAGTCACATCTCAGTGGAGACCAGGTGCCAGATAGCTGTATGCTTCATTTAAGGGAGCTCAGAGGGATCAGGAAAGACTTCCCAGGAGAGAGGACCTTTGAGCAGGTTCTTAAAAGATTGAGTAGGACTTCTGACAGGGGAGGAAGGTCATTCCAAGCTGATGAAAGAGTATGAACAAAGTTAGGAAAGTGGGAGCAAGAATTCAGTGAGCCTGGCGGGTGAGGTATGGGTCAGGGGGAAACTCAGGAAAATAGCTGGTGTGGGCCAGGTGTTTGGACGCTACATAACCTAGGATTTTAGGGAGGCGATTGGTGGCTGGGATGAGGGATGGGAATGGAATGAGACTGAAGGCAGAGGCCAGTAAGGAGGAGGAGGGTCTAAGTTAGCACACAGTGGTAGGGATTATGCAATAGGAACAGGCTGGCAAAGTACTGGGTTGAGGAACCGGCAGGGCTGTTTCCACTGTGTGAAGGAGGGGGGAAGGATTTGAAGACAAAGAGGTCAGATTTCAAGTAGAAATCATGTGATGGGGAAGATTTGCAATAAAGTAACTGGAAGGGGAGGAGGGATGCTGAGTTCAGTTCTGCGAGCGTGTGGCTCGAAGCATTGGCAGGATGTCCATATGGAGATATCAAATAGGAAGTCATTCATTCATTTATCTATTATTTATGCCAGCCTCAAAGGCAGGTTACGTAAAAGTCACAGAGAAGATAAAATGATCAAACCATTAAAACTCAGCTAAAAGGACCTGATAGCTAAGGAAAAACTTCAGAGGAGAGTGGATGATTGTTACTGGAAAATGTTGGCTCAGAAAAGCCACTGAAAATGAACACAGGACTCATAGGAGCTTGCTGGCAGCCAAGCAAAAAAAAGGACACCTAAATAAAACAGTTCACTAGGCTGGAATTCGGGAGAAAGGCGATCGTGAAGCCTCAGGGGAGAACCAGTGGGTGGTAGGATCAGTCAGGTGGGGAATGTAGAGGAGAGAGGTCTGAAAGCCAAGCCAGGGCTTTGGTGATGCTGGCATTTAAGGAAAGGCTGATGTTCTCCTGAGGAGGAAGGGCCTCCCTTGGCCTGCATGAGAGGTGGAGTGGGAAAGTGGGGGTGTGTGGGGTCCATTCACACCATTCTTCCTGCAGCGGAACAGGATAGAAGGTGGTGTGCTCAGTCCCCAGGCCCTGACCTTCTCTCCTGCCATGAGGTGGGGCTGCCATTTGCCCAGGGCCTCTTGGGGCCCTGGTCTGGGAAGAGTACTCCAGCCAGCAGGTGAGCAGGAAGTAGGGGTTTCTGTTGCCACTTCTCCCTTTCCAGAGTCCAGATGGCACCTCCAAGAGAGAAGGGATCCAGACATCAGGCATGCCAGTCCCAGCTCTGTGATTTACTAGCTGTTGGCCTTGGGCAAGTCACCGCACCTCCCTGAGCTTCCTTTTTCCCATCCTAAACTAAGGGAGTCAGATTAGATGATCTTTGAGTGTCCCTGTAGCTACATAAGTCCAGGAACACTTGTCTGATTTCATTTTGCATTCAACGAATATTTATTGAGTGCCTGCTATGTGCCAGACCCCGTGCTAAGTTCTAAGCAGGTACTTGTGAACCAAAACAGAGGTGATCCCTGCTCTCATGGAGGAATAGGGGTGAGTGTGTGAATGAATGTTAATCAAATAATTACATAACGAAATATAAAATGTCATAATAACTGCTACAAAGGGGCAGTACATGATGCTATGAGAGCAAATGATGGGGATTTGATGTAGATGTGGGATCTGTGTATTGTTGAGCTAATGTGGGTGAATTCTGGATGCTGCTTCTTCCTTCTGCTTTCTCTCTGTAGATGAACGTATCCCCTTCCTGATCCACTGGAGTTGGCCCCTTAAAGGGGAGCGCCCCCTTGGGCCCCCTAGGTGAGGCCTCAGTGTCATACCTTAGGACACATCTGGGCACAGCAGAGTAGCCTGGGAAGGGTCAGGACTTGGAGAGAGCTTGATCTCCTGGGGAGAGTTGGTCTTCCGGGGCTGGAGAGGGTACAGACTCAACTACCAGGCCTAAGAGGAAGTTAGCTTATATCATCCATAGTACAAGTCACAGTGGTCAGCCAGAGGGAGGACCGGTGGGAAGTGGGTGGAGTCTGGCAGTGGTCAGTCTGAGTTCCAGGCAGGCAGTCAGCAGTGGGGGGCTGGAGAGGTAGGGGCAAGACCTCAGGCCCTGGGAAGGGTATGAGAGTCAGATGAGGCTCTGGACTTGGGTGTCCAGAGTCAGGCCTGGATCTCAGGAAGCCAGAAGTTCATCAGTCCAGGCAGGCCTGGACTCTGAACCTGTGCAGAGCCTGAGCCCAATAGCCAAGCCCCAGCTCATCCCTTTTCCTTGCTCACAGGGCCTTTATACGCC
Organism: Balaenoptera borealis; assembly: GCF_965194805.1. Classification (NCBI taxonomy): domain Eukaryota; kingdom Metazoa; phylum Chordata; class Mammalia; order Artiodactyla; family Balaenopteridae; genus Balaenoptera; species Balaenoptera borealis. The sequence goes on from NC_138868.1 coordinate 98,688,772, forward strand.
ATCATGGAAGCTCAGCGGGCAGTGGTCCCCCATCAGGGAGGCACGGACAGTTGTTCCAGGGCATCGCTGCAGCTGGTAAAGGGACTGGCTCCTCAGTCAGCCTGAGGAGAGGGGCTGCTGGGCTCCCAGTGCGGGGGTGGGTTCAGGGAGCGTGGGGAAGAAGGGCTTGGAGAGAGAAACAAGCAGGAAGGAGGTATAGAGGATCCATTACAATCAGCCATCAGTGGACCCACTCTCCCTGGCCCCATTATCCATCTGTCCATGTGTCCCTTCCTGCAACATTCATGCAGTGCACACTTACGATGTACAAAGCACTGGGAGGGATATAATATCCCTACCTTCAACACACTGCCTCTAGCTGTCAGGTGAAGATCACACACAGATAATCATGCAGCCAGTCAGCCCAGACTCACCCTCACTCGTTCCATGGCTTCCCACTTTCTGCCACAGGGGTCCAAACTTTCTGGACAGTCTGAGGGAGTCCTGTGTGTCCAGCACCATTCTGGGTCCTGGCATCTCCTGGTGTTGTGTCTTGACTCCGCAGCCTGACCCTACCACCTCCTTAAGCTCCTGCATTTCTCAGCCCCTCTCCCTGACACATTCCCTTTGCCTTCCCATCAAGAAGCTATCCAGCGGCACCGCCAGAACCTGGCCGAGTGGTTCAGCCGGCTGCCCAGGGAAGAGCGCCAGTTCGGCCCAACGTTTGCACTAGACACGGTGCATGTAGACCCTGTGATCCGCGAGAGCAGCCCTGATGAGCTGCTTCGCCCACTGGCTGAGCTGGCCCTGGAGCATCAGCCGCCCTCTGCTGGGCTCCCTCCACTGGCCCTGTCTCAGCTCTTTGACCCAGATGCCAGTGGGCGCCGGGTGCAGACGGTGGTGCTCTACGGGACAGTGGGCACAGGCAAGAGCACGCTGGTGCGCAAGATGGTCCTGGACTGGTGTCACGGGCGGCTGCCAGCCTTCAAGCTGCTCATCCCCTTCTCCTGCGAGGACCTGTCATCCCTGGGCCCTGCGCCGGCCTCCTTGTGCCAACTTGTGGCCCAGCGCTACACAACCCTGAAGGAGACTCTGCCTCTGATGGCCGCTGCCGGTTCCCGCCTGCTCTTTGTGTTCCACGGCTTGGAGCACCTCAACCTTGATTTCCGGTTGGCGGGCACAGGGCTTTGCAGTGACCCGGAGGAGTCAGAGGCGCCAGCTGCCATCATCGTCAACCTGCTACGCAAATACATGTTGCCCGAGGTGAGTGCACCCTGCTTTGCCTCCACTGTCCCCAATTTGCCCCCTCAGGATTTTCGTGTCCTGAGTCCGCGTGTTTAATGGGTAGGAACGTAGGCTCTGGGTTAGTTCAAATCCTGCCTCTCCACTTCCAAGCCGTGGGACTGAGCAAGTCAGTAACTTCTCCAGGCTTCTGTTTCCTTCTCTCCTTGAGTTGTACTGAACAAATGAGATACTGCATATGAAGTGCTTAGCACAGTGTCCTGGATCATAGTGGGTGCTCAGTAAGTGTGAGTTATATTACTGTGGTCGTCATTATCTTCATCCTTGAACACTCAGTCTTCAGGGACTCCCTGGCAAGTGAGCCAATCAGGACACAAGGGTCTTTATTATTTTTTTTATAAATTTGTTTATCTTATTTATTTTTGGCTGTGTTGGGTCTTCGTTGCTGTGCACGGGTTTCTCAAGTTGCGGCGAGCGGGGGCTACTCTTCGTTGCGGTGCGCGGGCTTCTCATTGAGGTGACTTCTCTTGTTGCGGAGCATGGGCTCTAGGCGCGTGGGATTCACTAGTTGCGGCGTGCAGGCTCAGTAGTTGTGGCTCGTGGGCTCTAGAGCGCAGGTTCAGTAGTTGTGACTCACGGGCTTACTTGCTCCATGACATGTGGGATCTTCCCAGACCAGGGATCGAACCCATGTCCCCTGCATTGGCAGGCGGATTCTTAACCACTGCGCCACCAGGGAAGCCCACAAGTGTCTTTCTTAACTCTCAACCATGCTCTTCCCAGGCCAGCATTCTGGTGACCACCCGGCCCTCTGCCATCGGCCGCATCCCCAGCAAGTATGTGGGCCGCTATGGCAAGATCTGTGGCTTCTCTGATACCAACCTACAGAAGCTCTACTTCCAGCTCCGCCTCAACCAGCCAGACTGCAGGCACGGAGCTGGGGGGGTCTCAGCCACGCCGGCTCAGCGTGACCACCTGGTGCAGATGCTCTCCCGGAACCTGGAGGGGCACCACCAGATCGCCGCTGCCTGCTTCCTGCCCTCGTATTGCTGGCTTGTCTGTGCCACCCTGCACTTCCTGCACGCTCCCACACCAGCCGGCCAGACCCTCACGAGCATCTACACCAGCTTCCTGCATCTAAACTTCAGTGGGGAGATGCTGGACAGCACTGACCCCTCCAAGTTGTCCCTGATGGCCTACGCAGCCCGAACCATGGGCAAGTTGGCCTACGAGGGGGTGTCCTCCCGCAAGACGTACTTCTCTGAAGAGGATGTCCGTGGCTGCCTGGAAGCTGGCATCCAGACGGAAGAGGAGTTTCAGCTGCTGCATGTGTTCCGCCGGGATGCCCTGAGGTTTTTTCTGGCCCCATGCGTGGAGCCAGGGCACCTGGGTACCTTCGTGTTCACTGTGCCCGCCATGCAGGAATACCTGGCTGCCCTCTACATTGTGCTGGGTTTGCGGAAGACGACTCTGCAGCGAGTGAGCAAGGAAGTGGCCGAGCTCGTGGGCCGTGTCGGGGAGGACATCAGCCTGGTCCTGGGCATCATGGCCAAACTGCTGCCCCTGCGGGCCCTGCCCCTGCTCTTCAACCTGCTCAAGGTAACAGCCCTAGGATCCCAGGCTGCCGGCCCCCATCCTCCTCGTTCACCCTTGCTCCTCCCCAGAAGGAAACTGTTTCTTCCTGCATGACTGTGAATCCTCTTCTTGGCTCTGTTTCAGATTTGGGCAATCTGGCTTTTAGTGGGAATGGGGCATAAGGAAGAGGGAGAGAGAAGCCACAGGCTGGGGAAGGCTTGGAGGGGAATCTGAGGGTGCAGGGACTTTCATAACAATCCCATAACTCTAATGATAGGTTTTTGTTTGTTTGTTTGTTTTTGTTTTTTTTGTTTTTTGCCTCTCTCCTCCTAGTCTTTGTTGCTGGGTGGCAGGGGTCACTACTGTCCAGGGTCTGTCCTGTGCTTTGCAGGTCCAGAAACCCAATTGTATCTGTTCCTCAGAGATGATTAGACTCTGGGAGTGATGTCTCATCCTAACTTAATCACCAGAGACAGGTTTATAAAGCAGATGCCATTTTATTCATTTATACCAGGAGGATAAATGGCATTGGTAATTGGCTTAGGACAGTCCGTCTTGGGTGCAGGTCTGCTCCGGAAACCAAATTACAGGCCTGAGGACTGTGCTGTGAGCAGGGCGGATGTACTAAGTTTTTGATGGGAAGAAGTAGCCACTCTTGGCTGATGTCTGCCCGGGTGCCTTGTAAATGAAATATAATTATGATCCCTTTTATAGATGAGGAAACTGGAGCTCACAGACGCTAAGTAACTTGACTAAGGTCACTCAGATAGTAAGGAGAATAACTGGGGTCTGAGTGCAGGTTTTGTGGTTCTGAATCCTGTGCTCTTTCCGCCAAACTTTATTGATGTACTATGGATATTTCTAGGAAGCTATGGCGCCTTGCTAGGTAACCCTGGTCTGCTATAGCAATGTTTCAGTAATCGGTCTTGGGGAAGCAGAGCCCTGGTGAGCTGACAACATTTTAACAAGTTTTCCTTTTTATAGGCAGCAAAGCCTCAGGGTTAAAAACAGGGATTCTGTAACGCAGCTACCTGGTTCACATCCAGGCTCTGCCACTTACTAGCTGTGTGACCTTGTACAAGTTACTTAATCTCTCTGTGCCCCAAGGTCCTTATCTGTTAAATGAATAATAATAGATAATAATAGAATCTATATCATTGGCCCAATATGAGGATTAAATGTCTTCATCTGCAGGACCTGGCACATAGTAAGCGCTATTTAATTGTTTGTTAAACACAAAAACAGTCTCAGGCAGCCCATCCCTTCTTACACCACTGCCTCAGGCAGGGAGGTAATGGCCATTGCTGAGGCCACCCACTCCTTTGAGGATGTGCTTGCCTCATCTGGATTGCAGTGAGAGGCTGTGGTCTCCTGACAGGGTTCAGAAAGCCACTCAGTTACTTAAGGGGGCACCACACCCACAAGCCCTCTTGGAGGGAGGGTTGCCTAGCAGAGGATGGGTACCATCTGTTTCTTCATGAGCCTATTGATTCATTTTCCCAGAGTGACAGTTTGTGTGTCTTGTCTCCAGATGCTTGTTGGGGGAGGGGCACTATAACCTCCATGGTGGGAACCTCGCCTGTAAAAAGTGAAGAAAACACATGAGAGGAGGTGCCACAAGACAACCTGGTGGCTCTTGGCAGAGGAATGGACCTCTCCTTTCCTTTCAGAACCATTGCAAGGATGGCAGCTGATGTCACCAACCTCCCAAACATTCAGTTCTTCAATAACTATTTGAGTGCCTGCTGTGTGCCAGGCAATGTGTTAGATTCGGAGGAAAAAGCAACAGAACCCCAGGTTTCTGCCTTTTCTGATCATATGGTCTCAACATAAACATGTCAACATAACCATGTGATTAAAAATTCTGGGAAGTGCCTGGAAAGCAAAGTTCCAGGTGCTATGGAAGTATGTAAGGGGGGAGGGGGGGACCTGGTTTGGGGGGATAAGTAAAGCCTCTCTGCAGGAAGGGCTTTTAATCTGATCCATGGAGGATTAGCCAGGAGAAGAACTGGGTGTGGTGGGGGGAACACTCCGGGAAGAGGGCACAGCTTTGAAGAAGGAACAATCTTGGCACCGTCAAAAAACAAAAAACGGAAAAGAGAGAGAGAAAAGCCGAGAGGACAGGAGCAGAGCGAGCGAGGGTGAGAGGCTGTCATGAAGGCGCCGTGGTTGACAGGGGCCTGTCAGTGAAAAATTGATCGATAGTCCATCTGTTCCTGGAAGGGGGACCCCTTCCAGGGCCTGAGAGCGAGCTCTTTTTTTTTTTTAAATAAATGAATTTATTTATTTATTTATTTATTTATTTTGGCTGCGTTGGGTCTTTGTTGCTGCGCACAGGCTTTCTCTAGTTGCAGTGAGCAGGGGCTACTCTTCATTGCGGTGCGTGGGCTTCTCATTGCAGTGGCTTCTCTTGTTGCAGAGCACGGGCTCTAGGCGCACAGGCTTCAGTAGTTGTGGCACATGGGCTCAGTAGTAGTGGCACGTGGGCTCAGTAGTTGTGGTGCACGGGCTTAGTTGCTCTGCAGCATGTGGGATCTCCCCGGACCAGGGCTCGAACCCATGTCCCCTGCATTGGCAGGCGGATTCTTAACCACTGCACCACCAGGGAAGTCCCTGAGAGCGAGCGCTTGTCTAACACTCGGAAATCAATTGTCTGAGGAGACACACGTACTGACAAAGCAAAAGACTTTACTGGGAAGGGCTGCCCGAGCAGAGAACAGTGGGGTAAGGGAACCTAGGAGAACTGCTCTGCCACATGGCTTGTAGTCTCAGGTTTTATGGTAATGGGGTTAGTTTCTGGGCTGTCTCTGGCCAGTCATCTTGCTTGGCCCATATTTAGTCTGACTCAAGGTCCTTCCTGGTGGCACGCATGTCTCAGCCAAGATGGATTCCAGCGCCAAGGATTCTGGGAGGTTGATAGGACAATATTATGGGGCTGGCGTCTCCTCCCTCTTTTTGGCCCCTCCTGAATTCTCTAGTTTTTGACGGCAGCACCATGTTCCTTATCGGGACCTCCTGTTATGAGACAACTCATGCAAGTGGTCATCATCGTGCCTGGCCAAGGCGGGTGGTTTTAGTCAACGGTTCCCTAACACATCTAAGAAAGAAATGGAAATTTTAATTCAAGCCAATCTGAGGATTATAACCCAGGAGACAGTCTCTCAGAGAGCTCTGATAACTATTCCAAAGAGATTAAGAGGGAGGCCAACGTATTCAATATATGTGATTTTGGCAACGGGGGTATGTGTAATCAAACATACATCGCAGTAGAAGATTGTACCTGGTTACGAGGGACAGACATCTCAGTTAATGGTTTTAGTGCTTTTCTAAGTATGGAAAGATGCAAGAATCCGGGTTCACAAAAATTTCTCCTGAAATATCTAAGGACCAGTTCTGTCAGTTTTCTCAAAGCACAAAGTGCCTTATCCTGATCTTTGCCCTGAATTCCTTTCGAGGTTATTGTATCCAGTGACTGCAGTGGCTAATGGCTTGACTTTGTAGAATTGGGTGGTGGGCAACATTCTTTATTTTACAATCCCTTCCCTTTCAGTCTTAGTTTCAACCAAGGTTTGGGAGGCATTTCGTGACCAATATGTTCCACAGCACTAGGAATGCTCATTCCCAGGTCAGGCCAGGATTTCATTGATAGGTCACTCAATGTGCTATTAGTGGACTAGACCCTATTAACAGTAGCCAAAATCCTCTGGACCCCCTGTCTTACTAGTCCGTTATGATCCAAGGAACGGTTCCCTCTTGTTGTTTCTTCCCTTATCCAGAGTTACACTATTACAATCATTCATCTTACAGAACTATATATTTGATCAATTGTTTCAAGTCACCTAATCATCATTAATTTTATCTGAGGCTCAGTCACACATTTGGTGATGCAAGAAACAACAATCTTATAAAATAGGCAAATACAAGTAATATAGCTAGTAGTATTAATAGGATCATAAGTAAGTATTGAAACTAAGATCTTCCACAAGGTGAGGCCCAGTATCTCCTCAGGTCTCTCAGCAGTCTGTTTTGCACCAATCTCTGTCTTTAAGGAAAATGATATATTGGCATTGTACATAAAGTTCACCAAAGATGTCTGCATATACAAGGCGAGTGGTGGGTCATTATGACCCCTTACAGGATTGAGAAAGGAATGTTATCTTCTAAGGAGTTACATGGCTGGCACCAGAAGGAGAAAAATTGACCTTTATGATTGAGCGGGTATTTCTGCCATTGGGGAGGTCTAGTTAAATGCATAATGCAGATGCACAATGCACACTGGAGGGGAGGGAGGAGGCCCAAATGGGCAGAGAAAAATTTTATGTTTAAATTTTTCTTGTCTTTCCTTAAAATATGAATTTTATTTCACGAGGCCAAATCGTGCAGGGTCTGAAGCAGTAGGAGCAACATCCGTCATCGCTGCTGGGATGACGGTGATGATGTTGAAGATGATGATGTATTTATACCACCTAGCCCGGTACCAAGCTGAATGCATAATATATGCTAACTCCTTCCCACCATGCTTGGGCTTGAAAATGTACGGAGTGTCTGGGAAAAAGAAAGAATTTCCCAGTGTCTGGAGTACATGAGATGAGTGTTGAGAGGTGACTCCGGAAAGGTCAAATTGGGGCCAAATTATGCAAAGTTTTATATTCCACATGGGCAGTGAGGAGCCACGGAAGGTGCTGCAGCAGGGGGAGTAGTATGATCAGACAAATCGTGCTCGAGTTTAAGGGAGATCACCAGGCTGGAGCAGTCAGGAAGACTGCACCTTAAGCTTAGGCCAGAAGGCTAAACAGCACACAGTAGGCTGCAGCGCCCTCTCCCTTCTTCCCTTCCAGGTGGTTCCACGTGTGTTCTGGCGTGTGGTAGGTAAGAGCCGCGAGGCAGTGGCCCAGGCCATGGTGCTGGAGATGTTCCGAGAGGAGGACTACTACAACGACGACGTCCTGGACCAGATGGGTGCCAGTATCCTGGGTGTGGAGGGCCCGCGGTGCCACCTGGACGAGCCCACAGAGGATGAGGTCTTTGAGCTTTTCCCCATGTTCATGGGCGGCCTTCTCTCTGCCCATAACCGGGTAGTGCTGGCTCAGCTCGGCTGCCCCATCAAGACCCTGGATGCCCTGGAGAATGCCCAGGCCATCAAGAGGAAGCTGGGCAAGCTGGGCCGGCAGGTGCTGCCCCCCTCGGAGCTCCTTGACCACCTCTTCTTCCACTATGAGTTCCAGAATCAGCGCTTCTCCGCCGAGGTGCTCGGCTCCCTGCGCCAGCTCAACCTGGCGGGCGTGCGCATGACGCCCCTCAAGTGCACGGTGGTGGCAGCTGTACTGGGCAGTGGAAGGCATGCCCTGGATGAGGTGAACTTGGCCTCCTGCCAACTGGACCCTGCCGGGCTGCGCACGCTCAGGCCTGTCTTCCTGCGTGCCCAGAAGCTGGGGTGAGGCCCTGTCCTCGTGCACGGGTGGAAGAGAAGGTTCTTGGGAAAGCAAAGGGAGTGAGGAAGGACCAGGGGGTGGGGTGAAATCTGGTACGGGTGGAGGTGACAAGAGCTGCAGAAGGGGACACAGCTGTGGACTACGAGAGGCAGGATGGTGAGGGAGGGGCCCGGTGGGTGGGCAGGTTCCATGCCGAACTCCTTCCTTGGTTTCTCACCTGCTCTCTGCCCACCTTCTGCTCCAGCTTGCAACTCAACAGCCTGGGCCCCGAGGCCTGCAGGGACCTCCGAGACCTGCTGCTGCATGACCAGTGCCAAGTTACCACCCTGCGGTGAGTGCCCTGGGAGGGGGCTCCATCCTGCTGGCCAGCTAAGGTCAAGGGTGAGCTCCCCACCTCCCAACATGCCTGGAACAGGCACACCCATGCTGTAGTAAAGAAGACGGGAGTGTAGACCTTGACCTGCTCCCCACCCCATGACGTCTAGTACAAGCAGCCAGGCAGGGGAAAAGATGCCACCAGCAATAAATAGGTGCTAAGAAAGCCTCTTGCGTGGCTAAAATCAGCCTGGGGTGGGGGGTGGAATAACACCCAGGCTGGTTACCTGGTAACAACGCCACTGATTCCCTCCCAGGATTTTCCCTGTCGCCTCACAAGGATGACCCTGACGCTGGGCACTCAATAGATGCTCCTAAAGTGTTGACTGATTTACTAGCAACCCAGACGCCTGGGTTCCTGATTTTGGATTGGAGTAAGGGGAGATGAATGAGGAGGGAGGGAGAGGGGGATGGGGAAACAGGAAGGGAGGGTGAAGCAGGGGCTGGAAGGGGGTGAAAAAAGGAGCAAGAAGGAACATGGTAACGAGGAAGGGGAGAGGGAAGAGCGGCGTCTCAAAGGAGAATGGAAGGCGGGAGGAGGGGAGGGAGAAGCCGGCTTCCACCCCACTCTCCCTCCTCTACAGTGAGCCTCACCCCCATTTCTCCATCCTCTTTTCCTGGGACTGCATTTCTCTGCGTCCAGGCTGGTCTCTGCCCCAACCAGTGCACCGTTTTGGCCCAAGTCCCAGTGCTTAGCACAGGGCATCTGCTAGGGGCCCTCATAACCTTGGGGTGCTTGTGGCCCTAGGCTGTCCAACAACCCGCTGACGGCAGCGGGTGTGGCCCTGCTGGTGGAGGGGCTGGCGGGAAACACCTCGCTGAAACACCTGTCTCTGCTGCACACGGGCCTTGGGGACGAGGGCCTGGAGCTGCTGGCTGCCCAGCTAGACCGTAACCATCAGCTACAGGAGCTGAATGTGGCCTACAACGGCGCTGGCGACACAGCGGCCCTGGCCTTAGCCAAGGCTGCCCGGGAGCACCCTTCCCTGGAGCTGCTGCAGTGAGTCTTGCCCTCCACTCCCATCTCCCCACCCACCCTTGGTGATTGGCCCTTCCCCTGCCCTGATTCTCCACCACCATTTCTCCTAGGGTCCTAGTGGCCCCATTTCTATTGACCCTGGTCCCACTGAATTCTAGCGTCATCCCTGCCTCCCAGTGGCCACCACCCTCCATCTCTGGCTTATTGCAAACACTTACCCCATTGCATTTCACAGCCAGGGGAACAGTTATGAGACCCCTTACTCTCTGTGCACCCACCCTCTGCCCCTTCTTCTCAGAGCTGAACGGCATCTACTCTTCTCTCTCCTGCTAGCCTCTACTTCAACGAGCTGAGCTCAGAGTGCCGCCAGGCCCTGCGGGACTTGGGGAGCACCACTGAGGGCAGTGCCCAGGTCGTGGTGTCACTGACAGAGGGGACAGCAGTGTCTGAGTACTGGTCAGTGATCCTGGGTGAAGTCCAGCGGAACCTCAACAGCTGGGATCGGGGCCGGGTCCGGCGCCACCTGGAGCTTCTGCTGCGGGATCTGGAAGATAACCGAGGAGGCACCCTTAATCCTTGGCGCAAAGCCCAGCTGCTTCGAGTGGAGGGCGAGGTCAGGGCCCTCCTGGAGCAGCTGGGAGGCCCTGGAAGCTGAGACAGTAGCAGCAGTGTGTGTCCCCTGGCCCCAAGCCGCTTCTGTCTGTGGCCTCCTAGCTTGCACTACCACTTCCAGAAAGATCCCTTCAGGGCTGGAGGCAAAGGAATGGGCACAGCTGTGCCAGTTGCTCTCCTGGGGCATGTCCAACCAGTGCTTCCAAGTCTGGAGTTTTCAGGGTCACGGAACATGCTTCCCCTCCCTTCGGCTAGAAGGACTGAAAGATGTGGCGTTTTGGTGGCCACATTGTCCTGTAGCACCACCACCAATCTCCTCTTGGATTGTGCCACCAGGGGGCACACTTCTTTCGTCGGCCTTGCCAGGGGCTTTGCCATCCAGATGTGTTGGAGGGCCTCCGCGTCCTGCCTTTATGCTTTCTTGGGACCCCCTGGGACCCCCAGGATGCCAGCAGCCACTTTCCTCTCTCACTGGTGCTGTGTCCTCACCCTTGTTTCCCCTTCACCACAATGGTACCCAACCTTGGTGGCCCCGAGGGGCATGGGTGCTGACTTGCTGCTATTAAAGAGCTGTGTCTTCCAACTACCGTGGAGTCTTTTTTGACTGTTGCTTTCAAGAAAGGGTACTGTTCTTGGTCATTCTGTTAAACCACTGACCACGTTCTGTTGCAAATGTTTCTTGGGCACTAGTTTCAGAGGCCCTGAGGACTGTGGTGAGGGTGGCGCAAGAACAAGATGTCAGCGTGGGGGTAGGCCATGTTGGGCCATAGGGCTCCTGTCACCCTTCTCATACACTTATCCCAGGCTTGGAATTACAGTGCCCAGCAATTACAGTGACCTTTCTCTGTGCAGAGGGGGAACTGGGACGGCAGCAGAGTCTCCTGAGGAAGTCGGGGCTCAAGAATAGGGCAGGAGGGACATACACACTTCCCCAGAGGACAAGACTCTCCTCCCGTTAACCATTACCGACTGCTTCCAAGGCAGCGTCTTGGAGGAGGCGGGACGTGGCGGGGTAGGTGGGAGGGTCAGCTGGTTTCGATGGACCTTGTCCCTACACTGAGCCTGGCTCGCTGATCCAACCATGGAGGCAGCTGCAGGTAAGAGGCCAGGAGAAATCCTCTGGGGGGGACTTTAGGGCAGAGGGCAGATTGGAAGGCTTTGGGACCAGGACACACTTGGTACTGGGGCTTGGAGCCCTGAGGCAAATAGACTGGAAGTCAGGAGGGGAGAGGTGAGTGGGTGGATGTGTCTGCCTTCCTGGTCCACGCCCTGTACTGATACGCTCAGATTTCTGCGCATATCAGGCCTTGGCCGGGGAGGAGAAGGAAGGGGAAGGGAAGACCCTTTTGGAGCGAGTCCTGAATTTGGGGGTTCCCCGAAGTCCTTTCAGTTAATGACTGTGGAAGAGGAGTCTCGGGGGGCAGAATATGCCTCTCCTCCCCTCACCCCTTCTTTTCCCAGCAGATCTTCAGGACACAGCTTCCTTGGCCCCGTAAGTGCCGTGCTGTGAAGGACTGGGGCAAAGGGAGGAGGGATTGAAGGTGGGGAAGCTCTTCAGCTGCCATTAGCACCTCAAGGCGAGCCTGGGACCCAAGTCGGGATGTCAGTTTTCTCCTACCTGCTTGACTTGCTTCCTTGCAGGAAGTTTGAGTTTAACCCCAAACTGGGCATTGATAATCCTGTGCTCTCCCTGGCTGAAGACCACGAGCCCTCTGGTAACCCCCCACCACTTGGGGCAACCGTTTCCTTTCCCCAGAGCCACCAGGGCTCCACACAGCTTCCCGTCTCCTTGGTAACCACTCACTCTGTCTCCCTCTGATAACAGCCTTGGTGGGAGTAACCGCGTGGAGGTGGAAGGGGGCCAGGCATTTCCTTCTGTCCCCGCCACTCTGCCTGGGCCATGTTCAGCCCCGCTCCCCAATACCAAACTGGGCAGAAGCCTGTCTGGTGTTCTATCACAGGGGCAGGGTCTGCCAGACACAAGGTGACTGGTACTTGGGTCATGTCCCCTCTCCTCCCCCTTTTCTGCTGCCCACCTCCCCTTCCAGATCTCTGGAGCCTGGAACGACCTCGCTTCTATCTGCTGAACAGAGAGGAGGGCAGGAGTTTTGGCTTCCACTTGCAGCAGCAGCGGGGCAGGGCTGGGCATGTGGTGTGCAGGGTGGAGCCAGGCGCCTCTGCCCAGCGCCAGGGTCTTCGGGAAGGAGATCGGATCCTGGGGGTGAACAACCATGTCGTGGAACATGAAGACTATTCAGTGGTGAGGTTGGGCTGGGACCCCTGTGTTACAGGAGAACATTCTATAGCACCTCAGGGAGTCAGAAGCCAGTTGGTCACCTCCCTGGGTATATGGGGGCAGGACCCAAGCCTCAACCTCCCCCATCTCCCAGAATTTAGGGATGCCCAGGTCCAAATGGTTGCGTGAAACCCTCCAGAGAGCTGGTTCCCATGGTGAAAAGTGTAGCTTCCAGGGAGGGGAAGCTGGCAAGAGGGGCCAGCCCAAGCCCGCTCCGTGTGCCCACCGTTCAGGTGATACGCCGCATCCGGGCCAGCGGTCCTCGGGTATTGCTGACGGTTTTGGCGCAGCACGTGCATGAGGTGGCCCTAGCTCAGCGGGGGAACGATGCCCACCTCTGTCCCACTCTCGGCCGAGGGGTCCGGCCTCGGCTGTGCCACGTAGTGAAAGACGAGGGTGGCTTTGGCTTCAGTATCACCCAAGGTGAGCTTAGAGCTCGGGAGGGGTCAGGAGGGGGATCTCAGCCCTGTTCTGGGCAGGCAGCAGGCAGACTCTTGCTGTTTGGGCTTCCAGGACATCGGGGTCCTTTCTGGTTAGTGCTGAGCACTGGAGGAGCAGCTGAGCGGGCAGGAGTGCCCCCTGGGGCCCGACTGCTAGAAGTGAATGGGGTCAGCGTGGAGAAGTTCACGCATAACCAACTCAGCAAGAAGGTACGACTGCCTGTTTCCCATCCGTCCTCACCCCTCTGGGCCTGGTCCCTGCCTCGGGAAGCAGACGACTCCTCGACGCGCCTAATCGCCTGATCCGATCTTGTACCTCTGTCACCACCCTTCCCTTTGCACTCTGTGCTAGGCCCTCCCCTCCCTTCCCTAGTGCCTCATTCCTGGGCCTGGGAAGAGGGGCTGTGAGGAGGTGCCTGCCTCTGCCCTCCCTACCCAGGAGGTTGATGCCGATGCCCTGCTGTGTCCCCACAGCTTTGGCAGAGTGGCAAGCAGGTGACCCTGCTGGTGGCAGGGCCAGAGGTGGAGGAACAGTGTCGCCAGCTGGGAATGCCCCTGGCTGCACCCCTGGCAGAGGGCTGGGCACTGCCCACCAAGCCCCGCTGTCTGCATCTAGAGAAAGGGCCCCAGGGCTTCGGGTTCATGCTCCGAGAGGAGAAGGGCCTTGACGGTCGGCTTGGTGAGTGGGAGCCCTGGGGGCGGGGCTGGAAGGTGGGCCTTGGGGTGGGCACACAAGTGTATATATACACCTCTCAGTGCACACAACTGGTGGCCCTGGCTGAACCCCATCCCGGGCCTCCTCCTCCTGTGCAGCCCCAGGTCAGCCCCCCGGTGTGCATACAGTGGCCTGGGCCGGCACTGGGGGTCAGTGGGAAGGAGCAGTGAGGATGTCTGCATCCCAGGTCAGTTCCTGTGGGAGGTGGACCCAGGACTGCCAGCGGAGAAGGCCGGGATGCAGGCTGGGGACCGGCTGGTGGCTGTGGCTGGGGAGAGCGTGGAAGGGCTGGGCCATGAAGAGACAGTGTCCAAGATCCGGGCGCAGGGCTCCTGCGTCTCGCTCATTGTCGTTGACCCTGAGGCTGACCGCTTCTTCAACATGGTGCGAGCTGCGGGGCGGGGGCTGGAGAGGGGGCAGGAAGAGAGCAGGGCTTGGGTGGGGGGAGAAGCAGCAGGGTTTGTCCTATCTTCCTCTTTTCCAGGTTCGCTTGTCCCCACTTCTCTTCTTGGAGAGCACAGAGGCTCCCGACTCTCCCCAGGATACCGGCTCAGCCTCTCTGGTTGAGACCAAGGACCCACCAGTTGAAGACACAACCGTCCCCTGCGGCTTCCGCCAGTGCTTCCTGTACCCTGGGCCTGGCGGTGGCTATGGCTTCCGACTCAGCTGTGTGGCCAGTGGGCCTCATCTCTTCATCTCCCAGGTGACTGATGCCCCAGGAACCTTGGATCTTCTCAATCATTTGCCTCTTGACAAGTCTTCCTCTGCTTCCCTCCCAGAGCCTCAGTACACCCAGCAGACTTTTCCGTGGTGTTCCAAGCTCTACATTCCCCCATTCCACCAGGTGACCCTAGGAGGCTCAGCTGCCCGGGCAGGACTGCAAATGGGAGATGTGATTCTGGAGGTGAACGGGTATCCCATGGGCGGAGAGAATGACCTGGAAAGACTTCAGCAGCTGGCTGAGGCAGAGCCACCCCTATGCCTGAAGCTGGCGGCCAGATCTCAGCAGGGCTTGGAAGCCTGGATTCCCCCAGGGTCTGGAGAGGTGAGGAAGGAGAGGCGGATGGATTGTGAGCTGCCAGAAGAGGACAGAGGGTAGCCAGAGAAGAGGGCAGAGCGGGAGGCTGCAGCGTGGAGCAGTGTGGGCCACTCAGGTTGGGACTTTAGGCCATGGTAGGTGGGGACAGAAGGACCCAGGGAAGAAGCCCCATTCCTGGGCATCCCAGTGAGGGGGGAGGGCGCAGGGAAAGGGAACTCTTCTAGTCTCTGAATGACCTCTTCCCTTCTTTCTCTGCTTAGGACTGGGCTGTAGCCTCAGATCTACTGTAGCACCCCCTATGCCTGGCACAGATCTGCCCAAGCTTTCCTGTCTCCACTCTCCAGCCTGAGGTGGTGGGAGCTGAGATGCTCTCTTTAAACTAGAAGCTGCAGCTCTAGGACTCCGGTTACCTCCAATCACAGGATAGTCCTTGGCCTCCCTCCCTTCCCATGGGCCCACCTCCTGGAAGAGGGTGTGGCCAGAGGCCTCAGGTGGGCCCACGAGGGAGCCTCCCCTTTGATTCCAAAGGAAGTCATGTGGGATCTTTGGGAGCTGTGCGCCAAGGATGATGATCTGCCTGAGATGAGTGGTATGATTTTGTGATTTATAACAAGAAATATATGTTTGGCCTTCATACACTTTCCTGGCACAGAGCTCCTAAAATCCTTGGAATTTCCCAAGTAGTAAGACAGATAAAGCTGTCTTCTGTTTTTGACAATAAGCCCCTTTCAACTACACCTAGTTTTGTTAATGAGATGACTCTTGACAAGCACCTGAGAATGGGGCACAGGTTTCCAGGGCAACCAGTCATGTGATTAGAGGGTTGGAACTTTCAGTGCCCACCCCCCACCCCTACCCTCAACCTCCTGGGAGGGGAGAGGGGCTGGAGGTTGAGTTAATCACCAGTGTTCAATGGATCGATGGATCATGCCTACATAATGAAGCCTCCATAGAAACCCAAAAGGACAGTTTCAGAGAGCTTTCCGCATTGCTGAACACGTGGAGGTGCTGGGAGGGTGGCGCACCTGGAGAGGGCATGCAGCTTCCATGCTCATACCTCGCCGGTGTATCTCTTCCCTCTGGCTGTTCCTGAGTTGTGTTCTTTATAATAAACTGGTAATCTAGTAAGTAAACTGTTTCCCTGAGTTCAATCGCTCTAGCAAATGTTTGAACCCAAGGAGGGGGTTGTGGGAACCTCTGAGTGATAGCTGGTAGGTCAGAGGCACAAGTGACAACCTGGACTCGAGATTGGTATTTGAGGTCGAGGGCAGTCTGTGGGACAGAGCCCTTAACCTGCGGGATCTGATGGTACCTCCAAGTAGAAAGTGTCAGAATTGAGTTAAATTGTAACACAAAAGTTAAATTGTGTCTACGGAGAATTACTTGGTGTGGGAAACCTCCCTGCTCCACGTTTCACCAGAAATGAAGTAGAACTGAGAACGTTGTAGTAAAATAGAGGAGAAACAGAGAGTTTTCCCTTTCCCGGTGGGCTGTGGGGCCGGCTAGGATTGAAGCCACCTGGAATTTGCCCTAAGCATGACTCCAGGACTGTTGGGTATATTGCAGGAATTTGGAGACCGGCTGCACCTTCCCTCTGTGGGCACCTTAGGATTGTGGGAGCTGGTGCCTGGTCACACTGTTGGTCTATTATAGAAATGGCCTTTCCCCACAAATCTGGCTGCCTTTGTTGGTGTTGGTGGAGGTAGGGTGACCAAAAGGGCCTCAGGCTCAAGGGGTGGGACCCAGTTTCTCTAGGAGAGAAGTTGAGACCTTGTCAAATTTCTCTCTTCTTATTCAGTCTTCAGGGTAATGGGTCAGCCCAGAACTGAGATGTTCCCATGAGGGGCACTCATCTCTGCCAAAAATCACAGCCCACAGTCCTGTTGAGTTCTACATCCAGACAGCTTTATTGCTGGGGCCTCAGAGGGCCCCAGAGACTAGAGGCTCACAGTCAAAGATCCAGGGGGTTGAGTCCAAACTGGCGGAGCTGCCCCTTGTGCCGGGCGTGGAGTCTCAGCACAGCCCCATCCCACTGAGGCTTGACGGCTCTCAGTTTGGCCGAGAGCCAGTCCAGGCTGTCCTGCAGACACCAAGCTTCAGATCTCAGGAAGGGAGAGGGCTGGAGGAGGGGTGTCCCAGGTTGGTCTGTAAGCTTTCCTAGCCAGTGTTTTCTCAGAGCTCTTATTCTTAGTGGTAGGCATGGTTGTATCCCCTTAAGATAGAGCAGAGTCCCCTATGGAGATGTTTCTTTTCCTTTCCCCCTGGTCTGTCATTGTCACACTAGCTGGGATTTTGGGGGGGGTGCTGGGCATCGGGATGGCTGGCCTTCAGAGGGTAGGGCTTACATGTAAGATTTCCTCATATTTGGCCTCCATGTCTGCCACATGGGCCCGAAGCTGAGCCAGAGTTCAGTCCCACTCTCCAAGGGCCTGCACGGCCTCTCTCTGTGTAGCCGCAGCCTCCCTGTGGCACATCTCTGGGGACGGGGGCAGAAGGATGAAAGAGGACAGGGTGGTGACACTCTACCCTTGAACAGAGTCTCCAAAGGTACCCAAAGAGCAGAACTTGAGTGGGATCATTCCAGACTTCCCCAGAGCCATCAACTTTCCCATAGTTCCTATAAAGAGCTGAAATATACCATTAAGGTAGAGTAGAGAGAGTGGGCTTGGGACAAGAGATCTGGGTCCCAAATCTGGTTGTCATTTACTACTTGTGTAATGTCTGACATATCTCTCTCTGAGACTCAGTTTCTTCATCTTTATAGAGAAAATGACCCATACTTCACAGGCTTGCCGTGAGAGTTAAATGTGATAATGTATGGGAAAGCACCTAGTATGCAGGAAATGCTTCATAAATGCTGACTGCATTTAAATTTGAGATAAGGCAAAGATTAGGAAAGGGGCTCAGGGCCTGCATGGCAGATAAGCAGCTCTTGGATATCTATAGCTAAACTAAAGCTATTTTAGGATAAGAAAGTTTGAGGCCAAAATTGTGGAAAATCTGTGCACCATGCTAAAATTTTTCAACTGTATCCTGTTACCAAGAGGGAAGAGAGCAAAAGCTTATATATATATATATATATATATATATATATATATATATGTACACACATACATGTATATGCTTATTTAGAAGCTCACTCATTTGTTAGCAAATAGTTATTTAGGACCTACCACGCATTAGGCCTTGAAGATAAGGAAATAAGTAAGTTAAACAGTTTCATTTAAGCTTGGTTTCATTATAAAAATCAGCCAAACTAAGCGGGAATATGTTTTGTTTTTTTAAAAAAATTATTTGTACTGTTTTTTTAAAAAAATTAATTTATTATTTATTTATTATTTTATTTTTGGCTGTGTTGGGTCTTTGTTTCTGTGCAAGGGCTTTCTCTAGTTGCGGCAAGCGGGGGCCACTCTTCATCGCGATGTGCGGGCCTCTCTTGTTGCGGAGCACAGGCTCCAGACACGCAGGCTCAGTAGTTGTGGCTCACGGGCCTAGTTGCTCCGCGGCATGTGGGATCTTCCCAGACCAGGGCTCGAACCCGTGTCCCCTGCACTGGCAGGCAGATTCTCAACCACTGCGCCACCGGGAAGCCCGGGAATATGTTTTGCTTATGGGAGACATGGCGGTGGTTGGGAGTTAGAACTGGATTTGGAGACACCATTGAGAGAGGGAAATGGGGTGAGAGACTTAGGTCTTCTTCTTATAACTTAAGATTTTTTTTTTTTTTTTTGCCATCCTGAACCGTCTGCTGCAATTCTCAATGGTGGGAAAGTCAGTGGGGAAAGCAGTATGAGAGCTTAGATTGCAGTCTTCTAGAGAAGAACCATCCTAAATCCACCTCTTCAGTCTGGACAGCGGCAGTGATCCTCCGAGAGAAAGGGCTTCGAGGGTGGGGAAGCCCACCTAACTGCTCCCGAAGGCCCCTCACTTCCTCCGCCAGCTGCCTGCTGTGGGTCTCCATCGCCTCCTGCAGGGTGCAGCACTGAAGACTCATCTCTGTGGTGGGGACGGTGGGTGGCCAGGGACCCAGGTGGGGACAGAGCGATGGAGAAAGGATGGGAAGTTGTGAGTGGGGAGGGCTCTGCTTGGTCCAGTGGGGCAGGTGCATAAAGGCCTTTTGGTTCTTCTTGTGGTGATTCTGAGAAGCTGGGGAAGGAGCTAGGAAACAAGGTCCCCTTCCCCCTGCCACTCAGGATGGGGATTCAGGCCCTTCTCCCCACTCAGTCCCACGGGATGAATGAGATAAAGGCTGTGGCTGCGTTTTGTAACCCACACAGCATCAAGTGTGTGGCATGGGCCATCGTGGAAGGTCCCTGCCCAAGATCCCAGAGGCCTTTGTTTGGTTCCTTCAGGATTCTTGTGTGTGCTGGGAAGGCTGAGACTAGGCATGGCAGATGGGAGTCCTCCTTGTCTCCCTACCCAGCATCCTCTGGCCCCGGCATGGCAGATGGGAGTCCTCCTTGTCTCCCTACCCAGCATCCTCTGGCCCCGGCATGGCAGATGGGAGTCCTCCTTGTCTCCCTACCCAGCATCCTCTGGCCCCCTTGGGTGTCCTCTTCCAGGCCCCTGTCTCCTGCCCACCTGCTTCATCAACTGCACACCTGCATATATGGCCTTCCCTTCACTCCGGGCCCCCTCCAGTTCAGCCTCCAGTTCTTGTATCCTCTGCTTCAGCTGGTCTTCAGAAGCCTTGGCTCAGCGGGCCTCATCCCTCCACAGAGCTGTGAACAGTCCCAGAGCAGCCCTCAGGACTGGCTGGGGACCCCACTAAATCAGCCCCCATGGCCTTGATGGACTCTGCCCACCTTTGGAAACCTGGCAGCAGGCTGCCAGCCTCTCATTGTCATTCTGGTGTTTGTTTTATTTCCCCCCTAGAATCCTACAGGCTCTTCGTTATTAAGAAGCGCAAACTCCCTCTGTGTTCTGGCTATGAAAAATAGCTGCCTTGGGACTTCCCTGGCAGTCCAGCGATTGGAACTCCGTGCTTCTACCGCAGGGGGTGAGGGTTCGATCCCTGGTCAGGGAACTGTCATTCCGCGTGGTGTGGACAAAAAATTAAGAAAAAAATAGCTGCCTTTATCAACCCTTACTGCCCACCGTTTCCTCACAACCCCAACTCTTGACAATCTTTTTCCACTAGGGGATGGTTAGAGATCAGCTCAGCCCTCCACCATAGCTCCAACCCTTCAAGCTCCCAGGGATACAGAAATGCCCATTGTCCCACCTCTATTGCCCCCAGAACTTCCACCCTTCTTACCCAAGTGGTCTTGGAGCAGCTCCTTTTCCAGCAGTGCCAGCCTGTGCATGGATTCAGTCTCCACATCTGCCCTGGCAAGATGGCAGAGCCTCAGCTTGTCAGGATCTCAGCCTTACCTACTCCCCTCCCATCCTCATCCCACACCCTGGACTTTTTTTTTTGCAGATCTCAGGACCACTAAATGAGGGATCTCTGATGGCAAAGTCTAATGAGTTCACTGCCCAGCACATGGCAGGTACTCAAAAGATGTGTAATGAATAC
Organism: Balaenoptera borealis; assembly: GCF_965194805.1. Taxonomy (NCBI): domain Eukaryota; kingdom Metazoa; phylum Chordata; class Mammalia; order Artiodactyla; family Balaenopteridae; genus Balaenoptera; species Balaenoptera borealis. The sequence goes on from NC_138868.1 coordinate 98,708,974, forward strand.
ATAAGGAAGGCACAGAGCCAGAGGGGGTTCAGATGGGCATGGGTGTTGATTTCCCCACTTCCCCAGCTCCATGGAACCTGGATGCAGATATGAAGGAGGAGGGTCAAGACAGCTCCGTCTTATCATGCAGAGGGCTGAATTCTCTCTGGAGGACCTCTGCTCGGTCTCTGAGCCAGAACGTGGAGAGGCAGGGGGCACTCACCTCCACCCAGCCTGACTCACCAACAGCTGCATTCCTTTTCTTCTTCTGTGTCCCAGCTTTTGTCCCTTTTTCTTTGGTCTTAGGTCGTATTTCCTTGCTGTCCTGGGGGAGAGAGGGGACTCGTATTTAGGTCTGGACATGGAGCTGCTTTCCTGACCCCTAGACTGAACCAGGAGTCCCAGGAGAATTAGTGTTCTAGTCTCCAACTCTGTTTCTTATACTTTTCAGAAGCTTCTGTTCTTGGTTTCCTTGGAAACTTAGGCAAGGCTGAGGCCACTGGGAAGGATGGAGTTGTTTCTCTCTACCGGTCAGGTTCTAAGTACAGAAATCATTCCTCTCAATCCTCTTTCAGAGAAAATAAAGCTCAGTACTTGGTCCCTTTCCTCTTCCCATCATCCTTACCCTGCCTCTTCCTTCCTGCAAGACCTTCTCTTGCCTCTGTTGTGTCTCCCTGTGGTGTGACCCACTGACGAGGAGGGGCAGAGAAAAGGCCCAATGATCTAGGAGCCAGAGGAGGAGACTGGGTTCTGGGAACCAATCCAGAGTGGCAAATTTCCGTCGGGGGCGGGACTGAGAACTGGAAGGTTGGGTTTCTGGAGGCTGCATGTTGTCCGGGCAACTGGGAAACATGGTGTTCATAGGAAGGTAGAAGGGACTAAATACAAAGCTTAAAATACCAAGGTCTCAGAGGGCCAATACTCTCCTTATCCCCAAATCCTAAGTGTAGTTTGAGGAGAAAGGGCTTTGGAGCCGATCATCTATGATTCACTTCTCTGTAGCACAGCCTGCAATTTGGAGACTTACAAATTACAGATTTACACATCTGAAATAATGCTGTTGTGCTGATACAGAGGAAAAGGACTGACAGTAGCCATTTTGGGCAATTTACACATCCCAAGGTCTCATCAACAAAATGACATTATTAGGTTTAAAATTGAAGCTCTCCTTCAGGAAGGCACTCTGTGGTGTATGAAGGAAAGAAGTGCAGAAGAAGGTGGTTGAGAGAGTTTCCCCTTTCAGAGAAATGAGACGCAAAGGAGAGGTAGACCCAGGACCCCAGGGTGTTGACATAGAGAGATGCAAATGGAGAAGAAAGGGCACTGGTTAGAGATAGGTGCTGTGAGTTCTTATCCGCTCCGTCCGGGTATGTAAACTTGAGCAAGCCATTTAAACTTGCTCAGCCTCAGTTTCCTGGTCTTTAAATCTTTGATTTTGGGGAATTCCCTGGCTGTCCAGTGGTTAGAACTCTGCGCTTCCACTGCAAGGGGCACGGGTTCGATCCTTGGTTGGGGAAATAAGATCCTGCAAGCCACAGCGTGCGGCCAAAAAATAAAAAAGAAATCTTTGATTTTGTAAATCTTGAAAGGCCTGGATTTTTCCTGGGTATTTACAGGACTGTCTTCTCGCATTGTGACTTAATGTATTGCCTCTTTTCCTGTATTCCGGTCTGTGGTTGACTTGCAGACAGGTGCTGAGAAAGTACCTTGCTTGGCTCCCTGCCGTACTGAGTTGGTTGGGGCTCCCCCTAGCGGACGTACTTGACCTTCTACTGAGTCCTGCGTTTTTCTATTTAAATTATTTACTGAGCAATGTTGCGGGGGGGGGGGTACCCCCCCTTAGGGATGCTTCTTGCTGGAGTCATGAAGAGTTGGAAAAATAAATCTGGGGAAGGGACAATGACGAGTGGTTTGCCCTGGTCAGCAGCCCTCGTCCCCCACCCCCTCTCTCCAGCCCTGTGCTATTGGGAGCCTTGTTGTCTGTCTGTCACTGGGATCTCTGGACACCATACTGGCTAGAATGAAAACAGCAGAAACTTCAGGGCTTTTCCCCTTGCGGATTAAGGGAACTGCTGACTCTTTCTTTAGATATTTCTATCTCTGTCTTCCTCAACATTTTTTGGTCATTTTTGGTCAATTGCCTGTTGTCAGGAACAGATCTGAAGAAACAGCCATGAGATCTGGGGGAAAAAATCCTTCCTCTAGGGAGCAGACAGATTCAGGCAGAGGCTGACGATATGTATTTGTCACCTTCGTGGCTGCAGGGTACCTCTCTGACCCGGGGGACATTTTACAGAGTAAAGAGAAGAACTGGCCTTGTCCTTCCCGTTGCTTACTCTTCTTGTACCTCAGTGTCAGATAACCTTGTGCACATCTCCCAAATTGGAGATTTTTCTTCTAATCTTGAAGCATGTTTTTCATTTATTCCCCTCCCCCTCCCCCCAGAACCCTCTCTCCCTGAGTAGGAATGCAGTAGAGGTTCCTGTCCTGGTCCCTCCCTTCATCCAGAAGCCTGTTTGAGGACTTTTGAATAGAATAATTAGTGTCTCTGTTGTGCTGATGCACGGAGTCCCATATTGAGGACAGAAATTACAGAGTATAAACAACATATCGTGTCTCAGAAGAGCATTTACTTTTCAAATATATTCAGTCAACCGACTTTCAGGTGCAGAGAGGATGTGGTTTGGGGCGAAGGTGAAATGGAATAAGAAAATTGCCACAGGTCACATGATGTGATACAAACTGAGCCAGCTCTAGAATAATCCAGGAATGAGAATGACATTGTGATCAACAATTCAATCTCCAGCACATTTTGAAAACAATCCAAGTGAAAATTGTGAAAGAAAGGTCAATCTTTCTTTCTTTCTTCATTAACCTCAGTTCGTAAATGAAAACAGGAACGATCATTTCAGCAGAACTCTGTCTTCCTTTGAATAGGATCCCTTCTGGGGGTTTTAAAGAGATACAGAGGAGAGAAGCGTCACCCTCTCTACTTCATTCAAATGTGAGACAAATATAGGTCATCATATATTAAAAGAAATATGGGGACTTCCCTGGTGGTGCAGTGGTTAAGAATCTGCCTGCCAAAGCAGGGGACACGGGTTCAAGCCCTGGTCCGGGAAGATCCCACATGCCGCGGAGCAACTAAGTCCGTGTGCCACAACTACTGAGCCTGCGCTCTAGTGCCCGCGAGTCACAACTACTGAGCCCACGTGCCACAACTACTGAAGCCTACGCGCCTAGAGCCTGTGCTCCGCAACAAGAGAAGCCACTGCAATGAGAAGCCCGCACACCACAACGAAGAGTAGCCCCTGCTTGCCGCATCTAAAGTCCGCGCGCAACAGCAAAGACCCAACGCAGCCAAATATAAGTAAGTAAGTAAGTAAATAAATAAATAATAATAAAAAAAAGAAATATGGCTTACTGCAGCAGAAACAGAGTGCCAATTTTACAATTCCATTCTATACAGACCATACTGAACATAATGCAAATTGGAAGCCTTAAACCAAGCCAGAGATGTACAATGATGATGTACATTGTGAAGATGACCTACAGGTTCATACACAGTTCCAAGGGTTAATTTCTTAACCTATACTCCATAAAATCTAGGATTTGACTACGAGGGGAAAAAGTACCCTTGCATGTCTACAGTGTGCTAAGTACTGTGGAAGACCAAAGTCGATAAGACAATATAGCATAAATTAATGTGTGGCAGGTGAGAAATAGATGATTACGGAAATTTAGAGGAGGACTGTCTGGTAAGGAGGACAATATTTGAGTTGAGTATAAAAAAATGGATTGGACTTTAGTAGCACTCTTTAGGCAGAGGGAATGCTGTGAGTAATAGTGATGAAAAAAGAAAGAATTGTGGTATTTTGTGAGTTGGTGAGTCACCCAGCATAGGATATATGTACTGGAATAGTATAAAACTGCAAGGTAGTTTGGAGTTAGATCATAACTGTTAATTTCATTCAGGAGGCAATGGGGAGCGTTTAAAGTTTTTTGTTTTGTTTTGTTTTGCTTTATGCTGTCAGACCTATACTTTAGGAACACTGGTCTGGTGGCAGCATGGATTGGAGGTGGCAGGGAAATCAGTGAGGAAAAGGTTTCAATAGACCAAGGGAGAGGAAAGGAGAGCCTGCAACTAAGGGTGGACGCACTAGGGATGGGAAGTTTTGACAATTATCTAAGAGCTTTGTCTATATGTTTTCTTTAGACATTTTAACTCTTTCTAGGTAGGAATTGACGAATGGAAATTCTACTGATAGGAAATGATAATTTTGACTCCGCAATCAATCTTAGATACAGGCCATTGAATTGCAGACAAGGATATTTTTTCCCCTCTTACAGGACTGTTTGATAAGCTTAATTCCCTGATCAGTCAAGAGTTTGGAGAAGAGCCAGGTGGGGTATCTAAGGCGGAAGTGAGTACTTATTGAGACACCAGGGCCTGCATGCTCCCAAAGCTGAGGCTCAGAATTAGCAAATTAGGGCAGGGCACTTCCTTCTTTGGGAGAGAGGTTCTTTTTTTCAAAGTTCTTCCAGCGGAACTTTGAGACTAGAAAAGTGGAAATGACTGGGAACTGCATTGCTCTTCCCTGGGAGGAGCGAGGACTCCTCAGGCCAGGGCTTGAAGCTCAAGGTTTCTGTGGTCAGGGCTCGATGCTGGTGGTGCCCACCTGTGGTGCAGTGCGCTGAGCAGGGGAATCTTAAGTACATATTCAATTTCCAGAAAAGGAACTTGTGTTCAAAGCAAAAAAAGGGGGAAGTGTTTTGTTTTCAGAAGGGTCAAAGGGCCTGGAAGAAGAGCTCGAGGCCTAAGTGTCTCAAGCCTTTCTGGGATCTAATCAGGATGCAACAATCTGCAGCATTCACATTCCTGTCCTTGGTCCTGACTTAACTAGGAGTTTAAAACACTAGGGAGTGGGGAAAAAATTTCCCTTTTTCTCCCACAGTGTTAAGAAGCAAACAACTTTAAGTTCAATTTCCTCATTTGTCAGGTGTGGGGTAAAGACTTGAAGTTCAGATTCTTTCTACGGCCACCTGTCTTAATTTAAATAGCCCAATGACCGCCTCCAGGAGGGTCATCCCACAACCCACAAGGAACACGGAGGGCTCGGCTTCTGCCTAGTGCGCAGGCTCCACGTTAGACCCCGCCCCGCCCTTTCCCCGCTCCTCCAGGAGGGGGCGCAGCGCGAAGGTTCCGCCTGGGCAGCACTCCCCCACCCCGCCGACCCCCCCGCCACTCACGGTAGGGGCGGGGGAGACGGCGCGGAAACTTGGCCGCAGCTTTCCGGGAGCTGTGGCTCGGGAGGGGGGTGGCACAGGAGGGGTCGCTCCCCAGTCCGGACGCGGCCGCCCGCTCCGCGCGCTCCTTCCGCCCCCGGGATCGCGCTCTCTGAAGGGGCGCGCCCGCGCGGACCCACGCTCCCGGCACCGCCCACTCCCCTCCCCGCGACCGCCCCTCCCTCCGCCCGGACGGCCGGCGGCTGTGACGGCGGCGGCCGGGAGAGGCCCCTCCTTCACGCTCTCCTTCTTTCCCTCACTCGCAGCCAAGCGGAGCCGGCGGACGCGGCTGGGCCCCTAACCCTCCCCGGGCTATGGCCGGCAATGTGAAAAAGAGCTCTGGGGCCGGGGGCGGCGGCGGCTCCGGGGGTTCGGGCTCGGGCGGCCTGATCGGGCTCATGAAGGACGCCTTCCAGCCGCACCACCACCACCACCACCACCTCAGCCCCCACCCTCCGGGGACCGTGGACAAGAAGATGGTGGAGAAGTGCTGGAAGCTCATGGACAAGGTGAAAGGCCTGCAGAGGACCCGCGGGAGCAGGGGTGGGCGTGGGCGAAGGGGCCGAGGGACGGGAAGGAAGGGACAGAGGAAGCTGGGGGAGGGGACGGGTCATGCGAGGCTGGGGAGGCGAGGAGCTGGGGTGAGGGGTGGGGAATATGGGGGTGGGGAGGAGACCGGGAGGATGGGGGTCGGCGGTGGGGGAAGGGCTGCGGTTGGGAGTGAGGGAACGTTGAGGTGTGTGTTTGGGGTTGCGAGACAAAGATGGGGTGGCGGCTGGGGTGAAGGGTAACTGGGGAGCCACCAGGGAGGAAGTATAATGGGGGTGCAGAGTTTGCGGCTCTGTGCAGGGTGTAGGGATGTGGGTCACGGAGTTGGCCCCGGGAGATAGGAGGGAGGGGGTGAGGAAGAGCGCTTGATTTACCGGCTGGGACTGTTAGCTGGATGAGCTCTGACTAGGGAATTAGGTTTACGGGCTCTGATTGAGAGACCTGGGGTCCTGACAACTCCGCAGGCAAACTGCGCTCTAGGTGAGCGTATAGTTTTTGTTTCTGTTTTTTCTTCTCATTAAGATGCAACACCGAGAGAAAATAAATGGGGGGGGGGGTGTTTAAATGGGCCAAGGAAGGAACTTTCCTCCACATCTAGCGCTGGCTCAAGTTTTTCTCCTCCAAAACATTGAATGGGATCCATTGCTGGTGCTGAGATAGATATGCACTGATTAAACCACAAGTTCTGGTCATAACCATTATTTTAGGAGAGATATATTGACTGAGCGGGTTAGGCAGTAGATTCTGACTTCTTCCAGAACTTCCTCCTTACACACACTGCTTTTCGTTGGGTTCTACTTTTTTTGGTAACAGAACCTGACTCCTTATTACAGAACCTGACTTTAAACTTGTTAGATGAGCTGCTTTGGTTACTTTTTTTTTTTTTTTTTTTTTATCAAGTATGAAAAATAACCCCACTTTAAGTTTGGCATTTGAGAGAATTTTACTTCCTTATAGTTGTGTCTGTATAATGAAACATAGTAGTTAGTCCCAAGTATTTAAGAGTGTTTAAACAGTCTAACGGTTTGTTCCAGAGAATTCAATATTTCCTTGCTATTTTTCACATTTATTAATAACTTATTTTTGCAAAATTCATTCTGCAGATGAAAGGTGACTTGAAGGATCAGGTGTGTATTGTAAGAGAATGGTGTTATTTCCTCCAGAGTAAAATTTTCTTTGGTTCCTCTCTGGGCCTAGGTTCCTCTTCTGTAAAGTTCTTCATGGATTGTTTTGGACTAGAAACAGCTAATAAAAGTGACTATGAAGCACTTGGCAAATATAAATGTGCCATATAAATGCTTAATAAGTCCTGTGTATGTGTTAGCGCTCCTGTAGTGCATACCAGTGGTTTCAGAAGCTACTTTTTCACTGCTGGTTCTTCTCATGTTAAGTAATTGGTATGGTAATGAATAAACAAGTATTTGTATGTTGATTATATTGGTGTTATAATGCTAATTTCATTATTAGAAATTGTAATAAAACCATTAAAGAAAGTTAGGCATAAAGGAAATTTTAAATGCATTGACACCTTGAAAATATATATGGAATATATTCAAAATCCGAAGATTGTAGGTTTGCATTTTAGGGAGTTAGAGTTAATGACTTAAAAAGTTTCTCCTGGAATGAAAAAACATTTGCATTTCTAGTTAGTTTCTCATTGTATCAACATGCGATGTATCAAAATCGTATTGATTAGAGACCTCTCCTTAAAAATAATAAACTTTTTATCAAACTTTTGAGTCTGTGTAACGTAGTCCTTAAAATAAGATTTCCCCTTAAGTCTTTCTCATTCATCTCTTTAAAGAGTGTGTGTTAAATTATGATTTCTTTTGCAGAATGTTTAATTATTGGGGAAGTATAAAGACCTCTCAGTTTTGAGTCAATGCTTTTCAGGTTTCGGTAGTTTCAAGGAAAGTAGGCTTCTGGCTTTTCCGTTCTAGCGTTGGGAAAGGAATGTTTTATTCTTGTGTTGCTTGTTTTGGAAAATGATTTTTAGTACTTTTTGCCCCATACCACATATTACTGGTTGTGCTGAAATGAAAATAGTTCTTTCTGATGTATTAGTCCAGTAGGTTCGTACTGCTTTCCAGATTTTCTGACTAATTCTGTAGTGTTGTTAGATTGCACTGTCTATTTTACTCTTGCTGTTTAGAGCATAGATGTTCTCTTTTTTCACTTTATTTTTATTGTTGAAAGTCTTAAATGTATCACTAACCCTTCTTGACTTTATGCCGTATGATATAAGTGGAGAAGAACTTAGTGTCAAATCTATAGATATCCCACACATTTATTGAATTTAGCTCTAAGTCACCATCTCATATCTGTTTTAACCTTGTCATTGAAGCTAGGTGAATATTATTATCCCAGCCTATTATTAATCAGTTTATTGGTTTAGCCCTGGGAACTGTCTCCTCTTCTCCAATATTGGATGTATACGGATGGAGAAGTTGGCATAAGTCATGGGTTCTGGTCAACATAGGCCCAATTTACTATTCCATTGCAGAACCTAAACTCATTCTTGGAAAAATGCTTGTGCTAGAATGCTTGTTATTAAACAGAAGACGTGGTCAGCCTCTAGGTTTTTTTTTTGCCACCCCGGTATATTGTAATTAATATTTGTGAAGATACTTGTATGTGAAGAAAGTGGCTAGTAAGTAGAGAGACAGCAGGGCAGGGGAGTGGAGAGAGCAATCATATACATTGCCTTGAATGTAAATATAGAAGTATCAAGGTACTTAATTTAGTGAGAGACTCAAAATTCTGTTATGAAGTAGAGTGGGAGTTGGCAAACTTTCTGTCACAGGACAGATAGTAAATACTTTAGGCATTACTGGCCACATATGCAGTCCTATATTCTTTTTTTTTTTTTTTTAATAAATTTATTTCATTTATTTATTTTTGGCTGTGTTGGGTTTTCGTTGCTGCACGCGGGCTTTCTCTAGTTGCGGCAAGCAGGGGCTACTCATTGTTGCAGTGCGCGGGCTTCTCATTGCGGTGGCTTCTCTCGTTGTGGAGCACGGGCTCTAGGCACGTGGGCTTCAATAGTTGCGGCACGCGGGCTCAGTAGTTGTGGCTCACGGGCTCTAGAGCACAGGCTTAGTAGTTGTGGCGCACGGGCTTAGTTGCTCCGCGGCATGTGGGATCTTCCCGGACCAGGGCTCGAACCCTTGTCCCCTGCATTGGCAGGCGGATTCTTAACCACTGCGCCACCAGGGAAGCCCACTATATTCTTCCTATTGTTGTTTTTACAACTCTTTAAAAATGTAAAAGCCATTCTTATCTTGCAGGTGTACAAAAAAGGCTGCAGGCTGTAGTTTGTCCACCTCTGAAATAGAGCATCATGCTGGCAGTATTTTAGGTCCATGCTATGTTTTTATTTTAAATTAGCTTATGTTAGTAAAACCTTAAGGTGTTCATTTATTTAATGGGCTATAGTTTATTGGAAAAATGCTTTCCTTTAAAGCATGGGTTTAAAAAAGCATTTAAAAAAGATAATCCTTCTGCTACCTACCTTCTCCTGCTTGCCCTCAAAAAATCACCTTAAGTAACTTCCTGTATTTTGGAAGTAAGATGCACTTAATAGAATTTATGAATCAGTATGTTTCATTGAACTCTTTTCTCCCTTTCTTCTTACCTTTCTTCCTATGCTTGCATGCTCACTAAATCAGGAGCACAGTAGTGCTAGGTGTAAATTCTTACATTCCAGGAGATTACATTATAGTAATAAGTGACTGTATGTTCAAAGTGATATGGGATCTCTTAAGTTTAAACATCATGTACATATTTCTTCTCTATCTTAACCTCTGAAGATTGTAAACTCCACGAGGACAGCAGCTATAATCTCGTTATCTCCTGCAGTGTCCAGTCACAAGGCCTTACATAATAGTAAGTGCGTTGTAAATATTTGTTAAATTAAACTGCTTTGTGTGCCCCAAAGGAATTCTGAAAGGAAAAGGTATGGGGGTGGGAATCATTTTTAATTACATTAAACTTACTTATTTCTTTCAGTAGTTTTTTGGCGGTATCATCCCTGTTTTATGGATACTTAGCTTCAGAGAGGTTATGTAACTTAGTTAATAAGGGAGCTTGACTTGGAATCCAGGATTACGCAACTCCTAAGGCTTAGTTATTTCCTCCATACAGTAACTTCTCAGGTATACAACAAAGTCTTGATAACAAAAGTCATTTTTCGGAAAGTGACCTGTGTAGGTATACGATAGCAATTCTCACACACGCACACACACACTCTCACACCCGCCATTCACACACTCAGGCAAAGTAGATGTTCTCTTGAATGATGTTAATGTGGTGTTTAGCTAGTACTATTAAAAGAAATATCTTCTTTTAAGTTAAGGGTTTGTGTCTCTTCAAATTATGTGGACTGGTTACTTTGCATGGTTATCATGGAGGTTTGTACACATTATTCTCCCATTGCACTTAATTCATGCCATTCAGCTCTGATGGCAGCTGTCCTTGATGAAACATCTGCAGTGCGGTGGGGGGCTCTCAAAACAATAAATGTGGGCATTTCATCTTGTAGCACCCACCAGGTGGTGCTGGTTCATGTTATTTTTCTTCTAAAAGTTGGAAACCCTTTCTGTTGCTATTGTATTAATAAAGTAGGTGTTTATTTTCTGGTAGTCAGCCCCTTCCCAATTTAATTTTAACTCTAGGAATTTTAGTCACCCAGGAATTTGTGATTCAAAATAAAGGTATTGGGATTCATTAAAAAAAAAAAAAGTGATAGCATTTACCACTTTTTATTTCATCTGTCTCTCCCTCCACTAGAGCTCTTTAGGATCAAGGCTTTGTCTTTTTTTAAAATTTCTTTTTGGCTGCACTGGTTCTTCGTTGCTGTGCACTGGCTTTCTCTAGTTGTGGCGAGCGGATGCTACTCTTCGTTGTGGTGCGCGGGCTTCTCGTTGCGGTGGCTTCTCTTTGTTGCGGAGCACGGACTCTAGGCGTGCGGGCTCAGCAGTTGTGGCTCTTGGGCTGTAGAGTGCAGACTCAGTAGTTGTGGCGCACGGGCTTAGTTGCTCCATGGCATGTGGGATCTTCCTGGACCAGGGCTCAAACGCGTGTTCCCTGCATTGGCAGGCGGATTCTTAACCACTGCACCACCAGGGAAGTCCCAAGGCTTTGTCTTACCATCAGTTCCTGTGCCTAACACATAGTACTTGCTGAATGAAGTGCAAACATTTTACAAAGTAAAATGGGATCAAAACATGTTCCCTCATTTTCTATGTGATTAATTAGGAGGATCAGGTAGGGAATCTTTTTTTTTTTTTTGAGTGTTGAATTAAAGTAACATTTACTAAAAGTAGTTTTACCTTTTTTGGTTATAAGGGTAATATACAGTCATTGTAAACAAAAAGGTTGTGTTGTTTTCATGCCTATTAAGAATTCCCCCAAGGGATGTAAAATTCTCCCTAGTTCCGTATGAATCGTGAGCTCACTGAGCATTTCATGTGATTCATGATAGAAATTTTGAAGGGTATATGGGATAAAAGTAGGGTTAGGCCAGGGAAGAACATAATCTGCTCTGTTCATTTCGTGGCTTTGGTTGAAGTTTTTGGTGACCCTTGCTGTAGTACAACCCGTTTTTAATATGTTGTTTGTTGGCTGTATACACATGGGCAGATTGGTCCCCAGGTCTTCACTTTCAGTGGAGTTCATGTTATAGTCAAACATACGGATAATGTTTATACTATGAAAATCACCCCCCTAATGACTAACCTAGGGCATTCAAAGAAAAATGGACTAAACATTAGTTTGAAAACTGAGCCTAAATTTCAATCACATTTTCCAATGAAGTTGTTAATTCTGATCTTAGAATTAATTCTGATCATTAGGTTTGTTGGAAGAGGGGGATTATAACAAGCAAGTCATTGTGAAATGTTTTCATGATTAGCACATTTTGTGCTGGAAGGAAATAGGTGGGAGTAGTCAACCAGGAGCACTGGAAGCCAGCCTCAGCTCTGTCCCCACAATGTTCCTTCCTGCAGCAGCTTCCAAAAGGAGGAGGGGAAAGGGGTGCAGTGATGGTATTGGTGGTACACACCCACTGGGGATTCAAGCCCTAGGAGATGGAATGTCACTGCCATAGAAACTCCTAGATCAGCAATGACCCTGGGTCTCCCCTCTGCAACTTTTGGGATGGATGGCGAGTCTTGCTTAGCAAACTCCTCTGCCTTGGGCGCCGTCTTACAGCCACCACTGACCTTCCCTCTTGCTCTGGGATCAACCACAAGAAATCTTAAAATGAGGCCAACTCACTGCTACTTCATTGAGGGGGATGGGATACTAATTCCTGCCTCCTTCTTTCTTAGAGCTACTTTGAATAGCAGTACACAGGTGTAGCACTCTTTGTGAAAAACAATTTATGAACCATAAAATATGCAGAACAAAATGTAAAGGTCTCCTTTTACTCTCATACTGCAAAATGACTACCCTCTCCAGAGGTAACCACTGTCTACTGCTAGGGGTCCAATCCCTCCAGTCCCTTGTTCTAAGCAGCTCTAGAAGGCCGGGTGGATAGCACTGCCCTTGAAAGATTTATGACTTGAGCAAGTTGTTGCCTTTTTAGCATTTACTCACTAAGACTGATAACTGAGTTCTAATAATGCCTTATATTGCTGAGCAGTTTACAATTTCACATCTGCTGATACAGCAAAAATTTCAAAATAATGTGTCTTATGAGAAAGAAACAGATTCAGAGAGTTTAAGTAACCTAAGCCACCCAACTAATACTTTTGTTTTTTTATGTGGATCTTGAACTGCTGTTCAGACTCTAAGTGATTCTTTTTTCTTTTTTAAAAAATTTATTTATTTATTTATTTTGGGCTGCTTTGGGTCTTCGTTGCTGCACGCGGGCTTTCTCTAGTTGCGATGAGCAGGGGCTACTCTTCTTTGCAGTGCGCAGGCTTCTCATTGTGGTGGCTTCTCTTGTTGCGGAGCATGGGCTCTAGACAGGCGGGCTTCAGTAGTTGTGGCACGCAGGCTCAGTAGTTGTGGCTCGCGGGCTCTAGAGCACAGGCTCAGTAGTTGTGGCGCACAGGCTCAGTTGCTCTGCGGCATATGGGATCTTCCCAGACCAGGGCTGGAACCCATGTCCCCCGCATTGGCAGGTGGATTCTTAAGCATTGCGCCACTAGGGAAGTCCTGAATTCTTTTTTTAAGGGGTGTGTAAGATTTTATAATATGGATATATATGTTTATTTAACAAATTCATATTGATAGTCTTCTAGGTTATTTCTGATTTTTAATACTAGAAACAATGCTGCAGTGACTATTACGCAGTTGCTAAACATTCTTTAGAATAAACTTCTAGAAATGAAATGTACTGGGTCAAAGCAATCATACATTAAAGTTTGAAAAGTATATATTGGCACATTGCCTTCCAAAAAGTCTGCTTTCATCCATAATCCTTGTCTAGTTTGTTGATTTTAAATATGGTAGCTGATTCCTAGTTACTTCAGGTGAAAATTACGTTGGCACCTTTTCCACCATCACATTTTCAGTGAACATGAACTTTTTGCTGGGTGCTAGGGAGTTAAGGATGACTCAGTCCTCATACTTGCAAACTGGGGATATAACTGAAGGTGTTCAAAGGGATCAGGGAACCCCCTGTGGGAATCATTAGGCAAATCTTTACTTAATCCTTGAGACCAGAAAAAGGATTGGGACTGGGGAGGGACTAGACCAAGCAGAGAACTCCACAATATCCTAATTCACAGTTGTGCCTTAATTAGGGTCTGACATCCAAAAATGATGGTAAAATCATTTAATCCCTAGTTCATGCTAAGTATTGGTCTGAAGTTGCACTGATAAGTTTGAGAAGAGAATTATATTTTCCTTTTAAAAACAGAATCCCTGTATAAAAACTGCATGGTTAAGCTGTTAGCACATGTCAGTTATTTAATTTCCTACATTGTACTGGCTGTATTTTTTTTTTTTCTGCAATTAATGTGATAAATGAAAGTAATGAGATTGGTAATTAGTTGTAAGTGACATAGTGCTTTTAATAAATAGTGTTGGGAGGTATTTGAGAAGTGTTGGGTAGTAATTACAGTTCAAGTCCCTGAATGGGTTTTGATAAATCAGTAATGGAGAAGAGTAATTAGAAGTAAAAGACTTTTTTTTCTTGGGGCCATTATCTAGTGATGATATGTTTCTTTTAAAAAAAGTATGGGTTTCTGATTTCTCTTTGAAAAACAGTCATAAGTTTTCATTTAAAAGCTTCACTGTGTAGTTACACTTGGAGAACTGTTAAATCTCTTCAAGTTTCTGAGTTGATTAGCTTCTAAAACGTGAAGCTTTAAGAAAAGAAATTAATTAATCTAACTCTTAATTTATAGAGGGAGAGAGACCCAGAGAGATGAGTAACTTGCCCAGGGTCACATAGCCAGTTAATGTCAGTCACCAGACTAAGACCCAGGTCTCTGGACTCCTGCCCTGGTGTCCTTTCTGCTGTACCTCCTGTTCTCTTGAGCAACTGATTCTTTTAAAACTGTAATCAAATTTTATGTGTTTTATGTATAGCTCACCATACTGAATACTTGCTTTTGAAGCTTAGTGCTTATTTTAATCATGCTTTTTAACATATGAAAAAGTTTGAAATGAAAAATGCTTCTATGGATAAGTTAAGGTCTACAGAGATAAAAATACTTAGTCATTCATAATCATATATGCTTATAGTTTTCTGCCTAGTTAGAAATACAGTTCCTTAGTGTTAGGAAAGATTCTGTGTTCAGAACAGAATTAGGCATAGGCACTGTTCTCTGTAACTTTTCTGTTTTTAAAAATTTAGCAATTTCCAAACATAATTTTATTCCCCTTTATTGTAATCATAGCACTTTCCAAATTTTTTCTATTGACCATTGAGCCCTTGGCAGAAGCAAAGGGAGGAGCTAGGCCAGTGAGGAAGCTATTATGAATGGAGTATATGGCAGCTGTACAAGGATACTGTTGGTTTCCCAGAGCTAAGCATGTTTCTTTTTGACATTGTTCTGAGTGATGCTGTAAATGTACAGGCAGAAGTAAACAAAAGGAAGCCATTTTTGCTATTGTAAGACTTTGAAAGCAAAATAAAGTTGAGAACAGACTAAGCAGGAAAATATCTTTCGGAAATTTTTTGGTGAATTTTTTAAGCTCAGAACGCACATTTGTGCTTTAGAGGTTAACTAAAACTGCCAATTTAACATTCACTAATAAAGGCAGGTTCTTTTGGCTTTTGATGTTTGTTAACTATTGACTTGAATTATTCACAAAGCCTTTTGGAAACTTTTCCCCTAGAGGTTATAAATATTTAGGGAATTTTTTTTTTTCTTTACAGAAGATTTTAATGTCAAAAGAGTTGCTCTACCTATATACCTACTTCATGGTCTGTGTTAGTGTTAAGGAGTGCTGATTTCCCTGGTCATGTGATTGATTTATCTTTGAAAGATCTTGAGAAAAGCAGATATTTAATCTACAATTGATCTTTACAAGGTCACATTCTACGGAGGGACTGATAACATTTGTGGAACGTACATGATAGTAGTTTGAAAATGCGAACTAATCAAGTGTTTGGGAGACATTTAAAAACTCATGATATTTTAAATCTGTTATGAGGGGTAATATGTTTTTTCAGGTCATTGTCATTAATCAGCGTTTATTAATTGCTTACTATAGGTTGGGCAGAGCAATTTTAGTTTAGTTTTGTTGTTGTTGAAAGGAAGTATACCTTTTTTTCCAGAGGTATTAGGCAAATAATGCATTTTAACCTGAATTCTTAATGTTAATGCATTTGCCTTTAAATAGGGAGAATATATTATGGGTTGGCATGTGTAGCTCTGGATATAAATGTAAATAATTTGGGGGGAGCTCTGCTTGGTTTGGACCTTTGAAGGAGTGGTTACTGTAGTGTTTGCAGATTGTTGGTCACCCTGTTCTTGGGTGGCCTGCTGCCTTTTCTCTATTCTTTGGTTACCAAGTAGTCAGAGACCGTGCAGGTTTGGAAGGGTAGCTGTGTCATGGCCAGATGGTAGGAATAAGGGTGTCAGTTTCTGGGAGTCAACAAAGGGTGATGTGAGGTCTAACATTCTGTCTTCAATAGATAATTCCTGCCTAACCTGCAGATAAACCTGGTCGAGTTGTATGGAAATGGGGAGGGAACTAGCATTGAATGTCTACTTTATTGGAAACTGTACAGTCCTTTCATAAACATTTATTATGAGGTGGGTATTACCGCTGTCTTACAGGTAAAAGAACTGAGGCTCAGAGGTTAAGAAATTTACTGAAGGTAAATGACTGAAACAGGACATTCTGATGTGGCTATTTGGTGTAATCTTGTCAAGATACTAAAACACTTTAATTTTAATTCAACACATAAAAGCTTATATTTTAGTCTTCATCATACTGTCTCCTTGTTAATTCCCTGATACTCCACATCTCTCCCTTAATGACCCTCTTCACCTTGCTCTCTACACTGTAGTCTCACTGACCTTTCTATTCCTCACATCCAAACCTATTCTCACTTTAGGGCTGTTGGATTAGTTGTTCCCTCTGTTTGGGCTACTCTTCTGCTGATTCTACATGATGGGCTCCTTCCTGTAATTTTAACTCTTAGCCTAAATTCACTTCAGAGAAGCTTTCCCTACTCACTGTGCTAAAGTAGTCATCCAGCATTTTCTTATTATTCTATTTTAATTGTCTGCATAGAACCTGATATTTTTCTTGTTGATTTCCTTTTTGTTGTTTATTGCCTGATTCCTCTCAGATTCAGGGGTATGGTATTTTTACTTCTGTATCCCAGTGCCTGACATATATTTGTTGAATGGATATGTTGAGAAAAATCAAAACCAGGTGCAATCTTCTTAAACGTACTGCCTTCATATCTCTGAATTTGTGTCTGTCTAAACCTGTCCTCATTCCCTTTCTTCCTGTTTTAAAGGAAGGAGGTGTCCCTTCTTTTAATGGTATTGGGTGTTTAGTGTTCTAGCTGTGTTGTAGATCCCGTTTTCCATTTTCTTTTAATTTATCTTTTTCTCTTCTGGTTCTTTCTCCATATAAAATATGCTCAGTATTCTCTGAAGATAAAAACCTTCGATCATATACCTCTTGTAGTCTTTGCTGAATCTTGATATCTTAGTCTCAATGTCAGTCTCCCCTAACTCCCTCCATGGACTAATTTAAGAACCTACCATTTTAATATTTTTATTATAAATATATATTCTGTAAAAATATATTCTGAATCATAAATACCTGTGTTCCAAATGAGGTTTTGGAATGTAATGCTTATAAATTGGGTACTATTTATTTTAATTAGTATGAGTTCTTAACTCTGTTGCATTTAGAATATAGCTGTCTTCTGAGGTAGAGTCTTTTTTTCTTGGCTGTGTTGTTCCCTTTTGGCTTGAAACCCTTGATAGGATGAGCAGCTTCCTAAAACACTGTTAAAATATTCATAAATCAGATATTTTTGTTGATTCAGCTTGTCTTTATTTGCCAGGCTTATATAGGGCTCTTTTTCAAGAGTACAGGAAATGATGTACAGAGGATAAAATATTTAGTTTAAAAATTTTAATATTGTCTTACATCATTTGAAGAGACATTAGTAATTAAATTGGAATTTTGCAATTGTTCCAGGTGGACCTAGTGATCCCACTTCTGGGAGATCTATCCTAAGGAAATAATCTGATGTTTAGAAGAATAAAATGCCCAAAGATGTTCATCACAGTGATACTTGTAATAGCGAAGACTTAAAAACAGTATAAATGTTAAAGTGGAGGGGATGGTTTAAGATATGGTATGTCTATAGAGTGGAACCATTTAGACATCTTTAAAAAGTTTATAATGAGCTTTTGGTGATGCAAGAAAATAGGCATTTTAAAATATTAAATAAAGAGTAAGAAGTCAGACTTCTGCTTCTACCATTGTTAGAGTAGGTTGTTTCAAACCAAATAATACTGCTGGCAACTAGAAAAGCTAGAAGATGTTGAAGAGCTATAAAGGCAGTGAGGAATTAGAGGCCAGGTTCTGGAAGATAAGGAAAGCTCTGAGAGGTAAGCCTTATTTTTGAGGCCGCCTTTTCCATGAGGTCATTGCTGATTCTGGAAGTGATAGCTGAGAGGCTGAATAGAGTTTTCAAAATGCTCATGTCAAGGAGGACAAAAAATTGGAATTAGGGCCTGCCAAGGTTGAGGGCCTTGGGAAACACTCTAGGTTTTGGGGTTGGGTCCCTGAGGGCCTGAATTGTAGGAGTAAGGGTGAAACAGAAGTAAACCAGTCTTTACAGGGCACTGAAGACTGAAGCCCAGCTTTTTAATCTTCTCAGTTTTGGGTTAGATTAAGATGACCTGGAATTCCTAGTGTCCCTAGCCAAATCTGTCTGCTAGAAGCAAAAGTAAATCCTTTCTGAATAACATCATCTGTAGCCTCAGATGGTCTCTATAATTTTTTATATACAGTGTTCAGCACTCAATAAAAAATAATTAGGCTTATGAAAAAACAAACTACAACTGAAAACCAACAGGAAAGATTGATAAAAGATACATACTTACGGGGGATACAGATATTTGAGATATCAGTCATGGACTTATATCTATGATTAATGTGTTAGAAGAACTAAGGATAAAATAGATAATTTTTTTTTGAGTATATCAAAATTTATTTAAGCATTCCCTTACTGTTGGGCAATAAATAAATTTCCAATGTTTTTTGTTTGAATTTAAAAAAAAATCCCATAAGGACTCAGAGGCAAAGAATATACAAATCAATTTTCACTGCAAAGTGAAGGAGCTGTTACAGTGGAGGATTACTGGACTGAATGTCAATATTATGACATAGTATGAGTGTGTTTCATGTTTGGTAATTGCAATCATTGTTGCTTTTGTTGTGGTCATCCATGTACAATGCTTGGTGTCAGTCTATTTATCTCTTGTAAAAATAAAATACAGTGTGTGTGTGTGAAAAAAAAAACAAAAACAAAAAAAAACCTGAGTTTGTCAGGAGAATGAAACAATAGACTCACTGAGCTACCCAGAGAAATTGTTGAAAATGTGTAAGAGAACTCCTTACTTTTAAGAATTTATCATACAGAAATTGTCAGCTATTTATAATTGCAAAAAACATTGGAAAAATAGATAATTTTGTCAGAGATCTGAAGTGGTAAATAATGAAATAGTAATTCTAGAACTGAAAAACACAAGAACTGATTGTTAACTCAGTGGGTGGGTTTAATAGCATAAAGCTGAAGGAAAAACTAGTGAGGTAGAAGGTAAGTCAGAAAAAAAAAAAATCCAGACTGAAGCATTGAGAGACAAAAGGATGGAGAATACAGAAAAGAGTATGAGAGGCATTTGGAATATTGAGTAAAGGTCTTATGTACAAGTACTTGAAGTTCAGAAGGAGAGAGGAAAGAGAATGGGGCAAAAGCAATATTTGATGAGAAATTGGCTGAGAATTTTCCAAAACTGACAGAAATTATCAAGTTCCAAATTAAAGAAGCTCTATAAACACCAGGAAAAATCCAGAGTAAACTACACCTAGGCACATCGTAGTAAAACTGTTGAAAACCCGAGGCAAAGAGAAATCTTAAAAGCAACCACAGAATAAGACATTTTATCTTCAAAGGAGCAACAGTGAGACTAACAGCCTGACTTTTCAACAGTGACATCTAGAAGGCATTCCTCATTTTATTGCACTTCATTTTATTGCACTTAACAGATAATGCATTTTTTTATAAATTGAAGGTTTGTGGCAATCCTGTGTTGTCAGTTGATGATTAGCATTTTTTAGTAATAAAGCATTTTTAAATTAAGATATGTACATTGTTTTTTAATAATACTATGTCTTGCACACTTGATAGACTATAGTATAGTGTAAACATAACTTTTATATGCACTGGGGAACCAAAAATTTTGTGTGAGTTGCTCTATTGCAATTCTTGCTTTATTGCCATACTCCCTTTATTGCAGTGGTTTGGTACCGAAACTGCTATATCTCCGAGGTATGCCTGTAGCTATAAAGTGATGACAGAAAATAACTGCCAATCCTTATCCAGGGAAAATAGCCTTTAAAAGTGGTTATAAAATAAAAGATGTTTTCAGATAAACAAAAACTGAGGAGAATTTGTAGCCAGCAGCCCATTCCCTAAAGGAAATACTAAAGGATGTTCTTTAGGCTGAAGGAAAATGATTTCAGATGCAATGAAGAGCATTGGGAAGGGGGGTTGTGTGGGTAAATGTGAATGAATATTGGCCATATAAAATAATAACAGAAGTAATAGTAATAATAATGACTTGTGGACTTTATATGATATATGGAATTAAAATGTGTGATAGTAATAGCACATAACTTGAAAAGAGTAAATGGAGTTAGTGTCCCAAGTTCCTTGCGTTGTCTGGGAAGTGGTAAAAGTACTACTTTATATAAGATTTAATGAGTCAGAGATGCATTTTATAATTACTAAGGTATTCATTTAAAGAGTAGTAAAAGAATATATATTTGGCAAGCTGATGGGGGAGAAAATTGGGACAATAAAAAAATGCTTAAACCGGAAGAGGGCAAGAAAGGGGAGGTAAAGGAAGATGAAACAGGAGAGATACATAGGAAACAAATAGTAAATTATTTTATTATTTATTATAGGATCAGTACTTATTAAGTGAACCATATGAAATTGCCAGTATTTGACCTACAATAATAGCAGTTTCATAGTTGAAGTGTAAACAGGTCAAATTGGTTAAAATCTAAGATTATCAGAATTAAAAGGAAACCAGCTATATTCTGCATGACAAAGTCATGCATTAAATTTAAGAGTACAGAAAGTTTGAAGGTAGAAGAATGGAAAAAGATACACCATGCAAACACCAACCCAGGAAAGTTGGTTTAGCTATATTAGATACATTAAAGGGGACTTTAAGGCAAGAAGTGTTTCTAAAGAAGGATATTTCGTTGATGAAAGTGCAGTTTACCAAGAAGAAAATAAAAAGGATGTTGAAAAAAATAATACAGTATTACAATTGCATTGATTTTTTTTAAACAAATGGAAAAAAGGAAAAAGTTCAGTAGTTCTTATGATTTATCATTACTAAAATGTTAGTGTTGTCAAACTAATCAGTCTTTGCATTTATGATTTAAAAAAATTTTTTTTATTGGAGTATAGTTGATTTACAATGTTGTGTTAGTTTCAGGTGTGCAGCAAAGTGAATCAGTTATACGTATACATATATCCACTCTTTTTTAGATTCTTTTCCCATATAGGCCATTACAGAGTATTGAGTAGAGTTCCCTGTGCTATAGATCCTTGTTAGTTATCTATTTTATATATAGTAGTGTGTATATGTCAATCCCAATCTCCCAATTTATCCCTCTCTCTCCTTTCCCCCACTGGTAACCATAAGTTTGTTTCCTGCATCTGTGACTCTATTTCTGTTTTGTAAATAAGTTCATTTGCACCATTTTTTTAGATTCCACATAAAACTGATATCATATGATATTTGTCTTTCTCTGTTTGACTTACTTCACTCAGTATGACAATCTCTAGGTGCACCCATGTTGCTGCAAATGGCATCATTTCGTTCTTTTTTTATGGCTGAGTAATATTCCATTGTATATGTGTACCACATCTTCTTTATCCACTCTTCTGTCAATGGACATTTAGGTTGCTTCCATGTCTTGGCTATTGTAAATAGTGCTGCAGTGAACATTAGGGTGCATGTATCTTTTCAAATTATGTTTTTCTCCAGATATATGCCCAGGAGTGGGATTGCTGGATCATATGGTAGTTCTGTGTTTAGTTTTTTAAGGAACCTCCATACTGTTCTCCATAATGGTTGTACCAATTTACATTCCCACCAACAGTGTGGAAAGATTCCCTTTTCTCCACACCCTCTCCAGCATTTATTATTTGTAGATTTTTTGATGATGGCCATTCTGACCAGTGTGAGGTGATATCTCTTTGTAGTTTTGATTTGCATTTCTCTAATAGTGATGTTGAGCATCTTTTCATGTGCTTTTTGGCCATTTATATGTCTTTGGAGAAATGTCTATTTAGATCTTCTGCTCATTTTTTGATTGGGTCATTTGTTTTTTTGATATTGAGCTGTATGACCTGTTTGTATATTTTGGAGATTAATCCCTTGTCGGTCGCTTTGTTTGCAAATATTTTCTCCTATCCTGTGGGTTGTCATTTTGTTTTGTTTATGGTTATGATTTGCTTTTGTGTCTTGAGAAATACTTCCTCTCTGAGATCATAAAGTTCAACAAATATTTTCCAAATTTTTTTCTAAAAGCTTTAAAGTTTTTTCTCCACACAAGATCTTTAATTCATCTGAAATTTACTTTTCATGTAATGTGTAAGGGATGTAATTTTTTTCCCATATGGATAACCAGTTTTCCAGTAGTTTTTCTCTTGAACTGATTTGTGTGTGTGTGTGTGTGTGTGTTTTTTCTTTTTTTGGCCACACTGAACGGCATGAGGGATCTTAGTTCCTCTACCAGGGATCGAACCCGTGCCCTCTGCAATGAAACCACCTAGTCCTGACCACTGGTCCTCCAGGGAATTCCTCTTGAACTGATTTGTAATGCCACTTCTGATGCTGAATTTCCATACATGTGTGTCTCTGTTTGGGCTCTCTTCTTTTCCATTTGGCCATTTATCAGTCTTTGGTCAACATCACACTATTTTAATTATAAGATTTTAAAAAGTCTTGCTAACTCATTGGGTAAATACCACCTACTTTGTGACTTTTCAAAATAGGCTTGGCTGGTTTTCGTCTCTTTTTCTTCCATGTGGGTTTTGGGATCAACTTGTTAAGTTCCATGAAAAAGGTTTTTGGAATTTTGATAGGAATTGCACTGCATTTATATACTAATTTGGGGGAGAACTGACATCTCCTTAAACATGATAGGGTTCTTCATTAATTTCTATTTTTATGTTCTTCAGTGAAGTTTTATAGTTTTCTTCATAAGAGTCTTACACATTTTTTGTTAGATATATTCCTAGGAGCCTTAAATTTTTATTTATGCCATTCAAAATGGCAACAATTAAAATTATATTTTAAAATTATTTATAAAATTTTTATGAATGCTGTTTTGGTATATCAATTTTGAATCCAGCAACCTATTAAACTGTTTTGTTTCTAATGTTTTGTCAATTCTCTTTCATTTTATTCATGGACAGTTATATCAGCTACAAGTAAAGTAAAATTATTTTCTTTCTGTTACTTATATTTTTACCACCTATGTATGCATATTGCATCAATATAGTTTAGAGGGATATCTTTGTAATAGTAATGTAGTCATATACATGTAATTGTAATATATATATTTTGTTTCTGGTTTCTTTAGATCTACTTTGTTTGAGAGGAGCATCCATGTGGTAGTGTATTGTTGCTAGTAAATATACTACAGTTTATCCACTCTACTGTTGATGGACATCTGGGTTGTTTGCAGTTGTTAATTGTTACACATTTTTGTATGTGTATCCCAGTATACCTTTCCAGGCGGAGATCTGCAGGTTTGTAGGGCATATAAGTCTTTAGCCTGACAATACAGTGCTGAACTATCTTCCAAGGTGGTTTTATTAGTTTAGATTCCCACCAGCAGTATTTGAAGGTCCTTGCTCCTTGCCAGTGGTTGGCATTGCCAATTTGTTGTGTGTAGTGATAGTATCTAATTGAGAGCTTACAACTGTCATTTTAATGAAATTAAAATGATTAATGAGATTAAGCACCATTTCATGTTTATTGGTTGTTTGGATATCTTCTTTTGTCAAGTTTTTATTCAAGTCTTTTGTCCATTTTTGAGAATTCCCTGGTGGTCCAGTGGTTAGGACTCCATGCTTCCACTGCAGGGGGCACGGGTTTGATCTCTGGTCGGGGAACTAAGATCCCGTGTGCTGCGCGGTGTAGCCAAAAAAAAAAAAAAAAAAAAAGATCGTCCCTATCCTACTGATTTGTAGATGTTCTTTATATATTCTGGATATGTATGTCTGGATATATACATATTGTAAATATCTTCTCTGATTTTGTACATATGTTTTTACTCTTTTGTGGTATCTTAGAAGTTCTTTCAGAGTATAGTAGAATTTAATTAATATTTTCCTTTATTAATGTTTTTTATGGTCCTGTTTAAGAATTTTTTCTCCATCATGAAGTAATGAAAGATAGTTTTCTTATCTTCTAAAGCTTTATTTGCCTTTCACATTTAGGTCTAGAGCCCATCTAGGTTTTTTTTTTGTTTTGTTTTTTGCATAGTGTAAGGTAAGGGTTTAGTTTGATTTTCTTTTTTTCCTATATGGATTGTTCCACTACTGTTTTTGGGAAAGATCACTCCTTTGTGATGTCAAGGGTCTATATATGTGTGGGTCTATTTCTGTCCCACTAATTGATGTATCTTCCAGACACACAAAAATCCACGTAAATGGAAAGTACTAAATAAGATGGTAGGAATAAATACAAATTATTAGTCATTACAACAAATATAAACTCACCAGTTCAAAAACAAAGATTGTTACATTGGATTAAAAAAGTCTAACTATATGTTCTTTAAAAGAGACCTACTTAAAACTAAGAACTGAGAAAAGTTGAAAGTAAAAGAAGGTAAAATGAATTAACCAGGCAAATTCTGAGAGTTCGGCATTTATATGGGAAGGAATGGTATCTCAGTTCAACTCTTTGCTGGGTCCAAGGCCTCTGTGCTCCTGTCCCCTAGTGGTTGTTAAAGCTCTAGGCTCCTACGTTACCAGGTTTACCTCCCAGGGCAGCCACGTTCTTTATTTCTGCCCCTGGAAATTTTCTTTATTCTGCTGTGGCGTGAGCCATGCATTTCAGAGGAATTCGCCATGCTTCATCTAGCATTTTTTAGGCATGTATGTGGATGTCTTCCCCACCCCAATTGTTTAGTCTTCTATGTGTTGTCTGAACTGTTAGATATGGTTTTGAGAACCCACCCTCTAGGGAGACTACTAAAAATGTAAAGTGATTGCCTGTGGGTGTGTGTGGGGGTTATGGATCATTTCTTATATTCTTGTGCATTTTTCGTATTTCCGCAAAAGAGGACATATTTTATAACTTTCTAAACTTAAAAAAGGAAATTGCCCTTAAGATCCTCCAAGTAATAGCCCTTCTTTTCCATTTGTTGCAGGTGGTGCGGTTGTGTCAGAACCCAAAGCTGGCGCTAAAGAATAGCCCACCTTATATCTTAGACCTGCTGCCAGACACCTACCAGCATCTCCGCACTATCTTGTCAAGATATGAGGGGAAGATGGAGACCCTTGGAGAAAATGAGTATTTTAGGGTGTTCATGGAGAATTTGATGAAGAAAACTAAGCAGACCATAAGCCTCTTCAAGGAGGGGAAAGAAAGAATGTATGAGGAGAATTCTCAGCCTAGGTAATGGAGAATACTACACAAATATTTATTCAGGTCTGTGACTGCCCGAATAGGTAACACATAGAAATAGTTGAGTTGGTTTTAATTTTATGTCAATAAGAATAGAATGCAAAGTTGACATTTGACTTAAAGCTGTGTTTTGTATAAAAGGTTACCTTGGAGGGTATTGATCCATCCCTAGCTCTGATTATTTGTTTACCTCTGAAAAGTCAGTGACTTGCAGTCATGAAGATGAGTTGGAGGCAGTAGGTCTTTCAGAGGCCCTGAAGATCATGAAAGTTTGTGGATAGGTGAGAGTTTGAAAGAAAGAAGTTGGGGTTGGCAGTAAACAGTAAGAGGATTTTGCCCAAGCTGGTAGCATATTAAGTAGGTTATAAGTATGGGATAATAGGAAAAAAATTAGCCAGTAGTTTGGATAACTTTTTTTTAATAAAGCCAAGTAAAATGACATTTCCTTATAAGTAAAGTAACTTTTCAAATAGGATAGAATAGAATACTTTTCAAATAGAATTGGCAAAATGCAGTTAATTCAATAAACATTTGAAGGACCAATAGGTATTCCTTTGTACTTATTAAATACTAAAAACTATACTGACTGTCCCATATGTTATTGGCTTGGTTGTCGTATATTATGCACTGGGAGAGAAACAAGTTGATTGTATGCATGGTATAGTTGTGTTTGGTTTTGTCTAATTGGAATTAAATATTAACTCATCTGGAACAAGTAATAAATGTAAATTCTATTATAATTTTTAGGGAATAACTTACTCTTGAGAAGTGACTTGAATTGGGAGGGACAGTAATTTCTGAGGGCATTCAGTTAGCATGCCGAGCAGTAACTTACTAAATGGTATCCTTGTAGCGTTTGACTCTGTTGGCTTAGATTCTGGGAACCTTCATCTCTCACTTAAAATTTTACCCACATCATTATTCGTGTTACCTTTACTGTGACAGATTACTCAGGTTTGGTCCAGAGTATTAGTATTTTCTTCTTAAAAAGGTTTCTGGTAACTGAATTCAATCTGTAGGGACCTTTGTAACATCTCATTTATGTGAAAATGAACTTTGTCCATTTTAATTATTTAAATTTCATGACTTTTGTCATTTTGTATTGCTGAATTAAAAAATAATTTTGGACTTTATTACGTACCAAAACTTAAAATTTTTATTCATTATCCACAGTGTACTAGGTTCTAATTCTAGGAGGTGAAAAGGAGAGTTAAGTATTCAATTCTGATGTCATGTGATAAATACTTTAATAGAGATGTGTACAAAATGCTGTATGAACACAGTTTTACCTAGTGGCATCGGGGAAGGTGGCACAGAGGAAGTGTTATTTGAGCTAGATTTTGAAGGGTAAGTAGGAATTTTCTAGGCAGAGGAGTGAAGAAAAGGCCTTTAACACAGTGGCATGAAAATGCAGGCTCTGTTTGTTTAAGGAACGTGAGCGGTCTGGTTTGGCTAGAATTAGGGGAGATAGATAAGCTGGAAATATGGGTTGGAGTCAGATTGTAAAGAGCTGTTTTTTGACCTCAAGACTTTCTCCTATAGATAACAGGCTGCCATAGAACAGGTTTTTTTTTTTTTTTAAATAGTGGAATAAAAATTGTAGATTTTTCAGTCTTCTTAGAGCACACTGAACATTGTTTGACTTTGTTTTTTTTTTTTTTTTTTTTAATGACTGACAGTTCGTCACTGAGAGGCAGAATAGTCTACTGGTTAAGAAGAGGAGGGACTCTGAAGCCAACTGCCTTAGTTTGAATCTTAACTTTTCCACTTAACTTAGCTGTGTGATTCTTCGGTTTCTTCATCTGTAAAATGAGATAATAGTATTACTTTCCTTGTAGGATTGTTGGGAGTTTAATAAGTAACTAAATGTTCGGTACTTACAACAGTGATTGGCACATTGAAAGTGATAAGTGGGTTAGCTCTTATTATGTTAATCATCTTCATTATTTTCATTACTGTAAGTATAGATTGTTGTATCAGGCTGTTTATCATTGGTACTGCCAGAACCTAATGAAATGCGTAGACCAATTTGCCCTTACTAAATGGCTTCACACAGTGCTTGTAAGTTCTTTTACCTTTTTAACAAAACCTTACTGTCAGTATGTCTGTCCGTATCAATTTCATTTCCCCTAATATGAAGCTTTTAATCCACTATATGCTTTGACCATACAACCAGGTTTGTACAAATTATATATAAAGTGAGAATAAATAAATTTGATGTGAGAATACATTTTTTTTTTCCAGTAAAGGAAAATATATGGCTATACTGTACCATCTTTGTGATCTGTATTTTGGTTGTTTGGAGGCTTTTTTTGTATTCAGTTTAAAAAATTGAGATATAATTCATATACTATAAAATTTACCTTGTAAAGTGTATAATTCAGTGGTTTTTAGTGTGTTCACAAAGTTGTGTAACCATCACTACTATATAATTCTAGAACATTTCTGTCACCCCAAAAAGAAACCCCATGTTCATTAGCAGTCACTCCCCTTTCCCCACTTGCTTCCCTCCAGCCTTTGGTGATCACTAATATTTACTTTCCGTCTCTGCGGATTTGCCTGTTCTAGACGTTTCATTTAAGTGGAATCATATAACATGTGGCCTTTTTTGTCTGGCTTCTTTCACTTAGCATGTTTTCACGTTCATCCATGTTGTAGCATAGAATAGTACTTCTTTCTTTTTTATGGCTAAATAATATTTTATTGTATTGCCATTTTGATTATGGACATTTGGGTTGTTTCCACTTTTGACTATTATTAATAATGCTACTATGAACATTTATGTACAATTTTTTGTGAAGCTCTATGTTTTCAGTTCTATTGGGTATATACCTAGGACTGGAATTACTGAGTCATATGGTAATTCTATGTTTAACATTTTGAGGAACCACCAAACTGTTTCCACTGCAGCTGCACCATTTTACATTCCCCGAGCAATGTATGGGGGTTCCAACTTCTCACCAATACTTATTATTATTATTTTGGTTATAGCCATCTTACTGGGTATGAAGTAGATATCTCTTTGTGGTTTTGATTTTCATTTCCCTAATGAGTAACATAATGAGCAGTCTTTTTACATGTTTATTGTCCATTTGTATATGTTCTTTGGAGAAATGTCTGTTTGAATCCTCTGCTCATTTTTTGAACTGGGTTACTTGTCTTTTTTTTAAAATAAATTTATTTATTTTATTTTTGGCTGCTTTGGGTCTTTGTTGCTGTACGCAGGCTTGCTCTAGTTGTGGTGAGTGGGGGCTACTCTTTGTTGCGGTGCGCGGGATTCTCATTGCAGTGGCTTCTCTTGCCACGGAGCACGGGCTCTAGGTGCGCGGGCTTTAGTAGTTGTGGCTTGTGGGCTGTAGAGCACAGTCTCAGTAGTTGTGGCACACAGGCGTAGTTGCTCTGCAGCATGGAGGATCTTCCCGGACCAGGGCCCGAACCTGTGTCCCCTGCATTGGCAGGAAGATTCTTTTTTTTTTTTTTTTTTTTTTTAGAAGCAAAGAAATGATGCATTTTAATATGAAGCAGTGCACATCATTAGTTATCATTGTATTTGTCTATGAACACCATAAGGAACCAAGTTTCATAATTTCCAAACTTCCCAGAAAGATAGCAAGAGAAATACATGAGAGAGAAACACAGTGTAAAAACACATAAATCTCCAGACCACTCTGCAGAGGCACTACTCTTGGACAGTCAGGGAAGGAAAGTTGTACTTGAAGTGAAAAGAAAGCAATACTTTATACCTAGTCCATCTATTTTTATGTGTATGAGAATCATCATTATTTCTGAGTTTGTGCATTACAGTTCCAAAACCTTAAAGTGATGATCTCTGATACTGAGTGAAGTTTGTTGTTGCTCTGAAAATGATGATGGGTGGGCCTGGTTGCAGGAGTATTATCTTTGTATAGAAAGGTGACACTGATGGCCCACAGTGAATTTCAATGGTACGTTGCTTTCTTGGTTTTAAAAAGGACTCTTTCTTGATCTATCAGCAATTCTTAAGAGACTGCTTGGCACCCACAACTAGGAAAAGAAAACTGGAGCTAATGGAATTGAACCTGAAAACATGGCTTAATTCACCCAAACTCTAATACAGTTTCAAGAGACAAGTGTAGCAGAGTGGAAGAGAAGGAGGGATGGAAATCAAGTCAGCTGTATAGAAAAAATGTATTTCTTTGCATAATCACCCCTGAGAAATGCCTTTTTCTAACTTGCCCTTATGGGCATACCTTGTTTTACTGTGCTTTACTGCACTTTGCGGATATCGCGTTTTTCACAAACCGAATTGTTCGTCACAACCCTGCACTGAATATTTGATCAGGGCCATTTTTCCAGCAGCATTTGCTCACTTAGTGTTTCTGTGTCACATTTTGGTAATTCTCACAATATTTCAAACTTTTTCATTATTACCGTATTTGTTATGGGGATCTGTGATCTCTGATGTTACTATTGTAATTGTTTTTTTTTTTTTTTTTTTACACACACACACTGTATTTTATTTTTACAAGAGATAAATAGACTGACACCAAGCATTGTACATGGATGACCACAACAAAAGCAACAATGATTGCAATTACCAAACATGAAACACACTCATACTATGTCATAATATTGACATTCAGTCCAGTAATCCTCCACTGTAACAGCTCCTTTACTTTGCAGTGAAAATTGATTTGTATATTCTTTGCCTCTGAGTCCTTGTGGGATTTTTTTTTTTTTTTAATTCAGACAGAAAGTCACAAAAATTATACTCATCCTCATCAGTTCACTCAGTCCCATGTAATTAATTTTTTTTTTCATCTTGATCTTTTGTTAGCACTTTTATGAGTTCATCAGTTTTTCATTAGAGTTCTGAAAATGCTTATTCATTCAGTTCAGCAGTACAGTCAGTTACCAGAAACCTGTACTTGTCAGAGTCTTTTCCATGAATTTCTTGAAGATGAAACCCTTTTATAGGAACATATTTGCAAAATCATCAGAGTACACCCAGAACTGTCTGTAAATGACAAAAGACTTAAAAATGACCACGGTTAAAGATTTGATGAAAGTTCATAATAATGCAGTTGACAAGAAAATTAGTTATTTCTGAGATATACATTTTAAAGTAATAACTAGGATTATTACTTATAACATTATACCAGAACATATAAGATTTTTAGAAATTTCATGTAATGTCTGAAACATTTATATTAACATATTTCCATACAAATACAAATATAAGATTTTTAGAAATTTCATGTAATGTCTGAAACATTTATATTAACATATTTCCATACATATTTCCATACAAATACAAATATAAGATTTTTAGAAATTTCATGTAATGTCTGAAACATTTATATTAACATATTTCCATACAAATAACCCAATGAAAGTTTAGTATTAGTTGTTTTGTTTGTTTTTTTATACTGCAGGTTCTTACTAGGCATCAGTTTTATACACATCAGTGTATACATGTCAATCCCAATCGCCCAATTCAGCACACCACCATCCCCACCTCACCGCAGTTTTCCCCCCTTGGTGTCCATATGTCCATTCTCTACATCTGTGTCTCAACTTCTGCCCTGCAAACTGGCTCATCTGTACCATTTTTCTAGGTTCCGCATACATGCATTAATATACGATATTTGTTTTTCTCTTTCTGACTTACTTCACTCTGTATGACAGTCTCTAGATCCATCCACGTCTCAACAAATGACTCAATTTCGTACCTTTTATGGCTGAGTAATATTCCATTGTGGCAGGAAGATTCTTAACCACTGCGCCACCAGGGAAGTCCTTACTTGTCTTTTTATTGTTGAGTTGTAAGAGTTCTTTACATATTCTGGGTACTAGATTCTTATCAGACACGATTCATAAAACTTTATTCCCATTCTGTGGGTTGTCTTTTCACTTTCTTGATAGTATCATTTGAAGCACAAAAGTTTTTAATTTTGATTAAGTCCCGTATTTTTTCTTTGGGTACTTGTGCTTTTGATTTCATAGGTAAGAAACCATTGCCTAATCCAAGGTCATGAAGATTACACTTCTGATCATTTTGAGTTAGTTTTTGTTTATGGTGTAAGGTAGGGTCCAACTTCATTCTTTTTTTTTTTTTTTTTTTAATTAATTAATTAATTAATTTATTTTTGGCTGTGTTGGGTCTTCGTTTCTGTGTGAGGGCTTTCTTTGGTTGTGGCGAGCAGGGGCCACTCTTCATCGTGGTCGCGGGCCTCTCACTGTCGCGGCCTCTCTTGTTGTGGAGCACAGGCTCCAGACGCGCAGGCTCAGTAGTTGTGGCTCATGGGCCCAGTTGCTCTGCGGCATGTGGGATCTTCCCAGACCAGGGCTTGAACCCGTGTCCCCTGCATTGACAGGCAGATTCTCAACCACTGCGCCACCAGGGAAGCCCCAACTTCATTCTTTTGATTGTGGTCATCCAGTTTTCCCAGCACCATTTGTTGAAAAGACTGTCCTTTCCTCATTGAATGGAGCTGGCATCCACGTTGAAAATTAATTGATCGTATGTGTAAAGGTGTATTTCTGGGCTCTCTATTTTATTCCACTGGTCTATATGTCTGTCCTTATGCCAGTACCACACCATCTTGATTACTGTAGCTTTGTAGTAAAGCTTTGAAATCAGAAAGTGTGAGTCTTCCAATTTTGTCCTTTTTCTAAATTGTTTTGGCTTTTTGAGGTCCCTTGAGATTCTTAATGAATTTTAGGATTAGCCTGAAAATTTCTACCAAAAGGGCAGCTGGAATTCTAATAGGAATTGCAATCGACCTCTAGATCAATGTGGGGAGTACTGCCATCTTAACAATACTAAATCTCCCCAATCTATGACATGGAATATCTTTCCATTTATTTGGTTCTTTTTAAAATTCTTTCAGCAGCATTTTATTGTTTTCAGTGTATAAGTCTTTAGCCTCTTTGGTTAAATTTATTCCTGAATATTTTATTCTTTCTGATGCTATTATAAATGGAATTGTTTTCTTAATTTCATTTTTGGATTGTTCATTGCTGGTGTGTGGGAAGAATACAGTTGAGTTTTGTGAAGTTTTGTATTTGACCTTGTATCCTGCAACTTTGCAGAACTCATCTATTGGTTCTAGTAGTAGTCGTTTTTTTAGTGGATTCCCTAGAATATTATGTAAATAAGATCATGTTTGCATGATCTTGCATGATCTCTATTTGTATGCAAATGATGATAGTTTTACTTCTTCCTTTCCTTTGTGGATGCTTTTTTTCTTGCCTAATCACTCTGGCTAGAACCTCATATGTTGAATAGAACCTATGTTGAATAGAAGTAGTGAGAGCAGACATCCTTGTCTTGTTCCTGATGTTAGGAGGAAAACTTTCAGTCTTTCACCATTGAGTATGATGTTAACTGTGGGATTTTCATAGATGCGCTTTATCAGGTTGAGAAAGTTTCTATTTCTTTTTTACTCAGTGTTTTTGTTTTTGTTTTTTATCACAAAAGAATGTTATAGGCCTTTTATGCTTTGTTCCTGCTTTTTCTTCTTGGGAGAGGAAAATTTGTAGACTTGTAATATTCTAGAAAAAGTGAATATCTTGAGTTGCACTAAGGGCAAGAATGCAAGCAAGCCTCAGGAATAACTGAAACCACGGTTGAAAATGCTACCAGGACACTATCTGCATTCTCTCAATGCAGATTAATGTCTGAATTGTGGGGAAATCTGGCCTCTGCTACACCCAAGATTTACATCTTACAGGTTTCTTATGGTAACAGAGCATCTACCTCTTGGTTCCAGTTTTGACTTAGGCTTGGTATAGATCAATTGATTATCTCTGGACCAATCAACTCTGGAAAGAAAAGCTAAGTGCTGTGATTAGTCCAGCGTGGGCAAGGTGTCATCTCTAAACAAACCTGCTATGGCTTGGGGAACATATCTGTTCCCCCAAAGCCATGTACATGAGGGAATTTGTTGCCAGACTGGATGTTGAGGAGCTAATCCCTTAAATATTCTCTAGAAGAGTGTACATAAGTGTATCTATCAGTATATAATATAGTTGCTTCCTGTTTTTGTTTTAGAGAGGATATTAGGTAAATTAACTACTCTAAAGATATTTGCCCTCATTCTTCTTAGACTTTATAAAAAATTAATTCAGCAAAACCATAAGCTGCTTTCTTGCCTTTTATCTTTAACTCGTTTTTGTGCCTGTTTTCGTTAGAGCGCAGGATGTTATAGTAGAAGCTGAATGGGGTTATACAGTGCAGTTAATTTTAAATTGTCATTGTCTTATTGTATCCATTTTGGAAGTAAGATTAAACTTTTCTGTTGTAACTATGTTGTCTTTTTAGAGGTAGTTATAAACTGAAATTGTCAACATTTGGTTTTGTTGTATTTAGCCAGGAATAATTCAGAAATAACTAAAAGCTTATGTGCTAACCATTCATTAAAGAAAAAATAGTAATGAGTATTTTCTCTGTGGTAGGCACTGCTCTAAGAACAGTGATAGAGCAGTAAACAGCTCTCATGATGCTTATAACCTTATGTTTTCTCGTTTTCTATTAGTTTCCAAGCTATAACCACTGAACTAATATTCTTTTGGTTTCCAGATTATCCTCCAGTGGAAGAGTGGTGATTCACAAGCTAACAGTAGTATTCATACTGCTATAGTTTTTCCCTAGCACCCTGAAAATAGGTTTCAACAAGTGTGCCAAATCCTATTGGTAGATAATGGTGGCTTAGAACTTTTTGTTGAGGAGTTTGGGCTTGGTGAGAAAAGATTCCCACTTACATTAGGAATGCCTTTCTTACAACTGGGAAGGGGGCAGCACCATGCTCCTGTATCTTTTTGGTTCAGGAGAGAGATGATGATGGCTTGAAACAAAGTGGTGGTAGTAGAGATGGAAAGAAATGGACAGAACTTGCTGTGTTTTAAAGCTAGCATAACATGATTTGCTAATGGATTGGATAGGTTTCTGGTTTGAGCCAGTGTATAGATGGTGTAATGGGAAGCCATGGAAAGGTATAAAACAGGGGAAAGTCATGATCTGATTTTTCTTCTACAGTGATAGTATTGGCTGTTGTGTGGGAAATGGATTAGGCTTGTGGAAGTAGCAATGATGGAAGTAGAGGGACAGGTTAAAAGGTTACTGCTGTATACCAGATAAGAGATGAGATAGTATAGACTAAGGATGAAAAAGTTGAAAGGAAGAAAAATGGACCAATAAGAGGTGGACTGGAGCTAGACTCAATAAGAATTGGTGGTGGATTGGACAAGAGGAGGGTGAGAAAAGATGACAGGGAAGAATCAAGGATGTAGGTTTGTGGTCATTAACTCTACCAGTTGGTGGCAGTTACTAAAATGGGGAATTCAGAGTACAAATGTGGGGAGAAGTACATTGAGAGAGGGGAATTAAGAGTTCCATTTTGGACAACTTTAAGTTTGAGATATTCTCATGAGCCATCTAAGGTGATATGTCAAGCAGGCAATTGGTTGGCTATATTAGAGTTTGGAGTTCAGAAGGAGAGATCTGGAATAGAGATAGAAATTTGGTGATGTTCAAGAATAGTATTTAAAGCCATGAGAGTGGGCAAAATCATCTGGCAGGGGAGAGAAGTCAGCAAAGGAGATTTAAAAGGAGGCACAACAAAGGAAGAAAGGAGAGAATAGATTAAAGTAGTAGGCAAGGAATAAAAAACCAAAAACAAAAAATTCTCTCTAAAAGGAAAACCCTCCTGTACTGTTGGTGGAAATGTAAGTTGGTGCAGCCACTATGGAAAACAGTATGGAGGTTCCTCAAAAAACTAAAAATAGAGTTGCCATATGATAATAGCAATCCGACTCCTGGGCATATATCTGGACAAAACTGTAATTCAAAAAGATACACGCACCCCTATGTTCATAGCAGCACTATTCACAAAGGCCAAGACATGGAAGCAACCTAAATGTCCACTGACATATGAATGGATAAAGAAGATGTGGTGTGTGGGTGTGTGTATATATATATACAATTGAATAGTACTCAGCCATAAAAAAAGAATGAAATAATGCCATTTGCAGCAACATGGATGGACCTAGAGATAATCATACTAAGTGAAGTAAGTCAGAGAAAGACAAATATCATATGATATCACTGATATGCGGAATCTAAGAAAAATGATACAAATGAACTTATTTACAAAACAGAAACAGACTCACAGACTTAAAGAACATACCTGTGGTTGCCAAAGGGAAGGGGGGTGGAGGAGGGATGGAGTGGGAATTTGAGGTTAGCAGATGCAAACTAGTATATGTAGAATGGATAAACAACAAGGTCCTACTGTATAACACAGGGAACTATATTCAATATCCTGTGATAAACCATAATGGAAAAGAATATAAAAAAGAATGTATGTATATGTATAACTGAATCTCTGCTGTACAGCAAAAATTAACACAACATTGTACATCAACTACACTTCAATTTAAAAAAAAGGAAAGAAAAATAAATAAGTATCCTCCCTTCCCCCCTCCAAATTCTGTCTAAATAGAAAATTAGCAAAGGAAATAAATAATCCATGAAAGAAGAAGCGTAAAAGACCAAATATGAATATTAAAGAACAGTCCAATTTGTTAGTCATAAAATAATTTTCTTTTGACCTGCAAAATTGGCAAAAAAAGGGAAAAATCAAACACAACAAAAGGAAAAATCTACTTATA
This sequence comes from Balaenoptera borealis, assembly GCF_965194805.1. Lineage (NCBI taxonomy): Eukaryota > Metazoa > Chordata > Mammalia > Artiodactyla > Balaenopteridae > Balaenoptera > Balaenoptera borealis. The sequence continues at coordinate 98,744,826 of NC_138868.1, forward strand.
ATTAGTGTTTAAAAGGAGGGTATAGGAATGTGAGTACTCTCATACCTGGTTGTGGTAGAATGAAACTGGTTTAGCCTTTCTGTCTGGAGGGTGATTTATATAGAAAGATTTAGAATTTTGCTCAATAGTTCCACTTTTAGAAATCTATCAGAAAGAACAGAAAAGGGATTTGGGTTAAAATACAATTACAAAGCCATTCATTTAGATGCTGTATATGAAAGGCAAAACCTAGAAACAACCTAAATGTCCAACATAAGATGAATTACATAAACAAGAGAAGATATGGTGTACAATGTAGACACTAAAAATTTTTTGTCAGTAAAGATTAATGATAGGCAAACAATGTATTAAAGAAATAGGTGAAGGTGTCAAAAGGTACAAATTTCCAGTTATAAGATGAGTAAGTCCTGGGGATATAATGTACAGCATGATGACTATAATATTCCTATAAAGGAGAAGAAAAGAGACCACAGAATTGTATGTATAACTAATAAGATCTCATTTTTATAAAAAGTATTTAAGAAATATAGAAAAAACCTGGAAGGAATGATACCAAAATATCAACAGTACTTATTTCTGGGTACTGGAATTAGAGGTAATTTAAATTTTCTTTCTGTTTATATATTTTCTAAATTTTCTATAATTAATATTTAATCAACCAAATTATTTTTTAAACGAAGAAAAAGATGTGATACCTCTTAGGTGACAGCTTGGATTCACAAGGACAATCCTGGAAAACTTCCCATTTCTTGTAGTAACATGATTGGTAGATTCAATTGAGTTCAGTGAACCTAGTCAGACAGTCCTAAGTTCCCAGCTTAAGAGGCTAGAAAACTGGGCTATAATGGAGAAGGTGAAGTTTCATGACAGTGAAGAAGTCACATTTAGTTCTCAAAACCATCCTGTACAACTCTAATATGACAGTGCTTGTAAACCGGTCAATCATAAGTTACTATGGTTTGTTAATATGTGATAATAAGATCTTAAGAAATTCTAATGTAGGGGTTGGCTGAATGAGTGCCTAAAGTACTGTTTGTTTGCTTTAAACCAAATATCTACTTTGCTGTGTAGAGCTTTTGTTAATTAATACAGTTTTTTCCTCAAACTTTTTGGTTTCAGGACCCTTTTACACTCTGTAAATCATTGAGGACCTCAAAGAACTTTCATGTATGTGGGTTATATCTATCAATATTTACTATATTCAATATTAAAACTGAGAAATTGAAAAATATTTAAATATTTAAAATAACTATTAACATTTAATAATAACAGTAACAAGTCCATTACATGTTGACATAAAAACATTTTTTTAAAAGTGAAGACATTTTAATGGAAAAAAATTTTTTTCAATTCTTTTTTTTTTCCTTTTGGCCACGCCGCACAGCTTGCAGGATCTTAGTTCCCCGAGGAGGGATTGAACCCGGGCCACGGCAGTGAAAGCCTGGAATCCTAACCACTAGGCCACTAGGGAACTTCCTGGAAAATATTTTAAAAAATAAGTAGTTTTACATTTTTGTAAATCTCTTAAACTGCCTCAATGAACATTTTATACCTTGTTACATTAACATTCATTGGTCTATCTTGCATTTGGAATGAATCTTTTACCCATGCACGATTTTGTAGCATCATACCTTGGTCACTTGGAAAATATTGGTTCACTAGGTTATGTAGATTTTCAAGTGTTGACACATCATTCTACAATCACATTCATTAATTAAATATCATTAGAAAAGTTTTATTTGGAAACTGTTAAGTTCATAGTGGAGGATAGGCTTTTTTAAAAATTCTGATTTTTACTTAAAAGCTTGAGTTTTATTATTGACAACAAAAACTATCAGTTGTTTTCCTTGAGGTGACAGGTCACTTTGTTTATTTTGGAGAAACTGTCTGCCAAATATTCGAGTCTGAGTAGCCATACTTTGTCTATTAGTCATTCTTTTAAGTAGAAATGGTATTCCATGCCATGTATGAAAATCCCACAGCTAACATTATACTCAAAGATGAAAGACTGAAAGCTTTCCACCTAATATCAGGAATAAGACAAGGGTGTCTGCTCTCACCACGTCTTTTATTTATTTATTTATTTATTTATTTATTTATTTATTTATTTATTTATGGCTGTGTTGGGTCCTCGTTTCTGTGAGAGGGCTTTCTCTAGTTGTGGCAAGCGGGGGCCACTCTTCATTGTGGTGCGCGGGCCTCTCACTATCGCGGCCTCTCCCGTTGCGGAGCACAGGCTCCAGACGTGCAGGCTCAGCAATTGTGGCTCAAGGGCCCAGTCGCTCCGCGGCATGTGGGATCTTCCCAGACCAGGGCTCGAACCCGTGTCCCCTGCATCGGCAGGCAGACTCTCAACCACTGCGCCGCCAGGGAAGCCCTGCTCTCACCACTTCTATTCAACATAGGTTCTATTCAACATATGAGGTTCTAGCCAGAGTGATTAGGCAAGAAAAAGAAGTAAAAAGCACCCACAAGGAAAAGGAAGAAGTAAAACTATCTCTATTTGTACATGACATGATCTTGTTTGTAGAAAATCCTAAGGAATCCACTAAAAAAACCACTACTACTAGAACCAGTAGTTGAGTTCTGCAAAGTTGCAGGATACAAGATCAAATGCAAAACTTTACAAAACTCAATTGTATTCTTTCTACACACCAGCAATGAACAATCCAAAAATGAAATTAAGAAAACAATTCCATTTATAATAGCATCAAAGAGAATAAAATATTTAGGAATAAATTTAACCAAAGAGGCTAAAGACTTGTACACTGAAAACAATAAAATGCTGCTGAAAGAAGTTAAAAAAGAACCAAATAAATGGAAAGCTATTCCATGTCATAGATTGGGGAGATTTAGTATTGTTAAGATGGCCGTACTCCCCACATTGATCTAGAGGTCCAGTGCAATTCCTATTAGAATTCTAGCTGCCCTTTTGGTAGAAATTGACAGGCTAATCTTAAAATTAATTAAGAATCTCAGTGGGACTTCCCTGGTGGCACAGTGGTTAAGAATCTGCCTGCCAATGCAGGGGACATGGGTTCGATCCCTGGTCCAGGAAGATCCCACATGCTGCGGAGCAACTAAGCCCGCGTGCCACAACTACTGAGCCAGCTCTCTAGAGCCCGCGAGTCACAACTGCTGAGCCCATGTGCCACAACTACTGAAGCCCGTGCGCCTAGAGCCTGTGCTCCACAACAAGAGAAGCCACCGCAATAAGAAGCCCATGCACCGCAATGAAGAGTAGCCCCCACTTGCCGCAACTAGAGCAAGGCTGCACGCAGCAACAAAGACCCAATGCGGCCAAAAAAAAAAATCTCAAGGGACCTCAAAAAAACAAAACAATTTAGAAAAACGACAAAATTGGAAGACTCACACTTCCTGATTTCAAAGCTTTACTACAAAGCTACAGTAATCAAGATGGTGTGGTACTGGCATAAGGACAGACATATAGACCAATAGAATAAAATAGCCCAGAAATACACCTTCACACATATGGTCAATTAATTTTCAACAGGGATGCCAAGTCTTTTCAACAAATTGTGCTGGGAAAACTGGATAACCACAATCAAAAGGATGAAGTTGGACTTTTACCTTATATACAAAAATTAAGTTTAAGTGATCAAAGACCTAAATTTAAGAGCTAAATAAAAACCCTTAGAAAATCTTCATGATCTTGGATTGGGCAATGATTTCTTGAGTTATGACACCAAAAGCATAGACAATAAAAGAAAAAATTGATCAGTTGAACTTCTTCAAAATTTAAAACTTTATCCATCAAAGGACACTAACAAGAGAGTGAAAAGACAACCCACAAACTGGGAGATAATTTTTGCAAAACGTATATTTGGTAAGGGATTTAAATCCAGAGTATGTAAAGCACTCTTACAACTCAACAGAAAAACACACACACACAAAAACCCAATTCAGGGCTTCCCTGGTGGCGCAGTGGTTGAGAATCTGCCTGCCAATGCAGGGGACACGGGTTCGAGCCCTGGTCTGGGAAGATCCCACATGCCGCGGAGCAACTGGGCCCATGAGCCACAACTACTGAGCCTGCGCGTCTGGAGCCTGTGCTCTGCAACAAGAGAGGCCGCGATAGTGAGAGGCCCGCGCACCACGATGAAGAGTGGCCCCCGCTTGCCACAACTAGAGAAAGTCCTCGCACAGAAACGAAGACCCAACACAGCCATAAATAAATAAAATAAAATAAAAGAACTGTGTGCTCTGACATATCTCAAAATGGTTCCTTAAAAACAAACAACAAAAAAAACCCAATTCAAAAATGAGCAGAAGATTTGAATAGACACTTCTCCCAAGAAGTTATACAGTTGGCCAATAAGTGCATGAAATGAAGCTCAATGTCATTAGGGAAATGCAAATCAAAACCACGAGATACCACTTCACACCCATTAGAACGTCTATTATGAAAAAAGGGAAACTGACAAAAGTTGGCGAAGAGACACTGGAACCCTCATCCTTTGCTAGTGGAGATGTAAAATAGTGCAACCACTGTTTAAAAAGTTTAGTGAAAAAAAAAAAAAAAAAAAAAGTTTAGTGGTTCCTCAAAAAGTTGAAAATGGAATTACCATATGATCCAGTGATTCTTCTAGGTATTTACCCCCAAAGAATCAAAAGTAGGGACTTGAATAGATATTTGTACACCCGTGTTCATAGCAGCATTTTATGGTAGCCAAAAGGTAGGAACAACCCAAGTGTCCCTCAGTAGATGAATGGACAAGCAATATGTGATGTATACATACAATGGAATATTATCCAGCTCTAAAAAGAAATGAAGTTCTGATACATGCTACAACATGGCTGAACCTTAAAAGCATTGTGCTAAGTGAAATAAATCAGACACAAAGAGACAAATATTGTATGATTACACTTATATGAGGTATCTAGGCAAATTCATAGAGACAGAAAGTTAGAAATGAGGTTACCAGGAGGCTGGGTCGGTAGAGAGTAGGTAGTTACTGCTAACATTTGTGTTTGGTATGATGAAAAATTCTGGATATGGATAGAGGTGATGATTATACAACGTGTGGATGTACTTAATGCTACTGAATTGTACACTAAAAAATGGTTTAAGTGGTTTACAAAAAAAGGTATTCCACCAAAAGAGCGACTACTTCAACTATTTAAACATTGCACATGTAAATCAACTATGCTCAAATAAAAATTTTTTTTAAAAACAACAACAACGGGTTCGAGCCCTGGTCTGGGAAGATCCCACATGCCACGGAGCAACTAGGCCCGTGAGCCACAACTACTGAGCCTGCGCATCTGGAGCCTGTGCTCCGCAACAAGAGAGGCCGCGATAGTGAGAGGTCCGCGCACCGCGATGAAGAGTGGCCCCCGCTTGCCGCAACTAGAGAAAGGCCTCGCACAGAAACGAAGACCCAACATAGCCAAAAATAAAAATAAATTAATTAATTAATTTTAAAAAAAGAAAAAAAAAAGGAATAGTATAGTTAAAAAAAAAAGACATTGTACAAATGCATTTCCTGAGGACAACTGTTATTACAACAGGAGTGCTTTTCGTGTACTTATTTTGTCACACACAATGCTTTTTAAAATGTCCTCAATATTCAAAATTTAATAAAATTAATGGTCTTTCCTGCTTCATCAAGGACATTCTTAAGTGCAACTAGCATTTTGCTTTTGTTTTTACTGCAAGTCATGGTGAAGAGTACAGTGCCTACATGTACAGTTCAGTGCTCCTGCCTTGATTCAGCTAAGGCACCAGCAGACTCAACCCAACTTTGTGCCTTCAATGCAAGTATCAATACAGTGGAAAAGATGAATCATGTGGTGTCTTAATATTATTATGGAAATAATTTTAACATTGCAGACCCTCTGAAAGGGTCTCAAGGACTCCTAGGGATTGCATAACACACTTTAAGAACTGCTATATTGATGTCCACATTTCAAAAATGCTATAGCCATTTTTGAAAGTGATTAATGCTGCTGTCATTTTGGTACAGTTCCTTCTAATCTCTTAAAGAGTAGACTTGTTATACTGTTCCAATACTGCTTTATAACTCTGGCGCAAGGCAGGCTAATCTTACCCCTTTTTATGTTTGAACCATTGTACATTTCAAGGGAACAGAATATCAAGGCTGGTAAATAGATTTTAATAATTGCTGGTGCTGTGGATAGGTTGTAGCTGCTTAGATTGTTGTCTTGAGGGGTTCAGTGGATAAGGGTTCCTGGGTGGAATAGAAATGTCTTCCTTGGACTTGGGAAAGAGATATGACAATGTCATAATTTGCTCTTTGTACTATTTTAATCCAAAATTTATAGTTTTGGAAAATTTTTATCTTATAATTTCTTCAGAAAAAAATTCTTCTGTTCCCTTCCTTCTACTCTCCTTCAGGGGACTCCATTTATATATATATTTGGCCACTTGATATTGTCCCACAGGCCACTGGTGCTCTGCTCACTTTTTTTCCAGTGTTTTATTTTGGGGAGTTTCTATCACTGTGTTTTTGAGTCAGTTAATCTTTTCTTCTGCAATAGTTAATCTGCTGCGAGTCCCTTTCATTTTAGTTTTCATCTCTAGAAGTTGGATTTAGATCTTTTTTATGTTTTCCATGTCTTAACATGTACAAGAGTTTCTCCACCTTTTTGTATAAATAGAATATAGTTATAATAACTTTTGATATCCTTGTCTGTTAATTCTGTCATCTGTGTCACTCATGGATTTAATTCTATTGATTTGTTTTTATCCTCACTAAGTCATATTTTCTTGCTTCATTGCATGTTTGCTAATTTTTGATTGGATGCTAGACATTGTTAATTTTACTGTGGTAGGTACTGGATACTTTGTATTCTTATAAATATTCTTGAGCTGTGTTCTGGGATACAGCTGAATAGTTTGATCCTTTTATACTTTGTTAGGCAAGGCCAGAAAAGCTTTTGTTTTTTTTAATTAACCTTTTTTTAATTGAAGTATAGTTAATTTTGTAATACAATGTCATGTTATTTTCAGGTGTACAGCAGTAATTCTCTCTATATATGTATGTGTGTATATATATTCTCTATCAGATTCTTTTCCATTATAGATATTGAATACAGTTCCCTGTGCTATACAGTAGGTCCTTGTTGTTTATTTTATATATAACAGTGTGTATATGTTAATTCCGAACTTCTAATTTATCTCCCCCCGCCCCTTATCCCCTTTGGTAACCATGAGTTTTTTTTGTATGTCTGTGAGTCTATTTCTGTTTTGTAAATAAATTCATTTGTATCATTTTTTTAGATTCTACATATAAGTGATATCATATGGTATTTGTTTTTCTCTGTCTTACTTCACTTAGTATGATAATCTCTAGGTCCATCATGTTGGTGCAAATGGCATTATTTCATTCCTTTTTATGGCTGAGTAATATTCCATTATGTGTGTATATGTATGTGTATACATATCTTCTTTATCTTCTTTATCCATACATCTGTTGATGGACATTTAGGTTGCTTTCATGTCTTGGCTATTGTGAATAGTGCTGCTGTGAACATTAGGGTGCATGTATCTTCTCAAATTAGAGTTTTCTCTGGATATATGAATAGCTTTTAATCTAGCCACATGCTAGATTCTACCCGTGCTCTACCCATCTACAGATTTCCACACCACTCCTTCTCCTTTGTGAGAACTGGGGAGTGTTTGCTGCACTCCTTTCAGGTGGTTCTTTCCCTGTGTTCATCAGTGCTCAGCTACAGATCTCCTAAGCTTCCTTTCTCTATGCAGCTCTCTCCTCTCTTGTATTCTGTACTGAGGACTCCAACTGCCATGGTTTCCCCAGACTCACAATTCTGTCTCCTCAACTCAGGAGACTATCAGGCTCTGCCTGAGTTCCCCCTCCCAGTGTTGAGGCCTAGAAACTCCAGGCAGTAAGTTCAGTCAGTCATAGAGTTCACTTCCATTTGTTTCCCCTCTCTTAGGGATCACAGTCCTCTGCTGCATGATGTCTACTGTCTGGAAATCATTATTTCATATGTTTTGTTCAATTTTTCAGTTCTTTCAAGGAGGGTAAATCCAGTCCCTGCAGTTCCCTCTTGGCTGAAAGCAGGAGTCTCGGTCTAAAATTTAATTCGGGATTTTTGCAAATTCAGATGCCATTAATATTACGTGCTTGCTATATGCCTGAAAAGTTCAAATGTGGTCTAGTCTTTACTCGCTCCCTACCTCGCCACACATATTAATTGGGCACTCTCTTTTATGTTGAACAAAATGAACATGGCCTTTGCCTTTATGTATTTTACACTTTATAAATGTGGAAACCGAGGCTTGGAAAGTTAGAATAGGTTACCCAAGTACATACAGCTAGTAAGTGCCAGGGCCTTTTTTTTTTTTTTTTTTAAGCTTATCTCCCACATGTTTATTACCAACTACTTTGGTTTTCTTTGTTTGAATATAAAGGAATGATGATTGTGTATTTCATTTCACATTGCAGAAATGATCCCATGGAGGCCATATTTCAAGTAGTATATGAAATGGTTAACTACATAAACTTGGGGAAGTTAAAACATTTTAATAGACATGTCATTTGAACACAAAAAATATCAATACTGTGATTTACTACAGCATTAGGTATTCACATAGCAAGAGAATTTCACTCAAAATATTTCTAATAGAGCATAGGCTTGATTATGCAGATAAAGAGAGAGAGAGAATGTGAAGGTACTCTCCCTTGCCTCCCCTCAAAGCATCAGTGATGACTTTTATAAAACCAGAGCAGTATAGAGAAGTAGGCAGTGAATGTCAAGTAGAATGTGCAAAATCCTTTTCTAATCACGTTGCTCTAATAGTGCCAACCAAGACTTGCTCTAAAACCATAATACTTGTGAAGTCTACAACTGCATTTAAATTAGAACATCTTAAAGAACAAGCTCAAAAGCTGGCTACAAGAATTTTTTTTTTGCCAGGCTGTACTATACAAAGCAGCAAATGCTTGCTAGAGGTACCTAGTAGTGTGAAAATGTTAGAAGCATTATGAACTTGAATCCTGGCAATGTATTTTTTTTACTTTTACTTACTGTGTATTGAACCTGAAATATATGTTTTCTTCGGAAAGCTTAAATCCTATGTATTAAATTTGTTAAAGAAATGGAATAAAAAACGTTCGTTAGCATTTTTCTTTCCTCTTTGTTTAAACCCTCCCCCCACTCCTCCATGCAAAACACTCATCCTGCTTAGTGTCTAATAAAATATATCTAAATGATTTAAGTATTCAGAGTTAATATTTCTTAACTTGTTTCATTCTTATTCTTACAGTATTTTTCTTATATTATTTACATTTAAAATAATTAGTTGAGTGTTTTATTTTCCCTGTAACGTTGAACCAGATTATAGTGATCCCTTTTCTTCTATTCTTCTGTTCTAACTTCAAAGAGCATGATAAAAAAGCCACTTAAGAAAGGAAATCTTTCATCATTATTGCTGTTAACAGTGAGCTTGAGCTAAGTTCTCTTGACATGAACTTTTGTGAAGGGCTCTTTAGGCCTGCATATGACTGAATATTATCTATTTTATTTTTTATCACTGGATTAAGGTTTGATAGACTAGGTGAGTGATTAAGGTACTGCCTAATTGCACAGTTTCTCAGTGTGACTTTCACTTAGTGGCACACACACAGGTCAGTAGACATGTAGTATGGCTCAGTGAGGTTAAAGCAGTCGTAGCGTTAGATGCTAAGTGTGTGAGCTGGATCAGCCAGATGGACTCCTCTGCCATTTACTATCTCAGTATATGACCTTAGACAAGTTACTTCTCTTTGCCTCAGATATCTCATTAAAAGTGCTTTCGTAGGATTGTTGTGAGTATTATAATGAATAAGTTAATGTTAGAAAGCACCTAGAATAATGCCTGGTTCACAAAAAGCAGGACCAAAGTATTTGATTTTTTTTAAAAAAATTAGAGATATATACTCATTGAAAAATTATGGGAGGGAGCAAATTGTTAAGAAAAATGTTGTATACACTTCAAAATAGTTGAAGTAATAAATTTTATGTCATGTATATTTTATCATAATTGTTAAAAAAGAAATGTCATGGTTCAGAGGCTACTGAAGTTTTCTTTATGCAAGTATTCATTCAGCAAGTACTTTTGAGATCTTCCTCTCAGTACATTCCATGTGAACATCAGGCTTGAATTCATAGGTGGAAGGATGATCCTGTATAGAGACGCCGTATTCTCTTGGTGTCCTGTGGAGAGGAGTGCTTGAGTTGAGCACAGTTGGCTGTATCATGAGACTGGGCTCCAGGAAAGGGACTCAACCTACCCCAATGCACCCCTGCACTCTCTCTTTTTATGGGGGTCAATGTGATAAGTGAGGTAAAAAGTGTGGGTCTTGGGTGCCACCTATTTACAGGAGTTGCTAAGAACCAGCTGTCTGGTAACTAGAGACTGCAGAGGTCCCTTGGGAAGATGTTAGGAGGAGCCCCTGGTCCTATTTAGCTCGTTGCCAAGCAATCCAGAAAGAACAAGATGACTGACCAGTCAGGAGTCAAATGCAGTAATCCAGGTAGGATGATGGTGGTTTGGACTAAGGCGGTAACTGAACTATAGTGGAAATAAAGTCATTGGCTCTATGAAATAATCATATATATATATTGCATATGAATAGCTTATTCCTCTGTTTGCTAAGTAGTTTTATTATATGGGTGTACCACAATTTGTTTATCTGTTCACCTGTTGATGTACATTTTAGTTGTGTCCAGTTTTTGGCTATTACAAATACAGCTAATAGGAACATTCATGTCCAAATCTTTGTGTGGGCATATATTTTAATTTCTTTGGGGCAGATATCTAGGGTGATATATAATGCTTCACTGGATTCTATTTAATAATCATTTAGGATTTTCCCATCTATTCTGGTAAGTGAAATTAGCATATAGTTTTTTTCTCATGGTCTTTGATTATGGAAGTAATCAAAATGAATGAGTTCTCTTTCTGTATTTTTGAACAGCTTGTAGAAATAAGAGTTAGCTTTTATGGGGAACCTATAGCAAAAATTCTTCCGTAATACCATCATGGTCTAATATGCATGCTTGTACACACCTGTGTGTATGACTGTGTCTATGTGTGAGAGTAGGGAATGGATTTTTTTTTTTTTAATTTTTTATTTTATTTTATTTTTTTTAATGCTATTCTTGTCTGCTTACATTCTTTTTATGTATGTATGTATGTATGTATGTATGTATGTATGGCTGTGTTGGGTCTTCGTTTCTGTGCGAGGGCTTTCTCTAGTTGTGGCGAGCGGGGGCCACTCTTCATCGCGGTGCGCGGGCCTCTCACTGTCGCGGCCTCTCCCGTTGCGGAGCACAGGCTCCAGACGCGCAGGCTCAGTAATTGTGGCTCACGGGCCGAGTTGCTCCGCGGCATGTGGGATCTTCCCAGACCAGGGCTCGAACCCGTGTCCCCTGCACTGGCAGGCAGATTCTCAACCACCGCGCCACCAGGGAAGCCCGGGAATGGATTTTGATACCTACTCTGTTTAATGGTTTTTGGTTTACTCAGGGTTTGGAATAGTCCATTTCCCCTAAATAAGTTTAAGTATGGTGCTTGCCATATAGTAAGCATTCAATGTTTATGAAATAAATAAATTAGTGAAAATTACTGGAATAGAGTTCATTGTATTCTGTTATTAAATTACCTTTTACATTTTTAGTTATGTCTCTAATTTTGTTAGATTTAAAGTTTGTGCATTCTGAAGATTTTTACCAATTTGTCATGAGAGGTTTAATTTGGCACTCTTATGAAGCTTTTAAATTTCTTGTATTCAAGTCAAGATATATTTATGATTTTTCTCCATTTTTTATGTATTCTTATGCTTTATTTTCCCCCATTCATGAATATACCTCTGCTCCTTTGACAATAATTGAAATTTTATCACGAGTTTTACTTTACTGAGTTTAGTAAACACAGTAAATGTTGTTTACTTTTGCACAGTGCCTCTAATGCTTAAGTTCCGTATAAGTTTTCCTGCTGGGAAGTATGATAAATACTGCTGAATAGGTGTTAGAAGCCCTAACATTTGAGAATCTATGAAGAAGTGTTAAGAAACTCAATGCGTTTTCATCAACTCAGTGTGTTTCATCTGCATAGAAGATACGGAGAAACAAAGATTGGGTCTCAAAGAGATGGCATTAATTCTGCCTCATGTGAGAACAACTAAAAAAATTAGCACGATATTCTTATAAAGGTGAATATAGCACACTTAGAACATTGATTGCCCAGTGTTTCCAAATATTTTTCACATGGTTTTGTTTTTGTTTTAAATAAGAGAAGCCTGCCACTCCTGTCCTTTTCTGACTCCATCATATTACCTACCCCACTACTCCCAAAGGGAGAAATTCCAAATCTTTTCAAAACTGTACTTCAGTTTCTTTTTAATTTTCTTTTTTCTTGGCCACACAGCGTGGCATGCGGGATCTTAGTTCCCTGACCAGGGATCGAACGTGCGCCCCCTGCATTGGGAGAGTGGAATCTTAACCACTGGACCGCCAGGGAAGTCCTTCTTTTTAATTTTTAAAATTTTATTGAGATATAATTGGCTTACAGCATTATTTAAGGTTAAGGTGTGCAACATGTTGATTTGATAAAAATTCTATTTCATTTTGATTATCCTGTGTGAGGGAATTAGCAGACAGACAGGTCATTCTCAACTGTGTCAACAGTTTTATACATGATTTCACAAATCTGTTTCCCTACTTGCTCCTCTTTCCCAAGTTGCCTGCTAGACATGCCATATTAATATCTTTCAGACATCTCACACTCGACATGTCTGAACATTGAATGTATCCTCTTCATTAGCAAACCAACTTCCTCTTCTGAGTTCCCTCAGTTAATATTATGTAGTGGTGACAGGTGTGAGTTACTGAGATTGAGTCTTGGATTAATTTCTTTCAGCTGAGGTTTGTTAATCTATAAAGTGAGGGTAATAGCAGAATCAATCTTAAAGGATTGTGAATGAAAATTAATTAAATAATAAAAAATATAAAATGCCTGACACATAGTAAGCCCTTTAAATGTATTAGCTTTATTAATATATATATATTTTTAAGACCCTACTCTCAGCTGCTCAGGCTCAGTTTCAGGTTCATCATCTCCTCCTACTCAGTCATCTCATCTTCTTGGTTTTACTTCTGCAGTATCTCTCAAATCTGTCTTATTTTACTGCCCGTGTTTGGGCTCCCATTACCTTTCTACTGCAGTGCCATCCTAATTGAGCTTGCTGCTTTTGTCGTTTCCTCACTGTTTCATCTTTCATACTGCTTGCCGTCATTTATGGCCTCGAAACAGATTCGATGTCACTCCCCAGTTCCAAACCCTTAATGACTTCCTGCTGCGTTTGTAATATCTCTCACCCCGGTAGTTAAATCTGTACATTTTGAGTCCTGCCTGTGTTATTCAGTTTTATCCTATGCTACCATGATTCTACATTGTAGCCATGTCCGTTTATTTTCGAGTCCCTGAACTTTCTTCTACTGAGCCTTTGCTTTGGTCATTCCCTTGGCTTAGAATCCCTTTCCCTTCCATATTGTCTGTTGAAATCCCATCTACTCTTTAAAATCCAAGAAGCCTCCTGAATTACACTAGTTTTAATTAGTGGTTCTCCTACCCATGCTCTTGTGACTCTTCGTTTTTATTGATACTTTACTCTTGCACTCACCAAAGTCTGCCTAAATGTGAGTCTGCTTTGATAACTAGTCAGGGCCAGGAACACCTTCTTTCCTGTGTTATCTGACATTGTCTTTATTTATAGCTTTTTAATAAAAGTATGTTGAATTTGATAAAAATACTACTAATTAAATACTAAATACTACTAACTAAATAAGTAAAATGCTAATACCAGAGTTGTACAGAGACATAGAATCTTGAACTTGAGGAGGATTATTTTTCATGGAAAATATATTGAAGAAAACGGCAGTGATGAAGATTTTTCTGGTATTGATGCCTCCAAACAGAGGAGATACAGATAGATATAGAAAATTTCATTATTTTTCCCAAGTTTTGAGAATAGCAAAGTTTAGTAGCTACTCTGTGTTTGTTCAGAGAAACAATATATTTAAATGGAAATGGATGTCTGATATGTCATATACTCAGGAATTAAATAATTAATGATAATTAGATATACTTTCTATATACTTGATTAGATTGTATTAGAGCTGTCTCTTGCTCGGTATATAATTTGCTTTGTCTGTCTATGTATCTATATACTTTTAAGTTTATTTTTTAAGTTCACAGGATAAAACTTCTGAAAAGTACTTGGTGGTTTTTGTCATTTGTTGGGGGGAGGGTATGAGAAGTTTTGGAGATTTCTGTATTATGTTACTGATGTGTTTGTATGTTCTTTAAGGAACTGGTATAGAGAAATAGTAATCAGTTCTCAGGGCTAATAGGCTTTTAGCTCCAGACAGATGTTCCAGTGTATGTAACTTACATAGCTGTCTTTCAGAACTTGGGTTGAGTAAATTCAGAGGTTGTTTTGAAATATAGAGAAGTCTGATTATATTCTTGAACTCTTTAGGAAATAATGATGAGAGTACCGTAAGTTAATGTAACTTAGTGAACATTTGCTGAATGTTCACAATGAGTTTTAAGCTATTTTTCTTTTTTTTCAACCACACTAAAACCAAAGGTATTAACTTATAAATATTATGTCTCTATGGTGTGTGCTTTAATGAGAATGTATCACATTAATCATTTAAAAATACTAACTTGGGTGTAAGTGATCTGTTTTACATGAGTTAGGAAAGAAGGAATGTATCTGTGAAAAAATAAATCTTTTCCAGTAGTGACTACAGTGGAGAAGCATGGCAAATACTCACTGCCTTAACCAGGTGGTCAAGGTTAACATCACCAGTGATGTCATGTGGACTTCATGTACCCTCCAATATGATGTGTTGAGATAGGCACTTCACTTCTGTGATATTGTGTCCATAAACTCATAACCCCAGTCAGAGCATGAGAAAAACATCGGCTTTACATATTGAGACACGTTCTACAAAATACCTAACCCCAGTACTCCTCAAAACTATTAAGGTCATGAAAAACAAGGAAAGACTAAGAAGTTATTACAGACCAGGGGAGACTAAGGAGATGTGACGAATAAATATAATGTAGTATCCTAGATTGGATCCCAGGATAGTTAAGGACATTAATGGAAAAAACTGGTGAAACCTTAATAAGGTCTAGGGTGTAGTTAATAGCACTGTACTGATGTTGGTTTCTTAGTTTTGGCAAATGTACAACAGTAATATTAAGGGAAACCAGAGCTGAATGAGGGGTATATGGGAATGCTTTGTACTATCTTTGCAACTTTTCTGTAAATCTAAAATTCCAAAATAAAAAGTTTATTTAAAAAATAAGTAATATTTTTTAAGTCTATAAACGTATTGAATGTCTCTTAAGTGCAAGGCAGTGTGCTCACCACTGCAGGGCATAGAGTGTGTAAGGCACCTTCACTGTCCCTGCCCTTAAGGAGTTGTCATCCAGCTGGGGAATAGGACAACTGATAAAAAGTAGAACATGATGAAGCCAGTACAGAGTGTGAGCAAGATGCTGTGGGGCATGTGGGTGTGGGGTGTCTCAGTTTGAAAGTAGACATTGAATGAAGACTGGGAATCCTTCCCCGCCCCCCCGCCCTCCCCAGTATCCACACCAAGAAGATAGCATTTAAAATGAATTTTGAATGGGCAGAACTTAAGTAACCATAGTCATTGGAAAGGAAATACGTATCATACCAGAAAGCCTGGGCTCTTGAGTCACAGACCTGCTCTGCCACTTATTTGCTCTGTGACCTTGGGCAGGTTATTTGATGTCACTAAGTCTTTGTTTCTCCTTGTAAAATAGGATTAGTAATTTCTATTTCAAAGCATTATTATGAGAATTAAATGAGGTATACATGTAGCTTAACAAAGTATCTGATACACAGTAGGCTCTTAATGTTAACTATTAGAGAAGGAGAGGACATATATTACTGATGTAACACCATCACTGAAGGCCTGGGGCCTGGAAAGTATAGAATGTTTTGGGAAATATTTAATAGTATATGTCTAGAAAGGTGAATCAGGACCATATTGTGAGTGCTTTGACTTACAAGCATAGCAACTTGAACTTTTTTAGTGGTTATTGGGAAGTCATTGAGGATTTTGGTGTAGAAGGATTAAGGAGGTTGAGTCTGTGTTTTAAGATTAATCTGATAGAAGAACGAGGGGCATGTTGGAGATTCTCATGTGGGCTGCTGCCTTCCCTTTTACCTGGTGAATTAGATTAGTGTTTCTTTAGGTTTAAAATTCTATGAAACAGCTCAAAATGCTCTGAATGATAATGTTGTAATCTGTTACCATGTAACTTGGGGGTCTCAGAAGCAGGACCATTAGTATATTATCAAATATACTTAATATGTTTAGTGAAAAAGGCCATTGATATTTTTAGATATATTGGCTTAGAATTTTTTTGAATAGGTGATGCTTTTTGCCTCGCCCCACCCCCCTTTTTTTTAGCAGCTTAAGCAGATAAGAGTTAAACAGTACTTCATTGACTTCCTGTGAAGCTTTGTTAAAAGAAGTTCCGTTGTATCTATTTTTAAAGCTGATTACTGTGAGCAGAGGATGCTGCTATTGAGTTATAAATGTCATCTCAGTAGGTTCTCACTCATCATTCTTTGGATGACACTAGTGTTTGCATATAAGGTTTTGGAGTTTAATGAATAGAAAAAGCAGCTCAGTTATCACTGAAATAGTACCAGTAAATGAAATACTTAAAAGTATTGTTCACTTCACTATTGAGCAGTATAATTATTTATCATCATCTATATAGGTTTTACAGCCCACACCATGGCTGAATGGCAAAGAGTGAGTTATATTGTGACCTCATTTGGGAAATATTTTACAGCTCCAAAATGGTATTGTATGATGTTGTGCAGTTTGTTTGTCAATCATTGTATTGTGTTAATCATTCTGAAATTTACCCACTGGGAAGTACAGGATCGTTGGGTCTACAGATATTATTAAAATAGATTATTGGGGTTTTCCCCCAATGTTTTATTATAAAATTTTTTTATTATAAAAGTCAAACAGAAATTGTAAGAATTTTATAATAATTGTATACATATTAACTAAATTATTGTTTTCAAAAGGAAAGCTCCACTTTCTTCTCTTTTTAAAAATCAAAACGACTTCTGAGTCTTTGAACCATTTTCACATGTGATAGTATTTTCATATAGCTGAGATGATTTTTGATGTTTCCATGTTATTTCTTCAGAAATGATAAAATTCTTTGAGTAAAATAATCCACTACAGATTCTGGAGTTTAGCCAGATCCCTAATGTTACGAGTAGATAACAGTATTTTAATTTATCCCCATATATGGTTCATACAATTAACTGTTCATTTAAATTCCATAAGATATAAGTTTATTTAAATTCTTTGCAGGCAGAAATAAAATATACTTCTAAAAATTATTATTTCTTGACATAATTTCTAGTCCTCTGTCACATAAGGATAAAGTGCTAGCTTTCTTTCTCTCATGTTTTTCTTCTTCAATCTTATGAAATTAAACTGCTGAAGTTAAGGTTTCTTTTCCAGTTTCAAATCAGTGATATAGCATAAATTTATACATTTTTATAAATGGAAAGATATCTTTAAGAGTAATTGGTTCCAGCTTCCTTATATTACATTGGAATCAATGGAGGCCCAGAGAGGTTAAATAACCTCACAGGACACAATAAATTAATGGGAGACCAGGAAATACATTTTAGATTTCTAGTTGTCTTGACTGTTATATATATTTTCAGGTACTCCTTTGTAGAAAGAATAGACAGAGCATGCTTGTCAGTTATAGAATTTATCTCTGTCAAAATGGAGTTTCAGAAAAAGTACCATAAGTGAGAATATCTTTATGAATACATTGGACTGATTGTTTTGTAAGTCATCATTTAATTTTTTTCTAGAAGATCTCAACCTCTCTCTCTTTTTTTAAATAAATAAATTTATTTATTTATTTATTTATTTTTGGCTATGTTGGTCTTCGTTGCTGCACGCAGGCTTTCTCTAATTGTAGAGATCAGGGGGTGCTCTTCGTGGGGTGTGCAGGCTTCTCATTGCGGTGGCTTCTCTTGTTGCCGAGCACGGGCTCTAAGGCATGCGAGCTTCAGTAGTTGTGGCATGTGGGCTCAGTAGTTGTGGCTTGCGGGCTCTAGAGCGCAAGCTCAGTAGTTGTGGCGCACGGGCATAGTTGTGGTGCACAGGCTTAGTTGCTCCACGGCATGTGGGATCTTCCCGGACCAGGGCTTGAACCTGTGTCCCCTGCATTGGCAGGCGGATTCTCAACCACTGCTCCACCAGCGAAGCCCCGTACTTGTCTTAAACATTAATAAATACACTTTAATATAGAGGGTTAATATATCTCCCCATACTATGTTCTTTTTTCCATTTCCTCTTTCTCTGCAACGTACTTTGTGGCCAAGAGTTACAAGGCAGCTTGTTTTTCAGTATTTTGTGTAATAGAAAATACATTGGTTGGCATCATTTGAGGAGTTTTCTGTTTATCTCATATTCATATAAAGGCTACTTTCCCACACTGTCTTGCTTGATCTATAGAAATGGTGATTGTGGTTTCTATCAGGTTGTATTTATCTTTCTACTTTTGAAGCTAAAACAGGAGCTATAATTGTGCATTTAATTTTTATATACTTAAATATTAGTGACATATAAATCTTAGTCCCTTACTAGCTGAAATTATGCACAAGAAAATGTATACCATTACTTTAGGCCTGGGGTACAAAGGTACATTGGCTTTTAGAATAGGACCTGAGGTAGGGGGAAAAGAACTCACACCAGTCTTGAACCTTTTTAAAAATTGACACTGCATACTGAATCCGCATTTGATTATGGGGAAGTTGTGAGAGGACAAGAGAAGGGAAAGATGGAAGCTATAGAGTAGAATTTGCAGTTACTTAGATGTAAATGGTTAGCGTGAAAGATATTAAAAATGACTTTCTTCAAATACTGAGTTAAAGAAAAGCTTGTATTGATCCTACTTGCTGCTACTCAAAGAAAGAAAAGTTTTGTCTTCAGGGCATTTACAAAAAATAGAACAGTTGTGTTTCTTTGTGGATATTTGGAGAAATGTTAGAACATATTGTATGAATTGAAGTAACTGCTGACAGAATTTTGAAATGTATTGCTTACTTGTAATAAGCCCAAATATCCATCATGCCTCATTGTTCTTAGTTTACATGTTTAGACAGATTTTGCTGATTAAATTCTGCCCTATACACTGTAGACACTGAGCCATAAGCCTAAGGCCTTAAAATGTTATTGAAACAGAATTTAAACTCAGACCAGTTACAGAATACTCTGACCCATGGGCTTTTGCAGATTCTTTTTTTTCGTTTTAGGAAGTGTGATGCTTACAGTGCACATCTCTGGTGGTTTTAAGAAATGTAAGCTGGCTTTTTGGGGGATGCATCCTTGAGTATGAAAGTGTCTTAAATTGATTTTCAGTAACTATTTCAGTCAGCACTTCAAATTGCTCTTAGGCACCTGGTGCCATTACATCCTTGCGGTCAATAACTTTCACCTTTTTGTGGCTGACTTCACAAATTAAAAAAGCTTTTTGTCCATTATATTTTGGTATGTATATTTTATCTCTGATCTAGCATAGTACTGGATACCTGGTAGATTCTCAGTGGAAAATTATTTAAAGAGTCAAAGATGCTGACATGGCCCAGTCATCCAAAGACTCGCTTCCTGCCTTCACTTCAGAATTGGCTTAAAAATCAACAATAAGAGAGGTTCCTGAGACCACCCCCTCTAAAACGGCAATCTTACATGCCTCTCTTCTCATACCCTGCTTTGTTTTTCTTCAAAGCCTTTTTCTCCTACTACCTGATACTCTGCCATGGGAATGTGAATGCTATAAAACTAGGAATTTTGTTTTGTTGCATTGTTGTATCCATCCCTAGTGCCTAGCACACAGTATACAGTCAGATGTTTTCTAAAGGTATAATAAAGGTTAGAAATTATGCCAGATGCCAAAGGGATATAAATATATATCAGAAATGAATTCAGCCCTCATGTACACAAATAACTGTAGTACAAGATGGATTCAGATGACATAAGAGAACTTCAGTGAAAATACTGGGGGTATTTTAGAGGTTTATTACTTCTAGCTGGCTTCTTAGGAAATGACAGTTAAGCTGGGTCTTTTGCAGACTAAGGAACAAATAAGCAGTGGTTCAGAGGTGCAAAAGTGAATAAGGGTAGTATGTATAAGAAGAGGTAAAATGTTTAGTTTGAGTAGAATATACTAGTGAAATTAGTTATAAAGGTAGGTTAGACCCAGGTTAGTGGAAAGTCTAAAAATCAAAGTTGAGTTTGGATTTTGTCCCACTGGTACTGTAGAAATTGTTACCCCCCCCCTTGAAAGGCAGTTATATGTGGTATGATTGAACGTGCATAGGAATAGACTGAAGACGGAAGTTTGAATTATGGAGTAGGTAGACGCAGGTAGCAAGGAGTGCATATTAGAATAATAATACAAATTCAAAGGTAGGATTGACAACAGATGATTAGCAAATTGACAAGTCAGATATGGAGAATAAAGAAAATGGAGGCAGCTAAGATGACTGACTCTAAGGTTCTGAACTTGTGGGAAGTAAGATGGTGTTGTCATTAAATACAGAAAATAGAGAACATGAAGAAAGAGCAGGTTTGAGAAAGAAGGTTAGTTTATTTATTTTTTAGAGGCATAAAGATTTATTTAATTCCAATTAACAAATTTGTTTTTCTTTTTTTTAATTGAAGTATAGTTGATTTACAGTGTTTCAGGTGTATAGCAAAGTGATTCAGTTGTATATATATATTCTTTTTCATATTCTTTTCTATTATAGGTTATTACAAGATAATGAATATAGTTTCCTGTGCTATACAGTAGGTCCTTGTTGTTTATCTATTTTGTATGTAGTAGTGTGTATCTGTTAATCCCAAATTCCCAAAATCTGTTATTACCGCCCTCCCCCCAATCCCCAAGGAAGGTTAGTTTAATTTTGAATGTGTTGCTAGCATTTGAATGGAGAAATGCAGTAGGCAGTTGGAAAGCTACTAAGGCCTAAGATTTGGGAATCTTTTGCAAAGCAGTTTCTGAAGCCTTGAGATTGCAAAGGAAGAGTCAAGAGAGTACATGGGGAAAGAAAGGAAAATGATGGAGAGCAAATTCTTGGGAAATAGTTATGTTAGGAGAATAGAAAGAATAGCCAAAGGAAGAACAAAAGCAAGTAGGAGAACCAAGAGAGGATGACATTGGAGAAACTAAGGAAAGACATTTTCAGGAAGAAGTAAGATTCAAACCTATTTCTTGCAGAAAGAGTTCTGTTGTAACCTTGGGAGTATGATATATGTATTGTGTGGGCCAAAAGGTTTGTTGAATTTTTTCTGTAAGATGGCTCTAGTAGAACTTGGTTGTCTTTAACTTCATTCAAAACAATTTTGTTAGATTGTATGTGACAGCTGTCATATCAGTGTGCATTTAAAAAAAGACTTATCAAAATTGGTGAATTTTTGTGTAGTCATTTTAATATTGAAGATGGAAGAAAAAAAGCAATATTTTCAGCATATTATGCTTTATTATTTCAAGAAAGGTAAAAATGCAACTGAAATGCACAAAAAGATTTGTGCAGTGTATGGAGAAGGTGCTGTGACTGATAGAACATGTCAAAAGTGGTTTGTGAAGTTTCATGCTGGAGATTTCTTGCTGGACGATGCTTCACAGTCAGGTAGACCAGTTGAAGTTGATAGCTATCAAATCGAAACAATAATTGAGAACAATCAACGTTATACCACGCTGGAGATAGCCGACATACTCAAAATATCCAAATCAAGCGTTGAAAATCATTTGCACTAGCTTGGTTATGTGAATTGCTTTGATGTTTGGGTTCTAAATAAGTTAAGCAAAAAAAACCTTCTTGACCATATTTCCGCATGCGATTCTCTACTGAAACATAATGAAACATTCCATTTTTAAAAAATTGTGACGGGCGATGAAAAGTGGATACTGTACAATAGTGTGGAATGGAAGAGATTGTGGGGCAAGCGAAATGAACCACCACCAACCACACCAAAGGCCGGTCTTCATCCAAAGAAGGTGATGTGTATATGGTGGGATTGGAAGGGAGTCCTCTATTATGAGCTCCTTCTGGAAAACCAAACGATTAATTCCAACAAGTACTGCTCCCAGTTAGACCAACTGAAAGCGGCACTCGACGAAAAGCGTCCAGAATTAGTCAACAGAAAGCGCATAATCTTCCATCAGGATAACGCAAGACCGCATGTTTCTTTGATGACCAGGCAAAAACTATTACAGCTTGGCTGGGAAGTTCTGATTCATCCGCCGTATTCACCAGACATTGCACCTTCGGATTTCCATTTATTTCGGTCTTTACAAAATTCTCTTAATGGAAAAAATTTCAATTCCCTGAAAGACTGTAAAAGGCACCTAGAACAGTTCTTTGCCCAAAAAGATAAAAAGTTTTGGGAAGATGGAATTATGAAGTTGCCTGAAAAATGGCAGAAGGTAGTGGAACAAAAGGGTGAATACATTGTTCAATAAAGTTCTTGGTGAAAATGAAAAATGTGTCTTTTATTTTTACTTAAAAAACCGAAGGCACTTTTTGACCCACCCAGTATTTTCTCTGATACACATTTTTCTGCTATACTGTTTAGCATAGCTCTTTACACATAGTAGGTTCTCAACAGCTTAGCATATCTTAAGGGAATCATGGACTCTCTCCTGCTTATCTTTAAGGATTAACATTTGGCAAAATGTTATATAAATATTGAATGCAGTCTGGTGTCCTGCAGAAGTCTTTGGGAAGTCATTGGGACTAATTTGTGCTTTGCAGATTTTCTATCATGTTATCTGTGATATATTCTCGATAGTTTCTATTTTTGTTTCCTCTTTGGTAAAATAGTAAAAGTCCTAACCAGCAATAATTGAAGGCTCTCAAAGTACCAGGAGGAAAACAGTTAATGGAGTTTAGGGATTGGATAAGTGCTTGTATTTTTTATCTTACTTGAGCTATTTAGCATATGAATTATTTTAGGCTGTCTTCAAAGAATATTAATTTTATCACTTTTGTAGGTGCTTTCAGAAATAGGAAACTAGAAAGAATATAACTTGATACAAGTGCAGGAAGACAAATATCAAAAAGCTGAAGCTGATTTGTTGAAAAGCTGATTAGAAAGATTTCAGCAGTGTTTTGCAGAAAAGTTAGGGCTATAGAGACTTAGTGCAGCATTTTATCCAGGAAAGACAAAGATGGGACTAGTGGTGACCCTCCAGTATAGCATTAAAAGAGAAAAATCTATCTGTATTAAAGAGAATTTTTAGGCAATAAAATTGATCATGAATTGACTTGAAATTTCATAGTCCACTTGTATGACAAAAATTGACTTTTTAAAAAATTAATTAATTTTATCTTTGGCTGTGTTGGGTCTTCACTGCTGTGCGCACGGGCTTTTTCTAGTTGCGGTGAGCGGGGGCTACTCTTCGTTGTGGTGCACGGGCTTCTCATTGCGGTGCCTTCTCTTTGTTGCAGAGCACGGGCTCTAGGTGCGTGGGCTTCAGTAGTTGTGGCATGTAGGCTCAGTAGTTGTGGCACACGGGCTTAGTTGCTCCGCGGCATGTGGGATCTTCCCAGACCAGGGCTCGAACCCCTGCATTGGCAGGCGTATTCTTAACCACTGAGCCACCAGGGAAGCCTTTATTTTTAATTTAGATGAGTTGTGGTAATTTAAACATCCAGATTAGTTCATGCAAAACAGGAAATAATACATTTTGCTTTTCTAACATTTCTTTTGTGAGTGAATGGTTATAGCAGTGTACAACTTCTTACACTTATTTGTTGAGTCCTCTTTACCTGTCATCCTAAAAAAGTAAGTTTGTTCATGTAAGTTTATGCTCAGTTATTAGGTCTGATTAATTTAAGATTAAAAGTCTTAAAATAGATTACTGTTTAATTTTTCTTATTTACCATATAACATTGAACAGAGGGAAAGGAGTGGACCTAGTGAATGCAGCAGTCTTTCTTGCATTATAATTACACACCTGGTGTAGTGAATTCAGCACATTTAACATAAAAATAATTTTATGTGTTCATTTAATCATTGCACTTCTGATCATTTGTAGGCGAAACCTAACCAAACTGTCCCTGATCTTCAGCCACATGCTGGCAGAACTAAAAGGAATCTTTCCAAGTGGACTCTTTCAGGGAGACACATTTCGGATTACTAAAGCAGATGCTGCAGAATTTTGGAGGAAAGCTTTTGGGGAAAAGTAAGACTCAAAATAATGAATTTGAACTATGAAGAACTGAAGCTTGTGTTTTGGGTTTTTGTTTAGTTTTTTATTGATGGAATATTTAAAACATGGGAAACAGAAAAATAATATGTGTGTACCTACTTCCCAACCTTTTTTGCTCTGATTATTTTTTTTAAAAGAAATAAACCTTTGCAGTTCCGTTGAAACCCACGCTCTTTGATTGAATGCTCTTCTCTTTCTTTGCTCATCCATTATGCTGTTAATGGACATTTACATTTCAAACTATTTGCTATTGCAAAACAGTGCTGCAGAAAGCAAAATTGTATTTGTCTTCATATGCAAGAGTTTCTCAATAGTTACATACCTAGAAGTGGAATTGCTGAGTCAGGGGGTTTCACATCTTCTGCTTTGCCAAATATTGCCTAATTGCTTTCCACAGTGGTTGTACCAGTTTATATTCCTATAAGTAGTGTACACATGTTCCAGTAGCTCTGCAATTTGACTAACACTGATGATATGAATTGGTATCATATTTTGCGTTATATTCCTAAATGACAAGGGAGCTTGAGCACCTTTTCACATTTGTCACCAATCAAGATTCTTATTCTGACCTTCCTATTCCTATTCCTGACTTGTCCATTTTCCTATTGAGTTGTTTGTCTTTTTCCTCTTGTAAGATACTAACTCTTTGTTAGTCACTTACATTAGAGATATTTTCTCCTAGTCTACAGCTTGTCTTTCCACTTTGTTATATCGTCTTTTTGATATTCAGAAGTCTTACATTATATAGACAGTTTTATGAGACAAGTTTATGTTTCTAAGTATTAATATAAATATTCTTGAATAGCCTCTGAAATTTTGGTTCAAAGAACTGAAAAGGTAGAAAACAATAAAATTTTTCAGTTGAATATACAGATCCTATTGTAAATCTCCCTTTAAATGCTTTCTTGCTTTCTTTTTAATTGAAATATAGTTGACGCACACTATTAAGTTAGTTTCAGGTATATACTACATATTGATTTGACGTTTGTTAAACGCTTGATTTATTTTAAAAAATCATGTTTAAACATTAAATATAGAATAATTAATGATTTTTAAAAACTTAGTTGAAGAGAATGGGAATGAGTTTAACTTTTTCCTTTAACTTAATAACTAGCTACATTAGAAAAGAGCTTGAAACGCCACTTGTTCTCTTACTTTCAGGCAGGTGAATACATAAACTTTTCAAAGGCAATGAGATTTTATTTTATTTTTTAAGATCTTGAGAAATAGAAATCCCACAATATCTTTTGCTAGCCATATCTGGGGTTTAATCATTCTTATGTTAAATAATTTCTTCTTCATCTCTATCAGAACTCTGTTCTTCCTGTACCTTAAGCCTATATTCCTCTAGTGAAGTCCTTGATAGTGTGGGTTCCTCAAAAGAACACAGAGTGTTTTATGTGCTTTTAAGAAGTTAAACACAAGCTTTCAGTTAGTAAAGATCTGGACACAGGTTACATCTGTTATACAAAAGGATAATCTTATCTCTCTTTCCAATGCTTCTCTAATAGAACAAATGTCTGAAGAAAGATGAGAAAGGGAATGAACTTGTGGCATTCTGCCAAAGAAAAGTAGAAAAAGATGTCTCTATTATTAATTTATTCATTAGAAAGTTAAGAAATGTATCATTTATGCCCTTTCTGTTCTCAATGTAAAATATAGTTGAGCTTCTTTAAGAAAATTGAAATTGATATTGAGAGCTTAATGTGGCTCTCTTTTCCTTGAATGTAGCAATGCCTGAAATTATCTGTTATCTCACTCTGTGCCTTCTCTCCTACCCCCCACTCCCATCCTAGGACAATAGTACCTTGGAAGAGCTTCAGACAGGCCCTTCATGAAGTACATCCCATCAGTTCTGGGCTGGAGGCCATGGCTCTGAAATCCACTATTGATCTGACCTGCAATGATTATATTTCAGTGTTTGAATTTGACATCTTTACACGACTCTTTCAGGTAGGATACTAAAATGTTGGCTAAACTAGTTATTGCTATTTTTCTGAAGAGAAACCTTTTTAAAAAATAACATTTGGACATTTGGGATTTTTGCCTATTTTGAAAATATTTTTATTCATTCTAGAAACTATATCCAAAAAAAAAAAAAAGGTTAAAACTACTTTGTATTTTATATATACATATATTTTTTTGTAAAAAGAATAACTATATAATCTGCTTTATTCCCCTCACATGTATAATCTTTCTCTATTATTAAATATTCTTCTTTGCATCATTTTAATGGTTGTAGAACATCCTAAAGATGGGTATAATATATTTAATGAGTTCTGTTATTGAACATTTATGTATGTTTCTAGCTTTTTCTCCTATGCTATTGAAATTCTTGATTGTTAATACTGAGATGTATTGATGCTTCACAAAGAACTCATTTCTTTCTTTTTCTAAAAACAATGGGTGGATATGCCACCTTGCATAAACCTTTATTTGAAACTTCTTACTTGCACATCTAGGCCTTGCCCTGTTTCTCTGTTTTTGTTTGTTGTTTAGCCTCACTACTGTTGGTTAGAGCTGCTTGGAAATTTTCTGAATTTCATTTTGTACAGTTAAGTTTCTCCCTATAAGCATGTGTAATTTTCTTCTTAGCTTTTCAGAGTTCTTATTTCCCAAACATGTTTGTCTTCCCTTAAAGTAACAACATGATTGAAAATATGTGACACTAAATGGAGAATTTATAATTGAGAATTCAGGTTGTTTTTCCTTTTGTTCTTCATTGCTCTGAGGCTGGTTGTATGTCTTGAGCCAAATGGTCTGATTGATCTCTTGTTTCCTTAGCCCTGGTCTTCTTTGCTCAGGAACTGGAACAGTCTTGCTGTAACTCATCCTGGTTACATGGCTTTCCTGACATATGATGAAGTGAAAGCTCGGCTCCAGAAATTCATTCACAAACCTGGCAGGTCAGTGCAATGAAGCAAAGAGGTTTATTCACTTGAACTTTATTCTCCTGTGACCTTTGCTGAAATAGAGGAAATATGATCTTTTACTAGTTCCCCAGTGACCACATTTCTGCGTCAGGATTGATGTCTGTCTATCAGAGGAATTGACTTATTCAGATACTATGATTTGATAAATGCTTTCAAGCCACTTAAGAATTGAGCTTATATGTCTTTTGCTTTTGGTCTGAAGCCACTGAAGAATCTATTATTGATGGTCCTTTTGATTTTTGTCTCTGTCTTGTCTTTCCACCCTAATGCAAGCGTGTATATTAAAGATTTTGTTTCTCTCTGTTCTCAGTTACATTTTCCGGCTGAGCTGTACTCGTCTGGGTCAGTGGGCTATTGGGTATGTCACTGCTGATGGGAACATTCTCCAGACAATCCCTCACAATAAACCTCTCTTCCAAGCGCTGATTGATGGCTTCAGGGAAGGCTTGTGAGTACATACTGTTTTCCATCTGCTAGAGTCTAGGAACTTAGGGGCTGTAAAACTGCATCATTAATGACTTTATTCCAGGTTTCTTCTACAGATAAAGATTCAGTACACATATTGACAGGTTATATTGTTTGGATTTTCAGCTTCAGTAGGACTTTTTTTTTTTTTTTTAATATTTCAGCTTACTTTTTTTTTTTTTTAAACTTTGGGTTTGTTTATTTTATTTATTTATAGCTGTGTTGGGTCTTCGTCTCTGTGCGAGGGCTTTCTCCAGTCGTGGCAAGTGGGGGCCACTCCTCATCGTGGTGCGCGGGCCTCCCACCATCGCGGCCTCTCTTGTTGCGGAGCACAGGCTCCAGACGCGCAGGCTCAGCAATTGTGGCTCACGGGCCCAGCCGCTCCGCGGCACGCGGGATCCTCCCAGACCAGGGCTCGAACCCGCGTCCCCTGCACCGGCAGGCAGACTCTCAACCACTGCGCCAGGGAAGCCCCCAGTAGGACTTTTGTTTTTATTTTGAAAGGATTCCTTGAGTGAAATTATTTTTCTCTACTACTTCACTTGTTACCCTGAGTAAATTTTATCTTTCTTTTTTTCTAAATGTTAATTTATTTTCAAATCTATACTAGATTTTAAAATATACCAATTAGCAGAAAACGTTACCTGTTATTTGACTAGCCAACATTAGAATGATTAGATGTTCCTGATGGCAGCAGGCTCAATGGCCTTCATCTGCCTTCATCCTAACTTCGTTTTGATTCAGCAGCATTTCTTCAGGCTATGGGCTTTTGTAACCTCTGCTAATATTTATGACTAAGTTCTTATTTATTCCAGAATTGCTATTCCTTTTGGAATTCAAATTGATTATCAGTTGGTAAGCACTAAAAATACTAACAGTTGACCAGGTATCAGAAAACTACTTGTGTTTTAAAGTGATTAGGAAAATCCATTTTCCATTATGCATCATCTTCTACAGTAACATTGGAGCTGAAAGGGGTACTTCCCCAAATGTCAGAGCAGTTTGATGCTAGAAGCTTCCTGGTAGTTGATCTTGGTGGCTTAATTTGCTTCTTGTTACATTTCTTTTAAATTAACAGACTTCTCTGGTGGTCCAGTGGTTAAATTAGTGTCTCTCAGTGTTAAATCTGTAAACAAAGGTATTTCAGGTCTTTGGTCAAAGCAAATGTCGTTTAAATTAAGAATTTACACTTTGTGGCCATCCACAGATTAAAATAGGAGTTAGTAAACTGCGGCCCACAGACTCGGTGTTTTGGTACAGCCTGCATCTAAGATAGTTTTTCCTTTTTAAGGTGTTGTTAAAAAAACAACCAAAGAAGAATATGTGACATAGACTTAATGCGGCTTGCACAGCCTGAAATATTTACTCTCTGGTCCTCTACAAAAAAGTTTGTCAATCCCTTGATTAAAATAGAGCCTGTGGCATTGTGCCCTGGAGAAAGAATATCAATGTTTGGAGAGTATCTTCTTGGAACTGATCTGTGTTATTTAATTTTTTTGAAGTACTAGTAAAATTTATCTTTGCACTTATGCAAAATTGCCCTTTTAGAATGAGAGAATTCCTAGATTAACATTTGTCTATATTAGTAAGCAGTGATAAATTGGCTTCAATAGAACCCCAAGATTGGTTACTCTTTTTATAGCTATTTGTTCCCTGATGGACGGAATCAGAATCCAGACCTGACAGGCTTATGTGAACCAACTCCCCAAGACCACATCAAAGTGACCCAGGTGAACTTTGTTTTAAATTATAACCATATTACTAGAGCCAAGCTTTTGTATATTACTTTGCAGAACTGACAGTAGAATTATATTAAGTGATTGGAACACTTAAATTTTAAACCATTGGCTAGATTAGTGAATTTAAGTGTGTGTGGTTTCTTTTCCTTTTTTTAAATAAATTTATTTATTTTAATTTTTTTTGGCTGCATTGGGTCTTCGTTGCAGCGAGTGGGGGCTACTCTTCGTTGCTGTGCGCGGGCTTCTCATTGCAGTGGCTTCTCTTGGTTGCAGAGCACGGGCTCTAGGCACGTGGGCTTCAGTAGTTGTGGCTTGCTGGCTCTAGAGCATAGGCTCAGTAGTTGTGGCACATGGGCTTAGTTGCTCCACGGCATGTGGGATTTTCCCGGACCAGGGCTTGAACCTGTGTCCCCTGCATTGGCAGGCAGATTCTTAACCACTGCGAGACCAGGAAAATCCTGTGTGGTTTCTTTTTAAACTGTGCTTCTTAAAATAGGACCAAAGGACTTCTCTGGTGGTCCAGTGGTTAAGACTCCGTGCTTCCATTGCAGGGGGCACAGATTCGATCCCCGGTCTGGGAACTAAGATCCCACATGCTGCAGGGTGCGGCCAAAAAAAAAAAAAAAAAAGTAGGACCAAGACTAGGTGCTTTCTGTTTTAATTGAACACTGTTGTGACACATTTATACAAGCAAAATTAGTATTAAAAGTAACAGTTTTCAATTTTCCTGTTTTTAGCATTTACAGTTGCAGTCATTCATTCAACAAATATTTGCAATAGGCTGAATAATCTCTTAATTTCTTTTTAATCAAAGGAACAATATGAATTATACTGTGAGATGGGCTCCACATTCCAGCTGTGTAAAATATGTGCTGAAAATGATAAAGATGTAAAGATTGAACCCTGTGGACACCTCATGTGCACATCCTGTCTAACATCCTGGCAGGTATGGATCCAAACCATGCTTTTTCTCAGCTAAGTAATGACAATGAAGAATTGGGGATTATATATCCTTTATGGATATAAAGAATGGCCTGGTTTGTGGGGTAGGTTCTAAACTTTTGATTCTTTTTTTGTTTCTAGGAAATGTATTTTTAGTGGACGAATATTTTGAGAACTTTCAGATGTGTCTGTTACCATCTCCTGTTTCCTTTGCAGGAATCAGAAGGCCAGGGCTGTCCCTTCTGCCGATGTGAAATTAAAGGTACTGAGCCCATTGTGGTTGATCCCTTTGATCCTAGAGGAAGTGGCAGCCTGTTGAGGCAAGGAGCAGAGGGAGCTCCCTCCCCAAATTATGATGATGATGATGATGAACGAGCTGATGATTCTCTCTTCATGATGAAGGAATTGGCTGGTGCCAAGGTAAGCTTCAGTTTAAGAGACTGTGGCAAAATCCATTATCAGTTGTGTCCTAAAGCAATAGAGCACTTAATGACATCCAAAATACAAGGATTTTAACTCATAATCCTATACTGATACATATTCATGTAACCCTATGAGTAGATATTACTGTTATCCTCATTTAGCAGTGGGAGAAACCAAGGCACAGTGAGGTTAAGGAATTTGCTGAAGGTCACACAGCTAGTAAGTCGAACCAGAATCCGTGGCCAGACATTCCGGCTTCAAGGCCCATGCTCTTATTGTCTGTATGCTAGAACTGGGCTCTATTCAGATTGCTTGGTGGAGAAAATGAAGGGTGAGTAAAAGAATTGGACCCATTTTGCTACTGTGAATAGAATATTTTCTCCTTGTCTTTTTTTCTAACGGAGTCTTGGCATTGGAAAGTTAGGTTTGGGCGGGAGAAATGAGGCACCATTAACAACCAAATAAATGGCAACTACAGTGATTGGAGGGTGATAGGAGGTACCATACAGAAACTAAACAAACTAGAAAGGTCCTAGTAAAGATGGGAAAGATAAAGGCTAAGAAAGGATGTGACCAAGTTCTGTTACGTCAGTGGTAGGGTAAAACAGGGATTTATTCACTAATTAGAAGTAAGGCAGTCATTGAAGATTTTAATAAATATAGGGCAAACGGAGGTTCTAATTTGCTGTCAGTTCTCTAGTTTGGACTGTTATAACTTCATAGGAGGCATTTTTTTGTACAAAAGAAGCTTTCTTTTATATCAGCACCTGACTGCCTGGCACATAGTAGGTGCTCAATAAATATTGAAAGGATGGATTCTATCTCTTAAATGATTGTATCCAGTGTATCTTTTCCTTTCTGTCCTCAATGCCACTGCCTTATTTCAGGCTTTTACAATCATTTGTTCGCCCCGCTTCCAGAGTCATTGATCTACAGCACATGCCTTGACTACCTCATTCCTTTACTTCACACTCTTTAATGACTTCTCATTACTTAGTGGATTAATAAGTCCATTCTCTTTTCTAGGCACTTTGCCCTGGTAATCCTTTCCACTTTGTATTTTGTAATCCAGCAAGGCTGAACCACTAAAAAGTTCTCCATGCTTTTGTCTTGATAGTTTCTATGTAATTTAGCTTAGT
This sequence comes from Balaenoptera borealis, assembly GCF_965194805.1. Lineage (NCBI taxonomy): Eukaryota > Metazoa > Chordata > Mammalia > Artiodactyla > Balaenopteridae > Balaenoptera > Balaenoptera borealis. The sequence goes on from NC_138868.1 coordinate 98,776,834, forward strand.
TTTCATTTCCTAGGAAACCTTTCCATACTCTACCCTGTTTCCCTCACCCCCAAGACCCACAAGTAATCTAGGTCTGGTCAAGTGTTTCTGGGATGCTATGAATATGTCTGCCATAGAACTTATCACCTTGTAATATTATATTAAAAGTATTTCCCGGGAATTCCCTGGCGGTCCAGTGGTTAGGGCTCCGCGCTTCTGCTGCAGGGGGCACCTGTTCGATCCCTTGCTGGGGAACTAAGATCCTGCATGCCACGTGGCGTGGCCAAAAAAAAAACAAAAAAAAGTATCCGCAGGGGATTGGGTCCTGGAGTCCCAGCAGATAAAAAAATCTGCAGATACCCAAGTCCCTTATATAAAATGGCACAGTGCAATGAATACAGTCAGCCTTCCTTACTCATTTGGGTTTGGCAGAATTCAGTTCCTTGCCAGTCATAGAATTAAGATCCCCGTTTCCTTGCTGGTTGTCAGCTAACGGTATTTTTTAGGGGCCAGCTCCATTCTTTGGCTCCTGGACTCCTTTCCTCCTCCTTCAGTCATGAAGGTTCTCAACTTTTAAGGACTTATGTGATTAGATTGGACCCACTTGGATAATCCAGGATAATTCCCCTATCTCAAGACACATACCCTTAATCACATCAGCAAAGTTCCTTTTGCCAAGTAAGATAACAGATTCGAAGATTCTAGGTTTTAGGGCATGAACATCTTCCTGTGGGAGAGGGGACCATGATCATTATTCTGTCTACTACAGTCCATATAACAGAATGCTCTGCAGAATGAATTCAGTTTACATATACTTAAGTGGAAAGCTGTCAATGTGTATTAAATTAAAAAAACAACTGTATATTATATATAATATCACCTTATTTCTGTTAAAATTATTTAGTTGCAAAAGAATTATTTTAACATGCATGGGGGGAAATTTGGATGACTACACATCACATTACTATTATTTCTGAGGCTACAGGATCAGAGGACTTTCATTTTATGGTATGTTTGAATTTTTCACAGTTAACACATATTACTTTTGCAAGCTGTTTATTGTGCTAGTTAAGTAGCTCTCTTGAGTGCTATATGGGATAAGAAACCTAAGACAAAGGCCCAAGAGGAGAAAGTAGTTTTATTTGGGAAGAGACTATATATACAGGTGAAACACTATTTAATACAAGCCAGGCAGTGCACATTATCCTAAATTGTTGGGTACACAGTCTAAGTGCTTTAGGACTTTAGAGGAAAGAAGAAAATTAACAGTTTTTTCTGTAGCTAATATATATAAATGAGATTAAATTTACTCATTTAAATAAAAGTAATAAATGCATACTGTAAAAATTCAAGTAGAAAAAAAAAACAGCTTCATCTATTGTTTTGCACTTGGCTATTCTGTAATTCATTTAGTCTCTTCTTAATGGACATTCCTGTTGTTTCCAGGCTTACACATATGGACATTCTTTTGCAAGTCTCTCTGTAGGGTAAATTTCTAATAGTGGAATTGCTAGATTAGAGTATGTGCATTTAAACTCTTTGAGAGAGGAGAGGGATATAATTAGTGGTGGGGCACATGGGAATTTCAGAAAGCCATGGTGTTTCATTTCTTAGCTGAATGGTAGGTTCTAAGAGGGTGTTTCATCTTTAATTATTCTTTGTACCTTATAGTTCATTATCTACTTTATATGAATAAAATACTGGAATAAAAATATCTTAACTTTTTTTGGATAGACATTAAAATTTGTTCCCAATTTTTTGTCCTAAAGTCACTCCCAAAGTATTCTTTTAAGTTTAAAAGAATTGCTAAAAGGCTTACAGAAATGTCAGTTCCCTGCTTCTACCCCCTCTAACTCCTGTGTCCCATTCAGATTTTTCGGTTCTTAAAGCTTTTCCTTAACCATATACTATACTGCTTTCTCTTGATTCTGCAATATTAGTTATCTGTTTAGAAAAGGATTTAAATGTCTTATCTCCCTCCTTCCTACTCCCTATCTTCCAACTATAGTTAATTTGAATGTTTTTTGGTTCTGTCAGTATTCAGTGTTTAAGTGATTTTTGCTCCCTATTGTATCAAGTAATATACTATAATGTGTTGATAATTACTTTTGCTTTCTTTTACAACCTTCTGCTTTTCTGAAATAATTGATTTGCTTTTATTTCCTTAGTGTTCAGTTTGTACCTGTCACTACCACGTCTTACCAAACATCCTCTTGATATGATTTTCTGTGGAGTAAATTCTATTAACATATTAATATAGTAGATATTATGTAATATAGTATACTAATATATGAGAGTCTGCCATGTTTTGGCTCCAGTCTGGACTGGTTTTTCGCTGGGTGTGCTGCATTCCATGTCACCCTGAGGTGTCTCCCCTCACCATCATCGTGGGACTTCATTGCCTCTCCTTTGTGTTGGAGTGCCTGTTTCTTAACTCCCATGTTTTTATGTTTCTTGCTTTAACTTCCTTATTTGGGTGGAGTATGCCCTCAAAATAGCTTTCTGTGAAAAGGTGAGAGGTGAAATTTTTGAGACGTTTGATATCTTAAAATGTCTCTATTCAACCCTCAAACTGACTAGGTACAGAATTCTAGGTTGAAAAAAAAATTCAGCTCTATGAATTGTTACAGCCTCAGTGACTTCTAGTTTCTAGTGTATTTTTGCTCTTTAGTACCCCCTTTCCCTCCATCCTCAGAAGCCTTTAGGATATTTTCCTTATCCTTGATTCCCTGAAAATTTAAGTGTTTTACTGGTTGGTTGATTGGTTATTAGTTTTCTTTTCTTTCTTTGGGCTAGCTATGCAGTGAATGCTTTCTATATGGATATTTATGTCCCTTAGGTCTTAGAAATATTCTTGTATTATTTCTTTGATAATTTCTTCCCCATATGTGCTTTTATCCTTTTCTGGAACTTTATTGTATGTTGAGATAAAAGAACATCTCATGGGTCGGTTATGATATTGAAACATGAATTGAAGAATATGATTAGCTCAGTCCTCTGCCCTTTAGGAATGAGAAGGAGGGACGGATGGTGGGAGGGATCAAAATAGGCAGAGAGGGCCTTCCAAATTGAGAAACAGCTTGAACAAAGTTAAGGAGGTAGGAATTCCAACACAGGGCATTATGGAAAATGCTGTTGGTTAGGGAGACCAAATTAGAGAGACCTGAGAAAGCCAGGCAGGAAAGTGACATTTTGTGACATGGGAAAGTGGAAGTTACTGATGGATAGTTTTTGAACCATTAGTGAGTATTTAAGGATGGTTAAGCTGGTAATGGTGAGCAAAATGATTTGGTGAGATAAGAAACTAGAAGTTGGGAGAATCACTAGAAGGGGGTTTTAATAAATCAGGTCTGAGGTTGGTAAGTAGAATGAAAAGGAAGATATAGATATGAGATTATTTTATGGAAAAATCAACATGATACAGTGACTAGATATTGATGATGAAGTGACAGTTAGTTTGACTAATAACTTTTCACTTCCTTAACCCTTGAGGTGTTTAGCTGCTCATGCTGCATTAACATGGAGCCCGTTTTCTTAAGCATGAGTAAAAGCAAGTAGCTGATGATGCAGCCTTTTTTTCCCTCGTTCACCTCCCAGCATTAATGATAGGACTCAGTATGGGGATGGTTGTTTCTCTGTCATCTTACATAAGTGCTTGTAGTACATATTTGCCTATTTTCCATCTATTTTGCTTTTAGGGAATGCAAATGTGAATTAGTATTTTGTATAAATTCTTGTATATCTCTTGACAGCTTACTTGGACAAGCTTATCAGCTACTCATCACCCTGCTGTAGGCAGGGAAATGGAAAAGGTTATACATTTATTTGTTTCTTTTGATTTGGCACCTCAATTTTTAGAATACAAATTGACAAAAAAAAAATTATCCCTTTTAATTACTGAATTGAAATAACATTTCTTTGGAAGAACTAAAGATGCTTTTTAGTAATACCATTGATCATTTTCTCCTATAAATCTCTCTTTTTCTTTTAATCATAATAACCCATGGAGAATTTATTAACTTTGATTTCTTTCCTCATTCTGCCCCTTAATCATTATTTTCCTAGGTGATTTGTTGAGAGGTTAATGTATGCCCCTTTCTTTTAATATGGTTTTCTGTTTTTAATCTTGAAAAGATTTTTTCTTTTTCTGAAGAGGAAAATATGGGAAATTGTAAAGTTTTCTAAAATTATAAGCTAGGAAGCTTTTTATGTAGCACAGCCTTTTCTAGATATTACATTTTGCCTGTAGCTTGCATCTGCATGGTATTTCTGTGATTGAGAGCGCCCTCTTCTGGTGACATAGAAATAATTCAGGCAGCGCTACCTTAAGCCAAAGTCAGGCTCATTGGTATATTCTGTGTTCATGTAGTACTTGTTGTGTACATCTTTCGGAGGAGTTGAGAGATGCCACTCCTCCAGACAAGAATAACCTATTAGGAACTTTTTTTTGTGTTAGGTGGAACGACCTCCTTCTCCATTCTCCATGGCCCCACAAGCTTCCCTTCCCCCAGTGCCACCACGGCTTGACCTTCTACAACAGCGAATATCTATTCCTTCAAGTGCTTCTGGTCTTGGAACTGCTTCTAAGGTAAAGCATTATCCATTTCTACGTTTTCTGATTCTTTGTTGTGGATTAGTGGGGTTTGATTGATTGCTTCCATCATGCTTCCACAGGCTCCTTCTGGCTCCCTTCATAAGGACAAACCATTACCAATACCTCCCACTCTTCGAGATCTTCCACCACCACCCCCTCCAGACCGGCCATATTCTGGTGGAGCAGAAACCCGGCCTCAGAGACGCCCCTTGCCTTGTACACCAGGCGACTGTCCGTCCAGAGACAAACTGCCCCCTGTCCCCTCTGGCCGCGCCGGAGAAGCATCATGGCTGCCTCGGCCAATCCCCAAAGTACCAGTAGTTGCCCCAAACCCTAGTGACCCCTGGACAGGGAGAGAATTAACCAACCGGCACTCACTTCCATTTTCCTTGCCCTCACAAATGGAACCCAGAACCGATGTGTCTAGGCTCGGAAGCACATTCAGTCTGGATACCTCCATGGTGAGTCCTGATTTTGAAATTATTTATCTTAATAACAAACATTCGTGGATGACATTGAATGGGTCAGTTTTGTGGTATGTTTTGTACAGGATTCAGGGATAATATTAATCCCTACCCTCAAGAAGTGTATATATTAATATGTTTGTTAATGCAATAAATGTGTTTCTGTGTGTGTATGCCATGAGTAGTATAAATAGAAAACACTTCAGTTTTAAAGAAAGGAGAGATTATTTCTAGATAGAGCAATCATGAGGGCTTATGGAAAGAGTGGCATCTGAATTTGAAGTATTCTTTCCAAAGTGGATACAGTTTTAAAATAGACCTACAATGACAGAGATGCTCAAGATGTATTGTGGGATAAGAAGTAGTTTAATTTGAGAGAAACAGAAATTTTGTGTATCAGAGTAGGAAAAAGGGCTAGAAAGGAGCATTGCTGCTAGATTAGAGCACTTTGTATACCCCCTTCCAAAAGAATTGGAATTTATTTGGTATAAATGAAGAGTACCTGAAGATTAAATTAGTGGAGTGACGTGACCAAAATGATGGTTTAAAGAGAGGAATCTAGGAGTAGTATGCAGAGTGGATTGGAAAGAGAATAGATTGAAAAAAGGGAGGTTAGCAGTCCATTGGATAAGCATGAGATAATGGGTCCAGAACGGGGGGTGGGAGAGGTATATTCCTTCTTTTGTTATTTTGTTTATGCACTCAGCAAAAAAGTTTGCCCTCACAAAGTTAACATTCCACTGGAGGAAAGATGGAAAATAAACAAGATAAGTTACAAAACATGTAAGATAGTGGATGCCGACGAATGCTGTGGAGAAAAATAGGGTAAAAACAGGGTATAGGGAAAGTTGGGATGGGGCAGGCACATGGAGGGATGGGGTACAATTCTGAGCAAAGACCTGGAGTAGTGTGGGGAGTGACCTGGAGCAACGCGGGATGAGGGAAGAGCAAGTGAGTTTGGGAGAGTCTATTTGAGGAATAACAAAGGGGTCTCATATAGCTGGTACTGGGTAAACAAGGGGAAGAATCCTGGTCTAGGAGCAGGAGGGGGAGCCAGTTTAGGTCGAGGCTTTAGGGAGCATGAAACAAAGACCCCGAAAGGCTTGAAAGCAGTCAGTGGGTGGAAAAAAGGATGAAAAATCGCATACACACACATATACACATGCACACACCCCAGAGGTTTTGAACCTGGCTAACTAGCAACAGACCTGTTGAATTTGAGATGAGCCATTGAAGGAAGAATTGTCCAGTAGGTAGTTAGAAATCCAAGAAAAAGATGGAATTGGAGGGTGAAGTTGAGAAATGCTATGGTCCTTAAATGAACTATGTATTTCTTGGTTGAAAGGGAAAGGGGAGGGTAACTTAGCATTTAAGTGGCGTTTATGTGATAGGCAGTCTAATTAGTGAGAGTGGATTAGGTTTGACTTTCTGGTGGCATCAGTATAGAAAGATGTATAGATTTTTTAAGCTAGAATGGTATTTGTGCAGGCAGCCAGTTTCCTCAAATCTTTCTAGAATTAGAACAAACAAAAAAAAAACCCATTTCCTTGGCTCTTTTTAGTACTGTCTCCCTAAGCCTTACATTTGAACTTTCAACTATACTTTTGTCCCATATAATAATCCTTAAGCATGGCATTGGGGGTGAGGTCTGTGTCTGTGTGATTGTTCTTGTTATTTTGAATAGATTAAGTAAGTAAGAGGAGATACTTAGCTGTATTAAGAAGGTTCTTTTTTAACACTTTTCTTTCCAGAATATGAATAGCAGCCCATTAGCAGGTCCAGAGTGTGAGCATCCCAAAATCAAACCTTCTGCATCTGCCAACGCCATTTATTCTCTGGCTGCCAGGTAAGTTTACTAAAACTGTATTTCATACAGTAGAGTTGATACTTTTAAACAACTTATTTGTAGAAAATTTAGAAAACCCGGAAGAGTATAAAGAAGAAAATTAAAATTGACCTGTATTTCCATTATGTAAAAATTATCATGTTTCGGCCTGTTTCTTTCCATTATTTTCTTGGTGTATATGTACATAGATCAGTCTTGCTGGGGCTCATCAATTTTATTAATCTTTTCAAAGAAGCAATTTTGGTTGGGTTTTGCTTTTTGTTTTTTAAATATTTATTTATTTGGCTGCACCGGGTCTTAGTTGAGGCACATGGGTTCTAGTTCCCTGACCAGGGATTGAACCCGGGCCCCCTGCATTGGGAGCATGGAGTCTTAACCACTGGACCACCAGGGAAGTCCCTAAAAGAAATTTTTTAAAAAGCCAACCGGGGCACTTTCACAGTGTGGCCAAAAACAAAAAACAACAACAACAAAAAGGTCGGCAGCAATCATTTGACCACATATGTGAGGATTTATTGATACTTCTAGGGTTTCCACTCTATTCCATCAGTCTATATGCCTGTCTTTATGCCAACACCACACTCTTTTTTTTTAAAAATATGTTTTATTTTATTTATTTATTTTTGGTTGCGTTGGGTCTTCGTTGCTGCGTGCAGGCTTTCTCTAGTTGTGGCGAGTGAGGGCTATTCTTCGTTGCAGTGTGCGGGCTTCTCATTGTGGTGGCTTCTCATTGTGGTGGCTTCTCTTGTTGCGGAGCAAGGGCTCTAGGGCGCAGACTCAGTAGTTGTGGCTCACGGGCTTAGTTGCTCCGCGGCATGTGGGATCTTCTCAGACCAGGGGTCGAACCTGTGTCCCCTGCATTGGCAGGCAGATTCTCAACCACTGCGCCACCAGGGAAGTCCCTATTCAGATTTTCTATTTCTTCATGATTTATTCTTGGTAAGTCTGTGTCTCTAGGAATTTGTCTATTTCATCTAGATTATGTAATTTTTTGGTGTACAATTATTTGTAACACTCTCTTATCCTTTTTGTTTATGTATAATCAGTAGTAATGTCCCCACTTTCATTTCGATTTTAGTAATTTGAGTCTTCTCTCTTTTTTCTTAGTCCATCTAGATAAAGTTTGTCAGTTTTGTTGATTTTTTTGAAGAACCATTTTCTCTTATTTTTCTATCCTCTATTTTATTTATCTCTGTTCTGATCTATGTTATTTCTTTCCTATTTCTTTTCTAGCCTAGGGTTGGTTGGTTTGTTTTTCTGGTTCCTTAAGTTGTAAAGTTAGATTATTGATTTGAGATCTTATTTTTTAATGTAAGCATTTATAGCTATAAATTTCCCCCCTTAGCACTGCTTTTTGCTGTGTCCCATAAGTTTTGGTATGTTGTGTTTTTGTTTTCATTCACCTTTAAATATTTTCTAATATCTCTTGTAATTTCTTCTTTGATCCATTGGTTACTGTTTGAAGGTGGGGATATTGAATAATATCCCCCAAAATGAGAAGAAACTTGGAGACCAAAAAACAAAGCAAGCAACTCCGTAAAGTACAATCATGAAGTTTATTGTGGGTAACTTATATACAGGCAGTATCAGGCAGACTGCCATCCAGAGGCATTTGCAGCTGTACTACACTTCACCGAAACGGGTACAGGAGAATTTAGAGGGGCTAAAGCTAAAGATAGAATCTGGTGCTAAAGGAGAAGCATGTCCATGGCAATAGGAACTGGGGGTTTTTCCTCACCCCCAGGGGTCTCATGCCATTATTCCTCACAGACCATTAACCATCTGTGTCAGCAAAAGGCATTCTTCCAGTTTTCATATCAGATGAAGCAAAGGTAAAAGTTGTAGGGAACTTATCTGGCTTGGGTGTATTCCTTGTGAGTAGGCTAAAGATCAGTCACACAGAGGGGAGGGGGTGGGACTGCAGGCCTACCTAAGATGGAGCTCACAAAATGGAGTCAGTGTGGTTTCAGCCACACAGTTATTCAGAAGTGTATCATTTAATTTCCACAATTTTGTGATTTTCAGTGTCACTTTTGTTACTGATTTTCTAACTTCATCTGTTGTAATCAGAGAAGATACTTCGTATGATACCTATATTTTAAGATCTATTGAGAGTTAATTTGTGGCCTAACATATTGTCTATCTGGAAAGTGTCCCGTGTGTACTTGAGAAGAGTGTGTGTGCTGTTATTGTTGGGTAGAGTTTTTTGTATTTGTCTGTTACATCTGATTGGTTTATTGTATTGTTTAAGTCCTCTGTTTCTTTACTTATCTTCTGTCCTCTTGTTCTGTCCATTATTATGAGTGGCGTATTGAAATCTCCAGCTGTTATTGTAGAGCTGTCTGTTTCTCCCTTTAATTCTGTCAGGTTTTACTTCATATATTTTACTGTCATTCGGTGTATAAATGTTTATACTTTTAAAATCTTCTAGTGTATATAATGTTCTTTGTCTCTTGTAACCTTTTTTGATTTAAATTCTATTGTGTCTGATATTAGTATAATATCAGAGTCTCTTATAGACAGCATATAATTGGATCGTGTGTTTTAATCCAATCTGCCAGTCTCTGTCTTTTGATTGGAGAGCTTAACTCATTTATATTTAAAGCAATTACTGATAAGGAGAGACTTCTGTCATTGTGCTATTTGGTTTCGGTATGCCCTGTAGTTTTTTGTTGCTTGTTTCCTGCATTACTGTCTTCTGTGTTTAGTTGGGTTTTTGTGGTGAAATGTTTAAGTTCCTTTCTCATTTCCTTTTGTGTATATTCTATAGATATTTTCCTTGTGGTTACCATAGGGATTACATTTAACATCCCAAAGTTGTAACACTATAATTTGAATTTATACCAGCTTAACTTCAATAGCATACAAAAACTCTTCTCCTTTACAGTTCCACCACACCCATTTTGGTTGTTGGTTACAAGATTACATCTTTATACATTGTGTGCCCCTAGTTCTTTTAAACGGGTTCATGAACTAGTTCTTTTAAATGCATTAGTTTCCTAAATTATGGAAAAAAAAGAGATTTGGAGTTACAAACCAAAGTTACAGTAATAGTGGCTTTTACACTTTCCCTTTAAATGTATTGCTGTCTTAAATCATTTGGAAAAAACCAGAAGGTACAGTTACAAACCATTGTTACAGTAGTACTAGCTTTTATAATTGTCCATGTACTTACCCTTATTAAAGTCTTTATTTCTCCATACAGCTAGAAATTACTGTCTAGTGTCTTCATTTCACCCTGCAGGACTCACTTGAGCATTTCTTTCAGGGCAGGTCTAGTGGTCACGTACTCCCTCAGCTTTTGTTTATCTGGGAATGTCTTGATTTCTCCCTCAATTTTGAAAGACAGTTTTACCAGATACAGGCATACCTCAGAGATATTGTGGTTTTAAGTGTGCAGTAGCATTATGTCTAAAAATATATATGTACATACCTTAATTTAAAAATACTTTATTGCTAAAAAATGCTAACCATCACCCAAGCCTTCAGCAAGTCATAATATTTTTACAATAGTAAAATCAGAGATCACTGATCACAGATCACTGTAACAAATATAATAATGAAAAAACTTGAAATATTTTGAGAATTATCAAAGTGTGACACAGAGACTTGAAGTGAGCAAATGCTGTTGGAAAAATGGTGCCAGCAGACTTGCTGGATACAGGGTTGCCACAGATCTTCAATTTGTAAAAAACACCATCTGTGAAGTGCAGTAAAACAAGGTATGCCTGTGTAGGATTCTTGGTTGACAGCTTTTTTTTTCTTTTAGCGCTTTGAATATATCGGTCCACTGTCTTCAGGTCTCTAAAATTTCTGATGAGAAGTCTGCTCATAATCTTATTGAGTATCCCTCGTACGTGATGTTTTGCTTCTTTCTTTATCTTTGTCTTTTGAAAATGTGGGTCTCTTTGAGTTCCTTTTCCTTGGAGTCTGTTGAACTTCTTGGATGTTTATATTAATCATTTTGGGAAGTTTTTAGCCCTTATTTCTTCAGATATTCTCTGCCCCTTTCTCTCTCTCTCTCCTGGGACTCCCACGATGTATATGTTGGTCCTTTGGTGGTGTTATGTCCCACAGCTCCCACAGCTCTGTTCAGTTTTCTTCAGTACTTTTTCTTTCTGTTTGTTCCTCAGCCGTGATAACTTCCATTGTTCTGTCTTTCAAGTTCATTGATTCTTTCTTCTCGCTGCTCAAATCTGCCTTTGAACCCCTCTAGTGATTTTTTTTTTTCATTTCACTTGTACTTTTCAGTTCCAGAATTTCTTTTTTGTTTCTTCTTAGGTTTTCTGTCTCTGTTGATACTTCCATTTTATTCACACATCGTTTTCTTGATTTTCTCCACATCTGCCTTTAAAATCTCATGGAAGTCACTTCAGCCAGAGCAGGAGGGGCTTGCAACAATGCTGGGAGGTGCAACAACAGTGGTTGCTGCCCCTTTGTCAGCCCTTCTGTGAACAGGAGCAGCAGTCAGCGATCAGAACACAGATTCCCAATATTTGGAGGGCTGAGTCCTTTTTGCCACCCTGGCTCCTGCAAGCTGTGTGCAGGCTGCTCCAGGAACGTGTGCACAGCTGCCTGCTATGTGGCAGGGTTGAGAATGGGTAGCTGCTACTATGCTAAGAGCTGAAATTAACAGCAATTTAGCCTCCCAGTCTTCACCTGGAAGTTACAAGCCTTCAACAGACTCTAGAGTTCCAAAATAGTTACATCAGACAACCTCTACCATCTTCCCAGAATCCTCGTTGAGTATCTGCTTTTTGTTTCATTGCTTTCTCCTCTTTATTTTATTCTTCCAACTTCCTTTAGGTTTTATTTGTTATTTTTCTAGCTCCATGAGATGCGTGCTGTATTAATCTGCTCAGGCTGCCATAACAAAATACTATCTACAGACTGGGCAGCTTAAGCAGCAGAATTTAATTTTCTCATAGTTCTGGAGGCTGGAAGTCCAAGATCGGGATGTCAGCATATTTGGTTTCTGGTGAGGAATCCTTTACTGGCTTACATGCTTGCGTAACCTTCTCACTACGTCCTCACATGGCCTTTCCTTGATACATGCACACACAGAGAGGTATAGAGAGTGACAGCAAGCTCTCTGGTGTCTCTTCTTATAAGGACACCAATCCTATTGAGTCAGGGGCTCATCCTTAGGACCTCATCCAACCTTAATTACTTCCTCAGATGTGGCCCAATGTCCACAGACAGCCACACTGGGGATTAGGGCCTCAAAAGTAATTTTGGGGAGGACACAAACATTCAGTCCATAACAGATGCTGTAGCTGCATTCCACAAATTTTGATATGTCCTGTTTTCATTATCATTCACTTCAAAATATATGGTTTTCCGTTTGTGATTTCTTCTTTGACTCATCAGTTATTTATGTGTTGCCTGATTTTCAAACATTGGAAGATTTTCTGGTTACTCTTCTGTTACTGCTTCCTAGTTTCATTCCAGTGTGGTCAGTAACCATACTCTGTGATTTCAATTTGTGCTATTTGTTGACACCTTTATTGACTAGTTTATGGTAAATTCCATACATATTACTACCTTCATTTTATAAAAATGTATATTCTGCAGTTGTTGGGCACAGCATTCTGTATGTGTCATTTGTTAATTGTATTCAACTATACTATCTTCCTGCTGATTTTTTTTTTTTAAGTCTACATGTTCTGTCAAATACCAAGAGGAGTGCGTTAAAGTCTCCCCCTATAATTGTGGGTCTCTCTTTTTTCCTTTAGGTCTATCCGTTTGTATTGTATATGTATTTAGTATATGTAATTAGGATACATAGAAATTTAGAATTATCAACTAAATGATAATTGTTTTGATTATTCCATTTACTCTCTAGTTCTGCTTCTAACCAGCCTTAGTCTGTTTTTACTTATATTAAAATGGCCACATCAGCTCTCTTGTAGTGTTTGCATGATCTTTTTCCATCCTTTTACTTTCAACTTTTCTGTGTCCTCATTGAAGGTATGTTTCTCATAAGTAGTATATACTTGTTGGCTTTTTCCCCCCTAAATCCAGTCTAGCATTTTTTTTGTTTGTTTTAAAATAATTGGAATATTTGTTCCTACTCTTTTCTCCATTTTCCCCATCTTTTCTGTGTTCATTTTTTTCTACTTTCTTTCTTTGGGATTAAAGTATTTTTTATTATACTGTTTCATTCCTTATACTCTTTTAACAGTTATCTTAGGGATTCCAACATATACCTTTGACTCATTAGAGTCTACTTTGAATCAACCCCTCTTAACACTTCCTGGACGTTTAAATTTCCCACATATTTATACTGTAGCACTCCTCATTTCTTCCTGCTTTACCACACTTCCACCTGGAATCTTTTTCCTTCTGCCCAAATAACTTCCTTTAGAGAGACGGGGTGTGGGGAAGAGAGAAAGAGGAGGGGTGTTAGTGTATCTTCTATTAATGGATTCTCTCAAATTTTGCTTGACTTAAAATATCTTTTACTTCACTTTCATTTTTTTTAAGATATTTTCACTAAACATAGTACACTTGACCCTTGAACAACTTGGGGGTTAGGGACGCTGACCTTCCCCGCAGTGGAATATCCAGATATAACTACAGTGGGCCCTCTGTATCCACAGTTTCGCATCTGCAGATTCAGCCAACTGTAGATTGTGTAGTACTGTAGTATGTATTTATGGGGAAAAATCTGGGTAAAAGTGGACCTGTGCAGTTCAAGCACATGTTGTTCAGAGGTCAACTATATTCTGAACTGGAGTTATTTTCTTTCAGCACTTTAAAAATATCATCCCACTGCCCTCTGGCTTTCATTGTTTCTGTTGGAAAGTTAGCATAATGTTGCTCTTTTAAGGGTATGATTCTTTTTCTGACTACTTATAAGACCTTTTTGTCTTTGGATCCCAGCAGTTTCACTATAATGCGTCTGTGTAGTTTTCTTTATATTTATCCTTCTAAGGTTTGTAGAGTTTATGGATTTTGTCATTTGATGTTTTTAATCAGTTTTAGAAAGTCTCAGCCACTGGGAATTCCATGGCGGTCCAGTAGCTAGGACTCTGCGCCCTCACTGCTGAGGGCCCAGGTTCAATCCCTGGTCGGGAAGTAAAATCCCACAAGCTGGGCAACGCGGCCAAAAAAAAGAAAAGGAAGAAAATAGAAAGAAAAATTCAGCATAGAAAATCTAAGCCACTATTTCTTTTTTCTTTTTTAAAAAATTTTTATTGGAGTATAATTGATTTACAATGTTGTGTTAGTTTCAGGGGTACACTATTTCTTAAAATACACTGAGTAGTGCAGTCTCTTTCTCCTCTTGCTCTGTGACTCCAGTTACCTGAAATTTCGACCTTTTCACCACACCTCATATAGCTCTTATGCTCATTTCGTGTTTTCCATTCTTTTTCCTCTCTTTACTTGAATCTGAATAGTTTCTACTCTGTTTCAGTTCCCTAATCTTCTGTTTTGCAGTTTCTAATCTGCCCCAGAATCCATCCATTGTATTTACAGATACTGTGTTTTTAGGTCCTAGAATTTCCATGTGAATTTTTTAAAAAAATTATTCTGTAGTTTTCTAATAAAATTCTCCATCCTCTGTTTTAATGGAACATATAAATTATAATTATTTTAAAGGCCATGTCTGTTACCTCCAACTTTGTCTCTCTAGTTTGGCAAAACAACCAAAGTACTACTACTTTTTGCCTGGTTTCTCAGAATCTAGTCCCACTCATACGTGGTTTAAGGATTCGCAGTAGCTCTGGGGAAAATTACAGGCAGAATTTCAAACCTACTTCTCTACTGTTCCCTTCTCCAGGATTTTTGACCCCTCGTGCCTTGGCCCAAATTCCAATCCCTCTCTCCTCAGTCTCTTGAAACTACCTTGAAACCCCAAGTTCAGAACCTCTAATATGGGGCTTATTGCAGTGTATTCTCCTTGCCTCTGGAATCTTGGCCTCTCAAATCTTGGCTGCCTGGTTGCTCTCCAATGCCTTCTTTCTTTTGCATATTTTCCTGCTTTTATAGCTAGCTGTTCTAGGCAGACGGTTAGACAGTGCTTGTTACTTGGCCATAGCTATAGACATGTAAAATGTATATATGTTTTAGATCAAGATGTAGTATTATGTTTTCCCTTTTTTTAAACTTAGCATTATATCTTGGGCATTTCTTCCTATCAGTTAAAAAGTTCTTCAAAATCCTCACTTTATTTATTTATTTGGTTGCATGGGGTCTTAGTTGCAGCAGGCGGGCTCCTTAGTGGCGCTCACGGGCTCCTTAGTTGCAGCACGTGGGCTCCTTAGTTGTGGCGGGTGGGCTCCTTAGTTGCAGCTCCAGGGCTCCTTAGTTGCGTCTTGCAGCCTCCTTAGTTGCGGCCCGCGGGCTCCGTAGTGGTGGCACACAGACTCCTTAGTTGTGGCATGCGAACTCTTAGTTGTGGCATACATGTGGGATCTAATTCTCTTACCAGGGATCGAACGTGGGCCCCCTGTGTTGGGAGTGCAGAGTCTTATCCACTGTGCCACCAGGGAAGTCCCCAAAATCCTCACTTTTTTAAAAATTTATTTATTTATTTTTATTTTTGGCTGTGTTGGGTCTTCGTTTCTGTGCGAGGGCTTTCTCTAGTTGCGGCAAGCGGGGACCACTCTTCATCGCGGTGGGCGGGCCTCTCACTATCACGGCCTCTCTTGTTGCGGAGCACAGGCTCCAGACGCGCAGGCTCAGTAGTTGTGGCTCACGGGCCTAGTTGCTCCGCGGCATGTGGGATCTTCCCAGACCAGTGCTCGAACCCGTGTCCCCTGCATTGGCAGGCAGATTCTCAATCACTGCACCACCAGGGAAGCCCCCTCACTTTTAATTATTGCATATTATTATGTAATGTGGCTGTAACATCATATATTTAATCATTCCCTGTTGTTGTATATTTATTTTGTTTAAAAGCTTTTACTGTAATAACTTTGCTTCAGTGAACATATTTTTACATAGCCAGGGATGCAGCCAAGGTAGAATTACTGTGACAAAAGAATGTGAATGTTTTAAAGTATGTATTGCCAAAATGCTTAATGAGTAAGAGATGAAATTGTATATTTTTATTAACATCATCAACCAAAAGAATTAAAATTTTTGGATTACCCTTTTAATGATCCTTTTCTCTTTATGAAAATAGTATGTGTTAATTATAAGAATATTTAGAAAACACAGATAAGTGATGCTAAAGAAATAAGTTATCCATAATCTTACCACCTAGAGTCAGACAGTAATCAGCAACATGTAATATGCTCATTGCCAGTCTTGTGTGTATGGAATCATGCTGTACATGCTGTTTTTCACTAGGAGTATCTTGAACATCGTAGGATGTTATATATTTCTTCTGCAATGATTTTCAAATTATTTCAGATAATCGCAAAGCAGTTCATTCTTTTTGTTTTCTTTTTCTGTTTTTTATTCTTCATCTTCCAGACCTCTTCCTGTGCCAAAGCCGCCAGCTGGGGAGCAGTGTGAAAGTGAGGAGGACACAGAGTATATGACTCCTTCCTCCAGGCCTGTGGGACTTCAAAAGCCAGAAGTGAAGTGGCCTCTGGAGACAACCCAGAGTTCACGGTAGGTTCACGACAATCCTATTTGGGGATTCAGTTGACACCAACTCACCTGCTTGGCTTGCTGCCTGCACATAGCATTACCCAGCCAGAAATGAAGCAGAAAGATGTGTGTAACCTCTAATGTTTTAAGCTTCTTGCAGCTGTAAGCAATTCCACTTAATGTTTCTTCAACCTCACAGTAATTTCAAAAACATACACAGCTACTGCTGGTAACAAGAGTCAATCTTTTGATATTTACTAGTGATACTGGCAAGAGGAGAATGGAGATTCTTGATAGAATCAGGGTCTAGAGAAGTTGTGAATAGGTATATCTTAATAAGTTTGCAGATAACAGAGTTCTGTTTCTGAAGATCATTATGCCACTTTCCTTCTGGTCCAGAGCCTGTGATTGTGACCAGCAGATCGATAGCTGTACATACGAAGCAATGTATAATATTCAGTCCCAGGCGGCACCATCTGTCACAGAGAGCGGCACCTTTGGTGAGTAGTCGTTCTGCTACTTTAACAATCATTGATGTGCCGGAGGAATGAGCCTGTAATGTTTAGCCAATGAGAACTTGACCTAAGCGGAATATTCGTAAATAATTTTCTTTGCAAAGTATCTTTGATCTATGGCAGTAAAACCACCTCCTCTGTTTTATTTCCCATTTACACAGCTAGTTCCTTTTGTGTTTTTCATCCTTCCAGGGCCTGGAGGCCTGGATCGGCAGTGCTGACGGCTAGCTCCCTCTTATTCCCATTGCTTTTCAACACTGATGAAATTCTTGTGTGTGTGGGTGGTGAATACTCAATTCCCATACTAACTAGCTTACCAAGTGGAAAGTTCAAGAAGGCAGTACACACAACAGGGCCCTTTGGCTGGTCTTCCAAGGTGAAATGCAGATGAAAATGTTGAATGAATGCTATAAAGTGGTGCTTGAGTCTTGGACATCAGTGACTGTTAACCTTGGCAACGGTAGCTTTTGACATGTTCAGAAAAGTAGAGCTGCAGGATTGGTGCAGATCTTATTCTCCCTGTTTCTTTTATCTCGATGCACAGGGCCACACGGTGTTTGGCCCCTAGTGGTTATTCGGTAACCATTTGGCTCTGTATATGCTTGAATGAACGGATGCCCCCATACTGAAATGTTAGAAGGTGAAGTACGTTGGAAAAAGAAGATAACTGCACAAACTGTTCTCTAGGTGAAGGGAATTTGGCTGCAGCCCATGCCAACACTGGCCCTGAGGAATCAGAAAATGAAGACGACGGGTACGATGTCCCCAAGCCACCTGTGCCCGTGGTGCTGGCCCGCCGCACGCTCTCTGACATCTCCAACGCCAGCTCCTCCTTCGGCTGGCTGTCTCTGGAAGGTGATCCCACAACAAGTGAGTCTCCAGGCTACCTTGGGTTTGTCCTGAAATGCTGTATGGCTTCTTATTTATACTGAAACAGAGATGACTGCCTGGTGACAGTAAGTCAGTAGCTGGAAGGAGTGGACTTAAGTGGGAGGAAAGCTGGTCCTGGGTCCCAAATTAGGAAGGTAAACTGTGTTCAGACTCTTGAGGATTTTGCCAGACTTAGAAATGAGGTTGTTCCTTAAACCCTGGCTCTTCCTGTGCTGGGGGTAAGTATTAATAGGATTTCTGGCTCTTTTGAGCGTGCATGATGACAGCAGTAATTCATCTTGATGGTTCAGACCACACTGCTGGGCCCTGTCCCTGTCCCATTGGAAAGGAGGTGTGCCAGCTCTGGAAAGCACACTGAGTAGGCCTGGAGCCAGCCCGCATTTGAGCCTTGACTGTTAAGGACTGTTCTTCTTGCACCTGTGGCCGCCTGGGAGGGCAGCAGCCAGAGTTGCTGTCGCTTTAGAAATGGAAGACAGCCTTCAGGACAGCTGGTGAAAAAGATACATGGCATCCAGTTGCCCAAACAGGCGGTGATCCCCACCCACCCAACCTTGTTTAATGCTTCTTCGCTGCAACCTAGGCTTATTTCTGTTTCCTTATTTGTATAGGGAGAAGTTTAGTGTCTTCTCTGGACCCTCAGAAGTGTTTTTTAACTAATTCAGGCAATGATGTGTGTGAAAACTTGGTGCTCAGTGTAAAGCGTGGTGCAGGTGCAGGCGTCCTGTGTGCAGGGCAGCGTGGTCCGTGTCGGTAGGACAGGCGCGTTGTGTCTTTAGAAGGTTGTTGTGCTGCGAGGGCAAGAGGCTGTAGACAGAAGCCCTTGGAACTGTAAAACCCTGCCTTGTGACCGCACGTGTACCTGACGGACAGTAGGTCCATAATGCCTCGTATGAGCACATTGTTCTTAGATGAGGATTCCTGCCCCGCCCCGATTTGCAAACATTCTTTCCTATTTCTTCCAGACTTCACTGAGGCTTCCCAAGTTCCTGAGAGGCCCCCCAAACCGTTCCCTCGGAGAATCAACTCTGAACGAAAAGCAGGTAGCTGTCAGCAAGGCACCGCCGCCACCGCACCGCAGCTCTCCAGCGAGATTGAGAGCCTCATGAGTCAGGGGTACTCCTACCAGGACATTCAGAAGGCCCTGGTCATTGCCCACAACAATATTGAAATGGCCAAAAACATCCTCCGGGAATTTGTTTCTATTTCTTCTCCCGCCCATGTAGCCACCTAGCACACCCTCTGCGTGCCGCAGCTTAGAGGACCGAGGAGCCGGGAGCTCTTGCTCGAGTAGCACCTAAAAGGGCAGAGAGGTTCCTTTGGAGACTTCACAATGAGGTCTTGCCCTGTGTGGGATATCACATCTGTGGTTCCAAGATTTCAAAGCAGTGGAATGAGAATGGAGCAGCTAGGATGTTTTATTATTTTATTTGTTTTGAGAGTGCATTTGAAGGTGTCCTTCAGTCCCTCCCCACTTGGAGAGAGTGTGGATTTTTATTAAATGGTAGCCTACCTGGGGAACGGTCCAGAAAGCAGTAGGAGAAGCACTGTGCTGTAAATCCTAATTGAGGACTTAAGACTTTCTTAGGTTAAGGATGTGGTCGTGTACGTCCTGTCTGTCTGTCTGTCTGTCTGTGGTTGTGTGTGTCCTGTGATTATAAGATTTACCTGCTGTGTGTGTTAATCCCAGGCAGGGAATTAGCACAAGAGGTTTAAGAAGGAACCTTAAAGACTTCCATCAACTGTGGTTTTATACCCAACCCCAGTGTGTATTACAACTCCAACACTCCCCTTTGGCTTGGATTATCATGTGCATAGCTGAAGTCTTGTATTTTTAGAACACCCTCCCTCTGTCCTTTCCTCAGTCTCCTCCTCCCTCCTCCTCCTTGGTGTCTGTCATTGGCAGTGGGCTTGCTATGACCAGCCTTACTGAAGCCGAGCAGCCTATAGGATGTTCTTTATTGTGTGTGATGGTGTTGATTTGTTTGGTAGATAGGTGGGAAAAAAGTACTGTCGCTCTATCATTATGGTCCTGTTTGATACTCGCAGCGAACACTGGTCACTCCAAAGCACTGTTTCTATAGGAACATTGAGTCTGTTTTCAAAAAGGTGTTTTAATTATCCTAATTACGTAGTGACTGATTTGAGATAGAGGCCTTCAGATACATTCCACGCCCTCCCCAGAAAATAGTCTGTGGGAGTCAGTTGCCTTGGTGCCAGCTGTGTGTTCTAATGTAGGTCACGAGGTTTTCTACTTAATGGGAAGGGAAAACATTTGTTTCCAGCATGGCTTTCTGGCCCAAATACCATGAAGCTCTTAGGAAGCTCCATTCACATGCTCTTTACCTTGTTGTACATAAAATGCACAAAACAGACAATAAAGATTTATCTCTTCAGTTTTTCTTCCCAGTGAATTTCAGCTTATATGGGTGTCTCCCTTTGAATATGAGCCAGGTTGTATTTTCAGAGATGATTTTTTTCTTTGCCCTTTAAGGAATGGGGGGAATACCACCCATGGTAGCACGGCATTCTGCTGATAATTAGCACCAACCCTACCTTGGTGCCACCCTTGCTTTTCTCTTGTGCCTATGGCTTTGGGAATGTAGCATTTCCTTCTTCCTTTCCTTCCCCTTTCTTCTTCACGTTAGGTCCTATGTACTCTTTAGTGACTGCATTCCCCACAGTAATTAGACATCACTGGGTGTAATAAATGACTTTACTGCAGGCAGACAACATGTGAAAAGCCCTGCAGCTTGTGCCATTGCCAGTTTGTAAAGAAGACTCAGAGTCTTGTGTGGGGTACCGTTGGTACGTTCCTGCAGATACTGCCAAGGCACCACTTGAGTTCAGTTAGTTCTCTGGCCAGAGCCTCTTACTGACTTCCCTAGCAGGGTGTAACCTTCCTCCGTGTCAGAAGCAAGCCTCCTCTTTGATAAATCTACCTTCCTCACAACCTAAATCATGGTTTTGTCATGAGATCCAAAGAGAAATGACTCTCCTTACACCTGTTTTCTTTCCCATCTTGTCGTCTTTGGACCTAAAACTTTATCTAACTCTTCTCTTGGCTTTCAGCTACTCCTAGGTCTTTTGATTTTCTCCTCTTGCCTCAGAGCCATGTGTATTCCCAGAGGAGATAGTTCAAGGCTTTTTGCTGACTTGCTGTGGTTACCCAGTGTCTCCTCTACATGGCAGAAAATGATACAGCCCCCAACGGGTGCAGGAAGGCCTGAATCGCGATGCAGAGGGCAGAGGAAAGCGGCAGAGAGTAGGAAACAGTAACTAGCATCTCGTTCTCAAAGCCAGCGTAGTGTTTCACTTGTGGTAGCATTCAGTTTTGCACTTTGTTTAGATGTTGAAGGCCTAGACAGAGAACTAGAGAAAATGGCAGCAGTTTGCATACCTCTCCACACTGGAATTTTTCCTTGTCTGTAGATACTACCCATAGTCTGAAGCTCTATCAAGAGAACAAAGCACTGGTTCTGCATATCTTTTGCCTTTTCAGAGTGCATCCCAAATCTTCTTTGAAGATTATGTCCTTACTTACATAGGCTAAAGGCAGGTTCATCCTTTCTTTTCATAACTGAATACCCTTGAGGTTTGTCAGATCAGCCCCCAAACTAGGTTCCAGATCCCCGTGTTGAACGTGGGGATCTAGGTTGAACTAGGTGTGCACCATTGCATGGCTTGGTTCTTAGCTTGTCGGCCATGTATCTGCAGGTGTTCAGGGTCTTAGACCATTCTGTGAGGGGTTTTCTCTTTGGGTGCTCTGAGGTACGCCTGGGTCCATGCCTGAGATTGCCAGGTGAGGCTCAGGAAAGTTTTTGCATGGCTTTTGTTTTGAGGATATTTCCAAAACTTTAATTTCTTAAATTTTCCTTTGACTAAGGCACCAATAACCCATTCTTCGTCCTCCATTTGTATGGCAATTTTAAATTCTTTGGCTCTGCTCTGATTTTAACTAAAATTGCCCTTTCACAAGTGGGCTTTGAATTTCGCCGTTTTCGGCAAACACATCCCCTTTCCCGCTCTTAATTACAAATGGTTCCTCCTCTGTTACCTGTCAGGTAAGTAAGGTAAAAACCACTTTGATGTTTTCCTTTTTCTCAAGTGCACTAGGCTTTTCTGTTCCACCTGGTCTCCTGCTTCCCCATGTCTCCCTGGGTTGCTTTACGTAGCCTGCCTTGTTGCTGGGTGCCTGCTTTGCAGTACTGAATCAGCTGCACCTGCTGTACTCCTTCCATTAAAGTCAGGAGTTATCAAAGTGGAAAAACCCTGTGGGCTCAATGATATACCTCCCTTTAGGTAAATAATAGATTAGGCAGTTTATCGTCTCAGCATTTATGTGTTAATATTTATATAAATAGTGATATATACCTGTGGATGGCCATTCTCTTCCACTAGCTCTCTCTGTCCCCCAGTGCCACTCTACATATTCTGCCATTCTTCTGTTCTTTTGCTTCCTATACAGACTCTCAACACCAGGACCCAGGGTGTGGGATGGTACTATTAGTATCATTTAGCTGTTTTGTGGATTTTAAAAAAAAAAATTGGGGGATTGCTATTCCTCACACTTAAAATATTTATTTCCTCTATAGAAAGGTAAAATATATTTTGTGGTCCAATCAGCAATCTTACACATGAATTTTTGTATATTTGCTTGCAAAATAGGGACCAGCTATATGTTCTCTTAAACAAGATGTAGACCTTTTTGGGTGTGATCAGCCATGGTGTTAGTGCAGAATATTCTCCTACCTCACATCATGAAAGGCGGAGGGATATAGGCCCTCTTCCCAAACTGTAAGTCCCCCTTCTTGCTGTTGGCCTTTCTGACTCTGCAGTGACCACTGCCCGTGGAATAACGGTGTTCTGACCATTGGCTTGGCTCTAACATTGTGTTTGTTCATTCAGCAAGTGTTTATGAGTGATTACCATGAGCCTGTAAGCGTCAGCTCTGTGTTCTCCCCTGCCACCACATGGTGGTTTACTGATGTTGAGTGGTTGTACTTGGGCTGTCTAGCATGTGTATTTGGCCCTAAAATAGCCGTTCCCAATAAGATTGTGCAGGTTATATTCACAGTTATGTAGACATTTCCTTATAGAGCTGTCCTGGTTAAAAATCAGTTCAAGACACTCCCATTAACCCCTATTGTCTTCCTATAGCTTTGACAATGTCTGGGAGATTCCTCCATGTAAGTCTCATGGATACCCACCATTTATATGTGTTTAAGTAGAATCTGTTTGGTGGTAGGTTGGTGTGTTGGCTCAGAGTTGCACAATAGGGCAGTTAAATGTTTAAGTAAAGCATCTGCCTACAGACCCCTTTCCACTCTAGTGCCTTCCGTGATCTTTTTATTGAGCTGCCTGTACCTCTGATCCCCTTTATAAGGAAGTTTTCTTATCACCCTTCTGGGACCTCTCACCATCTCCCATTCTATGTGGAACTTGTTTTCCAATCCTTCAACAACCTTTCAGCTAATCCTATGTCTTAGAAGGGCTGAAGGTGTGCGAGAGGGATGGGCACCTGTTTCTGGGTCCTGATCTTCAACCAGTTGTTTGGTCTCCCAAGAGCCAGGCAGTAACATAGGTTGAACTCAGTCAGTTCTCAAAAATGTCAGCCTGTATCTCTAGGGGTACGGAGCTTAGAGACCGTAGAACTTAGTATGAGAGTCAACACGTTATTATCCTCCTAGACTTTCAGGCCCTAGAAATTCTATCTCAAGTATTCTCAGTTGGCATAAAGCATTACTATTACTACTTTGATCTCAGTCTACATTAGCAGTCTCTCTTTAGAAATGCGTGTAGCCATTTAATGCATGGAGATGGGTGCATAGTGGAAGAGGGCCAGGGCTGTATCTTTGACCGTCCTGTTGAGCAGTCCTTTGGATGCAAGAAACAGAAGTATTCAAGCAGAAGAAAGGAGGGAATCATAAGGATGCAGGGTATTTCCCACAACCCAGGATAAGCGGTACAGTTGATTCTGCGTGGAGCTGAGAAACTTTGCAGCTAGTCCTTTCTCCTGCTCGTCGGTCTGTTTGTCGGTATGCATGGCCCCAAAATAGGCACCCCAGTCCTCACGACCCCCAGCTCACCATTAAATGGGATCACCGTTTTAACAGATTCCCAGCACCTCTTGGTTCATATTCTCAAGAAAGACTATGATCGGCCCAGCACATTGATCAGGTATCGACCCCCGACTTTGCCGCACAAGGCAGCAGCGGCATGCTGCTTCAGATGGGAGGTAGGGGCAGGGGGAGGTTCTCAGGGAGGAGGCGATAGATACCCTAAAATGCTTTACTCTAGTAGTAAAACTTACCATACTGCTTTTTTGAGAGTGGAAAGGCAGGCATGGGACTATGTCTGGGACTTGGAGGAAATGCTTAGGTTAAAGTTAATTTAGGTTACTGTCTTCTTTGTTTCTTTATTTCCTGTTTTTCTTCCCTTTATGAGTCTTGGCATCCAAGATTTCTTACCTCCCTCTTTAGGACAAGTTTCTCCTGTTCCGGAGCTAGTCTTTTCTTAGGTGACATTTCTTAGCCTTCATTCAGTCTCAGGTTTCTAGCCTTCTTTGATTTCATTTAGAGAGCGGATCACAAATCCACTATAGCCCCTACCCATGGACTTCTGGGCTCTCTTTAGGTTTTAGTGCTGAGAACATGCTCATTCTATGGGCCCGTGGCCTGCCTCCCTCCACGCCCCCCTCCCCACCCTTTTATCTGGTCTTTCCTCTATGAGGGGAGCTCTGCAGTAATATTCTTAGGCAGGCCTTCCGAGGTACCTCAGAAACTACTTTGCCAGTAAGAATTTACAAAGTTGGGACAGTTGCCAGGATATAAATTAGGTATAGATTCCAATTTGGAGAGACATTTTACTGAGAGCTCTTTAGGCAGGATGCATTTGCCCTCCCTGTCCAGTTGCTTCCTTTGTCGTCCTATAGTAAAAGCCTTTATTTTTTGGTTTTTTAAAACTGTGCTTCCGCTTGCCTGAATCTTTTGATCTTTCTTATCTCATCCGGGAGCCTGTCCTGTGTTATTAAGGCATTTCATAATTACTTATAACTTTTTTAAACTACTGGAGTCATTTGATGTACACAGAAGTAACCTAATAATCCAAAGATATACACTGAGGCCCGTGATGAAGGCTGGGGCCTGTGTGTTTGAAATTCCCTTCTAGGCGCCAGAATTAAGGGGCAGAGGGACAGCAGCGCCACTCGCCTTCACAGAGTTCCAGGAAATCTGGGTTGGTTTCAAAGGCGAGCACCAGTTTTTCTTGGTTCCAGAAAGTAAGCCGGGCGTAAGCGGGGGAAATCGGGGTGGGGAGAGCGAGGCCTGCCTGGAGGCTCCCTCGCAGTTGGCTAGAGAGCATGGTGCCAGGGGGCCGGCTGTTGACGAACAACTGTTTGGAGATCTCGCTGCCCCTTCCCTTGTTCAGTGCTTGGGAAGAATGTGGCTGACCACTCGCTGTGTTTGTAGAGAGCAGAGGCTGAAAGTGAACCTCAGGCCTCCTACCGATTTGGCAGAGGAACAAATCAGAGTTCTGAGTGCCCGGCCCCATATTCTCATTCAGTCCCCACAGTGAATGTGCGAGGCGCCCTCCCGCAGTTCTCCTTCTACCCCTGGGCCAGTTCGGGAGGCCAGAGGAGTACTGGTCCGTACGTGCTCTCTGAGCCTCCTCGGGCCTTGCGCTGCCTCCTGCTGAAGCCCTGAAGTGGGGTGTGCAGTGTGCCCACGCCCGGCACTCTGACATGGGTGCTGATGTGCCCTTTGTGTCAGTTCCCTCCGCCCTGTCTACCTCTGACCCTGTCCTGGGTGAGGCTGGCCATGCTTATGGCTGTCTGGAAACCGAAGAGGCAGAGAACTGCTTACAAATCTGTAGACCACGTGTTTTCTCTTCCTTGGCTTCTTCCTTCTGCTGCCTGGGTGAGTGAGCCGTGCCCGTGAGAGTGGATGCCTCCTCTCCTGACCTGCCCTTCTCAGCATTGTTTTAGCGTCTTGGCCTTGACCTCCTGCTGAAACGTGTGGTAGGGGTGTGGCAGCTATGAGGTACCTCCTACATCTGCTTCCTGGCTGTGGTGACTTGGGATTTTTAACCTTATATATCTTTTTTTTCCTTTATTCAAAACAAAACAATTTTTAGCACACTGAAAAAAAAAAAAAAAAGCCAAACATTTTGTGCCTTTCTAAGGCAGCACTGTATCCCAGGCTGCATTTTAGGACTTAATATGGAAATACCGGAGTCTTAGCTCCTCTACCTTGAGTGTCATTAGTCCCTCCGGTCTAGGGGAGAGGAAGTGCTCCGTGCGGCTGGGGAGATGGCCCCCAGGTGCAGCGTGTCCGCGGTCCCTTTTCCCTGCCACGGTGCTTAGTTGGAAGGAATGAGCATTGTATCCTGGGATCATTTGGTTGGTTCCAGTCAGAATCTTAGTTATCAGGTTGAATGTTCTGTGTTCAGCAGGAAGAGACAGAACATTCCACGATTTCCAGGCATACTCTGGACCATTTCAAGTGACCCAGCCTCCTGATCCTATTAATGACCCAACTTCATGGAACAGTGTAGGGTGGACCCTCCCGAAAAGAGGAGGTTGTTTGGTTGTTCGTTTTGTCTTGCCTTTTTGCTGGGTCCTGAACTGGCCTAGACCTCCTGCCTCTCCCTTAGACTTGGCTTTCCTTTCATTTGAAAACTTCAGGCATAGAGCATTAAGCCACTAGTGCCCTCTGCAGGGGCGAGTTTTCCCCTGGGAAGGGCAGCAAGGACCACGCACCGGAACAGAAGCCTGTCCTCAGTATTGTGGCCACTGTAGGTTTCGACCAAAAAAAACAGTTTTCTGTATGATGACATTTTACTTATCTCTTTTCCTTTTCTCAGTTCTTCCCTGCCTTTAACTAATAGAGAATTGGGAGATAGAAACAATTCTTTTCAAAGTCCTCCTTATTCAGATTTTGACATTCTTGGCCTGGGTGGGGCTGGAGAGAACTTGATACTTTTCTCCAGAGTGAAGAGTCCCATTTGTATATCAGTGTTAAAAATAAAACAAAATGAAAACTTAGATGAGATTTTTGTGGACTATTTTAAAAATGTGTCATTAATATAAAAAAATTATATTAGCAGTATTTAATCATTCTCACCTGTAAAGAATAAAACAGAAGGTAAATATTCTTACAGAGAATAGCAGAGCTTTAAGATTCATTTTCATTTTAAGTCCGTTTTGTTTTGCCAGTGTATTAATGTTTAGAGGTTCTGTTATACTAATGTTATTTATTAATTTTTTTCATTTCCATACACAGTTAACTAAAGAGCTTTTTCAGGCACCCATGTCTGTAAAAAAATATTTTTAAATAAAGTTTCTTTTGTTGTAGCAGACCCGAGTTCTTGGTCATTTGTGGGTTAGGGAGTGATATATTGGGGAGCTATAGGGCCAGATGCCTAGTCGTACCAATTCATCAGCAGAAGTCTGTTTTGCTACCTTGAGGGCAGTCTCAGTGACAGGAGAGGGGCAACAGCTCCTTGCCAACAGCTCACCAGGCTCTGCAAGCTGCCTAGATAGAGCGGGGCAGCTTTGCTGCTGAGTAGGTTGACGATCCCCTGAGTTAGAGCTTGAGCCCTCTGCTCAGAAGCAGAGGTAACCCCTGGTCCCTGCTCCCAACTGCAAAGGGTTTTGTGTTCCTTTTGGTGCAGTTCCAATTCTGGAGGCCCCAGGCTGCTGTGGTACCCATGATGAATAAAAAACAGTATAAGATTTCTGGGACAATTAAGCTTTATTTTTCATATATATATACACATATATAAAAAGGAAACAATTTGCAAATTTACAACCTAACAAAACCATATATATATATACACACACACGTGCACACAGACACACGCAGAGACACATGCATACCCCAAAGCTCTAGCCAGGCCTGTTTCTCATCTCCAAGTACCATTCTCCCATTAGGGCCTTTCTTCTAAGGTCTAGGCCCATTAGCTCAGGCTGTAGAAGTCTGGTGCTAATATAACTTTATAGCCTTAACCCTCGTAAAGGACAGGCTGGACCTCATCTCCAACCCCTACCCCCAGCATTCAGTCTTACGTGATTCCTTGAGAGGGTAGGGGAGCCAAATGAATGCGGGGGCTCGGGCCCAATCGCCTTAACTCTGGAAAGCGGCGCCCAGCTTCCTTACTGCAGGGACAATGAGATATACCCAGGATACCTTTTAAGGAACGACACCAGGTCCTGACTTCTGCCTAGAGAAAGAAAAGAGTGTCGCAAAAGGGACTCCAGAGGCAGGCAGGCAGGCAGGCAACTGCTTCTAGACACTGCTGGGGTCTCTCCAGAACTGGTGTGAGCAACGTACTTCACCAGCAGAGAGAGGCCTGGGCTCACTGCATCCTTACTTCAGTGATACAGCTGAATTATGAAGCCAGCCCTGGAGCAGTGGAGCAGGAAATCAGCTCAAGATAAATAGGCTACCTAATTCGGCTGCTGGTAGAAGACAGGTATTTACATCCATAATATGTGTAAAGAGAAAACAAGTTCTGCACGAAACTCTCCTATGTGCTTCTGGGATACCGAGGCCCCCTCCTTGGCATGAGCATCACTCAACAAATTGAGACAGTGGTGGACAGGTCCCTGAAGAGGGGGCCTCCAGGGCCACGTGAGGTCCTTCTCAGGGCAGCTCTGGTCCTAGCCCATGTGCCCTCTGAAATGGGGTCTGCAGGTGAGCTGGAGGGGGATCTTCTCTGTAGTCCACTTTAGAGGCTTTGGTGACCATCCTGAGTGCTGGGGAGGAAGGTGAGCAGGGAACAGGAAATGTTCCAGGCAGGGGAGGGAGCGCTGTGTGGTTCGGTGGGCTAGTGCCTCAGATCGATGTATTTCTCTCCCTAAAGTGGGTGAAGAGCAGAAGTGAGGGGGGTGTTCGGAGACACTGACCAGGGTTTAGGCTGTGAGCGCTAAAAGAGAGGCGGGACCGAAGCCACAGCTGATGAACTAGGTGCAGCCGCCTGGAGGGAAGAAGCCGGGGAGGGGGTGGGGATGGCAAGGCGGGGAATAAGAGATGAGGCCCCCGAATTGCACTGGGCCACACTTCACACCTAGTGACGTGAGCCGCCAGCGCTGTTCAGGAAATGGTGATGGGACGGGGTCTTGCTCTCAGTCCTGGCAGCTACCCTCTCTCAGGGTCCCTCAGCCACCTGCCTGGCCCTACTGTCTGTGCGTGGTGTTAGGAAGGGGAGATGGGGCCGGCTCCCCATCTCCAACAGGGAAGGAGGAAGGATAAAGTTAGTGTTCAGCAACCGCCAGCCCCTGCCGCTCCCAGTGCCTGAAGATGTGTCAGGCTCTGGCCACAGGAACTGCCTCCTACCTGGTCTCCTGGAGCCCTCTTGTCACCGTTGCTGCCCTGAAGGAGGCCCATCTCTTCTGGGAGCTTATCTGACTTAACTTCAACTACAAATTCGCCCTTACGAGACGGGGGCAGCGTGCTGGGAGGAGGGAGGGAGGCAAGAGGTTGGCAACTCGGGGGCAAGGGAAGGGGGGCTGTTGGCAGGGACGTGGGACTGGGTACTGAAGGGCTCTTAGGTGCTCTGGGCCGGCTCAGGGAAGGGCAACAGGGGTGAGAGGGAGGAGGTGTGGTGGATGGAAACTGGGTAGTGGCGGTGAAGCGGGGAGCGCTCAGACCCAGGGTCCCCCTCCTGCTCCTAACGGCTGAGTGGGCACAGGGGCCAGCAGGGGAACATCCCTGAGGAGGCAACAAGCTGGCAGCGTGAGATGGGGTGGGGTGTGGGGTGCCAGGTGCTGTGCTTACATCTCTTGTTTGCCTGACCGTCCGCACGGCAGCTTGCCCTTCTTGTAGAAGAAATAGAGGACAGCGCCCAGCACAGCCAGGACCAGGACACACACGGTCACGGCCACGATGACCACACCCTTGCTTTCGGGCTCTGTCAGCTTTTTCTCTGTCCCAAAAAGACACCCCGAGTCACTCCCTGCCCCAGGCTGCCATGTTACCGTCGCGGCCCCGCCCAGCCCAGGGCTGATGGAAGATGGGCCACTGATCGCTCTTCTTGACAGGGCTGCCCTGGGCTCCCGGTCAGGGCAGAACGAGGCTGCCCTGGGCTCCCGGTCAGGGCAGAACGAGGCTGCCCTGGCACAGCCCTGCTCCCGGTCCAGCCCGGCTCACCTGTGGAGGTGCTGTTGGCTCTGGCATAGGGACTGACGGTGGAGGTGCTGAGGCTAGTGGTTCTGTTGGAATCTGGGGTGAAAGAGGTTAAACGGATGAGGGGGGTGGGATAGGAACGTGCCCTGCTTGGGCTTGCCCCCGCCCCACTCTGCAGGACCAAGCCCTTACCCAGCTCCAGGATAATGACAGTGGTGTTTCTGCCCAGGGAGTTGGAGGCCACGCACTCAGCACCTGTCTCCAACAGCTCTGGGGTCACAAGGACATTCAGGACGCTCAGGACACTCTGCGGATCTTGGTCCTGTTCACTGGCCTACAAGGAAGGAGACGCGGTTCAGGGGTGGGGAGGACGCCGGGTCGTGGCAGCAGAGCCCGCACAGGGATGGATGAGAGCCTGGGAGGCTGCCGTGTGCCTGCTCACCGTGCCGTCGACGCTCCAGACGATGCTGGGCCGAGGATGCCCTGATGCTTCACAGGACAGATTCAGCACTGAGTTCTCCTTCACCCACATCTTCCTCTCCCTTAGCGCCATCCACGGGGGCCCTGTGGGAGGGCGGGGAAGGGTGAGACAGCAAACTCTGCCAGCCTGCCACCCCCTCCCCACCAGAGCCCCCCAGGGCAGCGGGTGGCTTTGGGTCCCCGAAGAGCTTGAAACCACCCAACTCAAGGTGGCTTCAAGGGGCCGCCTGATCTCTGCCTAGGGCCTCACCGAAAACGGCCACGTTGACGAGCTGGGTGCGGTTCAGGCCGGGAACGCTGGGCACAGATGCCACGCAGCGGTAGCCTCCCCCTGCCTCCCGTTTCAGGTTGCGTAATTGGAGCACAGGCCCCTTTGCCAACACCTTGCCTGTCTTGGGTGAGAGATGGGTCAGAGGTCACTCCTAGGCCCGCCCACCCCACAGCCCCTTGCCCCGGAGACCTGAGCCCACCTGGGTACCTTTTCTCTCAGCCACTGGAACTCAAGGTCCTGGTTACTCTCTGCCTCACAGGTCAGGGTGAGGCTGCTGCCCTCCTGGCTCTCGGGGGCTGCGGGGCTCACCCGGACTTCAGACACATCTGGGGACGCAGCAGTCGTGTCAGGCAGGACAGGGCAGGGCAAATTCCCTCTCACCCCAGCCTGGTCCCCCTGTCCTGGGCCCCCAGCCCCTCACAGTTCACCACCAGCTCCTGTTGGTCGCTCAGCAGCGATGCCGTGGTTTCCAAGTCCAGGCCCTGACATTCGTAGAGGCCGCTATGCTCCTTCTGGGCGGGCTCCAAGACCAGGACCCCGTTGTCATCGGTCCTCTCTTCCTCCATCTCCCTGGTGCGGAGGTTCTGGGAGAGGACAAAGGCGTGATGAGAGTGCACCTCCAGCCACTCCTGCATGCCCACCTGCACCCAGAGCAGAGGCCCCCGCACCTGCTTGCTGATGCTGAAGTGGGGCGGGGGGTTGCCATCAGCCAAACACCTGATTTCCACGCGGTCCCCCTCCTTCAGCATCCCCTCAGGCTCCACTTCCAGCCACACTCTCTCTGCCGGGTCTGCACAGGCAAAGGGGGCAGCTCTCAGCCCAAGAGCCAGCAGGGCTCTCTGCCAGGCCCAGCCCTGCTGCGAGGGGTCGGTACTCACAGAAAACAGGGACAGTGACCTCCCTAGATTCCTTCATGTGGTTCCCACTGGGCAGCCGATAGCTGAGCTCGCAGTAAAACTGGGCATCTTTGTCCTCCTTGGTCAGCTGTGCCTTCAGAACGCTCCTCAAGGTGTACAGACCACTCGACTCCACGATCTGGGATGACTGGATGTGGACCCCTGGGCAGGGAGGAAGGGGCGAAGGGCTCGGCCTCAGCCTCAGCTCCGCCTCCAACCCCACCCTATGATCTCCTGGGTCGGGGGAATGGCAGGGGAGCCCCTGTAAAGGGCCAGGTACCAATGCCAGCTGCGGCCCTTCAACCCAGCAGTTTCCTGCTCGAAATCTACCCTAGACAAACACACATAGGCACACATACAAGGATGTGTGCAAATACTGCTGCAGGGATTTTAAAAAAAGGAAATGAGAAAACACTCTGGACATCCACTAATGGGAATGAATGGTTAGCTAGACTATATTATATACACCGTGCGAAATGCCGGCAGTAGGTAAACGATCAGGTAGACCTAAATAGAGTGACCTGGAAAGATTTCCAAGACTTGTTGTCAAAAGGAAACAAGGTTGTGTAACAATGTGTAGCGCACAGTGCCATTCAGATCAGGGTTTCTCGACCTCAGCACCACTGACGTTTGGGGCTGGATATGCCCTGTGCCCTGTAGGATGTTTACAGCATCCCTGGCCTCTACCCCCTAGACGCCAGTAGCACCTATCCATTTGTGACAACCAAAAACATTTCCAGACACTGCCAAGTGTTCCGGAGGGGAGCAAAATCACCCCTAGCTGAGAACCACTGATTTAGATAATTAAAAAAAAAAAAGCCTATATAGTCCTAGATATATTTACATGTGTGAGTAAGTACCTAGAAGTTGGCTTGAAATCAAGGCTTGTATCAGTGTGAATACATACACACTGATAGCAGAGCTATTTCTGGGAGTGGGTCTGGGGCAGGCAGGAAATTTTCCTTCTAGATTTTCCATAGTTTGAATTCTTATGAGAATATTTTCAAGGATCACTTGTGTACTTAAAAAAAAAGTAAAATAGGGACTTCCCTGGTGGTCCAGTGGTTAAGACTCTGCGCTCCCAATGCAGGGGGCACGGGTTCGATCCCTGGTCGGGGAACTAAGATCCCGCATGCTGCATGGTGTAGCCAAAAAAAAAAAGTAAAATAAAATGCAAGGTGGTCCCCATATTGTGCCACAAGCATGACTTTTAAGGGTAGAGAGGACGACTTACGGTTCTTCTCCTCCTTCAGGGACTGGCTGTTCTTGTACCAGGTGACTTGAGGAAGGGGGTACCCATTCCTCCCCACACAGGTGGCGACCTAAGGAGGACAGGGTGTGAGTCTCCCTGCCTCTGCGACCCCGCCAAGCCCACCTTAGCTCCTGCCTACCCGCTGGCCACCCCGGCAGATCTCACCTCCTCAGGCTCCTCACTGTTCACAGAAATGCCCAAGGCATTGACCTGGATGACTGGCTCCTCCGGGGCTTCTACAAGGGAGAGAAATGGGGAGGGGCATGGGACCACCACTTCCGATGCCCCACGCTGCCCACAAGGCACGGACAGGGCACTCACTGTAGACACGGAGCTGGATGCGGTGGCCCTGGGACCGAGGGCGCTTGCCCTGGCACAGGAAGATGCGCTCGTCGTGGGGGGTGATGCCTGTTAGGGCCAGAGTAGTCCCTTTGTCCTGGAGGCTGAGCCGATTCTGGTACTCCCCAGGTTCGCTCTGGCCCTGGCCCTGACTCACGCGGAAGATGAGTGTTGGCTTCTCCTTGTGGACCTAAGGGGAGGTGGCAGGGAGAAGGTGAGCGTCCTGGGGCTACATGAAGGCCAGAGCCTCCCGCCCCTGCTGCCCTCTCTGGGGCCCAAGCACTCACAGAAAACCAGTCCGCGTGGCTGAAGTTGCCCTGGGAGTGGGAGGGGCCACATTTCAGAAGGGCCGTGCCGCCCACTTCCACCTCCACCACCTCCGGCTGGGGCCGCTCAGCCTCTCCAGGCACACCTGGCGGGGAGGGGGTGGGGGAGGAGCAGTGTCAGTTCCAGCTGCTCTCCGTGCCCTCCACTCACACCCGCTGGCTGCAGCTGCTCTTCCTGCCACTTCGAGGGTCTGAAGGGCACTGTCCTCTCCTACCCCTCAACCACTCTTTACCCCCCAACCCTGGGCCAGCCCTCTCCCGGTTCAAGGGAGTTGGGGATGGACATTTCTGGTCACTGGAGCAGAGACCCTGAGCACCAGGAACCTCCCAGATGAGGCTGGCAGAGGGGCAACCCAGGCTGTGGGCCAAGAGGAAGGCCCCTTTCCTTCCAGGCTCCCTCCTCTCCGGGTGAGCTCAGAGTGTGGGAATGCAAGGCATGTGCCAGGCCGGGGCACACAGGCCCTTTTTGTCCCCACACCCAGAGGAAGACATCTCTACCCTTTGACCCCCCAAACCCCCTCCCCAAATCCCCCATAAAACCCAAAGGGCAACCCTGGCCAGGAGGCCCTTATTTCATACTCCTTAAGCAGCACCGCCGTGAACATCCCACACTCTCAGGGGACCCCATCCTGGGAGTCTTGTGAGCATGGAGGGCTCAGAGTCATGGAGGGGGCCAGAATCTCTCCCCGGGGTCAGGGCAGGGGTCAGGGCAAGGGCCAGGCAGTGGGCAGGAGTGACGTCAGTGGTGCTAGTGTGCTGCCCGCCCTGCGTGGGGGTGGTGTCACTCCATACCATCTGGCTGGACTCGGGTGCCTGGTGGTTGCCCTGGGCTGGCTCCCAGATAACAAGGGCAGATGGAGTGGTCTTCAACCCAGAGCAAAAACTTCATATCCCTGACTCCGTTTCCCCAGAGCTAGAAGAGCAGGGCCGGGTGGGGCTGGACCTTCTGCAGCGGGTGGAGCCCGATTTAGCCCTTTCCCCAGAAGGGATTGGAAGGCAGCAGCCAAGGGTACCCCAGGGACACCGTCGGCATGGGCACGAGGCCATCGAGTTGGGTATTGCCTAGACCTCCCCTTCGCCAGCCAGGCAGCGGTTGAAGCCCGGGAAAGGGAGCCAAGAGAAACAAGAGACACCGTTGCGGGCCATACAAGGGCAGCGTGAACCCGGGAGCGCCAGGCTCCTAGGCAGTTCCAGAGAAAAACTCCGAGGTGCAGGGGCGCATTTGCCACCTGAACGTGGTCCCATTCCGGGAGGTGTAACAAGTCTGGGGCGCTTCCACTCTGGGAATCCTCGATCCCTCGTCCCTGCCACCTGTGATCCCGTCACCCGGGTAGGCGCGAGGCGACCCACACCGCCCTCCAGTCTTTGCCAACGCCCTGCCGGGGCGGGAGCCGCCGTTCCTCCCCATCTCGCTCACCTCCAGCCTGGCTCGAAGCCCAGGCGGGAGAGGGAGGGGTCGGCGCACCCCTCCAGCTAAGAAAGCTCCCTTTCCCAGCAACAGGCGGGCGCGGGATTCAGGATTTGGGGATGCGCTGTAGAGGCGCCTCCCGCCAAGGCTCCAATCACGGGCCCCTCAGAGAAAGCACCTGAGGAAACGCTCTCACCAGCGGCCCAAGGGACTCGGCTCCACCCCTTCCCGCTCCAGGCAGCAGCCCCCTCCCCGCCTCCCCAGTTCTGCCCCCGGGCTGGTCTGGAATAGAGGCTGCAAACTGGCTGCAAAGAAGAGTTGCACGCGCGCAACGCGCCGGGTGCCTGGGACCCGGAGAAGAGGAGCGCACGACGCAGCGCAAAGCCCCGGCCGCCGCCGCTATGCCAGCTCTCCTCCCGGGCACGCTCCGCCGAAGACTGCCGGGCCGCGCCGTTGGGGGCGCGGGCCCACCCCCCCAGCGAGCTCACTCACCCGCGGCGCGGCGACAGCAGCAGCAGGCGGCGATCAGGAAGGCGCAGATGAGCCCGGACCGTCCCATGCTTCCCGGCCAGAGAGCGAGAGCCAAGTGAGGGAGCTCGCAGCTGCCGGGGGCTGACGTCAGGGGGGCGGGGGAGGGGGGCCAGAGCGCCGAGGCCGGCCCGCCACGCCCCGCGCAGCCCACCCCCCCACCCCCCCCCGCCCCGCGCGCCGCAGCCCTAGGGGGCGGGCCCGGCGCCGAGATGCCCGGAGCTGCGCCGCGGAGCCGCGCGGCGCGGGGGGGGGGGGGGGGGGTAGGCCGGAGCCTTCCTCCCAGCCCCCAGCTGGGGAACGGAGAGGGGGCGGTGACAGGTGTCTCCGGGCCGGACTGCCTGGCCGAGGCGGCAGCGAGGAGAAGCTGGCCTGGATGTCCGGAGTCCCGCCGGGTCAGACCCCCGCCGCGCTCACCCCTGCTCAGCCCCAGCCAGCCCGTGTAGCCCTGGGGGACCTCCCGGCGGGGCAGCCGCCGAGCAGGTTCTTGGCGTCCCTGATGGGGGCCTCCCTCCCATTTAGGCTCTTCTCCCCGCCTCCTCCTCCACCCCTTCGGACCCCTGCCACAGAGAAAATCAGGCTTCCCAGAACGATTGCACCACTGCAGCTACCGCCGGCCTGGCACTGCCCCCAAGCCTGGCAGTCCTGGCAGCTTTGAGGGAAGAACACTGAGCCGGGGCCCACAGACCCAGAGGTACCTGTACTGGGGAGTGGAGATGGTGTTCTAAGGACTGCCCCTTCAACCCCAGCTCCTGCAAGTCCGTCTTGGACTAGAGGAAGGAGGGAGGGGCTGAATTCATAGGCCCAAGGTTGTCACACTTGTCCAAGCCCAGATCTTGAGAATTCTGCTTCTGCCTTCTTCACTCATCGAGCCCGGCTTGGACTCACTTTCCTCTTGCCTGAATGAAGAAAAGAGGGGGAAGAAAGAGTTAACGGGTGCAAGGTCTCCAGCTTGACCCCCAGCACCCGTTGCTGTTCCTGAGGGTTGAAAGGACCCCCTGCAGCAGGGCTCCGCCCCCCTCCACCAAGCCCCCTAAGCTCACCTATGGCTTAGGGCTCAGCAGCTGGGGGTAGGGGTTTGGAGGAGGAATCAGAACTGACTTCAGGCTGCCCTGCCTGAGTGGGATCTGCCACACAGTGAGGCGAGGGGGACCCTGCAGCTCCTCTTATTCCCAAACCCTGGGTCTTCTGGCCTCTTGAACTAAGGCCCTGGCAAGTGAGACGGACTTGCCTCATAGAGACCCCAAGCACCCTGGCCCTGGGAAAGGGGTCCACATCAGCGGGGACTCCTTCAACAGGGAGGGTCAAAAGGGGGCCTGGATTTGGGGTAGAGTCCTGTCACCAGGCAGGGCAGCCTTGATGCTGGTTGGGGGAGGAGCAGGGTGAGGCAGCAAATGCCAGAGATGGGCAGGTGACTTGGGAGGATGCTCTGGGATGGCGTTTTGATGACGCGGAAATGACTTTCAAACCACATCAGCCTCTTCTTTCAGAACCTTGCTGACCCCCTCCTCACCTCCATTAGTTTGCAGCCAGAGGCCATGCCAGGCCGGCCAGGCCAGAGGCCTGGAGCCTGGGGGAGGCGGGGGAGGGGGTGGGGGTGGGGGGGGGGGAGAAACAAGAGGAGAATGGTGCTTCCCCATCCCCCAGAGTGAAGGTATGGACTGGCCCAGGGCCCAGAATGGAATGGGTGCGTTTGCTTGTCTGCAGGGGCAGGAGTGGGAATGGCTGAAGGATGCTGTCTGCCCTGGCGAGCTCAGAGCTGGGCATGCTGCTCTGCTTCCCCGCCCCCACCCCCTTCCCTTCACTTAACACCATTAACTAATCATTCTCCTCTCCCTGGCCTGAAAACAAAGCCAGCTAACCACCAAGGACGGTCAGTTCTTAATTCTTCTTCCATCCTGAGGCGAGTGAATCTAGGTGGGGGTGGAGAAGCTGCCTCTGCAGTGAAGGGGAAATGAGGTTAGAGCCCAGGGTGACATCCGTGCCCTGCACGTCCCCACCAAAGAAGCACAAAGACTGTCCTTTAAGTAAACCAGTAGCTTGGGGCGATCTGGGCTGCCAGAGTTCAGGGGGCAGACAACTCCAGGACGGCTTCACCAGGGGGGCACACTAGGATTCCAAACCAGAAAGAGGTCAGGACTTTGGAGAGGACTCAGAGGGGACTGGAAACAGAAGAAAGGGGAGTGACGGCGGGCAGCACAGGGTGAAGGAGGTGGAGGGGATCAACCCTACAACTCCTCCAAGAGGCCAGAAGACAGAGCTTCAGCAATCGCAGGAAAGAGAGAAGGTGGCAGGGGAAGAACTTCCAGTGAGAGAGGATGGAGGTCCAGCAGAAGGGGAGATCAAGGAGGCC
The DNA here is from genome assembly GCF_965194805.1 of Balaenoptera borealis. Lineage (NCBI taxonomy): Eukaryota > Metazoa > Chordata > Mammalia > Artiodactyla > Balaenopteridae > Balaenoptera > Balaenoptera borealis. The sequence goes on from NC_138868.1 coordinate 98,814,644, forward strand.
GCGGCGGGCCTTCCGTCGGCAGATACTCTTGCGCCTGGACTGGGGCAGAGGCAGCCTCGCCCAGATGCAGGCCAAGATCAGAAGAGCCCCAGGCCAGAGTCCTAATGCCCTGCCTCATTTCTCTCCGGAAGGAAAGGGTAGGAAGGCTGCCTTCCTCCACCCCCATGGTAGACCCAGGCTACTCAGACACGAGGGGATTCGCGGTGCAGAATGCCCTCGGTGTGTCTCATGGGCATGGGTCTGACCACAGGTAGAGAAACTGAGGCTGGGTGGGGTGGTGGCCGCAGTCTGGGTCCCTCAGCTCCCGTCTCCAGGGTGAGCGGGGGCTTTCATTTCATTGTGCCCCCCACCCCGGTGGAGTTGGAGGTCAAAAGACAAGGCTGGGCCTGCCCCTGGGGGCTTGCTGGGGTGAGATTAAACCCAGGGGCCCTCTCTCGCTCTCTCATAGTGGGTACAGTGGTCTCCCACTCACCCCTCTGGTGGAGGGGCCTTAACCAGGAGGATATGAGAAGGGCGGGTTGGGCGGAGGAAGGAAGCTTAGAAAGACAAGCTTACAGCTGCAGTGAGAAGGAGCTGTGGGTGGAGGGGCGGGTCGGCCATGACCAAGGCTGGGCGTCCCCCGCCCCGGCCTGGCTGGAAAGCAGGGTTCGGTCTGAGTCTTTGGAGGGGAGGAAGGAGAATTTTTCCAGAGTGGGGATCTGAGCTGGGAGAAGACTGCGCTGAGGGAGTGAAAAACTGGGTAGGAGGAGGGTTGGGGGGGCAGCTGCTGCTGAGGACATCAGCGGGCCAGGAAACCGGATACTGCGGGGCTGGGTGGGAGATGCTGGGGAAGAGGTTGAATGGGGGGAAGCAGCCCCCATCCTGGCCAGATGCAGTCTCACCCACGTCCTTCGCACCTGACCCGGGGGCAGGAAGAAGGAGGTGTGGCCTGGATTGAGGTGTGCCCCAGAAACACCATGGAAGAGGAGGAGGGGGACTTGGGGGGGGGATGGGAGGGGCTATTTTTAAACTTGGAAAAACCGTGAGTGCGTTCATCTCCACCCTGAGTGCTGGAGGAGGCAAAGGCCCCATTGTACAGGGGTCCAGAGAAGGGGAGGGGGAAGGGAGGTGGTGGCACAATGGCGGGGATTATGCTGGAGCAGGCCGGGGAGAGGAGGGCGGGGGAGGGGCGTCTCCGTCACAGCTGGCCTACTGAACTCCGGGGTCGAGCCAGGCTGGGGCTTGGACAGGGGGTTTCCCACTCTCACAAAGCCCCCCTCTTGGGGAGGTGGGGTCTGTCACTGGCATCCGGTGTCGCCTCCTGGGGAGGGGTCTGCGGGTGGGATTCCCACAGCCTGGCTTTCCCAGGGACTGACTGCGGGGTCTGTTCCCAGGCTCCCAGCATTCCAGCGACTCCCCTGGGAGCTACTGGCCTCTCCTCTCAGCCCCTTCTCTGCCAGGGAGTGCGGGAGAGAAAGAGAAAGAGGATGTGGGTGCATGGGGACTCTTCCTGGGGACTAGGGACCCATAAACCAGAGGGAGGGGTAGCAGTGGGTGGGGTATACTGAGGGGGATCACATCCTTGCCATCCTAGCCCCCGCCCTGTTGAGCCATCCTTCAGACCGGGATTGTCCCTCGAGTCCTCTCAGACCCCAGGGGCCTCTCCGCTTGGGCAGCCCTCCAGCACCCAGGGCCTCAGCCCAGGGGATCCCAGGAGCCCCTGCTCCCCAGGTCTTGACCGGCGGAGGCCGCGGAGAGGCGGGGCATCCGGCCGCTCTCGCACCAATCCAAACATTACCATAAATGCTCAGGCCGTGGCGGGTCGGGGAGGGGCTCGGGCAGGGGACCCTGGGGCTCTCCGGAAGCCCCGAATCCGGTCTCCAGGCCTTTCTCAGCGCGGGCTGGTAGTGGTGATTCAGCCTCCGCTTTGGGAAGTGAGGGGGGCGGGGGCAGAGTTGCGGGTAGGGGTGGGCTGGGGTGTTGGGGAGAGAACCAGGCTGCATGGGGAGTCCCTGCGGACGGCCTCCCGGGGGTGCAGTGACCTCTGATCGAGGAGAGAGTAGGACCGCGCAGCCAGGATTTCAGCATCAGGGCAGGGGTGCGGGCTTCTGGGTCGCCCTCTAGCCCCGCTGGATCCACTCCTGTCAGCTGTAAGAATGGAGCCTCTCGCTCGCAGTGCTGGGTCTCTGCTCTCTGGCCTCGGAGGACCTAAACGTCTTCCCACTTCCTCCTGCCATCCTAAATTTGGAGAATGGAGCAAGTTGGGGGCAGGGGGAGGGCACAGGGCAGGATGCTGGGAGCCTACACCTCTCCTCAGGGAAGTTCACATCCGCTCCCCAAAATACCACCACCCAGGAGGAGCAATGTCCCCAGAGAGCTGTTTAAATTTGACTTTGAGTTGTCCCTGAGGAAAGCCCAGGTAGTCTACCAGAGAGGAGCCTACAGGAAGCCTAGGGATCCCGGGTTCTGCTGTGTCTCCTCCCTGAAGGCCACTTCTGCATTGCGTTTTCCCTTCCACACAGAGCTTTGATCAACCCAGGAGGAGCCCTGGAGGAGGGGAGCCTTGTTCCACTGCACCCCTGCAGGGGCCTGCGATCCCCTCTGTAGTTGCCACAGCTGATCTTGGAGGTGGGGAGAGAGGTGGGAGGGAAGAGGGGTGGCAAGTTGGGGACCTGAACCCTGCCTCCCTGACCCATACCCCAGGGCCCAGGGCTTCAAGGGGACTTGAAAAGTGGAAGGATTCTGAGTCAGAGAAAAGCCCCAGGGGCTGTGCTCTCCCTGGCACCTTCCCTTTGTGTCCCAATCACACTGGAAAGTGCTGGTTCAACTTTGGTCTCCAACACCCGGCTGTAAACTCCATGAAGGAATTGGTGGCTTTGAGACAACCCTGCCATTTAATTAGCTAATCTTGGGCAAGTGGCCAAACCAGTGACTGTTCAGAGGGGACATGGCAGTGCTCAGAATGAGAGAAGAAGCTACTCATAGCTAATATTTTCACAGTGCTTTACAACTCAGCCCATCACTTAAGGGTCATTTTCACCACTAATGTTCATCTTGATCTTTGCAACAAAAAATGATGAAACTGAAGTGAAAAGAGTTACATGACCTAAAGTCAGGCAGCCTGTGAGTAATGGAGCTACATTTTCTTCACTGTGGTAGAATACCCATAACATAAAACTTACCCTTTTAACCATTTTAAGTGTACAATTCAGTGGCGTTAAGTACACACGCAATGTTATGCAACCATCACCACTGTCTAGTTCCAGAACTTTTTGATCACTCCAAGGAACTAAAATTTGAACCAAGGTTGATCTAACTCCAAAACCCGTGCCCCATACCTGTCATAATTTATAGCCGAATTAAGTAAACATATCATGGAAATGAAAGCAGCGGATTGGAATGCCACCGCATTATGTGGTATAAACAGGAAATGCAACAGGGGTTCAGAAGAGGGAGAATCCATGTGGACTCTGCCTGCACTAGCCAGGAAAGCCTTTCTGGAAGTGTGGCGGCTTCAGTGAAAAGTCAAGTTTAGATAGGGGAAGAGTGAGGATAGATCATTCCAGGCAGGGCAAGTGGCACAAGCAATGAGAGGGGGTGGGAAAGAAAGAAAGGGGCATGCACAGTGAAAACTGCTTCTTCTGTATAAGAAGAGTTTCGGCATAGGCAACTGGCTAGAAGATCAGGCTGATGGGGGAGGCTGGGAGACCTTGCTTGCTATTTGCATAGCAAGCCCACTGCTTTCACTTTCATTATATGTTTACTTGGAGTGTCTTAAGGAGAGCTTCAGCCACTGCTACCACCTGTTGGTACCACCCTTATGCAGACAGCTGGTACTAAATAAACTTACATGGCTAAATAGAAATTCAACAGGGTAGAGGGTGCATCTATGTGAGAGCTTGGGCAGATGAGGTGAAGTTAGGTCATGGGAGAGGAACTTGGATCTTGAGATAGAGTAGGCAATGGGGAGCCACTGCAGGTTCTTGAGCAATGGCAAGATGATGTGGTGAAATTGAAATTTAGATTTATGATGGTTTCTTTATTTCTTCTCTGCCTGAGAGCGCCCCCTGGCGCCCCTAGTTTGAATTGTTCTCTCATCTTACGGAGTAGGTGGGAGGATGGGGGTACTGAAAAGCTGGATTGATGAGTTGCAGAAACCAAACTCTTAGGCCTCATTTCAATTCGTCCTGAGCGATGACAGCACTGCAGTACAAATAGAGGTGACATGTGGACAGATAGGGTTTGCTTTGAAGGAAAAGGGCATTGTGGTGGCTCCCTTCTCTGTCTTGTAACTGAACTAGGATATCGTGTGTAGGGTACTAAGTTGGGGGCGGGGGATGGGATGATAACTAAGACAAGGTCCATGTGCTTGAGAGGTCTGTACTCTAGTGAGGGGGACAGACAAGTAAACAATTAGAATACAACGTGCCAAAGTACTAGGGTGCAAAGATGCACATGAAACAGTTACTTACCTCAGCCTGAGGTGACCAGGGAAGGCTTCCTGGAAGAGTTGACACCTAGCTTCATATTAAGGGATAATGGTAGGTACCTGGGTAAATGGAGTGTGACAGCATGCTCTGTGCAGGAGACGACTAGCGGTTGGTTAGTATCCTGCAAGGGAGGAATGAATTTAGTGAGGGATGAGGCCAGATTACAGAGGATTTGTAAACCCTGGTAAATGATCTAGCACAGCAGGGTGTGTATAAATGGTTTTGAGCAGGGGAACACCTGCCAATCAGTTTAGATCCATCTGAGTTCAGCCCCAGAGGGACAGAACCAAAGGTCCCACTTTCTAAGGTCCCATTTCCCCTCCCAGGTTCATCCTCTCCCTTGGGTGACTGAGGTTGGAAACTTCCAGCTGCTTCTGGGGAGGCTGCTGCTACACCTGGGTTATGGCCTTATTTCAACAAGCCAATCCATCCCTCTGATCATAAGCGCTCCACACTAGAATGAAAGATAAGCATGGGAGGGACCTTGTCCCTTATGTCACCCACCATGACTGAGAGCCTCTTGGTAGCCTTTTCTCCTTACCACATCTAACTTGAGGTGGGACACAACACTTTTGAGTCCCCTATAAACAATCCTTGAATAAACTCCACTCAGTGGATTATATGCAGCTGTTAAAAGGATACGGACACTCCCTATACGCTGATATGGCGTGGTCGCTAAAATGTAATTTTACTTATTTATTTATTTGGGGGTCATTGACATTTTTTATTGAGGTACAGTTGATGTAGAATATAGTTTTAAGTTAAAAAGCTTGATATAGAATGCTACATGTGGAATGCTACCTTTTGTGTAAGAATGGATGAATATTTTATATGATCTACATCTATATTTATACTTTCAAATAGAAACAATGAAAGGACCCAAACCACCAATGTTTGTGTGGCCAGGTCAGATACAAATGAAGGTTGAAATATTTGAATTATTTGAAGGCTAACCAACTCTGTTAAATATGCTCTGTCCTCTTACCTTGACAAATAGCCTTTCTAATGACAAAATTAAAAAATATGTGAAGCTGTAGTTTTTGTATGACAAAGTCAGCAAAATATCCAAGATAATTTAATTTAATTATCATTGCACATGCCTGGGTGTCCTCACGATGGGCCAGCAATGTTTGGATGGAGAATAAAGTCATATGCAACTCATAGTTATTATATAATATTCCATTAAATAAAATTTTCTTGTCTTCATTTTGCTAAAATCCCTAATGCATATTCTGTTGCCAGTAATGCCAAATTAACTTACTTTTCTTGAGTTGTTGTTCTTAGATGTTTAAAAAATTAATTTCAATAAAGAGAAACTTTGCTCCAAACTGAAATTATTACTAATATTTTTAAAGCAATACTTAGATCAGAATTGAATCATAAATTTTATATGTCATATTCAAACATTATAAAGGAGTCACAGATTATAAATATTAAAATATTTTTCATCTTATAAAGCTTTATCATTATAATTTTCAACATATTTTAAAGCAATATCTAGCTCCATTTGGTGTTTAAGTTTTACTTTTTTCAAATTATTCAGTGCTAACCTATTATTTAAAAATACCCCAAAGAGTAGTATTTTGCTACATTTCTTCAAATCTCTCTGCAATTGAAACTGTAATTTGAACTTGACCAGAAGTTAGTCTCTCTAGAAATTAGTTTGGGGATTACTTGCATATGATTCTTTTCCTTTATGCCCATGCAAACATTTTTATTTCCTTGTTTTAGTTTCTGTGTATACGTATTTAACTCTATTTTGAAATAATTTCAAACATTCAGAAAAGTTGCAAACATAGTATAGAGTCTTTGTATATACCCTTCACCTAGTGTCAAAGATGATTAACATTTTGCCACAGATTTTGCTTTTTTTGGCTGTGCCCTGCAGCTTGCGGGATCTTAGTTCCCCGACCAGGGATTGAACCCACACCCTTGGCAGTGAAAGCGAGGAGTCCTAACCACTGGACCGCCAGGGAATTCCCCAGATTTTGCTTTTTTATCCTCTCTAAATTAAAATTTTTAATAAAAATTTTAACTAAAAATTTTTATTTGATATGTGTGTACATATGTATAATTTGTGTTTATGAGTCATGATAGTAGGTTGTGTACGTCATGCTCCTAGGTCCCTTAAAACTACAGTATTTCCTGAGAAGAAGGATATTGTCCCATACAACCATGAAACAGTTACCAAATTTAGAAGATTTAAACTGATACAAAACATTTCTAGTCTATAATCCATATTCCAGTTTGACAAGAGTCCCAATAACGTCCACTGTGGCATTTGTCTTTCCCCTCTGGTACAGAATTCTCTATTGCCTTTAGTCCTCAGGTCTCATTACTTTTCTTTAATCTGCAACAGTTCCTCAGACTTTGCTTCATATTTGTTAATTTGGATTTGTCTGGTGTAATCTTGTGCTTAAATTAGGGTTATGCACCCCAGGCTGGAATACTACATAAGTAATATATACGTTAGCATCCCTTAATGGTTCTGGCCTGAACCAGTTTTTACTATGATGGTTTTATTTTATTTTATTTTTAAAATTTTATTTAAATTTTTTTTTATTTTTGGCTGCGCTGGGTCTTCATTGCTGTGTGTGGGCTTTCTCTAGTTGCGGCGAGCGGGGGCTACTCTTCGTTGTGGTACGCGGGCTTCTCATTGCGGTGGCTTCTCTTGTTGCGGAGCACGGGCTCTAGGCGCACGGGCTCAGTAGTTGTGGCTCGCGGGCTCTAGAGCGCAGGCTCAGTAGTTGTGGTGCACGGGCTTAGTTGCTCCGCGGCATGTGGGATCTTCCCAGACCAGGGCTCGAACGCGTGTCCCCTGCATTGGCAGGCGGATTCTTAACCACTGAGCACCAGGGAACCCCCTATGTTTTCTTATTTCGCCGTCTCTCTTACACAGAAGGTACCATACGATATATAATATTTTGCACTTTGTTTTTTTCACTTAAAAGTGTAAACTGGGGCTTCCCTGGTGGCGCAGTGGTTAAGCACCCGCCTGCCAATGCAGGGAACAGGGGTTCGAGCCCTGGTCCGGGAAGATCCCACATGCTGCGGAGCAACTAAGCCCATGCGCCACAACTACTGAGCCTGTGCTCTAGAGCCCATGTGCCACAACTACTGTGCCCGCGTGCCACAACTACTGAAGCCCATGCGCCTAGAGCCCGTGCTCTGCAACAAGAGAAGCCACTGCAAAGAGAAGCCCGCGCATTGCAACAAAGAGTAGCCCCTGTTCACTGCAACTAGAGAAAGCCCTCGCACAGCAACAAAGACCCAACGCAGCCAAAAATAAATAAATAAAATAAATAAATTTATAACCACAACAAAAAAAGTGTAAACTGGAAATTACCCTATATTAAATAGTTCTTCCTTATTCCTTTTTTTTTTTTTTTTTTAACAACTGCATTGTACTCCACTGGATTTACCTACCAGAGTTTTGTCAACCAATCTCCTGTTCAGACTTTTAGATAATTTTCAATATTTTGCAATTATAAATAATGCTACAATAGATTTTCATTTTGTTGAAAGTGTCTTAACAGTAAAGTCCTAGAAGTGGATATCTGGGTCAAAAGGTAAATGCATATGTAGGTTTTTTGTTATGTTAATTGTGGTAAAAAACGCATAAAGTAAAATTTAACTTTTCCACCCTTTTTAAGCATACAGTGCAAGTAGTGGTAAGTATATTCACATTATCGTGAAACAGATGTCCAGAACCTTTCTGTCTTGCAAAACTGAAGCTCTATGCCCATTAAATAAAAACTCCTCTTTTCCCCTTCCCCCCGACCCCCAGAAACCACCATTCTACTTTCTGTTTCTATGAATCTGACTACTTTAGATACCTCATATAAGTGGAATTGTATAGTATTCACCTTTTTGTGACTGGCTTTTCTCACTTAGCACGATGTTTTCACGTTTCATCCATGTTGTGGCATGTGTCGGAATTTCAACCACTTTTACGGGTGAATGATATTCCATTGTATGAATAGACCACATTTTGTTTATTCATTTATCTGTCAGTGGACACTTGGCTTGCTTCCACCTCTCGGCTATTGTGGATAGTGCTGCTATGAACATGGGTGTGGAAATATCTTTTTAAGACCCTGCTTTCAATTCTCTTGGATATATACCCAGAAGTGGGATTGCTAACTCATATGGTAGTTCTATTTTTAGTTTTTTGAGGACCCTCCATACCGTTTTATATAGCAGCTGTCCCACTCCACAATCCCACCAACAGTGCACAAGGGCTTATCCTCTCTATGTCCTTGGGGACACCTGCTATTTTCTGTTTCCTTCATAGCAGCCATCCCATTGGGCACAAGGTGGCATCCTTTACCAGCACCTCTGTCAGAACCAGAAGTGCCCAGCATCCCCTCATATGCCTGCTGGCCAAATGCACATCGTCCTTGGAGAAATGTCCATTCAGATCTTCTGCCCATCCCCAATCAAGCTATTTGATTTCCTGTTGTAGAGTGGTAGGAGCTCTTTCCACATTCCAGACACCAACCTTCATTAGATACACGATCTGCAAATACTTTCGCCAGCTCTGTAGGTTGTCCTCCCTACTCTGTTGATTGTGTTCCTTGATGCACAAAAGCCTCCAAGTTTGGTGTAGTCCCATTTGTCTATTTTTTCTTTTGGTGCTTATCGTTTTGGTGTAATATCCAAGAAATCATTGCCAAGTCCAATGTCATGAAGCTTTCCCTCTATGTTTTCTTCTGGGAATTTTAAAGTTTGAGGGTTTTATGTTTAGGTCTTTGTTTCATTTAAAAAAAATTTTTATTGGAGTATAGTTGATTTACAATGTTGTGTTAGTTTCAGGGGTACAGCAAAGTGAATCAGTTGTACATATAGATGTATCCACTCTTTTTTAGGTTCTTTTCCATATAGCCCTTTACAGAGTATTGAGTAGAGTTCCCTTGTTTATATAGTGTAAGCTAAGTGTCTAAATTCATGCTTTTGCATGTAGCTATCCAGTTTTCCCAACACCATTTGTTGAAGAGACTGTCCTTTCCCCATTGAGGGGTCTTGGCACCTTTGTTGAAGATCATTTGACTATATATGTGAGAGTTTATTTCTGGCTCTCTATTCCATTCATTGGTCTATATGAATGTCTATTTTTTATTGTTGTTTGTTGTTGTTCTTGTGCCACGAGGCCTGCAGGATCTTAGTTCCCGGGCCAGGGATTGAACCCACGCCCCCTGCAGTGGAAGCGTGGAGTCTTAACCACTGGACCACCAGGGAAGTCCATGAATGTCTGTCTTTATGCCAGTACCACACTGTATTGATTACGGCAGGTTTGTAATAATGTTTGTGTAGATATTGCCAAACTCCTCTCCACCGGCGTGAACATTTTACTTTCCTACCAGCAATGTATGAGAGTGCCTGTTTCTCCAGAGCCTTGCCAACAGAGTGTACTGTCAAGCTTCATTTCCTTATAGTTTATTAGAATGCAGCCTCTTTAGCTTTAGATAATATTTTGAAATTTAAAAGAAAGTATTTAATCCTTTTGAAAATAAAACAACTACTGGACATGCAAAAGTCACAGATCTTACATGTTTCACAAAAGTTAACAGTCTCGGGCTTCCCTGGTGGCGCAGTGGTTGAGAATCTGCCTGCCAATGCAGGGGACACGGGTTCGAGCCCTGGTCTGGGAGGATCCCACATGCCGCGGAGCAGCTGGGCCAGTGGGCCACAACTACTGAGCCTGAGCGTCTGGAGCCTCTTCTCCGCAACGGGGGAGGCCACGATAGTGACAGGCCCGCGCACCGCGATGAAGAGTGGCCCCCACTCGCCGCAACTGGAGAGGGCCCTCACACGGAAACGAAGACCCAACACAGCCAAAAATAAACATAATAAATAAATAATAAATAAAAATTAAAAAAAAAAAAAAAAGTTAACAGTCTCACAGACCTAAAAGTTCAATGCAAGACTATAAAACTTCTAGATAACAGGATAAAATCTAAGTGATCTTGGGTTTGGCAGTGAATTTTTGGCATACTCTGTGAAAGAAAAAATTGTTAAGTTGGGCTTCATTAAAATTAAAAACTTAAGTTCTGTGAAAGACATTGTTGAGACTGAAAAGACAAGCCACAGACTGGGAGAAAATATTTGTAAAACACATATCTGATAAATAACTGGTAATCCCTAAATATATTTATATAGGGCTCTTAAAACTCAACAATAAGAAAACAAAAAAACCCAATTAAAAAAATGGGCTAAAGACCTCAACAGACACCTCACCAAAGAAGATGTAGAGATGGCAAATATCCAAAGATGTCAGCGTCATTTGTCATTGGGGAATTGCAAATTAAAACAAGGAGAGGGACTTCCCTGGTGGCACAGTGGTTAAGACTCCAGGCTCCCAATGCAGGGGGCCTGGGTTTGATCCCAAGTCAGGGAACTAGATCCCACATGCATGCTGCAACTAAGAGTTTGCATGCCACAACTAAGGAGCCCACGTGCCGCAACTAAGGAGCCAGCGAGCTGCAACTAAGGAGCACACCTGCCACAAGTAAGGAGCCTGCCGGCCACAACTAAGACCTGGCACAACCAAATAAATAAATAAATAAATATTTAAAAAAACCCACCAACAACAAGGAGATGCTACGGCACACCTATTAGAATAGCTAAAGTCCAAAAACACTGACAACACCAAGTGCTGGAGAGGATGTGGAGCAACAGGAACTCTCATTCATTACTGGTGGGAGTGCAAAATGGTACAGCCACTTTGGAAAATAGTTTGGAAATTTCTTATAAAGTGAAACATACCCTTATCATACGATCCAGTAATCATGCTCCTTGGTATTTACCCAAATGAGTTGAAAACTTAGGTCTACATAAAAACCTGCACACGGATGTTTATAGCAGATTTATTCTTAATTGTCAAAACTTGGAGGCAACCGCGTCATGTCCTTTAATAGGGGAATGGATAAACAAACTGGAAGGTAATCCATACAATGGAATATTATTCAGGGATTAGAAAAAAGTGAGCTATCTAGCCATAAAAAGGAAAGAAATTGAGTTATTTGTAGTGAGGTGGATGGACCTAGAGTCTGTCATACAGAGTGAAGTAAGTCAGAAAGAGAAAAACAAATACCATATGCTAACACATATATTGGAATCTAAGAAAAAAAAAATGGTCATGAAGAACCTAGGGGCAAGGCGGGAATAAAGACACAGACCTACTAGAGAATGGACTTGAGGATATGGGGAGGCGGAAGGGTAAGTTGGGACAAAGTGAGAGAGTGGCATGGACATATATACACTACCAAATGTAAAATAGATAGCTAGTGGGAAGCAGCCGCATAGCACAGGGAGATCAGCTCGGTGCTTTGTGACACCTAGAGGGGTGGGATGGGGGAGGTGGGAGGGAGGGAGATGCAAGAGGGAGGAGATATGGGGATATATGTATATTTATAACTGATTCATTTTGTTATATAGCAGAAACGAACACACCACTGTAAAGCAATTATACTCCAATAAAGATGTTAAATGGGGGGAAAAAAAAAGACCATATGCAAAAAAAAAAAAAAAAAAAGTGAGCTGTCAAGTCACAAAAAGACATGGAGGAACCCTAAATACATATTGCTAAGTGAAAGAAGCTAATTTGAAAAGGCTATGTACTGCATGATTCCAATGATATGACATTCTGGAAAAGGCAAACCGATGGAGATAGTAAAAAGATCAGTGATGGCCAGGAGTTGGGGCTGGGGGTGAAGGAGAAAAGGGATGAATAGGTGGAGCACGGGGGATTTTTAGGGCAATGAAAATATTCTGTATGATACTGTAATGGTAGATACACGGCATTCTACATCTGTCAAAACCCATAGGATGTACAACACCAAAAGTGCACCCTAATGTAAACTATGGACTTCAGTTAGTAGTAATAATGTATCAATATTGGCTCATCAATTGTAAAAAAAAACAAAGAAACTAAAATAGTCAAGCTTAGATTTAGATTTGTTAAACTTTTGCCAATATTATTAATAGTAAGCAACAGTCCATCTCAAATATCTGTGGGTAGTGCATATGCAAGAATAATTTCATTTTCTTCTTGTGACCATGATTTACTCTTTATTTGAGAATCTTCTGTTGTTTTGCTTAACTCTTCAAGTTCTTTTAGCATCATGTGTTAATTATATCTACTTGTTTTAACAGCATGTAGCCAGAATTCTCATCATGCTTCCAAGAACGGTTGGAAGGTCAAATGTGATATGTATCTTCCTAAGATGTTTCAACTTTGGGTAGATCCAGAAAGTATTGTATATAATCTTTTTAACATTCCAAAGAAAGCCATCATGATCACAGTCAAGGTAAGGTCTAGTAACAAGTTCAGCTATGTGCCATACAGGGCATATGGCGCAAAAAATGCTTCTGGAGTTTTCGTTAAAAAAATGACCTTGTTCACCTTTATTTTTACTAAACCATGTCAGTCCCGTTATCATGAACTTGCTCTCAACATCCTTTTAAATCAATGCCTAAAATTGTAAGTTGCTTTTTTCCAGTCCTTCCCTCAAGTCAGAACAGGGCTAAAACCAATTAAATACGCACACGTGTTTCATCCAGACTCACATATAGACAAATTTTTAAAAATATGAATTAATATTACAAATGTTCCTCAGCCACTATGGCAAATACCGCATTAATTTCTGAGTACTTCTGGAACCACAAACTGGAACAGGAAGAAAAGCAAGAGGATTTGACTAGTTAATTAATGTATTTCTTTTCTTCCCTAAGTGCTTCAATGACTCAGATCCTCCCTGGTACAAACCACAGGTCTTTGTGGCATTTTGGACAGTCACCTCATGTTTCCAGGACACAGATTATGAGACGTGAAGTGATTCTCTGGACCGGAACAGCGTTATTACCAGAGCTGATGTTTAGGGTTATGGGTTCTCCTGTACTGGTGCCAAGCCTCGGATCCTGATTGAAAGAGGAAAATATTTTTTGGTATGTTTGTGATTTGTGGGGCTAGGGGTGTACTGGGAGGGAACAGGGTGGAGGGGGCAACATAAAAGCAAACTTTTTAGTTTTTTTTTTGGCTGTGTTGTGTCTTCGTTGCTGCGCGCGGGCTTTCTCTAGTTGCGGCGAGCGGGGGCTACTCTTCATTGCGGTGGGCGGGCTTCTCATTGCGGTGGCTTCTCTTGTTGCGGAGCACGGGCCTTAAGTGCGCGGGCTTCAGTAGTTGTGGCACGCGGGCTTCAGTAGTTGTGGATCGCAGGCTCCAGAGCTCAGGCTCTGTAGTTGTGGCACACGGGCTTAGTTGCTCCGCAGCATGTGGCTCTTCCCAGACCAGGGCTCGAACCCGTGTCCCCTGCATTGGCAGGCGGATTCTTAACCACTGCGCCACCAGGGAAGCCCAAAAGCAAACCTTTTAGGAATGTACCTTTTTATATAGTGTTGATTTTGGGACCCTGTAAATGATTTGCATGATTAAAAAGCCAAATTAAATCAAAAAGGAAAAAAATCCAACTCTAAGACCATGGCAGTAATATGGATTTTACTGAATGCTTGATGGGGAGATGAAGGCGAGGGTTATAGTACACACAACACCACAAAACAAAACTCCTGAATTAAACATTCTTTCCGGTTTTACCCCATCTCTTAATCCTCGAGCCTGAACAACCTCCAAAAACCCCCTCTGTTGTCCCAGCTAGCATCTCTCACCTAGCAACACAAAAGCCCTGCACTTAGCACAACAGCAGAAACCAGCTGTTTTTCCGGGAGGCCCCTGGGCCAGATGCCTGAGAGTTTTAGGTCATACCACTATCATCTTCCGTGACACAATTCTGCAGGGATAGCGCCTCCAGGCATTAAGTTTTCTCCAGATCTGGCGTATTTTCTTCTCAACCACTGCAACTCACACTAGTAAACAATTTGAACTTCCTCCCTGAAGTCAGTTGGTGTTAGTTCTTTCGACCAACACTCTCCAGTCTTCCAGCCTCCAAATAGAGGATGACCCCTGCTTTGGCAGCAGTCGGTTTGAACCAGCTGTTATCTGAAACACAGTCCTAGAGGAGAAAGAAACATTGTCAAGTCAGTAGAGATCCTGCTTGAGTCCAAACCAAACCCAACCACAATGATCACCTCAAGGGGAGTGTTAGCAACCTCTCAGCACTGGGAAGCGCCTTGGCTTCTCTAAGGCGGGGGGTCATCCGAGCACTTCTTTTGCCTTGTGGTAACATGGTACTTTCTTATATTTCTAGCTTAAGAATGATTAGTATCTTGCAGTAATTCATTTGTCACAAGAATTTTGGCCACAGGTAACCTCTGCCTGCCCACAACTAGAACGCCCGCAGAGTCAAACGTTGTGGCTTGTTTAAGCTAAACTAAGCTGGTTTTGGCTAAGTGTGTCTCAGATCACTCAAAGGGGAGACCTTGGTCCCAGACTAATGGAAATATTGTCTTAGAGGATCCTGCCAACTTCAAGGTCTTTCTCGGCCTGGAAAGCTGGCTGGTTAATTACACACAGTGCAGGCACAGCAAATTTGCTGAGTTTGATTTTGGACACATTGAGTTTGAAGCACCAGTGGGATATCCAGCAGCTGTCCAGGAAGCAGGTGGAGCCTAAACTTTACAAGAGAGATTCAGGCTGAAGACACAGATTTGGGAATCATCGTGTAGAGAGGAGAGGGGGCCATGATGGAGACAGAAAGAATACAGGAGAGGGTAAGGTCCAGAGGCCAAGGGTGGAGGAAGTGGTCACTGATGTCAAGTGCTGCAGGACGGTAAGTTAAGAACATAATAGTGTTCACTGGACAGGTAAGGTTTCTGAAGAGGACAAGTTATGCGTGGTGGGTTCAAGTATCTTGAAGAGGAGGTGGGCATTTTCTCCAAGATTTGAAATTAGGGGAAAAATGCAAAATAAAAACCCCAGCAACAATAACCACAACAGACTGTGATCTGGGCAAGAGGTTAAACAAACCTTTATATTATTCTCCTTTGTTTAGAGAAATTAGCATTTTGTGGCTAAAGCATAGATGGGGTTGGGGATAGAAATAGACTGTTCTGTAATATAAAATAACAATGGGAAGTTGGAGTCTGATGGCTAGAGAAAGGGAGGGGAAATCTCAAAAGGAAGAGGAAGACAAAGGGAAAATATGTCTCAGAGAAAACATTAAGTTGGGGCCTGACAGATGTGAGAGAGAGGCTGGGGAAAAACCAGTGGAGTTTTAGAAATTGCAGTCCTTGCCCTGCACTATGGTGTAACCCCTACTGGGAGCCCCATTTCAGTAAAGGTGTGCTGCATCCCTCACCTTCGTATGCATCAGTGGTGCTTTGGGGAAGAAAGGATTCAGGCAGTATTCAGGGTGGGGTGACAGAGACAGACACTTTCAGCCGTCCAGGCCAGAGTGGAGATGAAGAATTCAATGTGCTAACTAAAAACGGTCACTAGCCACCATAGACACTGACCTTCAGCATCCCCTGAAAGGAGTTCAGGGCAGAGATCAGGAATGAGGCACTCTGTGCTCTGGGAAAAACTGGCAGAACAGGCCTTCAGATAGTTATTTTCAGGAGAAGATTCTACGAGCCCGAATTCTTGCATCTTCTCATATCTAGAAAAGCACTTAAATCATTAACGGAGACATCTGCTCCTTGTGACCAGCAGCAACCTTCTGCCAAAATGTGTGCTGAATTGCACGTATGCCCCCCTTACCCAAATTACACATATATTCACCTCCCCCCTTACCTCTTCAGAGTAGTTCCTCAGAACTATCTGAGAGACTCTCTCCTGGGCTATAGTCCTCATTTCACTCCAAATAAATCTTAACTCACGACTCTCATGTTTTGCTTTTTTTTTCAGTCGACAAATGCAAGCAGGAAATTAAAGGAATGGAGGCCAGGGGAAGGATAAGACCTCCAAGTATCCTTGGCCTTAGTAGAGAACACCAGGCTTCTCAATATACTTGGGATAGGATCTTAGATATTTTGAATATTATTTGAATATTAAAGAAAAGGGTAAATTTTTGAGGAGCCTACTAAGGGTGCCCAGGCAGATATTTAACTAAAGCGTTCAAGTAAACAAATTAATAGGGCCTGGGCTAGGAGGGTGAGCTATTTCCGGCATGTGACCTCCTTTTCTCACGGACAATGAGGTAATCTCCTGAGGATGATGAGAAAATGTGATAGAGCTTGAGGAAACAGTTTGGAAATAGCACCTTGGGAATCCCCTATCACAATCTGTTTCCCCTTGAACTACTTGTGAGCAGGCACGTCTTAAACATTTTTTTGTATCCTCATTTGTACAAATACAAATCCTCATTTGCATTTGTAGCAGGCTCAATAAACTATAGAATAAATGGATGAATGGAGGAGGACGAACGATCGAGTCTGAGGCTGCGGAGGCGGTGCAATCTTAGAGCCCAGCTCAGAGGCAGTGACCGCCAACCCGCACCTAAAAAAATCAAGGCTGGAGGCCAAGTGAAAGAACAGCGCCCACATTATCCCAGTCCAAAGTACTGCTCCTTTAGGGGGCGGGGCTAGGGGGCAAGTTCACCTCTGCCCTTCAATTGACCAATCCCCGCCTCAAGGGGGCGGGGATTTCAATCTGTTCCCCCCCCCCACCCTTAAAGTACTAAATATGTTTGGGCGCCGTTCAAACGGACCAATGAGTGCTCGATGTTTCCTGCGGGTTGGGCCTCACCGATTGGTCAGAGTTCGTCGTCCCTCCCTCCTTGTCACGCCTTTTGCCTCACCCTGTAGCACGCAAGATGGCGGCGCCCAGCGGAGTAGAGGCCGCGCCTGGGGTTTGCTGAGGCTCGTTCCCTTCCCCGCTGCTCCCTTGGGCGCAAAGCGCCGCCAGCCCAGAGGACGGGGGCCGGGCGGGGACAGAGGCACCTGCGTAGCTGGACCGCGAGCCCGCGCCCAGCCTGCGCCGCCCCCACCCGGCCCCGGCCTGGTCCGATCCCTTCCGTTCCCGGTCTCCTCTCGGTCTGACCCATTGCCCGGCCGTGGTGTGCCACCACCAGGCCTCCAAAGCTGAGGTTCCTCCTCCAGCCCGGGATCACCTCCACTTTAGAGATGTTTGGGCTCTTTCCTCCCAAAGAGCCCGCCTTCAAAACCGGGACTCCTGGACCGGCATCTGGCCCCCTTTCCCTCCCCTGAGACTCCACTTCCTTCTAACCCACTTCTTTCTTAGATTCTCCCTGTATTGGAGACTGCTCACTTCCCTTCCAAATTAATCCCCGACCTCCTCCTTCCCCCAAATATTGACAGCCCTGACACCCGCCTCAACCGGGAGCCAGAACCCCCATAGCCCTATCATGGAGGCTGTGTACCTGGTAGTGAATGGGGTGGGCCTGTTGCTGGATGTGCTGACCTTGGTGTTGGACCTCAACTTCCTGCTGGTGTCCTCCCTCCTGGCTTCCCTGGCCTGGCTCCTGGCCTTCATCTACAACCTGCCACATACGGTACTGACTAGTCTTCTGCACTTGGGCCGTGGAGTCTTGCTGTCACTGCTGGCCTTCATCGAAGCCGTGGTTCCCTTCACCTTTGGGGGCTTTCAGGCCTTGTGTACCGTACTATACAGCTGCTGTTCTGGCTTGGAGAGCTTAAAGCTCCTGGGGCACCTGGCCTCCCACGGGGCGCTTAGGAGCCGGGAGATCCTGCACCGGGGTGTCCTCAATATGGTCTCCAATGGCCATGCTTTGCTGCGCCAGGTCTGTGACATCTGTGCCATCACCATGAGCCTGGTGGCCTATGTGATCAATAGCCTGGTCAACATCTGCCTCATTGGCACCCAGAACCTCTTCTCTCTGGTGCTGGCCCTGTGGGATGCAGTGATGGGACCGCTGTGGAGGATGACGGATGTAGTGGCTGCTTTCCTAGCCCACATTTCCAGCAGTGCTGTGGCCATGTCCATCCTCCTCTGGACCCCCTGCCAACTGGTACTGGAGCTCTTGGCCTCCGCTGCCCGCCTCCTGGCCAGCTTTGTGCTTGTCAATCTCACTGGCCTGGTGCTGCTGGCTTGCGTGCTGGCAGTGACAGTGACTCTGTTGCACCCGGACCTCACCCTGAGGCTGGCCACCCGGGCGCTCAGTCAGCTCCATGCCCGGCCATCCTACCACCGGCTCAGAGAGGATGTTGTGCGGCTCTCTCGCCTAGCACTGGGCTTGGAGGCCTGGCGCCGAGTCTGGAGCCGTAGCCTGCAGCTGGCGAACTGGCCTAACCGGGGAGGGGCCCCCGGGGCCCCCCAGGGTGGCCCTAGGAGGGTGCCCTCAGCCAGGACCTGGCGACAGGACGCTCTTCCTGAAGCTGGGCCCAGATCAGAGGCAGAAGAAGAGGAGGTCAGGATGGCCAGAGTGACAGCTGCCCGGGGCCGGGAGAGGCTCAATGTGGAGGAGCCTGTAGCTGGGCAAGACCCATGGAAATTGCTGAAGGAGCAAGAGGAGCGGAAGAAGTGCGTCATCTGCCAGGACCAGAGCAAGACAGTGCTGCTTCTGCCCTGTCGGCACCTGTGCCTCTGCCAGGCCTGCACTGAGATCCTGATGCGCCACCCCGTCCACCACCGCAACTGCCCGCTGTGCCGCCGGGGCATCCTGCAGACCCTCAACGTCTACCTCTGAAGACTCCCTCCCCGCCTGCCCACCCCTCCACGCTCAACGCAGCCACCTGCGCTAGGACAGCATTCACACCTGATCTCTGGGTCCCAGCCTGAAGCCCCTCCTGCCCCTGTGGCCATCCTGCCGAGCCTCGAAGCCATACGTCCAGGACGTGGAGATGGGAAACTCTGGAAGACTGTGGCTTGGCTGGGGGCAGGGTAACAGCTTATCCTTACCCAGTGGGTGCCTGTGATGCCAAGGGTAGTGAGTGTGTCACTCTGCGAGGCCCTGAGACTTCTCTGTGGACTCCCCTCCAGCTTGCCCCGGCCCACCCAGGTGCCCGCGCCTGGGGCTCCCCCTCTCCGCTTCTGGTTGTTCTGTTGGGGATTTGCAGGTTCTCTCCCTGCTCCCTTCCCACTGCCTCCCCCGCTTCTGCAGCCACACACATCAGTGTCATTTGGGTGTTTTGGCAACTCAAGGGCCTTGGAATGATCTTGAACATTTGCTTTCAGCTGGAGCCCCTGTGCTCTGGCAGGCTTTGGGGGTAGTATCTCTCAGGTGCCCTTAGAGCTACTTCTACCAGTCATGATCTTATGAGGCTCCCTTCTGACCTGAGCCAACAGCTGGGATAAGAATTAACCCCCAGGTGTGTGTGTGTTTGCACCTGGCTTTGGGACCATGTGCCCTCTGACACCCCAGCACCACTGGGAACCGCAGGGGGGATAGCCAGATTTCTACTCCTATCCCTTTCACTCCCCACATCGCAGAGTGAAATGGCGTTCCCCTTCTGTTCGTCTCTCCCTGGCATCGGGGAGGGCAGACTGTGCACATTTCACTAGGGTCCAAATACAGAAGGGGCCAGGGCCGAGAGTCATGCATCTCCCTGAGGGGTCTGTCTGGCCCAGGATCCAATGAATGAAGTTCTGTTACAGCTCTGACGGCCTCTGTGTGCATCCTTGCAAGGGCGAGCCGTCGGTTAGGGTGACGGATGCTGCAGCAGGGTCCTTCAGTCCTGCCGGAGTCACAAGTGTGGTTGGTGGGGGACCTGGCAGAGAGATAAGATAGGGTGCCTTGGGGAGAGCCCCTGCCAGGTGTGGCTGGCTTCGCTTTCACCCTGTCTGATTTGTGCCCTCTCACGTGCACAGCTTTTGGTAAAGCTCTCCTTATCTTTTCTGTCTTTGCAGAATTAGCCCTAGGAGAGAGGAGTGTGAACTTGCTCCCCCTTTGGGTCAGCCCTCCCAGCTTTTCCTCTGGTGCCACTCTTCCCAGGAGGGAGCTTGGGGTTCCTGCTGCCTGGAGTCCAACCTACCCTCAGATCCCTGGAGGAGTTGGTGCTTGTCGTTGTGTCTCTTGGCATAGAGTGGCGCTGTGATGGGCTGGAGTATGGCTGTGGGGCCTCGTGGTGGACAGCTGGGAGGCCTGTCTCTAGCTCACTGGGTCCAGTCCCCATTGGTCATATCCATCCTCACATGACCTGCAAGAGAGGGGGGGACACTACCCCATAATTGTATGTTAAATCTAGGAGCATGATGCCAGGGACAGCCTTCTGGAAGGGGGCGGGGGAGGGGAAAGCGGTAGATGGGAAGAAACTCCGAGGAGAGGCCCCTCCACTTTCTCTTGGGTTGACAGCCTGAGCTGATGTGGGCGGGCCAGGCCCGGTTTGCTAGTCACCGGGTCGGGTCGGGGGTGGGGCAAGGAGAGGCGCCTCGGAGGGGCTTTGCGGCTAGCCTCAGACTGAGTGGTATGGCCCGGCTCAGTGACTGAGTGTTGCGCACATCCACCTTGGAGTCGGGAGGCCTGAGGAAGGGCTCTTTTCTCCCCTTCCCCCAATCCTGGAGAGGGAGCTGGGCGAGGGGAGGCTTGGTTCCTTCCAGTCTCTGTTTAATGTGAGGATAAACATTTTATTAGAGAAGATAAACTTCCTGAGCTGGGAGCCAATGACCCCCTTTTCCTCTACCCCCATCTGGAATCCCACTGGCAGAGCTCAATACCCTTCCTCCCCCTAGCCACCCTAGCAGTCAGGAGCTCAGCTACCTAGGGTCATTGCTGCATTCTGGAACTGGGGTGCCCCCTCGTGGCCATCTCCAAAATGACATCTCTAGACACCCAGGAACACTCCACTCCCCTGGCATGGGGGACAGAGAAATAGCTTTCCAGTCATCTAGAGACCAGGCAAGTAGCCAGAGCAGCCGTGAATGAAAATCCTGGCTTCCCTTCTGTTGGTCAGGGCAGGGATGTGTGTGGTGAAGTTCCACCCAGTTCATATGACATCTTTGAGTTAGAAAAAGGGCTCCTCCTTGTGGGTGGCCAAAGTCTGACACCAGGGCACCCTCCTCAGCAGGGGGCTCCTGTTCACAACCTCCACTTCTTACGCAGCAGGTCTGTGGAGCGGCCTCTCCTTCACCTGGGCCTGCTTCCTGTATCTCCTGGCCCATAGCTCCATCCAGCCTAAGAGCCCTCCCTTCTGCCTGAGCACCCTCCCCAACACCCTCCTCCCTCTTCTCCCCGTTCTCAGAATCAGGGCATCCCCACCAGTAAAGAAGAAAGGCTGAAGCCAGTAAGAGGGTTTTTTTTATTGTTGTTGTTGTAAGATTTATTGAATGATCTCTGAGAAAAGGGCCCAGGAGCAGGAGGGATGAGGGAGGACCCAGAGGAACAGAGGACAAGGAAGGGAGCACCCCACCTTGGGGTCCTGGACCAGAGCAACTGCGGGGACTCACACCTGCCAGCACACCGCCAGCACGCTGCCTGCCAGCACTCCTTTGGTCTAGGGCAGAAATCCAGCCACTGCCCCGTGCTGCCAGCCCTGACCTCAGCCTCTGTCCCCATCCCCTGCCGGCAGCAGGATGGAGAGGCCCCCACCCCACCTCCGCGGTCATTCACAACATTCCAGGGGGGCCCGCCCTCCTGGATGACGCGGCTGTCAGTGTCACGCCCTCCCGCCCTTCGAGTGAGCATGCGCTCACTTTCCAGTGGGCATCAAGCGAAGACAGGGGAGTTGTGCCAGTCAGAATACACTAGAAATCCAGAGAAGGTGCTGTCTGTCTTGATGCTGGCGTAGATGCCAATATAATCACCCACGCCCACCTGTACCCACACCTGGTCTTTGGGCTCCAGCCTCACCATGGCGCCCCCGGAGAGCGAGGCTGGCTTGGGCCACCCCCCGAAGAACTGGAAGAAAGAGGCGATGGACTCTCCATTCTTGACCAGATCGAACTGCAGGCTAGCCCGGTAGACGGTGGCGTGGACGGCGAAGTAGTAGACCCCGGGCACCTGGCAGGTGAACTTGCCGGTGACGGCGTCGTAATGTCCCTGCTCATTCACCAGCACGCGGTCGAAGGGTAGGGGCGCGTCCGACGGCGGGGGCACCCGGCTCTCTGAGCGCTTGGCGCTGAAGGCGGAGCGCGGAGGCACCGAGCACTCGCCTGCTGGCCCGGCCGCCCCCACGGGGCCTGCTTCTCCTCGCGGCCCGGGCTCCCCACGCGGCCCCGGGAGGCCTGCGGGGGTGGGGGTGGGGGGAAAGCGGAGCAGTTAGGGCGCGCCCGCCGCGGGCCTCCAGCATCCTCCCTCAGCCTCCCAGCCGCCCCTTCCCGGCCGGGGCCGCCCTGCGCCCCAGGACCCCCTCCACGCTTCCTGCAGGGCTTGGGGCAGATCTGAGGGTCCCAGGGGTTCTGGCTCCCGCAGCTGAGTCACTCTCTCCTCTCCCGGCTCCGGCCGGGTCGGACGGGGATGGGAGCGGCACCCCCTAGCGGCAACCCCGAGCCCCGGGCCCCGGGGAGCAGGAGCGGGGCCGCACTCTTACCCGCCTCCCAGCGGAGGCACTTCTTACCCGGCCTCCCGCCCTCGCCTTTCTCTCCCGGAGCCCCGGGCGCGCCGTCGCGGCCGTCGCGGCCGTCGCGGCCGGGCAGGCCCTGGCTGCCATGGTGGCCCGGCGTCCCGGGAAGGCCGGGGTGCCCCGGGCACAGGCTGGGGATCTTGTTGTCGTCCAGCGGGGGCGAGCCGGCCGCCAAGCCCAGGAGCAGCAGAGCGAGGAGCGGCCTCATGGCGCTGGCACGCGGAGTCCGGGCGCCGCGGGCCTCTCGTCGTCTGTGGGCTGGGCAGGACAGGAGTCGGGACCCAGAATCCTGGGACCTGCCTCGGTCCCCGCCCCGGCGCAGCCGGCTCGGTCCCCACCCCACTGCCATGTCCCTGAGTGAGGCTGAGTGGCCGCGAGGGGACGAAGAAGGGGGCGTCCCTAGACCCAAGAACCCCGAGAGCACCGCGCAGGGGGAAGGAGAGGCCGGCCCTCCCCCCACCACCACCCGGGGCCGGCGCCCAGACTTTCCCACAGTCCCCTCCCCCATCCCCATTTCCCCGCCCCCCCCCTCGCGACCAGACTCACCCCCCTCCCGGCTCCCGGGGCTGCTCGCTCTCTCTGCGGCCTCCTTCGGGGTTCTCGCTACTCCGGACCCTCCAGTTGACCCCTGCTTGCTACCTTCCTTCCCTGCGCTTCTCTCTAGCCAGGCGCCCCCTGCCCTCGGCGTCTCCCTGGTCCCGGTTCGTTCCTTGCCGGCTCTGCTCTGCTCCTCCCAGACTCCAAGAGGAAACCAGTTGTTCGGGGGCCAAGAGCCCGGGCCGGGAAATAGCAGGGAAATAACTCGTGGTGTCGCCCGGCGGCCGGCCAAAGTTTGGTGGAGAAAGGAGGGAGAGATTTGAGGCGGGCACAGAGAGGCAGAACCATGAGAAACAGACGCTCAGGGCATCTACAGCTCCAAGGAGCTGGAAGGAGAGATGGTGCCACGACGGAGATCAAAGACAACACTCTAGTCCAGAAGAAATAGAAGCTGAGAACCGAGGGTGGAACGTTCTAGAAGCAGTAGACAACTGGATCCCCAGGGCTCAGAATAGGGCCTGCCACATGACTAGGCACTGGATACCTTTTTTTTTGAATAAATGAAAAAGTCAGAAAGCGGGTCGTAGAGAGCCTGAAAAAGCAGATGGAGATGAGGAAGGTAGAAGGTAGGAAATTGGGGTCAGAGGCTTGGGTGGGAAGCAATCTAGATTATCACTGGTACAGTGTGGAGTCAGGCCTGCTGTTTGCAGCAGCCGGGGCAAATGAAAGGATAGGGAAGGATCTGGCAGGGTGGGAGGGTCCCGTTAGCCCCGCTGAGGACTCCTCTTCCCCTCCCTGGGAGGACCCAGAGGGGATGGGCAGAGTCCCATGCTGGCCCCTTTCCTTTGCTCCCCTGCCTGCCCACCCTGATAGGCAAAGGAGGATGGGCAGCAGAGGGCAGGGGCCCGCCTCAGGGTCAGGGCTGGGCACAAGCCTCCAGGCCAGCTGCCTCAGGCAGCCTGTTGCAGTTAAAGGGCCAGGGGGTGCCCAGTAGTGCCAGGCCAGACTGGCACTGGCGCTCTGCCTCCTGGCAGACAGAGCGGCAAGGGGGAAGGACACTGCCTAGCGGGGTGCAGTGGGGCACAAGTAGCCCGCAAAGGAGCCTCCGGAAATTCTGGTAGCAGGGCAGGCTTGTCAGGCTCTGTGGAAGGAGGAGACCAGCCCTCAGGCACCCTGCTCCCCCAGTTCCCTCCCCTTCCTGGGGGTTCCTCCTTATCTCTCCCTGGAGCACCTTGTAACCTCTGAGGACCTCCACCACCTCCTCCTGGGTGGCCATGCCCACCCAGATGTTAGGGAAGGCCGTGGTGTTGTAGCTCAGACCGATGCACATCTCCACCCGGACAGGCTCACAGGCCAGCTCTGCAGGGGTGGGAGGGGAGGGTCACTCTGGGGAATACTCACTGGCTGTGTGACCCGGGACAAGTCACCTAAGCGCTCCCTATGGGTCAGACGGGGAGAATCGAAGGAGATAACACAGAGAGATGCTTTATCCATGTCGAGGATTCCTGTTTTCCTTGAGAGCCTACTCCAAGGATCATTCGCCAGCCCTGGGCATCATGCAGGCACCTCTATGATCTCAGGGAGCTAGGGGCACCAACATTGGCAGGACCAGGGCATCTGGAAGGAGCTCCCCCGCTCTCCCCCCATCTCCGAGGTGGGCCCTGGAGAGGGCCTCTCTGTGTGACAAGGCCGGACGGGCTCTTGAAGCCTCAACCATCAACTCCCAGATTCCCATTTCCCTCGGGGGTGACACTAAGTACCCTTGCCACCCCTGGGGGAGAATCCCTCCAGTATTTGGTGGAGTGGTCCAGAGTCAGGCTAGTGGGCCCCCCCACCCCATCAGGGAAGATAGGGATAGCTGTTACGACGCGTGCCAGTGGGTTTCTAGGGATGGGCACCCAGCCCGCTCAGGCCTGCCAGCCCCGCCTGCGGTGCCCTGGGGCAGGCTCCTCACCGGGGGGTGGGAGCAAGGGGCTGCTGCAGTTGTCATCGCTGCTCTCTGCGCAGTCTCTCCACATGCCACACATCCACTGCAGATTCGTACACCCTCCATCCCGGCAGGAGAACTCTCCGGGCCCACAGGGGTCTGCAGGCACAGGGGGCATGGCAGTGCCCTGGGACATGCCTGTACCCCCACTGCCTTCACAGTGCCCTGACCAGGGTCCAGAGCCCTTCCCTGTTCTCCTGGAGGTGCCTCTACTGCCCACACCCACTCGCCCAGGCTACCTACTCTCTGTGGCATTGAGGGCCCGGTAGGTGGCCGAGAAGCCCCCGATGCTGATGCCATGGTCTGTCCTAAAGAGCACAGCTAGCTGGTGGTGTGAGGAGATGAGGCGCGGGGGCGGCTCTGCTCCACAGAACCTGCCCAAAGCAGACAGCAGTCCTGGCATGGGGCCCCCCCCCCCGGCTGATCGAGCGTGCACGAGGCCTCCCGCAGATGCAGCACAGAGCTGGGTGCTCTGGGCGATGCCAGAGGGGATGGGAGGCATAGTCACTGACTCATGGGACTGGTGAGGAAGACACACACGTTCAGGAGACAAAGTACTAAACAAACGAACCAAACTGCTTGCACTTGAGCCCCTTCAACCTGGGGAAAATCAGTGAGGGTTCTGGGGGAAGCTATAAATAGACCGGGCAGGTAGGAGAACTGGGACGGGGAGAGCCTCCTGGAGGAGGTGATGTAAGGAGCAAAGGTGAGAGGGACAGGTACGAAGGTGAGGAAGGACAAGCCTTTTTTAGGGTGACAGTGAGGACACCTCCAGCCTGGCGCAGGAGAAGACAATGAAGCTAGTGCGTGCGTGGGCCGATTTGTAGAAAGCCTTGACGTCGGACTCTGGAGGGTGGGGTTTATCCTCAGCTCCTCCCACTGGCTCTGCCAATACCTGCCCAGGAGGCTGAGGGCCCCTGAGTTGCGGGTCTCATACACTTCCACGTAGTCAAACTTGCACTCGTCCTGAGCTTCCAGGCTGAAGTTGTGGAACAGCAGTTCAATGCCATGCCCAGCGGGCACCGAGATGTGCCAGGTGCAAAGCTGGGGGAGGGCACAGGTGGAGTAATTTATGGGTTCCTTCTTCTGTCCCAATCGGGGCCTCCAGGCTGAGCTCCAGATGGGCTTCCCCCTGCTGCAAGCGGGGTAGGGAGTGGGTGGGCCCTGCCCACACTGCTCTCATCATCGGTGGTGGCGGAAGGGCCTTTAACTTATCTGGTCTCAGAGGTAAGTTTACCCAGCACGGGAACATGGTTACCTAGTAAGCACTTAATAATGTTCCCTTCCTGCCTGCTTGATCGCTGACTTTCCCAGGTACAAGGCAGTATCTGCCATGCTGTTCTCAATCGCACTAACCCGGATGCTCAGGTGTGCCCACGTGGGCTGCACCACCCTCCCTATGGAGCGCCGGCTTACCTGTTGGTGAGGGTACTGCTGCGGGTAGCTGGGAGCAGAGAAAGTGCCCTGGAGCCCAGTCAGGTCCCCCCCACACCCTGTAGAGAGGAGGAGGGGCTCATGAGTTTGCCAGGGTCTGTGCCTTCGCCCGGTAGGGCCAGCAGGGATGGCAGAGAAGAGTTTTGGCCGTGCCCGTGGGAGACAAGTTCTGGGCCAGAAGAATGACCAGGCAGGTTTGGAGCTGGGCCAGGCCTGGGGAGGCCAGCCTGAACCTGGATCAGATGCCTGAGGACAGTACCCGCTCTGAGGCTGGCCGGGCCCATACCCGAGAACTTGGCGCTGCAGTTGGCCTCGTCACTGCCATCGGCGCAACTGGCAAAGCCGTCGCACACCGAGTCAGGTAGCAGGCAGACGAGCTGGTCGCAGGGGAACTCATCGTGGGCACAGCTCCCTGGGGGCGGGCATCTGGATTCAGAAACCCCTAGAATCTCTACCCCTTTTGCAGGGCTGGGAATGGCTGGAGAGGGGGGAAGCGGACAGTTGACAGGTAGCTGGGGACCTGGTGGGAAAGCACTCACCATGACCGGGGGCCACGGCCTGGTACCAGGCATGGAAGCCAGATCCTTCCACGCTGCTGTCAGAGACGAAGGCCACGCGGAGGTGGCTGGCATTGGTGTTGAGTGTGGGGGGAGGCACCCTCCCACACACTCTGCAAGAAGCCAGATTGGGGGTGACGGAGGCTCAGAGCTCAGGGCCAGCCAGAGTGGAGCCTGCCTGGGCCCTGCGGTCCTCTTTCCTCAAGCCCCATCCTGGGGACGATGTGTCCAAAAGGTTCCCTTCATTTTCAGCAGAGCTCTGACCTCCCTGACTCCTGTACGTCCATCCTTGAGGCATTTATCCATGGGAAAGATGTGTGGGAGCTCCAATTTCCAGATTTGGAAACCAAGGTCAGAGAGGGGAAGTGACCTTCCCAAGGTCATATAGCAAGATGGTGGCAGAGCTGGGCCCAGGGGCCAAGTCTCTCCGTTTCCTCCCAGTCAAGAATTTCCCACTGCAGTTCCCTGGTTCTGCCCTCCAGACAGTGGTTCAGGAGAGGGGTGGGATCTCCTGGGGGCAGAGGGACCCACCTGAGGAGGGGGCCTTCAGGCTCGGGGGAGATTTCCAAGCGATCAAAAAGACAGGAGGCCACACTCTCCACGCTGAGAGCTTCGATCTTGAGCTGTATTGCATGGTCTGTGGCCACTTGGATATGCCACACGCAGTGGGCGTTGGGTGGGTAAGGGTCTGGGTAGTCGGGGCTGCTGAAGAAGCCCCTTGGGCCAGGAAGGAGGCCCCCACAGGCTGCAGCGACGGAGGTTAGAGTTCAGAGGTCAAAAGGAGAGAGACTTGTTTTTACAAGATGCCTCTTCCCGGCCTCCCCTCCCTCCTGCCGTCTTGGGCCCTTCTCCAGGAAGATCTGCCCCTTAGTACTCACCCGACTGGGGTGCGGGGCTCATGCCTGCCTCCGGTTGCCCTTTAGGGGTCCCAGTTGCCTGAGAGGTGGTGGGGATGGGAGTGGGGCTGGAGCCAATGGTGGTGAGGCCTTGGGAAGGCAGTGGATGATGGGAGGCCCCGGACGCAGGTGTAGCCTGCAATTCTGGAGGCGGGAAGACGAGGGAATGGGATTCAGAGGTGCTGGATCTCTTGCAGGGCATGGGAGACTCATGGAGGCCTTGGGAACTTACGGGCCAGGATGATGGCCACCAGCAGCCCAAGCAGCAGCAGCAGCAGGCTGGCCAGCAGGAGGACACACAGCCAGGAGAAGTGGCAGTCAGGCTGCAGCCCTCGGGGACGCCGACCTGTGGGCAGGTGGGGTGGGATTTTGAGAGCCCTTTCCCTTGGGCATCTCTCACACAGCCCTTAGCCGCTGGGCCTTTCTGTCCTACCCCCAGCTCACCCCCTGAGATGGTTACCATGCCAGGGAGCTCGGGTGCTGCAGCTGGCGTCCTCCTGGAGGCTGGGTAGGGGGCAAGGTGGCCCTGATTCAGGCTCAAAAGCAGGATTGCAGAATTCAGTCTGAAGGGAGAGACTTGAGGGCTGAGGGCCGGTGGCAGCATTGCCTGGCAGGTGTGTTCACTGGGCACTGCCAGCCCTAGGTGGGCATCTGGGTCTTGCGGGAGTGGTCCTGTATGACCCTTACCTTGCTCAGCTCTGTCGCCTCCACGCAGAGGATGATGTCTGAGCAGTCCTTCATGGCTCTAGGCTCTGCATGGCTTTCTCGAGTCCCTGCGACAGCCCAAGACCCCAGAGGGCCCGCTCCCTGCCCCCAGGCCCCCTCTCAAAGGGGCAGCCTCTGCTCCCCAAGGACGAGGGCTGCCAGGCTAGACCAGCTCTCCCGCTGCCCTGGGCAGACTGGCTCCAGGCTGGTTCCAGCTACTGGCTATTCTGTCTCTGCGTGGGGGAAGGGACAGCAGCCAGAAGGAATTCGCAGTGGCATGAAATGGTCCCTTAATCCAACTCAGCTGAGGATGCCGAGGTCGAGACCCTGGCACAGAACGGCAGTCCTTAAAGGCGCAGGCTGAGAACACCCCGTGGAGGAAGCTAGACGCTCTGTCGGGGGTGTGACCTGGGAGCTGGCCACCCCCTCTCCTAACCTCACTGAGGTGCTGAGTGAGTGGCTGAGGGGTGCTGGGGAGGAAGGGAGACGGCGGGGCAGTTTTGCAGGCACGAGGGAGCCTTCGAAGCCAGGTGTGACGGTTTGGCAGCTTCAAGGCCTGTGAGTCCTAAAGGTCCTGGACAGACCAGCAGCCCACCGCTCCTTGCCATCAGGGCGACTGAGGCATTAGCTAAGCCGGGTCTTTGGAAGTCCCCCTAAAACACCTGGGTGCCCGGGACAAGGAGATAAGTCTTTCTGGGCTGCTTGTGTCTGTGCTGATGTGAGTCGGGGAGCTTGAGGGGTTGGCTGCCTCAGCCCGTAGGAGAAAGGGCAGTGGAGGAGGTGAAGGTGCCCAAGGCCTTGGACGGGTTGGTCAGGGCTGGCCCTTCAGATGGGCTGTGGAATCCGGCAGGTGGTGCCATCTGCTGTTGCAGGGTAGAAAACCTGCCCTCTGCAAACTACATCACTCCGTGACTCTCTCTCTCCACGAGAGAAGTTCTCTTGGAAAATCCCAGCCTGGCGCAGCTGTCCTCAGGGAGAAGGGAGAGGGATTGTTAATCTGTTTTGTGTTAGCCGTGCTCACGCTGAGTCGGGCAGGGCAGGAGGTGGGGAGGCAGCATAATATTTCTGGCTACTGTTTGCAGAATGTCTGTTATGTATTAGGCCCTGGGCCAGAGGTCCTGCGCGCAGTTTCTCTCCTTGAATCACTCTGTGAGGGAGCATAGCCATTGTACAAATGATGGCCTAAGGCTCCAAGAGGTTAAGTAACTTTCCCAAGGTCACATCAGCTTCCCCAAGATACAGAGACAAGAGTTGAACCCAGGACTGGGTAAATCCAAAGTGCACGTTTTCTCTGACACACGTCTTTCACTCTACACCAGCCTAAGGCAGGCTGGTGACAGAGGGGAACTAAGTGAAGAACCCAGTGGGGAGAGAAGAAACAAAGGAGACAGATTCTGCGATCCCCCCGATCCCCCCGAGGCAGCTCTCTTCACACTCAGGAGATCCCCCTCAACACGCAGATCCTCTCTTTTCACCCCCTAGAGGGCCCGGGGCTGCTTTTGTCTAGGGGACAAGCCTTTCCTTGGTCCTAAGATGTGGACTGCTTTTAGAGGCTTTGAGAGGTCAAAAGTATTTCTATAATAACACGTAGGTGTTATTTGTCCTTCTCCCTTTCTTTCCTTGTTCTTGAGTGAACAGCGTGGTTTCCAGAGGCTGCATGATGTGAAGGAGGTGAGAATCCAGCCAGGCGTTAATGAGATTTGCAAAAATGTAAAACAAAGTTATCCTTCTTACTAAGTTCTTTTTGTTTTGGAAAATGTAGTTTAAAAAAAAAATAAGACTTCCCTGGTGGTCCAGTGGTTAAGACTCCACGCTTCCACTGCAGAGAGCACTGGTTCGATCCCTGGTCGGGGAACTAAGATCTTGCAAGCCAAGCCATGCGGCACGGCCTAAAAAAAAAAAAAAAATTAAAAAAAATGTTATTTATATTAGCATGTAAAAGGTTTTCTGTTATTTTAAAATTTATTTAAAAATTAATAAGAAAAGGGACTTCCCTGGCGGTCCAGTGGTTAAGAATCTGTGCTCCCAATGCAGGGGGTGTGGATTCAATCCCTGGTCGGGGAACTAAGATTCCACATGCCGCATGGTGTGGCCGAATAATAAAAAAAAAAAATTAATAAGAAAATATTTTAATTCCTTTCCATTCTGATTTTAACACGGTAAATGTTAATAGCTATAACAGGCAGGGGGACTTCTTGGAAGAGGTGGGCATTTAGTCTAAAGTTAGAGAGTTGAAAAAGATTTTAATAGGTAGAACTTGGGGGTTGGGTAGGGATTCCAGAAAGGAGGGGGTACTTAGCACTATGGGCCTAAGGAGGCTGGGTTGTAACCCATTTTAAGCAGGGAGTGGCTGAGTCAGACCCGGGTCTTAGAACAGCCCCTGTTTGTGGGTAGGTGGTGGAAAGGAGGCAAGGGGGAGGCTGGGAGGGCCGGAAGCTTCTCTCTGGCTTTGCCATTGCCCATGGCCATCCTCCACGACACCCCTGGCTCTGCCGGCATAGGCGCCCTTGCGACTGGCTGCTTCATGGACGTGTTCCTAGGGGAGGTCAGCCAGGCCAGGGGCCAGGTCAGGGTGGGAGAATGGCACCAGTAAAGGGACAATGAGAGAAATAGAACAGACACCCCTCAGCTCATCAGCTCATTTGACCCTCATAACAGCCCTGGGAGCCAAGGTCAGGGAGGTGTGTTTGTTCCCATTTTCCAGATGTAACTGAGGCACCAGTTACCAGGCTAGGTTTCAGAGCTGGGTCTGTTGGATTCCTGATTCTCAGCTTTTGGTCTTTTTCTTTCTTTTTCTTTCTTTCTTTCTTTCATTTTATTTATTTTATTTTTGGCTGTGTTGGGTCTTTGTTGCTGCATGCAGGCTTTTCTCTGGTTGTGACGAGCGGGGGCTACTCTTCGTTGTGGTGCGCGGGCTTCTCATTGTGGTGGCTTCTCTTGCTGTGGAGCACGGGCTCTAGGTGTGTGGGCTTCAGTAGTTGTGGCACACGGGCTCAGTAGTTGTGGCTCGCGGGCTCTAGAGCGCAGGCTCAGCAGTTGTGGCGCACGGGCTTACTTGCTCCGCGGCATGTGGGATCTTCCCGGACCAGGGCTCGAACCCGTGTCCCCTACATTGGCAGGTGGATTCTTAACCACTGCGCCACCAGGGAAGCCCTCCCTTATTTTTTTCTTTCCTTTCTTTTACATTTTCCATGTTCTTTCTATGAACCATGTAGAATAGTGGGGGCGAGAGGGCCTGTGGGCAAGGACTCCTGCAGGCTAGGTGTGCAGAGGACACCTGGGCTGTGAAGCCCTGGGAGGTTTCAGGCCTGCGGCCATTGAGCTCCAGGTTGCTTGCTTCATTCTTGGCTGCCTCTTGGGCTTCCTCTTCTTCCTTTGCAGGCCCTGGGGCCTTGGCCTTCTTGCCTCTTCCTTCTCCGGGGGTCTCCCCATCTCCCCCACCGCCTGCAGGGACACTGTGTCTCCAGCCCTCCCTTTTCTTGCTGCCGTGGGGACGTTTGCATGGACTTTCCTGCTGACGGCTACGGATAAAACTAACAAGCAGGGGCTTCCCTGGTGGCGCAGTGTTAAGAATCCGCCTGCCAATGCAGGGGACACGGGTTCGAGCCCTGGTCCCGGAAGATCCCACATGCCGCGGAGCAGCTGGGCCCGTGAGCCACAATTACTGAGCCTGCGTGTCTGGAGCCTGTGCTCCGCAGCAAGAGAGGCCGCGATAGTGAGAGGCCCGCGCACTGCGATGAAGAGTGGCCCCCACTTGCCGCAGCTGGAGAAAGCCCTCGCACAGAAACGAAGACCGAACACAGCCATAAATAAATAAATAAATAAAATTTAAAAGAGATAAGCAAAACCATTCTCTCTATAAATTTGATCTTTAAAAAAAAAAAACAAAAAAAACTAACAAGCAAAGGGAAGTTACATCTTTTCTTGCTCAAGTGATTCCTAGACCCCCAGAATCTCCACTGGGCTTTTGCTTTTGTTCCTGCAAGCTTGGATCCCTGCAACTCGGCCTGGCTGGCTCTCCGTGACTCCCTTTTTTTAAAAAAAAAATTTATTTGTTTTATTTATTTATTTTTGGCTGCATTAGATCTTCATTGCGGTGCGCAGGCTTCTCACTGTGGCGGCTTCTCTTGTAGAACACAGGCTGTAGGCATGCGGGCTTCAGTAGTTGTGGCACGTGGGCTTCAGTAGTTGTGGCTCGTGGGCTCTAGAGCGCAGGCTCAGTAGTTGTGGTGCACAGGCTTAGTTGCTCTGCGGCATGTGGGATCTTCCCGGACCAGGGATCGAACCTGTGTCCCTGCATTGGCAGGCGGGTTCTTAACCATTGTGCCACCAGGGAAGCCCTCTGTGGCCCCTTTATAACCAGGAAGGGCAAGGCCAGCTTGAGGTTAGCTATCACCTTCTAGACTCTGGCTCACTAGCTCTCCCTCCTGCTGGCCCTCCAGCTCCAACCCTCCACTCCAGCCGGACCAGCCTCTTCCTTGTCCCTGGCACACTGTACCCACCCTACCTGTCTTTGTCCAGGCCTGTCCTCTGATCTGAACGCTTTCCTTTTGCTGGCTCCCAGGGCCAGCGTTATAGATGTGCATTAGGACTTGACTCCCCGCCGCCCTCCCCAGATCCGTCAAATACTCTCTCCTCTCCTTGTTCATTGCCACCCCTAGCCTTGACTCTCACCCTCTGGTTCCTGGATCTTTAGTCTCTAGGAGCCCGGATGACTGCAGCTCCATCCCAGCCAACCCACTGCCGTCTCCAAGAGGCAGGTCACACTGAGTATCAGGAAATCAGAAAAGCTCAGCCCTTGGCTTTGGAATGCCCAACCAGTGGCTCTGCCTCACTAACTCTGTGTGGTTTGGGCGATGCTGTACTTACTTTGCATTCCTGAAAAGTCATAGGCACCCTGAGAGGCCAGGGGAACTCAGCATTTGCTGAGGATCACCCAACTAAGAGAATCTTAGTGGAGCATTGATGGTGCAGTACTGGAAATAGAGGTGAGGTGGGGGAAATAGACATTCGTTGAGTACCTACTATGTGCTGAACACTCACAACTCTGAGTAGCTCTTGTTATGCTCAGATTACAGAGGTGGAAACTGAGGCTCAGAGAGATTAAGTAATTTGCTTGGACTAGGAATGCTTGGACTCCGCTCTCTCCTGCCTCCTGCACAGGTGCTTGTTTGTGCCCCTAGAACAGTGAAGGACGGGACCCTCAGAGGTGTGTGGGCCCAGGTATGCGACAGATCGTGCTGGTTTTGCCCTTGGGTGTGTGAATGTGTAGAATCAGGGAGTTCCCTGGTTACATTGCTGTTCAGCTCAGTTGCTAATAGACACGGGATTGGGAAATTTGCTGCAGAATGTCCTGCAAAATGCTGTTAATTATTCGACCAAAAGGAAGAGTATGCAGATGGAAAGAGATCTGGGTGGGGAGTCAAGATCCCTGGGTTCCGTCCTGCCCCTGCCACCGACGAGCTGGTGGACTCGAGGCTTCTTTAGAGCTCATGTCCTCACTGGCAAGATAAGAACGTGGACAAGGTGACCCCTACGGAAAGTAGTATGCATTTTCTGAGCACTGATCACTTTAAAACGTATAAACTCTCTAAAGTGGAATCAGCGAACCAGAGGTGTGCAAGTCCTCTAACGTAGGACTTGTACTTAGGGAAAAAGTGACTTGGAATAACACTTGAGCTGAGACCATCGAGATCCTCTAGTCCAATCTCCTGAATTCACAGATGAGACACTAAGGCCCAGAGGGAGGGAGGTTCTTGCTCAAGGTCACACAAGAACAGGTGCAGGGAGAGCTCCACCCCTAGGGAGAGGCCTGCTGGCATGCCAGCAAAGAATGGGGGAAGAAATCCCAGTTGCTAGGAGGCAAAGCTGATGGGTAAGGAAACACGGGGACAGGTTGTGTTTGGGGATCTGTGCAGCACTAGGACCTGTTGCCATGGGGATGAGAAAGCACGACAAGTTAAGTACAGAAAGGAGGGCTGGGAGCAAGGGTGGAGGGGGCTGAGCCCCCGCCCTCGATGTTAGCTATAGTCTGTCTGTTCCCCAGTGGAAGACAACAAAAGCACACAGGTGGCTTCTACCTCCAGTGAAAAACTAGTCACAGGAGAGGTACAGCACCTTACACTGATTTGGGGCTCAGCCATCCATTTTGCTCTAAGCCTAATGTTTCCATCTTGAAGGTGATCCTGTTCACTTGTGGTTTGGGGGAAATTATTTTTCTTGCATCGGGCCCCTTCCAGGGCAGGCCGGGGAGAAACCTCAGGCTTCAGCCACTGTTATTTTCAATCCTTTCTGGGAAATGCCCCCCCCCCCAAAAATTGCCGCCACCAGTCTCAGCCCAGGAGGTGAGTGTGACAGCAGGTGCCGCTGGGAGGAAGAGTGACAAGCAAGGGAAGGAAAGATAGGCCTTGATTTCTCAGTGTGTGGAGCACGGATGGCAGTTAGGAAAATTCCCCATAAAACACTTTAAGCTCAACTGGTGGTGACTTAAGTTTCCCAAGTTCTGGGATTGGTGGAAGAAATGGAAAATCTGAACAATTCTGAGAAGAGAGAAAACCCAAGGCCCTGGGGACCCCAACGAGGCCCTCCCTTCAAGGAGTTAAATCTGGTGATGTCTTGAAAACACCATTTTAGAGAACAACACCTTTAATGTAAAGGCTGCTGTTTCCAGGTAATAGTGGGGCAAGTTGAGATCTTTCATTTAATTTATTGAGGACCAAGCCTTGATCACTCCACACCCAGGCATAGCCACTCTGCTCTAAGAGCAAGCGTTGCTGTATTCAGTCTCTGCTGGAGAGACCTGTCTCACCTCGTCACAGGTCTATACAGACACCCAAGTGTGTCAACAGAGAACCACCAGAGTGCCCATACTAGCAGTTAAAAAGCAGACAGTCCATTTAAAGTGATGTCTGTTAGACATGCTGATTTCCTTAGGTGTGAAGCCAGGGTTGTGGTTACGTGGGAGACGCACACTGAGGTATTTAGAAGTGGTGACAGGACATCTTGCCCCTAAATGTTTTGCCCCAAAGAATAAAGTATACGTAAACAAATGTGGCAAAATGTTAATATATCAGTGAATCCAGATAAGGAATAGAGTGTTCAAAATGTGTACTAGTCCAGCTTTTTTTTTTTTTTACAGAATTGAAAAGTTTAAGCTAAAAAGTGGGTAGTTAACTTTTTCCAGAACTTGGAATCTACGATCTGATTGAAGCAGTAAAATATCTCCACTGATAGGCTAGGAGTGCTTCCTGGGTTCAGACCTCTCCCAAATCAAGATTCCATCACTTACCAACTTATTTCTTAAAGCTATTATTTATTCTGTACAAGGTTCCACTGTACATCACACATTCTTCTACTCTTGCTTACACAGTAAACAAGTGTACACCAGCCCTTTGGCTCAGGTTCACAGGTCTTCCCTGGAGAAGGGTGTCAGGCCAGTTAGACTCAGGGTGTCTTTTTCTGATGCCTCCTGGGAACACTGGAAAGTTCTGGGCTCCGAGGGGCACAAGTGGGGCCCAGCTGTGTGGGTGTGCAGAGAGCTCCAAGCACAGACCTCCGTGCCTTGGTGCTGAACAGCTTCTTTCTAGGGGACAGCACAGAGTTTTGCCCAACTACTTAGGGCAGAATCAAGCCCATGGGAAAGAACCATACAACCGAGGCAAGATGTCCCCAAACACCCAGGCTCCAGCTCCCAGGTTTGACTGTAGACCAATGCCAAGGGGAGCTGGGGGCGGCATGGGCATCCCTGAGAAACTCGGTCCAAAGGGCCTACATCAGGAGGCTCTGAGAAGGGGAGGTGGGGCAGGAAGTTCGGAGAGAAAAAGCAAGTTAAGGAGGAATAAATTAAAGGTGAGAGAAGCTCGAGGGTAAGGGGCTCGTGCTATCCTTCCAACAGCTGGGGAGTAGCCCGGGGCTGGGTTAGAGGAAGAACTTGATTAACACTATCAGAAGAAATCTCCTTTTACCTGCTCTCCTCTTCACCTCACTGCAATGCAAAACAAGCCAGGGGCTACGGGCACGACCCTGAGGCTCCCCCGCGGTTCTGAACATGGCACTGGGGAAAAGGGAAGAGGCTGAGGGATATTTCAGGGAGGGGCAGTTACCCCCTGGTCCCCAAATGCTATAAGGCACAATTCTTGGAGGCAACTAGATTCCATCCAAAACGTTAAGAAAAACAAACAAAAAACCTGTCAGAGCCCAGTCTACTGCGGCTGTGCTTGGGGCCTGGCCAACTCCCACCTAGCACCACTGGGGGCTGGCACGAGAAAAGCTGTATTTTGAAGAATTAAGGAAAAAAAAGAAAAATGACCAGCACAACGTCCCAGCTGTGAAGAGGTGTGAAAGAGAGCATCTCCAGTCTGAAAACTTTAGTTACGGTAAATTAAAAAAAAAAAGGTGGGCTTTTAAAAACCAAAAACAGCTTTTTTCAAAGACGTCCCCTCATCTGTCCCCCTGGAGTTAGCAGCGTTAAGAGGGCTCTTGGCTCATGGATGTTTTTCTTGCTCCTGGACCGGTGAACAGGGTCCAGGTGAAGACGGGCGGCGATCCTCCCCAGCAGGCTCCAGAGGGCGCTGTCTTTCCGGGAGGCGGGGGCTGGAGCCTCGGCCAGTGGGCCAGTGGATGAGGATCTTTTCTCCCCACAGACGGCTGTTGTTTATCACACACAGGAAGAAACCACAAGCTTACAAATGCAAACATGAGAAGCCGAGGGACACTGTGCTGGCTCGGTCTGTGTCCTGCTGATGTTCCCTGCCAGGCGGGGCTCGGGGACACCAGGCTCCCCACTCCAGACCCCGGCCAGGCTGCAGCAACTCCTGTTCGGCAGCTTCACTTTCCTTTATTTTTCGCTTATTAGTCAGGTGGGTTTTTTTTTTGCCTTTTTTTGCCTTTTTAAAAAAAACTTAGGGTGTAGGGCCACCACGGGGAAGGATGAGATGTAGCTCCTCGTTGCTACATGCGGGAGGGCGGACTGGCCAACTCGTAGAAGAGCAAGTAGGCGTCGCTGGTGCGCACTTGGCCGGAGGACATGGGGGAGACGCTGTGGAGAGAAGACAGGTCAGCCTGGCGGCCACGGGGCCCCATGACGCGGCAGAGCGGCCGGGGGAGCGTGAGGGCCCGTCTCTGATCTACTGGACACCCGAGGCCACCCTCTTCTGGAGGGTCTTCAAATGCACAGCTACACCTCTTTTGGCCCTGACCTTTTCCGGTGAGGTACAGGTGCCTGGCAGCTGGGAGCCGCGCCCGAGGCCTGTCTCACCTGGAGTCATTGAACGCGTGCCATTCGCCTGTCACCGGGCTCCGGCAGTAGGCTGTGTAATGGCCGCCCATGGTGGTTCCGGAGTGATTGGACACAGCATACAGGTTGTAAACAGCGTGGTCTGAGGAGGAAGCACAAGGCGTCAAGCCCCCGAGGCATCCCTTGCCCCCCGGGCCCCCCCCTCCTGCCGCTACTCCCAGTTTCCACGTGTCACTCCTTAGCAGCGTCCCTCCACCTCTTGGCCTCCCCGCTGCATCTTAGACACTTGTGCCTTGGTTCTGTGCCTCCAGCCGAAAAATACTTACTGGTGTTTTCTGAGGCAAATTCTCTCAAGTCCAGGTCTCTTAGTGGGAAATTCACAAATGTTGTGAGCTTGCTGGTTCGTACCCTGGATTCTGAGAACCGCTTCAGATCTGGTATTGGTGTGAGTCAAGGACAGACAGGGTGGCAAGAACAGAGTCAGAGAACAGGAGACAGAGCCCCTGAGGGCGACTGCGCTTCTCAGGAAGCAGAAGGGCACGCGGGAGAAGAAAAGCCGCCTGACTTTCTGAGGTTCCTACTCTGTTGGCCCTCACCTGGGCCCTTGTCATCAGTCACTCTCTAATGTCAAGTCCCTGCCCTGACGAGCTGAAGGATACGGAGCACCAAGATCTTTGGGAACCTCTGGATGGAGAACTTCTTGATACACCGCTTTCTGGCTCGGCAGCGACAGCACGTCTGAAAGACAGGATAGACAGAGCTGGGAAGGACTCACGAGAGAGGCCAACAGGTGAATCCAGCAACTCCTAGGCTGGTCCGCCCCCGAGAGGGCTCAGGGAGATGCACTCTCGCTGCCATGGAGGGTGACTTACTGGCTTTTCATCGCCATCAAGCACGTCCTCTTTGGTGAAGAGCCTCATGCAGTCCATTAACGTCACCTCAGGATAACCTCGCTGGGAGAGAGAAAAATGAAGGTCAGAGGTCGCTGACATGAAAGGGTAAGAGCGGGAGTTTCCGAAGCAGGGGGACAGGGGTGCGTACCTTAGCAATGGGCAGAGACAGGTCCCAGAAGGGATCGAAGACTGTAGAACGGTAACCACAATCCGTACACGTCAGGGAGCTCTTCAGCTGCCCGACAAAGAGATCTGGGGAGAGACGGACATGCGATGCTTAAACACTGTGTCTCCTTTCTCACCGCTCCTGCCTCAGACCTTTGGGTGCTGGGCACTGGGTAGCAGGAGGGGTCCCCGGGAGAATGGGCTTCTCATGCTCTGCTCAGGCAAAGCACTTAGCAGGGAAGGCAGGCATTTCCCCCCGTGCCCGCACTTACCCCCGATCCGACTGTCTTCCCATTCTAGATATTTCCTCCACATCTGGCGCCCTTTCTCATCATCACTAGGACCCAGAGAGAGGAAGATAATTGGGTCAGAGCTCAAACCATGATAAGTTTAAAGGCCTAGGGATCTAAATTCTTAATATCCAAAATTCTCCCCAAATCATTACCCCCAAAGAAGTTTGTGTAGTTCTGCCCCCAGCACTCTCCTCCTACTTACGGAAGATGGTCGAGGTTTTCGGGGTTGGACTTGGGCCTCGCTGTGACCCGGTTCACCTCATTGTGGAGCCCGTCCAGAAGGAAGCGAAGAAACTCCTGAGCGTCCTGCTGGCTGAATCCAAAGAAAAGGGAGTGAGCGACACCTCTGGCCCCTAGAACCTGCTGCTGCCGCCACCCACCCCGGGGAGGTCACGTCCCCAAGGCCCTTACTTATAGCCGACGAAGCGCGGTGCGTATCTCTGGATCTGGGTCTTGAACTCAGAGGGGCTCACCACATCATTGGGGGATGAGGTCCATATGGTCTGGATTAGTTTTGCAAACTCTATTGAAAGGAGAGGGTAGAGAGGGGCGTGGAGGACAGCTGAGCCATTTTCTCTAAGAAATTCTTAAACTAGAGTCCCAACTAAAAGAAGCCAAAGAAAGAGAAATAGGAGAGGAACACATGACACACAACTACTAGTGCAGCGACAGCAGAGTGGGAAAAGCGTCCTGAGGGGGAGCAGGGCCGCGCCCCTCACCTTCCATGAGCGCTGTGTGTGCGCTGCTGCTGTGGCCGAGGTCCCGCACGTAGAGCCTCTGGAGGCAGTAGTCCCTCAGCTCCCGGGTGTTGCTCAGGCACTGCAGAATGGAGTTCATGAAGCACTGCGAGAGACCACCTGCACGTCAGCCGCGGAACAAAGACCCTGGCTGGCACGTCTAGTTACTTCCCACCTAGAGCCCTCTGGTCCATCTGGCCCAGCAATGTATCCTCCCACAGCCTCAAGTGCCTCTTTTCGTAAGTAAAGCGGTGAAGTGAGGCAAGTTCCCACTGCTGGCACAGGTGATGTAACTGGTTATTTACTACAGAGGTGTACAAAAGGGAGTGGGGGAGCTGGACAGAAGTGGGTGGCAAGTGATGGCTGTCCTCGAGGAGAAGGATCCAGGAAAGTAGCTAAGCTGCCAGTTCAAAGGGCGACTCCTCTTTAGCAGGGCTTCCTGCTGGGGGCGGGGGCGAGGAAGAGCCCGGCAACTTTGTAAAACACCAGCCAGGAAGGGCAGGTACCAGCTGGCCTAGAGGGTAGGGAGTCAGCTGGAGCCAGGAGGGGGACTCTGGTTAGACGGTCCCAGTTGGGATGGTAGGGAGTGGCCTCAGGAAAGAAGTGGGCTAGGAAGAACTCACCGTGTTCCCAAGGTTTCGAAGACCAGCCAGACCCTGGGTGCTCTTAGAATTCTGTAAGCAAAGAACACGCGGCATATTCAGGCTGAAGGAAGACGCCCGGCCTATGTTAGGTTTTCTCTGCAACCTTCTGCCAGTTGTAGCCACTGGCATCAAGCCGCACACATTATTCTCTCTTCAACTTCAGTCTACGTACGTTGTAGGAAAGAGGGGTGTGGAATGCCTGTCATTTTCAACACACAACAAAAATATTCTTCAAAGCTTTGCTTTCTTTTATCGACTACGTGTTTTCCCCCATCTTTATGTTACTTTTCATTCTCTGCCAGATTGGAGACTGGAGATTAGAGCCAGAGACCAGGAGCTCATATACCTGGCTCCAAGAAATTCCAGGTCCCAAATCCAGGCACTCTCTCAAGTGACCTACATTAGTATCCTGAGATGTCTGATATCTAAAGCAGCTGTCATAATGAGCACTTCAAGGAGGTCTTGAAAAGTTCAATGACAAAACATCTCAACTGAGTTTAGATCTTCAGCTGGGGAAAAACTCTAGTTGGCCTGCCATTCTGAATCGCCAGAGACAGGTGGAATTCCTTCCAGCTGAGCTCAGCTCCTGAGGGCTGATTAAAGCCTGGGAGAATCCTCCTCGCCTGGTTCAGGTTTCAACACCCTGACTGGCCACTGGCTGGGAATCCTTCTGATGGCAGGTTGCGGCCAAGCAGAGGTAAGCACCTGGCTGAAGGCGCTACTCTTGCTCTTGTCCCTATTGTGGAGGCCGGTGAGGGGGTGGGAGAGAGAACAGGTGCTCCGTTGAGGACTCTGCGCATTGTCTGTCCAGGTCTCTTGGCTGATCCTGGCCCAACCTCCAAGGAGTGAGAAAACCTTCAGGCTCAAAGGGTTAAAGCATCGGCCTACAGATGAGCCTTCCACCCTCTCTCTCAGGGAGGGGACCTGGGAGCAGGCAGCTCTGGAGCAACACTGGCTGGGGCATGCGTGGGGCCAGCTCAAGCCTGATCAGAACAGGAGCCTGAAATAACTCAGCTAAAATTACTCATGCCGTGTGCTGTCAGCAGCTCAAAGCCCATGAGGCTGTCAGCATAAGGGGGTGGGCTGGGGAGAGGCAGGCTGAAGGAGGGCTTTTCTCAGGTATTGCCTTGCTGATCCCACAAGTGGGAAGATCCCTCCTTGCCAATTATTAGGTCTAACACTAATAGGTAGGGAAGGAAATACCTAAACCAGCAGAGAGACCTGCTGTCCACCTGCAGCTAGAAAGAAAAGCCTATTGGCAGCAGGTGGGGTATAAGCACCCGCTGAAGAACAGCAGTGTATGGCCCCAAACACAGAATTTAAATCTTACCTTCACGACAATCTAAACCCTGACGCTCCAGAGGGCCACAACAGAGATGATTCCCTGGACAAAGACCTTATCAGCATTTTGAAGTAGACATGGGGCCCAAAGAAACACTGACGTCTCCGTGTTGCCCATTCGGAACTAAACGTTCAAGTCTGCCCACGACCAAATACCTGCTCTTTCTTCCCCAGAACACCCACTCTTACACCTATTTCCGGCAGTGCTTTATTAGTTCTTACCCCCTGTGCCTCAGACAACATCTGTCTAAACAGGCCACAGGAGCAAAGCATTCTACCGCTGGTGACTGTCACTGTCTACCAAAGCGGGCCCTTGGGTGAGCCAGCAGTCATGCAGCACTAGTGGGGGTGGGGCAGTGGGAGACTGGAGGCATCTCTCTAATGAAGCATTCCTGTGGTGTTGACACTTTTAACTGTGACCCAACAGAGGGAAGGTCAAGAAGAACAGGTCACGATCTACGGTTACTATTCTTGAGGATCTACCCCTGCTTATGGCCTGGCGGGTGGAGAGATGGGGGAGGCTCCTTCAAGGCATCGCTGGGACCCTCTTAGTTCTGGGTTGTGCCTTTGTCTAAAATTTCCTGAGCTCAACACTACTTGCCAATTTCTAAGCACTCTGTGTAGAAGGCGGCTGGGTGACAGAAGTCAGGGGGTGGGAGTGGAGGGGAGAGCAGGGCTGTTCTTTGCCCGGCCAGATATTCTTCTGCCATGAATAGGAAATCAGGAGCTGCAGGGAAAGTCAGCAGTTTCCATTCCAGAGAGAAACAAAATGTCCCAGGAGTGACCTTTCTTACGGAAAAAACAATCCTACCTCAGGGCCGACAGGGAGAGGCCAAAACTGGAGAAGTTGGGAGAGACCCTGCACAGCCAGCCTCTCACCAGGAGACAAGGAAACGACTCCAGTTGGGATGCTGGAACTCAAGTGCAAAGAGCGGAGAAAGTTCGGGTCAAGAACTTCCTTAAAATTAGCCATCAGCAAACCTAATTTGACTCAGTAGCAACCACTGTTCTAGAAGGTAGATGCCACCTGCATGGCCAGTAAACAGACAGCATTCCCCTCCCAGGGAAGGAGCAGGGGGCTCGTAAGAGCCTGCTCTATGTTAACGCGGGGG
Source organism: Balaenoptera borealis (assembly GCF_965194805.1). Classification (NCBI taxonomy): domain Eukaryota; kingdom Metazoa; phylum Chordata; class Mammalia; order Artiodactyla; family Balaenopteridae; genus Balaenoptera; species Balaenoptera borealis. Next base: position 98,858,021 of record NC_138868.1, read on the forward strand.
AAACATCTGGGAACACCGGCCGCAGAAGAAAGGCTGATGGAGGTTTGTGTCTTCACGCCCGAGACCCCAGGAAAGGGCTTTCCGGCTTACTTCACCTGTGCCATGAGGGTCAGCCATGAGTCCTGGCTGCAGCCGAGGAGCCTGGTGTGGCCCTGGCACGGGGCAGTGCACACACTGCCAACACGGGAGCTGGTGCTGCTACATAAGACCTGTCAAGCTCTGCCCCCTTCTCTCTTCCCCGAGGAGGCAGGGCCCAGCCTTCAGCCCCAGCATCACTCTGGGGCGGCTACGTCATTTGAGGGATCCAGTGCCCACTTAGCTGAACTGGGGAGGGCTGGGAAGGGAAGGGACGTTGACCTCTTTCCCCGTCTGCAACTCCTCTGCCCTTCACGGGGTCAAAGGACCCCTGTTACCGACCCTCTGGGAAAGGGCCTTTTGGGACTGAGTGTCGGGGAGGTGGCCCCTTTCCCACTAGCCTTTCTTGCTGGGTTTGGCCTTGGAGGAGTCACGCCCGCGGAGTCCAGCGAGCTGCCCGTTCCCTCACACACCGAGAACTAGTCAAGGTTACGCTTTCCTGCACCTGTCCTGATAGGTGCCAGGAATTAAGAGTCCAAGAGCCACCTGGTGCCGGGGTCGACGAGAGGGAGGGGGAAGGGGGGTTCGGAGGACTCAGGGGCTGGGACCTTAACAAGGGGAGGGGGCCGCGAGTAAGCGTGAGATCACCCGGGGAGGGGCGTTCCTTGCCGGGAGACCCTGGGAAAGGAGGGGTGGGGGCTGGGGACCCTCCGTGCCCGGGCCCGGCGCGCGGCAGCAGGGGGCGGGAGGGAGGGCATCCCGGGGAGGAGGCGGAACCCCAGCCCTCGGCGTTGGGGGTCCCGGAAAAGGGCCCCGCGTACCTTGGCTTTGTTGAGCAGGAGCCCCACGAAGGTGGAGAGCAGCAGGGAAGGGGAGAGAGGGGAGCGCGGCCGCAGCTCCTTGGCGAGGGCGGGAAAGGGGGCTGCGGGGGGCTCCTCGGGCAGGGTCACGGTGTACGAGGTGCGCATGCTGACGGGCGGGCGGCGGGCTCGACCCCTCGCCTAACGTTGGCCAAGGGGGCGCGGGGTAGTACCGCGCGATGCCACGGCCCGGACGCCCAGGCCGGCGAGGCCGCCACAGGACACCGTCCACGGCGCCCGGCGGCAACCGCTACGGCAGGCAGAACGCGCGCTCCTCCGCCTCAACCTCCGCGGCGCACGCCACCAACCGCCCCTGCACCGGCTCTCTCTCTCTCTCTCTCTCTCCGGCCGACTGGCGGCCCCACCGGCGCCGCTGGCCGCGCGACGTCAGCGCCGGGGCGGGACCAGGGCTCCAGCTCCGCCCCTGCTGGGCCCCGCCCCCGGGCACCAGCACGCGGACCCGAGCGAGGCTGAGCCCCCGCCAGACCCCGCGCTTCCCGCCCACCGCCTGGCTGCCCCCAGCCCCGTGGCGCCGACCGAGCCCGCGGGCCGCAGAGACCTGGCAGCCCCCGGGGGCCGGCAGGACCGGAGCGCGGAGTCCGGGACCCACCTCGGGGTTGGGACTCGAGAAACTGTCTTTGAGGCCCGCAGAGGACACGTCTCCAAGGACGAGTGTCAGCCGGGTGAGCTTCCCCCAAGGCGGCAAACGATTCCTAACTTTTTGGGGGCTGCAGATCATTTTGAGAACCCGATGAAAGCTCTGTACTCATTTTTTTCAGGGAAAAATGCACCCACGCACAAACTTTTGCACAGCATTCAGGGGGGATTCAGCATTCAGGGCTTTCTTGGAGCCCAACATCGACACAGACCGTGAGGGTCACAGGGCCCAGGTTAGGAAGGTAGATTTCCACGGCTTCGGCATTGAGCACCCCTCCTCCCTCCAGCCCTAGTTTGGCCCACTGCCAAGAGAGGCAATGCCCATATGTTTATATGCTAGAGTATGTCACCGTACCTTTTGGCCCCAGGAAGGAACCGTTTCTGGCCTCTTCTACCCAGTTACCCAACTCCATCTCTCCTAGAATCTCAAATTTTGATTTGTTTTTGGGAGATGGGGAGAAAGTACCACCACGGTGGAGAAATAGGTGCTCAGCTGGTGTGGGGTGAGTGTACTCCTGTGACCCTAAGGGCAGCAGTGCTTGAAGATTTCTGAGGCTCCACCCCACTCACCTATCAGGGACCCACACAGAATCTGCCTGGAGAAAGTATCTTGTTTGGAGCTTGATGGCTATTTTTAGCCAGTATTTTTAGCATTTAAAAATACTCTGGGAGGCAGCAGTGTGTGCTGTTACTCATCTGTGGCCTCCTTCTGTTTCCCTTGGCCTGTCATCCCCACATGTACACGCACACGGCACACACGACCACAGCCACATGGGGAGTGTGTCCAGGACGCATGTATGGCTTGTACCCCAGGCCTCCCACGAAACAGCAATTTTGTGCTATTGAGAGGGGAGCACAGACGGTTGCCCCGTGTGTTCCAGCAGCGGTGGTGGGAGGAGTGCGCAGGTGGCAGGAGCCGCAGGGCGTTCTCCTGCGTGATAAGTGAGGCTTGATGTTAGGAGGGGTATCTCCACCGTCACTCTCCTTGCCGGGTGACCAAACCTGGACCCTGGACAAAATGCAACAGCCTTTTCCTCCATGCTTCCTTCTTCCTAACCACACCCTTTTGAGCCAGTCCCACACTGTCTGCAGCAAGGCTTGCATTTCATCACATCACTCCCCTGCCCTGAAACACTCGACTCTTCTATCCAGTCTGGAAACCTCAGGTAGCCCTGTCTCTGTGAGACTGTCATCCATAGGCCGGACGACACCACCGTCACCACCCTCACTCTTCTCTGATCCCCGCTGCCAACCAACCTGCTTAAGCACTTGCCTTCTCTCGCTTAAAAAACAAAACTGCCACCGATGAAGTACTTACTAAATGCCAGGCACTGCTAAGTGCTTTATATATATTATCCCAGCTAACTTGCATAATAACACAGTGACGTAGCAACTATTACCTCTATTTTCTAGATGAAGGACCTTAAGCCCTGAGAGGTCAAATGACTTTCCAGGACCACACAGCTGGTAAATGGCAGTGTGGGGCTTTGAACCCAGACCCGTCCTACAGCAAAACCCATGCTAGTAACAATTACCAGGAGGTTCTGGAATGCCCTTCCTGTTCTCTGCCAGTTACCAACCTGTAAATTCTGCTCAAAACTCATGTTTTCCACAAAGCCTTCTCCAGTGAACTCCACCCAGCTCTAAACACCATCCCTGTATACCCTCAGTCTACTAGCATTCAGTTTCCACTGTATGAATTTGTCTTAATGTGTTTATCTTTGTGTTATAAGTGTCTCTAAGACTTCGGTAAGTGGTGTGAGCTTGTGTGTTGATGGTACCATCACACTGATACCTCCTGAAGGGCAGCGTTGTGGGTGCTCTTAGTGGGTGCTTAATAAAGGGGTTGAGCTCATCATGAAAGGGGGCCCGAGCAGGCTCCGCTGGGCATCCTGGAAGTCCCACTGAGCCTCAGAGGGTGGGGCGAGTCTGGGTTTGCATGTTGAGTAAGCGAGCTGCAGGAAGCGCTATCAGGTGCTCACCCCCTGGAGCATTTGGCCTGTCTCCCCATGACGTAGGCCAGCCACCCCGGGACATCATGACATTCTGCCAGCTCTCCCCATCTTTCCTGGGATGCGGGAGGTTAGGGGCATTGCTGGGAGAGGGGAGGCCCAGCTGGGGAAAGCTCCTGCATGGGAGCCCTTTGAGAAGCCGGGGCGGAAAGAATTCACACAGGGTCCAGTCTTGTCAGGCAGGTCTGACGGCTGCAGGACACAGCCGAGGAAGAACCGTGGTCATTTCTCAACTAGCCAAGCCCCCGTGAGACCCTTTCTCCTCAGTGCCATTTCGTGAAGTGGGGTGGGTAAAGCATATAGTCTTCTGGGATCTGAATCTGGCTCTGGCTCCGTGACTTTCTGCCTCAGACACACTGAGCTGATCTCTGCAGGGCTCATTCCTGGAGCCCGAGACGGCCATTTCTCAGACCCTGTGCTTGGCCTGCCTCCCCCGTAGGTACTTTCTCACCTCAGATCCTTCCTGGCACGGATGGAGTGTTTAAATAAATTAAAGTCAGGGTTAGCTCTACGAAGGCAAGACGGCAAATACCTTGCTCCCTCAGATCTTAGTGGGCAGCTTGGTCCTGGATTTGGAAACACTGCTTAGGCCCTGCTCCTGCACGCACCTGCCGTTACCACCGCAAATGGGACAGACTGGTGGCCTGATTGACTGAACGGGTAGGGGCTCAGAGTCCTTGTTAGGAGGTTTGGCTTTCAGCCCACGATTGCCCTTGCGGAGGGAGGGCCAGCCAGCGGTACCTAGGTCTGTAGGAAGCTCCGCCTCCCTGCATCACTCAGACTCCAGGAGGCCAAGAGCTCTGTACTCCTTTGAGCCCCTGGGCAGTCTGGCCTGAACCAGCTGGATTCCAGAGGCCCACACACTTCCCTCTCTCGTTTATACCTCTGTGTGGGGCACCAGTTTTTACATACCCATTGAGGTGAGAGGGTGCAGGGGGCCACGTGTGCAGCTCTGGGCCCTGAACATGCTGTTCATTTCTGTAGCCGATGGTCAGTGGAGCGGCTCTCCCAGGGGCAGGGAACATTTTGCCAGGCTTGGATTAACTTCGGCCTTGCTGAGCCCACCCCTGCGCCACATTAACTCATGGAGACATCCCCGAGGCGGGGTGGAGGGGGAGGCAGGGAGCACAGTGCGGGGCACTGATTGAGAAAACGAGCCTGGGTAAGGCAGCACCAAGGCCGCCACCCAGGTCATAGCCCACAGCCGGTCTTCAAGGGCTGGAGACACCAGTGTCTGGCTCATTCTAACCACAGACTACAGACCGACTGCCCTTTCTTTCTCAGCAGCTAGTACTAGTCCTGGCCGTGGGACCCCTCTGGCTTAAGGGCTCCTCTGTGTGACCTTCGTATGCTGTCAGCACAGATTCAGGCCCTGAGGAAGTTCACCCTCCTCTGGGTGGCCGAGTGGGTGAGGACAAGCCCCAGGGTCTCAGGCTGCCAAGCTGGACAAATAAGACGGCAGGCATGCAGTTCTGTGTGGCTGAGTGAACAGTGAGGAGGCAGGCGACAGAGAGGAAGGTCACACCTCTCACCCAGGAGCCCTAGGGCAGCCCCTGCTGTCCTCAAGTGGTTCTCTTTGGAGTAAAACTCCTCCCTTCCCCCCACTGCTTGGCAGCAGTCAAGTCCAAAGTCCCACCCGAGAGAAAAATCACATGACCTCGGCTTATATAATCTCCCTGTCACTGAACAGCTGGAACCCGAGGCTTTGCGCGATGAGTCAGCAGCCCCAGTGGCAAATAGGACCCAGGTACTCCAGGTGCCCAGGACGTTTGCTCCTAGCAACAGGTCCCAGAACAGAGGGCACGGGTGTGGAAGAGGCCGGCTCAGGCCCTGCATCTGAGCAGCAGGTGCCCGGCCCGTGGCTTGTGCTCTGGAGGGCCCCAGGCCAACCCCGGCTCTTCCTGGGGAAAGAAGAGGGTGGCCTCGGCAGGGCTGGGCAGGGTGAGCGCAGGGCTGAGGCCAGCAGGCAGAATGCCAGGGCTGGGGAGGGAGCAGCTGGAGGGGGTGGGGAGCGGAGGAGGATTAGGATGGATTGTAGGGGTTAAAGCGCAGCCCTGGAAGGGCTCAGTGGGAACAGCTTGTCCTTCCATAGGCCCAAGGGAACAGGAGAGGTGGGGCAGAGGGGGGATGTGACCAGGCTGGGTGCTTGGGCCCCTGGCTCTCTGCAGGGCCAACTCACCTGGCCTGGCTTCCTGGTTTGGAGTCCCCACTGAGGGTAGTGAAAGGTTTTTTGTTTTGTTTTGTTTTTTTTTAATCAGTTCTGAACCAACACGCCTCCCTCCTCTTCAGTCTGTCATAAGGTGGAGCCTGGGGCAGCCCTCACTGTCCTAGGCTGAGCTGCACCCTCCGTGGAGTGGCATTTAGTTGGTACTTAAGCAAGCTGGGGGTGGGGTGGGGGGGTATTCAGAATTCTTGTCCCCCTGCACCAGTTCTTCACCCGTGCTCAGCTGAGTCTGTGACAGTCCAAGTTCATGTGGGCTGTTACTATTAACAAGGGGACTGAGTCTGGTTAGAACTGTTCTAGTCCCCGGTGGGTGGCCCTGCTTGTGACCTCCCTTTACTGTACTTCCACTGTAGTTCAGGTCAGCTACTCGGAGAGCCCTGGGGCCACGGCTGCCCCAGAGGAGTCAGATTATGCTGGCTCCGCCCCAGTATGCACTTTCTTCTCACCTTTGTTCCTCCCAACGGTGGTCCCCTCTCCTACTCTAGTCAGCTGCCAAATGCCCCTTCTTTTCCATCATCTCCTTTCCCCCCTTAAGTTTAAACCGACTCTCCCATCGTATGTTACTGGTTTCAGATTCCTCCACATCCATTATGTGCTTTGAACCTCATGACATCGCTGGGAGGTGGGCAGGGCAGGCATGACCATTCCCTTCATGGGTGAGGAAACAGCTCAGATGAGAGGTGTCCAAAGTTAAAGAGGCAAACTGTTCTTCCAGCGGTCAGAGCAGCCCATCCCAGCCTTGGATGACCTCTCCCTTCCCCATCACCTATGACACTGCAAAACACCTAGGGAGGCCTCCTACTGCAACTGTTTTGGGAACTTATCTCCCCAAGTTAGTTGTGCATATGCCCGAGGGCAGGGGCCATGGCTCACACCTCTCCTGCCTCCCGGAGCACCTGGAAGGGGGCAAGGAGGACTGACATGTATGGAGCAACTACTACGTGCCAGGCCCTTTCACACGCCAACCTTTGATTCCTCACGACAATCTATGAAGTGGGAACTATGATTGCTCTCGTTTTACAGAGGAAACAGGTTCAGAAGTTCAGGAACTTCTCTGAGGTTATGCTGCTAGTAAGCCGAGCACCGTAAATGAATGAATGAGACGGTAAGATCCCCAGATGGAGATCGGAAAAGAAACTGGACCTGGTTCTAGGAAGAAGTGGTCCAGGCCACACGAACAGGGATGATCTCACGCCAGCAAGATGTAGTCAGCTCCAGAGGTGTGGTGAGGGTGGTGAGGAGAGAGAGGGTGAGGTTAAATCAAGGTCTTACACCACTGAGCCCACGAGGGGCCTTTCCCAGTTGATAGCATCTTCTCGAGCGAGAGCTCACAGTGAAACGCTAGCTCAGTTGTCAGGCTGCTGGCTACTTCCCTGTGTTGTGGGTTGCTTCTGGATGGGAGGAGGGACGTTAGGGTGACTGAGTTTGCTCCGGGTCAATCTGCCACTCCTCTGAGGTCCTCTCTCAGAATTCCCCTCACCCTGGCCCTGGGGGTGGAGGTGGGGCTGGGGTGTCCCTGTGGAAGGGGCGGAGGGCAGCAGGCTCCCGGGAGGTTTGGAATATGCCTGTGTGGGAAGGAGGAAGCCCTGCTCTCCTGGGATTGGGCCTGAGAGTGGCTCTGCAGTTTAGTCTGTGGAGGGGAGGTTTTCGGACCTCAGTGTGCTTGAAGATTACCTGAAAGTCTTGTGAAAAGGGCAGATTTCCAGGCACTCTCACTAGAGAATTTGATTCGGGGGGTCTGGTTAGGGCCCGGACCCCTGAATTGTTAAGCTGTGCAGGTGATCCTGAGGTAGGCAGTCTGCAGACCCCACTTTGAGGAACACTGAGCCCCGTAAAGAGCCCTTCTCGGGCTTCCCTGGTGGCGCAGTGGTTAAGAATCCGCCTGCCAATGCAAGGGGCACGGGTTCGAGCCCTGGCCTGGGAAGATCCCACATGCCGCGGAGCAACTAAGCCCGTGCGCCACAACTACTGAGCCTGAGCTCTAGAGCCCGCAAGCCACAACTACTGAGCCCACGTGCCACAACTACTGAAGCCTGCATGCCTAGAGCCCGTGCTCCACAACAAGAGAAGCCACGACAATGAGAAGCCTGCGCACCGCAACAAAGAGTAGCCCCCGCTCACCGCAACTAAAGAAAGCCCGCGCGCAGCAACAAAGACCCAACACAGCCAAAAATAAATAAAAAAAAAAGAAAAAGAGCCCTTCTCTTTTGAGCAAAGGGAGGGCGCCCCTCAGAGGCCTCTAGCACCCAAGCCCCTCCACTGAGAGCTGCTTTCTGACTGTCCCTGAGATGAGCAACACCAGACCTGTTCAAGTGAATCATGCTCCACCACAAGCGCACGTGCCCTGAGAGCATGTCTTTCTCTCCCGGGCCAGCTCTGTCGTGTGCCACTCCTCGTCCCTCCGACATAGCCAGCCCTGCCCTTTCAGGGCCTGAACGCTCTGGGAGGCACCAGCCTTTGCATCTCCCATGGCACCTCACAGACGGCCCAGCAAGGCCAAGACTCTCTAAGTAATGGTATCAGAGTTGTCCTCTCAAGACCTTTAGTTATGACAAGCTTCAAGATCTGTGCCCCAAAGCTCCACCCCTATCTTGCACCCCTGCTCCATTTTTCAGGACAAGCCCCCTATGCAGCATTTCTTGCTATGGCATAGCTATTGTTTCCAAAAGACACGTGTCCTAAGAGTAGGACGAGGGTACATAGAGCAATGAAGGCAACACAACACCCAGTTCTCCTGCCCATATGCTTGCCTGTCCTTCTATGCACCTACTCATCCGCCCAACCACCCATCCATCCACCCACCCGTCCATCCACTCACCCACTCACCAATCCATCCATCCATCCATCCATCCACCCATCCATCCACATGATAAGCACGTCAGCTGAGTTCTACACTGAGCTAGGCACATGGTGAGGGATCTAGAGATCTGATTTCTTTCTCATCCTATGAGAGCTCACCATCTAATGGGTAAACTAATGACTACAGAAAAGGCAGAATTGTAGTCAGTGCCCCAAGAGAGGTGTGTTCAGGGATTAGATGTGGGTGGGGCCATGCCAGCCCTTACTCCGTCTCCAGCAGAGCCTCTTCCCTTATTCAAGCCCAGGCACTATTGGAGTAGAGAGGGATTGGATCGTCTAAAGCCCTAGACAAAATGTTCTGCACCATTTTCTCCAAAGACACGTGAGAACAACTCCTGTCCAGACACCCTATCCTGAGCCAGGCAGGGTCCATCAGAGGAGATACCCTCTTCTCCTGATGTCTTATGTCCCAATGTTAAGCCACATCTCTGGACTGGGAGGTAAAAGCCTGAGCAGCAGGAGAGATGCAATCAGGGCCAGGGGTCCTCTCTTACCACGGGGCACACTGGTGGTCTGGGGGCCTCAGCAGTCAGTCCAGGATGGGGCAGGGCCTGCAGGGGACCCTGGCATGTTGGGTGGGAAAGTAGAGGATAAGAATCCCAGTGTACGTGAGGGTAGCTGAGCATTTCCAAGATCACTGCTGGGCCATCGTTGAGTGCACAGGTCATGAAGTGGGTTTCCTGGGGAGAGTGGGCAAGTCCCTGGGCAAGGCATCAAACCATGAGGGCACCGGACGTGCTGAGGTAACTTCCCTGGCTCCTCCCCACCTGAGCTGCAGGAGAAGCCACTGTGAGGCCTGGGAAGGAAAACCTCTGCCTTCGATCATCGGTTAAGTTGGGAGTCCTTTCCTCATCAGTGGCTGCCTCCCCAGCCCATCACCGGGTCCCTCGGGCAAACTCACCATGGTGTTTCGCCCTGGGGAGCTGGAGCAGCCGGACACAAGGGCCTGGGCCTTGCCCTTCTCCCACAGAGTGTAACGGCCACTCGGTCGGTAGGTGGGGCTGAGGACTTCAGGGACTCGTGAGTGAGGGACCTGGGTGGGCACCTGCGGTGTGCTGCCCTTGCAACCGTAGTTCTCCAGGTAGTCGGCCAGGTACTCGGAGCGGCTGGCTGCTTGGTAGAGCCCCTGCAGGGCACACAGCTCCTTGCGCGTGCGGGCCAGCATGGGGCTGCGGCCCAGGTCTAGCCGGTAGCTATCTGAGGTCCGGAGGCTGGAGAAATCCCGGGCCAGGTCTGATTGACTGTTCAACTTCTTCTGGGTCAGGGTTACCCCCTGGTCGCGGGCATTGATGGGCAGGTAGCTGAGGGAGCTGGTGGTCACTCCATAAGAGAATCCACTGCCCCCACTGAGTCCACTCCCTGAAGGCCGCTCGGTGCCCCGAGTCTGGCTCTCCGCACGCTTAGCACCCCCGATGACATCGGGTCTCAGCAGGGGGCGGCCTCCGTCATAGTCCAGGATGGAGGGGGGGCCGTACGTGTGGGGACGGGTGAGGAAGCTGGTGGGGGGGCCGGGCTTGAAACCAAGCTTCTCCTTCTCCAGGAAGGAGGCAGCCAGGTTGGCCCCGTAGGAGGAGGGAGTGTAGGTGCCATAGCCCGATTTGGCATAAGGGGCATCTGTGTAGCGGGCCGATTCTGTGTAGCGCTTCAGGGTGGAGGAGAGCTGGGACATCCTTCAGGGCGGCACTCAGTAGGAACTGGGAGCCTCATGGGCTGAAAGACAAGGAAAGCAGTTGTCAGAGGGCCCTGCGGGGGGTCAGGCTCCCACTGTACCTGCTCTCCATCCCCAGCTGGCCAGACCTCAACCAGGGACCACACAGTCTAATTCCACGAGAGGCTGGCCCACCGCTGAGACACACCTCTGCATGTGCGTGCGCCCACAGGCATGCAGGTCTCCACGCACCATGCATTCACACCTCAGGGAAAGCATGAGAGCTGAGCTGGCTTTCATAAACCACACGGGGCAATCAGTCTCAGCACGTCCTGGCCACTCCAATTGCTCCCCTCAAAGACCCCAGGGTGAGGCAGGGACTGCCCTACCTCTGTAGCCCTTCAAGCAACAAATAGTATTCCAGCCCAGGTCCCATCTGCTTCCTCTCCTCAGCTTCTGCAGATACTCCCAAGATGGGGGGATGCCACTGCCCTCACCCCCTGGATTGGAAACGCTGGACGTTCCAAGAGTTAAGACTGCTCCCCTGCTTTCTGACCTATGGGACGAGCAGGAGTCTTCTGCGAATCTTACACTGTCTGAGCTGGCATGACCTGAGAGGATCACTTGGCCAAATCCTTGATGAGGAAAAGGAGGCCCATGCGGTTTGGGGGAGGCGGTGATGAGTGGCTGAGCAGGAGCCTGACCTTGGTCTCCCGACCCAATCCCAGAGTTCTTCCCTGGACATGGTCACCTGCTGCGGTGGGGGATCCTCGTGTGGTAGAGCCCAACGTCTTCACTGATCTAAGACTTCTGTTTCAAGTGGAGTCAGGGCCCTGTGGCCTCCCAGGGGTTCTCCCCTACCAGCACCCATCACAGACTGCTCATGGTGATAATGACTTGTGCAAAGGGGGCCCCCTAGAGGCTAAAATCCTGCACTGCAGGCAGCACTCCTGCCCTACCCCCAGTCCTTGCAGCTGGGGTGGGTCCGCTGAAGGAACACAGAACCTCTGAATTGAGGAGTTTTGAGATCCCTAAAGGGTCATCCATCTTTTTTTTAAAGTCTCATGTCATATATATTTTACCACAAGTAAAAGAAGACATTTCCACATCCATCATACAATTGAATCTTCCCAAGGTCCCAAGGAGTGGGCAGCCATGACCACACTTTACATAGAGGACACTGAAGCAGACAGAAGCGAAACAGCCTGAACCAAGTCTCACCGCGGAGACATCAGATTTGGGAATCCATCCCAGATTTCCCCACTACTGAAACAAGGGTGATTATCAGTTAGTTGCACTGCACCTATTACCTACCCTCACTGTTAAGGTCGCTTTAGTTGTTGCTACAAAAGACTTGCACATCCTCCAGATCTTACTCAGACTAAACCGTACGATGTTTGCCCAAGTTGTTTTTCAGGAACTTGGAGTCAGCTGTGTCCAGTGCATGCTCCAGCCAGTTAAGACTGGTTAGGACCATCAACCCCTTCCTGGGCATCTGAGAGTGTCCACTCGATGAAGGGGTCATCCATCTTAAGTTCTCTGTTGTACAAATGGGAAAAGCGCCGCTGACTTGCCCAAGGTCACGCACTAGCAGGCCCAGGGCTGGCGTCCATGTCTCTCAGATTTCCAGCCCTGTGCTCTTCCCACTTCACCTCGACTCAGCACCCCCATCACATTTAGGCTCATGGGGGGGCCCCCAGAGTCCCTCCATCACCGTGAACATGCAGGCTTTATCTATAATGGAGCTGGAGGGCAAAGGTGCTTGGAGGGAGGAGCAGGTAGGATCGGGCCTCTTTCCTTGAGGGTCGGCAGGGGCTCTTGGGGGGGCTCCTGGGGCAGTGAGGGTGCAGAGTCACCCAGGACTCTCAGAGGAGCGCGCTTAGGGGCCGGTTTTGACGCGCCCCGTGGCTGACTAGCTGGGCAATTTTGCCCTAGTCATTTAACCTCCCAAGCCCCAACTTCCTCACCTGCAAAATCAGTATAATAATCATCATTATGATTCCTACCTCACAGGGTTGTTGCGAGGAATAAATGAGATAATAACATGAAAGCTCTCAACAATGACGGTGGTTATTATCTCCTCCCCCAGCGCCCGCCAGGCAGCCCGAGTCCTCCCTTTGTAGGCCTGTAATAATGTCAGGGCTGGCTGTCTCCTGCCCGGCGGGCCTCTGACCGCAGCCCCGGGCACCAGGCTTCTCCCAGCAGCCCCCAGGGAGATGAGCGGGCAGTGGGCAGAATCTAGCCGTTCGACAGCCAGTGGCTCGGGCAGCCCACAGCCTGCCCTAGGCCGCAGCCCAGCCCGTTAGGGCAGAGAGGAGCTGGTGCCAAGCCTCAAGTGCTGAGGGCCAGGCAGAGAGCTCTAGAAACTCAGTCCATGTAAGGCGTGAGATAGGTGCAGGGCTGGGAGGTGAGCAGGTGCCACCTTCCATGCAGGCCCCAGAACAGAACTTCTAGGCCCTGCCGGAGACCTCCAGCCGTTTTCAGTCTAGGCCGGCATCAGAAAGGCCTGGCTTATAAGTTATCGTCCAGCCTTTTCCCGCCTGGCCCGCAGGCCCCCTACCCTTCATGTACTCTCCCTCCCCACTGTGTTCCCACCTCCTGCATGACTTTCACCCCTTTCTAGGAAAAGAGAACTGGAGGAGGGCTAGGGGAAACCACAAGCTTCCCTCCCATCTGCTTAGCTTTCTGGGGTCCAGAGAAGGAAGAGAATGAAGGCCGAGAGAGGCCAAGGGGAGAGACAGAAAGAGGCACGGGGGGCGGGGGCGTGGGACCAGTCCTGCTCGATTTCACTTTGGAGAGCGCCATCAATAATTCAAAGTCAAAGAGACTCCAGGTCTCAGGAGCTGGGCTCTGGGACACCTGGCAGCCAATCAGATATGACCCCACCCCACCCCACCCCCACCAGGGCAGGAGCTCGTACCTCCTCCCCTCGGGCCTCTCTACGCCTCCCCACACTGAGGTTCCCAGGGAATTGGTATTCTGCAGGCAGTGCCCCAAACTTGCGACCTCTCCTGGCCCTGCTGACGCAGAAGTGCTGGGGCCAAACAAGGTGCAGCAGACGGGGACAGACGGCCCTGGGATGGCCCACAAGTAACACTGGGAAGGGCTGGGGTCTGGAGGTGGAGCCATACCTTCCGGTCCCCAGAATCGCAGGAGGGCTCCTAAGTCCCTCTCTCCTGTCTACTTCAATCTGGCAGGCAACTGACAGGCCTCTCCCTCCCTGCAGTCTCAGGTGGTCATGCCATCACTAACAGCCCCCTGGAAGGTGCCTCTCAGCGCTGGCAGCTGCTTTACAGTTCCCCTGTCTGGGGAGAGGGTCCCTATAGGGGCTGAGGCCTTGAGCATGCCTATCTCCTCCCCCAACCCCCAGTTTCACTCTTGAGGACAGTGCCAGCATCTTTCAGGTGAGCAGACAGCTTGGGTTGGCGCCCCTTGCATTACCTGGCACGGCTGTCCCTGGAGGCTGCAGAACGCACCCCGGGCGGGAGAGTGGGCCGGGGCCCTGGCTATAGCCTTGCTGCGCAAGACAGGGACAGGACGGGCACTCACATGGCCACGAGTCTCCTTGTTGCCAAAGGAACGGCCTGAACTGAATGGCCCTTTCATGGGGCAGTGGGAGGCCAGCCGATTGGCTGTGATCCCCCGTCCCCCTCCCTGCCCAGCATGGGGCCCCTGCTGCCCGACTCCTTTCACTGTTTACCCAGAGCTGGCAAGTACAGGCATGTGGTTCCAGGCAGTGCCTCCCCAGGTGCCCGCCACCTCAGACAGCAGGGGCAGCCCCGCTGCCAGCCTCCTCCTCCGTGCCATCCCACCGGGGCCCTCGGCTTTTCCCTGCTCTGCCAGGCTTCCCTCTCGCTTTGCTCAGTTTCCCTCTCTTGGGAGGTGTGGTGGCATCCCTCTTCCTGAAAGGATGAGTGAGCTAGCTGGCCACTGCCCCGCCAGCAGGTACTGAGCACCCCTGGACCAGGCATCACCCTGAGTGCTTCTCGGGCAGCCTCTCATTTCTCAGCAGCCCGAAGTCCAACACTCATACAGCCTTCCCTGCGCCCCTGGCTTACCAACATCATTTGAAGGTTTAATTTTTTTACGTTAAATTGAAATTCAAAATATTTTCATTCAAAATTTTAAAAAAACAGACAAGACGTTTAAATAATGAAACATTCAAATGAAGCATTTAGCGTTCATATTTCTGAAGTTATTAAAGCTTAAAACTGCACTAAGACTTCTGCGTATTAACTCAATCCTCACGACTGCCCTAAGCGACAGGTGCTAGTATTATGCCCATTTGCAGATGAGGAAATTAGGGTTCGGGGAAGTGATGTGGATTTCCCCAAGGTCACACTGGGAGCAGTGGCGGAGCGGGACTGGGACCTACCTGGGCTCTGTCCGCTGACAGCTACCCTGAAGCCAACCCCCCACCTCCCTTCTCACTTCCCTGGCCTCTCCCTGAGCTGGCACAGGGTGGGGGGCCTGCAGCATGGGGTTGAGGGGGATCCAGGCATCCACTGTCTAGGCAACAGCATGGCAGGTTCAGACTCCCGCAGGAGCTGCCCTTCGAGTTTCCACTGCAGGCGAATGAAAGCGAAGCCGGGTGCAACCTGAGCCCCAGTACAATGCTGATCGGCCGAGACATGGTCCAGGAGGCCTCCATTTCACCCATGATGCCAAGCTCCTGCATGTCCCCTGGCACCAGCATATGGCCCCAGCCAGGGACCTTGGTCCAAGGCCTGGTTATGGACATGCCCCTCAGCCTCCTACCCTTGCTGCAGCTCAGCCCACCCCCGAGGTACCCAGACTAGGTGAGTCAGGGGTTAAATGAACCCTATCTTCCTGGGGCCACCAGCCCTTTCCGTCAGCCACTGTCATTTCCTGTTACTCACGTGAAGGGCTCCCTAACCTGCCCAGCCAGGGGAGGGACTTGCTCCCCAGGAATCCCAGGCACTCCTGGCACCCAGAGTAGGGGATGGGTGATGCCCAACATCCCAGCAGCCTTCACGGCCCCTCTCTGCCCAGATCTGCTCTCCTTTCTGGGGTGAAGGCGTGCCAGCTTCTGTGGCCTCGCCACTGCCTGGATAGAGAGCCCCTAGCTGGGCTTCAGAGGTGCGCCTCAGCCGGATTCAGTCCCTTCCCTCCTACTCAGGTGTCCGGGACAGGTGAGTGGGGAATCCCAGCCAGTTCCACTAGGTGCTTGGAAACCTCCACAGTGGTGACCTCAGAGCTTCCCAAAGCCGCTTGCTAACAACATCGGAATGAGGCAGTGAGACAGCTGACCTTGAAGGGTAAAGTGGGCTGAGAGAGGGGCCCTGTCATCTACACTTTCCAAGCCGCACGCCCAGCTGCTGGGGCACTGCCTACACACAAGCGTCAGTTCCTAGGGCGAGGAATGTCCCGGCCGAAGTAGAGGATGCAGGTGCAGTGGAAGGTCAGGGTGAGGGATATTTGTGCTCTCATAGTCCAGGAGTTCTGTTTACTCCTCTCAGGCCCACTTCCCTCCAGCCTGCCACTAGCGGCTCTGCCTCCCAGGGGCTGGCACCCACCCCACTGACCCACCAGTTTAGTGCCTAATATGCCTTGGCAGGGGGTCATCCAAGGGGCAGTGGGTCCCTCTCAGTCTCTCTAGATCCCAGTAGTTACCCAAGGGCTGGGAGGGGGTGAAGAGGTAAGATAAAGAGACTGGAGATTAGAGCCAGAATCCGGCCTGGAGGAGAAGAGGTGGGTGGGCTTAGGGCAGTGTCTCTATCCGGCGCTTCTTGATTTGGGGTTGGGAGGGGGTGGGCATCTCTACACTTCCAAGAAAAGGCAAAGATATGGGCCCCCCGGGCAGTATTGGAACCCTTAGATTCTCTTTTCCAACCACCTCCCTTCCAGGCACTCTCCTGGAACCCACCCCAGGGGAGAGCCCCAGGCTCCCTCCCTCTCCTCTAGGGCTTCATCTTTCCTCTTGGTCTTGTCCGTAGCACCTACCAGGCCCGGTGGGGCGGCGTCTCACATGCTCCCCCAGACAGACAGGGCTCCCCCAAACAGACAGTCCAGGGGCCTCCGGACAACGGCCCTGTGAAGTTCGGACACCAAAGGGGCAGTTACTGACCTGTGTCTGGGGACACTGGACAGGATCTGGGGGCTTCTCCTTCCCCAGCAGGGCAGGGAGTGCAGTGGCCAGCCCAGAGGCAGGACTCTGACTCCGGCCGGGTAATCCGGAGCTCAGGTTACCGACTCCGATATATATAGTATCTTATCTGACCTCACAGAGATGGCTAGCTCCACTCACTGGCATTCCAAGCCCGGGGAGAATTAAAGGGGCAGTGGCAGGCCCTCCCCTCGACGTGGCCCGGTGCCAGGCAAGGAGATCCTATGAGACTGTTTGAAAGGAGGCATTTTGAAATGGAACAGAAGGAGGATTCAAGGGGAAACAACTGGAAAGAGGGTAGAGGGAGGGGGGTGGGATTAGGCAAAAACATGGAGAAGGAGGTGTCAGTCACTGAACTGGAGAAGAGGAGGAAGCCTCAGTCCACCTCCTTTAGTTTTGAAATGGAGGAGACCTAGAGGCACACAGGTAGGGAGAGGCAGGAGGGACCCCTCTCAGTTTCCAGTCCAAACTCTTTTATAATGGACTTCTAGGCCTGGGCTCGTATTCCGGGTCTTTCCCTTTTATTGGCTCTGAGACAGTGGGCAAGTCACTTAAGCTGTCTGGACCTTATTTAGTCTGTAAAGCAAGAGCAATAATAATGCTATACCTCACAGGTGTGAGGGTTAAATAATATTTGTAAATTTCCTGGCACATAGTAAGGGTTCAATAAATGATAATTATTACTATATTGAATACTTCCACTTACTATTATAATTAGTGGTAGTATTTGTAGTAGTACCTCCCGGGTGAAGCTTGCTAGGGAGAAAAGGGCCTCCAGCCCACCCTGTGGGAGTGCTCTGTTCTAATGCCAGAGAACAGTGCCATGGTTTTCTGAGCTGGTCCATGTCCCATAACTGGCAAGGCAAACGAGGCTTGCCCTATTCCCAGACGTCCAGTCGACCCATCAGAGAAGGGCCAGGCCCACTTGGGCTCCTTCCTCCTCCATCCAGAAAAATATAGCAAGTGCAGATTCCCCCAGGCTACCAGGAGCAAGGCTGGCTGCTCTGGTGTGTCCACTCTACCTGTAGGAATGCTCAGGATCCCGAGCCTACGGAGCGGGGCTGGCTGGGCAGGGTCACAGGAGGAAGGTGCTGGATTCTTAACCTCTTGGGCCTTGGTGCTCTTGTCTGCTCCCAGTCTGTTTCTCGATGGCTCTCCCTGAGGACTGGGAGTACCCGGGATGGTGCCTCCACCCTGTCTCAGCAGAGGCTACTGACTCAGCTCAGGTCATGATGATGCACTTCAGAGGACGCCCTCGTACCCGGCCCTCATTCTAGTCCTCATTCCGACTCCAGTTTGGCGTCATTTACAGCATCAGAGGAGTGGTGGCTGCTCCAATCTCAGCCCAACCAGCTCTCCTTTCCTCCACTTTATGCGTCCCCGACTTGGGGACCTTCTCATGCCTGTGCCTGGGGAGGTGAGCATCAGCAGGATCCAGCTCAGGCCCATTCGAAGCGCAGCCAGATCAGGAGGTAGATGTTCACACCTTAGCTAGAGTGGGTTGGCCAGAGCTTCCTTAGACTGTTAAGTATAAGTTACTTGCCTTGGAGCAGCGCGTGCCTGCTGCTGGTTTGGGATTGGTGAGAATTTCAAAGATGCCTCTTTCTGGTTTGGGATTGGTGGAAAATCTCCTCTTCCACTTGACTGCTACCCTCCCCCCACCCCACCCTCTTTGGCAAACTGACCAGAGACAGCCCCCAGGAGCTTTGAGAGGAGGGAGTAAATGAGCTGCCACCCACACGTGGGGAGGGGGTTGTCAGGGTCCAGGCGTCACTCTCAGCCACATCCCACACAGGGCTCAGAGATCCGGTCCTGCCCAAGCACCGTTTCCTTAGAACACACGGATCAGCACACAGATGGCTCTTCCCGGCACCCTAGGCTGTCAGCTGGCAGGCCCCGCCCCCATACAACTGGTACCCACTGCTGGAGATCCTCAGCGCAGCTGGCGCTCGCCCTACATTTCTAGTGCCCATTCTGCCCAGGCTGTCGTTGACACCTCACTTTCTGAGCCTCGAAGGACACTGCCCTCCGCATTCCCCCTCCTCAGTCTCAGACAGGTGGCACGTACCTGCCTCTTCTCCGAAGACGGACGAGTCGAGCCGGGCACAAGCATGGAGCTGCGGGTGAGTCCCGGCTGGTACCGGAGCAGCGCAGTGAGAGGCAGCTGACGCAGGGGGCTCCCTGGCCTCGGCTCCTGCCCGCCTCTCCCGCACCTCCGCAGGGGGGCCCAGGGAGGACCTCCCTGGGAAATCGGCGCCACCCAGCGGGCAGCCGCCTCATTGCGCCGGGGCGGGCAAAGCGACAGCCCGCGTCTCGCGTCACTGAGACGCGTCACTGCTATTGGCCTGTTCCTATTGTGGCGTCATTAGAGCCCCGCCCGGCCAGGATCTCTCAGGCGACCGATATATGCAGAGAACCACGTGGAGGAAAGGCACGCGAGTTTGGAGGGGGTGGAGCACCTGAAGTGGACCTGAATATGACACGACGGGACAGCTGCAAGGTATTGGGAAAGAGGAAGGGTCATGGGGAGAAGGCTCAGAAGTTGAATCCCAGGGCGTATGTATCAGCTTTCAGCTTTTAGGGAAGGCTAAATGTTACCGCTCCTTCCCACCGGGCTGGGAGAGGGCCAGTTCTTCTGCCTCTTCTCTTTTTCGCTCCTCTTTCTCTACTCTCTGCTCGTTTTACTCGCACGAGACCAGTGACTGATGGTGCCTCCTTGAGTGGGTAAACGGTGGCACTGAGTCAGTGGAAGAGATTCTCTTTTGTCTTTCAAGAAAAAGCTGAAAGGAAACTTGAATTTTTGCGGTTCCCATTCTTTGTGTATAACCTTTACCCCATCCTCCACAGTGGTGAAGAAAACCACACAGCCAGGTAGATTGGTGCCAAGGCAAGTCCAGGTTTTCAATTTCACCTGGACCATCAATCCTTCCAAGTGTCCTTAGCTCCTTCTCTTCTCTTTGGCTGGTATTTCTGTCCATCACCACCCTCCTCAAGTCCTTCAAGTCTTCTGTTTCCTAGAGAAACTAGAGGCAATCAGGAGGGAAACACTTAAAGTTCTGTGTACAAACATAGCTGAGTGAAAGAGGTGTCCCTCTTTCTTGTCGAAGACAAATCCCTTCTGGATCTCAACTCTTTTGTTTCCTTAATGTTACCCAAAAACTGGGTTCGCCTCTTGGTGGGTGTTGAGCCAAAAGACACAACCAGGCCAAAGATCAGGAGAAGGAAGAATGTTTTACTTGCAGCAAGTACGGAGAATGCAAGGGATCTTTCCTAAAGCAGTGTCTCCCTGAACAGCAAAACTGGGGAAGTTTTAAGCTAAGAGTGCTTGTGTATTCGTGACGGGGCTTGAGCGGAATTCAGCATAGAATTGGGTCAAAGTTGGGCTTCCCTGGTGGCACAGTGGTTAAGAATCCGCCTGCCAATGCAGGGGACACGGGTTCGAGCCCTGGTCTGGGAAGATCCCACATGCTGCGGAGCAACTAAGCCCGTGCGCCACAACTACTGAGCCTGAGCTCTAGAGCCTACGAGCCACAACTGCTGAGCCCGCGTGCTGCAACTACTGAAGCCCGCGTGCCTAGAGCCCATGCTCTGCAACAAGAGAAGCCACCACAATGAGAAACCCGCGCACCTCAACGAAGAGTAGCCCCCACTCGCTGCAACTAGAGAAAGCCTGCAAGCATCAACAAAGACCCAACGCAGCCAAAAATAAATAAATAAAATTTAAAAAAAAATAAAAAAATAATTGGGTCAAAGTTTAACAGAGAGCTTTAGTTGATTGAAATTAGAGTGTCAGAAAAGATCAACATCATTCCTTAGGTTCATACCAGTCTAGGGTCTCAGCAGATAGTTACCATCTTCCACCTGGTTGGGGGCCTTAGTTCAAGCCCAACTCAAAGACTTGCATCAGATTGTTATGTATATCCCTTGAGGAGGAACTAGGACTCTGTTTTATTAAACTATTGTTCACTATTGCTTACTGGACTATTGTTTCTTTTTTTCCCCCATGTCCTCAAGTCATTCTCTATGTCTGCGTCTTTATTCCTGTCCTGCCACTAGGTTCATCAGTACCATTTTTTTTTAGATTCCATATATATGCGTTAACATACGGTATTTGTTTTTCTCTTTCTGACTTACTTCACTCTGTATGACAGACTCTAGGTCCATCCACCTCACAACAAATAACTCAGTTTCGTTCCTTTTTATGGCTGAGCAATATTCCATTGTATATATGTGCCACATCTTTATCCATTCATCTGTCGATGGACATTTAGGTTGCTTCCATGTCCTGGCTATTGTAAATAGTGCTGCAATGAACATTGTGGTACATGTATCTTTTTGAATTATGGCTTTCTCAGGGTATATGCCCAGTAGTGGGATTGCTGGGTCATATGGTAGTTCTACTTTTAGTTTTTTAAGGAACCTCCGTACTGGTCTCCATAGTGGCTGTATCAATTTACATTCCCACCAACAGTGCAGGAGGGTTCCCTTTTCTCCACACCCTCTCCAGCATTTATTGTTTCTAGATTTTTTGTTGATGGCCATTCTGACTGGTGTGAGGTGATACCTCATTGTGGTTTTGATCTGCATTTCTCTAATGGTTAGTGATGTTAAGCATCTTTTCATGTGTTGTTGGCAATCTGTATGTCTTGTTTGGAGAAATGTCTTTTAGGTCTTCTGCCCATTTTTGGATTGGGTTGTTTGTTTTTTTGATATTGAGCTACATGAGCTGCTCGTATATTTTGGAGATTAATCCTTTGTCAGTTGCTTTGTTTGCAAATATTTTCTCCCATTCTGAGGGTTGTCTTTTCGTCTTGTTTATGGTTTTCTTTGCTGTGCAAAAGCTTTGAAGTTTCATTAGGTCCCATTTGTTTATTTTTGTTTTTATTTCCATTTCTCTAGGAGGTGGGTCAAAAAGGATCTTGCTGTGATGTATGTCACAGAGTGTTCTGCCTATGTTTTCCTCTAAGAGTTTTAGAGTGTCTGGCCTTACATTTAGGTCTTTAATCCATTTTAAGTTTATTTTTGTGTATGGTGTTAGGGAGTGTTCTAATTTCATTCATTTACATGTAGCTGTCCAGTTTTCCCAGCACCACTTATTGAAGAGACTGTCTTTTCTCCACTGTATATTCTTGCCTCCTTTGTCAAAGATAAGGTGACCATGTGTGTGGGTTTATCTCTGGGCTTTCTGTCTTGTTCCATTGATCTATATTTCTGTTTTTGTGCCAGTACCATATTGTCTTGATTACTGTAGCTTTGTAGTACAGTCTGAAGTCAGGGAGCCTGATTCCTCCAGCTCCGTTTTTCTCTCTCAAGGTTGCTTTAGCTATTCGGGGTCTTTTGTGTTTCCATACAAATTGTAAAATTTCTTGTTCTAGTTCTGTGAAAAATGCCATTGGTAATTTGATAGGGATTGCATTGAATCTGTAGATTGCTTTGGGTAGTATAGTCATTTTCACAATGTTGAGTCTTCCAATCCAGGAACATGGTATATCTCTCCATCTGTTTGTGTCATCTTTGATTTCTTTCATCAGTGTCTTATAGTTTTCTGCATATAGGTCTTTTGCCTCCTTAGGTAGGTTTATTTCTAGGTATTTTATTCTTTTTGTTGCAATGGTAAATGGGAGTGTTTCCTTAATTTCTCTTTTTGATTTTTCGTTGTTTGAACTATTGTTTCTTGACTGCTTTTCCTTTGTTTCTGCATTCCCTCCCTTCCCTTAATCTCATTAATTACTGGGACTTGTTCAAAGGCTGGCATCGTGGCCAGGCTTAGATCACAAAATAGCTTAGGCCAAAAATGACTTCTCTTCCATCAAGAAAGCCATGCCTAGTTCTCTTTCTCCAGTTCTCTTTCTCTTCTACCCCATCTGCTTACCTTCGGACCCTCATTCCATTGCATTTTACGGACAGCTACTGGACACGCCAGGTAGTCTTCTAGGAACTGAGGATATAACAGTGAATAAAACAGGCAAAGTAAGCTAAGGGGCTTACATTCTAGTAGAAGTAGAAGACAGTAACCAAATAAGGAAATAAGTAAAATATATAGTATTGGATGGCAGTAAGAGCTGTGGAGGCAAATAAAGCAGGGGGGATGATACAGAGTGTATAACGTGTCATCAGAGGTCTCAATGAGAAGGTGACATTTGAATGACCTGAAAGAGGTGAAGGAGTGAGCCATCTAGAAATCTGGGCAAAGAATGTTCTAAGTAGAGGGAACAGTAAACGCAAATGTGCTGAGATAGGCATGCGCTTGCCACCTTCGAGGAAGAGCAAGAAGGTCAGTGTGGCTGGAATGCAGAGAGTGGAAGATGAAGTCAAAGAGATAAGGGAGGGACCTCGCCTTGCAGGGCCCTAGGCCATTTCAATGACTAACTTTTACTCTGAGATAGGAGCCATTGGAGGATTTTGAGCAGAAGAGGGACATGGATGTCATTTTTGCTTTAACAGAGTCCCTTTAGCTACTGTACGGAGGACAGACCTGAAGAGAGCCAGAGTAGAAGGAGGATACTGTTTAGGAGGTCACTGCAATCATCTGGTAAGAGGTGATGGTGGCTCAGGTTAATGTGGTAGCAGGAGAGGAAGTGAGAAGTGGTTGGATTCTGGATGTATTTTGAATGTAGAGCCAACAGAGTTTCCTGATGGATTAGGTGGTGTGAGAAAAAAGGATTTTTTGGTCTGAACATTAATTGAGGATGTATAGGCTGTGGAAGGAGCAGATTTGGGAGTGGCGGGGAGGTCAGAAACTTGATTTAACACATATTAAGTTTGAGATGTTTATTAGGCATGTCAAGATGCCAAGAAAGAGGCTGGATATACACGTTTGGCAAAGTCTGTGTTGGAGATACAGAACTGAGAGTCATCAGCATATGGATGTTATTTAAAGTCATGAGATTAGAAGAGATCACCAAGGGAGCAAATATAAATAGAAAAGAAAAGATGTGCAAGGACTGAATCCTGGAGCTCTCCAACATTAAATGGTTTTAGAAGTGAGTAGGAACCATCAAAGGACATGAAAGGAATGGCCAGTGAAGTAGGGGAAAAAACCGCAGGAGGTGATGGTATGCTGAAAGCCAAGAGATGAAAACCTATCAAGGAGGAAAGATCAATTGTGTCAAATGCTGCATGTGGGTTAAGTAAGATGAGGTTGTTGGTGACCTTGACAAGAATGGTTTTGGTAGTGGTGGAGTGAAAGTTGGATTGTGGGTGGTTCAAGAAAGAATGGGAGGAGAGGGAGGGACAAGGTATAGACAACTCTTTTGAAAAAATATTTATTTATTTATTTGGCTGCACTGGGTCTTAGTTGCTGCACATGGGATCTTCGTTGCCACGTGTGGGATCTTCGTTGCAGCATGCAGGATCTAGTTCCCTGACCAGGGATCAAACCTGGGCCCCCTGCATTGGGAGCGCAGAGTCTTAACCACTGGACCACCAGGGAAGTCCCCTAGACAACTCTTTGGAGGAATTTTGTGGTAAAGGAAGGAGAGAGATTGGGTGGGAGCTAAAAGGAGAAGTGAGGGTAAGATGTTACCCAAACAACCTGGGGTCTGCTCTCCTGCGCACAGTAAAGCCAATCTACTGACACTGGGCTGTAGTGAAGGAAAGTGCAATGTTTATTGCAGACGCCAAACAAGGGGTATAGGCAGCTAATGCTCAAAAAAACTCGAACTCCCTGATGACTTTCAGGAAAAGGATTTAAAGATGGGGTGAGGGAGCGGGTTGTGGGGGTGTGTGATCAGCTGGTAAACATTCTTCTGATTGGTTGGTGGTGAGATAATCAGGAGTTACTATCATCAACCTTCTGGTTCCAACTGTCTGGAGTCTAAGTGTTTGTGGTCAGCATGCAGTTAACTTCTTCCACCTGGTGGGGGTTTCAGTATCTGCAAAACAGCTCAAAGGACATGGCTCAGAATATTATCTATAGCCCTTGAGGAGGAACTAAAGGTACTTGACTTGGTTTAATGGCTAAACTCTTATTATTTTGTCTTGTTTGACTGTTTTCCTTTGTTTCTGCATTTTCTCACTTCTCTGATTAAATTTGTTCTTTGGAACTCAGGGAAGCCCTAGGAGGCTAAAGTTTTTCTACAAACAAGAGGCAGGCAGAGGACATGGGAAGGTCTGTCCCGGGAGGGCCCCATAGGGTCCTGCTCAGCTACAAAGAAAATTTTTTAAGTTGATGAGATTATATGTTTGTATGTTGATGAGAAAAAGCCAGTAGAGTCAGAATAGACGATGCGGGAGAGAGATCACTGGAGCAACGTCCTTGATGAGGTGAGAGTGGATGGGATCTAGTACAGAAGTGAGGGCTTGGCTTTGGCCAGGGCACAAAACGTGCATCCAGAGTAAGAAGAGAGAAGGCACAGTATTTGGGCACTGATGTAGGGAGGTGGATGGATGTGGTGGGAGCTAGTGGACATTCTCTCGGATGGCCTCTTTTCGCTCAGTGAATTAGGAAGCAAGGTCAGCTGAGAGTGAGGATGGAGGAAGGGCTGGAAATTTAGAGAGGTGTGCGCGGGGCTAGTTAATAAACTAGTCATCTCGGGGCACTTAACTTTGAGTGTGTATCGGAATCACCTAGAGAGTCTGTTAAAGCCCTGTCCAGAGTTTCTGATTCTGGAGGTCTGAGGTGGGCCTGCGAATGTGCATTTCTAACACGTTTCTGGGAGATGCTGAGGCTGCTGGCCTGGGGTCGGCCCTTTGAGAGCTAGCTAGCGTGTGCCAGTGGGTGGGAGAGTGAGCGAATGAATTGTGGACATACAGTGGGATTGTCAGGCAGCATCAAGGGCCCATCCGAGGTTAGAAATCATGGATTGGAAGTGTCTCCATTCAGTATTCTATCCCGTCACATTCAGCCACTGTCCCTGGGTAGAGTCCTGTCTTTAAAACTTTCATTTTCTGCCACCTTTCCCTTTGACATGTAAGTCTCCCAATTCTTCCCCTTAAAAGCATGAAAATCTCGCTAATTCCCTGGCGACCCACGTTGGTTAGGACTCTGTGCTTTCACTGCGAGGGCGCGGATTCAATCCCTGGTCGAGGAATTAAGATCCTGTAAGCTGTGTGGAGTGGCCAAAAAAAAAAAAAAAAAGAGTTCATATACATGAAAAGCTCTCAATAGTGCCTGGCATGTAGTGAGTGCCTAAGACCACTCTGATCTGCTACTCATCCATCAACTACTACTTGTATGGGCTGACGATGCCCAAATCTGTACTTTCAGGTGGACCTCACTCCTGAGTACCAGTCATAATTATCCAAATGCCTCCTGACATACCCTTGGACATCACATCAGTATCTCAATTTCAGCACGTCCAAACCTTAAACTTATCATTTTCCAACCGTTTGTTCCTCTTCCTTTAATCCCCACATCTATGAATGGTGGCATCATCTATCCAGTTTGCTACCAGAAATTTGCTAGTTTCCAACTTCTCTCCTCCCATAGTTCTCAAACAGAGGTATTCTCTTAGTCTACCAACTCAGGAAACATAACATTGTTTTTCTGTAATATAACTACATTTCTATTTGGAGCCAGCCCCTATTCTACTGCAGTGGTGGACACTGAGTTTCAGTTACTTGGTGGAATTGCCCCTCCTTTCTCCAGGGATTGCCTGAACTCCAGGGGGTGTCCCATATGTATTTGCTAAAGCCCTGGAGGAAGTGGCCCTTGTTATTAAGTGGCCATCCAAGTGTCCACTGGGATGTCTGCTTCCTGGTAGCTGCTTGTGTGGCCTCTTTAGGGTTGATGTGTCTCTGCTACCTCTGGGTCATTCTGGGACACTTGAGAATTATTCTGCGGCTTCCAGGCCCCAGAGTAGCATGAGAAAATGTGATGCTGTCCAGGGTTCCAGCTGGGTCCAAAATAGGCTGCACTCTGCAGTCATTTCCTCTTTCTGGGGACCTGTCCCCTATCTGAGGACCTACCCAGGATGGGGCGGTGGGGACCCACAGTGGTCAGATCTCAAAACCTTCTCTGGGTTTTTTGCTGTCTCTGTGCTTTCCCTCTGGCTTGTGTCTGCTGGTAGGCATGCCAATGGGAGGCCTGGCTCTACCCAAGATATTTTCTCCACATCTTCTGTCCAGGCTGTGGCTCCTTTCTGTCTTATTAAGGGTCTAGGCAAATGAGATGTAAAAGCCAGAAGTGGCTTCCCATTTTTTCCCCTGGTTTTTGCTGTCACATCCTTCCACTGAAGCATAAACACAAAAGCTTGGCTGGTTAAAGTGGGGCTATGGGCGTAAAGGGAAGCCAACAAAAATAATATTTAAAAATATCACCGTATTCACTGCATCTCATGGGGATCATATCTTGTATTAAAAAAAATATT
This sequence comes from Balaenoptera borealis, assembly GCF_965194805.1. Lineage (NCBI taxonomy): Eukaryota > Metazoa > Chordata > Mammalia > Artiodactyla > Balaenopteridae > Balaenoptera > Balaenoptera borealis. The sequence goes on from NC_138868.1 coordinate 98,884,793, forward strand.
TATTTATTTATTTATTTATCTTGGCTGCGTCGGGTATTGGTTGCCACACATGGGATCTTCGGGCTCTTTGTTGTGGTGTGTGGGCTTCTCTCTAGTTGTGGCACGCGGCTCCACGGTGCGTGGACTCCTCGTTGCGGCACACAGCTTCTCTAGTTGAGGCGTGCGAGCTCAGTTGTTGTGGCGCGTGGGCTTAGTTGCCCCGTGGCATGTGGGAACCTGCGTACCCTGCATTGGAAGGCGGACTCTTTACCACTGGACCACCAGAGAAGTCCCCGGGGATCATAGCTTTCTGATTTTCTTTCTTTTGTTCCCCTAAGGTTCTCCTCTCTCCATTGCTTCTGTCTTAGTTCAGAGTTTCATTCTTATAAATCTCCTGGTTTGGCAAAATTTTCTCCTCAACCCCGAGGGTCAAGTTGCTGGAACAGTAGGAGGTTTTTACGGTTGAAGACCTCTGATAAAAAATAAGATTAGGAAGACTGAGTGACCTATTTAATGCCCAGTAAATATTTTATCCTGACTAAAATCAACAGTAACATTTAGCACGCGTAGTAAAGGAAATATCAGTAACATTTTACAGATCTGAAGTTAGCAGTAATATGTATATTGTAATTTCTACTTATCATCCCTGGGTGATTTCATCTTTTTAGGATTTCCCTGCAGTTTCAACAAGAGAGTGGTAAATCTAGTTTGTTTTGATGCAGGTGATGTGTAGTTAGTTCTTCTCATGCCAGGTACCTTCTGCAGGCAAGTGATGCCTTCTGAGCTTTGGGATTTCCAGATGCTATGGCCCCCACTGGTCCCATCATGGTCTTTGAGCCAATTGGGGGAACCCTCTATAAAGGGTGCCTATCTGAGATTGGATCATATGATTTTTGACAGCTTGATAAGGAGAGCAGGAAAAACCATCCTATAGTAATTTTTTCTTTTTAATTAATTTATTTAATTTATTTATTTTTGGCTGCACTGCACAGGCTTTCTTCGTTGCTGCGCGCAGGCTTTCTCTAGTTGCGGCGAGCAAGGGCTACTCTTCGTTGCGTTACATGGGCTTCTCATTGCAGTGGCTTCTCTTGTTGCAGAGCACGGGCTGTGGGCGCACGGGCTCAGTAGTTGTGGCTCGCGGGCTCTAGAGTGCAGGCTCAGTAGTTGTGGTGCACGGGCTCAGTAGTTGTGGCACATGGGCTTAGTTGCTCTGCGGCATGTGGGATCTACCTGGACCAGGGCTCGAACCTGTGTCGCCTGCATTGGCAGGCGGATTCTTAACCACTGCGCCACCAGGGAAGCCCAAAACCATCCTTTAAAAGTTGCAAGTTTTCAGTTTCTAGCGAGGGAGAGACTTCACCTTGTGGCTGACTCTTTACTTTGGGAAAATCACCACAAAGGGCTTTTAGTTTCCTAGATGTAGAGCAAGTGTCCAGCACTGAGCTGAGAGGAATGTTAGATCTGATGGATGGGAATTGTCTTCTGACCTTCTTGCTTTTTAGAAGGCAGTGGGGAGAAAGCGTTTCTTGGCTTTGAGTTTCAAGTGCTCTTGCTGGGTCTGGGCCCAGCGGGTGTGTACAGGGGCCGAGGTGTGAGATGGGGGCACGGAGGGCTGGAGGTGATGGAAGGTGAGAGGGAGCGGGGTGGATGGCGGACGTCCTACAGGCCTACTCACGGCGCACACGGCTGGCTAACATGGACATTTGGGAATGAAATGAGTTGGCGTGTGCTGTGAGTCTGGGTGAGTGGCTGTTAGGGTTAGAGGCGTACCCCAGCCTGTGCCTCTGAATGAAGTGGACTTTCCACTGTCAGTTGTGCTGAGACAGGAAGTAAAGAATGGGGGGTGGTGGGCCTTAGACTCGCGGCGAGAGGCTTTCCCCTCTCCAGGCCTCCTGACGCTGTGTTCTGGGCTCTGAGGTGTTGGGGTGCTCAGAGCGTTCCTGGAGCTGACCCTTGCCTCAGGGAGTGAGGCTGAGAAGTGTTCCTTTCAGGACCCTCCTGTCCTTGCCCTGCCTCCCCTTCATGAGTTTGCCTGAGGTGGGATAGCTCAGCGGTTCGAACAGCCATGGTTCCCGCCCATGGTCTGGTCCAGCTCTGTCCAATAGAACTTTCTGTGGGGACGGAGCGCCACCAGCCACATGTGCTACTGAGCACTTGAAATGTGGCTGGCGTGGCTGAGGAACTGAAATTTTAGTTTACTTCAATGCAATTTGTTTAAGTCTAAATACTCACATGTGGCTAGTGGCTACCATATTGGACAGCTCGGGTCTAGATGGCAGGAAACCATGAAGCTGTAAAGCCTGAAGCCTGAGCCCAGAGCTGTGACGCTGGCTGTTGTCGTCAGAGGACACGGAGGCTCCAAGAGGCTGTGTCACCCTGTGTGAGGGGTGGAGCTGCCCCAGAAGGCCCCGCAGCAGGAGGGGGCAGTGTACTGAATGTGCCAGGGCTCAGGCTGCCCGAGAGTTGGCCCTTCCTGCTGCTGACACACCGGGAGCCCAGGACAGTGGGACCGGGCATCAGGCCATAGTTAAGCTGTTTGCCTACCGTCCCCCAGTGACTGCGTCAGGCCAGTCCTACCTGTCTGGCTCAGTCCCCAGAGATCCAGAGAGTCCAGCGCATCCATTATCAGCACACCTCTCCTGTAGCATCTCCTCGCCTGGGCCAGGTCCCGCCCCACCCCCTAAACCCCCTTGTGCCCAGACACTGCTCTGGGGTGGGCAAGCTCTGCTTCATCCTCAGCCTCTTCTTCAGAGGTTCTCTTGAGCTCCGGCCTTAAATGAAACTCACTGTTCCCTGAGGACACCATTTCCCCTGAAGCCTCCTTCAGTGGAATCTGCCTTTGCTCTGACCCTCACACACCTCAGGGTCAGGAAGTGGGGTTTGGGTTTCCTAGGGCTGCCATGACTGGGTGGCTTCAAGCAACAGAAATTTGTTTTCTTACACGTACACTTTTGGCCAGAAGTCCAAAATCGAGGTGTTGCTGGGGCCAGGCTCCCTCTGAAGCCTCTAGGGGAGGATCCTTCCTGGCTTCTTCCAGCTTCTGGTGGCCCCAGGTGATTCTTGGCTGGTGGCAGCATCACTCCAAGACATGGCTGTCTTCTCTCTGTGTCTCCTGTGCCTCTGTGTTCAAATTTCCCTTGTCTTATGAGGACGCCAGTCTTTGGTTTAGGGTCCACTCTAGTCCTATGACTCCATTTTAGCTTGATTACATCTGCAGAGACCCTATTTCCAGATAAGGTCACATTCTTAGGTACCGGGGATTGGGACTTGAACGTATCTTTGTTTTGGGGGGTGGGCCACAATTCAACCCACAACAGGTCGGGTAAGTGTCCTTCCTCCCTTGCTCTCTCCTTCAAGCACCCCAGCTGGATCTCCAGGCATCTAGTTACCCTACTGCCACCCTTCTTCACTGCTGTCACGTGCTGGCTGCAGGTCCCTTGTCTCCTGGCTCACTGTCTTCCTTCCTACCCCTTCTCCTTCATCATCCTCCATGATTTCAACAGCCATGTGGATGCTCCTTGCAGCCCTCTGGCCTGTCAGCTTTTGGCCCCTTTACCTCCTCTCTCTATGTGTGATCTGCCCACCCTCTGACCTCTTCACATCCTGACCCAGTTAAGACTCTTTCTTATTTTTTGGCTGCCCCGTGCATCTTGTGGGATCTTAGTTCCCCGACCAGGGATTGAACCCACGCCCCCTGCATTAGAAGCACGGAGTCTTAACCACTGGACCACCAGGGAAGTCCCTAAAATGGATCATTTTAATCACTCCTTTGCTAACTTCCTCTATTCCTTTGCCCCTCCTTCCCTCTGCTGCTCGTGCCTGGAAAAACCTGGACCCTCCCTGAGGCCATCTGCCCTTCCTTGGTATGCCTGCACCCATGCAGGTGAATGATCCTGCAGAAGTTCACCCAATTAAGTCCCCTTTATATTCATGGCCACACACCTCAGATGGGTCACACTCAGCACTGCCCAGCACTTCTATTATGTTTCCATGGTATGTTTATTTTCCCACCATATTAGTTTTCTACTGCTGTGTAACGTATTACCAGAAACCTAATGGCTTAAGACACCCATGTATTATCTCACAGTCTGTAGGCCAGAAGTTCTGTTGGGCTCAGCTGGTTCTCTGGTCAGGGTCTTACAAGGCCAAAATCAAGGTGCTGGCCAGGCTGGCTGTTATCCGGAGGCTCGAGGCAAGATTCCACTTCCAAGCTCATTTAGGTTGTTGCCAGAGTCCAGTTCCTTATGGCTACGGGTGTGAGGTCCCTGTTTCCTTGCTGGCTGCTGGTTGGGCTCTGCTTTCTGCTCCTAGAGGCTGCCCACAGTCCTTCTCACGTGGCCAGTGATGGCACGTTGAGTCACCCTTGTGCTTCAAATCTCTGTCTTCCTCTTCCGCCACTAGCCAGAGAAAGTTCTCTGCTTTTAAGGACTCATGTGATTTCATAGGCCTACCTGGACAATATTCCTCTTTTAAGATCAACTGTGCCATTTAACATAACACCGTCATGGGGGTGACATCTCATCTCAGTCACAGATTCCAGGGATTAGGGGTATAGAATCTTGGGAGGCTATTTTTTTTTTTTCTTTTAAGGTCAAATTTATTGTCATAAAGTTATTCATAATACATTATTATTATTTTTCCTTGTTGGTTATCTATTTTAAATATAGCAGTGTGTACATGTCAATCCCGAACTCCCCATCTATCCCTCCCCCCAACCCTTCCCCGCCCGGTAACCACAAGTTCATTCTCTAAGTCTGTGAGTCTGTTTCTGTTTTGTAAATAAGTTCATTTGTATCAGTTTCTTTTTTAGATTCCACATAGAAGTGATATCGTATGATATTTGTCTTTCTCTGTCTGACTTGCTTCACTTAGTATGATAATCTCCAGGTCCATGTTGCTGTAAATGGCATTATTTCATTCTTTTTAATGGCTGGGTAATATTCCATTGTATATATGTACCCCACGTCTTTATCCATTCCTTTGTTGATGGACATTTAGGTTGCTTCCATGTCTTGGCTACTGTAAAGAGCACTGCAATGAACATTGGGGTGCATGTATCCTTTCAAACCATGTTTTTCTCTGGATATATGCCTGGGAGTGGGATTGCTGGATCATATGGTAGCTTTCAAAATAAAGTTTTTAAAAAAATAAAATTAAAATTTCTGACTACAGTAACATGTATGTGGGAAGGGGTAAGTAGAGTTATAATATCCTAAGGGCCTTGATTTTTCCATAAAGAGGATAAAGGTTTTGATTAATTTAAGAATTTGATAGGTTAAATGTGCATATTGCATTTTAAAAAGAATCCACTGGGGCTTCCCTGGTGGCGCGGTGATTAAGAATCCGCCTGCCAATGCAGGAGACACGGGTTTGAGCCCTGGTCCGGGAAGATCCCACATGCCGCGGAGCAACTAAGCCCGTGTGCCACAACTACTGAGCCTGCGCTCTAGATCCCACGAGCTACAACTGCTGAGCCCGTGTGCCACGACTACTGAAACCGCGTGCCTAGAGCCCGTGCTCCACAACAAGAGAAGCCACCGCAGTGAGAAGCCCGTGCACCACAATGAAGAGTAGCCCCCGCTCGCTGCAACTAGAGAAAGCCCGTGCACAGCAACGAAGACCCAATGCAGCCAAAAATAATTATTTGTACTTTTTTTTTTAAAAATAAATTTATTTATTTATTTATTTTTGGCTGTGTTGGGTCTTCATTTCTGTGCGAGGGCTTTCTCTAGCTGCGGCAAGTGGGGGCCACTCTTCATCGCGGTGCGCGGGCCTTTCACTGTCGCTGCCTCTCTTGTTGCGGGGCACAGGCTCCAGACGCGCAGGCTCAGTAGTTGTGGCTCATGGGCCTAGTTGCTCCACGGCATGTGGGATCTTCCAGACCAGGGCTCGAACCCCTGTCCCCTGCATTGGCAGGCAGATTCTCAACCACTGCGCCACCAGGGAAGCCCTAGTCTTTTTTTTTTAATAGATCTTTATTAGAGTATAATTGCTTCACAATACCGTGTTAGTTTCTGTTGTACAACAAAGCGAATCAGCCATGTGCATACATGTGTCCCCATATCCCCTCCCTCTTGAGCCTCCCTCCCATCCTCCCTATCCCACCCCTCTAGGTCATCGCAAAGTACCGAGCTGACCTCCCTGTGCTATGCTGCTGCTTCCCACTAGCCAACTATTTTACATTCGGTAGTGTATATATGTCGATGCTACTCTCACTTCGCCCCGGCTTCCCCCTCCTACCCCGTGTCCTCAAGTCCATTCTCTATGTCTACATCTTTTCATGTGGGTTTTTTTAATTAAAAAAATTTTTATTGATGTATAGTTGATTCACAATGTTGTGTTAGTTTCAGATGTACAGCAAAGTGATTCAGTTACACATATATCTATGTCTGTATCTATTCTTTTTCAGACTCTTTTCCATTATAGGTTATTACAAAATATCGAACCACTCCTACTTTTTGATATGCCTATTTTCTATTATCTACTTTTTTCAAACCTATTGCATCTTCCCTTCATCTCCTCACCCTCTTATTTAGCTGATGGCCTTGCTACTCGTGTGGAAACCCCTGAACTTCTACCCTCAAGTTCACAAACCTCCCCTCTTCCACACCCATCTCCTTTGCCTTTGTTTCTCATCTGGATCCCTCCTTTCTCACCTCCCCAAGGACTCTGCTTCCTCATTTTCTTCTCCCCCTTGTTCATCAGTCTTTCCCTGTCTTCATAAGTAATTGCCATCAATGTACACCATGCTCTAGTCTCTCCCGTCTTAAAGATAAACGACTCCCCTTGACTCTGCTTCCCACACCAGTCACAGCTCAGCTTCCTGGAAGAGAAGTCTACACCCTCCCATTCACTCGCTCACCCCTTCCAAACTGGCCTCTGTTACCCCTCCTCCACTGAACTGCTCTTGTTAAAGTGACTATTGCTGCATCACAAACCGCACCAACATTTAGCGGCTTTAAGCAATTTATTAACTTGATTGACATATACACACTGCTATGTAGAAAATCGATAACTAATAAGGACCTACTGTCTAGCACAGGGAACTCTACTCAATACTCTCTAATGACCTATATGGGAAAAGAACCTAAAAAAGAGTGGATGTATGTATATGTATAACTGAATCACTTTGCTGTACACCTGAAACTAACACAACATTGTAAATCAACTATACTTCAATAAGATTTTTTTTTAAGTGTAAAAAAAAAAAATTATTGATGGGCTTCCCTGGTGGTGCAGTGGTTAAGAATCCACCTGCCAATGCAGGGGACATGGGTTCGAGCCCTGGTCCGGGAAGATCCCACATGCCACGGAGCAGCTAAGCCCGTGCACCACAACTACTGAGCCTGCACTCTAGAGCCCGCGAGCCACAACTACTGAGCTTGTGTGCCACAACTACTGAAGCCCGTGCTCAGTATTTTAGTGCCCTAGAACCCATGCTCCGCAACAGGAGAAGCCACTGCAATGAGAAGCCCGTGCACTGCAATGAAGAGTAGCCCCTGCTCGCTGCAGCTAGAGAAAGCCCGTGCACAGCAACGAAGACCCAACACAGCCAAAAACAAACAAACAAACAAACAAACAAATAAATGTATTTTAAAAAAATTTATTAATGTGTTTCATGCTGCTGTGGTTGATGAGCTTACCTGGGAACTTCTCACTTGGGGTTTCTTTCTCACGAGGTTGTAGTCAGCAACCGCTGGGCCAGGAGTCATCCAGAGGCTCACCTGAGCTGGATGTCCAAGATGGCGTGGTGACTCGGCCGGCAGTGGATTTTGGCTGTTGGCTGGGAGCTTAGCTGGGGCTGGTGACTGGAGTGACTACATGTGGCCACTATGTGACTTGGGCTCTCAGAATGGTAGCTAGGTTCCAGGAGGGTGTGTCCCAGGAGTGAGCATTCCTGGAGAACCAGGTGGAAGCTGCAAGGCTTCTTATGACCTAACTTTGGGAGTCATGTAGCATGATGTCTATCATATGCTATTGGTCATAAGCAAGACACAAGGCCATGCCAGGCCCAAGGGAATGGGATTACACAAGGGCATATTTTATTTAGGGGGTCATCTTTGGAGACCAGCTACCATAGTCACCAACAACTTGGTCCTCGTCTTACTTGACTTCTTAACAGAAGTTGACCTAGTTGATTGCTCTTTTTCAAAACTTTTCCTTCTCTGGCTCTGCTAACCCCTGGCTTTCCTCTTTCCTCACTGGCTGCTCTTTAATCTCCGTTGCGTCCCCCTAAACGCTAAATATTGGACCACCTCAGATTCTAGGTCTGGGCTCAATTATTTCTCTATAACACCTCCCTGCATGATCTTACTTGTCCCGTGGTCAGTGCCTACCACCCAAATGCTGATGTCTGTCGAATTTTCTCTAACCCCCATCTCTCACCTGTGCTCAGGACTGGGAGAGCCAGCTGTCTTCTCGATACTCCATTTGGATATCTAATGGGCATCGCAGATTTAACAAATCCACTTCTCCACCCCAGTATTCCCCATCCTTCTCTGTCTCAACACATGGCATCACCATCCACTAATTGTTCAAGCAAAAACCCAAGGGTCATCCAGGATTTCGTCTCCTTTCCTTTCAACACTCCACCTCCATCTAAACCACTAGTAAGCAAGTCCTCTCTGTTTTTTTTGGGTTGGGCATTAATATATTTCTTTAAGTACATTTGATTTATATTGCTTAGCAAACTAATAGAGACTAAAAATATTACTAGGTTTATAATGTAAAAGCAGTCTGTTACCCCATCCTACATTCTCATTCCCCAAAGCAGCTACTCTCAACTATTTCAGCTAGTTTTTCTGCTATTTACTTTATTTTTATATTTCAAAATTTCTCATATAGCTAGCTATTTCTTGATTTTTCAGTTTTAAGTCTTATCTGTTGACTTTCACCTCTGGAAAATGAGGTTTAGCTCTCTTAATGCCCATTTCCTCCCCCACTAAACACATATACTTAGCCTTCTCCCATCCTCCAATATAGCTTTATCACAATTTTTGGTTAAAATCACTGTTTAGTGTTTATATTAGTATGACTCTGTAAATATTTCACATCTAAGCTGTGTAATGTGCTATATGATTAGAATTCTTTTTTTCCTCCCTCTGGCGTTTCTGGAGTTAGTACTTGCCATCCTTTTTTTTTTTTGGTTGTTGAGAATTTAAAAAAACCTTTATTTTAAAATAATTAAAAATTTACAACAGTTATAAAAATAATATGACGAGGTCCTGCGTACCCTTCATCCAATTTCCCCCAATGGTAACATTTAAAAAATATATATATATATATACACACATATTTATTTTGTTTGCACAGGGTCTTAGTTGTGGCATGCGGGATCTTTGTTGCAGCGTGAGGGATCTTTTTTGTTTTAGTTGCGGCATGCATGCGGGGATCTAGTTCCCCCATCAGGGATCAAACCCGGGCCCCCCGCATTGGGAGCGTGGAGTCTCACCCACTGGACCACCAAGGAAGTCCCCAGTGGTAACATCTAATACAACTGTAGTACAGTATCAACACTGGGAAAATCGATATTGGTAAAATCCACAGACCTTACTCAGGTTCACCAGTCCTCCCAGTTTTAACTCTGTATCTATCTCAAAGTCACCACTTCTGTTTTTGTTTTTTTTCAAATTTATTTATTTATTTTTGGCTGTGTTGGGTCTTTGTTGCTGGGCGTGGGCTTTCTCTAGTTGCAGTGAGCGGGGGCCACTCTTCGTTGCGGTGCGCGGGCCTCTCACTGTGGTGGCTTCTGTTGTTGTGGAGCACAAGCTCTAGGCACGCGGGCTTCAGTAGTTGTGGCACTTGGGCTCAGTAGTTGTGGCTCGCGGGCTCTAGAGCACTGTCTCAGTAGTTGTGGTGTATGGGCTCAGTAGGTGTGGTGCACGGGCTTAGTTGCTCCACAGCATGTGGGATCTTCCCGGACCAGGGATCGAACCCGTGTCCCCTGCATTGGCAGGCGGGTTCTTAACCACTGCAGCACCAGATGCGCCCCCTCCCCCCCATCTTATTTTAGAAATCAGAAAAATGAGGCACTGAAGGGTGAAGTGACTAGGGTCATCTAGCCCAGGTTCCCACTGAATTCAGGAAGTTGTTTTCCTGCAGGCTGGGCAGGTGGCCTCCACTGACCAAGCCCACTGCCAGATACTCCTGCCTCTGTGGCTGGGCAGCTCCAGCCATCAAAGGCCCCTTCCGGTGTAGAGTCACACTTGGCCTCCGCAGAACTCTCCCGTTGGTCCTACGCTGCCCTCTACAGCATGTGCCCACTTCCATAGCTTCCCTGCCCCCAGGTCTTCCCTTTGCCAGGCAAAGACGCCTCCCGGGAGTCTTCACATGACATGATACTCCCGAGGGGTGGGAGACATTGGGGGCCTGAGAGCCCTGGGCAGGAGGCAATCCCACCTTTGTCCTGAAGCCCTGCTTCAGGGTTAGCAGGAGGCAGCTGACGACCCTCACGCTTTGCCAGAACTCTGAAGGACTCCAGGCCCACTGATTCCTCAGCGGTAGATGAGGAAGTGGTTTACTCCTAACCTGGGACTTGCTTCTTTCACATGTAAAGACAAACCTGCTCCTCACAACACGGGAGCTGCAGACACAGTGAGGACAGGGACGTCATGCTGGGGGTGGGGGCAGGGGCTGGAGGATGTGTGTCACGGGTCCCCTGGATGCTGGGTACATTTATTGGTTGGCCAGAGAAAGTCCCTGCATCTCCCCACGGTGACCCCCTTGTCCTTCCCGAGGGAGCCCCTAGGTGTTGGGAAGACCCTCACGCTGCGCCATGTGCAGATGTTCCTCTGTCTCAGTGGACGGATGTGTGGAGAGGGGCTTCTTTCTCTTTCTACGGAGCAAGGATTCCACGCCCTAAGGTAAGGACCAAGATGGCCAAGGGGGATGTGGGAGAGGGGTGAGGAGGAATGGGAAGGGGCTGGGTGGGGTGGGCTCTGGGCATGTGTGCAGGAACCAGGGCCGGCCCCAGCCCTCTTTGTAGCTAGCCAAGTCCCTGCAGACGTGCCGCAGTCCCTTTCAGCTCTCCTGACGTGACCGGGGAGGAACTGGCTGCCGTCGTGGACTGGCCCCGGGAGCCCACCGCAGCCCCGGCCCGCAGTCTTTCTGGGTTGGCTTGTGCTGTGAGGCCCGACGGCCCTGCCTTTAAGTCCTCGAGCCCCTTCCCAGCCCCAGGCCTGTTCCTTTCTTCTCCGTCCCTGCCTTCCTATAGCCCCTGGGCCTCAGAGGCCTCTGTGTCTTCTGAAGCTAAGCCCACTCGCCATGGCCTTGGGCTCTCCTCCCACAGGCATGGCTGCAAAGGGACCCTTGTTGAGGGGCCGCTAAACTCTTCAAGGAAACAGTGCGAGGGTGACAAAGACCACACAGGAGGCTCACACAGGTGCCAGGGTCTCATGGCTTCTCACAGTTGAGGCTGCACGCCTGGCTTCCCAGTTCCTTCCAGAAAGACCTTCCAGCTTTAGCTCTTACTACCCCGAGGGTGGCATTTGAACTCCCTTCCCCTACATAAGGCTCTTTTCAGTTTTTGGCTGCAAGCAGGGTGGAGCAAAAGGGCCCTGTGTCCAGGCTGGCTGCACTGTCCTGAGTGGCCAACAGCCCACATGGGGATGGGTGGGTCCCCGTGGTCGGTGACACGGGCAGCTCCCTCTCTTCCTTGAGGGCTTCCCTTGCCCTCTTCCGGCCTGGCCACTACGGGTGTCACTGGCAAAGCTCAGGTATCAATGGGAGGTGTCGCAAGAGTGGGAGTCAGTGGCGTGAGTTTAGATCCTGGGCCTTTAAGTAAATGCTCAGAAAAACCATCCACACCAGCGCTAAATACCAAATGAGTCAGCTTCTGGGGGGTCACCACTCTCCTCCCCCAGATTCCCTGGCAAAGCAGGGAAGGTCGTCTGGGGGCTGCCTCACTCTGGCAGCAACCGAGACCCAGAACCACCCTGTGATGCTCTTCTAGTCCCTACTACCAGGGGGCGCTTTCTACTCAGTGACTTTTAGGGGAGGGAGCCGGGGACAGGCCTCAGTGTTCTCTCCCCACCCCCAGTGCTTTATGTGGCCATGTTGGAGTTCAGAAGAGATGCTTGTCCTTACACCTTGATGATGAAGGCAGCTCCCACGGACCGCCTCGCTTCCCGAGCCTCCTCTCTGTGCCCCTCTCTATAGCTGATGTAAGCTGACGGGGCATTTCTGAGAACATCCAGATCTGAGAAGGCAGACTCCGTGCCTTAGTGCCTGTTAGCATGTTCTGGAACCAGCGCCATGTGGCTTGGCCCACACATGGGGCAGGTGAGTCCACAGAGAGGGAACATTTGTTTATTTGGGCAAACGTGCCGTGTTAGAGTGGTTCTGAAAAGCTGGGCATGCAGTGGTCCACCCCTGGGGTGCAGGGGGGAGAAGAAGGGCTGCAGAAGGCAGAGATGGGGGAGAGGAGGAGGTGGCGGGTTGGCCCTCAAGGCTAAGGGAGGGGGGCGGGCCTGGGGAGAGAGGAGCAAAGCAGAGACAGACAGGAGGACAGATTCCAGAGGCTTGGTTTTATTGTACAGTATTCTTTTTCCTCAGTGAGATGCCATAAGCTGTGGTGGCACTACACACGGTCACAGGACGGGGAAGAGCCGCCAGGTGGAGAGCTGGGTGCTGGGAAAAGCCACCCCTCAAGGCATGTCCACTTATGGGTATCACCCCACGGCCAGTCCCAGGCCCCCGAGAGGTCCCTGAGAAGGCAGGCCTCTGGGACGGGGGTCTATCTGAAGGCTCGGGCACTGCTGGGGGAAGACGGAAGAGCCTCTTGGGGGAACGTGTGGGCCGAACTCTGTGTGGCTCAACCAGGGGCTCCACCAGGCCTGATTTACTGCCTCCAGGTCTGAGTTCTGGAAGCTCCTAGGAGCTTGGGATAGCCTGGGAGGGGGCTTGTCCTCCTCTGCCACCTCCCAACTGCCGGCCGAGCCAGTGAGAGACACTAGGCTTCCATTTTTAGCTTCCTCGGTGGGGGGGAGGGATGATGGACCCTGCCTTCCACCTGCCTCGCCAACCCATCAGCACTGCTTCCTGGGCAGAATCTGCATTTTCACTGGACCAGACCCCGGGCCCAAGGCCCCTTGGGGACTGCAGGGTAAGAAGGTGGCTTTTTTCTGTGACAGAAAGTGCTCGTGGAGATGCTCGGTTCTCTCCTCACAGGATGGGCCACAAACGCTTGGCAGTGCCCTCACATCGGGGTCTTCAGGCGCCATCCCTACTGCTGAGGGATGTGCTAGGGCCAAACACACCCTTCCCCCTCCTCGCCCAGGTCTCTCCCAGGCCTCTAGTCCCGGTGGGCAAGGCTGACCGGCCCCAGGGACTGATACCCCTCCCCTCCTTCTACCCCTTCCTTCCCCTCGCTCTCCATCAGGTCCCCAACCCTGGCTTCCCTTTTCGCAAACTGCCAAAGAAAAGGTAGGATAAGCCCTAAATAAACCAGACAGAAGCAGCTCTGGAACAAAGAATACAAATAGGCAGTGGCGTGCGGAGAGGGTAGGGGGTGGCCGTGGGGGGTGGGAGATGATGGCATGCAGCACTGGGATTCCTTAGGGGCGGTGGGGTCCCCACTTCTCCCCAAGGTGTGTGAGAGGTTGCGGGGAGGGGGGTCAACTGACTCAGAGAAGTAGGGTCTCTGGACTGGGCCTTGTGGCTTCCCGTGTTCTCCGTGGGCCCAGCCGGTCACAGGGAGATGAAATCCATGGCCTGCAGGAGCGGCAGGGAGAACAGGAGCGGCAGCAGCCACGAGGTGTTCTGGGTCAGCAGGCTTGTGCCGCCACACTTGACCAGTTTATCTGTGGAGAGAGGATGGGGTAGAGAGGCAGGGTGGGAATGGAGAGCGACCAGGACTCGGGCAGGCCCAGGCCCAGAGCAAGGCTGCTTTCCCTTGGGGAGGCTGGCGCCATGATGTCTTGGCTGGAACCAGGGCCAACCTGGTCTGACAGAACCAACCATCTTTCCCATTTGCCGGTTCCTGAGCCCTTGGACAAATATCATCACAAGAAAACTGTGGGTGAGGAGGCTAGTGCCCATCCTGTTTTCCAGGTGGGGAGAAGGAGGTTTGGGGAGGCCGAGTGATTTGCCCGCAGTCATGGGGGAAGCGGCCGCCACACCACTCTGCCTGTCTGACTGTCCCCTTAGCCCTTCCCCCATTCATGCTGAAGGTAGCGATTCCCCGCCCCCCCGGGCACAGGCAGCAGTGGGGGGAAGGGGAGAGAAGTTTTGGGGCCACTCCCTATTGTGGCCCAGCCAAGGGGACTGCCAGCTGGCCCAGCCAGCCCGTTCCTCCCCAGCCTGCCTCTCCCAGCTTCCTTGGTCTTGTTGGGGGTTTGCCTCACCTCTGAGCACAGAGACATTCCTGTTGGAGACGATGGGAGTCTGGCCAGAGAGGTGGAGTGCGCATGTGTAGGTTCCCTCATCCTTGGTGGTGAAGTCGGACAGGTAGAGGACCTTGAGATTGTACTTGCTGAAGAAGTTGGTTCGGGAGCGGTATGCATGCTCAGGGACCCCAATGGTGCCAAAGAGCACGTGCTTCTTTGTCTCACGGGTCAGGCTGAACTCGTACTGAATGGGCAGGTTGGTGGTATTCTCATGGCGGCAGTCTAGACGAAGGCTCTGGTCCACCAGGCAGGCTGTCAGGCTGGTCACCTTCTGCCCACGGGCCACCTGTAAGACTGGCACCAGCAGTGCCCCCTCCAAGTTGGTGAGGACCTGTAGAGCAGGGGGCCTCCCATCCACATTAACAGTAGAGAAAGGCCTGGCCAGGGAAGGGCACAGGATCTGCTCTCTGAGCACCTCTCCCCGCCCAGAGGTCCCTGAGGGCCAGTCTACCTTCCCTACTGCAGGCCCCAGCCTACCTCCCTCTATTGTAGTCGTGGGTCCCACCAGTATGTTCCAGGGGCAGGAGACCTTGGGGGAGTTGATGCAACATCCTTGTTCACACTTGGAGATTCCAACTCAGTATGGGGCAGGCTCAGTGAATTGTGTTTCCAAAAACCATCCCAGGTAGTCAGAAGATCAACTAGGTTGCTCAGCTGACTTAGGGATAAAAGGAGCCCTCTCTCTCCCTTAGTTACCTCTACTTTCTGAGGTCATGAGGAAGAAGCTAGCTTCTCTGAAAGGAAGGCAGCCAGGGTGTTTGGAATCCCAGCCCTGCCCCTTGCCCGGTACCTGTCAGCAAGAGAGTGATGCCAATGGTAGGGTTCATGGTGCCGAGAGCTCAGTCCTGGATCTGGGGGTGCAACAGGATGGGAATCAGCCAAGAGGTGGGGCAGGTGTGCCCGCACTTACTGCCGGGGCTGGGGGCCCCTGGGAGACATGCCATAATGGCCATGGTGGGCATCCAAGCCCCTCTCTACAGCCCTCTCCCCTCCCACCTCTCAGTGAATGTGACACTGCCACTCAGCTCTTCCCCATCTGGGAAAGCAGTGGGGTTGGAGAACACACCCTTCGGTGGTGTGTATGTGTGCTGAACACTTACTAGCTGGGTGGCTTTGAGTAAGTGTCTTTAACTTGACCGTTTCCTCTTCCTTCAGGAAGTCAGGGACTTCCTAATTTTTTAATTGTAAAATTTGCAGAACACACAATTTATTATCTTAACCATTTTTAAGTGTACGGTCTCCAATCTCCAGAACCCTTTTCATCTTGCAAAATCAGAACTCTCTACCCATGAAACAAAAACTCCTCATTCAGGGCCTACCTATTTCTCGTTCAGAAGAAAATCCCCAATGCCCAAACAGTTCCTGGCATACAACAGATGCCCGAAAGATACTGAATGAACCTGGGCTTTAGATACCCACAGGGTTGTGATGGGGATTAAGAAAAATGACAAACATCTGGCACTGTTGAAGAGTAAGTGATCCACAAGGTTAGTCTTTGGCCTCTTAGACGAGTGTGGTCAGGAATGTGCGGGGCCCCAGGTAGGACCATACTTGGCACACCGCTAAGGGTGTTCCTGACTGTGGGTGGGGAAGGCGACAGTGCCATCCTATTGCATAGGTTCTCTGCATCAGAACCAACATGTTTCCAACCGTCCAGCTCTCTGGGCAGGATTCCTCGGCCTGCAGCTTTCCAGTCCAGCTTCGGTAGCCTCCCTGCCTAGGCTCTCTGCCCTGTCTTTTTTTTGCAGCCTAGGCTGAATCTATATCCTGGCAAGGCGACACAGAGCGGGTAGCCTAGCCCGTCTGCAGCAGTGCTCGCCAGGGAGAGGCCACAGCAGGGGCGTGTGCCTGCGAGTGCGCGGGGCCGTGCCCTGGTGCGTGCGCCCTGGTGCGCAGGGCGCGCCGCTAGCCGCGTCTAGGGTCCCCGGCGTTCAGCCCAGTGGGGTGAGGGAGGGGGAAGGGGGCGAGACTGGGGCTCCCGGGTGCCTGCGGCTGCAGTCGATTCCCTCTCAGACCCCTGCTCAGAAGGACCCGGAGGTGCCGTTGGGGAAGAAAGGGGGGCCGACATCTGGTTTAGATTAGCAGACGCTGAGTTACAGAGGGGGTGGCGAGCTTGGGATCTAGGAGAGGAAGCGGGGGAAGCAGCGGCTAGAACTAGAAAGGAAGAAATGGGGCTGGGACTCAAGGGGATGTAGAGCCAAAGGGAGGGGTAGACAGCTTGGAGGGGAGGTGCAGTCTGTCTGCCTGTCCTCGGCCTTGCGTCCCCGCAGCTCAGAACCCGGAGAAGCTTTGCGCTCCCTCCTCTGCAGCCCGCGTTCGACTAACCCCACCCTTATTCCGTGTCCCTATTCCAATCCTCTCCTTTCCCAGTTGAGGTCCTCCTTCCCCCTCTCTCATCCTTTTCCAGTTCTCGCCTCCCCCGTCTGCCTGCCGTCCTCCCAGTCCCCGCCCCAGCCCCCGCCCGCGGCACTGCGGTTTCCCGTTCTTTGGATGCCCCGCACCCAGCCCGCAGCGAGGTCGCAGGGCAGAGATACCCTTCAGTTTGCGGTCCTCCGTTCCCCCAGTTTCACCGTCCCCCACCCCCGGTCTCGCCTTCGCAGGCTGGCTTTGGGGACGTCTGGCTGGGGAGCAGAACACAAGGCTTTCCTTGGCGCCCTTCCTCCCGGTTCTCCTCCAGCACCCCAGCCCCAGGCGAACGTTCCCCAGCGGGCGAAAGTTTCGCCGCGGCCCCCGGCCTGCAGCAGTTGCGTCCGGCTCCTGCCCCTGCCTGGCAAACAGGCCCCTCAAGCACTGAGCGGCTCCTTCCCAGGGCGCCCTCCGACCGTTTTCTGAAGCCTCGGATCGGGAGGGCTTGCCTGGGCGCCAGGAGGCCTGCTATCCCTGCGCCCCGGGTCCCGCCCTGCCTCTGGCTCCTACCTGGGCTCCGGTTCTCGGCCGCAGCAGCCTCCTCTAGATGCGCTGCCGCCTCCAGTTGCTACAGCCTGCTCGGCGCCCGCAGTTTTCACCAGGGGTGGGAGAGGAGGAGCGGGGAGGGCCCGGGGGCTCGGCCAATCAGAGGCTGAGTGGGTAGCGGAAAAAGGGTGGCAGAGGGAGGAGGAGGCGGTCCGATATTGGTGTGGGAGAGTGGCCGTCCGCAGCAAAAGGGGGCCCTCACACTGTGGCTGGCGGACCTGACCAGGGATGGAGGGGTTCAGAACCCTGGAGATCAGGGTGGGGCCGCTCGCCGCCTCCCAGAGCCCCGCCAAGATCGCTTCCCTTTTTTTTTCGCTTCCCTTTTAAGGCTTTAATCCTTTCTTCTGACCTAGGCTTCACAAGCCTGTGGGGAAACCAAGGGGTAAGGGATGGATGATGGAGGCCAGCAACCGGGCCCCCTTAGGCAGCGCCCATGCCTCCTCGTTTCCTTTTCAGCTGGAGCCCATCTCCACAGGAGCCGCCAGTGAGAGGTTTTTGGTGTTGGAATATTCCAGGTTTTCTCCAAAGGAAGATGGTAGGATGTTTTTCCACATTGGAGCAGCCCTTCAGAAGCAAGGCAGCACCTGGTCTTTCCTGGTCCCCAGCCCTGCTCCACCCCTTCACCCAACCTAGAGCACCCAGCCCTTCAGAGGCTTTCTGCTCTTGGGCACTAAGTCTCCCTCAGCTCCTGGGCTGGCACTTCCTGGTGCAGACAGCTAGAAGGTTCTTCTCAATTTCATGTACTCCTCCTGCCCCCACTCCCACCCAAGTCCTTGAGTACTGTCTGCTTGGTCTTCAGACAAGGGAAAGGGTGCCGCCCTCTATCAAGCGTTCTGCTGGGCACATTACATCCATGGCCACAATCTGCTGGGTTCATCTCAGCCCACTCTCCATCCCAATTCATGATTAGTAAGTGGGAGAGCTGGCCGGTCGACTTGGGGTGTGGAGCCCCAAGTCCTCAGTGCTGAGCCACTCCATGGCTGCATCCCAGACCAGTGGGAGGGGAAATTGTGGAACTGTGGGAAAGGGGAGGAGACGGGACCAACTAGAAAGGAATACCACGCTTTTAATCCCCTGGGGCACCTGTCCTTGCCCCATTAATTTGAAGTCATCAGAAGCCCTTGGATTTTTTTTTTTTTTTTTAACAGCCAGTGCTGATGACTTGTCTCTCCCAGCCACGGGTGAGGTGAATTTTTTTTGAACAAAGGTTTATTTGATTGATTTGCATCCTTGTGGCATCTTTGTGAATTCTGGTGGGGACATCCTGTGGGCTGGCCCTGCCCCCCTGACTACCCATTCTCCTATTTTTTCATAGACATTGGTCCTGGCTCCTTCACTGCAGTTTCCATTAGTGTAATGGCACTGTTGGAAGCCATCCCTGGGCTTGCAAGTGGGAGATTTACTTCCCTCTCCCTCCCTTGGAGGTTAGGTGGCCTCCTGACGCTTAGAGTGATGGAATTTTCTAACTGGAACAAGCCTTGCAGATGGTCCAGTCCAGGGGCCCTTGGCTCTGGTAAAAAACCAGAAGCTCCTGGGGCACTTTATGAGAAATGCCCCTGCCCCTGCCCCCCTGGGATCTCCCTAGTCTAGTAGAGCTGCCTGAGTCTGCACTTTTCACAAGCTCCCAGGCCTGGGACCATCCCTCTTCAAAGATCAGGTGACCTGGCTTCTCATTGTTTGGAGGGTAATTTTTAAGGCCCTGGATGTCCTGGCCCCTGGCGGCCGACCTTCACCACCACCTCATCTTTCCCTTTCATCTTCCTGCTGCATTCCAGACGTGCTAGCCTCCTCCTTGGCACTCCACGCAGTGTCTTCTTTCCTGCTTAACAGCTTTCTGGTTCTCAGTCCAGGGATCTTTCCTATCAGAGCACAGTTGCTTTAGTTGCTTTAGCTTCAGCCTAACCGCTCCCCGCCCCCCCCCCCCCCCCCCCGCCACTGGAACACACACACACACACACACAGATGGGGCTGGAGGGCTGGAGATGGTTACTTGTTTTGGCAAGACATGAGGATACCCAGAGGCCCCTTAACTACCGGAGATATCTGGGCTCTGTCTGGACAAGACCCTGGATGCTCTGTTTTCCACTCTATGGTCCAGTCTCTGAGTGTTGCTGGTTGGAAGGCCTAGCTGTGCTATTTTGATAAGTTTATGAGGACCTGGCCTATTTTCTGGGTCCCCAAGCACTTCACTTCAGGAAGTGGTGGGGAGTGGGGACTCTAGAGGGTGTGGCAATTGTGTGTCAGCTAAAGCAAGGTCTCCGGCTGGATGGAGTTAATGGCTCAAATGAAACATTTAGGGGCTGGGATGGAACACAGGGTGGTGATGGGGAGGAGATTTAAAACTCTCATTTGCTAATGGCACAGGATAGGAGTGCTGAAAGCAGGAAGGGTTTAGAGGAATCCACCCAAGGCAAGATTTACTGGCAGACTGTGGCTGCCCTGTTGGTCCCTTAGATCTTTCCTCTCCCATCATCTCCAGTTGCCCTATCTAGAGACACATGGAGTAAATACTCCTCTAAAAATGCACATTCTGGGACTTCCCTGGTGGTGCAGTGGTTAAGACTCTGCGCTCCCAGTGCAGGGGGCCTGGGTCCGATCCCTGGTCAGGGAACTAGATCCCACATGCATGCTGCAACTAAGAGTTCGTGTGCCACAACTAAGGAGCCCACCTGCCACAACTAAGACCCGGCGCAACCAAAAAAATAAATAAATATAAAAAGCAAACCAAAAAGTAATAAAAATGCACATTCCTTTAGGATAACCAAGGGACTACCAGCCATTCACTCTTTTTTTTTTTTTTTAACATCTTTATTGAAGTATAATTGCCTTACAATGGTGTGTTAGCTTCTGCTTTATAACAAAGTTAATCAGTTATACATATACAATATGTTCCCATATCTCTTCCCTCTTGCATCTCCCTCCCTCCCACCCTCCCCATCCCACCCCTCTAGGTGGTCACAAAGCACCGACATTCACTCTTTTTATTTCCCTATTTCATCAGATTGTCTTTTTAATCACAGAGGTGGCAGAAGTCATCTCATCATTTTATAGCTGGAAAATGAGGCCCACAAAGGATAATGATTTGTCAAAGGTCAGACAAATATTTTGGAGCACAGGCAGGACTAGCTAGATCCCAGATCTCCTGACTCCATGTACAGTGCTCTCCACTGCTCCCAGGGTGGGTCTTCAGACTTCTGCTAGACTGACTTAACTGGTGCATGGTGAAATGAGGAAAACAAGGACAACGTGGGGTACTCTGAACATAGCTGTCAGGTTGCTGCTTTGTTCTGATCGCCTCCTATTCACTCTGTTGATAAGGGAGGATTCCCAGATTCCCACCCTAGGGTTTTGGAGATGGTTGAACACATGACACCTGACACTGGACAGATGTGATTGACAGCAGTTTATTAGTCACCTGTACTTACAGCCCGGAGGAAGACACCACATGCCAGGCACTGCCACTCAGGAGCTGCAATCAGGAACAGTGAAAAAGCAGGAGCTGTGAGAGGCAGGCTTTGTCGTATCCAAAGGGTGGAATGCTCATTTCCCGCAGGAGGATATGATTGGCTTGTCTGAATAATTCTGTGGGCTGGCAGGGAACAGAAGCCTGATTCTCAGGGATAAGCAGGGATTATGCCTGGTCCCTGTGAAAAGGAGGGTTAATTGACCAGTAGAACTTATCAGCAGAAACTGAAAATTGGGAAGGAGAATTTGTGTTTAGGCCACTTGAGACCTTCCCAATTGGATCACATGTTAAGACAGCTGTTGAGCCCTAATTTTGGGCGAATTGAGGCCACACACTGGCCCTTCCTTGCAATGGTCTATTTTTTCATTCTAAGGTTATACCCTTCCACTTTTTTGAACTGATGGTGGTAGATGGTGTGTTTTTAATGTCCCTTCTAGGCACAAAAAGAAAAGTGGTAACTTTCTGTTGCTCCTCAGACTTCTTTGGAAATATGAGTAGTCTATGAAATTGAAAAATCTTGGAACCACTGCTTGACCCTCTGCTGCCTCTCCTAATCTCTATTTGAGGTCAACTCCTTGAGTGAGGTCACTCCCCGAAGAACTGCATGTTTGGTTGGAGGGTATGACAAAAAAGAGAAGTTTCTCTTAGAATGCAGGGCAGAGGGCGAGAGGTCAAAGCACCAATGGAGATAACACTTCCAACATTTATTTAAGAAGGTTTATTCATGAATGTTTAACTAATCAAATAATTAAAAGACATTATTTTTTATTTTTAAAACTTTATTTATTTATTTATTTTTGGGTCTTCGTAGCTGCGTGTGGGCTTTCTCTAGTTGTGGTGAGCAGGGGCTACTCTTCATTGCAGTGCCTGGGCTTCTCATTGCAGTGGCTTCTCTCGTTGTGGAGCACAGGCTCTAGGTGCGTGGGCTTCAGTAGTTGTGGCACGCAGGCTCAGTAGTTGTGGCACACGGGCTTAGTTGCTCCACAGCATGTGGGATCTTCCCGGACCAGGGCTCGAACCCATGTCCCCTGCATTGGCAGGCGGATTCTTAACCACTGTGCCATCAGGGAAGTCCTGAAAGACATTATTGTTAGGCACAATGTTCTAGACACAGGGCTAGACCCTGGGAATACAAAGATCAATAGAGCATAGTCTGCCTTCGAAGGCTTGTCCAGTGGGGGAGATGAAAATGGTAAATAGATAGTTAGAAAACAATAGGGTAAGTTCAGAGGTAGAGATGTGTGTAAAGTATTGTGGCAGCTCAAAGAAGGGACAACTAATGACCCAGTCTGTCAAGAGAGGCCTTGTTGGAAGAGGGGAGGCATGAACTGAGTCTTTAAAGAAAAATGGGAGTTACCCAGGTGTAGTAGATTGTTATAGTACTGACCTCCAATGAATCATGTATCCTGATATCCATGCCCTCATGTGATCTCCATCTTCATTGACTCTGGACTTGGCCATGTGCCTTGCTTTGGCCAATGGGCTGTCAGCAAATGAGATGCAAGCAGAAGCTTGATAAGTGTTTGTACGTTGGGACTTGCCTTCTTAGAATTCAATTGCCACGTGAGAAAGTTTGAGCAACCACGTAGAGAACTGAGGTGCCTCAGTTTGTATCAACCACCATTTGGGATCAGCTAGCCCCCAGTTAACCTGCCACGTGATCACAAACACATGTGTAATCCTAACTGATGCCACCAAGAACAGAAATGAACCATCCCCAATAAGCCTACTAAGGTGGTTTTAAAACCTGGATAGAAATTCTTTGGTCTTCCTTTCTCAGGAAGTGAAGTCTGTGTCCCACCTGAGTCTTAATGGATTTGTGACTGCTCCCACTGATAGAATACGGCAGAAGTGATGCTAAAAGGCTTTTGAATTGAGGTCTTAGAAAGGCCATATAGCTTTTACTTTGTTTTCTGGGACACTTGCTCTTGGAACCGCCATATGCGATGTCTGACGACCCTGAGGCTATGCAGTTGAAGCCCCCGTCCTGTGGAGAGGCATCATGTAAACACTCTAGACCCAGGTGAACCTAGCTTTCA
Source organism: Balaenoptera borealis (assembly GCF_965194805.1). NCBI lineage: Eukaryota > Metazoa > Chordata > Mammalia > Artiodactyla > Balaenopteridae > Balaenoptera > Balaenoptera borealis. The sequence continues at coordinate 98,907,613 of NC_138868.1, forward strand.
GAGTCTTTTCAGCCCAGGCTCCAGTCATGTAGATAAAGAAGCTTCCAGACAATCCAGCCCCAAGCTGTTTGAGTTGTCCGCCTAACTGTTCGAGTTTTCAAACTGAGGCCCCAGATATTGCGGGACAGAGACAAGTCTGTATTCCTAATCCACAGAATCCATGAACTTAATAAAACGGTGGTTGTTTGAAGCTGTTGTTTTACATGATTTGTTATGTAGCGATAGGTACCTGATACATAAATTGGTACCTAGAAGTGTGGTACCTAAACATGCTTTAAAAACCTAAACATGGGGGCTTCCCTGGTGGTGCAGTGGTTGAGAATCTGCCTGTCAATGCAGGGGACACAGGTTCGAGCCCTGGTCTGGGAAGATCCCACATGCCGCGGAGCAACTAGGCCCGTGAGCCACAACTACTGAGCTTGCGCGTCTGGAGCCTGTGCTCCACAACAAGAGAGGCCGCGATAGTGAGAGGCCCGCGCACCGCGATGAAGAGTGGCCTCTGCTTGCCACAACTAGAGAAAGCCCTCGCACAGAAACGAAGACCCAACACAGCCAAAAATAAATAAATACATAAATAAATTAAAAAAAAAAAGTGCTCAGTACCTCCTGTGCTCCTAGAATGATTATTAAAAAAAAAAAAAAAAACCTAAACATGGGGCAGTGGCTTTGGAACTGGGTGGTGGGCAAAGGTTTGCATGATAAGCAGCAAGGAGGCTGTGGTGCAGGCTGGAGGGGCTGTGAATGAACTGGTGGGAGAGGCTGGGAAAGCAGTAAGGAAACTGCTTGGAGGCTGGACCAAGGGTGACTCATGTTATACGGTGGAGAAACAATTGGCAAAAACATTGCTTTTGGTAACAGAAAATGCACCTACTGAATTTGTGGATTTAGCTAAAGGGATCTAGAGACAGAATGCTGAAAGTGTCATTTGGGTGCTTCTAGCTGGCATGATAAGGTATTATAAGAGAGATGAGCTAAATGAGGATCTGTCCAGTTTGCTGAGATGGAAAAGAAAACTGGTCTCATTTCCAGTCTCTCCAGCAGGCAATAGATTCTCAAAGTGAGAACTAGCCTAAGGGTAAAGATTAAATCAAGCATATGATTGTAGAAACTTTGTTCAGACCCCAGGAAGATTTAAGATGGTGCCTAGTAGACCTTCTCAGTTAAACAAAAGGGTTTCTGAGAAAATTAAGGATGCTGTCCCATAGCAGAAATAGAGTCTTCTTGAAACTAATTATGCATGTGACTTTTGGTGCACAAAGTGAACCCAATAATACAGAAAACCCATAAAGTTTTAAACAGTATTGTATTGGCAAAAACTCTATCAAAAATAAATAAATAAATAAATAAATAAATAAATAAATAAATAAATAAATTGGACTTGATTAAAATTAAAAAACAAAACAAAACAAACTCTATCAGTTTGGACTCAAAGGGAATGACACAGTTAAAAATGAAAAGACGCCTTGGGCCCCCCAACTGTCTATGGGCAGTAAGCTGGCCAATATTCACACAGGCCTTTTTTTATGGAAAAGAAAATCCTCTCGGAGGGCAGAACCAAGAGCCCAGAGGATATAACTAGAAGCCAAGGGGAACTGAGCTCTATTCAAGTAACATTCCCTGCCTCTGGAGTAGGGGTCCTGATAATAGTGCCTGGCTGGATTCCAGAATGGCTTTGAATTCCATGATTGCTACGTGCCTCCTGTTTCTCCCCCTTTTAAGGGGAGCATCTATTGAGGTTATCCTGTACGTGATACCATTGTATGCTGGGCACGTGGGGAGCAGATTTCTTGTCTTGTTAGCTCACAGTCTTCTGGATCAAAAGGAGCCACACCCGAGGAGTTGTACCCCAGGAGATTCAGCCACATCCAGACCTGCAGCATGTTATGAGATCAAGGACTTTGAGCCTGGTGTCATGATTGGATACTACTTTGGGTGTTTTGGTAGGGGGTGTATATTTCACATGTGGGAAGGCTGTGCATCATTAGGGGTAGAGGGCAGACTGTGGTAGATTGCTACCTTAATGGCTCCCCAGGGAGTCACACCTCTTCCATATTGATTCTGGGCTCAGCTATATGACATACTTTGGCCAATGGGATTTGAGCAAATGTGATCAGGCAGAAACTTCATAAATGCTTGTGCATTATGGCTTGCTTCTTCTTTTTTTTGTTTTCATTTTAACAGTTTTTAATGAAAGTTGTATGCAAGATTACTTTATTCCTGCATCTTCTCAATTGTTTCTTCCTTATATTTGCCCTTTTCCTTTCCTGCTTGGCAAGATTTGGCTTTACATTCGAGGATCTTTTTGCGGTCTTTGTCCAGTTTTAGTCTGGTGATAGCCATCTTGCTGGAGTGAATGCCCACACGGACAGTCGTGCCATTAGCCTTTTCCCACTGCACTTGTTCATTGCAGATGACATATTTCTTCCTGTAAACCTGGACTACTTTGCCAATTTGCTGCCCTTTGTAGTGCCCTCGTACAACCTGAACTTCATCGTCCTTTCGGATGGGCATGGGTCGAACATTGTACTTCTGTCTCAGCTCTTTAGAAAGAGGGGAAGACATAATCTTCCTGTGAATGTGGGAAGGTGCACTGAAATTCCTTTTCCGGTTTTCCATCAGTCAGAAGTCACAAAGGGATTGAACTTCATTTTGGCCGCTGGCACTTCAGCGATGGCCGTAAAAGGGAAGAGGGCTTGCTTCTTAGAACCCAGCTGCCACTTGAGGAAGCCCAAGCTAGCCGCATGGAGAGACCTGAACTGAAATGCTCCAGTTAACAGCCCCACCGAATTGCCAGGTATTGAGTGAGACGTTCTAGGATCATCCAGCCCCCGCCCACCTGTCAACTGACCACAAATGCATGGGCGAGCCCTGTAAGTCCATATGGAGTACTGATGAGCCGTCCCAGCTGACCCCTGACCAAACTGCTGACTCACAGAATGGTTGTTGCCTTTAGTTACTAGCCCAAGTGGTTTGTTACACAGCAGTAGATAACAATAAACCAGGTGAAGAGAAGGAAGGGCATTTAAGGTGAAGGAGAGGGCATGAACAAAGGCATAGAGACAAAGCAAAGCAAAGCGGATGTGGGAAAATACAGGTGGTTTGGGGTTGCCTGTGGCAATGAATGTTGAGAGGGGTCACTGGCGAAACGGGGAAGACCCAGTTGAGGAACGTGGGTAACGTGAGGTCATCAAAGTTTTATCGGAAGGGTGCGGAATGGCCAGAGAGATGCATTCCTTCAAAAGATTACTCTGGGGCAGTGTAGGGGATTAACAGAGGGCCACATGGAGCGTCTCCTGCTCAGTTGGTCCTTTCGTCTTGTAGTGGGTTCAGAGCAGAGGTAGAGAGGCAGAAGGCAGCTTCTGGGGGAACAGGGCGGTGTGATAGACACTTCCTTGAGGTCAGGGTCTGTGTCTGCCTTATTTACTGTTGTATCTCTAGGGCCTCCAGGTCCTAGCTCAAAGTAGATTCTTAATAAATATTTTTGAATGAACATATAAAGAAATAAGAGCAATCAAGTATCATCGGTGCTGTTTGTCAGGCAAAAAAGGGAGAAAATTCCAAGGAGAGTTTGGGAGAAAGTAGTGGTTGTTTTTCTGGAAAGAAGAAGAAAGGCGTTTCCAACAGAGGGAGTCTCAGAAACAAAGGCATGGAAGCGTGAACTGTGTCTGGGGAACAGCACATTCTGAAGTTCTGTGTGGTTCACACATGGAGTGGGCAGCGGGAGGGGAGGGATGGTGCCTGAGATGTGGCTGGGTGAGGGCCTGAAATGGGGCAGGAGCAGTGGAGATGGAGGAGGTGGGACAGATGAAAGAGACCCACATGGGAGAATTCACAGCACATGGGCACTTCATAGGTGTGTTTGGTGAGGTCTTGCAGGAATTCCCAGGTTTTTGGTGTGGTTGCTCTGAAAGAAGAGAAGAGAGGAGGCAGCTTTGGGGCAAAAGATCATGAGTTCAATGTCAACCATGTTGAGTTTGAGGTCCTGTGGGACACGCAGTGCAGAGGTCCAGGTTGGGGCTGGGAGCAAGGTCTGAGTGGAAGGCAGATATCTAGTAGGTGTCGGCAAATAGGTGGTAATGAGCGCCCAGGGGGCACTGTAGTCCTAGAAGAAAACGAAACCCAGGACGGGACCTGAAGGAGCACTGGTGTTTAAGCCACAAAGGAGTGTGAGAAAGAGTGCCAGAGGGATAGGAGAGCCAGAGGGATAGGAGAGCCAGGAGAGAGCCACACCCCAGAGATGGGCAAGTGGTCAGTGGCGTCAAGTAAAGACTAAAACGCATTCATTAGATTTAGCAACAAGGTGGTCACCGGGTGAGGACAGTTTCAGAAGCTGGTGGGAGCTGAGGTCTGAGGTCATTGTTTAAAAATGTAGGTTTTATTATTATTTAGGTATGGCAGGGCCAGCAGATGAGGAGATGACTACCACTGAAAAGGTAGTTGGTTATATTCATAGATCTCAAGAGGGATGCACACCACTGTATGGGGGGTGGCGGGGGGGGGTGGGCCGCACTGGGAAGCACTAGTGTTGGAGGCGGAGGCAAAGGGGAGATTGTGGGCAAGAGCCATTATTGTGGTTTCTGTGGGAAGGGACAGATGAGGCAGGTTAAACAGGTTTAGGATTGGCTAGTTTGAATAATCTCAGTGGTCTCTGGGGCACAAGGGTGTCTCCAGTTGGCTCGTACCTGGCCGTGGGATGATTAGGGCAGGTGGCTAGTGATCTGGAATGTGAGCGCCTGATAAAGGAGATGGTTGAGGGTGTGGGCACCCTCAAATCCGATTGGTTAATGGAATTAGATTGGTTAATTAGTTTGGTTGATTGAATTGGTTGGTTTGCATTTGAAAGGTGCACTGGTGGGTGAGTGGTTTACTACTTCCAGGAATTGGCCGCCCCAGGGAGGGGCGGTCACCCCAGATGTCAAAGCATCAGAATACAGAAAATAAACTACCTGGTTAATATAGTCATGTGTTGGGCAGTGAGTCGGAAAAGACTGAGGATGTGAACCTTGTATGTGAGGGGCTGCTGGTGGTTTCCTCTTCTCTCGAGGGTGGCTAGAGGTGGTGAGGGGGGTTGCTGGTGTCCAAAGCAAAGGACTGGAGTCTCTCATGAAGGTCAGGACCTGCCCGCTGGTGAGATCTTGCTCGTGCCCATCTCCTGGGCAGCAGCACCTGGCAAAGATGCTCGAGAGCATGGGCTGTGGGGCTGCCTGGGCTTTTTCAGGCTCAACCTCAGGATTTTGGCTTGGCTGAGCTCAGCTCTTCTCAGTCTCAGCACAAAGTCAGAGGAGGGCCAGAAAGGGCTGTCTGAGAGGTGAGAATAGCCCCCCTGAGTCCTGACTCAGTCTCTCCAGTAAAGGGAAAACGGATTAGCAGTTTTTTGGCGGGTACCGCTGTGCCTAGGGATAAACAAGACTCATCCTTGTGGAATGTCAGCAGAGTTAGCTTTTTTTTTTTTTACTGGCTTTTGGGGAAAACAAAAAAATATGGGCAGAGGTCCCACAGCTGTCTGAAGCCACCTCCACCTTAACCTTCCAGAGCCAGGACACATCTTGGGCAAAGCTGCCTTGTAAGCAAGCTGTTACCTCCTGACTTGCAAGCTCATAACATGTTAACCCCTTCTGAAGAGGCTGACAATTACTCCACACCCCTTGCCAGCTGGCTTCAGCCAATAGAATTGCGGCATGCAAATGCAGCATCCTGCAGCTACTCTGGGTCAGGCTAATCCAAAGTAGGAGGAATTTCCTCTAAGAGGGGAAATTCAACTCTTAGACGGGCAAAATGAAAAAAATTAGAAATCTTTTCTTTATGTTGGAGGCATTTCTGCTGCTCATTGGCAGGAAGGAAAGGAGGAGAATGTCAATGGGTATTCTTTTTTCCAAATGCACTGATTAGGAAAGCATGTGTTTCAGCTTCTCTGGTGAGAGCATGAGGTGCAGTCCAGGAGTCCGTGTGATGCTGTGTGTGTGTGGGGGGGGGGGGCAGTGGTGGTGGCTGGAGCTCTCTGTTCACCTAGACGCTCCCCCCATCCCCTCTCTTCAGCTTTCCCAGGAAGATCTCTGTCCATCCAGCCTTCCAGGAGCTATTGGAGGAATGGGTAGACCTGGGGGGAGTGACTACGAGTACAAAATCTTTCTTAGCCCAAATCCTGGGAGTCATCCTCTCTTGCTTTCACCCCCATAACCAGCCTTTCATCTGAGTTTGAATTCTACCTGTAAAATGCTTCTTGGAGCAAACTCTTCTTTCCACCCTCATTGACACAGCCCTAGCCCTAGTACTCATCTTCTCTCGCTTGGAGTATTGCAGTAGCCTGCTAATTGGTCTCCTGATGCCAGTTTGTTGCACATTGCTCCACATTGCTACCAGAGTGATTTTTTTTCCCGAAACCATGTTTAAAATTTTTTTTACATACTTAAAATATTTGTAATGCATGTATGTGGTTCTAAATTCAATGATACCAAAGAACATGGAGTAAAAAGTAAATCTTGATCAACTCCTGTCCTCTAGCCATTGCTACAGTTGTTAGCAATTGTGTATCCTTCCTGAAATAATCCATGAATATAACATTGCAAATCTGTTTTTTAGAGGAGAGGTATGGAGCACACACAAATGTAGTCTTTTATACATTTTGCTGTGCATCTTATTTTTTCACTGAACAATGTCTCTTGAGCATCATTTAACTGATATATCAGGACATATGAATTTGACTAATTCTCTTATCAGTGGTATAATATTCCATTTATGATCATATAATAGGCTATTTAACCAGTCCCCTATCAGTGGCTATTTAGGTGATTTACAAACTGTACTATTACAAACAATGCTTCAATGAATGATTTATACAAATATAATTTTACATGTGTTTGATCTATCAAATTTCTTAAGATTTGAGTGCCTTTAAATATTATTACGAAATGCCCAATTCAAATTATATTATTAAATATTTGCCCTCTCGCAAAAATGAAGAACATGTTTATAACTTCAGTCCAAACTCTTCCCTGAGCTCTGACCCATTGATCAACTATTACTTAGTATAGCCACCTGGAGATCTCAAATCTGATATGTCCTAAATTGACCTCCAGTCTTTTCCTTTGCATAAATGGGACCCCCATCAGCACAATTGCTTAAGCCCAAAACTCTGAAGTCATCTATGATTACTTCATTTCCCATACCGCCCACTCATGTCTCCCATCTACCTCCCATTTAGCGCTCTTTTCCCCACTTCTCTCCAAGCTTTTGCATCTTCAGTAAACCTTTTAACTCCACAGCCTCCTACAGCTGCAGTCTTCTGCCAAAATAATTTCACCGCTACCACTCAAAGCTTACATCATCTTTCCTCTGGACTAATGCAGTCATAATAAGAGTAAATGGCTTATAAAGCACTTGCTATGTGCAGGGCACTGTCTAAGTGTATTACAAACACTAGTTCTTTTTAATCTCAAAGTAACCCTCAAGGTAGGTATACCATTTTTAACCCCATTTTACAAATGAGGAACTGAGGTACAGAGAAGTTCATCAACAGGTAAGAGGCTGAGCTCTTGAATACTATTTTCAACTGTTCCTTAAATTTCCTAAATAATCCTCCTTGTGCCCCTTACAGGGCATTTTCCAAATCAGTGCTCTTTTTAGACATGGAGCAGATCATGTCCTGCTCCTCTTTAAAACTCTTCAGTGGGGCTTCCCTGGCGGCGCAGTGGATAGGACTCTGTGCTCCCAATGCAGGGGGCCTGGGTTCAACCCCTGGTCAGGGAACTAGATCCCACATGCATGCTGCAACTAAGCATTCACATGCCACAACTAAGGGGGCTGCGAGCCGAAACTAAGGAGCTCGCCTGCCGCAACTAAGACCTGGTGCAACCAAATAAACAAACAAACAAACAAATAAATAAATAAATATTAAAGGGAAGAGATGGGGATATATGTATATGTATAGCTGATTCACTTTGTTATAAAGCAGAAACTAACACACCATTGTAAAGCAATTGTACTCCAATAAAGATGTTAAAAAATAAATATTAGAAAAAACCCCACATTTGCTAAAAATAAATAAATAAATAAAACTCTTCAATGACTCAATATTTTCTCTTTTCTTTCAGAACAAAACTCAAATTCCTATACGGGACTGCATGTGTAGGCTCTGCATTTCTCTTTGCCTTACCTAGCATCATCTTCTTCACCAACATCACCCTTGACAGTCTGTCTTTTGGTCCCTGGATATTTCAGTCCTGTCCCACCTCGTCTTCCACTGTTTCTAATCTTCTTCCTCTTCCTTTTAAAAAATACCTTAATGAGATTTTCTAGGTTTCTTTATTTGGGTCATGTATGGTCTTAAAAAAATATTATCCTAATATATATATTTTTGGTGCTGCTATGATTGGGATCTAGTTTTACATTACACTTTTTAACTTATTAGTGTTATCATGTACATAGGTACTGATGTTTGAGAAGCATATTTATTGAATTGGAAAGACCTTGCCAATCAATGTTAAGTGAATTAAATGTTTGCGAAATGCTATACAGCTCTGTGCTGCTTAATACAGTACAGTAACACATGTGGCTATTTAAATACATTTAAATTTAAACTATCTAAAATAAAATAAAATTAGAAATTCTGACCCTCAGTCACACCAGCTCCATTTCAAGTGCTCAGTAGCAACTGTGGCTAGTGGCTACCATGTTGGACAGTGCAGATATAAAACATTGCCATCATTGCAGAAATGTCTGTTGGGCTGCATTGTTCTAGAATTTGATCCCATTTAAAAATAAAGTATATATATCACATATATGTTCATATAGATGTAGATCTATAAGTGGTATAGGTTGTCTTTTATAATATGTATTTAAAATATATTTTTTCTCTTTATAGAATGTACCTTTATTAACTAGAGAGGATATTCTAAATTGTTAAATATTTAAAGATCACCACATTTTTTTGAGAAATCTCTACTTTGCTGCATTTAAAAAATACATACTGCTTTGTAGACATCTATTTATAAGTTCCTATTTCATTCAAGGGAAAGTGACACAGTTAAACTTTTTCTTCATGATGGGAGGATCTGATTTCATAAGCAAATCCCCCAGGAGTGTAAGAAAGAGAGCGAACTGGACAAGCCAGGCCACGCCCTCCAACTCATCTACTTAAATACACTCTCAAGATGCCTGCACTTACTTTTGCCCACTCAGAAAACAGAAGGGAAAGCAACATTTCCAGAAATGAATGTTGCTAAGGATTACGGGAATGGGGCATGCCCATTTATTAGGATCCCCCTGAGGTTTCCCCAGTACAAACTCTGGCAGCTACCTTTTATCCAGCTCCTTACTGGGTAGCGTGGGGCCTCACGCCCCTGCCTCCTGAGCAATGTGGCCTCACTCTGGGGGCCTGGAACCTGTGGGGGTCAGGAGGCTTGGGGGAGTGTCAGGAAGAAGGGCGGGGTCTTGTTTGTGCCACCTGAGGCTGAGGGATGCACTTCAGGAAGCCCCTTATTCTCACAGGAAGAGGCAGATTGGGGCGAGCTCCCCCCTACTCTTCAGACTGCATTTCCTTCAGTTCCCAATGGTGCTGGGTTGAAATTTAGGGAGGGGACTAGGGTGAGGTGAGTAAGACACTGTCTGGGGTGCAACATTTCAGGGGATGCCCAAAACCTCAGTGACAGAGATAAACAATATTTTATTGGCAATATTTCAAAAACCAAAACAAATGCAAAAAAAGCCATGATGAACAAAATAGCAGCCTTTGAAACAAAGACTGGATCTGAGTCAACACTTGCACGATTCACATTGCTTGCATCGCCTTTATCCTGGCCCTGTCACAAGAGAAGGGCTGTTGTCAGGATCTTAAATGTAGCAAGAAGAATTTCCTTTTTAAAAAAGTACAAAAAAGAGAATTCTCTGGTGTTCCAGTGTTCCAGAGTTCCAGGTTAGGGCTCTGTGCTTTCACTGCCGGGACCCAGGTTCAATCCCTGGTCAGGGAACTAAGATCCCGCAAGCCACAAGTTGCGGCCAAACAAACAAACAAAAAACAATAAAAAAGTACAAAACAAACTTCCTTTGTTGGAGTGTAAAATACATAGAAGACACAGCACACATCACCTGTATAGAGCTTGCTGAAAATTTTCACAAATTCACACACAAGTGCAGCCAGAACCCAGCCCAAGAAAGCAAACCAACTAGCCCCCCAGAAGCCACCCTTGTGCCCCTTCCAGACAGTAGCTCAGGATGAGGTTAACCCCTAGCCTGACATTTTTCCCCCCTCAAAAGAAATTTGAGTTGAAATTCACACAACATACAATTAACCATTTTAAAGTGTATAATTCAGTGGCATTTTATATACTCACAGTGCTGTGAGACCACCACCTCTATCAAGTTCTAAAACATTTTCATCTCCCCAAAGGAAAGCTCTGTCTTCATTAGGCAGTCATTTCTGATTCCCCCTCCCCACTCTCTCCGGCAACCACCAATTTGCTTTCTATCTTTAGGGATTTACCTATTCTGGATATTTTGTATAAAAGGGCTCATATAATATATGACCTTTTGTTTCTGGCTTCTTTCACTTAATGTAATGTTTTCAAGGTTTATCCCTGTTTAGCAGGTATCTCTTCTTCATTTCACTTTGTGGGTGAATAATATTCCATTGTATGGATAGACCACATTTCACTTATTCACTCATCCATTGATAGACATCTGAGTTGTTCCCACCTTTTGGCTGCTGTGAATAGTGCTTCGAATAGTGTGAACATTTCTGTGCACACTATTTGTTTTAATAAATATTTGTTTGAATAAATATTTGTTTGAATACTTGTTTTCAATTCTCTTGGATATATACCTAGAAGTAGAATTGCTGGGTCATATGATGATTATATGTTTCACTTTTTGAAGGAACATCACACTGTTTTCCTCAGTGGCTGCATCATTTTACATTCCTACCCATGATGCACAAGAGGTCCAGTTTCTCCACGTCTTCGCTACCATTTACCTTTAAAAAAAATTACAGCCATCACAGTGGGTGTGAAGTGGTATGTTATCATGGTTTTGATTTGCATTTCACTAATAACTAATGATGTTGACTATTTTTTATGTGTTTACTGATTGTATATTTTCTTTTGAGAACTGTCTATTCAAATCCTTTGCTCATTTTAAAATTGGATTGTCTTTCTGTTGTTGAATTCTAAGAGTTCTCTGTATATTCTGGATACTAGACATTTTAAAGATATATGATTTGCAAATGTTTTCTCCCATTCTTTAGGTTGTCTTTTTGCTTTCTGGATGATGTCATTTGATGCACAGAAGTTTTAAATTTTGATGAATTCCAATTTACCTAATTTTCCTTTGGTTGTATGTGCTTTTGGTATCATACCTAAGAATCCATTGCTAAATCCAAGGTTCATGAAGATTTACCTTTTCTTCTAAAAGTTTTATAGTTTTAACCCTTACATGTATGTTGTTGATTCATTTTGAGTTAATTTTTGAATATGGCGTGACATGTGGGTTCAACTTCATTCTTCTGCATGTATATCTAGTTGTCCCACCGTATATTGAAGAGAATATTTTTTCCCTCTTGAATAGTCTGGGCACCCTTGTTAAAAACCAACTGGCCAACCACAGGCAACTCTACTCAATACTCTGTAATGGCTTCTATGGGAAAAGAATCTAAAAAAGAGTGGATACATTTAAATATATATAACTGATTCACTTTGCTGTACACCTGAAACTAACACAACTTTGTAAATGAACTATACTCCAATAAAAATTAAAAAAAACCCAATTAGCCATAGATATATGGGTTTATTTCTGGACTCTCAATTCTATCCTGTTGGTCTATATGTCTGTCCTTATGCCAGTACCACTCTGTTTTTTTTTTTTAATTTATTTGTTTATTTATTTTTGGCTGTGTTGGGTCTTCGTTTTCTATGCGGGGGCTTCCTCTAGTTGCGGTGAGTGGGGGCCACTCTTCATCGCAGTGCGCGGGCCTCTCACTGTCGCGGCCTCTTTTGTGGCGGAGCACAGGCTCCAGACGTGCAGGCTCAGTAGCTGTGGCTCACGGGCCTAGTTGCTCCGCGGCATGTGGGATCTTCCCAGACCAGGGCTCGAACCCGTGTCCCCTGCATTGGCAGGCAGACTCTCAACTACTGTGCCACCAGGGAAGCCCTACCACTCTGTTTTGATTACTGTTGCTTTGTGTACAATTTGAAATTGGGAAATGTGAGTCTCCTAGCCTGACTTATATTACATGGATTAATTTTGCCTAGTTTTATAATCTGTATAGATGGAATCATATAATATGTACTCATTTGTGTTTGTTTTCTTCATTTAATATTATGTTTGGGAGCTATCTTTTAAGATTAACTTAAAAATATAAGACTTTAAACAAATAATATACTTAAATGATTTTAAAAATTCAAGTAGGATGAAAAGGTTATAGTGAAAAGCAGTGCTGTCTCCAAATCCAATTCTCCACCTCCCTTCTCCAGAGATAACCAATGTTACCAGTTTCTCGAGCATTTATGGAGAGAAATTTTAGGCATAAACAGGTCTCTAATTGTGTACCTTTCTCCCCCCCCACAGAGTTCGTAGCAAATGCTACATACAGGAGAACACTTCATTAGATTTATTTTCTAATTATTTCATGAATTAGCTTACTTTCTCTTCATCCCTACTGCTATTATTCACTTCATTTTTTTTAAGAGTACAGGGCTATTAGTTTGTAGACTGTCATTCAATTTGGGGTTTTCTGGTGTTTCCTCGTAATTAGATTTGGTTTATGCACTTCAGGCAGTAATACTACAGAATTGATGTGTCCCTCTCAGCCCCTCATTTCAGGAGGCACTTCATGTCAGGTTGTGCCATTATTGGTGAAGTGAATTTTGATCACTTGGTTAGGGTAGAGTCTGCTGCGTGTCTCCACTGCAAAATTATCAATTTTTCTTTTTAAAATTTTTATTTTTTATGTTTTATTTATTTTACTGAAGTATAGTTGATTTACAATGTTGTGTTAATTTCTGCTGTACAGCAAAGTGATTCAGTGATACATACATTTATATTCTTTTTCATATTCTTTTCCATTATGGTTTACCATAGGATATTGAATATAGTTCCCTGTGCCATACAGTAGAACCTTGTTGTTTATCCATTCTATATATAATAGTTTGCATCTGATAATCCCAAACTCCCAATCCATTCCACCACACCCCCTTGGCAACCACAGGTCTATTCTCTATGTCTGTGAGTCTGTTTCTGTTTCGTAGATAAGTTCATTTGTGTCATATTTTAGGTTCCACATATAAGTGATATCATATATTTGTCTCTTACTTTTTTTTTTTTTTGTCTTGTAGTGATTCTCCTAGTCCTCTTGGTATACATATATATATATTTTTTTATAATAAATTTATTTATTTATTTTGGCTGCTTTGGGTCTTCATTGCTGCGTGCGGGCTTTCTCTAGTTGTGGTGAGCGGGAGCTACTCTTCGTTGCAGTGCACGATGCGGTGGCTTCTCTTGTTGCGGAGCACGGGCCCTAGGCACATGGTCTTCAGTAGTTGTGGCACGTGGGCTCAGTAGTTGTGGTGCGCAGGCTCAGTGGTTGTGGTGCACTGACTCAGTAGTTGTGGCTCGCGGGCTCTAGAGCGCAGGCTCAGTAGTTGTGGCGCACAGGCTTAGTTGCTCCCAGGCATGTGGGATCTTTCCAGACCAGGGATCGAACCCGTGTCCCCTGTATTGCCAGGCAGATTCTTAACCACTGCGCCACCAGGGAAATCCCTGTCTCTCTCCTTCTGACTTACTTCACTTAGTATGATAATCTCTGGGTCCATCCATGTTGCTGCAAGTGGCATTATTTCATTCTTTTTTTATGGCTGAGTATTATTCCATTGTATATATGTACCACATCTTATCCATTCATCTGTCGATGGACATTTAGGTTGTTTCCATGTCTTGGCTAATGTGAATAGTGCTGCTATGAACATAGGGGTGCATGTATCTTTTTGAATTATAGTTTTGTCTGGTTATGTGCCCAGGAGTGGGATTGTTGGATCATAGTTTTTTGAGGAACATCTATACTGTTTTCCACAGTGGCTGCACCAATTTACATTCCCACCAACAATGTTGGAGGGTTCCCTTTGCTCCACACCCTCTCCAGCATTTGTTATTTGTAGACTTTTTAATGATGGCTATTCTGACCGGTGTGAGGTGGTACCTCATTGTAGTTTTGATTTGCACTTCTCTAATAATTAGCGATGTTGAGCATCTTTTCAGGTGCCTATTGGCCATCTGTATGTCTTCTTTGGAGAAATGTCTGTTTAGGTCTTCTGCCCATTTTTGGATTGAGTTGTTTGTGTTTTTGTTTTTGAATTGTATGAGCTGTTTGTATATTTTGGGAATTAAGCCCTTGTTGGTTGCATCATTTGCATTTTCTCCCAGTCTGTAGGTTTTCTTTTTGTGTTATTTATTGTTTCCTTTGTGGTACAAAATCTTGTAAGTTTGATTGGGTCCCATTTGCTTATTTTTTGCTTTTGTTTCTATTGCCTTGGGAGACTGACCTAAGAAAACATTGGTATGATTTATGTCAGAGAATGTTTTACCTATGTTCTCTTCTAGGAGTTTTATGGTGTCATGTCTTGTATTTAAGTCTTTAAGCCATTTTGAGTTTATTTTTGTATATGGTGTGAGGAGGGTTCTAACTTCATTGATTTACATGTGACTGTCCAGCTTTCCCAACACCACTTGCTGAAGAGACTGTCATTTTTCCATTGTATATTCTTGCCTCCTTTGTTGAAGATTAATTGACCATAGGTGTGTGGTGGAGCCTTCTTTTCATAGTGCTTTTTAAGAAGAGACGTGAGAACTTGCTTCCTCTCTTTGCTCTCTCTGCCATGTGATGATACAATGAGAAGACAGCTGTCTGTGAACCAGGGAGAGGCTCTCACCAGACATGGGATCTACCGGTGCCTTGATCTTGGACTTCTAGCCTCTAGAACTGTGAGAAATGTGTCTATTTTTGAAGCACCCCCCACCCCAATCTGTAATAGTTTGTTATAGCAGCCTGAGCTGACCAAAATGGGGTGGGAACCATGGATTAGGATGGGAAGGCCTATGTGGCATGGCGCAAGGCAAAAGTGAAGTTCCCAAAACTCCAAAAGCCCAGGCTGCTCACATCTGTGTCCATCTCCATTTCCTAGGCAACGTCACATTTGTTCCTTTCAGCAGCTCTTTAAGTCGATAAGGTGTCCCCATTTTACAGATGAGGAAACTGAGCCTCCAAGAGTTCCACAGCCTTGCCTAAGTCACGTGGGGTGAGGCAGGGATTCGAACCTAGGTCTTCTGACCTCTTCTAACCCCCAGACCATGTTGACTGTGTAGCAAAAACACAGCTGAGCTATTATTGCCCTGCTTTAAGAGATGGGGGCATGGAGGCACAGACGGTCAAGCTTTGCTTCCTGGCTCTGGAGTGTGCCAGAGGTGAGGACAGAATCTCAGAGGTTTGGCTCTTACATGACTTTCTTCTATTCCATCCAGCTGCTTCCTTCTAGCCAGACCTGGATTTCCTTACCCAGCACTTGGCACGCCCTCAGGGGATGGAGGTGGGGGCTTAAACCATAGCAACACATATGTCTCACTCAGACTGAGGACAAATGCCATCTTTCCTCTTGGGCAGTCTCGTCTCTCTATTTTCTCCTTCAGCAACTCCTGGGTGACCCTGGGCAAGGTCTGTCATCTCTCTGGCCTCAGTGTGGTCCTCTGTGAAATAGACGATGGCTGACCCTCGTTTGAACCCAGGCAGTCTGACTCTACACTGTATACACTCAAATATACTGTGTACACTCAAATACACTGTACATATCATATACACTCAAATAAGAGGAATTAACGCCTTCTGAAGCTCCAGGTGTAACCCCTCTCATCACGTATTTTGTGGATTATAGGAAAGAGGCTGCTTTCATATAAGCAGCCTGGCCTGGCTGGATTAGATAAGCAGTTATTGTCAGGCCAGAATGGACTGGTTAGGGGTCTCATTCTCCCAAGCGAAATTACTTGCTGTCGATGTCCAATCATCAGCCAGAAGGCTGACCAAAATGGGGTGGGAGCCATGGATTAGGGTGGGAAGGCCTATGTGGCATGGCGCAAGGCAAAAGTGAAGTTCCCAAGACTCCAAAAGCCCAGGCTGCTCACATCTGTGTCAGAAGGGGGTTGATCCTCTAATCCTATTTCCCCTGCTCAGTGCCCATTAATTGTCCATCTGAGCATCCTGTGTAGCTCAGGTCTGTATGCAAGGGCTACACTCAGGGTTCTCCCACATGCTGGGTCCTCAGAGAGTAAACCAGCTGCCTAGGATATTTTCAGTCACAGCTGCAGTTGAATAAATTATGACCAGGAGGAGGACAGCCCTGTGTCAGGCTCCTGAGAGGGCTGGCGGCACTGCCCGGCTCCCGGGCCTTCCCCATCCCTCCTGCCACAGTTCCAAACCACATCCTTCTCCTCTCCGTGGAGCCAGCCCAGTGTCTGCCTTCAGGAAACTTCCCCCAGGTGATTCCACCCTAAGTGACTCCATGTTTCCTCTTGTTTTTGTGTCTTGACCCAGTGCCCATTTCATTCAATTAGAAAAATATCAAAAATAAAAAGAAGAAAAAAAGAGGAAAAACAAAAACAAAAAGAAAAAAAGAAAAAAGAAAAACATGAGCTGAATCCCTGCCTGGGGTGCAGGATGGTATAGGGATTTTTTTTTTTTTAAATAAATAAATAAATAAATAAATAAATAAATAAATAAATTTACTTTTGGCTGCGTTGGGTCTTCATTGCCGTGTGCAGGCTTTCTCTAGTTGCGGGGAGCGAGGGCTACTCCTCGTTATGGTGTGTGGGCTTCTCATTGCGGTGGCTTCTCTTGTTGCAGAGCATGGGCTCTAGAGCGCAGGCTCAGTAGTTATGGCGCACAGGCTTAGTTGCTCCATGGCATGTGGGATCTTCCCGGACCAGGGCTTGAACCCGTGTCCCCTGCATTGGCAGGCGGATTCTTAACCACTGAGCCACCAGGGAAGTCCCAGGATTTTTTTTATGTTTAAAAATTTTTTATTTATTTGGTTGCGCCGGGTCTTAGTTGCGGTAGGCGGGCTCCTTAGTTACGGCACGTGGGCTCCTTTGTTGTTGCATGCAAACTCTTAGTTGCAGCATGCAAGTGGGATCGAGTTCCCTGACCAGGGATTGAACCAGGGACCCCTGCATTGGGAGCGCAGAGTTCCAACCACTGTGCCACCAGGGAAGTCCCCTGGTGTAGGGATTTTAAGGCAAAAGCACAAGCACGCCAAGGAAATCAATGTACTTGTGATAAGATAAATGCCTGCTGGAGCTCAGAAGAGGGAAACACATCCAGGTGGGAAAACTGAGCTGGATAAAGATGGAAGAGGTGCTGGCATGTGTATCTGCTTTTGTTCCTATTTCCCCTCCCCCATGGATCCTCAAGCATGCTATTCTGTATCTGATTCTTGGTTAGGTCCCGGCAGATACAACACACTGATTTTAGTTAATTAATCAGATACGCAAGAGATAATGCATTTCTTTATTTTCTGTAAAACAACTTCAATTAGACTCGAAGCCCCGTGTCTGCTGGGTTGGTGGGAAATGCAACTTTGTCATCTTGGTGCCTTGGGAGCCAACGCAGTGCAAAGATTCCAGGTCACACGTGGAGCCCAGGCACCAGGAGGCCGGCCTGGGCAGCCGTATTTGCTTTCCATGCTGCTGAGGCTCCGTCAGGCCTGCTCTACTGCCCCCCTTCTTCCTGGGGCTCAGGCTTGAGGTACAGGAATCCTGTGCCTGGTCATCCCCTAGGGAGCTACCTGGGAGCAGGAAATGGTCCCCACTGCTGGCATTACCTCCTCTTTGCCTCTCTGGCTCAGGGGAATCTCTTTTTAGTCCAGGAGACTCTCTCTTTCTATGCTTCCAAGCATTTCTCTTCTCCCTCAGGGACATCTAGCCTATCCACTCGGGAAAACAGAAGCCAGGAAGAGAAGTGTATTCATTAGTGTTATGGGCTTAATTGTGTCCCCGCAAAATTCCTGTGTTGAAGTCCTAACTCCTGGTGTCTCAGAATGTAACAGCATTCGGAGATAAGGGCTTCAAAGATGTTAAAAATGAAATCTTCGGGTTGAGCCTTAACCCAAAATGACTGGTGTCCTCATGAGAAGAGATTTGGACACAGACAAGCACAGCAGGGAGACCATGTGAAAACACCAGAAGAAGGAGGCCATCTACAAGCCAAGGAGAGAGGCCTTAGAGGAAACCAGCCCTGCTGAAACCTTGACCTCAGACTTCCAGCCTCCAGAACTGTGAGAAAGTAAATTTCTGTTGTCTAAGCCACTCTGTCTGTGGCATTTTGTTATGGCAGCCCTAAGAAACTAATATAGTTAGGATTCGTGTTTGGTTGCTGTAACAAAGGAACCCAGAATACAGTGGCTTAAACATGATGGGACTTAATTTTTATCTCATGAACCAGTGTGAACGTGGGCATCCGGGCTGACATGGGGCTGGGGATTCACACTTCTAACCTCCTGCTCTGTCACACTCTGGGATGTTGCTCTTATCTTCACGGTCCCCGAGAGCTCCCCATCATGTCCCTGGGCCCACATCTGGCCAGCAGAAAGAGGAAGAAGGGAGAGGCAAGGAAGTGCCCCTTCCCTTTAAGTGCACATCACTTCTGCTCATACGTGATGGACTGAATTTGGTCACATGGCCACATCTAATTATGAGGGAGGTTGGCAAATGTCTTTACTCTGGGTGTCTATGAGCACAGCTAAAATGTGGGGCTTCAGATACTACAAGAACAAGAATAACAACCAGCAGTCTTTGCCCTCCCAGAAGCGAGGAAGAACAGGAATTGTCGATTGGAGAGAGGAAAGGGAAAACGGAAATGGCAAGGAGGAAATCATAAATATCTTCAAGATTACCTGCCACACGAAGAACAGGAAGACCTGTGCAGATCCTGCCCTCTAGCTGCTCCCAGATGCTCTCTGTTTCTAGAGAACAATATTTAAAAACATGCAGTTGTTACCGAGAGTCCGAGCTCGCTCTGCTGGCCGCATGACACGCCAATAAATCGGAGACGAGGTATCGAGGCAAGGAATACGACTTTATTTGGAAAGTCAGCAGACTGAGAAGATGGCAGACTAATGTCTCCAAAAAAACATCTTATTGGGGTTTGGATACCAGTTTCTTTTAAAGAACAGAGAGGGGGAGGAGATGAGGAAATAAAGTAAAAAGGCCATAAGTTTTGCAATTGTCCCCAGGAATGGCCAGCCTGGGGGAGGGCTTGTGTTAATTTCTTCTTTCTTGCAGCCATCCACAGGCGGACAGGGTCTGGATGTTTCCCTGAACAAAGGCACTTTGGTTTAACATTCAGGCAGAGGGGCAGGGTTTCCCGGGGCAGGCCATTCTGTATAGACAGTATCCTTTTAGTGAACAAAAGCAACGGGAAGCAAAGGTTAAAGTAAAAGAAACAGATCCAACATGTAGTCAGATTTGGCTCTTCCCTGTTACACAATTATAACAAACATGACCATATACAGTGTAGTGAAAATTATTACAATTACAACCTGCACTGCAATTGCTCTTTGGGGGAAACTACGTCCATTTAGAAAAGTTTTCCGATGAGCCATGTGGAGGTGGAAGGGAAGGAGCTGGGAGTGAGGATTGGTTGGATTCTGAGAAAGGAGAGTGATACCCAAACGAATCTGTGTAAGAAATCTATAGGAATTGGACATCACAGAGGGCAAAAGAGAGGGCCAAGTAATAGGTGGAGAGGTGGAAAGTGTCTTGATAGAATTCTTAGAACAGGATGCTTAGTATTTCATTTTAAATCATTTGGGTTCTGTAATGTAATTCCTACAAACCTTTAGTCAAATCTACTAAATATATAAAGGCCTCTGTGTGTGTGTGAATTTCACATCTGGATCATTTTAGTGCAGAATGGGGGCAGCATTACGAGAGGACAATGCACCTGTTTATTGAACAAATTAGGCAAAGTACGGCTGAAGCAGTGGTGACTAGAGACTCCATTCGCTGTATATGCCCTTTAGAATTCCAGAGGGACGGGGGATGGAGGTGGGAATGGGATTCTAGCCAATTTCATTGAATCTGAAAAATCAAAGCACATTAGCCAATACTTGCATTAAACCATTGTGACAGAAACTAGTTAAATATGCTTCCTGAGCTCACACCCCTCTGCCCAGGGTGAAACCGAGCAGGGCCCTATGGGGCTCCCAGGCATGGAGGCCTTTTTGTCCTCCATTTCTTGTAGGCAAGACTCCAGCCTCCATGACCTTCCCTGAGTTCCAAAGGGCAGATTCAAAGAGTTGCAAATCAAGGGAGGAGCAGCCAGGAAACCACCTGAGGTGAGATTAAAGGGACCAGAAAAGCTCATCAAGATTAGGAGACCACCAGAGACCCTGCACACACCCTAATCTTGTCAGCAACCCCACCCTTTTGAAACTCTGCCGAAGAAAGAAGAATGAAGGACTGTTACTGCCTTGATCCTTATGACATACCCCTGACCACCAGCCCTGACTACAAGACCTCTCCCTATTCCCCAGGGAGGGGGGCACAGTTCTTGAGGCGCTAGCCTGCTTTGCCTGGCAAAGAATAAAGCCACCCTTTCTTTCTCCTCCAAAACTCTGTCTCTGTATCTCATTTCGGTATGGGTGTACAGGGAGCCAATATTTTGGCAGCAATAAGAGTCAGAGAAAGTATTATAGAAGAGGGGACTCGGGATTGCCTTAAAGGAGAAGAGGACTAGCTCTCCCAGTGGAGGGAAGAGGTTTTGTTACGAGACATTGGAAGGTTATAAGTGGGGGTAAGGTGATTGGATCTGGGCTTTAAGAACGAGATGAGGGTTAGATCTGTGGATCACCCTGTGGATGTGAGTGTTACAGCCTCTTTCCCCCTCTGCTCACTAAAGACATGTGTGTCTCTTTTGGAGGATCTTCTCCCGCATCTGCCCGTTGTGGAGATGGCTGTCTTTGCCAACTTGGTTCCTGGGTTTTTGAGAAGCAAAACACTGGTGAGAGGGGTAGAAAGAGACAGCAAGAAGCCAGGATGGGGATGTGCATTGGGAAGGGCTAAGATTCACTTGTGGGAGATGCTGGGTGTGCAAGGAGACCCTCTAAATAGCACCCCTCTTCCTTGCCTAAATCCTGGAACAATGAATATGAAGACAGGGTGACAGGGTATCAGGCAGATGGAGATGAGCTATTGCGTTATGAAAGAGCTGTTGTTGGTGATTGTGACTTTTAAAAAAATTGAATAAATTGGACGTAGAGCATTGTATAAACGTAAGGTGTACAACTGTTACTTTGATATATTATATATTGTAATATGATTGCTGTTGTAGCGATATTTATCACATTACATAATTATAGTACAATATTGTTTATTTTAATTATACCGTGCATTAGATCTCTATGGCTTATTGCTACTTGTTGCAAGTTTGTACCCTTAAACAACATCGATCTTCCACCCACAAAGAGACTGTGACTTTTTATGTGGGCTTCATAACACTAAACTCTAGAATGTGATCCATTTACCCACCTCGTCCCAGGCAGTGCTGGGGAAGGTCCTCTGTAAAACTTTCAGCCTGGAGGACAGGGTAAGAGATGCCCACTGCCAAGGCAGTTTGATTTGAGAAGAAAAGGACAAGAAAATGTCAGGGTCACACATGCCAGGTTTTCCTTCCAAAATCACCAGACAGATTCCTCCACCTCCCTTGGGGCGAAGTGTGTGGAGGGTAGAGGTGTTGTGGAACCACTTTCACATGGAATGAGTATCAGGATGGGGAGGAGGCTTGGCCTCTCACATTCCCTGGGTTTCTTTCATTAACCCATTGGGTTTAACCATTAAGCCTTTGATTAGCTGAGGGGGTGTCTGTCCCCTCCGGGGAGTTGTTCCACAGTCTCACTTATCTTTGTGTTCTCAGCACCTAGTACAGTGCCTGGCAAATAATAGGTGCACAATACATATTTTATGAAGGAAGGACGAGAGGAAGGAAGGCAGGCATTGCCTCGGAGAAAAGAGGAATTAGCCCTCACCCTGGTCACCCCTGCTTCTGGGTTAAACTGTACTGTCCCTAGCACATATCGAGAGATGCAGGGGAGAAGCCCATGTCTTTCTTCAGGACCTTAAGAGGTGGACATACACCCTCCTTTGTTACTTTCCCATGCTTTTCAAGATGCAAATCAGTTTAATAAGTTGTGACCATAATTTAAAAAAATCAAGTAGACTATAATAGTATAGGATAGAATAGGATTGAAAATATGAAAATACATGATATGTAAGGTAGGAATTGCTTTATGAAAATCTGTGTGTGTGTGTGTGTGTGTGTGTGTGTGTGCGCGCATGTGTATTTGTACTGGGTTGCTGTGTAAATTGTGTATGTTGCTATGAGTTGCAGTAAAAAAAGGTTGAAAAATATTGAATTGCCACATTTAGCAGAACTCAGTTGCAACTTCGACCTCTTTTCACGTAAGGGAGTGAGTTCAAATAGTGGGGTGCGGGGGTACATCTAATCAAGGGAAGAGGAAGAGAGGGCTCTTTAGGCTGAAAATAACAAGCTCATTAGTCAACGCCTTGAGAATGATGGCTCAAGAAATTTATCTGGGTGGCATTTTTGCAGGAAATGGGCATGAAATATTTTATTTCAAGGGCATGAAACAAAATAACTGCAGTTGAGAAACTGGCTGTCACCATGTCTCCTCACCATTGCCAAAGCAGGAAACCCAAGAGCATTGTGAAGATTTTCCATCTTTCCTGTCTGTGGAGCTGGTTCATGAAACCCTGGTGCTGGTTATTATAGTTAAGTTTAGCAGTAATAATGTTTGCAGTACTAACAATCCTGTAAATTTATTGAGTTATTTCAGCTTTCAAAGATCTTCCCCACCTGTCTTTTCATTTAATTGTACAATGACCCTGGGACTAGTCAGCCCAGGTAGGATTATACTCATTTTATTTTAGAGGAAACAGGCTCAGAGGGGGCAGTCCATGCTCACACAACCCCCTTCTGTGTTTCCCAATTCTTCCCGGCTGTGCTCTTTTGGCATTTGAGGGGACCCAATAAATAAATCCCCTTTCCGTGCCTGAATTCACAGCTAATTGGGAGACAGAGACACAGGGTGGAGATAGAAATATCAGCTTAATTATGGGTAAATGCTGGAGTGGACCAGAATCATGACTACTGGGGGCTCAGAGAGTGCCCTGCTGCACCACAGCTTGACCCCAGGTAGAACATAATCTTTGATGCATCACTGTTCTCACAAAAGGAGAGGTCTCCAGAGGCCCACCACCAAAAACAAACAATCATGATCTAGTCATAGAGTGGCTACAGCCCCATCTGTGGCAGCTAGCGCCTGGGATTTGATGGCGAAGAGTTGTAGAAGGAGCTTCTCACTTCCCCCATGGTAGGTGAGGTGGCTGGATCAGGGGCTGGGGTGGAGCAGGGTGGTGGGAACCAGCTGGACCAGTAGGCGTGGGGGTGTGGTGGGGGGAGAGCCCTGAGGTCGGATCATATATCCACACCACCATGTGTTCACTGACATTGGAAGGTGGGATGGAGATGCTGATTCTGGATTCCTTTTCTGAGCCAGATTCTCAATGGAGGCTGAGGTGGTTTTGTTTGGAGGTGCCTTCCAGCAAGCAGAGTACTTAGAGGCAAACCCTCTCTGGAGGAAAGCTTTCTCAAGTTAGGCTCAAAGGACCCTCACAGATTATTACTATGAGCTCTTGAATAAAGATGACCAAACCCATGAGAAGCCAAGTTACTGTGCCTGAGAGTCACAGAAACAATGGACAATAATGAACAGTACATTCCAAGGACTGCAGATGATGGAGTGTCAGATATTCAGTATAGACTAGTTATATAGGAAATGTTTAAGGAATTAAATGTATAAAAATGTAGTGCTTCAAAGAAATATAATTACAAAGAGCATATAATAGGAAATTATCAGGAACAAACAGATCTGAAATAAAAAAAACCAAATGTGGTGGTTGTACAATATTGTGAATGTACTAAATGCTACTGACTTCAAATGATTAATTTCAAGTTATATGAATGTAACCTCAAAAAAAAGGATCACCTCAAAATGAAAAATGTAATTGTTGAAATGAAAACTCAGTGGATAGGTTTAAAAAGCACAGTTTTGATAGACACAGTTGAAGAAAAAGTAGTAAACGGAAAGATGTATTTGGAGAAATTATCCAGAACTCCACAAAGAGGAAAAGGAGATGGAGAATATGAGAAATTAAGAGAGAGAAGCTAGAATCAGATGGTTTGATAAATGTCTAAAGTCAGGAGAGAAGAGAAAGAATGAAGGACAGGCAGTATCCAAAGAGATTCAAGTCACATCTATCATTAATAGTACAACAAGGAAAAAATGAACAATCCTTCATTTTAGTGGAAGATTTCAATGCACCTGTCTTGATTATTGATAAGTAGAAAAATATATATCAGCAATGGTATAATGAATGGAAACACAACACAGACTTTTTCTAATGGACCTATATAAAATTTGGCATCGAACAATCAGAAAACATTTTTTTTCCCCAAGCATACACGGAACATTCATAAAAATTAATGATAAAATTTCCCTACATATTTTAAAGTGTAAGCATTATAATAGACTCTCTGTTTACAAAACAATTCAATAGAAGTTTATAACAAAAGGACAATTTAAAACATTTTCTATACATTTGGAAAAAAAAACCAAAACCTGTCTCAAGAATCAAGAAGAAAGCATCGCATAAACTTAGAAGTAATTAAACGCGCTTCCTTTGAGCCCTCGCCGCGCCTGCGCGTGGCGCCTGGGTGGTCAGGCTGCAGCGCCGGAGCAGCACGCGCTTGCGCTTAACTGGGGCCGTCTGACCCCGCGGTGGCGGCTTTTTTAACCGCGAGCTAGACGGCGGCCCTGGGCTGCCGGGGTTGGGGGCTGGGGAAGACGTCGGGGGTCCTGCAGTCTCTGCTTATTCCTGTGCCTGTCCTGTGAGTCCGAGTGTTCTCTCCGTGGAAATCAGTGAGACGGGCAGGTTCATTTAACCGCGGCGGGGAGAGCGTCTGCAGGGAGGGGAGATGAGAATCCGGCTGTGGCCTTGAACAGACTGAGTGAGGGCCGTAGTGCACTTGACACGAACTGGCTCCCGGTCTTGAGCTGCATGGGCTGAACTCGTCTGGCTGCGGTGTATTCGCGGACTACTTAGAAAAACCGCCGTTTAGGGTCAACTGCTTATTTGGATATGCCCCAGATAGCTTGAACAGCTCACAACGACAGGGTTCTGTGCATTGCGGGGCACAACATAGGCACCTAGATAAATGCACAGTCACTCCTTCGTAATCCACGTTCTAGGTGATAACGATCCCTCCTGGATTTAGGTGAAACGTGCATCATTTCTGAGTACAAGGCAGCACGTGTTGAAGGGCAGGTATGCACAAGTGCCATGTCTAGCCGCTTTGGTGCTTAATAACTGGAGGGGGGCCCCAAGTTAGCAGGGGTAGTAGGCAGTTGGTGTAAACTCTAGCTCAGGAGCAGGACTCTAAAAAATACGAATCGAGGATAATAGCGCCTACCTTATATCAGGGTGTGGTCTACTTTGGATCCTCTAACAGAACGGGTCCCCTGACCACCCAAGAAACTGAAGCTGCTACTGGCAGCTGAGGGCCCAGGTTTATTCTGTACCACAGTTTATTCTGTCCCTATTATCTAAACAGGATTAAGTAGAAATAACTTAGATGCTTATCTAGTATTTGACATGAGATATTTATTTTGTGAAACAGTGCAAGCGATTGTAAATCCCCACATACTATTTGATTAAGTGCAATAGGGTACAGTCATGTGTAATCTCTTTACACAATAGTGCATCTAGTCCTTTGCCTTTAATTATTGCACAAAAATTATAAGACCAGCGAAAAAGACATGCGCACTGACAGGCCAATTGGCCTACACAATGATAAATCAGAACAGTACACTGACTGGAATGGTCCAATAATTTAAGTCAAATGTTTTAATGGTGCAATTAAAGTAATCAAATAAGGGTTCAAATATGTTTTTTCAATATATTAATTTCTTTAAAGTCCTGTTCAGGCAAGGTGCTGTTGATGTTTAAAAAAACACTATTAGCTTTGTCCACAGATGTAAGTTGTCAAAAGTTACCCAAGGTAAGTTTGATGTTGAATGCAGCTTTAAACAATTAAAAAATTGTATTGAGTGTACTTCTCAAAGCAAATTATACAGTTTGAGAGAGCCCCGAAACCTGTAAACTAAATGTTCTTACACAAATGCACAAAATAAAGTTGGCAACGTTAGATGTCACGTTAAAAAAAAAGTAATTAAAACTGAATGATAATGGAAATACTACATATAAAAACTTGTAGGATACAGCAAAAATGTTTCAAGGGAAACTTATGGTTTTATATTCTTATATTAGAAAAGAAAAAAGGCTGATGAACATTAATATAAGTATCCAAACTAAGTGGTTGAGAAAAGAACAACAGAATAGGCCCAAAGAAAGCAGAAGGAAGGACATAGTAAAAATATGAGCAGAAATCAGTGGAACAGAAAACACTGATGCAGTAGGAAGACTCAACAAAAGTTAAAGTTGGTTTTTCAAGAAGATAAACAAATAGACAAATCCCTGGTGTAATTAGGAGACAGAGGGAGGAAGGGAGAGAGAGAAGGAGAGAAAAAGACATATATAATTAACAGTATGAGTGAAAAGAGCATATAACTACAGATACAACAATGTTTAAAAATAATAAAATAATGTCAACAAATAATACCATCTATGAATTTGAGGTTAGATAAAATGGACAAATCCCCAGAAGATATGTCACTTACCAAAATTCTGAATAGTCCTATAACATTAGAACAAGTTTTATAGGCTTTCACAAGAGAGTTCTTTCAAAAATTTTTAAAAATTTTAATTAAACTTTTTTCCTTTTAAAAATTGAAGTATGATTGACATACGATATTATGTTAGTTTCAGGTGTACTACATAGTGATTCAACATTTGCATACATTATGAAATGATCACCACGATAAGTCTGGTAACCATCTGTCCCCATACAAAGTTATTACAGTATTATTGACTGTATTCCTTATGCTGTATATTGTATCCCTGTGCCTTATTTATTTTATAACTGGAGGTTTGTACCTGTTAATCCCCTTCACCTATTTTGCCACCTCCACCTACTGCCCCTTTGGCAACCACCCATTTGTTCTCTGTATCTATGAGTCAGTTTTAATTTTGTTTTGTTTGTTTTGTTTTTTAGGTTCCACATATAAGTAAAATCATACAGTATTTGTAAGAGTTCTATCAAGAAAAACAAATATTGTATAATATGGCTTATATGTGGAATCTAGAAAAATGATACAGATGAACTTATTTGCAAAGCAGAAATAGAGACACAGATATAGAGAACAAACGTATGGATACCAAGGGGAGAAGGGGGGTGGGATGAATTGGGAGACTGGGATTGACATATATACACTACTATGTATAAAATAGATAACTGGGGCTTCCCTGGTGGCGCAGTGGTTAAGAATCTGCCTGCCAAGGCAGAGGACATGGGTTCAGTCCCTGGTCTGGGAAGATCCCACATGCCCACGTGCCACAACTACTGAGCCCACGTGCCACAACTACTGAAGCCTGTGTGCCTAGAGCCTGTGCTCCGCAGCAAGAGAAGCCACTGCAGCGAGAAGCCCGCGCACTGCAGCGAAGAGTAGACCCCGCTCGCCACAACTAGAGAAAGCCTGTGCACAGCAACAAAGACCCAACGCAGCCAAAAATAAATAAATAAATTTATTTAAAAAAAAATGCTCTGTCTTGATTGCTGTATGACTGCATGTGTTTTCAGAATTTATAGACTGTAGTGCCTAAAAAGAATGAATGTAAATTATACCTCAATAAATCTGACTTAAAAAAACCAAGAATATTTCTTCACCAAAGACAGGGCAATGCACCCATGTTTATAGCAGCATTATTCACAGTAGCCAAAGGGTGGAAATAACTCAGTGTCCATCAAAGGATGAATAGATAAATAAAATGTGGTCTATCCATACAGTGGAATATTATTCAGATTTAAAGGGGAAGGGAATTCTAACACATGCTAAAACATGGATGAACCTTGAAGACATTATGCTAAGTGTAATAAGGCAGTCACAAAAGGACAAATATTATATGATTCTAATTTATATGAGGTTCCTAGGATAGTCAAATTCATAGAGATAGAAAGTAGAACAGTGGTTGCCAGGGACTGGAGGGAGAAGAGAATGGGGAGTTAGTGTTTAATGGGTACAGAGTTCCAGTTTGGGAAGATGAAAAAGTTCTGGAGTTAGATGGTGGTGGTGATTGCAGATATGAATATATTTAATGTCACTGATCTATACACTTAAAAATGATAAATTTCATGTTGTGTATATTTTACAGCAGTTAACAATTTTTTAAAAAATCACACGCAAAAAAGAGAAGGCAAACCCCACACTGGGAGCAGGCATGAATAATACATAGATCCATCAAAAGACTCATATCCAGAGTGTATAAAGAGCTCCTACAAACAAAAAGACAAACAAGCCAATTTAAAAATGGGCAAAGGACTTGAACAGGCATTTTATATATCCAAGTGGCCAATATACATATTAAAAGACATTCATGATCATTAGTCATCAGGGAAATGCACATTAAAACCACAATGAGATATCACTACAACCCCCTCCCCCAAATGGCTAAAATTTTTAAAACTGAGATTACCACTGTTGGTCAAGATTGGAGCCACTGAAAATCTCATACCTTGCTGGAAGAATGTACATTGGTACAACTACTTTGGAAAACTGTCTGGAAATAGTTATTAAAGCTAAGTATATAGCTTTATATAATTCAGCAATCTCACTACTGGGTAAATATCCAAGAGAAATGAGAACATATGTCATCCAAAAGGCATAAACAAAAGTATTCATAGCATATTTATTCATAATAACACAAATTGGAAACAACTCATCAACAGTAGAATGAATGAATAAATAAATTGTGGAATATTCAGACAATGGAACACTATTCAGTGATTAAAAAGATAACACATAACTGCTATACACAACAATGTGAGTGAATCTCACGGATATAAGGATGAGTGAAAGAACCCAGATACAAAAAACTACATACTGTATGATTCCATTTATATGAAGTTCAAAAACGGGCAACAAGTGCTCAATGGATTGGAAGAATTAATATTGTTAAAATGTCCATACTACCCAAAGCAATCTACAGATTCAGTGCAATTCCTATCAAAATTCCAATGGCATTTTTCACAGAACTAGCACAAACAATCTTAAAATTTGTATGGAACCACAAAAGTTCCCGAATAGCTAAAGCAATCTTGAGAAAGAGAACCAAAGCTGGAAGATATCACACTCTCTAGTTTCAAACTATATTACAAAGTCATAGTATGGTATTGGCATAAAAACAGACAGATAGATCAGTGGGACACAATAGAGAGCTCAGAAATAAACCCATACATATGGCCAACTAATTTACAACAGAAGAGCCAAGAATATACAATGGGGAAAGAACAGTCTCTTCAATAAATGATGTTGGGAAAACTGGACCACTATCTTACAGCATACACAGAAATGAACTCAAAATGGACTAAGACTTGAACATAAGACCTGAAACCATAAAGCTCCTAGAAGAAAACATAGGCGGTAAGCTTTTTTTACAGAGGTCTTGGTGATGATTTTTTGAATCTGATTCAGAAGCAAAGGCAACAAAAGCAAAAATCAAGTGGGACATCACACTGAAGGCAACCTACTGAATGGAAGAAAATATTTGCAGATCATATGTCTGACAAGGCGTTCATATCCAAAATATGTAAAGAACTCATACAACTCAATAGCAAAAAACCCAAACAATCCAATTAAAAAATGGACAGAAGATCTGAATAGACATTTTTCCAAAGAATACATATGGATGGCTAACAGGTATATGAAAAGATGCTCAACATCACTAATCATCAGGGAAATGAAAATCAAAACCACAATATCACCTCACACCTGTCAGAATGGCTATTATCAAAAAGAACAAATAATAAGTATTAGTCAGGATGTGGAGAAAAGGGAACCCTTGGGCACTTTTGGTGAGAATGTAAATTGGTGCAGTCACTATGGAAACAGTATGGCATTTCCTCAAAAAATTAAAAATAGAACTACCATATGATCCAGCAATTTACATCTGGGTATTTATCTGAAGAAAATGAAAACACTAACTTGAAAAGACATCTACACCCTCATGTTCATTGCAGCATTATTTACAATAGCCAAGATATGGAAACAACCTAAGTGTCCGCTGATGGATGGATGAATGGGTAAAGCAAATGAGGTATGTATGTATGTATGTATGTAAGTACGTATCATCTATCTATCTAGTGTACACACACACTGTAATATTACTTAGCCATAAAAAAGAATGAAATCTTGCTATCGTGACAACATGGATGGACCTTGAGAGCATTATGCTAAGTGAAATAGGTCAGAGGTGGGACTGCCCCCTTCCCCTAGGCACAGAAGCTGGACCATAAAATGAAGTCAATTCCAGGGACTGGGTCAGTATACTCTCAAGACACATGGGAGATCCTGGGTGGGTGGAGATGGTGGGATGCAGGTGGGATGCAGGAAAGAGTCAGGGAAAGGCAACGTCCAGGTCACCAAGAGAAGAAGAAATGGGCCAATAGTGCCAAGGCCAAGAGGCTGGGACAGTTCCTGGTCTGGCAACCCGGAGGTTACTGGTGAGCATAGCAGGGGCAGTTTTAGAATATCAGTGGCGGCAGAAGACTGCAAAGTGGGAGCAAGTAAATGGGAGCTGTGAACAGGTCACTTCCTGGAGAGGTTAGGTTAGGAAGGAGAGCTGAGTGGTAGGGACAGCAGTGACAAAGGAGAGGGAAGACCTGCATCCTCCGCCTGGCACCCTGACAGGCCCATAAGTAACACTGAATGAATGAATGAATAAATAAACATACAAAGGTCTAATGGTGAAGGGAAGGAGCCAGTGGAAAATATTAAAGATGGGGCAGAAATTTAAAGTGAGCCAAAGGCAGAATTTCAGAAGACAAACTGTGGAGGTTACAGTCTTGTCTAATGTGTGGGTCTCCATCAAGAGCCTTCGAGGCACAGGATGAAGTCCCTGCTGTGGGTACAGCTTCGGCTGGGAGGTCCCTGATGGAGCTGGACTGAGCTGTAGTCAAGGAGGAGGCCAAGGCAGAGACCCTTGAGAGGTAGAGTCAGGTGTGAAGGGTTCAGTGCAGCCAAACAAGGGGATGATGGCAGAAGTTGGGGGGCTGGCAGCAAATCTGGACGTGCAGGTTGAGGCGAGAAGTTCAGACTTAGAAGATAAAGAGCAAGAGGGTCCTGGAGGCCTGAGGTTGTGTGGGTGCCGGCTGGGAGCTGGGTGATGGCTTAATGGAGCAATATCTTCCCTGAGATAGTTCCCTGCAGAACTGTCCTGCTTCCTTGCCTGGAACTTCCTGTGGTTACAGTGACTTCTGCTAAAACCAGGGATTGATAAGCCATGGCACTTGTGCCATCTGGAAGGGGCTTGGGGATCCAAATTGTATCCCTCTCCCTTCCCCTCCACCACCAGAGATTACACCAGCCACTGAGAAGGTAATTTCATATCTTCTTACTCTGCACAAGCACCCTATAATGTATTGTGCAAATTGGGACACTTTTGAAAGTGAAAAGGGATGCTATTAATAATTATGCCAGAAGGATGAGCATAAGCTGGGACTATCCCAGAAAAACTGGGATGTATATATCCCTACCTATAGGGAATCTGATATCAGATTCTCTGATACAAGCTAAATTTGAAGATGTAGCTTAGATCTCTAGTTAAGATGCGGCCCCTTCTCTCCCCACAAATCTAAACCTTGGGAGTGGCATGCCATGGAGCTCTGACAGGCCAACAGAGCAGACTTGGAGTGTCCCTCCCTCTGGGTCAGCCATGTGGAATGGGCCTGCAGGCCTGCCTCACGTGGGCAGATGAGGTACAGGGAATGGCGGGCGTTCTCACGGGTTACGGTAGGGTGGGGCTGTGCTCAGGTGTGTGAACCCCATGCAAACAAAAAGCACAGGAGAGCCTTCCTGGCCAGGGCTCAGGGAGTGCTCAAGGGCGTGGGGAACGGGCAAGAGGGCACGCCACACCTGCTTCAGTGGCCCACTCTCCAACAAAACATGGCCCCATGGCATCAAATGCCAGTGCATCTTATTAGCTACAGAGGAGCGAGGTGGCAGGGTTTTCTGCTGCATTGGCCTCCTTAGTTCCGGAATAAGATCAGGACTCCCAACCTCCGTGAGAGACGATGGAAACCAGTGGAGAAGTTCTTTTTCCAACACAATCCAGCGTGTGGTCCATCTCCGTCCTGCTGCTGTGTGTGTGAGCCACTATTTAAGATTTCTCCCACCACCTTGCAAAAGTTGGCCTCAGAAAACAGACCTTCACCTCAGGCATCACAGGTTGAAAGGAAGAGGCTAGGGTCACAATTCTTAAGCAATCCAAAAAATGAAAACTATGGAAGGATGTGGAGAAATTGGAACCCCTGTACGCTGTTGGTGGGAATGCAAAATGGTGCAGCTGCTATGGAAAACAGTACGGCAGTTCCTCAAAAAATTCAAAATAGATCTACCATGTGATCCAGCAATCACACTTCTGGGTATTTATCCAAAAGAACTGAAATCAGGATCTCAAAGAGATATTAGCACCCCGTGTACATTACAGCACTATTTACAATAGCCAAGATGTAGAAACAACGTAAATGTCTATCAACCAATGAATGGATAAGCAAAATGTGGTCTATACATACAATGGAATATTATTCAGCCATAAAAGAGAAGGAAATTCTGCAATATGTGACAACATGGATGAACCTTGAGGACATTATGCTAAGTGAAATAAACCAGTCACAAAAAGACAAGTACTGTATGATTCCACTTATATTACGTATCTAAAATATTCAAACTCATAGAAACACAGTAAAATGGTGGTTGCCAGGGGCTGGAGGGGAAGGGGGAAAAGAGGAGTTACTAATCAATGGGCATAAAGTTTCAGTTTTGCAAGATGAATAAGTTCGAGAGATCTGCTGTACAAAATCATGTATAGTTAACTTTCCTGTACACTTAAAATTTGTTAAGAGGGTAGACCTCATGCTAAGTGTTCTTGCCACAATAAAATAAAGTTTAAAAAATTATGCAAAGAAAAAAAGACTGGAAGGAAATACACAAAAAATGCTAACAGTGATTACTCTGATTTGTAGGGCTTTGGGTGATTTAAAATATCTATACTTTTTAGTATAGTTTTTGAATTTTAAACAAATGAGTATTATTTTTATACTGGAAAAATAAAAAAATCCTGAATTGTTACCCTTTGACTAGTCTTAACTCCTTTATTTGTTTGTTTATTCATTATTACTGTTTTTAACTGAAGTATAATTGACCTACAATACTATGTTAGTTCCAGGTGTACAACATAGAGATTCTATATTTCTATATATTAGAAAATGATCACCACAATAAGTCTAGTTACCATCTGACACATACAAAGTTATTATATTATTGACTATATTCCCCATGCTGTGCATTTCATCCCCATGACTCATTTATTTTGTAACTGGGAATTTGTACCTCTCAAATTCCCTCACCTGTTTCCCTCCTCCTCCGCCCCCGCCCCTCGGGCAACCACCTGTTTCTTCTCTGTATCTATGAGTCTCTTTATGTTTTGTTATGTTTGTTCATTTGTTTTGTTTTTTAGATTCCTCATGTAAATGAAATCAATGGTATCTGTCTTTCTCTGTCTGACTTATTTCACTTAGCATAATACCCTTCAGGTCCATCCATCTTGTTGCAAATGGCAAGATTTCATTTCTTTTTTTTTATGGCTGAGTAATATTCCATTGTACATATATACCACACATTCTTTACCCATTTTTCTATTGAAGGACACTTAGGTTGCTTCCATACATTGGATATTATAAATAATGCTGCAGTGAACGTAGGAGTGCATATATCTTTTCAGGTTAGTGTTTTTGTTTTCATTGGAAAGATACCCAGAAGTGGAAGCGCTTGACTGTTTGGTAGTCCTATTTTTAATTTTTTGAGAAAACTCCATACTGTTTTCCATAGTGGCTGCACCAATTTACATTCCCATCAGCAGTGTACATTCCCACCATATCCTCACCACTTGTTATTTGTTGTCTTTTGACATTGTTTTTTTAATTGAAATATAGTTGATTTACAATGTTATATTAGTTTCAGGTGTATGTATAGTGACTCAATATTTTTATAGATCATACTCCACTGAAAGTTATTATAAAATAATGGCTGTATTTCCTTGTGCTGTACAATATATCCTTGTTGCTTATTTATTTTATACACAGTGGTTTGTAGCTCTTAATCCCATACCCCTATCTTGCCCCTTCCCCTTCCTTCTCCCCACTGGTAACACTAGTTTGTTCTCTGTATCTGTGAGTCTGTTTCTATTTTGTTATATTCATTGGTTTGTTTTATTTTTTAGATTCCACATATAAGTGATAATATACAGTATTTGTCTTTCTTTATCTCACTTATTTCACTGAGCATAATATCCTCTAGGTCCATCCACATTGTTGCAAATGGCAGAATTTCATTCTTTCTTATGGCCAAGTAATATTCCATTTATATCTATCTATCTATCTATCTATCTATCTATCTATCTATCTATCTATCTATCTACCTATCTATCTCACTTCTTTATCCACTTGTCTGTTGATGGACATTTGGTTGCTTCCATATCTTGGCAATCGTAAACAATGCTGCTATGAAAAATGGGGTTCATGTATGTTTTCCAATTAGTGTTTTCACTTTTGGGGGTTATGTACCCAGGAGTGGAATTGCTGGATCATATGGTAGTTCATATTTTTAGTTTTTTGAGGAAACTCCATACTGTTTTCCACAGTGGTTTCACCAATTTACATTCCCACCAACAGTGTACAAGGGTTCCCTTTTCTCCACATCCTCGCTAACATTTGTTATTTGTAGACTTTTTAATGTTAGCCATTCTGACAGGTGTGAGGTGATATCTCATCGTGGTTTTGATTTGCATTTCTCTAATAATTAGCGATATCAAGCATCTTTTCGTGTGCCTGTTAGCCATTTGTATGTCTTCTTTGGAAAAATGTCCATTCAAGTCTTCTACCCATTTTTTGAGTTGTTTGTTTTTTTTGATACTGAGTTGTATGAACTATTTATGTATGTTGGATATTAGACCATTATGGGCCATGTCATTTGCAAATATTTTCTCCCATTCCTTAGGTTGTCTTTTCATTTTGTCAGTGGTTTCCATTGCTGTGCAAAAGCTTTTAAATTTAATTAGATCCCATTTGTGTATTTTTACTTTTATTTCTTTTGCCTTAGGAGAGAGATCCAAAAAAATATTGCTATGATTTATGTCAAAGAGTGTTCTGCCTATGTTCTCTTCTAGGAGTTTTATGGCTTCAGGTCTTACATTTAGGTCTTTAATCCATTTTGAGTTTATTTTTATATATGGTGTGAAAAAATGTTCTAATCTCATTCTTTTACATGTAGCTGTCCAGTTTCCCCAGCACCACTATTGAAGAGACTGTCTTTTCTCTATTGTATATCCTTGTCTCCTTTGTTGTAGATTAATTGGCCATAGGTGAGTGGTTTTATTTCTAGGCTCTCTATTCTGTTCCAATCTCATTGTGGTTTTGATTTGCATTTCCCTGATGATTAGTGGTATTGAGTATCTTTTCATTTACCTGTTGCCATCTACGTGTCTTCTTTGGGAAAATGTCTGTTCAGGTCCTCTGCCCATTTTTTAATTGGGTTGGTTTTTGGTTGTTGTTGTTTGTTTTTGTTTGGTTTTTTTGACATTCAGTTGTGTCAGTTCTTTGTATATCTTTGTATATTTGGGATATGAAACCTTTATCAGATATATCTGTTGCAAATATCTTCTCCCTTTCAGTAAGCTGCCTTTTTGTTTTGTTGATAGTTTCCTTCACTGTGCAAAATCTTTTTAGTTTGATTAGGTCCCATTTGTTTATTTTTGCTTTGGTTTCCCTTGCCTGAGGTGACATATCCAAAAAATATTACTAAGATCAATGTCAAAGAGTGTACTCCCTTTGTGTTCTTCTAGGAGTTTTATGGTTTCAGGCCTTACATTTAAGTCTTTAATCCATTTTGAGTTTGTTTTTGTATATGGTGTGAGAAAGTAATCTAGTTTGATTCTTTTGAATGTAGCTGTTCAGTTTTCTCAATACCGGACGCTGTCTTTTCTCCATTGTACATTCTTACCTCCTTTGTCATAGATTAATTGACCGTATAAGTGTGGGTTTATTTCTGGGCTCTCTGTTCTGTTCCATTGATCTATGTGTCTGTTTTTGTGCCCATACCGTACTGTTTTGATTACTATGACTTTGTAATATAGTTTTAAATCAGGGCATGTGATACCTCCACCTTTGTTCTTTCTCAAGATGGTTTTGGCTATTTGGGGTCTTTTGTGTTTCCATACAAATTTTAGAATTATTTGTTCTAGTTCTGTGAAAAATACCATTGGTTTTTGTTAGGGATTCCATTGAATCTGTAGATTGTCTTTCTCGGTCTGACTTATTTCACTGAAGCGTGATACCCTCCAGGTCCATCCATGTTGTTGCAAATGGCAAGATTTCATTCTTTTCTATGGCTGAGCCTCTGTTTTAAAGTCAATTTTGTCTGATGTAAGTATTGCCACTCCAGATTTCTTTTTGTTTCCATTTACTTGGAATACCTTTTTCCCATCTCCTTACTTTCAGTCTGTGTGTGCTATTAGATTTGAAGCGAGTCTCTTGTAGGCAACATATATATGGGTCTTCATTCTGCTTTTGCTCTCTTCCTTTGTGTTTGCTTCCTTTCTCCTTTTTTGGTGTGTGTATCTATTATAGATATTCATGATTTGTGGTTACCAAGAGGTTTATAACTAACTAACTAACTATCTTAAGTTGATGATCTCTTAAGTTATAACACATTCTAACAAGCCTGCATTTTATTCCCCTCCACATTTAATATTTTTTTTTAAAGATTTATTTATTTATTTTTATTGATTAATTGATTGATTGATTGATTGCTATGTTGGGTCTTCGTTTCTGTGCTAGGGCTTTCTCCAGTTGTGGCAGGCGGGGGCCACTCTTCATCACGGTGTGCGGGCCTCTCATTATCGCGGCCTCTCTTGTTGCGGAGCACAGGCTCCAGACGCGCAGGCTCAGTAATTGTGGCCCACGGGCCTAGCCGCTCCGCGGCACGCGGGATCCTTCCAGACCAGGGCTCGAACCCGTGTCCCCTGCATTAGCAGGCAGACTCTCAACCACTGCGCCACCAGGGAAGCCCCCACATTTAATATTTTTGACATCATATTTCACAATGAGATATTTCCTTTTGTAATTTTCATATCTCTAGTTTTGGTCTTTTCTTTTCCACTTTGAAAAGTCCCTTTAACATTTCTTGTAAAACCTGTTTAGTTGTGCTGAACTCTTAGCTTTTGCTTGTATGTAAAACTCTTTATCTCTCCTTCAAATTTGAATTATAGCCTTGCTGGGTAGACTATTCTTGGTGTTTCCCTTTTATCACTTTAAATATATCATGCCACTCCCTTCTGGCCTGCAAAGTTTCCGCTGAAAAGCCAACTGAGAGTCTTATGCAAATTCCCTTCTATGTAACTAGTTGCTTTTTCCTTGCTGCTTTTAAGATTCTCTCGTTACCTTTAATTCTGCCATTTTAATTACAATGTGTCTTGGTATTTTTCTCTTTGCGTTCATCTTATTTGGGACTCTCTGTAATTCCTGGACTGGATATCTGTTTCCACTCCAGGTTAGGAAAATTTTCAGCTATTATTTTTTCAAGTAAATTCTCTGATGCTTTTGCCCTCTCTTCTCCTTCTGGGACCCCTATAATGCAAAGGTTAGTACCCTTGATGTTGTCACAGAGGTCTCTTAAACTATCCTTATTGAAAAAAAACTCTAGGGACTTCCCTGGTGGAGTAGTGGTTAAGAATCCACCTGCTAATGCAGGGGACACAGGTTCGAGCCCTGCTTCAGGAAGATCCCACATGCTGCAGAGCAACTAAGCCCCTGCGCCACAACTACTGAGCCTGCGCTCTAGAGCCCTCAAGCCACATCTACTGAGCTGGCACGCCACAACTACTGAAGCCCGTGAGCCTAGATGCTGTGCTACGCAACAAGAGAAGCCACCACAATGAGAAGGCCACGCACCACAACGAAGAGTAGCTCCTGCTCGCCACAACTAGAGAAAGCCCATGCACAGCAATGAACACCCAACACGGCCAAAAAAACCCACAAAAAAACCAAAAAAAACCAACTCTAGGGACTTCCCTGGTGGTCCAATGGTTAAGACTCCACACTTCCACTGCAGGCGGTGTGGGTTTGATCCCTGGTTGGGGAACTAAGATCCCACATGCTACATGGTGCAGCCCCCAGTAAATAAATAAATAAATAAAAATGTAAAAAGCTCTTTTTTCTGTTCAGCTTGGGTGATTTCCACTGCTTTGTCTTCCAGTTCACTGATCTGTTCCTCTGTATCGTATAATCTACTGTTGATTCCTTCTAGTGTATTTTTTCTTTCAGTTATTGCATTTTTCACCTCTGGCTCTTCTTTATATTTTCTAACTTTTTGTTAGAATCTTCTAACTTCTCACTCTGTTCATCCATTCTTCTCCCAAGTTCTCTGAGCATCTTTATGATCATTACCTTGAACTCTTTATTGGGTAGATCACTTATCTCCACTTTGCTTAGTTCTTTTTCTGGGGTTTTATCTTGCTCCTCTATTTGGAACATATACCTCTGTTGCCTTATTTTGCCTAATTCTCTGTTTTTATTTCTATGTATTAGGTAGGTTGGTTACGTTTCCTGATCTTGTAGTGGCCTTATGTAGGAGATGTCCTATGGGGGTTGGCAGGACACTCCCCTCTGGTCATCAGAGTTATATGTTCTAGGGGTGCCCTGTATGTGGGTTACATTGGCCCTTCTGTCACTGGGGATGTGACTGCTGTGGGTGCACTGGTAGGCGGGACCTGCCCTGGCCCAGTTGGCTGCCAGGCTCTGCCTTACGCAGAGGCTGCTTGCTGGGGGACAGGGCTGGTCCTGGCGTGGCTGGCAGGGGCCGAGGGGGTTCCAGAGCTGGTGCGGGCTCACTGGTGTGTGGGGCTGGGTCACCGTGGGTCTGGCTTCTTGGCCTGCTGGGGGTGTGGGTCCTGAGACTGGTGCTGACCAGTTAGTGGACAGGTAAGCCCCTGGGGCTAATGGGCTAGAGGGAGGAGTCCAAGATGGAGCTTGCTAGCACCACTGTTCTCATGATAGAATGAGCTCCCCAAATGGCTGCTGCCAGCATCTATGTCCCCAGGGTGCGCTCCAGTTACCTCCCGCCTCTCTGGAAGGCTCTCCAAGATAAGCTAGTAGGTGTGACCCAGGCTCTTTTCAAATTACTGCCTCTGCGCTGAGTCTCAGAGCATGTGGGATTTTGTGTGCTCCTTTGAGAGCGGAGTCTCTTTCCTACAGTCCTCCAGCTCTCCCGTGTACAAGCCGCACTGGCTTTCAAAGCCAGATGTTCTGGGGACTCATCTTCCCAGTGCAGGACCCCCTGGCTGGCGAGCCCAATATGGGTCTCAGACCCTTCACTCCTTGGGGAGAACCTCTGCAATTGTGATTATCCTCCCATTTGTGGGTCGCCTGCCTTGGGGTGTAGGTATTGACTATACTGCGTCTCCACTTCTCTGCCTATCTCATTGTGGTTCTTTATATCTTTAGCTGTGGAAAAGCGTTTCTGCTAGTCTTTGGGTCCTTCTCATTGATAGTTGTTCTGTAAATACTTGCAATTTTGGTGTACTTGTGAGAGGAGGTGAGCTCAGGCCATCGTGGCCATCCCTCCACCCCCAGAATTAGTCTAAGCTCCTTTAAATGGCTTACAAAGATGTCCTCTCCTGCTGAGTCTTATCTACTTTCCAGGAGGAGACTTCCCCCTGTTACTGGGCCGTGACTGCTATATGTCTTAGTCATCCTTGCAACCTCAGTTCCTAGTGCAGAGCAGAGACCTGTGCCACGTTCTCTAAGAGGATGCTCAGTCACGTGGCACTTGCATACATCACTTGCAACCCAGAGAGTTCAGACCCGTGCACCCTCTATTCCTTAGAGGAGAATATTTGGGAAAGTGCCCTGGTCCCCAGGAGTTCTCTTTATGTTGGAAATGACAGGAAACCTGTCCCAACTTGGCTTACGCAAGAGAGAGAATTTGTTGGCCCACTAGCTGAACAATCCAGGGGTACGTCAACTTCAGGTGAGGCTATGCCCAGGGTTCTACTTAATAGGGACCCAGTTTCTCTTTCCCTTACTCAGTGCCTCTTCTTCTGTGTTGGCTCCATTCTCAGACAACATTCTCATCATGGCCCCCAAACGACAGTTAGCAGCTTCCAGGGAATCTCTTTCCTAGAGAACTAGTGACTACCTGCTCCAGACTTATTGACTTTGAATGGAGTAGTGCCTATCCCCAGACCCAAGGGATGTCTTAGGGTCCATGTCTTGGTTCAAGCCAATCAGCCTCTCCCCTCACCCCTTACCTCTGGGAATAGAATGGCCATCAACTCCAGGGAAAAGCTCACAGATGGAGAATGGGGGAGGAGAAAATTGAAAGACAGTTGCCAAAGCAGGGGAGAAAGGTGCTGGGCAACAAAAAAATGAGAAAACCCCTTACACTTGGACTTGACAGTAGATAATAGGAATGTTGGAACGGCAAGCCCAGCCACCACATCTCAGTGGGACCATCTCAGGGTACAGAGATTGGCAGGAGAGTTCTGGTCCAGGGAGAGCTGGTCCAGGATAACTCCTGGCGTGTGTGCTTTGAGTGGGCATGGAGGATACAGCTGTAATAGCACAGATGGGGCAAACTTCAAGGTAGTCGGAAAAATGGATGTTTAATTAGTTCACACATTCATTTATTCAACAGTATTTAAAAGATCCACCATGCTACACACTAACAAACAAACTAGTAGTTACTAGTGTTCCTGTCCTGGCTCTGCCGATAGCTTGTTGTGTGAACTTAGTCAAATCATTTCCCCTCTGGGCCTTAGCTTCCTCATCTGTAGAGTGAGGGTGTTGGATTTGTGTAAATGGTTCATATACTTTGGGGACCAAACAGACAGAAACTGTTGGATGAGGGAAGCAGGCAGTATGTACAGTAGAGCAAGGTGGGGCTTGTGGCTAAGAGGACAGTGTACTCCTGACTGACATGGGCAACCTATTCCCAGCGCCAGTCAGCTGTCACTAGGAGAAAGTGCCGGGGAAATATTGCCAGGTCTTCGGGGTTTTTTTCCCCAAGAAAAACAAAAAAACTGTATTTTTACATAAAATCTGATTTTTACATGTTAATATACAATCCAAAATTTTAAATAACTGCAGAGGCCAAACAAAACGTGTCTGAGGGCCGTGTACTTCTTCAGACTAGATGGTCCATAAGGTCCTCTGGCTTAGTCTCTGGTGCCCCTGACAAAGGGAGATAGGTGGTGGGGAAAAGGTGGTAGCACTTCTAGCTGTAGCTGAAACAGAAAAAACAATCCAAATGCTAGATTAATAGATACATGCAGAACTAGGATAAGTTGGCAACAGTCTTTTCTTTCCATACATTCTGGAAGCTATCTCTTTCCTCCTTCCTTTCACATACCCTAATATGCTGTCTAGTCTTCATTCAGCAGAACCAATCTGTGTCTATGTGATTGGACCCTTCAAGGGATAGTGCTGAAGGAAGGAACTCCCAAAAAGGGAAGCTACTTCACCTTCATCCATCCATCCATCCATCCATCCATCCATCCATCCATCCATCCATCCACATATCCATCCATCCATGCAACCATTGGTTTTCAAATTGTTGAGTGTCAGTTTATGTTTCATACCATGCTAGGTACCAGGGACCCTTTATTCAGTTGATGGCCCCAGTTAAACCCTGGGGAGAAAGATAATTTTTTCTTTTTTTTTCCGCCGTGCCGTATGGCATGTGGGATCTTAGTTCCCTGACCAGGGATCGAACCTGCGCCCTCTGCATTGGGAGCGTGGAGTCTTAACCACTGGATTGCCGGGGAAGTCCCAAAGATAATTTTTTCTATGGTACCTCATCAGAGCTCTTTTGTTAGTGCCCTAGATGTGTCTCTCAATCAGGAGCTAAGCACTCATAGAAGCATTCAGGGCATAAGCTCCTTATCTAAAGACTCAGTGATTTAAGGACCCTTCCTGCTTGCAACTCCTCCTTAATAAATATATTGTAAAGGCAAATTCTCTACTCTTCTTTGGCCTTCCAGAAAGGTTAGCAGATGGGAGTGGGGTCCACAGAGAATATGCTCTACCTGGCAAACAGGGTGTTTTGAAGGCTGATTTTAGAGCTGCAAGCACCTAGTTGATATGCCAACCCCTCCTTCTATTTATCCTATTAAGCAATTAACTGAATAAGGAGATTCTGAAAGTCACAGACTGCTTTCTCTCTGTTCCTCGATTTGTGGTTGTTTTCTTTCCCCTGACAGTCTCAGGAGACTGAGCCAGGGTCTCCATGTTACAAGTACATCTTGTGTATTTAATCTGGAGCCCTTAATAAACTTGGGGGCAGGGTAGAGGCTGCAGGGGAAGCACCGAATTAAAACCACATCCTGGGGTAATGAGATCTCTATGTAGCCTCGCTTACTTCTTTTCCCACTCCCCGACTTTGCTCCTTTGCCCTCCTTTTTTGGAAAGAAACACATCTCTGCTTGCCTAGTGGAAGTCTGTGGAAAATCCAGTTCGTGATCCACAGTAACCTTGTTGACAGACACCCGTCCCCCAGTGGGAGAGCTGCCTGGTGAGAACATATTCATTTACGATCACGTTTGGGTGACTGCAAGCTTGCTCTTCAGGCAGAGTGGAGATGGGCAGGAAGGAAAGATGGGAGGATTCTCCTACCAATGGAGAACCTGGAGGGGACAGGGCATCTGCCTCCATCTCTGGGGGTGTGGAATGGAAGAAGACTCTGAGTGATGTGACCCTTGGGAGATCTCCTGGTGGGGAAAGCCAGGGAGCAGATCTGAATGCCGGGAGACTTTCTATATAGGGTCTGGCTGACTCAGAATAAATTCAAGTCCTGATTCTCCAGGGTTAGCAGTGTAGAGCGAAACTTCACTTCCAGGTCACGAATGGATTCTGAAGTCTCAAATTTCCCCCGGGATTCTGCGTCTTTTGGCTCTGTCACTAAAGAGCTCCGTGGCCACTCCCCGTTGGCTTTAGGTGGCTGGTCCAGCCTGAGCTGAAACTGGGATCATTGCCTCAATTTCCCTAAACACAGCTGAGTCAAGATTGGGGTATTTAACAAAGCATTGCACAAGCTTCAGGGATGAGGAAAGGGAAATAAACACAGAAACTAACATGAAACCAACCCCTGTGCCAGCTGGAGGGTCTCCCCACCTGGCCCAGGGCTCTATCCTGACCTTTCACATGTGACAGGGGTCACCTTTTCCCACCTCCTCTGTCCTGGGACATAGCCTTACCTTGGGGGACACAAAGGATAACTTCCTAGGACAACGTCAAATAAACTCCTATAAGAGGTAAACAGACAGGAGCAGGAAGCTTGATTCGTGACCCTCCTTCAGCTGTTTTCCTGGACTTTGGGGTGTTCTCTTTGGCAGCAGCATAAGGTCATGAGGCCCTCCATGAGAACAAGGTCCCCACTGTTGCATCTTGGTGGATTCTTTTTTACTCTTTTATTTCTCAAATTGTTCAGAAACCAGACTATTTATTGGGCCCCCCACCAGAGACACCGATTTATTGGGGCTCCCACCAGAGACACACCGTTGGAATCAAGATACAAATGTAATGGAGAAAACCCCCAAGCCATCCAAATGAGCTTAATTCATTAAATTATTATGTTTCTTGGCAGGTCCTTGATCGAGCCTTCCTTCCTGGGTTTGTCTTCTCCATAAATCACGGTAAGGTTGGGGGTACTGAGGAAGCCTGGCTCACCCCCAGCGCTCCTGGGTGAGGGCAGAGC
The DNA here is from genome assembly GCF_965194805.1 of Balaenoptera borealis. Classification (NCBI taxonomy): domain Eukaryota; kingdom Metazoa; phylum Chordata; class Mammalia; order Artiodactyla; family Balaenopteridae; genus Balaenoptera; species Balaenoptera borealis. The sequence continues at coordinate 98,951,697 of NC_138868.1, forward strand.
AGAGCTCCCAGCAGTTCGGCTGTGGAGCCAGTTTCCCCAGGGAGTAAGAGAGGTCATGGTCTTTCTCTATGGGCTTCTTGGAATCCTGTGATCACAGGAGAGGGCTGGGGTGAGGGCTGCTGGCCTCTGGATCTCCCCTTACGCTGAGGATAAGTGATGTGGCTGTGATCACTGGCTACCTGGTTAGGCCTCCTGACCGGTGGCTTGATCTCTGCTTCCGTGGGGGGTCTTATTCATTTTCTCAAGTTCAGCTCCCACTCCTGGGAAGCATCGTATAGGCTACCGGGGATGCAGCACTGAGAAGCCCAGACTGGACTCCTCCTTTGTGAAACTTACATCCCACTGGGGGAGCAGACATCCAGGTACCAAGTAAGTGTCTTAAGGTTCAACCCCCATAGTTTTGTGCTAAATGGGTTCCAAATAGTCCAATTATAAAATGAGAGACCACGCTCCTGTGAAGTTAATGAGAAGTGTATTATCTGGTGGGGCATGTTGATAATGGGGGAGGCTATGCAATGTGGAGTCGGGCTGTACGGGAAATCTCTGCACCTTCTGTTCAATGTTGCTATGAACCTAAAGCTGCTCTAAAAAAATGTTTATTGAAAAATTCCGAATGAAAAAATGAATTCCGAGTGAATAAACAACAAGGTCCTATTGTATAGCACCAGGAACTATATTCAATATAGTAATAAGTATATAGTAATAGTAATATTCAGTATTACTAATTGAGTATAATAATATTCAATATAGTAATAAACCATAATGGAAAAGAAAAAAATATTCTGGTTTGGGAACACGGTTTCTTAGCATCATCAAGAAAAGGAGGACTTAGGTAGCTCTAGTCACTGTTCTAAAAGAAGTTCTGCATAAAATAAATTTTAAAATGTAGTAAGTACCTTTGCTATGCCTCTAAAAATTCTGAGCTATGGCACTGCTCTCAGCGAGGCAGCCCAATCCAGAGCTTTAATAAATGCCCTGTATGAAATAATTTTAAAAGACATATTAAATGATTTTCATAGTCAAATGTTGTAGTATAAGAATACTTTGAAATTGATACATTTTTAGTTTGGGGACTGATTTTTGTTTTGCAAGCGGAAATAAAGCAAACATCGAATTTAAAAAGTGGATTATTTTCCTGGCACAAAATGTAAAGACAGTTCAAATTACACTGTGCATAACTAAACTGGCACTGACGTGAGAAAGTCCCGAAGCATCACAGGCTGTGCTTCCTGTCCCTGCCCCCAAAGACGTGAACTTGAGTATTTCCTTGTTCACCAGCAGCTGATGGTGGGGGGGAGGGTAGCTGGAAGGCACAAGGAAACCCCCAACTGTGCTCTGTCTGAATGAATGTTACGGCAGGATTTTCCTGTGATTCAAGCTCTATGATAAACGCTCCCAGGGTCTGAGACAGAATAGCAGAGGGCCCTGGGTGAAGAGGACCCCTAGGGAAGCTTCTCCCAGGGGCTGATGTTTGCGCAAGAGCCTAAAGGATGTATGGAAGGAGTTCGAGATTGGAATGAGGGGTAGGTGGGCTGCAGGGCTGTGGGCGGAGGAAGGAGACGGTGGTCGTGGGAATCCCAGATGAGACCAGAGGCAGCGGTCCTGAGACCGCGGCTGGGGGAGCCCAGCACCCAGGCCAGGCCTGTTCTCCTCCAGTGAAAGCCGGCATCTGCATCTGGCCGCTTCTCTTCAGGTACCAACTGCAGTGTTCATCGTCTGTTTGCTGCATTGTTCTGACTTTGGCCCATCCTGACCTCTTTCTTTCTACCTCCCCCTCAACCCTAGGAAGTAGGTTCTGCTCTCATCCCCATTTTACTGCAAGGAGACTGAGACACAGCTTAGGTGAGCTGCCCAAGGTCACACAGAGGGTCAAACTCAGGCATTCTGGCTCAGAGCTGTGCTCTTAAGCAAGGCCACCTGAAAGTGCCCCTCACTGGGGCACTGCCTCACGGCTCCTGTCCCCCCCCCACCCCTCCCCAGCCCTGCCAGGGCTGGCCTTGTGGGTGTGTCTCCACCTCCCTCACCTTTATGGCCCCTGCTGGGACATAAGCATGTGCCCAGGCCTGGCCGGGGTGGTGCTGGGAGGAGCAGGAGGGGAAGGCTTAGTGAGTGCAGCCGCTCACCACCCCTCCCCTGCCCCCCAGGGGCCTACGGAGCTGCAGGGCAGGGACCTTCCTGAGACTTCTCACCCATGCTGGGCTCTGATCCCCACCATCATCATTCTCACTGAGCACCAACTCCGTGCCAGACTCTGGGCTAATGCTTTCATTTCAAGACGACCCTGTGAGCAGGATACAGGTTCTAGCTATGGCTTATGTGACCTTAGGGTGACAAGGGGTATTTGTTGCTTGGATACCCAGAGATTGGGGTTTGGGGATGCAGAGACATCAAGGCAGCTCTAGCAATGGCCTTTCTGCTGTCTCTGCTTCTCTTTGCATCCGTTCCCCTCTCAGCCAGCCAGACCGCTCCACTCACTCAGATTTCTGCTTCCCTGTAAGTCCTGTGGCATGAAGCCCACTGTGGCAGCCTCAGCCCTCACATTATGTGGTCTTTTTTTTTTTTTTTTTTTTGATGTGGACCATTTTTAAAGTCTTTATTGAATTTGTTACATGACTGCTTCTGTTTTATGTTTTGTTTTTTTGGCCATGGGGCGTGTGGGATCTTAGCTCCCCGACCAGGGATCGAACCCGCACCCCCTGCCTTGGTCCAGTCCCAACCACTGGACCGCCAGGGAAGTCCCATCACGTGGTCTTTTGCTCTCAACCCTCATTTCCTGCTGTATCTGTTAGTTCAAGAGGAAGAGGGAGACCCCACCCAGGGCCTGTGGTCACTTGGAGTGACCGTGGGACTGCCCTTGAACTTGGCTGGACAAGCAGTGATAGTTGTCACTACTGCAATGTCACAATTTGCATTTTACAGAAAGGGAAGCTAGGATCCGGAGGAGTTAAGTAACCTGCCTAAGGTCACACAGCAAGTTGGGGACAGGACTGAAATTAGGAAGAACTCAGAGCCACCAGACTCCACAGCCTCTTGCATCAGATGTTGGGGGTCCCCAGGCCTAAATTCTAACTTGAGATGCCTCCACTCATTTTCTCCACCCTTACGTTCTGTCCCCCCAGGCCTCTCTGTGCTCTGTTCCTTCTCTTGTTCCTGGAAGGGTAACTCCTCAACACACCTCAACTCCCAACCAGCTGGGCAGAGAAGGAAGACCCAGGGTCTGGGAGGCACCCAGGGGCACCCTGGAGTAAGCAGAGTGGTGGTGCTGGAGGGGGAGAAGATGCTTCCTTGAAAGGACGTTCCTATTTTGGACAGGCTGACCCCCCTCAGGCCCTGGGTCCCTAATGGGACAGTGCTGGTCCTTTGTTTTTGTTTTTTTTTGGAACTGTTGGTCAACTTTATTCCTGTCTCATATTTGTTGGCAGCAGGTGGTGCTAAAATCATGGAAAGTTTAATAGCAAATCTCGTGAGGCAGTTTGAAGGAAGAGCAAAGAGAACTGGCCCATGGAGCAGGCAGCAAGGGGCCGTCAGGATGGCCTCACTTGCATGAGGGGCTGGCAGGCAGTGCTGGTCTTTGACAGGCTGTCGCTGGCATTTCAGGTGGTTCTCCGGACTTCTGGCCACGCCTACCTCCCACGGCTCTCATTCTGACCCTCTCCTGCCAGGTGGATCCCCAGTTCACAGCACCAAGAGCCTGGACCAGAAAAACTAGAGAAATGGCCAGAAGTAGAGGGTTCAGTGGTATCAGTTAAGGGGTTAATGTCGTCATTTATTCAACAGTTTTATATTGAGCACCTACTTTGCGGCAGGATCTCTGCTAAGACGTCTCATGGTAAACCAGAGAGGTGGTGCCCCCTCAAGGGTTGTTCCTTAATGCAATCACTTCTACAGTAGTAACATAATCATAATAGCTACTAAGTACTTTTTTGAATTTCCTTTGACAGGCACTGTGCTAAGTTGCTTTGTGGGGAATTTCTTACTTGATTTTCAAAATAATCTTATGAAATAGGTACTATTAAAACCTTCATTTTTTTCCTGAGGGTGTAAGTACAGCATGGTGACTATAGGTAATAACACTGCCTTGCATATTTGAAAATTGCTAAGTGAGTACATCTTAAATGTTCCCATCACAGGAAAAACAAATTTGTAATTATGTGTGGTAATTGTTGTTAACTAGACTAATTGTGGTGATCATTTCACAATATATACAAATATTGGATCATCACATTGTATACCCCAAACTAATATAAAGTTAGACGTCAATTATAGCTCAATAATTACAAAAGACAATTAACAAATTTGGGGGATGTAATGTACAGCATGATGATTATAGCTAATACTGTATCATATACTTGAGTGCGGCTAAGAGAGTAGATCTGAAATGTTCTCACCACAAACAAGAAATGGTAATCATGTGACAGGAAGGTGTGTTAGCTAAGCTATGGTGGCCATCATCTTGTAATATATGTGTATCAAATCAACATGTTGTACACCTTAAACTTATACACTGTTCTATGTAAATTATATCTCAAGAAAGCTGAAAAAAAAAAAGAAAAACCAAAACCCAAACAAACGAAAAACCCTCTCCATTTTACAGATGGGGAAACTGATACTTAGAGAAGGCAAGTAAGTTATTCAGGGTCCCTCAGCTGGTCAGTGAAGGCGCCAGGATTTGCAGGCCTGACTCTGGAGCCCACACCGTCAGTCACAACTACACCACATCTTTAGAACTTCAGCTGAGGTGGGAGGTGGGGGGAAGGGGAGTGGTGGGGTGGGGTGGGGGCATGACACTCATAACCTTGGGAGTTCAAGGAAGTCTTCCCAGATGGAGTGACACCTAAGGCTTTGTTACTCCTGGAGGAGGTAAGTTAAGCGGCAAAACGTGTGGGAGGAATTGTATGGGGATGGGCGTGAGGAGGGGAAGGGTGTTCCAGGCAAGGGAAACAGCCATGTGCAAAGGCCTGGAGCACCTACTCTATATCCCACCTGGTTGGTGCCAGGTGAGGAGATGGAACACTTACCTTCTAGGACCGTGAGCATCTCAAAAACAAGGACTGTGCTTACTTGCCTGTGTATTCCCAGCACCCAGCCTGGTGTCCGGCACATAGCAGGGCTCAAGAATAATTCTGGACCAGGGAACTTTAAGGGGAGGTTCTCGGTGACAGGGAAGAGGGACCAAGCTGGGAAACTGCCACACCCCTTCCTGGCAGCACCTTCCCTCGTGCCTTGGGGACATAGCAGGAAGACGGGCCCTTCCCACAGACCCTAGCTTGGACATGGTGTCCGAATGTCATTCAGCCAGTGGCTCCTAACATTTCTGAGGCCGCGTATGCCTTTGAATGGTCTGGGAAAGCATTTCCTGCAGAAAGGGCACCTGCTGCACCCACACGGTTCGACCTGGAGGCCCTCTCCCTTGAGGCCCACCTGGGAGGCTCCCCCTAGTGGAGTCTAGACCCTCTTCCTCCCACCCCTGCCTGGCCCTTCTCCCTCCTGACTCTCTGACACCTGCTGGGTTAGGTGACCCAGCCCAACCTGGGAAAACTCCTCACCCGTCTCTGCCTCTCCCCTCTCTCTCTTTCTCTCTCCCTCCCTCCCTCCCTCCCTCCTACGCACAGCTGGGCCTGAAACAGCCAGCTCCCAGCCTAGGCAGTCCTAACTCAGGCTCCTAGACCTTGAACCTGAGGGGCTGCCATGATGCCAGAGGCCTCCAGTCCCCTGGGCCCCTCCCATCAGCCAGCTTTGCTCTACCCTGGCCCCTCCCTGTCTCTCCTGATTCTGCCAGTGGCCTAGGAAAATCCAGAGTGGCCAGGATCTCCAGTGGGAGTGGCCCCAATTCCTGCCCACGGCTCAGCCAGCCCTGCCCTCCCTCCCGCCCTCCCCCTTCTGTTTTCTCCTCAATCCTCTCCTGTCTTCATTTTCCTTTCTAGTCTGCTCAGATGACATTATTTCTATCATTCTCCTGCTAACTCTAAATTCCCTTACCAGTTTGCCCCTTTGCTGAGCCAAACCCCAGCCCTGGATGGCTGTGGGGCAGAATCACTCCAAAGGGGAGTCTGTTGTTTCTCCATGCGTGCGTTTCCCTCCCCCCCCCCACTTGTGCTCCAAAATCCCCTTCCATCCCTCACTTGCAGGGCTGTTTTCCATTTCCCCAGAGATGAAGGGAAGAGAAACGATGGTGACTGAAGGAGAACCAGGGGCAGGAGCAGGGAGCGGGAGGAGGAAAGGGACCGAAGTACTCAACGTTACTCAGCAGTACTCCAGCGTGACCCCTCTCCTCGAGGCCTTGGCTGCCCCTGTGGACATCCTCGGCTGGCCCGCTGAGGCCGGGGGCTTGGCTGCCCTACGGGGCTGGATGCAGGCGAACAGACCTTCGTCCCTTGCTCCCTCAGCCCGAAGGAAGGTAGACTGAACCGAGCCGGCGGGAGGATTCCTGCCGCACAGGGCCGGGCTGGACGGCCCTGGACACCCAGCTGCCCTCTGTCCTGCACTGGCTTGAGGGCTGCGCCTTGGGGCAGCCGGGACCCTCTCCTTCACCATCGCATCAGGGCTTTCACCGGGGTGTGTACTCCTGCTTAGAAGCCCCGCTATGTGTCTCTATGGTGACGATTTCAAAATCCAACTCTTTCCCCCTCCCTGCTGGGCTCAGGTCCGCGGAGAGCCACCATCTACTCGGTTTCCAGTTTCCAAAGTTCCAGAACGCAGCCTCCTGGCACCTGCAGCCACCCTTCCCGAGAGAGCCCTCTGCCCACCTCCCCTCCCCCTTCAGGGACTTGGATTATCAGTGGACATTTTTCTTGCCTGTATCTTCACCCTGTCTCCTCCTCCTGGCTTCTTCCCACCAGCATTTAAACATCCACAGACTTTCTCCATCTTAAAAATATTCTGAATCTTTCTTTCCCCGTTTCCACGTCACAGACAAATTTCTTGAAAGGGTGGTCCTTAGTGACACCTCCCTTTCTTCATCCCTCTACCCTCTGAGACCAACTCTGATCTTGTGCAGCTCTACTGCTGCCGAGATGATCGATGGATGGTCTCCATGTCACCAAACCGAATATACCCCCGAATATCCCCTCTCGAATATCCCCTTGTCCTTTCTACAACTCAGCAGTTAGGTAATAGCTGACTCTTTCCTTCCTCTTGAAACATTCTCTTTCCTCTGGGTCCAGGGCACAGACTTCTCTGGGTTTTTTCCTTTGTCGTCCTGTGCTTGTCTGGTGGGCCATGGACTCTGTAGCTCCTCCAGACGTGGTCCCGGCCCACGGCCCCACCCACATATCTCCCAGTGATGTCTTCTATTCCCACAACGTCAGTTCTCCTCTGTCGAGTGAGAACCCCAGCCAAGACTTGAGCACGCCAGGTATCCCATAAAGCCACCCGCCTGCCTTGGGTATCTCACAGGGACCTCATACCCAGGGTGTGCAAAACCCAATCTCTGATCTTCTTCCCCAACCTGTTCCCTCAGGAATCACCTCTAGTACCTCCCCTTCCTCTCGCCCCACATTCCATGCATCGCCAGGGTCTCACAGCACCACAGCCGCCCTCTTCTCCCCGCTGTCCCTGCCTTGTCCGCATCCCCCACTCCCTTCTCACCTGGTGCTCTCTCCCCTGGTACTGCCCCACCCCATCTCAACTTCCCCTGATCCACTTCTTTTTTTTTTTTTAGTACATTTATTTATTTTCTGTATTTATTTTTGGCTGCGTTGGGTCTTCGTTGCTGCTCACGGGCTTTCTCTAGTTGCGGTGTGCGGGCTTCTCATTGCGGTGGCTTCTCTTGTTGCGGAGCATGGGCTCTAGGCATGCGGGCTTCAGTAGTTGTGGCACTCGGGCTCTAGAGCGCAGGCTCAGTAGTTGTGGCGCACGGGCTTAGTTGCTCCACGGCATCTGGGATCTTCCTGGACCAGGGCTCGAACCCGTGTCCCCTGCATTGGCAGGCGGATTCTCAACCACTGTGCCACCAGGGAAGTCCCCCCACCCCCATCCACTTCTGATCACACCCCTCCCTGTTGAAAACCCATCAAAGGCCTCCCGGGGCTGTTAGGAACTAATGCAAACCCCTCTGTGACCTCTAAGGCCCGCCCTTCCCTGGACGTTCTGCATTCCAGCCCCCGACTGGCTTCACTCCCCTGAACTCAGCCCCCCACCTTCAACACTTCATCTGCCTGGTCTGCCATCCTCCACCACCTCCGCCTGCAGTTGGTCAGTGAGCACCCCTGCGCGGGGCATACTGGGCAGGCGTGGAGGAAGCAAGAGGCAAGGGCCCGGGAGCTGTCCTTGGCGAGCTCCTCACCTGACGGGAGGGATGGGACAGGCCAGAGACCCAGGAGCGAGGGCGAGGTGCACGCACAAACCTTCACGGGGGCCTTCCCCGTGGGGACACCAGGTAAGGGCACGGTGACTTTGCTGAGGCCAATCCCGAGACATCGTCCAATGTCACTGTCATCATCATTGTCATCAGCAGCATGCTCACAGCTACTGTTTATTGAACGCCAGCTCTGTGCCCTGCCCCGCCACAGGTGCTTTATACACATTACTCATCAGCCCTCCCCGCTGCCCTGACACTCAGCAAGGGTGATGACGTCGCCTCTTTGGGATCTGTTTTGGGCTGAATTGTGTCCCCCTAGAATTTATAGGTTGAGGTCCTCACCCCCAGTACCTCAGAATGTGACTGTATTTGGTGACAGGGCCTTTAAAGAGGCGATCAAGGTGAACCTTGAGGACATTATAGTAAATGAAATCAGCCAGACACAGAAGGACAAATATTATATGATTCCACTTACATGAAGTACTTAGAATAGTCAAATTGAGAGACAGAAAGTAGAATAGTCATTATTAGGGCCTGTGGAAGGGAGTAATGGGGAGTTAGTGTAAATGAGTACAGAATTTCAGTTCGGGAAGATGATGAAAAAGTTCTGGAGATGGATGTGGTAGTGGTTGCACAACAGTGTGAATGTACTTAATGTCACTAAATGTACACTTAGAATTGGCTAAAATGGTAAATTTTATGTATATTTTACCACAATAAAAAACCGTTAATCATAAAATTAAAGATCCATAAACTGGGCTTCAAAATGTAAAAAAAAGAGGTGATCAAGGTAAAAAGAAGCCATATGGTGGGTCTTAATCCACTATGACTGGTGCTCCTCTAAGAGGAGGAGATCAGGACACAGAGGGAAGTTAGAGGGATCAGACAGCCGTCTGCAAGCCAAGGAGAGAGGCAGCGGAAAAACCCAGCCCTGCCGACAGCTTGCTCTGGGACTGCTAGCCTCCAGAACTGTGAGAAAATAAATCTCTGTTGTGCAAGCTGCCCAGTCTGTGGCACTTTTTATGGTAGCCAAGCAAACTAATACAGGATTCGAGAGCTGGGAGAGACCTCAGAAGTCATCTCATGATCTAACCATTTCTTTTTACTGAAGTGGAGATGAGGTCTGGGAGGGAAAGCCCAAGGCCACAAACAAGTCACAGAGGGACTCCCAGCCCAAGGCCGGCTTCTCAGACGGGGGGACCCTAGGACTGAGGCGCTGGGGCAAGACGAGGCTGGGGGAGTGTGGGTGGGGGAGCTTTTGGAGGAGGGAGAGGGCGCCCCCTACTGGGGCAGAGAGGGAGCAGTGTGCTCAGGTGAGCAGGAGGCCCAGACAGTAGTCTGAGGATGTGTGCCGGGGTGTGTGTGTGTGTGCGTGTTTTGTGTATGCGTGTGCGCATGCGCGCGTGCACACGTGTGCTCGTGGCTTGGAGACGGAAGACAGGGAACACATCGTCCCCTCCCTGCCAGGAGCACATTGGGAGGAGGAAAGGTGACATCTAGGAGCCCGAGAGGTGCCTCAGCAGTCTCCTGGCCCAGGAGGGCTGGCTGAGGGCGTAGGGGCCCTCGGGTGGAGGAGGGAGACGGGAAGAGAGCGGGCTGGACGCAGGAAGAGGGATGGCCGCTTGACCCTCCCCCCAGTTGCCCTAATGGAAGTTGTTTCAAGAACTTGAGAGGATTCAGCTCACTAGGAGGAAGACATGACCAAGAGTCAGCTCTGTCCGGAGCCATGCTGAGCTACCCCAGGAGGTGTGGAAGGGGCAGAATTCATTCAACAAACATTGACTCAGCTCCAGACTCGTGCAGGCTCACGGGGGCTGGGATCCAGCAGTGACCAACACAGACGCGGTCCGACCCCCGCAGAGCTCACCCTCCGCTGGACGGCAGGCACTGAGAACATAATCACGGCATCGAGAGCACGTTAGCATCCTGACGGATGCTAAGGAGAGGGTCAGAGGGCTCTTCAAGCATTAACCCAGGGGGGCTTCAGGACAGGCTTCAGGGCAGGAAGGAGGAGGCGGCATTTGCGGCAGAGGGAGTGGTCCGTGGTGGGGGAGGGCTGCCTGGCTGGAGGGAGTGAGGCGTGGCGATGGGCAGCTGCAGAGGGAGGCTGGTCATCTGGGCAGTTCAGACTGCGGTGAGGACTTTGAACTTTGCCCTGAGAGCAATTCAAAGCACTGGATGGGTTTAGGCAGGGGAATGACACGAGTCCATCCGTATATGTTGAAGCTTGGAGTTGGTGGAGGTGAAGGATGATGGTGGCAAGGCCCAGGGAGATGGGATGGCATGGAGAGCAGTGCCTGGACTCACGTAGGGCAGAGTCTACTGGAAGTTGACTGGGTTGGGAGTGGTGGAGGCTGGCTGAGGGGAGCTGGCTGTGTGCCCGGGTCACCCACTGTGTGAAGATCTGGAGTCGCCGCTGGGCACGTAGAATGTTAGGTCCCTGAAGACACCCAGGAGGAGATCAGGAGAAGGCAGGTGGATGGACTGATCTGGAACTCGGGAGAAAGATCTCGGCAAAAGACTTAACTTGAGAAATAAGTCTAGGTCACAGGAATGAATGTGAACACTCGGGAAATATGTATAAAGTAAAAGAGAAGAGGCCTGAGATGGAGCTTTGAGAAATACACACACCTACAGGATAGTCACTGGAAGAGGAGCGTCTCTGAGTTTTCTTGTCTGTAAAATGGGTACGATAATGCAAGTTGACGTAAGGATTAGGTGAGATGGAATAAATATATAAAGTGTTTGACACAGGGTTGGTGCTCATTGATGGATCTTGTATGTGTAGCATGTTTCCACAGTGGCCTTCTTCCTGGGTCATGTTGGTTTATTAACTTCCCTTCAAGAGAAGTGACCAGAGGCCTGGATTTCATCGCTGATGACTGTCCTCCACCGGACATTAGGTTCTATTAATGCAGCCCAAGGTTGCACTTGTGATTTTAGCACTGCTGTCTGCTGGTAAGCGTGGGCTCAGACCTCTGTATCTTTGTGAGGGATGCTTTGAATCTAAGAGCCTACAAGGGAAGATGTAAGGGAGGGGACCAGGTCCTGTGTCGGGAGCCAAGGGCAGTCCTCAGACCTAGCATCTGCTCATGTCCTTTACAGAAAGGGCAGGGAAATTGGCCGGCATCCCCAGGCTCTGCGCTTCTACGCTCTGGGCTTTCCAGGCAGGTGTCAGGAAAGGGGGAACGAGGATGGTGATGGGGAATGTGGAGGGAAGGGGCGGGTTTGAGGAGATGCTGGGATGAGGAGGGGGTCTCCAGGCTAGGGTGTGGATGCTCTGGGTTCCCTCATCCAAGTCTCTTACACCTTCAGCAAGCCTGGGTCTTTGTCTGCTGCTTCTGATGGAGGGAGTCAGCCTTTGTCTTTGGGGAGCTGGGCTCCCGGCTGAAGGGCCGTGGCTGGAGCAACACCGCCCCTTCATGGCTTGCTCTGCAAGTTCAGTCATTGGACCCCCTCCCAGAGCTGGGAGCTGCCTTCCGGCACCCCTCCCAATCTCTTCTGGGGTCCACAGGCTGGCTCTGGGTCAGCTGATCAGCTGACTTTGTAGTCCTTGGCTGTCTTTGGCAGCCTGTCCTGTGTACCTAGGGGTATCGCTTTGTTCCTGGCTTATGTTAGCTGTCGCTGCCTGCTACATCTCTGTCCTGCTGCCTTGGGCTGCCTGTCCCTGTGTCTGTGATTAGCACCTCCTGTCTCTCTTTCCATCAGTCTCTGCCCGGGTCTCTGTTTCTGCATCTTCTTCTGTCTCTGACTTGCTCCCTGCCCCCACTCCACTGCCCCTGTGTCCTGGAGCTGGGGTCACAGCTGCCCTCCCCCCAGAGTTGGACTGATTCTTGAGAAGACTGGTCTTTTTAGCTTTTTCCACGATGAGTCAGGAACTCCTTGAGGGATGAGGGCTGAGACCCCGCCCAGCAGCGGCCTCAGAGAGGATGTGGGAGGTCAGAGGAGTCTTGGGCTGGGCTGAAGACTGTGACAAGAGACTTTCCCAAATATGCTCATGGGGCCAGCAGGAGGCTGGGCGCATTCCTGCCATGTCTAGGAAGCAGGATGAGTGAACGGCTGACCACCAACGTGGAGCGGGGCTGTTCTGGCGGCCGCCTCTGTGCAGACCCTTCCCACTCTCCTCAATCCTCACCATGCTTTCTGTTGTCTCAGGGCCTTTGCACAAACTGTTTCTCCTTGAAATGGTCTTTCCCCCGAGGCCTTAGAAAGCACTGCCTTTAGGAAGTCCTCCTGGATCCACAGTGTCTGGGATGGGGCCCTCCTCTGTGCCAGGCCAGCATCCTCTGTACTTGGTTTCATGTTACCTGGTTGCAATTCCGCCTCCCTGACTTTTGTGTCTGTTCTGGGGAGGGGCGGGTGGGAGCTTTCACGTGCGTAGGCAGGGAAGCAGCAAGTGCTGGGGACAGGGAGGGGTGGGGGGAACGTGGATGACCCACATGGTGGCACCCTCCCCCCAATCCCCGCCTGTTCTGCCTGCTTCTGTCCTGTTCTTTCTTCCCACAGGTTTCTTGATATCTTTGTGCCAGAGGCCCTAGAAGTTCCGGGAAAATCCTTCTGGCCTCTGGCCCAGGAACAGGCTCCGAGGAGGCGGCGGGGAAGGGCTGCCTGCTGTCATCTGTCTGTTGAATCCTCTGAGTTGGCAGCACAGGGGCTGGAGGCCACCTGTGGGCAGCCTGGGACTGGGATAGAGGGGGGAGTAGGGGGGCCGGGGGCACTTGTAGCCTGAGTCCTCTTTGGGGGAGTGGCCGTGTCTCAGCGTGGTTGCGTGGCCGCCGGAGGGACAGCCTTCCCGGGTACTCACCTTGGTTATGGGTCTGCCTACAGCTTGGAGCTGGCCCTGGGACCACAGACCTCCCTAGTACCATGCGAGAGGGTCAAGGTCCAGCGCTCCCCCAGAGAGCTCCTAAATCTATTCCAGGAAAGGGAAAAGGAAACACTCAGAGGGTGACCTCTGGGGCATGGAGGATGAGGGACCCACCCCCCCTTCCCCCCTTTATTTTCTATGGGCCACCTGGACCTCCTTTGAAGTCTGAGGCCTGCGGTTGCCTGGCTGTGTGACCCTGAGTGATGGGGCTGGGAGGCTGGGAGGCTCTGTTGAGAAGTGATGGCGCCGTTATGGATGATGAGGGGCTGTGGTGGGGAGGTGGGGGGAATGCTGGCTGGGGGCTCAGGAGCTGACGCTGAATCCACTGGTGGAATCTAGCCCAGGACCCCTTGGATGACAGACCTGAGGCCACTCACTGCCTTGGCACGGAGGGTTGGCTCCAGAGCTGAGGCTGGAAGCCCAGGGCTGGGGCAGGACAGGGCTGGGGGCTGCATCTGAGTCCCAGCGCAGAATCCTGGTTCACCCAGAGGAGACGGAATGAGGAGAGGCATGGGCTGTGGACTCAGGAGTGGAGTTCAGGTCCCAGCTGGCGACAAAGGCCCTGTCCCTGGCCTCTCTGGGCCTCGGGCTCCTCATCTGCGAGGAACGAGGAGGCCAATTCCTGTGGGGCACTGTGAACGGATGTGTGAATGTGCCCGCTCGCGGCAGTGCCGAGGGGTCCCCTCCCTCCTCCTTCCACTGGCTCTTTGTCCCCCAGGTTGTTCTGGCGCTTTCCAGCTGGATGGACGAGCACTGTGGGAGGGCACCCCCCACCCCCCGGCTGCCGCAGCCCCAGGAGACCAGAGACACCGCTCAGCCCCACCCCTCCCTGCGTCCGTGAGGCCCAGACAGGCTCACCCGGCCTGCGCTGCCACGTGTAGCCACCACGTGCCGCCCACATGGCACGTGATCTCCTCCACCTGTGGCGGCCACCTGGGTGCCAAGACTTTTGACTGGGTGACAGGAGCAGCACCTCACCTTCCAAGCCGGGCAGGGGTAGCCCCCGCGGAGCCCACGGCACAGGGTGTGGGCTGTTGTCCCCTGGAGCCACGTTGATCGGACAGTCGGGTGAAGTGTCTGTCTGTGCCTGTGGTTGGGTGAGACCTGCCTTCCCAGCTCCCGAAGGCCCAGGAGGGCAGGCGTCTCAGAAGCTCTCCCACCTTCCACCCTGGCCCTCACGTCCCACCACTGACAGTCACCCCATTGGGATGAGCACTGGCTTCATCTTTTTTTTTTTTTTAAATAAATTTATTTATTTATTTGTTTATTTTTGGCTATGTTGGGTCTTTGTTGCTGCGCCTGGGCTTTCTCTAGTTGCGGCGAGCGGGGGCTACTCTTCGTTGCGGTGCGCGGGCTTCTCATTGCGGTGGCTTCTCTTGTTGCGGAGCATGGGCTCTAGAGCACAGGCTCAGTAGTTGTGACATGCGGGCTCAGTAGTAGTGGCACGCGGGCTCTAGAGCGTGGGCTCAGTAGTTGTGGCATGCAGGCTCAGTAGTTGTGGCTCACGGGCTCTAGAGCGCAGGCTCAGTAGTTGTGGCGCACGGGCTTAGTTGCTCCGCGGCGTGTGGGATCTTCCCGGACCAGGGCTCAAACCTGTGTCCCCTGCATTGGCAGGCGGATTCTTAACTACTGCGCCACCAGGGAAGTCCCTACTGGCTTCACATTAATTCTCGTCCTGAAGTGGTGGTCGGATGCTGTCTAGTGCACCCACCCCCTCATTTTATAGATGAGGAAACCAATGCCCAGAGGACAAGGCACAGCCCATGGGGCCACGGTGGACTGGGGGATTGGGGGACAGAGCGATTAATTCAACAAACACGATGAGTGCTGCCTGGGTGTCAGGCATGTGAAGGCTGGGGCTCTGGGTTGAGAAAACCATAGCCTCGCCCTGGAAGGCACACGGCCCGATCAGAATATCACAGGACCCACAGCTGCGGGGGAGGGAAGTGGGAGGAGGAGGCCGGCCTGGACCATGGGTTCCCGGGAGGTGGCCTCTTTCTCAGGTCAGTGGGCTGTAGCACCTGGGGCAAGGGACTTAGCCTTTCGTGCCTCCTTCTTATTTGTTTGTGTTTAAAAATCTGCTACGAAGTGAAAATAGTAATGTATGGAACCTGTGGGGTTGTTGGGAGTTCATATATGAAGTGTTTAGAATTGTGCGTGGTACACAATAAGTGCTATATAAGTGTTGGGTATTATCATTAGGGCAGCTGCTTCCGTTGCCTTTGGTACCTTTGGTTCCAGTGCATTGATCAGATACCTTCCTCCCCAGGGAAGCGGCTGCAGGGGACCAGTTGTATGGGGGGAGGGGAAGGGGAGGTTGGGGGTTGGCGCTGGGAAGGCAGGCAGAGGGAAGGCTGCCGGGGACCCAGTGCGCTCTGGCCAGGCCTGGTGTCTGCCTCCAGGGACATGGCAGGGCACAGCTGTCTGGGCTGGGGGGACGCTGGCCCCGCAGGGCTCCCTGACCCAGGGCAGGAAAGGAGCCAGGGATAGGGTGGGGGGCACAGCAGTTCTTCCCTTTTTAAATTACAAAAGCATCTATGCTCCATGTTATAAGTCCAAAAAACATAAAATGTATCAAATAAGCAATGAAAGTCCCCCTCTAAAACCCTTTTGATCCCTTTAACACTCTTCAACTCCTTTCCCAAAACCCACACCTCAAGATTAAACACCATTAACAATGCAAATTGCATCCTCTCTAGATCTTTTGTACCTTTTAATAACCTATGTATACACTTATAAATACCGTTTTCGTTTTTTAAAACAGAAAGGAAAATCACGTAACATTACACTCATTGTTCTGCAACCTTTCCCCACCTAATGATGCTGTGTCTTAGCATCCTTCCCTGTCACACACACAGGCTCCTCCGGTGTCTTTACTGCTCTAGCGCTTCCATAGCACGGACGGACCAGAATTTATTTGACCATTTCCCCAGTAATGCACATTCGGGCTGTTTTCAATCTTTTACTATTACTAACAAAGCTGCCGCAAACATCCTGTACATACATCTTGTGTCTATGGGCAAGAGTCTCTGAGGCTAGATTCCCTAAGAGGAATGGATCCCAGGGTGAGAGGGGTGTGCATTTAAAATTATGAAGGCTCACGGGTGGGCATCTTTAGGGTCTGCTGGTGCAACACCACCACGTGTTTATCTGTGTGTTCAGAGATCAGGAGAGCTGTGTTGTGTGGGGAGCATGGTGCCCCGACCCAGGTGCCCATACTCTCAAGGCTGCTGGGGCTCGTCCCTCCCCCCCAGCGCATCCCTACTCTCCTCTGCCTCCCTCCCTGGGCCTCAGCCCCGCCTGCAATCCTACTCAATGTCCCGAGCCCATCCATTTCCTCTCTTGCTTCATTCTTCACCTTCGCTTTTCCTGGAACCGCCCCCTTTACTCACTCTCAGCTGACAACCTCACCGCCTGTCTCACTGAGACAGTAGAAGCCGCAAGGGGAGAATGTCCACGGTCGCCCACTACCACACCCAACCGCCTACCTGCTTCAGTGCCCGAGTCCTCTGTCTCTTTCCTGGGGCCAAGGCAGCCCCCCTACTCTGCACAACCAGATCTTTAAAAAACAACAACTATTATTGAGAATAAAAATCACAAAGCATAACATTCACCCTTTTAAAGGGTGCAGTTCAATGTTTTTTTAGCATATCCACCGAGTTGTGCAACCATCACCACTACCTGATTCCAGAACATTTTTATCACCCCCAAATGAAACCCCATACCCATTGGCAATTGCTCCCCATTCCGTCCCCCACTCACCAGTTCCTGGTAGCAGCTAATCTACTTTATGGAAAAGTCTAGTGTCTATGAATTCACCTATTCTGGACATTTCATATGAATGGAATCATACAATCTGTGGTTTTTGGTGTCTGGTTTTTTCCACTTAGTGTAAGGTTGTCAAGGTTCATCCATGTTACAGCATGTGTCAGTAGTTCATTCCTTTTTATGACTGAATAATATTCCACTGTATGGATATGCCACATTTTGTTTATCCACTCATTAGTTGATGGACATTTGGGTTTCCACTTTTTGGCTATTATGAACATTTGTGTATACATTTTTGTGTGGCCGTATGTCTTTATTTCTCTTGGGTACACATAGGAGTGGAATTGCTGGGTCATATGGTAACTTCATGTTTAACTTAAAGTTTTTCTTATTGAGATATAATTGACATATAACATTGTTATATACATACACGTGTACAACACAGTGATTCAATATTTGTATGTATTGTGAAATGATTATCACAAGAAAGTCTAGTTAACATCCATCACAAATATTGTTACAAAATTTCTTTTCTTATGATGAGAACTTTTAAGATCAACTCTCTTAACAACTTTCGAATATACAATACAGTATTATTAACTATAGTCACCCGTGTTTAACTTTTTCAGGAACTGCCAAACTGCACCACTTTACATTCCCACCAACAATGTACAAGACTTTCAATTTCCCCACATGTTATTGAATTGAATCGGGTCCTGCTGCTCACTGCTTGCAAAATCAATAGTCACAGATGCTGGTAGAAAAGAAAGATGTCTTTAATCAGAAGGCCGGCAGTCTGGGGAGATGGTGAACACAACGTCCCCCCAAAACCACCTCCAGAGATTCTGCTCGGCCATGAAAGCTTTTAAAGGGAAACAGGGAAGTAATCTAGTTAATCACTGAGACAGAGTTGTCGCATCCCCCACCGTGTGCAGGCTTACATGAGGATTTGTCGATTCCTCGTGATCTTCCTCTAGACGTTACCTTGTTCGCAAAGTTTGGTCACACAGTTTGTTCAGGAGGTTGCTGAAGGGGTAGCTAGGGAAGAGATCTGGTCACCAGTTGCTTATTCTTCAAGTCTACTTCTTCGACCTATGGAAAGAACTGACAGGTTAGACAAGGTATTGTGTGACTTAAAGATCTGAAAGGTGTGCTTGGGCCGGAGATGAGTAGAGAGCATAGGGGTACCTGGATTAAAAGTTGGTTACGATATAGCTTTGTTAAAGTGACAAGAAAAGGGGCTTCCTGCTGAGGGCAGTTTCCTGCAAAGAGCTGCGTACACGCATCCTCACCGACACTCATTATTTTCTTCTGGGTCTTAGCCGTCATAGTGGGTGTGAAGTGGTACCTCATCGGGATGAACAACCAGATCTCATCCCTTCTCACCTGCTGGAGAACAGTGCTCCCACGGTTCTCCCCTACGTCTCCTCCAACAGGTTTCTCTCTCTCTCTCCAATCACCCCCGCCAGCATTCAAGCAGGTCCTTATTCTTTCCCACCTTAAAAAACCCCCAAGCCAACTCCTCCTCCAGCTACCTTCCCATCTCTCTCCTCCCTTTTACAAAAGAGTCCACAAAATCCACAAAAGAGTGGTTTCAACTTGTCCCCAATTTCTCTCTTTTCATTCTTTCTTGCACTTACTCTTTTTGTCTCCATCCATTTCCAGAACTGTTCTTCTCAAGGTCACCGGCGCCCTCTATCTTGCTGAATCCAGTAGACCCTTCTCAGCCCTGATGGGGATCAGCAGCTTTTGGATATGATTGCCCAAACTCTTCCTCTCTCTTGACTTGGGTTCCAGGATCCCAGCCTTCTGGTTCCCTCTCTTCGCTGCCTCTTCCTCTTAATTTTCCTGCATCTTCCTGACCTCATAAGTCAAGGGTTCCGGGGCTCAGTCCTTGGTCCCTCACTTTTCTTTCTACCCTCTTGGATCTCATCCAGTCTCATGACTTTAATGTCCTCCAAGAGCTGATGACTCCAATTGTATCTCCAGGCAGGACCTCGCCTCTGAGCTCCAGACTTATTTATCCAACTGTCCCCTAGACATCTAATGGGCAACTCTGACTGGACAAGCCCCAAATGAAGCTCCCAGTTCCTCCCGTCAAGCCAGCAAATCCTGCATCTCAGTAAGGGCAACACCATTCTTTCTGTAGTTTACGCCAGAACCTTGGAGTCGAAGATGGCACCTCTCTTTCTCTCCCACTCCAGTGAATCCTGCCTCTCCTCCCACTGCCTCAGCTACCCCCGGGCCAAGCCACCATCATCTCCTATTGGAGGTTTCAGTGGCTTCCTAACTAGTGCCCCCGTTTCCACCCTTGACTCCACACAGGGCCCGGAGAGGTCCTTTTAAAACTCAAGCTGGGTTGTGCCATTCCTCAGCTCAGCACCTGCGATGAAGCCCCATTTTGCGGGGTCAACAGCCTTACAATGGCCTCTGAGCTCCTACGGAATCTGGTCCCACCTCCTGCCACTCTCCCACCCTTCACTTAGTCCTCACTGGCCTCTTCTGTTCCCCAGACACAGCAGGCATGGTGTGGCCTCTGCACTTGTCTGGAATGTTCCTGCCCAGAAATCTACACGGCTCTCTCCTCACCTCCTTCCAGACTTTACTTAAATGTCACTGGCTCGGAGAGGTCATGTCTGACCACTCTATCTAAAACCACAACCTCCTGGGCAATCCCTACCTTCTTCTTGATTTGTTTTTCTCCTAGTGCTAACCCTTCTAGCATGCTGTATATTTACAGAATGCTGTTGGCCTTGTTTATTGTTTCCCACACTAGAATATAAGCGCCAAAAAGGCAGGAATTTTAGTCTGTTTTGTTCACTACTATATACTCAGCCCTTAAAACAATGCCTGTCACACAGTAGGCGCTGAATAAATATCTGTGAATGAGTGAATGAACGAATGGATACCAGAGGTCTGGAAGTTCTTCCCCAGGCTCAGAACAGCCCCTACAAGCCATGCCAGGTACTGCCAGCAGGTGGCACTGTGACTACAGAAATGGCAGGTCCCTGGCTTCCCAGCCACCTTTTCCCCCAGAAATTCACTCATTTAGATGCCCCCGTTTCCGCAATAAAATGCTGGAGTGTGTGAGTGACAATGTATGTGCCTCCCAGGTCAGTCTTCTGCCAGTTTTTTTCTCCTGTCAGCAGTCCTGAGAAGCTGTGATTATTTTCGGGCTGAGGAGGATCACCAGCCCTGGCCCTCAGCTCCAGGCGTAGGTGATGGTGAGGTGCCTGGAATTGGGCAGCCAGGTTCCGGCAGCTGGATGGATTTGGTTAGACCCTGGGGAATCTTCCAGGGAGCCCTGGGAGAGGAGTGGGGTTTCACCACCTGTCTCCTCTCTGCTCTCAGCCATGGGACCTGTCCGATACTCCTGGGGCAGCCTTGAGCACTTGGGCTCTGTCCAGCTCTGACCAGTCTCAGCAGCCAGGGGAACCCTCTTTCCTCCTCCACAGGAAGTGAGGAAAGCTAAGTCCCCTCTGCTCTGCGTTCCTGCTGCTTCTCACTATCAGCACGTGGAAGACTGAGCAAGGACCCTGGGCTCAGACCAGGACCCATTCCTGGCTCTGTCACTTGCCAGCTGGATGACCTTGCTAAAAGCTGAGCCTCAGTTTTGTCATCTGTACAATGGGAGAGATGTGCCTGCCTCATTGTGGGGAAGGTCGGGTGCCTGTAAAACACCTCAGTAAGGACTAGTTCCCATCTTTTTTTTTTTTTTTAATTTTTTCGGCCGTGCCATGGCATGTGGGAATCTTAGTTCCCTGACCAGGGATCGAATCCGTGCCTCCTGCAGTGGAAGCACGGAGTCTTAACCACTGGACCGCCAGGGAAGTCTCTAGTTCCCGTCTTAAAGACAGGAGTGTGAGGGCTGTCCAGGCACCAAGCTCAGACCAGGAGAGAAGGTGGCTGGCTGGGCCATTGTTGTTCACTCGCTTGTTCTGACGTCTGCGTGATGTGCCTCCTGTGAGCCCAGGGCTGTGTAGGGCTTTGAGGCACTATCAGGACCAAAAAGACTTTGTTGGCATTCAAGGGGCTAAGAATGAATGGAAGACACAGCACTAAACCTAGGTGAAAAAAATTAAATAACAAATATGAGACAGAGCACAGGAGATGTCAGCAGGCCGCTCATGATGAATTGCCCAGGGAAAGGTTCCAGGGATGGTACTGCTGTCCATAGAGCAAACCAGGATGAAGACCCCAGCAAAGGGCACCCTGGTTCCACTGAGGCTGGTGGGGGTGGGGGAGGAGCCACCGTCAGGATGGGGAGCTCCTTCTGGTGGGGTGTCATTAGGACACTTCAGATGCTGGAGATGACGCCCTCCTGCAGGACCCTGGAATGAGGAGCGTAATGAAGGAGGTTGTCACCCTTCCCATAAAGTCTAGTGTAACCTTTAGACAACATACACTATCCAGAGCCACGTACTGTAAAGACAAATACAAGCAGAGGTCGTGAGCGCCAATTCCTGTTGAGACCTCTGCCACGACCTCAGAGAACCTGTGGGCCACTCCCTTCCATGAGCACATTTTCCATGTTACGCTGAAGGCGAGAAGCCGTCAGGATCTTGGGTTTAGCATTTCCAAGGGCGGATACGGCTATAGCACCATCCAGCTCTTCCCTGGGCCTTGGAACTTGTGGTCCTCCATCCTCCCTGCCAACATTCCTCAGAGCAATGCCGGCCTGTGCCCAACTTTCTCTGCCAAATCTTAGGCCTCCTGCCTCTGCCCTTTTTCCTACCTTCCCCCTCTTTTTTCCGGTTCTCACAATTTCCCTGAGGAAGAAACTGAGGCAGCAGGAAAGGACCAAGGAGCCCCAGGTGCTCCCCGTCGCTGACCTCAGAGACCCTGCACCTGCCTGGGGAAACTGCCATCTCGTGTGGCCCCTGGCGGGCATGGGGCAGAGAGGCCCAGGCCCGTCCTGGACAGTCTGGCTGCCTCTGTCCCTCTCCCTGCCCATCTGGGCTTGGCACTGCTGCTCTGCCCGTGTCCTTGCTTTAACCAGCTGCCTGCCTGGCACAGAGGACTTCTGCTGGCCCCTCTGGGCCTGCAGGGCTGGGGCGGCAGCTGGGAGGTAAGTCTGTTTACTCCACCGCCCCCCCCCGCCCCCCCGCCCCGCCCCATGGCACAGGGCAGAGCACTCACTTAGATTAATTAATCTGCTGCCCAGCCTGCTCTTCCAGCCCATCTTTTATTCATGGACAAGTGGCGTTCTCTGCTTTACCAGGACACGAGCATCAATATTTCATCCTTGCTTCGCCTGCCAGCATCCTGCTCCCTCCTTCCTACTTCCCACTAGCTCTAGGACCCGCAGAGCCGGACTGTGCTGGCCTGGCCCCGGGCGTCATCACAGATGTCCACGCTGCCTTCTTCGGCCCCTCAGCCTGCCCAACGTGCTGTCGTCGGCAGAACCAGAAGCCTTTCTCTGTAAGTGAGCCGGAGATGCAGCACTGGCAGAGGGGCCGGGCCTGGAAGGAGCGTCTGGGCTCAGGGTCCTGCGGGGTTGAGGGAGATGTGCCCTGGTGCGTGTGTGTTGGGCGGGGTGACGCTGCAGCTGGCACGACAGGCTTGTCACCGTGTGGCTGGGTGATTGTCAGGACAGGAGATGAGGGCTGTGCCTGGCGCACATTTGGATACATGGCAAGCGCTTACTTTTCTGCCTTCATTTTCTTTCTTCATTTTTCTCTTAGACCAGGTGTCATTGGTTTTTTTCACCCCCCCAGGCCTAGGCAGTTGGATGAAGGGAGCGATACCGGCATTCAGGATTACACTTCCTTCCTGCCGGCACCCTGCCAGCTCCCAGCCTGTCTCACCTTGTCTGCCTCCCGGCTCTCCAGGCTTCCACGTCGGGACTCAGGACAACGGGGTCTGAACCTCGGATCTGGAGGGGCCCTTACCCAGATCCTAGCCCGGGGCTCGCTCAACCTGGGCTCCCAGAGGGGACATGAACCCTTGAAACACAAAGTCACTAAAAATCACAGGTGACGTGTGTGTTTGTGTGTGTGTGTTTTCTGGGGAGGGGGACAGCCCTGGCTTTCATCAGATTCTCAGTGAGGTCTCAAAGCCATGAAAGGTTACAAACTACTAAATTCTAGACAGGTCAGATCTCCTCTTTTTGGTGTTGCAGGAAGAGAATTAATGGGGTCACTCATCCAAGGAGCCACCTTGAAGGTGTAAGTGTGAGTGTGGCAGCACTGGGTAGGTGCTGAGGTCGCAGAGGAACACGCTGCAGTCCTGCCCTGGAGGACCAGGCGGAGTGTGGAGCTGGCTTGGAAGCAGTAACTCTCAGGTGGCCTTTGGACAGGCTGTGGTCCTTTCCCAGGCTGGTGGCCAGCACTTTATTTCTGCGTTGGGACTGTGGTTGAGGGCTCCTGCTGAGCTGAGCCCGTCGGGGAATTGCTCTGTCCCTGGCTTATGCACCAAACTCCCCCTCCCACCCTGAGGGCCAGGTGAGACATCCCACTTCCCTCCTTTCCTCACAGCCCATACCTGATCCCTCAGGAGCCCCTGCCCACTAACCCCCCAAATACCTTGTTATTCTACTTTTCTTCTTCTTGGATCTTGATCATTTTTAACAGAAAAGGGAAATTCATCATGACTGTGCAGTGTCTGGTGGACTGGCTCTGGACTCCGGGAAGCGGCTGGGGACCACGGCTTCGTCTCGGTCTTTCTCTGGACCCTCTCCGGGTCGCGGTCTCTGGCGTCTTCACCTCTATCTCTGTGTCTCTTTCCCCTGCTGCCTTCTTCTGTTGCTTGTGGACCTGCCTTCCCACTGACACGGCTGAATATGGGGTCCCACTACTCTTTTGCTTTGATGAGATCATCCATTTATATGTTTAATCTTAGGGTATTACATGCATTCTTCTTAACTATTTCAGAATCTTTTGGCAGCAAGATGTGCCTAGATTACTGCTTAGAGATGAATGTGCATATGTGCAGGGTGGGGTCGGGCTGGCTCCAACTGGAGAGAGGGGACCAAGTAGAGGATTCCCCAGAGAGAGGAAGCTGAAGGTGATACACCTCTTGTGTTGGGGGGAGGGACCCTCACTGCCACTCCTCTTGACAGGCCCTCTTTAAAAGTCAATGTGATTTGCTCAGCCACAGCCCGGAAATTGCTTGGGCCAGGCGTACTTTTGTCACCAGCCTGCCATCTCCTGATAAATTCCCCCCTCCTCAGCCAGTCTTGGACTTCACAGCCTCATTCCGGGATGAAATCATGGACCATTCTGTCCTTGGCCCCCTGTTACTGTGACCGGGGCTGGGGTGACCTTGGATCTGAAGTTTGGTGCCAGGAGAAGGGATAGATGGGTGTAGGGGAGACAAGGGCAGCTGGCACAGAGGGCCAGAGGCGGGGGACCCTCAAGGGGGAGATTGGGAGGCTCCGGCTGGGGGGGGGACGGGGTGCTGGCCAACGTGTCACAGACGTGCCCACGTCTCTCAGCCTTGAACTGCATTCTGCGTCCATCAGCACTGCAGCCTTGAGCAACTAACTAGACTCTTGGGGGTGGGAGAGGGGTGTGACCAAGAGAGAAGGGGACTTTGGCCTGAAAGCCAGAGGCAGAGGCACCCTTTCCCTCCCTGTGGGCTCTGGGTCCGGGGTTCTCACTCTGACCCTTAGCCCCCCCTCCCCTCGCTGCCCCCATCCCCCAACATACCCCCTGGTCTAGGAAGAGGAACGGCAGTAGGGGAAGCAACTTCCTCGGTGCCATCGCTGAGGCTGTAAGGCGTGGCTGCTAACTAGTCACGTGCCTTTGAACACGTTAAGCAACTTGCCTGTGCCTCAGTGTTTGCATCTGCACATTGGAGCTAAGGGTTCGCACAGGTTTGTTGTAAAGCTTAATTGCGTTTACACCTAAGAATTCAGCAGAATGTCTGCATACAGCGAGTACTCAATAAGTGTTAGCCACTATTATTATCATTGGAGATGTTCTAGAAAGTTCTTCCCACCCTTATATCTCCTTCTGGAATTCCTCCTCCACTTATTTCTTTGGATCATAGTTCTTCCAAAGGCTCCAACGAAGAAACACAAAATAGCACCTGACAACACCGTGTGAGGGTTAAGAACGGGAACCTGAGGCCTGGCTCCACACCTTGTCTGCTGTGTGACCTTGGGCAGCTCCACAGCCTCTCTGAGCCTTGATTCCTTCTCTTTTTTTAAAAAAAATTTTATTTATTTATTTATTTATTTATGGCTGTGTTGGGTCTTCGTTTCTGTGCGAGGGCTTTCTCCAGTTGCAGCAAGTGGGGGCCACTCTTCATCGCGGTGCGCGGGCCTCTCACTGTCGCGGCCTCTCTTGTTGCGGAGCACAGGCTCCAGACGCACAGGCTCAGTAGTTGCGGCTCACGGGTCCATTTGCTCTGCGGCATGTGGGATCTTCCCAGACCAGGGCTCGAACCCGTGTCCCCTGCATTGGCAGGCAGATTCTCAACCACTGCGCCACCAGGGAAGCCTGATTCCTTCTCTTTAGATGAGATAACAACAGACCCAGCTGTAAGGTTCTTGTGAACACAAAACGAGACCAAGTGTTTAAGACACTCAGCGTGGTGTCTGGCGTGGCATGAGTGGTCAAGAAACACAAGGCTGTCACTTTACAAGGTGCTGGTCATGCATCACCGCATCGGATGCAGGCCTCACTTCTGAGCCAGCAGTGCAGGGCTCACCACACCCCTTCCGGGTGAGAAGACTGAGGCCACGAGAGGGGAAGTGACTTTCTGAGCTGGGCTAGAACTTGGGCCTCCCGGCTCAGGGACTGGCCCTCAAAGCCTGGCCCAGGTGGCTGTCACTCTTGGCGTGAGGGGAGGAATCAGGTGCTTTGCTCCTGCTCTGAGGCCTGGAGGGAGGGAAAGGGGCCGCCAGGGGTGGTGGTAGGTGCGAGTGTGAGGTTACGGTTGGGGGTGGGGATGGGGCTTCAGGAGACACAGCGAACCTCCCACTTCACAGCTTTGTCCCAACACAGCCTTACTCTGCCGCTGTGAGCACACCATGCACCCTCCTCCTGCAGCTGCCAGGGCCTGGCTCGGGGCTCGGGGAGCCCTAGAATAGAGCCCCATCTGCAGGACTGGAAGCTGGGTGCCTGCCCCCCACCTCCTGGGCTGTGGCCCTCTCTGGTGCCTCCAGGCCTCAGGAGGGCTAGAGACTGGCCCCAACCCAGGGAAAACCTTTAGACATGATTTCATTTTTTACTGAGATCGTAAGTGGGGGAAAAAGACAAGTAAAAAATAACCTATCTGGACCGAGCAGGGGAAAAAGCAATTTCCTCCTGAAATCTCTTTTTCTGATTCTTAAAAGATGCAATTTGGAAATGTCTCAGTGCCTCTGGCTGGGGTGTGGGCCAGGCCACCTACAAGGCACTTGGGTGGGCCCTGTGGCATGGCTGGGGGCAGTGGAGGAGGTGGGGAGGGACTACGGCCTTGCTGGTTCCAGCTCAGCCATCAAGGCCAGGCCAGAGGGGGAAGTGTGGGCGGGGAGACTGTGGCAGAGGGAACTGTGGCAGAGGGCGGCAGAGACGGGCCAGAGGAAGGGGTCGGGGGTCCTGATGGGCAGAAGGGTGGGGGAAGGTACAGCGGAGAATCCCAGGCTGCTGAGGTTGGGACAGGGGTGGCCCAGCACCTAAAGGAGGCCCCTGCCTTGGGTCAGGATCTCAGGAGATCTCATGGGGCAGAGGCACAAATCCCCCCTGAAGGAGAGTGAATTCTAATCCTTTTTCTGGAAGGCCCCCTGGGTGCTGGGTAGTCAAGTGGTCCCTCGGGGGCGTTGTCCGAGCCCTCTGGAGCACGCGTGGTAAAGGGACAGCCCGTACGCCTCAGGGTTCCCGAGCTTGTCCTCCTCTTGGGCCATCCTCCACGGTCCCCGGAAGCCTCCGCCTCAGCCGTTGCTTCTGTTCGCAGAGGTGTTCTGGCAGCTACGGCACAACCGTGAGGATTCCAGCTTGGGGGGCAGGATGGGCCCCTGTGGGTAGGACAGAAATGGAGACTAAGGCTCACGGGAGGGACCTCCCTGGGGCTTGTCCTTCCCTCTGACGTGGTGCTGACCCCATGTCCTAAAGCACCAACCCTCCAACTAACCCGTCAACCACCCGAGTCTACCAACTTACCAATCAAGCCATCACCCCACTAACCAATTCAATAACCACCAACCAATGTATTACCCTACATGGTGCCACACCACCACCCTGGCAACCTTCTAAGCAACTACCAACCAGCCCCCCAACCAGAAACCCACCAACCAGTCTGCCAGCTAACCTGTTCTTCCACCATTCTACCACCCCACTAACTAGCCTATCAACCAACTCACCAGTCAACCCATCACCTTACTGTCCAATCAGAAGATAGAAGCTACCCAGTAATATTAAGAGGAAGGGTTTAATACAGACATTATTAACTATAACAGGGGATAACTTCCTAAAGATTACCTACCAACTATTTTAATAGGAGACTGCTTACCTACTCTAAAGAAACAAAGGAATAGCAGACATGGGGAGTGGTCACTGCCTCTGGGGCTGAGGCAGAGCATAAAGGAAGGAGCAAACCTGGAAGAGCCTCCCCCAGAAACACGCACCCAGGGTTGATGACGTCACCACCCTGCTAAGGGAGGGAACGGCTGGCGAGGCCCCCTGGATGGCAGAAGAATTTGCGAGGTGCCACGCTGGTGGAACTTCCTGGGAAGCTGCCTTTGGGGTGTTGGAGGAAGCTGTATGCTGCGGAGTCCTCACTGCAGGGGCCTGGAAGGGAAGCCCCTTCCTCCTGCAGTGTTTAGCCCCTTCAACTAACAAAGCTGAACAGAGAGCCAGCTGGTAAAGGAGAAACATTTACAGAGTCCAGCCATGATCACAGTCTAGGTAATGAAGAGTAGATTTGAAGCTGAGAGGCAATAAGGTAATAACTGGCGTGCCCGTTCTCCCACCTCCGCACAGCCCAGGAAGCCTCTAACCAACCTATGAGTCCCTGGGCCAATCAGCCAATCAGCTAAGGAGCCTAGTCTTCCAACAACCCGCCTCATACCCCAGCAACTAGCAATCCTCTAACCAATACACCAGCCCATCTACCCACCTACCAGCCAACCCAGCAACAGAGTGTTCTTTCTTTTTATTTTTTTAGTGGTGTGTATCTGTTAATTTCATACTCTTAATTTATCCCCCCCGCCCCCACCTTTCCCCTTTGGTAACCATAAGTTTGGTTTCTATGTCTATGAGTCTGTTTTCTTGATGTTACCCCATTCCAGACACTGTGCTCAGAGCTATGAGGACAGTTTCCACCCTGAAGGAGAAACACTTTGGAGTAATTATCCAGACTGGGGAGACATAAGACCAGCTCAGGGTCAACAGGGACCTGTCACACAGGTGACACCCGTTAAATGGACAAACAGGGCAGACGGTGTGCTCTGAAGTTAGTAGTGGGAGAAATGGTGTGGGACAGCTTCGTGGAGGAAGGGAAGTGATCCTTTACCCGCAGCTGCACTGGGCCTGCAGGGAGTGAGTCACTGTCTTGCCCATGATGGGCAAGAGCCATCATGGCCCTGGGAGAGGCGCTGGTCATACCATCAGCTTTTTTCTCAGGCAGTGGACAGACGTTCTATCTAATGGGGCTCTTCCTTTTTCATCAAGGACAAAAATGAAAAGAAAAGGAAAAAAGGCTCACCCAGTTTCAGGCAGACATCAGGAAGAACTTCCAGCCCAGACCAGCAGGAGTCTCAGGAATTGCTTCTCTCTAGACCTTAAAGAAGAGAGACTCCTATCCAGCTGGGCTGGCTGAAATATTAACCTGCTTAGAGGCAGGGGAATAACGGTGATGACCCATCCTAACCCTGTTGTTAAAGAGTTCCCTGTGCCCCAGGTCCACCTGTTCCCAGGCTCCCAACAGCCCAAGTGCCATTAAGTATCTTGGAATAAAAATCTGACTTCAGAATCAATTGACGGAGAGATGTTCTCCAAACATTCGCCAGCGAAGGTAATTAAATTCCGATAGGAGAAGATGGAGAGGTGTGACAGGCCGGTGGGGGCAGCGCGCTGGCGCCGGGCTGCTGAGCAGTGAAATCACAGGCGTGCGCAGCCCAAAGCTGGCAGCAGCACAAAGGAAATTGGAGCAGTCAAATATTTCCCTCCTCGTTGAGTTCCATTTACATGTTTATAATAGAGGTTCTTAAGGCCCTAATGAGAAGGCTGCTCATTGCAGGGAAGAGGATGATTAAGGCTCTGCCAGACACGATCAGGGACAGGAACAAAGGCCTGTTAATTACTACAGAAGGACAGGAGGGGAGCCAGGCTCCGCTTGCAGCTCCCCAGAGCCTCCCCAGGCTGGTACTTCCCTGTTTTCCAGGCTCACCTTTGCCCCCCACCCCCGTGACCTCCAAGGGGTGGGTTGGATATATCCCCAGGGCTCATAAAGGGGTTTGAGGATGTTCCCATTTCCCCTCCCTAGGGGGTAATTTCAGGCTGTACCTGTAGCACATGAAGATCTGTCCCCTGGAGACGCCCCGCAGCGGGGGGGGGGGGGTGGGGATGGGGGGGGAAGGAATCAGAAGAAACAACAATGCTGAACTGCTTGGCCAACGCATGGACACACTGCCCACTAGGAGGCAGCTCGCAGGAATTTCCGGGCCCTAGAGGGGGCTCGCCACAGGCAGCGGATAAGGCCCCTCTTCCCAGCCTTCAGGACACAAGGCTATGTCAGTGGTGATCCAGGCCAGACTAGTGACCTGATGATGGCATCTGATACGAAGGCTGAGGGTTCCTGCCAAGTTGACTTGAAGGGCTTTTTAACAACCGGAGGTCATGATGTGGTGGAAAAAGTATGGGCTTTGGGCCAACAGACTTAGGGCCAGACCGACCTAGGTTCAAATCCCAGATATGTTATTTGCTAGTGAGCGTCAGTCTCTTCATGTGTAGAAAGGGGATAGTCACACCTAGGAATCCACACTAGGCTTGTTTGATGATTCAGTGAAAAAAATGCAGGTAAAGTCTGGCATACAGTAGGTGCTAAATGCATGTTGGTGACCTTCCCCCTACTCTGTGGGGCTGGCTTGGTAGGCTGAGAGGAGGACCTTGGAAGTCTCCTCTCGGACCTCCCAGGGTCTGGGCCTGAGTGTGTGCAGCACTGGGTCCTTTAGCAGGACCCTGCTCCACATCTACTCCGCTTGTGCTGGGGTATCTGGGGATAATCAGGGAAGAGCAGATCTCAGTCCCCCAGGGAAGGGTGGAAATCTGCACCCTTGGGTACTGCTTGCCTCTGGGTGACTGTTCACTGTGTGCTCTCACCTGTGTACCATCCTGTGTTCTCACCTGTGTTCCATCCTGAGGCCGTCATCTGTGTTCTGTCCTACTCCTCAGGGCTCAAGAGATGAGGGGAAGGTGAGAGGAGAGAGATGAGAGGAACAGGCCTGGGTATCCCCCTGATTTCCCTGTGAGGAAGAAGGATCAGAAGAGTAAGGGTTATGTCATACATGGTAGAGTGAATCTGGCAGTCAAAAGAGGAATTTGAAAAACTTTGATTTTTAGGAAAATGATCATCTCATAAAGGCGCAAACCAGAAATTTCCCAGTTAGGATCTTGATTCTAGGCCCAGGGGATATAGGGTCAGAGATGAGAATGATGCTGAAGGAAAGGCAAAGGCTTTAAGATGAGAGACCCGGGACTTCCCTGGCGGTCCAGTCGTTAAGACTTTGCCTTCCAATGCAGGGGGTGCCGGTTCGATCCCTGGTTGGGGAGCTAAGATCCCACATGACTCACGGCCAAAACATCGAAGCATAAAAACAGAAGCAATATTGTAACAAATTCAGAAAAGACTTTAAAAATGGTCCACATAAAAAAAAAAATAAAAAAAAAAAAGATGAGGGACCCAAACTCGCTGGAGGATATGGTGCTATCTTGGCCTTCTCAGGGGTCAGTCTTGGGCTAATAGCTCAGAGGCTGTGATGCTGTGGAAGGGGGCAGTGGGGGGTGGCAACTAGGAATGTCTATGGTGTCTGCTCACCAAGGCACATTCCCTGGAGCTGTCCACGGTGCTGGCCTCAGCTCTCATCTGGCACAGCCTTGCTGGCCACATCTCTCCAGATGGTTGTCTGCCAGGCCTGTCATGTCCAGAACTCCTGCCCAAGCCCATAGCACTGACCCCTGCTGCAAGTCCCAGAACTTTCAGGCATACCTAACTCTAAGGTGAATTTTACCTCAAGTCTTACTGTTAACAATAACCTAACCTGATAACAGTAACCTAACCTGATAACAATAACCTGATTATAGCCTATAGTCTAGTGTTCACCTTAACCAGAACTCTAACAAGAATGCAGACTTGAACCCAATACAGATATGAAGTTCAGCCCCACCCTCATCGTTTCCTTAATAAGAATCTTAACTTAAACACCATCCTCATTTCTAACCTCAGCCCTAGCATCAGTCTGCACTTGACCTCTAACCCTAATCTCAGACTATACCTGAGCCCTAAAGTCTTGGGGTTGGTTGAAGACTGGCTCCCCACTCCCTCCTCTTCTCTCCCTCCTTGTAAACATGGTTGAGCACCTGTGTGGGCGTAGAGAGATGTGTCACACCACCCCTGTTCTTAGGGAACTTGGCCATGTGCCCCTAGCGCCCTCACTATCAGACGGAGGGAGCCCAGGGATTGATAAACTCATGCCAATGTCAGCACTGACAACATTCCCCCAAGGGGGAAAGTCTTTGGAGAAGACATCGTTATCATTGTCCAAAGGCAAAGGATAAAGGTGGGCCATGGGGTGCTTTGGATTCTGCCCCCAACTCTCCACCTGCCGTGTGTCTCTGACTCTGGTCCATCGTGCCCCTGGTGTGGGTGGAAAAGGGAACGAGGGTACCCCTCGTGGAGAAAACCTTCACAGAGGCAAGGCAAGGGACTGCTTTGTACATAAATGCTGAGGAGTGCTGAGTAGCACAGGAAGTATCAGACACAACACCAGCATCAAGAGGCCCCTCCCACGCTCATCCTGTTGAAGCCTCACTGCAGTCTCTGAGTGGGGGATGCAGTCCATTCTGAAGCTGAGAAAGCTGAGGTTCTGAGAGGTGAAATGACTTGCTCAGATCACAAAGATACAAGGTGGAGGAGCTGGGAGTCAGATGCAAGTCTTCTGGCTGTGAGGCCTCGAAGCTGCGGAAGGGGCCCTAGAGGAGGAATGCGGAGGGCCTCAGGATTGAGGGCATGGGGGTTTTCTAGCTACAGGGCACAGTGTTGGGAGGGGTGAGTTGGGGATAGAGGTGGGAGTTTAAGAAGAGCGGTTGGCCAGGGCTGAGATGGGTGCATGGGATGGGATGGCCTCTGTAGGCTGGTCTGGACTTTGCCTTGACTCCAGGTGGGGAAGCTCAGAGGGAGAAGAGAAGCCCATGGCTGATTCCTCCTGCAGGGCCTGCCCTTGTGTGCCACATGGAGAACCCAGGGAGTGAGATGGAAAAGGGGGGTGGGGGAGAATGACAGCCAGGAGAAGGCATGTGATGTTCCTGGGGTCCACGGTTTACTGACCCTCCACTCCTCCACGGCCTCCCTCCTCCATCCTTTGGGTCCTCTGCTCACAGCCAGAGGGACCTTCTGAGATGCACACGAGGACTCTCCTCTCCAGGAATCTGGGCTGCTTCCTTTTTCCTGCCAAATTCCACCCAACTCTGCTCCTTGGCTTTCTGGTCACTTGTCGTTGGGGTGAATATATAACCTGTCTTCCAAGCTGGGGCATTGCTGAGACTGAAGGGAGCGCCGTCAATGACTGCGGGGGGGAAGCAGGTGTGATACTGGCGTGGACATCATGGGCAAGCCTGCAGCCTGACCCCAGGGCTCCCCAACCCCACCCTCAACGCCTTAAGATCCTGCCAAGGTGCGGGCCTGCAGCTTCCTGGGCCTGGAGGGCTCTTTACCACGAGAGGAAAGGGCTGGTATGGGGGTCAGGAGTTGAGCCCCAGACCCAGCTCTCCACTCACTGTGTCCAGACCTTGGGTGGGGCACCCCTCCTCCCTGGCTTGTTTCCCTGTAAAATCAGATATTCACTCCTGCTCTGCTCCTCTCCCAAAGAGATGCACTGCACACACGAGGCTTGCTGGAGTTCGTGGCCCTTTTCCTGCCCAAATTTTGGTCCAGATTATTTTTTGTTTTTAATTATGGTAAAATACACATAACCTAAAATTGCCATCTTAACCATTTTTAAGCATATGTTTTAGTAGTGTTAATTGTAATCGTATTATTTTGCAACACCTGTCCAGAATTTTTCATCTTGTGAATCTGAAGCTCTGGACCCGTGAAACAACAATTTCCTGTTCCCCCATCCCTTCAGCCCCTGGCAACCAGCATTCTACTTTGTGTTGCCATGAATTTCACTACTCTAGGAACCTCATATAAATGGAATTGAAGACTATTTGTCTTTTTGTAACTGGCTTATTTCACTTAGCATAATGTCCTTAAGGTTCATCCGTGTTGTAGCATGTGCCAGAATTTCCTTCTTTTTTATGGCTGCATAGTATTCCATCATATGTATAGACCACATTTTGTTTATCCAGTCGCCCACTGAGGGACACTTGGGTTGCTTACATCTTTTGGCTATTGTGAATAATGCTCTAATGAACATGAATGTACAAACATCTGCTTGAGACCTTGCTTTCATTTCTTTGGGATATATACCCAGAAGTGGCATTGCAGTATAATATAATGGTTCTTTTTTTAACTTTTAGAGGAACCGCCATACTGTTTTCTACAGTGGCTACACTATTTTATATTCTCACCAGCAGGATACAAGTGTTCCAATTTCACCACATCCTTACCAACACTTGTTATTTTATGGGTTTTTTTTATTTGATAGTAGCCATACTAATGGATATAAGGTGATATTTCATTGTGATTTTGATTTTCATTTGGTCTCAATTTATTTAGGCCCCAATTTAGTTTAATTCCCCTCGTCCATGGAGCCTTCATTTCCTGCGGCATCCAGCTAACCCCTCTGCATCTTCCAGATTTTCAGGTTGGTCTTGCAGTGGGTACCTGATTATGGCCCCCCCTGTCGGTCACAGACTGCCAGCCCCATGCAGGGGAGGTGGTATTTTTCCTCTCTGCCAGCTTTAGCACAGCCTTGGTTGCCCAGGGGAGCTCCATCAAGTTGAGCAGATGTTGACTGAACTGGTCTTTAGTTCAATGTTTCTCAAACTTGGATCAGAACCAGTGAATCGGAGCTGTCTGGTGGGCTTGATAAACCCTAAATTGCTAGGCCGCACCCCCAATTTCCGATTCAATAAATCTGGGGTAGGGCCTGAGAATTTGTATTTCTAAGTTCTCAGGTGCTGCTGGTGCTGCTGGGCCAGGGACCGCACTTTGAGAACCACTGCTGTTCTCAGCAAAAGCCTTGCCTGCCTTCCAGGAAGCCTTCAGTCTAAGGGGTGGATGGGCTGAGAGGAGATGTTCTCACCGGGAGTGTGTGTGTGAAGAGGGGCAGCACCTCAGACACCCAGGAAGCGAGCTCCTCTTGCCTAGAGGCAGAAGCAGCCTCCTGTGCTTTTGGAGAACATTAGTGTTGGATGTCCTCAGCCAGAGCTGCAACATCCAAGTTTAATCTGTGCAGAGCAATTAGAGGGAGGGAACTGAGTGGGGAGTGGGCGCTGGGGGAAGGCAGCTGCAGATTTCATGCTGTTCCAGGCTTTGAAGGTCCTGGGAAGGCAGGCACATGACAGTCTGTGACAGCTTCATTGTAATGAAGGATGGGAGATGCACCCAGCTGGGGGCGGGGTGCAGAGCCTGGGGCTCATGGCGAGGTGGAGGGACTTCGGGGCAGGGAGGGGCAGGGGAGGTGGTGGGTGGGTTTGGCTGGCAGGAGAGGAGGAGAATCTGTCATCTGGGCCCCTCCTGTAGCCCAGCCCCCCCTCCCCCAGGATATAGGGGTGGTGGTGAGTTTCCTGGAAGATTTTCAGCGGTAGCCTCTAAGGGCCTGCCTCTGTCCCCAGGGGCACATCTGGAACATTCCTCTCCCTACAAAGAGATATCTCAACAGTTGCAGAAGCTTCTGGCAGAGCAAAGCCCCAGTGTTCCTGAAATTGCCCCCCAGCTGGGCTCTGGTGGTATCAGGAGTCTCTGAATGGAAGAGAATAGGGCTCATTACTATTTGGCCTCAGATTCACATCCTGTTTGCTCCTTCTTCCTCCATCCCTCATCCCCAATCTCCCACCAGTAGAGGTCAAGGCCATTTTTAAACAGCTTGTAATTGAGGGCTTGGGAAGAATCCCTGAACGTTCTAAAAATGCCCCCTCCTTTCTCTTAGCTTTGGCCACACCGCCCTCACCCTCAGCGCAGCCCTGATGTAGGAATTCAGCATCTGAGATCCAGGGTAATGGGGGAGAAAAGGGCGCAGGGTCCCTGCTCAGAGACAAGCTTGGCTTGGGAACACTGTCTGGGACCAGAGTGGGGGTCTGCATGGGGTCAGTGACTTCTTTTCTCAAGATACAGACTCAAGGGGCTCTCAGCACCCCTGAGTTGGCTGCATGGACAAACACGTCCCCTCTGGGCTCAGTAGGACACCACGCCAGCCTCTGAGGAGACACAGAATCATTTAGCATCTGTGACTGTGGTTTCTTTCTTCACAGATATCCAGATGATCATCAGAGACAGGGCAAGGTGTGGATAGCTGGACAGGAGTGAGGCAGCCTCTGCTGCACTTCTGGCCTGCCCCAGCCCTGCCCCATTTCTAGGGCTCCATTTGCCCTTCCAAAGGACTTTACAACCTTGGGGTAGGACGGGGCCCTGGGAGGTGGGAAGGGACGATGTGGTACGTCTTTCAGCCAGACAAACCTGGGTTCGAATCCGCCCCTTGCTTCCTAATTTCCGGAGAGGTGACCTTGGGCAAGTCACATGACCTTTCGGAGTCTCAATTTGCTCATCTTGAAAACGGGAATATGATTTCAATTTTGCAGGGATGTTGTGAGGCTATGATACACGGGAAACACTTAGCACAGTGCCTGGCACCCTGCGATAATGGGCATGTGCAAGACCTTGAGAGGGATGCGTTGAAGCTGCTCAGGGCCTTATCCAGCCCCGGGAGCCCGTCTCTCCAGTCCAGACCAGGTGGAACCAAGGCCCTGGCCTGAGCCCCCTCCCTCGGAGTAAATTGGAGTGAGCATTCAATCCTGATTAGCTCCACTGGGCTCCCTCGTAACCTTTTCATTAGGAAATTATGTTTAATAGAAATTGTTCTGACACCTCTCAGCAGCGTTTCCCTGCAATTCATTACCACCTGGGGGGAGGGGGGCAGGCAGCTGAGTAGCTCTTGGGCCCAGATCCATGGGGAGCCCCGCCCCCTTCCTTGTCCAGTTGTTGCCTGTGTGGGTGGTAGGGACGCAGGATAGAGGCTTGGCATCCCCACCAAAAGGCAGGCCAGCTGTTGGAGAATATCTGGATGGGAACAGCCTGCTCTTAGCACCCTCCCTTGGGTCCGATTTGGGACTACCCAGCTGCTGCCAATGATGCTTGTGCGTTGATGGTATCCGGATTCTTGTTCTGTTGTCGCGTTGCGCCCAGAAGGGAGAGAACACAGTGGTCCCCAGCTGCTGTGGAGCGGGAGGCACTGCCATGCTCTGTCCCTCTGCCGTCTCTCTGTCTGCCTGCAAACTCTGTCCCTGTCCCCTGCTCGAAGCCTCCCGGGATGGGTCCCCTCCAGCTCTGCTCCGCTATCATTTCCTCCTCCTTCGGCATCTGGTCCAGGGGAGGAGGCGTTTATACCTCCTTCTCACCTGACTCGGGGGAGTCTGGTCTGCATCCTCCGGACCGGCTGGGAATGGGGAGACAGAGACTCGATCAATTCTTGGCCTCATCCATCAGGGCCTCTAAGGCCTTCCCAAATCCTGTCTCTGTTCTAGCTCAGACAGTTCTGTTTCTCACACTCAGCCTTGGAGCATGGGGTTTGGGCGGGAGTGCAGAGGGAGTGTCACCCCGATCTGACAACCAGCTGGGAAGTTGTTCCGTGCCCCGCCTCTTTTGGTCTCAGGCCCCAAGATGCTGCTTTCCCCACCTTGGTACCTTGGATTTTCTGCTCTGTGAAATGAACCTGGCCCCTCATCCTGTTCTTCCATGAAGAAAAGAGAGGGTGTGGAAGCTTGGTGCTGAACTGGTCCCTGCTTCACAGGGCTTGGAGATCCGAGGCGCCGGCTCAGATGCCCCAGTACGCTTTTCTGACCCAACAACTGGTGAGACCACTTAGCATTTCCCCACCCAGTATCTGAAATTAGCAGCAGCCTAATCTCCCGCTGCCATATCACTCAATGGTGTAATTGTGCAGAAAAAATGTATTAAAATGCAAAACACTCAGTTGTACTTCTTTATGTTAAATCCCTTCTTTGCTCTATCTCCCTTTTACTTTTACAAGGTTTTTTCCTCTCTCCCTCCCCTTTTATAAAAGGGAAAACTGTGCATGCAGGGAATCATTTCACCTCCTCTATAAATCTCCAAAATAAATACTTAAATTCGAGGAAAAAATACATTCTTAGACCTTTAATTTCCCTGCTATGAAGTGTAATGAAAAAGCCTGATTATTTTTAATTCTTCCCTTTAATAATTCAGCGGCAGAGTGATTTAAGACTAGGATTCATAATTACCTTTCCGCTTTCTTGGCAAATGAAGTTTTAATAGAAATGAGAGCTCTGGCGACTGAAATGGATTTCAACAGGTGGCTGAGGGGTCAGGCCCGACACCAACTTGTACAGGAGCATCCCTAGGGCCCCTCCAGGGTGTGGGGTCTGGACTGGATATGTGGGCCCAGGTGGATGGAGGGAGAAGTGAATTGCTTTTGCCCACTGGGGACCATCTCTCATAACAGTAATGAATGGGCAGTGTGTGTGTTGAATGATGGACCCATTTATCCTGGAAGGGAGAAAGGGGTGAAAAATGGCCATCAAGAAAGGCTTCTTTAAAAAAAAAAAAAAAAGAAAGGCTTCTTAATTAGCAATAATAAACGAATAACCGAGAGGTTAATGACAGTAGCTACCATTATTTGAGCAAGTACTATGTACCAGGCACAGTGCTAAGAGCTTCAGAAACATTCTCCCTTCTGCTCCTCATAATAATCTCTTCTACGCCTATGGAAACAAGAGGTTCAGAGAGGAACTAAAAAGCCAAAGTCAAGGTAAATGGCAGAGCTTGGGTTGAGCCTCATTTCTGTCTGACTCTAAAGCCACCACTCCCCTCTACTGACTAATTTCCCAAGCACTGTCCAGAGTCCATCACCCAGACATGGTACCTGCCCCAAGGAGCTTACAGACGGAACCGGACCCGGTGGTGGGGTGGGGTTGCAGAGAGACAATGGAAAGTGCACCGGGTTAGGGAGGAGTCAGGAGCCCTGGGAGCTTCTACCAGCCCCACTGCCTATGAGCTTGGAGACACTGGGAAAAGCACTCATCTTCTCTGAGCCTCAGTTTTCTCATCTTTTAAATGGGGATAATAAAACCTGACTTGTCTCGATCAGAGGACTGTAATGAGACGCATAAGAAAATACATGTGGAAAACCTTTGTAAATCCTCAGTTGCTCTGCCAGGGTAAAGTATAATTACCATAATTTGATAACAGAATACTTAAAACCAATTCATGTCTGTTCTTCTCCCAAAGCCATCTTTTCCTGCCTTTCTACCAAATCCAGCTCAGACTTTACCTCCTCTTCCAGGAAGCCTTCTGGATTGACCACTCTCAGGGCCCATTATTCCATGACTCTCCACCCACCTCTTTCTCTATTTTTTGCATTTGGTTTTTTGAGTCCTTAAGTTCCTTGACAGCACAGGTGTGTGTGTACGTGTGTGTATGTGTGTGTGTGTTTGTACTCTCTCTCTCAACTGTCAAACCCCACAACAAAGATTTTTTGCTCCCTTTCTTTTGCAACCTCAAAACTCTGCCTCTGTATTCAGGCTGTAACACATGAACACAGTTGATTCACTGCCTGAATAGAGACATAGATGGTGAAAACTCACAGATAATCTGAAATCATGAAATATTGGTATTGGAGTGCTGAAGCACGCAGTGAGACACCAGTGCAGACACACACACACAGACTCACACACACACACAGACTCACACACCCCCACCAACACGCCTGCACCTGGCTCATCTGAGCTCGCCTACATTGTGATGATGATCCACTGGGGACAATTGTGCCCAGCCCTCATTTTACAGTTTACCAAGTGCTTTCCCGTACAGTAAAGAATAGGATTCTCGCAATAGCCCTGTGCAGAGAGGCAGGGCAGGGATCACTGCGCTCTTTCCAGGGCAGGAGAGATTAGGTAGCTTGGCCAAGATCCCTCTGTGGAGGCAGGAGAGCCTTACAAGGCCTTCACACTCCTGAGCCATGGCTCTCTCTGAGCGGAGCTGTCTGGCTGCAGAGAGAGTTCTGGTCTTTGTGCAAGGGGAGGAGCCTGGCCTTGGTCCTGGAGGACTGTCTGAGGGAGGAGGTGGCGGCTCGGGGCGGGGACTCAGGACTCCCAGAGCCATGAGCCTTGGAGACAAAGCCCTTCTTGGGCCCAGCAGGAATCTGAGTTCTGAGCCAGCCCTCCTGCACACATCTCTTTGAGCCTCTCTGTGCCCGAGGATTCGGGAGTCAAGCTCTCCACTCTGGAGTCCCCCACTCTCCACACTCTGGCATGAGGTAGCTTGCTCCTGGGGGCCCCAGGAAGCAAGAAGGGGGCTGGAGTCAGAGTGGTGGGTCTGAGGGCCTTTGCCCAGACCTGCGCCTCCCCTCCTCCTGTCAATGCTCCCTGGAATGAGAAGGCAGCAGAGGGGCCCTCAGAGACACTTGAGCCCTGATTGGGAATAAGTGTCTGATAATGACTTCCATCAAATGTCAAGCGGCCTGCTCAGCTCCTCCGGGGCTGATTGCTCCCCCTGGGTGATGGGCGGGGGGGATGTCTGGTCCTGGTTGCTTCTCCACCATGGACACCCCACCTCGGGGCTTTGTTGGGCTTCGTCTCTGAGGCGAACTCCTCCTGGTCTGTGGACAGCCTCGACTCTTGTCGCAGCCCTCCCTGTACGGACCGCTCCGGGATACTGCCCTGGGTGGGTACTGCAGGTGCCAAGGTGGGTGGGAAGGGTAGGGCTGGCACTAGAACTGACCTCCTTGGTCCTGGGCTGGGCCAGACCTAGAGACTGGACAGACTAGGTAGAAACTCAATCAGGCTCTTTGCAGAAAAGAGTTCTGCTCCCTCAAGTCCCTGCAGGAGCACAGGCCTCAGTTTCTCCAGCACTATGACTTGGGGTCTTTTCTTAAGGCCCAATGTATCTGTTAGCTGGTGGTTTGTGACAAAGCGCCCCAAAACTCAGGGACTTAAAACAATTGTATTTATGATTTCCATGAGCCTGTGGGTTATCTGGGTGGTGCTTCTGGTCTTGGCTGGAATCACTCATGTCCTTGTGGTTGGCTGTGGGCAGAGGAGGGAGGCCTCAGCTGGGACAACTGGCCTTTTACTGACTTGTCTCTCATCCTCCAGCAGCCTAGCCCAGGCCTGCTTGCAGGGTGCTGGCAGGTCTCTAGGGAACATGGAAGCTGGCAAGGTCTCTTGAAGTCTCGCCGTGGAACTGGGACACCATGACTTCCATTGAATTCTATTGGTCAAAGCGAGTTACAAGGCAGCCCAGATTCAATAGGAGGGGAAACAGACTCTACTTCTTGTTGGGAGAAGCTGCAAGGCCACATTGTAAAGGGGCATGG
The DNA here is from genome assembly GCF_965194805.1 of Balaenoptera borealis. Taxonomy (NCBI): domain Eukaryota; kingdom Metazoa; phylum Chordata; class Mammalia; order Artiodactyla; family Balaenopteridae; genus Balaenoptera; species Balaenoptera borealis. The sequence goes on from NC_138868.1 coordinate 98,992,287, forward strand.
ATATCGGTAGTGGAGGATTTGGGGACGTTTTGTAATCAGTCTACTATATCCTCCAGCCTCAGAAGCCTCTTGTCTCCCCTCCAAGGTCTGAGTGGGAGAACTTGGCTTTGATTACCAGGGAAGGCCTGGCAGGGCCTTGACCACATGACCTTCTAGGATTCTTCTAGTTCTGACATTTTGGGGTGAGCTCATGTTCTTCCGTTAGTGGGTCCATCGCATCACCTTCCAGCTGTGTGACCGTGGGCTACTCACTACGTCTCTTTCTGCCTCAGATTCCCTGTGGGTGAAATGAAGTATTTGGATTAAATTTGACGATTAATTATTGGGGCTGTACTCTGTGCCAGGCATTATGCCAGGTATAGAGCTAGAAGATCAGTAAAGACCTTCCAGGCTGGCGCAGGAGGACATACGGGAAGAGGGCAGAGTGCCCAAGGGAGTCGGGAGAGACTGGCTACAAAATGGGTTCACATCCTTCTTTACCACTTTGGGGGAAGCTGGTGCCCCATTCTGAGCTAGATTCCCCATTGGCAAAACTGGACTGGGAAAGTATTTGGTAAGATACTACCCGAGAACACATTTGTTAACTGCTAAGTGTGGGGCACACATCAATTGCTACTCACCAGCCCTCTCCCGGACATTGGCATTCCCCTGGACGGCTGCAAGGATTTTACTCACTTCCGGTAAAATCTGATGTTGGTTTCTCACCATTAAATAAGTGCTCCTCAGGCTGAAGAAACATGGAGGAATTTGCTGAGTTGGACAGGAAGTGGAGAAGGTTGTGGAAACGGGGTCATTATATGTCTCAGGTAGAGCAGGCTTAGGAACTAAGTCTCACTTCGAGCGTTTGTGCAGATCCAGGTTCAACTAACATCCCTGATCACCTGCCATCCCAGGCACTCTCTTAGATGTTACTGCATCTGACCTCATCCTATGACTTTTGGAGATGGTGTTCTTTTCCTATTGTACAAACAAGGATGCTGTAGCCTCTGGCCCACAGAAGCAGAGTGACATCTGTCTGTCCACACAGCTAGTAATCATGTATTTAGAATCTGTCTTACACTGATTGGATATAAGGAGAATCATGGCTAACAGACTTGAGATGGGTTTGAATGTAGCTCTTCTGCTTCCAGCACCATTATTTTCCCTACTGCATCACACTGGAGACGGTTGAGTTCCCTGCCCACCGGGAAGAGAACCAACTACAACGGCCCTAAAAGGCAGTGGGTAGGATTCAAGTTAGATGAACCAAGAACTTCCTGGCTATAGGGAGTCATAATAATAATAAAAATAGCTAAGATTATTGAAGACTTATTATGTGTACTTTGCAAAAAGCACCTCACTTAATCTTCAGAAGAAACTGTGAGGTGGGTACTATTTAGGTAGCTTGCCCAAAGTCACTCAGAGAGTGAGAAGTGGAGCTGGGGTTTGAACCCAGGTGGCTGGGCTCTATCTGAACTGTGGCCCTGCTAGCTAAGGTAATGGGTCAGGTGCTTTCTGCCTTGGGCCTCCCCAGGCCCTCAGCTGAGGAGAGGCCGTGTGCTGCCTGGGGAAGGGGGAAGTGCCTGTCTCGTCCACGCCCAGGAAGGTGCAGCTGGGGCTGGCGTGAGTCTGCTCCAAGTGGAGCGGTGTATGGAGAAAAGGCCGGGCTTTCTTTTTCATGGAGTGATGCATCACTCAGATACCAAGGCCATTAGCTCCCTCGATGGGTGCTGCTCTCTGCTTGGTTGTTTATCATGCCCAAGGCATGAAATTGATTCCAGAATACTTATCCATTTCCTCTGGCTCTTCCTGCAGAGGGGGTAGAGTGTGTGTGTGTGTGTGTGTGTGTGTGTGTGTGTGTGTGTGTGTGTGGGCACGCTTGCAGGGCTGGCCAGGATAAAGGATACCCTTGGGTTGGTTATGTAACCCATTTGGGCATATCTCTCCAGGGGCCTTCGGGATGTCATCTCCATGTCCAAGGATGGAGATCTTCCCAAGGCTGCCCAGGGCAGGGTGGGAAGGAGGGCAAGGCTGAGATGGGACCAGCTGGTTGGCAGGAGTAAATGTAAGGCTGCCAAGGGTGATTAGGGAAATGGGCAGGGGTCAGAGAGCAGTCCTGTGGTATTTTAGGGGACTTTCTGGTGGGGACTGAAGTGCCTGGAACGCATGGATGTGAACCTGGTCGCTGATTCTGGAGAAGGTAGGACAAGATACGGGCCATTCCCTGTGTGTGTTGCTCAATCCAGAGTCAGCCATTGGTGCCCTTTATGGTGTCATTAATGAAGACAGTGGCAATGATCGCATCGCAGCCAATACTTAGTGAGCACCTATTCTGACCCAGGTTCTAAACAGACCTGAGGATATAATGGTGCAAAAGGAGTGGTCCCAGGTCCCAAGGAGCTCAGAGTTTAGTGTGTGTGTTGGGGGTGGGGTGTAGTGCAGACACACAGAGGGGCTCATGCCTTTGTTAAGACTGCTGTTAAGGGACTTCCCTGGTGGTCCAGTGGGTAAGACTCTGTGCTCCCAATGCAGGGGGCCTGGGTTCGATCCCTGCTCGGGGAACTAGATCTTGCATGCATGCCACAATGAAGATCCCGCATGCTGCAACTAAGACCCGGCGCAGCCAAAATAAAAAAAAAAAAAGACTGCTGTTAAGAGGCATGAGCAAAGTGCCTGGGCTCAGTGGGATTCCAGGAAGGGGCTACCTGGGCGAGGTCTTACAATAAGTAACCCTCACCAAGGACGGACATGCTTCTGCATCAGGCGGGGTTAGTGGCCTTAGGCAATAGATGCGACTCTGACTGACTGAGGAATCTATATGTTAGAAGAATATGGTGTGTCTCATCTAGTCGTACGGAGGGCTGGAGAGCCAGACTTGAGGCTAAGCTTCCAGGCCTGATGCCCCACTGCACACAGAAGCAGACTGATGGGGAAACCACAGCTGCTGCTGCTTTCCCACCAGGCACCAGGGAACCTCTGCTGCCACTCCCCACTGATTGCACTTCTGGGCCAGGAACTTAATCCTTCTGTCACCTCTACCCAAAGCTGGACACCTCCACTTCCACCTTTGCCAGCACAGTGCATTCTGGGCATTACTTCCTTACTCAAATCTCTCCCTTCTAGAGCGAAGTCTCTTATGAGTGAATCTGATTGGTGGGGTCTGAGTCACATGTCTGTGCCCTAGCTGCAAAGGAGACCGGGTAACAGAGTTTCTGGTTTCTACCTTGGGAAGGTGTGACTCATTGAGGCTGGAAACTCCCAAATTTGGCAAAAATGTTTGTGGGCGGCCGAAACAACCGGCAACAAACATGATAAAGTCCACTGCAGGGATGGTAAGTCTGCAAGAACAGGAAATGGGCTCTTTTTTGCCAGTGAAACTTCTGCCCCTCGCTTGTGCCTGGCACAAGGTAGGCAGGCCAGACATACTTGTAGAATGAGTGAATAAATGGCAGTGAGGGGCTGATGCTGATCGTGGGGTTTGGACAAGCCATTCCTCCATTTATGGGTATCCTGGGAAAGAGTTAAGGCATTGGACAGCAATTTGTGTCTGATTTCGTCCAGCCTTGCCAACCAGCCTGAGATCTGGGTCACTGGTCTGACTCTCTACTCTTTGGGAGATGGGCAGCTGTGTGGAGGGGGTGCTGTCCTGGGGTTCTTAGGATTAGGCAGAAAGGAATTGACCCATTTCAAGCAGGGGGGGTTGAAACAAACATGGTCAACCATTAAAACATGTATTGATTTCAACTATTCAACTGTTACTCCAGTGGGTACTGTCTACCCAGCACCAGTCCCCACTTCCTCCTCCCTCACAGGACCCCATGTTTGGGGAGGGAGAAGCTAGCCCCACCCCCAGCTCCTGGACACTCTGACTGGTCTAAGGTAATCCCAATCTCCTCGCAGACATTAGGTTAGGATGGGCCAGTGAGATGCAAGGAGAGTTTTTTTTGAGGGGTTCGCGGGGAGCCTGCTTCACACTTCTTGAAGAGTCTCCGAGAGCTGCCCTCTCCTGGTTTTCTCTAACATCGTCCTGGTTGGATCTAAGGCTCTTAACTGCCCCCAGCCATCTCGTAATCTAGTCCAAGGATGGTGGATATACAAAAAAGAATCACAGGGAAACAAGATAAGGCTTCCAGATCACACCAGATCTACACCTGAATTTTGCCCAGCCTCCAGGTTTCCAGGGCTAGTAAATTTCCATATAATCTCAGCTACTTTGAGGTTCTGTCCTTTGCCCCCGAAAATCCCCTAACAGCTACATGGATCATGTAGCTCACGTGTAACGGTGGTTCCAATCTCAGGAGATGGCAACGCTGACATCTAGGTGGTACTAAGGGAGGGGCTAAAGAACGGCCCCTCTCCTCACCCTCAAAGGCCTTCCCGTTGGCACACGTGACAGTGCCTGAGATGTATCAAGGAAGGGCTCTACTTTCAAGGCAGCCCTGTGTCTAGGAGGCCCTGTTTAGGACAGAAATGCTCCAAGGAAAGATGGCCCACAGTCAGTTAGCGTCTCAGAGGCTGAAGGGCTTTATCAGGGAGGTGTGAAGCCCCCCATTGCTTCGGCGTCAGATGGAAAGAGACCTTGGGCAGAAGGGGAGGGGCACGGAGCCCCTGCCCCATTGTCACTCCCCAGCAAACAAAGATGGAGGAATTGCTTTCTGCCCACATCCGGGCCGTGGCCTGGCCACAGCTCTCCAGGGTGGAGTGGGGTGAAACAGCCCTTGGTGAGCGCTCGGCCTGTCCTGTGACCCCAGCTGGGACAGCAGCTGTCAGGACATTTGTCTCCCAGTAACTGCCCCCCGGGGGCCTGGGCTGCTCCCACATTCCTTAAAGAGAAGTGGAGGGCTCTGGGCTCCAGAGGGCTCCAGAGGGCTCCATATTTTCCTGGGAGGGGATTTGGGTGGAACATAAATAAGACAATTTATTCAGAGAAACCATCTCTCCTATTTACATTTAAATTGAATAATTTAAAACACCTTTACCCATTTCCATAAATTATCCCCTGTTGGACGGGCAGTTCAGCTGCGTGGAGGGGGTGCTGTCCTGGGGAAAGGCCTAATTACATTCCCTGTTACAGGGATGGGGTGGGAGGGAGAGTGTGGGAGGTGGGGAGGGGTGGCAGGCCTGGGAGGAGGGAGCTCCAGAGGAAGCAGACATTTGTTTTAGAATTGGCAGGAAGAAAGAGGGAGCTGATAAGAAGCTGAGGTCCCTTTAAGAGCTTCACAACTGGGAGGTAAAGGACCAAAAAAAAACAAAAAAAATCATTCTCTTATCACAGGAGCAAGGCATTGGGAACAATCCCTCACCTCCCAGCCCAGGGCATCACCCAAGTTTGACCTGGGTCAGCTGTCCTATGTTTACATCTTCCACAGACCCAATCTCTGGTGCCAGGGAAGAAGGGGAAGAGGAAGAAAGAACAGGGCTTCCTCAGCGATTAGTTAATTATGGGTATTTCCCAGGCACCTGCTCCTTCCAGGCTCTGTGCTGAGCGCTGAGGACACAGGGATAACCAGCCACATCTCTGCCCTCCAGGGCTCTGGGAATGGGTGAGAAGAACTCCTTTCACACATGCTGTGTGTGCTCAGAGCAGAGGTGGGGGAGAGACAAGACCCACTGGAGGGGGAAGAGGGAGGAGTTGTCCCAGGGCAGTACCCGGGTTCACAGAGGAGATGGCTCATGATGACCCCTGAGGCTGGGCTGGTTTAGGGAGATGCTGAGGAAAAGAGGAGGCATCACCAGGAAGGGACCGGTGTGAGAAAAGGCTCAAAGGTGAGAAGGTTCATGGTCTGGGGCCTGAGGAGGCTGTGTGACTTCAGGGGAAGAAGGATGGGGCGGGGCTGGCTGGGCTTCATCCCTCAGGGGTTTCTGGAGACGGAAGAGGCTCCGGAGGCAGAGCTGCTGCCTGTGCTTGGTGGCATTGCCACGGCATGGTTTCCCTCCGCAGCATGCTGAGAGCTTGTGTGGATGGAGTTGGGCATTTGGATCCTTTGTCACTGACTCCTTTTAGGCCCCTCAGGAAGGGGAGCCCTCCTACTCCCCAAGTGCCTCCATTTCCCCAACACAGGGCCAGTGAAGCTGGAGGCTCTTCCCAACACCCCTTCAATGCAGAGGGGGTCTGATTCCTGGCATCAGCCCACTTAGTCTTGGGAGCCCCAGGGTCCCTCTGCCTCCAGGATCTCCTGGGCTGTCTCCCTGCTTCCCCACCCTCTGGGATCACCTCCCTCTGGTCCTCCGCAGAGGTGGAACTCTCTCAGCTCCTCTCCTCTCCACCAGGGAGGGGTGGCTCTGGATGCAGAGTAGAGAGGGCCTCAGAGGACTCGACCTCCTCCACGATTGAAGGCAAAATGGCCAGTGAAGCGTGCGGAGCAGGGAACAGTGAAGGGTGGCTTTGGGGGAGGCTGGGACAAGCTCTTTAATGTTTATGACAACCCTAGGAAACAGGCATGATTAGCTCTTTTTAAGAGATGAGGAAACGGAGGCTCAGTGCTGGGGAAACCAGGATTTGAACTTTGTTCTGTCTGTCTCGAAAGCCTGCATTGCTGCCGGCAGCCTGAGCTGCGGGGCTCATGGGGATTCCAACCAGCAGTTTCCGGTGAGCAGCGCTGTGCCGGGGGCTGTGTGAGCAGATGGGGCATAAACCTCTCTGGGAAAACAGATTAAAGTGGCCGGTGGTGGTGCTTAAATGCTGTGCAATAACCTTGCGTGTTAATGGAATCTTATCGATGTGATCCTTTGCCATCTCCATGGGCTCTCCTGGGGGGAGAGGATGGATACAGTGGTAAAAAAGGCCCTCGGGTCAAGGCACACCTGGTCCCTTCTCCTGCCTTTTCAGAGCCAAGCCTCTTAAAATAAGCTCCTCTATTCCAGGAAAGAGATGTCTCCAGTGGTGGCCTCTGAGCTATTTCTTAGCCTCCCCCCAGCACCCACTCTCCCCTCAGGTCAAATTCCCTTGGGTTTTGTCCTCTCCAACTGGTACCAGACAGATCTAGGTTCAGATCCCAAATTGATCATTTGCTCGCTGTGTGACCTTGGGAAAGTCACTTGCTCTCTCTGAACCTGACTCTTGTCGGAAGGTTGTTGTGAGCATTAGACGAGATTGGATAGTGAGCCGCATGGTATAGAGCTCAGCACACATAGCAGTTGCTCAATAAATGTCAGCTTTTTTTCTGACAGTTCTGCCACCGTTAATGAGGTCCGTCCAGCTACTGCTGGCCTTTCTCAAAAGTCCCAGGGAACCTTGTCCAGGAGACCATCCACAGTTTGCTCCTTGCCGTGACTGTCACCCGCTCAGGATCCCCTGGGAACTGAGGGGTTCAGTTTGCAGGTCCTGGCGTGTGACTGGAGGTGGAGCCCGGTTCCATCATTTTCTTGCTGTGTGACTTTGGGCAGCTGACTTAAGCCATTTGTGTCTCATTGTCCTCTTCTGTTAAAAGAGGCAAAGTAATACCTACCTTACAATGATGTTGTGAGAATTAAGTGAGAAATAACTTGTGTTAAGCGCCTCCTATGATGCAGGGCACACAGCAGTCACTCAGCAGTTGCACCGTTATCTTTTCGTGGGCAGGCTGCTCCCCCAGGTTGGGTCCTTCCAGGCAGAGACTGCCTCCCCTCTGTCTTGGGTCTCCCTGAGCACCAAGCAGAGACAGTCCCCATCCTGCAGGTTTCGGCTAATGGGAAAGAAGTCCCCCCTCCACTCCCTTCACAGGCTCTCAGGCCGTTCATCTTACAAACTTGGTAATTGTGCATTAGCTGTTGCTGAAGGGGTTGCGGGTGTGGCCAGAATAGTGGTGGAGCTATTTGGGGATGATTTTCATCCCTCTGTTGAGGTTTCCCATTTGAGTTTAGGGTGTCAAAGATCTACAAAAGTGGGCTCTCCTATTTCATTCCACAAAGAGATTTTGAGCATCTAAATGATTGAGTAAAGCCATCTCTGAGCTGCATCCTGGTTAGCATTTGGGCACTGGAGACACCTCAAGATCTCAGCCACAAGTGCCCCCCAGGTACCATCTTGCTCACGCCGGCCCAGCCCCAAGGATGGTTGAGTAGCCAGGTTATGTAGCCCTGGGAGAGGGAGGCAAGCCGGGGCAGAGGCTGGTGTCAAGGCGGAGCACTTCCAGAGATGTCTTGGATTATGGCTCAGACACAACTAGCTGTTTGATTTTTGAGTCAGTTTCTAATTTCTCTGGGCCTCAGTTTCCCATAATGCAAGGGATTGACTAGATGACCTCCAAGGTCATCCACAAGTTTTAAAGTTCCGAATTCCTAGGTCTAACCTGAATCCTTCTTGCCATATTTGAAGCCAACAGAGACTGTATACTTGGTAATAAGTGAGCAGCATTGGGTAGAGGGCTGCATTTTGTTAGTCTCTTATGGTGAGAGAGCTTTGGTGGGATTGTATTCTAATTAAATATTTAATGGGACGTGTCTGCCTTTGAAATCACTGCCAGCACCTTGGGGATGGCTCTCCTTTGTGTTCTTATTTGCAGCTTGCCTGTAAATTGCAGGGCTGAGCCCAGCTGGAAATCTCCCCCTGAGACTGTATGGGATCTACAGGTCTAAATGGATTGCCCAAAGGGCAAAGGAACATCTCAGGGCTCGAAGCTTGCCCTTCTGACCCCACTTCCCAGAACCTATTATGGTATCCCCAGCAGGGTCCCGGAATAGGATCAGCCCCATTTTGGGGGCTGCTCTTCATCCCGTCTGCTCTCTGAGAGCTGGGGAGAGTGTGTGCTTTTTCTCTATGTTAATAAAACCCAAAATGAGTCTTCATTAAGGGCTCCATTAAGAAGCCACTGTTATTCTTGGCACTAATTAGCGTTCTGCTCACCACTAAATTGCCACACTGGTGTTTTCCCGGGGCTTTGCAGAGCCGCTCGTGATGCTGAGAGCTGCTCTTAAGATGGACCTCGACTTAACAGAGCCTCAGAGATGGAAGAGCTAGTCCCTCACTAGTTCATCTCATCCATTCCCCTGTCTCCGGACAATTGCTTGTCCTATTCCTGAGCCTCTCTCGGCAGCCTATTTAAGGATTTAGTGGATCTAGGTGGAAGTTCTTCCTCTTGTCTAACTACCCCCTTTTGATGCAATGTAAGCCGATTTGAACCCTTCACTAGGATAGCGAAGAGCATCTTTCTCTCTAAGAACACTTTGCTGTCTTTCTCCTGCTGAGTTCATGTCCTAGATTCAATTTGAGAAGTGATGAAACCCTGCCTCCTTCCTGTATCCCTGTGATAGGACCCATCCCTAGCCAAAGCATTTATGTAGGGTAAGTTCGTCTCTTAGGTTCCTGCCCATCTCCCCCCATTCATGCCCTCCTTCTCTATCTCCTCAATGCCCAGCTTCACCCTTGTTCTTTCCAGGCTTCAGGACCACTCTCAGGACCTTGTCCAGGACCTGTGGCTGCTTGACCCCTTCCTTCCGAAGAATCAACTAACATAATAAATGCATACTATGTGCCGTGTCAAGCACTGTGCTGGGTCGTCTATCTCATTTAGCCAGAATCCCAGTCCCACGGGGCGGGGTGGGGGGCAGGGGGCATTACTGGTACCATTTTGTAAAGGAAATAAACCCAAGCCTCAAAGGCGTTCAGCTCCTTGGTCACACAGTGGTCAAAAGTAAAGCCAGAATCAAACCCAGGACTCCTGACTCCAATGTCACCAAACCATCCTTGTCTTCTTACCCCTTCAGGGCTAAAGGTAGTAATCAACTAACGTAAGAAAGGACTCAGATCCACTTCTGGTGGCTGCTGCTTATGTGACAAGAAAAATTAGATTAACTTCTTTTCTCACAAAGTCAGAACTTTGACATTCAAGTGGATATTGTTCCCTTCAATGTAATCCACTTGGAAAGTTTGATACATATTCCAATCATGTCCCACTGTCAACACACCTTCACAACTCCCCTTGGGAAGTCTGTGGCATATGGTTTTGAATATCGGTGAGTGTTTATCTTGGGGTGACCTGGATCTTTGGAAATATCCCAAAGTCATTTGGATTCAAGTCTGGAGAATAAGGTGAGGCACTAAAGTAGGTGATTGTTCTTTGGATCAAAAAACCTTTGAAAACAGTTCTCAGTGAAGAGTAGTGTCAACACTCACTGTTCCACAGGCCCCAGCTTTTGGGTGGTACAGAGATTTCTCAAATGTTTCAGAATCTTGACATGTGAAATAAAGCTTGATTGGCCATTTGTTGGGAGAGAGGGTTGGGGGAAAGGAGGGCACTGTTGCTTGAAACCAAATGATCCATGATCTTTTCTCCTGATTTGGAGCCTCTTTTTGGCCAGGGGAGCTGGAGTTCTCCTGGCAAATACGTGGGCTCTCTGGTCCTGGGTTAGCCGTGGCAAAGCAGTTCACTGATTATCATTTTCTTGCCAAAGGTGTTGCTCAGTCTGACTTTATCTGGAAGACACAATAATGAGAAAGCTCTCTCTTCTGTCTATCACAAGGATGCGGCTCAACCTTTTACAACACAATTACTTGTTTTCTTGTGGGACTCTGTTTCTTTGAGTTAGCTGAACTCTTCAGCCATCATTCTCACTGTTAACATCTCTTTCAATGAATTGGATCTTTTACCTTTTTCAATATTTTCAGTGGACTTGGGGAGGGGGTGGGAGGGGGCTGGACAGTTGCTTCTGGCAATGTCCTGCTTATCCTCCTTTCTTTAAGCCTGGTGAATCTGTGTACTGCTGCCTTTGACATTATCTCACTTTCACACACTTCTTTGAGCCTCTCAAGTGTCCCCTTTGCAAGATTTCCATGACTTTGGCTCAGTTTGGCCTTGATTTTCAGGCTTCAAGCATACCCACTCACTCTGTGAGGAACCAACTCAGCACACTCTTCCTGTCTCCATCAGGCTGGGGCCTTGGTGGAGGCAGGAAATGGGTGCTGGCTGACGTGGAGCAGTTGCTGCTGTGGGTTGATACATGTCAACCTCTCCTCCTTTGCTTTCAGGGAAAACCCATCTGGTAAAGTTATTGTCATATGAAGTATGTACAATTTAATAGGGGCCCCTGGAGTTAGACAGGCCTCTGTTATTTTAGACAAGCTCAATGAAAACTTTGGGAAATCACTCCACCTCTATGAGCTCCAGTTTTGTCACCTGTAGGGTGGGAATAACAATAACTACATTCTGGGAGGTGGTGAGGACCCAGTGAGATGATTCATACTAAGAGCTTGGCTCGTGACTGGTGCACGATAGGAGCTCAAAAACAAAAGTCATTTTTATGATTACCAAAATGGTCATCATTACAGCTCCACTGGGCTGTGGGCTGGCTCTGTTTTTGGCCCGGTGAACTAATTGATCACAGAGGGAGGGGAGAGGAGGTCAATGGGATCTGTCCATGGTCCTGATTCATTTAGCCAAGGAGGCATTTTGATTGATCTAATAAACGTCAGTGATAACCTTTTTTCTTCTTTCCTTCCTTCCTTCCTTTCTCCCTCCCTCCCTCTCTCCTCCCACCCTCTCTCCCTCCCTCCCTCCTCCCTCTCTCCCTCCCTTCTTCCCTCCCTCCCTTCCCTCCCTCCCTTCCCTCCTCCCTTCCTTCCTTCTTTCCTTCCTCCCTCCCTCCTCCCTCCCTCCCACCCTCCCTTCCTTCCTTTCTTCCTTCCTTCCCTCCCTCCCACCCTTCCCTCCTTCCTTCCTTCCTTCTTTCCTTCTTCCCTCCCTCCCTCCTCCCTCCCTCCCTCCCTTCCTTCCTTTCTTCCTTCCTTCCTTCCTTCCTTCCTCCCTTCCCCGCGTGGCATAGCTTGTGGGATCTTAGTTCCCTGACCAGGATTGAACCCCGGGCTCTGGGCAGTGAAAGCGCCGAGGCTTAACCATTAGACACCAGGGAATTCCCAGTGATCACCTTCTTTGTGTCAGGTACTTTCCTAGTCACCAGATTGTTCAGACAAAGGGGATGCCTTTTGTCTACACTCCAAGACAGTCTCACGTGTACATAGGTGAGCGTGTGCGTGACATGCCCGTCTTATGTGCATGCATATGTGTAGGTATTTTAAAAAACGCTTGGGTGTGTAATGTGAGTGTAGTCTGTGTCTGTGTGTCTTGCGGGGAGGATGGGGAGGACGAGTGGGTTGGGGCTGAAACCTAGGAGAGGTTTGGCTGTCATGCAGCTCACCTGGGCACATAGCTGGTAAGAAGGGCTCAGGGTGGCCATGAGGAGAGGACAGCTTCCTAGAACTTCGTGGAGAGAAGGCAAGGTGCACTGGTCCCTGCCCCTCTCCCCCTCCTGGCCACCAGAGCAGTGCAAATCTGAGGCCAGAGCTGAGCTGCTCTCCTGCCGGGCACTCCAAACTAATTTTCTGGCGCATTATACACTTTGCCTTCTGAACGATCAATGGCCTTAAATGCTGTTTGGTTCCTGCAGCCAAATCCAAGAGAAATAAGACATAATCCATCTGGCTGATGTGGCCAGAGCAGGGAGGGAAGGAGAGAGAAAGAGGGAGGCTTGAGCTGCCCTGGGGATCTCTGCTGGGCTCAGGGAGGGCGGGGGAACTGGAGGGACCTGCCAGCTTTTGAGGTAATGGACCTTTAAGAGATATTGATGGCTGGCTAATCACAGCCCCGTTTGTCTCAATGCATCCTTCCCACAGAGCTGCCACTCCCGCAGGAGCTGAGCTCTAGCGGGGGAAAGGCTGGGATGAGGCTCAGGGTTCAAGGTTCAGAGGGAGGGCCCTGGCGCTTGGTGTGGATGTCCTCCAATCCTGGATGGAAGGATCTGGCTTGGGTCTCAGTGTGGAGTTCGATTTTTGGGCATAATTCCCTAGAAGCCCTGAGATGGCACTGGACAGGGTATCCTGGGGGGGCAGGGATGTGGGGTCCCAGAGTAGGCTTGGGGCTGCTTGGAGGAACCCACATCTGGCTTAGGAGAGGACAGCATGAGCCCTGCAGGCCCTTCCCTGGGGCTGAGCCTGGCAGAGGGTGGGATGCGAGGAGGTGCATTGGGGGATAAAGGAAGTCGACTTGTTCTTCCCCTTCAGGTTATTCCCCACAGGAAGAGGGAACACAGAATCACCCTCCTTCAGAGCGTCTGCTCCCACAGGTGAGACTGCTAGAAGGATAAACAGTGAGCACCTCAGGTGCCCTTGCTGCTTCTGACAGCCTGGCCGGGAGGACTGCCTCCCAAGGACCCCTACACATCTCCCCCACCCTCTGGCCTGTGTTCCACTCAGAAGAATGAGTTGGAAGAGTTGGGTGCTCAGCCCAGGGCTCAGTTTCCCCAACTCTTTCTGGAAATAGTCACCGTCTAGAGATGGGCAGGTGGAAGACACAGACCTCTGCTGGATCCAGGGGCTTGGGCCATTCCCCTTCCCCAGAAGGAAGGAGGAGTGACGTTCGTGGTATGAAATCAATCAGGCGGTAGCCTGATGAGATGTGGAGGAAGCAGGAACACATCTTCCCAAAAGGTGTTTGGGAGTGTTTCCTGGGAAAAGGCACAGAGGTGGACGGGGAAGGGATGGAGGTGGGAGGTGGCAGCTCTCCTGCCCTGCCCTGCACCTGGCTCTGGGGAATGCGACCCACCCTAACTACCTGGCTGCATCTCCAAGCACTGTCACGTGCCTAGGTTGCTGCTGGTACCACACCTGAGACACAGGTGACCCCTCAGGGTAGGAATGGCAGCAGGACCAATAAGAGGGCCACCCAGGTGCCAGGGCAGAGGAGCTACAGGCAGGAGACAGGGAGCCTAGGGTGGGTACAGCCCCCATACAGAGGGGGCCTCAAGATGGGCTGTTAGGGGCTAACTTGGAGGGTGATGAAAAGGAGGAGAGAAGCTGGGCTCAGCGTTTGCTTGGGCCAATGGGGGCTTGGGCCTTCACGGCCAAGGCCCGGGGCTCCCATCCAAGGCCTGGTCATATCTGGCCCTGATTAGCTAGAGCACTGCCCCTGCTTCTTTGGTCCAGGACAACTCAGCCTTCAGCTGCTGCAGCAGTGAAAATCCAGCCGTGGCAGCAGCTCTCTGCTAAGGGCGGGGCCCATGCACTTCTCCGATGGGTAATTATGCTTAGAGCATGTTTTACGGAGATGCAGGGCTTGTCTGACAAGGCTCACGCTTGTTCCCGCTGTCGAGGCAACTGGGAAGCTGAGCGGAGAGGCCAGGGGCTGAAGGTGACGTTGCTGCTTGGGGAACCCATCGTGGATAATGAGATGCTGATCCCAAGGGGCACTCATCCAATTGGGCCTCCTGTCCCGCCCCTGGTTCAGGAAGGACCCCTCGAAACAGAGGGAGCTGGGGATGTCACATACTCTGGTTTTTATAACAATTTATTGTTAATTATTTTAATAGCAGAGGTACCTAATATTTATATAGTGTTTTATATTTTTCAAAGCATTTTCACATTCGATTCTCACCATAATCCTTTGATGTAGGGACAGAACTTTAGTCCCATTTGAATGATGAAAAAGGGAGACCCAAGAACATTAGGTGGCTCTGTCAAGATCACAGGGCAGAGCCAGGTCCAGAGCCTGGTTTCCTGACTCGCTGTTCAGGGAGCCTTCTCTATCCCCAAGTTGGGCAATCCCTCGCATTGAGTCCCCAGCCCCGTGTCACTCCAGAGGCCCTGTGTGTGTGAGGCCCAGGTGGGAGTTGAGAGGAGGGAGAAAGGGCCGGGTCCCTGCATTGGGGTGCTCCTGCAGCAGGACAGGCATTCACAGGAGGTGGAGTGAGGCTGACCTGAAGGCATGGGTGATGAGAGAGTGAGACGCCTGGTGAGTGTATCCACAGACACGTCCCTCCATCCTAGGAGGCTGCGACACTGATTGCCGTCTGTGTGCGGGTCTGCTTTAAAAGACACCGCATGACAAGCAGCCCTTTCTGTGCGCCGCACACGTGAAGATGGTGCCAATGAACACCCTGTGGATTCTGTACTGAAAAACTGAGAGCCTAGAAAAGATGACAGGTGGTTCAGTAGGGCTGGGGTCAACCAGGGAAGGCTTCCTGATGGAGGCAGTTCTGAGAAGAGCCTGGAAAGAAGGAGAGGACAGGTGCCATTCGAGGGGAAGCAGAGGCCCTGGGGCAAAGGGGTGAAAGCATGTTTGGGATTGTGAGCACATTAGCTTGGATGGCTATGGCTGGGGGGTACTCAGGGCGGGTGAGGGGTCTGGGGTTGCTGATGATGGAGCTGGCAGGTCAGATGTGAATTTGATAAGCCAGAAATTAAGGAGCCTCTGGGGATGGTTAGAAGGGAAGAAATACGATCAAAACAGTGTGAAATGCTTTGCAAGGCTTTGTGTAGATTGAGGAGCGGATGGAGAGACTGAGGACAGGTGTGGGCGAATGAACACCCAGGAATTAGCAGCAGTCCACTATGACCTGGAATTCTGGGTGCTGGCTACGGAACCTGGGATTCTCTGGACGGCTGTGGTTCTTTAGGACCCTCAGCACATTCTGACCCAGCCCTGCTGCCCGGATGGATGTCTCCCACAGCCCATTGCCCCGCCCCACGGCGTCTTCCTCCACCCAGCTGGTACCCAGCCTCCCCTCTTCAGGATGCCAGGTCAGTGCTGGGTTCTGCCTCAGGCTCCAGGACAAATCTCGCTGCTCTGGGGAAATGCCCTGCTGCTCCTCTGCTCCGCTCCGGGGTGACTGATGGCTGCGGTAGGTGGGAGAGGAGCCTGCCTCCCCCCACACTGCTTCAGATGTTAAGAGTGGTTGGGAAGCAGGGTTCCAGGGTAGCCAAAGACGAGTGGCAGGGAGGACAGGCCAGGGAGATGACCGGGGATGCTCCAAAGCATGGTTCTAGATGGAGTGGCTGGTGCTAGGGGCCAGGAGATGGTTGCAAAGTACCAAACAGTTAGCCTAATATTGGATTCTTCTGAGTAGGAAGAAGGCAACATTTTGCCACCTAATTTCTTGGTTTCTCAAGGCCACCCTGGACTATGGCCCTGAAAGACCCATAATGGCTGGGGAGTGAGGGCCTGCCATTGTCTTCAAGGGGAAACCAAAGCTCAGGGAAGAGGGAGGTGGTTTATCCCCCAAAGGGTGCACTCTGTGAGCCCCACTGCAAGGTGGGAGTCCCACTCTCTCAACCTTTGCCCTTCCCTCTGGGCTCCCACAGTGTGAGTTTCAGAGGGAGTTTCTTCTCTCTCTGTCTCCCTCTGCCAGGTCTTCCTGGGGAATTTTAAAGGGACCAATTCTCTTCTCAAGATCGGGGTTGGGGGGAACCTGGGAGCTATAGGCATCTGTAAAACCAATTTAAAAATCAGTCTAGCCAACCAGCCCCCAAAGGAACCAAGGGAGCTATAGAGTAACTCAAAAGCAGACACTAATGGAGGAGAAAAGAAATGTAGTTACATATTCATCAGCTTTTAAATATTCATGAGGATTGTAAAGCAGATTAATTTCCATGCCTCATTTCTCCCATGGTTCCCGCTGTCCATATTTTACCGTAGCAGCAGAAGAGAAAGGAGCCACGGATCACTTGGCCACTGCCCTGGCCCACACTTAAGGAGCAGTGTGTGCGTGCGTGTGTGTGATGGGTGGGGGACAGGAGGGGCGGTCACTATGGAGGTGAAGGTGTTCATCTCCGGAGGGACAGGTCTCTTTGACCAAGTCAGGACGATGTGAGGACAGCAGGATACGGCAGCACGACCGTGTAGGGAGGGCCGGGAAGCGTCTAAGGGAGAGGGAGACGTCTGGAGCGGAGAGGGCTCTGGGGGCATCGAGATAATTGCTGGCCTCCCCGGGGTGAGGAGAGGAAAGGACCTTCACCAGAGTCAGCAAGAATCTCATCTGCACTCCCCTAAACTAACTGTCGGAGACGAATGATTGAGTGGGGTGAGAGAGCAGGGGAGAGGCCGTGCAGAGGGGGAGCGAGGAAGGTGCGGACGAGTCTCAAGGACAAAGAGAAGGAGGGCACCCAGGGGAGGAAGAAACAGGGGCAGCAGATAAAGCAGTAAGGATGGAGGTTAGCTTTCTGGAAGGATTTTCAGATCCCAGGGCTCTTGGACCTTCTCTCTATAGGGAGTGGGAGAAATGTCCCCCTGAGTCACACACCAGCTGTGAGGCAGAGTGAAGGCAGCCTGAGACCAGAGATGCACCGGGGATTGCTTGGAAAGCACAGCCAGCAAGAGCTGGGAGACTCAGTGTCAGACGTGGGGTATCAAGGCGAGCCATCCTAGAGCCAAGGGGAGCAAATATCATCGTCCAGAGTCATGAATGAGAGCCAGGGAGCCTGTGAAGTAGCAGATGACAGGCCCTGGGGGACAGAGTTGCTGATGCAGCTTCTTCTTGAAGGTCCGGATGGTGGTTCCTGCGCAATGATGCGATCTGACAGCTCTTAGTGGTTTGGGCCAACTTTCTTGGACTAAGAGGAGGGATGAGCTGGCCTCTGAAGGTCCCGTCCTGGTTTGCCAGCTCCTGCCCCCTTGTGTGGAGGCAGAGGGGTGTCCGGGGAGGAGGATTCTCGAGGTGCTCTCTGGTGACCCAGGGTGTCACCAGGAAAGACCTCACCAGTGGGTTATTTCCCCAGCCTCATCCCCTCCATTCTGTCTTGGATCTCTCCACTGAATTCCTAACTAGTGTCCAGCTGCCCACTGGATACCTCCACGTGGGTGTCTAGGAGACATCTCAAACCTAACAGGTCTACCGTCAAACTGATCTCCCCCACCTCTCACCTACAGACTCAGTTGGCCTGCAACCTTCCCTGCATGGGTCAATGGCACCTCCATCCTTCCAGCTGCTCATGCCAAAAAACTCAGGGGTCATCCTTGACTCCTCTCTCTTTCAGTCTTTTGACACAACATTCAGAATCTTCTGAATTCATTTCTCACCATGTCTGTGGCCGCCATCCAGGTCCAAGCTCTCACCTTCTCTTGTCTCAGTTATTATAGTAACTGTCTGCTCTCCTTCTGTGGCCTCTAAGGCTCGCCACCGTCGAGCCCCTCCCCTTGGTTTCTGACTGTGTCTCTTTCTCATTCAAACCCGCATGGCTACACTAGTCTCCCTGCTGTTCCCTGAGCAAGCCAGGCCTGCTCCCACTTCAGTGCCCTGTGTCTGTGGCTCATTCATTCCCTTCCTTCAGGACTTGGCTCAGTTTACTTATGCAGTGAGGTGTTCCCTGAGCCCCTTATTTAAAATACTGCTCCCTTCCGCAGCTCTCTCTTTCTCTCTCTCTCTCTCCTCTCTCGTACTGCTCTATTTTCTTCCCCACGGCACTTTTCACCTTCTAACATGCTACACAATTTTTTATTATGTTTATTATTTCTTGTCTGCCCCACTGACTGGAATATCAGCTCCGTAAAGGCAGAGATTCTGTCCATTTAGTTGAGTGCTTTATCCCTAGCGCCTAGAGCAGGGCCTCGCACACTGGAAATCTCATTGGAGATTTCCCCAATAAATGTTTAGTGCATGGGAAGCCTTCCCTTCAGCCCGTAGATTAACAGCTATGGTAATTGCCCACTTGATGAAAACAACTGGAAACTGAACAAAAGGTAAGAAACAACTACTTTCAGACAGTGCGCAACAGTTAGCAGAGGATGGTGGTCCCTGAGAGAAGGGAAACAGCCCCACTACCTCATCAGTTTACTGCCTGGAGAAAGTTTCCAGGCCAAGGCAAAGGAGGGGGGAATCCCAAACAGAGCCTGGGGGTTGAGTTGACAAGACAGGGATTGAGGCTGAGGAGGCTAGGATTTGTGATGAATTCTGGAGAGAAGGGAGCTGCACATGGAGATTTCTGGAAATCTGTAGAAGGGGCCTCAAAACTTTGGCTGAACATTGATTTGCAAACAATTGGGGTGAAACACCACAATTAAGGAAAGAACTGCTGGAAAGCATAAGACCGAACAAATCCTGGAGCTCACACAGGGCAGGGAATGGTTCAGATTCCCACCGGCGAGAGTGGAGAGAGCTTGTAGTATGTGATGCATTGGATACAGTCCTCAGAAGGATGTTTCCTTAGCCCGAGACCAAAAGCTGCCCTGGACCCATTCTAATGGAGCTTAAAAACAAGACTTAAAAGGGTCACAGTGACTCCAAATAACTGTGAGGCAGAACAAAGTCCAGCACTCTTTAAAGGAATACAACAAAATCTAGAACCCAATGGAAAATTTGCAATATTGGTCATCAAATAAAAAATTAACAGCCATGCAAAGAAGCAAAAAAATAGGACCTATAACCAGAGGAAAAATCAATCCACAGAAACAGACCCCCAAATGAGAAAGATGATGGAATTAGCAGACAAGGATGCTAAAGCAGTGGTTATAAATATGCACCATATGCTCAGAAATGTAGAGGAAAACGTGAACATGATGAGGAGAGAAATGGAAGATTTTTAGAAAATGAACTTACAAAGATGAAAATAAAATATCTGAAATGAAAAATACTGTTGAACAAATAAATGATTTTATTTCTGCTGCTGCCATTACCAGAACCACATGGGGGGGCATTTTTTCCTTTAAAACTTATTCTCCCAGTAGCCAGCGCTTGCCCCTTCTGTGAGAGCACTACGTTTGGTTCTCAGTTGCCCAGGACTCTGGAGAAACAGGCTTCCTTTGTATTTGGTCTCCAAATGCAACCTGGATTTCAGGTAGCAAATAATGGCTCTTCTGAGTCTTGTTTCAGCTGGTGCTTCCTGAACCCCTCCTGTGCTTTCTGATCTGAGCACTTCACCTCCTGTCCTGCTCCTTAGCGAACCCTCCTCTCCCTCAGCCTCCCTTTATCCGACAGGTAGGTATGGAGCTCTTGATGGGACAATGGCTCTGCCCTATGGAGCTCCAAGTCTAGCCAGGTAGGTACAATGCAAGGAAGAAAATGACAAGGCTTGTGAGACCAGTGTGGATAAAGTACTTAGGGAGAGAGAAAACTTCATTTGGAGGTCAGGGAAGGCTTCATGGAAGAGGTGGCATTTCTGCCGCATTTTGAAGGATGAGTAAGGTTTGGGCTGCTGGGAATGAAGGGACAGGCATTCAAGGCAAAGTTGGGGGTCATCTTGAATTCCCTCACTCTTGTGTTCCCTTTCTGAACCCACAAGCTCTCCCCTTCTCTTAGGGTTCTAGTCAACTCTTGGATGGGGCTTTGCTGTCAGAAGTGAGTCCTGCAGGCTCCAGGCCCCCAGGTTCTTCCCAGCAAACCAGTGACACCAGCTGGGGCAACCTCAGGTCTCAATCACCCTTCACCTCCTTGGGCTCCAAACAGATGGAACAGGAACCCAGACGGGTAGTTTGCGGTAAGAGTGTTTCCAGGACAGGTTCAGTGCCCAGCCTGAGGGAGCAGGTTTGAGCCAAGACTGAATGACTCAGTCTCTCTGGCTCTCAGCCGCCTTTCAGCGACTCCCCGATGCCCAGGTGGGCACTGCTGCAAGCTGCCAGCATTGTGGTGAGGCATCCCTACCTGGTTTGGGGCCTCTGAGCACCTCATTTCTCATCTTCCTCTCATCTCATCTTACCTCTCCCCTCCCCGACTCTCTCCCCATGCTCCACGTTGGGTGCAATATGATCAGCTCCTAAGAAGGGCACAGTTTTTCATGGGCTGCTTCCCACACACCACCTGACCCTCAAGGTCACTCTAGGGCATGGTGGGCATGTGCAAACAAGCAGGGCTTGGGGAGTGGTGCAGGTGCCCCTCCTCCAGGCAGGTTTGGTAGAGATAAGGAAGAGCTTGTTAGTGACAATGAGGTCACTGCCCAAAGCCCGAGGTGGGAGGACCGGGAGGGGGGCTCTGCAAGGTGGGAGGTTTGAGCAAGGTAAGTGGGGAGCTTCGAGGTGACGTGTGTGCCCCTCCTCGCCTCCCACCTTCCTGGGTCTGCCACCTCCCCTGGAGCGGCTTCCACTCGTCAGCCAGGCCGGCTGTTCCTCCTCCACACCAGGGTGGAGAGGGGTGTCGCTGGTGTGCCTGCCAGGGAGTCTGGGCCGGTTCTCCGCCCCCTGAGGCCTCAAGCCCAGGGGCAGTGCTGAGCCCAGTCTGGGGAACCCTTAGAAGAGGGCACCGCCGGGGGGCAGCTCTGAGTCCTGACTTTGATGCTAGATGGAGCCGGGCCTGAATTCCATCTCCACTCTCAGACAGGTTACTTAACCTCTACTCCTCAGTTTCCTTATCTTCTCTGTAGAATGGAGATAATTGCACTCTCGCCTGCCAACCAGGGGCCTGCTGGGCACTGAGTAGATGCAGGTGTTATGATATTTCTGTTGTTGATGGACTTGCTGAGAGGATGGAGGCTGGACCCCTGCAGCCCTGTCCTGGCTCCCGACTCCAGCTGCTTTCATGAAGCCCCCAGCTCCCTGACTCTTGTTCCGGATCCTGTCTGACAGCACCCGGAGGGACCCATTGCGTCCTTAACTGCAATTTTCTTGCTTGGCAAAGCCATCAGCACCTAATGTCCCATGTCATTGCCGGTTCTCAGCCTGTGGACACGTCGCTCCTGAGGGCTGCTCAGCCACCCAGGATCACTCCATCTGGCCAGGAGCGGCCATGGTGGTGGGGATGGGGGCAGGGCCGGGACCTTCCAGTGATGCACTGGCGACTATTTGCTTACAAATAATCTAATAGCCGAGGACACAGGCCTCTGTGACTCTTTCTCTGGTCCTTTCTACCACTTTGGACCTTCAGCTCTTCCCCTTTTGGAAACCACAGAGACACCTCTGATCTCCTACACCAGAGCCTCATCCATCTTCTCACCCAAGGGCAGGCCCTTAGACCCAGGGAGAAACTGAGGTGCCCCCTACCCCCAGCCCCACCTTAACTTGACTCTGATGCCTGTGTGGAGTTTTTAAGGTAGAACCCAGCAAGAAGTCAGGGCTGGGGCAGATGAGATTGGAGGAAGATTCAGAACCCCGTGGAGACTGGGATCAAGGGAGGGCTTATCCCAGGTGCCCAAGTTCCCATTCCTGGGGTCTCAAGGCAGGGCCCCTCCCCTGGGCTAGCACCTATGGGGGTCCCCTCCCTGCCCCGGCACCCGAGGAGCATCCAGGGCACAGGAAGCAGCTTCCTCAGGAGTTGATGTGCAAGACTGGCCTGAGCGTGGCTTCGGCTGCCTCCCAGGATGGGGCAGACAGTAAGTGGGCAGCTCTGCCAGCTTGCCCAGTTCAGGACAACAGACTTTATATTCAAAGGAAGCCCAGGGCCTCCCCACATTTGAGAAGGAGCTTGGAAAGAGACCAGGGGAGGAGGAGCCTCCCAGCTGCCATCCTTGCCCCCGCCCCCCAAGCCCTCCTGGCCCCGTTCCTGCCAGCACCACCCCTCCGAGGCTCCAGCGGATGTGACTCTTTTACCTTGAGCCTAGGAAGAGACACAAACCCCTTTGCTGTTTCCTCTCAGCATTGCTGGGATACACTGGCATTTTCACAAAGGACTTGCATAAATACGATGGGAGAACAAAAGGGAAGTAATTACAGAAAATACAAACAGCATGAAAACAGTCAAGCTTCTAAAGTACAGGTTTCCCAGTCTCAGATAACCACCCTGGAGCCCAAGACGCTGGCCTGCCTTCCCAGAGGCCTCGGGCCAGACTCCAGCCCTCGCAGACTGGCCTGCCGCTGCACCGCTTGGCTCCCACGGGGCCAGGGCCCAGGCCGGGTCCCTTGCTCCTCAGTTTCCCACTTGAGGATTTGCCTCAGCCATAGCTTTGGTGTCTGACCCACTGAAACACTCACCACCTGGCTTCAGGTGGAGGCTTCACCCCCTTGAGGGACCTGCTGACACAGGTAAGCCCCCAGCCCCACCCCCAGGCCCACCCACTGCACATCCGCTACGTGAGCACATTCTCCCTGTGGATTTACTGTCCGACTCCCCATGGTCCCTGACCTGATCTGCTCACGCACAGTGGAGGGCACACAGCAGCCTTTGTTCAGTGCGACCGACCCCTGGCCTGAGGTTGACCGGACTGGAACAGGCACCTGAGCGAAGCTGGGATGGTCAGAACTCTGTCTCTGGGGTACTGGAATTGGGGCCTAGAGACCATCTCTTCATGCTGTTCTTTACTAGGGTTAGCCATGTAGGCTTGGGAGCTCTGAGTCACCATCTTGAATTTGGGGGTCTGCCCAGGTGTACAAGGAGAAGCCGAGGACCAGATGGGGATGCAGATGCGAGATGGGGAGCAGGAGGGCAGGAGCTCCAGGTTCCGGCTGGCGTTCCTGTCCTTGATGTCCTTTTTTAAAATTAATTTATTTAATTTATTTATTTTTGGCTGCGTTGGGTCTTTGTTGCTGTGCGCGGGTTTTCTCTAGCTGCAGCGAGTGGCGGCTACTCTTCGTTGCGGTGCGCGGGCCTCTCATGGTGGCTTCTCTCGTTGTGGAGTGTGGGCTCTAGGCACGCGGGCTTCAGTAGTCGTGGCTCGCGGGCTCTAGAGCGCAGTCTCAGTAGTTGTGGCACACAGGCTTACTTGCTCCGCGGCATGTGGGATCTTCCCGGGCCAGGGCTCGAACCCATGTATCCTGCACTGGCAGGCAGAGTCTCAACCACTGCGCCACCAGGGAAGCCCTGTCCTTGATGTCCTTGACTGAGGCTTGACTGCGTTCCTGCGCTGGGGCTCTACACGACACTCCTGTGTCCCTTTCATAAACTTCCCCTTTTATTTAAGTGCTCGTTTGAGTGGATTCTGTAACTTGCAATCCCTGAGTCTCAGCTGATACCCCGACACCTATAACTGGGACAAACACAACAGTGCAGCTGGGGCCGCAGAGGACCCAAGCTGGGCCAGTGCAGGGACTCGCCTGAGGAGCTGAGAAATCCCTTGGGAAAGCATGAGACTCGTGGAGCATCAACCTTTTCCAAGTTCTTAGAGGTGGGGAGCCCGGGGAGCTCCTGCAAGGGGTCAGGCTAGCAAAGGGGAGACCTGTTAGAATATTGCTTGCCCCTCAGAGTCAACATCTACCGGTCAGGGAGCGGCCTCCTTTTTCCTTCTAGCATTCTGCCTTCCGGCCAGCCCCTCCCCACCCCTCCTGCTCCCTGGGGGTGTAATACACAGACCAGGAGTTTGAGTCCCAGCTCAGCCGCTGATGAGCTTCGTCACCTTAGACGAGTGACTTCACCTCCTTGGGCCATGCTTCCCTCCCCCCAAATGATAGCCATAACTCCTTGGTACTTTGCAGTGTTTCTTCCAACGTTCCGCTCGCTTCTCCCATCCTTCCTCCTCCTCCTGTCTTCTCCTGCTCAGTACTTGCCTCTCCAGCAAGCCTTCCTCTTCTGAGTCCACCCAGTTCAGTACATTCCGGACCCCCTTCCTAGAGTTCAGGGCCGTCATGTGCTGGGCACCGGTGTGTAGGGCTTCTCTGAATCTTACTTTGGGTTGGGATGCTCGCTCAGTGTGCCCCATCAGACTGAGACTCCCCAAGGGTGGGATCCTTCCCCCACCACACTCCTTCTAGACCCTCTACCTGCCTGGAATAGGGCAGAGCCCAGAGAGGGTGCCTGAAGGCAGCCTGCCCTTCCAGCTTGTTCCCTGCCTGGTCTGTCTATCTGCTCTTTCCTTCCCTCTCCTGGCAGAGAAGATGTTCCAGAATCTATTTTCTAAAGTAAGCCAGAGTTATAGGCTCCCCCAGCCTCTCCAGAAGACCAGCTCCAGCCACGGGAGGGTGCGTTCTGGCTAATTCTTCCCCATGTGCCCACCCTTCTTGCCCCTGCATCCTTCTCCCTGCAGGGAGTGGGGGGGGGGTGGACGGTGTGCACCACCTGAGCCAGGCACCGTGACCCCCTTGCAGCTGGCTCTCTCCCTTCCTCTCCCACTCCTTGGCAGGGACCAGGAGCTCCGCCCCCCTCCCATCACTGCCATCATAGTACCCTCCCTGTCCCCCCCCCGCCCCGCCCCTCCTCTCCCGCTCTCTGTTCCCATCCTGGCTTGTCTCCCCTAGGCAGCTGGGAGCAGGGCGCCTTCGATTTCTCTATTCAGTTTGAGGCGTAGCAATTTTCTGCTCTCCCATAATTAGGGGAATTTTAAGCAAACTCCCCGACGGATGATTACAGCAGGTTCAATCCCAGCTCCTTTGATCAGGGAAGAATGAAGACGTTGTTGGAATATTCCTCGACCTGCCGGCCAGACCGGGAGGTGGAAGTCTGGCTCTCGGGCTCCCCCTGGAGGGCTCTGGACTTTTGTCCTGGCGTCTGAGCGTCCCTGGGCACTGGAGTATCCCCAGGGGAGGACTGGGTTCAAATCCTACTTCATTAAGAATTATCCAAGACGTGGCTTTCCTGGCTTAGGGCCAACATCTGGACTCAAAGCCAGGGTTGGGGCTGGAGACTTAAGTGGAAAAGGAAATTAAAGTCACCTAGGCTGGTCTCTCAGGACTGTTGCGAATGGTTGTGCAGGCCGTGCATTGTGTTCTCGAGGGGACATCATTCCCATTGTAGCCTATGTGAATGGGGATTCCTAGGGTTGTGCAGTGTCCAGGAAGCTTGAATGACTCTATTTTCTAAATGTCAGAAGGAGTGGTGCTTCCTTAGAGTTGAAGGGGCCTCTTTTCTTTATTTTGTCCATTTCCCCAAGTCTTCCGTACCTGCCAGAGGCAGTGAGGAATAATGGAAAGAGTGTGGCCTTTGGAACAGCCTGACTAGAGAATGAATTCCAGTTTGGCTATTTCATGGCTGTGTGACCTTGGGTTCATTAATGGACCTCTCTGAACTTTAGTATCTATTTTAAAGGATTATTTTGAGGATTAAATAAGGAATGGATTAAAACACTGCTTGGCTCATAATAGGTGCTCAGTAAATCTTATTTCCTTTTTCCTTTCCCTGCCCACTTCATATATTTTAAAATCATCACCCTGCAGGGCAAACCCCATTCTCCTCTGTCTGTTCCCCCAGCCCAGTGAACCCCCAAAGCTGTGCCAGAGAGCAGACCGGGTATATTAATAGACTATTAACGTCTCCGGCATTCCCGACCAGTGGCCCTGGCTTTTCCATAGGTTAATTACGCCATATTTCAGGAAAATTATGGTGGTTTATTCTTACACTAATTAAGTGGCTTTAAACCATCTCCGCAACGCAGCTCCGTGAATCATAATTAAGTCTTACCGCAGGGTGCCTCTGCCGGTCACGGAGCCCCGCACACGGCCCTCTCTGCCTGCTCTCAGTCACGGGAGAGGATGCACTGGAACTGTGGCTTTGAAAAGAACTTATTTTCCTGGGATCATGTCAGGATGATTCCCAGTGAATATTGGATGAGGCTTTGTACTGTTCCTTTTTTTTTTTTTCCACGAGGAGAGAGACGAAGAGAAACACAGTGTGGATATGGGTTTATCTTCTTCTCCTGGCTGCTCTGTTGAGTAGATTTGAATAGATTCCCAGGGGATGCAGGCGGGGGTGTGAAAAGGAATGCCAGCGAGCTCGGCACACGGGTGCATCTGCCAGTCTATTGGAAGTGAGCGTGAAGATGCGTGTCACAGCTGCTGTTCAGTAGGGATCTGTGTCAAACATCCGCCAGCTTGGCTCACGACTACCTGCAAAGGAAGACAGCCGCACAAGGAGACACCTGTCTGAGGGGGTTGGACAGACCTCCTCCTTCCTGACTGTTGTGTTCTTGACGTGCCTTGTAAGGTGAGCTGCTCACATGTCAGCAGGGGCCACCCTTTCGGCCACTGTCAAGACTAGCTTGAGTTATGGAGGGGGGATTGGTGTTGACATCAGAAGACCTTGTTTTGCATCTTGGTTCTACCACTTGCTGACTGTTACCTTCAGAAAGTCATCTGGTTTCCTGGGCCTCAACTGTCTCATCTGGAAAATGAAAAGAATACCAGCTGTCTCATAGGATTACTGAGAAAATTGAATAAGACAGTAGGATGGTGCCAATGACCCTATGTGAGAAGGTAGCAAATTCTCAGCTCTTCTTCTGGCCCTGGAGCAGGGCTGCCTGGATGGAGCCACTGCCTTCCAGGGCTCCGAGGCTCTGAGGTGCTTATTTGTCTGATGGTTCTTGGGTCTCTGGTCTATCTGTGTTCAAGGAGGCCACAGAGGTCCCTGGGGCACCAGGATCCAGGGCCTCTGGTCCAGTGGCACCAAGCGTTCACCACTGGGGCTGCCAGGACTCGAGTTTTCTCCTGCATGAGGGAAAACACCAAGTGTCTCATCAGCTCCTACCGTGGGAGCTTGGAGGGGCCTCCATGGGTCACGGTGGCAAGCGGAGGATGGACATGAGATGCCTGGAAAGGTTTATGAATCGAGTTCTGGGAGCCTCCCTCCTAGGCTCACAGTTCTCGACGCTTGGCTTCTCTGATTCTCCTCTGCCTGCCTCCCTGACCTCACACGACGCCATCTCCCCACCCTGCTTCCTGTGGTCCTGCCGCGCCACCCCCCGCCAGCCACCTCCCTGGGGCCAGCTGCTCAGGCAGCAAAAGGCAAAGGGGAGACTTGTCCTCTCCCTCTCTCTTCCTCTCTGTGGCGCGATGGCCCCAGGCATTTTGAGTAAGACACTAATCAAATAAAGACAGGTGACAATACACCAGCATCTTCTCCGGAAGCCAGGGAGACACTCAGCTGTCCTCAGCAAGAGGACGGGGAATTGGGGGGACGGGAAGGGTGCAACATTTATTTAACCTGGTTGTCGTACACACAGCCCCTGTCTGAGAACACCATGTGAAGACGCAGATAAGCTGAGCTGGAAAATTGACAGCAATAAAGGGGGCCCTGGCTCCCCGCTCACTGCTCTGCCACGTAGAGAGAGGTGAGAGGCAAGCGAGTCTTCCCCCAAACACAACTTGCATATCGAGGGGATGAGCCTTGCTCTCCCAACGAGGGAAAGGCCATCCTGGGCTAGCAGAAGATGAGAGCCCGGGGGAGGCACCAGTCAGATTGAGATGGAGAAGGGGGGCAGTTTTCTCAGTAGAGGGGCAGGTTAGATCCAAGGTGAACTTCCTACTAATTGCGCTGGGGAAAGAAGAGAGGGTGGGGCAGCAGGCAGGGGCCCAGCGCGTCACAGTGAGTGGGCTGGCAGCCACACAGTGTCCACATAGCTCTGCTGGCAGCAGGAACAAAGCCAGTGGGGAATTCAGCCAAGGAGGAGGACCTCTGTGGGAGGGGGAGGCAGGGCAGAAGGTGGGGATAAGCAGTAAGCAGTTTTCAGGGTGGAGGGGGGCATGGTACTTGCCAGGAACAGAGTCTGGAGCCCTGGGGTCAGGCCTAAGGAGACACTCCCCTGCCCATGGCCCTCGCACTGATCGCGTCAGGAAGGCTTGCACAAGGGACATTTAAACACTTCATGCATGCCCATGTGCAAATATACATCTGTGCACACACACCCAGGTGAATATGCATATGTTTTTTTTAAAAAAATATTCCCCTCCAATGGTTTTTCTTTTATTCAGAAGTATTTCTTTCTTTTTTTTTTTTTTAAGATTTATTGATTGATTGATTGTTTGATTGATTGATTGCTATGTTGGGTCTTTGTTTCTGTGCTACGGCTTTCTCTAGCTGCGGCAAGCGGGGGCCACTCTTCATCGCGGTGCGCGGGCCTCTCACTATCGTGGCCTCTCTTGTTGCGGAGCACAGGCTCCAGACGTGCAGGCTCAGTAGCTGTGGCTCACAGGCCTAGTTGCTCCGCGGCCTGTGGAATCTTCCCAGACCAGGGCTCGAACTCGTGTCCCCTGCATTAGCAGGCAGATTCTCAACCACTGCGCTACCAGGGAAGCCCCTGAATACGCATATGTTAACGTGAGGTAGCAGAGGACAGTCCTGGCTAGACCACCAATCCAAGGTCACAGCGTAGCCTTTGGTATGTAACTGTTCCTTGCTGAGCCTCGGTTTTCTCATCTACACCATAGGGACGAACAAGCCCTTCCCTGCTGATCTTCAAGAGCTGTCGTGGTGGTTGGACAGAAGAAACGGTGGGAAGTCTCTGCAGACTGCGAAATCTCTCAGCGGTGAGGCCCGGTGAGGGTCGTGGTGTTGTCCTTCCCAAGCCTCTCCTGACCAGGGAGGGACGGGCGCCACGGCAGGTCCCCACGCCTCCTCCACCAGCATCTGGCACTGTGGGGAGGAGGATGAGTGGGAATTTCTCCTCTCTCTCTCCTCCCTCCCTCTGGTCAGAGCCAAGGGGGTTGGGGAAGGGACTGGCCACAGCTCTGCTCACTTCAGCCCAGCACTTCCTAACCCATACCCTAACCCGGAGGCAGGGGGTGGACCTCCTCTGTCTGAAGGGATGTGGGGTACCAGAAAAGGAAAAGACCTGGGGCCCCAGCAGCTCCCCCGCCCCCAGAGGGAGTGGGGAGAAACAAACCAGGAGTGTTAGGTTGAGCTCTGGTTATGACTTGTCATCTTGGCAGTGCCCAGGGACCAGGTGCCCCCTCTAGATGTGGGACTAGATGCCTGTGGAAGTGATGGGCTCAGGTCAGGGAGGGGAGCCCTAATTTGCCTTGTGTGTATTGAGCTCATGGGATTGAGGAGGGGGATCAGATGAGCCCTGTACAAGATTGGGGCTAAAAGGAGTCTGTGGTTATTGATGAGCTTGGGATTTGTCTCTAGATTCTTAATGGAAGGAGGTCTTTTGGAGTCCCTTCCCCAATCCTGTGCTGTTGGAGGGAGAGGGGTGGGGACCAGCAGAGAGAAAAGCCCTTTCCAGGGAGTACGCTATTCACTGGCACTCTGGGGGGCACCGTGCACCCCTCCAAGCTCCAGATGCCCTTGTCCTTCTGGGCTAATGTCCAGACGTGCTCTGAAAGAGCTGAGCTTTAGCAGGAAGGAAAGAGGCAGAGAGAAGGATGAGCACTTCTCCTCCCTCCTATTTCATACTTGTTGAGAACACGGGGGCTCTAGAGTCACATAGACTCAGGTTAAATCCTGACTCCACCACATTCTAGCTCCTTAAGCCTCAGATTCCTCACCTGTACGATGAGGATCACAATAATATGTACATTATATGAGTGTTGCATAAATTAAATACGATGATACATATAAGACGCTACACGAAGTACCCCGCACACGATAAACCCTGCGTAAACATTAACTCTGACTCTCCCACCGCCTTTGTTACTGCAGTGTAGCCTGTCCCATCCTGGCTAATTTCCAGGAGTGGGAAAAGCTGTATATAGAGAGAAATTAAACAGGATAAAGCAGAGCGGCCAGAGGGCTGACTACTTTAGAGAGTGGTCAGGGATGGTCTCTTTGAGGAGGTAATGCTTGAACTGAGACTTGAATGATGAGAAAAAGTCATCAGTGCAAACACTGACAGGGACAGGAAAGGTGGAGGAGGAGAAGGACATTTCGGGTGCAGAGAATAGCAAGGGGAGGAGCCTTGTGAGGGGAGCACGCCCGGCATCTTCAAGGTGCTGGGAGAGGTCCGGAGTGGCTGGGGCAGAATGTTAAGCAAGGAGGACAGCCATGAGTGGTTGGAGGAGTAATCAGGGACCCAGTGCCTCCAGAACCAAGGACAGGGCCTGGCACAAAGCAGAAAGGAATAAATGAATGAGTGAATGAATGGATGGTTCCAGGAAGTGGGATCCTGGAAATGGACTTTAAAAAATAATAATAATAAAAAATAAATAAATAAATAAATAAATTTATTTATGGCTGCATTGGGTCTTCGTTGCTGTGCACGGGCTTTCTCTAGTTGCAGGAAGCGGGGGCTGCTCTTCGTTGTGGTGCGCGGGCTTCTCACTGTGGTTTCTCCTGTTGCAGAGCACAGGCTCTAGGCACGCGGGCTTCAGTAGTTGTGACTCGCGGGCTCTAGAGTACAGGCTCAGTAGTTGTGGCGCATGGGCTTAGTTGCTCTGCGGCATGTGGGATCATCCCGGACCAGGGCTCGAACCCATGTCCCCTGCATTGGCAGACGGATTCTTAACCACTGCACCACCAGGCAAGTCCCCTGGAAATGGACTTTCGCCACCTTCCTGACTTCCTCAGCCGCAGCAGCAGAGGGACAAGCTGGGATGGAGACTTGCCTTTGGGGAACATTCGTTTCAGCTAAACCCAACTCTGTGGATCATAAGAGGATAAATAAGTAAGGGTCAAGGATCTCTTCGAGGGATAGTGTGAGATAATAGAAAATATATATATTGGTCCCTGCCCCTGGCTCCTGGCACAGAGCTCCTAAAACCCTTGTAATTTCCTAAGTGGAAAGAGTACCAGGAGCACCTTTTTTTTTTTTTTCTAATACTTGGTCTTTGACCCAGTTCAGGACACCAAGCTCCCAAATCTCTTGTAATTTCCTGGGTGATAGGAGTGTCCTTTGTTCTAATGAGGTGACTGGGTGGGCTCCTGGATGGCTCTTGGATGGGAGTGGTCACCAGAAAGGCCAAGCCATGATTAGAATCTTGGAATTGCAGCCCCTTCCCCACTTCTCTAGAGAGGGGAGAGGAACTGGAAATGGAGTTAATTGATCATGCGTCCATAAAAACCCAATAGTGCGGGGTTTGAAGAACTTCCAGATTGGTGAGCATATCCACATACCAGGAGGATGTTGCACCCCCAACTCCACTGGGACAGAAGCTCCTGTGTTCGGGACCGTTCCAGACCTTGCGTGATGTATCTCTCCATCTGGCTGCTCATCTGTATCCTTTATTATACCCTTTAATAAACTAGTAAATATGAGTAAGTGTTTCCCTGAGTTCTGTGAGCCACTCTGGCAAATTAATCGAACTTGGGGAGGATGACGTGGGGGCCTCTGATTTGTAGCTAAGTTGGACAGAGTTGTGGTAGGAACCTACTACTTCCGATGGGCATTTTGAGTGGGGGGCAGTCTGGTGGGACTGAGCCCTTAACCTGTGGGATGAGACATTATTTCTATGTAAATTGTGTCAGAACTGAGTTAAATTGTAAGACAGCCAGTGGGTGTTGCAGAATTGCTCGGTATGGGGAAAACCCACACATCTGATGTCAGAAGTGTTGTGAGTGATGTAATAGCATGAGAATAGAGGAGAAACACTGGAGGAAAAACTGAGGTTTTTTTGTTTTTTTTTTTTCAATTCAGACTATGAGGAAATCAAGAGCCACCGAGGATAGGAATGTAAGCACTAATAGGTGTGTGTCTCTGGAGAAGATAAAAGAGTAAATAGAAGGAAGAAAATATGAAAGAAGCAGTGACTTAACTTTTTCCACAATTAAAGGAACAAATTAGCCTTCAGACAGAAAGGGTTAAGAGAGTGCTGAACAAGATAGAGAAGAAAAAAATCTCATACATAGATGCATTAAGGAGAAATCTAAGAGCACCAGAAACAGAGAGAAAACTTCCATAGAGAAAAAGCAGGTCACCTACAAATAAGGAGAATCTGCGTGACAATGGGGTGACAATCAAATTATATCTAGAAACTGCTGCATTTTATATACAGCTAAATATTTATTTAACTGTGGAGGTAAAATAAAGATATCCTCAGGCATAAAGATGTATGCAGAATATATGCCAGCAATAAAAAAAGAAAGTGAATCTTTCTTATATAAAAAAATAAGATTGAAAATGAATTTATTAAATTTTATTATTACTTGAATGAAGGATGAATATATATTAAATCTGGAACTAAAATCCAGATAATGTCAACATGATGGCAGTCAGGAGACACAAGAGGTGGGAAGAGACCAAAAGAATAGCCAAAATATCTTACATGTCTGAAAAATAAAAACATACTACCAAATAGCCCTTGGACTGAAGAGAAAATATTAAGGAAAATTATGAATTACTTAGAACTGAATGTCAAAGAAAGCTCTGCATGTCAAAATTTATGTACTACAAATAAAGCAGTGCCAAGAGGAAAATTTATAGCTTTAAACACATCCATCAGAAAACAAGAAAGATTGAAAACAAATGAGCTATGTATTCAAATCTGGAGGGGGAAAAAAAAACCAGTAGCAAAAACCCAAATAAACAAGAAGGAAATAATAAAGATTAGAGCAGAAATCAATGAAATTAAGAATACCAATAGTAGCAAATACAGTACAAATGACTAAAAGAAACCCCAAAATTTCTTTGAAAAGACTCATAAAATAAACATTTTCAAAAAGACTAATAAAACATCAAGAAACAAAAGAGAAGTTTTTCAAATAACCACGGTACAGAATTAAGCAGGAAATAGAACTCAGATTTTAAAATATAACATTTTAGAGCAGCTATATACATATATACAACAATATACATTTGAAAGCCTTGATGAAATACACATATTTCTGGAAAATATATAATGCTGAAATTGGCACAAGATAAATATAATACTTGAAGACTAATAACAAAATGACAAATTAAAGTAGTAATTAGAAAAACCTCCCTGTTAGATTTTACAAAAGTCCCATGGTGTTTTATAAGTATTTTTAGGTAAATTCTATTAAAATTTCAAGGAATAAGTAATTAGTATCCAACACAAATTGTTCCAAAGATAAAAAATAGGGAAAGCTGTCTAGATTATTTTATGAACTTGATATAACTTAGTATAAAGTTGACACCAAAAAAGAAAAGGAAACTTTAGGGAGTTCCCTGGTGGTCTAGTGGTTAGGATTTGGCACTGTCAGTGCTGTGGCCCAGGTTCAGTCCCTGGTCAGGGAACTGAGATCCTCAAAGTCGGGTAACTCCTGCAAGCTGAGTGGTGCAGCCAAAAAATAAAAAAGAAAAGAAAAAAGAAAAAAAAGAAAAGGAAACTTTAGTCCACTTTTATTTAAGAACATAGGTATAAAAGAAACTTAAATAAAATATCAGTGGACTTTAATACTGTGTTAAAAATCAATGCATCTTATTCAAATAATGGAATACTAAATAATATTTTAAAAAACTAACTATTGCTCTACACAACAATCCACATTGTTGAGTGAAAAGCCAGACACATAAGACTCTCAACGATTTGATAGTTTGAGAATATCCATTTCTGAGAATTCAAGACAGGGAAAATGAATCTATAGAGAGAGGGTTCAGAAGAGTCATTACCTTGGGAGTGAGTGGCTGGCCATATAGACTGGTTGAGGGAAGGAGTCAACTGCAGTGCTGAAAATATTCATTATTTTGGTCTGAGTGGTATTTAAATGGATGTATACATATGTAAAAATTTACTAAGCTATACATTTAAGATTACTATACTTTACTGAATGTAAGTTATACTGCGATGAATAAAAAAAGTACTTCAACGGGAAAATTTTATCCCAGTAATGGAAAAATAGTTCAATATTAGAAAGTCTATCAATATAATTTATCACTTTAAAGTAGGGGTTGGCAAACTTTCTTGTAAAGGGTGAGATAATACATATTTTAGGATTTATGGGCTAGACAGTATCTATCTCAATTACTTAACTCTGCCACTGTGGCGTGAAAGCAGCTATAGACAATATGTAAATTAATGGACATGGCTGTGTTCCAATTAAACTTTATTTCATTAATAAGTAATTTTTAAAAAACTCTTAGGAGGGACTTCCCTGGTGGTGTGGTGGTTAAGAATCCACCTGCCAATGCAGGGGGACATGGGCTCGATCCCTGGTCCGGGGAGATCCCACATGCCGCGGAGCAACTAAGTCCCTGTGCCACAACTACTGAGCCCACGCACCACAACTACTGAAGCCTGCGCACCTAGAGCCCGTGCTCCACAACAAGAGAAGCCACCACAACGAGAAGCCCGTGCACCACAACGAAGAGTAGCCCCTGCTTGCCGCAACTAGAGAAAGCCCGTGTGCAGCAGTGAAGACCCAAAGCAGCCAAAAATAAATAAATAAATGAAAAAAAAACCTCTTAGGAAAATAGGAACTTTTCTAACTTGATAAAGACTAGACAACCAAAGCCTTTGGCAAACATCATACTTAAAGAAGAAACTTTTGGTGTATTCCTATTAATGTCCACTATTGACATCATACTGTTCAACAGAATACTGAAGGTCTTGACCAATGCAATAAGAGAGGGAAAAGAAATAAAACAATATAAATATTGGAAATAAAGAGATAAATAGTTACTATTAGCAGATAATATGATAATTTAATGAGAAAACTCAAAGGAGTCAACAAACTTTTAGAACTAATAGGAGAGTTTAGCAAAATTGCTGGTTTCTAGATCAACATAGACATTTGAATATAGGAAGCATTAATACCACTGACAGTATCTAGGGGACAAATCCAGGTTTCGAGGGCAGAAGTTTATGCAATTTGAGGAGCCCTCTTTAAGAAAAATTAAAAAAATGTACAGATCCAAAATTAGGTATAAAATAAAAGTTTATTTAGAATAAGAAATCACAACTAATTACAATTTAAAAAAACTGAACAGCACAATGAATGTCACAAACAGAAAAGCAACACGTCATTTTAAAAATTAATTAACCACCTGACTTACCTATAGCTCTCTATCTTTATATCCAGATGTCTGGTGAGTCAGGACAGTGGGTGGAAGGAATTCCATGAATTCTTGGAAGCCACTCTGACACCAGGAGGCCTAGCAATGACTAAACCATACGTGGAAGTGATTGTGACCACATGGATACATCCCATAAATCCCAAATTAGGTGTATCCCCAGCTCAAACTCCCTTTAGCTGGACCCCCAAAATACCTGTGATCACTCCAATACTGCCCAACAGTAAGGGAGGTGCAGTGGAGGGGAGGCTGGAATGGAAAGAGACAGCAGACTTTACCATTTATGGCTAAAATAGTCTATTTTTGCAATTTTACAATAACATGTTCACATTTCTAGGCCCTTCCCAGGATCCTGGAGAAGACAGTGGACCAGCCTCTGATAAAAGCATTGAAAACCACAAAGGCCTTAGGGATTAACAACAAAGGCACAAGACCACAAAGGGGAAAAAATATTAAACGTTACCAAAACCATTAAATGAAAGACCTGAATAAAAAGAAATACTTCAAGAAATTCATGGAAAAGACTCTGACAAGTACAGGTTTCTGGTAACTGACTGTACTGCTGAACTGAATGAATAAGCATTTTCAGAACTCTAATGAAAAACTGATGAACTCATAAAAGTGCTAACAAAAGATCAAGATGAAAAAAAAAAATTAATTACATGGGACTGAGTGAACTGATGAGGATGAGTATAATTTGTGTGACTTTCTGTCTGAATTAAAAAAAAAAAAAAAAATCCCACAAGGACTCAGAGGCAAAGAATATACAAATCAATTTTCACTGCAAAGTAAAGGAGCTGTTACAGTGAAGGATTACTGGACTGAATGTCAATATTATGACATAGTATGAGTGTGTTTCATGTTTGGTAATTGCAATCATTGTTGCTTTTGTTGTGGTAATCCATGTACAATGCTTGGTGTCAGTCTATTTATCTCTTGTAAAAATAAAATACAGTGTGTGTGTGTGAAAAAATAAAATAAAATAAAATAAAATAAAATTGAGAGTCACCCAGAAAAAAGAAAAAAAAAAAAAAAGAAATACTATATCCATGTTTGGAATGACTTAATCTTGGGAAGATGTCTATTAGCCCAAAATTAATTTCCACATTCAATTAAATTCCAGCAGGAATTTTGGAGAATTAAACTAATTGATTATAAAATTTATATAGAAGAATTGAGCCCCACAAATAATTAATCCAATTAGAAGAGAAGCAGCAAAAAGGCAACATTTGTTCTGCTGACAATCAAACTGATTACAATAAAAGCATAATAATAAAAACAGTGTGTTATTGCATAGGAACAGACAAATAAGCCAAAGGAATAGAGTAAGAGACCAGGAACAGACCTAGACATACATAAACAAACTATATAGACAAAAACAAGTCTAAATAAACAAAACTACAAGGGAACCCAGCATATGATAGAGGTAGCATCACAAATTAGTGAGAATGATGAATTATTTAGCCAGGAGTATTGGGAAAAGGTGGCTCCGTTTCTGGAAATAAATTAAGTTAGATACCTACTCAACACCATATTAAAAAAAATTCCAAATGGAGAAAGACCTAAATGTAAAAAGTAAAATTATAAACACAGATAGATGAAAATGTGTTAAAAAAATAACTATGAACTTCAAAGTCAGCGTTTCTTTGAAAAGATTTTAAAAAAAACCCATAAGGTACAAAATAAATGGATTTGATCACATCAACATGAGATTTCTGTTTTTTAAAAAACAGTATAAACAAAGTTAACAGAGGAAACAGAGTGGGAGTAGGTATTTTTAGAAGTTGAAAACTGACAAAGGTTTAGTATGCAGCTTATACAAATAACTACAAACCCGTAAGAAAAATACAAGGATCTAAAAGAATAAAAGGAAAGAGGCTATAAATAGGCCATTCACATAAGTGGCCCTTTGAAGAGCTAATAACTATACGAAGGGTAGCTTAATCTTTAAACACAAAGTCAGGTACCATTTTACCTTTTTCAACTGACAAAAATGAGAAAATTGGAATCATATCAAGGACTAGTGAGGAGGTGGGAGAGAGAAGCCCCCAGTCCCCGTTAGTGGGAAGAGTGAGTCGTGCTGCGGAGAAATCCGGCTGACCTTAGCAGTAAGGGTCCACACACCCTCACCACACTCTCTGTTGGGTGTGCAACTTCAGAGTCTTGCCCCTGTGAGACAGGCGCAAGGAAGTGCCAGTCGTGATGAGCCTGCCTGGTGTCCTTCACTGGGGATGGGTACATAAAACGTGGCGTTGGCATATGATGGGATGCCACACAGCAGTCAGAAGTAATGACCTGCGTCTAAGTTCAGCAACTTGGGAAGATCTCATGGGCAACCCAAAGGGAAGAAATGGAACAGACAGAAGAAGCGATGGCCTGAAACCATTTATGTAGATTTCAAAATACTGACAACATTATGTTTTTAAAGGGTGCCCATACATCTAAATAGACAAAGCCCCTAACGTTAGAATGGAAGGACATTTTAACTCCTTGGGTTTGACACAGGAGACATTGTAATGCAGCTACACCAAAATGTAGCAGGTCTGTTACTTATTACCCAGGAATGTCTGCTGTGGAGACCCTAGCCTCTTACCTTGCCCCTGGGGTGGGGTTTGGGGAAGGCGTGAACAGTCTGCTTTGCGTGTGACTTGGCAGTAAGAGCAAGCTAAGTTTTTTTTTTTTTAAATAATTATTTCTTTAAATATCTCCTGCTTTAACCATGAACTCTTTTTTTTTTTAAATTTAATTAATTAATTAATTAATTAATAACTTTTGGCTGTGTTGGGTCTTCGTTTCTGTGCTAGAGCTTTCTCTAGTTGTGGCAAGCGGGGGCCACTCTTCATCGCGGTGCGCGGGCCTCTCACTATCGCGGCCTCTCTTGTTGCAGAGCACAGGCTCCAGACGCGCAGGCTCAGTAGTTGTGGCTCACGGGTCTAGTTGCTCCGCGGCATGTGGGATCTTCCCAGTCCAGGACTCGAACCCGTGTCCCCTGCATTGGCAGGCAGATTCTCAACCACTGCGCCACCAGGGAAGCCCGCAAGCTAAGTTTAATGGCTGCTTTAAAGGCCACATCAAGTGTCTTCATGTCATAACGGATTCATCAAGATGTCACTTACCCTCCCAGAAATAAGTTAAAACGCCCTGTTCCAGTAAGTCCTCGGGGCCATGGGGTGGGGGGGGCGGGTGCTAATCTTATCTTCTGGGAGAGTCATTTGCCCTGTGAATCTCTGTGCTGCTGAAGTGGGTCATTTTAA
The DNA here is from genome assembly GCF_965194805.1 of Balaenoptera borealis. NCBI lineage: Eukaryota > Metazoa > Chordata > Mammalia > Artiodactyla > Balaenopteridae > Balaenoptera > Balaenoptera borealis. The sequence continues at coordinate 99,030,672 of NC_138868.1, forward strand.
AATGGGAACATTGGTCTTTCCTGGGGGGCTACATTTGGGACCAAGGCTCATGGTCTGGGGTCCCAGGTCTCATTAGCCTCCTCTTGGCCTCACCTTGGGGATATTGCTGCCTCTCTGTTTGCATTTAAAAGCAAAAGGGGAAAAAGAAGTAAAATAAATAAGACCAGAAACAAACAAAAACAACTAAAGGATTACTTAATAAAACAGTAGAGATCAAAACAGTAAAAACAGACAGCTCTGGTAAAAAGACAAAAAACTACTGACTGGGACCATAAAAGGCCAAGTGAGGTCTTTTGTCTAAATTAAAAATAACTGTGCCATAAAGCAGGGAGCCTGAAGTTTGGTGAGTGAGGCTTCCAGAGGCTGCAGCCCAGAGTCAGGCACAGGGAGCTCTCCCTCCCTCTCCCTTAGGCTCTGGCCCCCGAGCAAGGTACTCAGATGCCCTATCTGATGGGGCAGAAGTGATGAAGAGTCTCTCCCACCCGAGGTCTACAGTTCCGGGCTGGGAGGACAGTTCTGGCCTCCTCAGTCACCCTCCCTGGCCTCTGCTTATTCTGTTCTCCTGGCCTTTGTCCAGGTGGTCCCTGCCCCCTCCCTCCCCTCTGCCTTCCTCCTGACTCTGCCAGCCCAGCAGGGAGGGGAGGAGTTACACACTGTGGGCTCCAGTCCCAGTTCTGCCCCTGCAAGCTGTGGGCAAATAGTTGAGTCTCAACTTCTTTATCTCTCAGAAGGGAAGAATCATAACACTGGCCCTGCCTGCCTCCCAGGCATCCTTTGGGAACCTGGGATGCCAAGGAAAGCTGAGGGATTTTTCTGATGGAGGCTCAGCTCAGGACCCCTCCCTCATGAAGCCTCGTGTGAGTATTTCCACCTAGACTTAGGAAGTGCACTCGGTTATCCTTTAACTGAGCGCTGCTAACATCCAAAATATTCCCTCCATGCCTGGAAAAGTGTGGAGTTATTAGTTGGTGCTTAATAGATTTCGACTGATTGATTGATTGATTGAAAGGTCTTGCATTCTTGTATTCCTGTCTCTCCAACCAGACTGTGAACTCTCTGAAAGATAAACCTCTTCTTTCTCCCTCCCACCTTCCATTTATTCTCTGAATCATCAAATACTTTAGCATCTACTATGTTCCAAGTCCTGTTCTAGGCCTCAGAGTTCCCAGACAGATGCAGTCCTGCCCTCAGAAAGCCTGCATTCTGGGTGGTGGAGGAGGGAGGAGGCCTTTAAAACACAAGGAAACAAACAAATAGGAAAAGTAGCTACAGATTCTGAGAAGCGCAATGGACACAAAAAAGAGATGGAACCAGGGAGCCACTGGGGGAGGGATCTATTTAGGTACGGTGGCCAGGCCAGGCCTCTCTCTGGGAAGGGGACATAAAGGCGGTAGAGGGATGAGGAAGGTAGAAGGAGAGGGTAGAAGGCTGGTGGCCACAGTGGCGGAGCTAAGGTAGAAGGAGCCATGGTCTGCTCTGGCCCCTGAGGTTCAAAGTAAGGAAGATAAGCCTGTGTGACTGGAGCAGAGCTTAAAGGGACTGGAGCAGGAGGGGTGGGGGTGGGGGGGAGAGGGAGGTGAAGTTTGAGAGGAAATCAGGAGCCATTCATAGGCAGGTCCTTGTGGGCCCAGAAGGGGGTGTGGACTTCTTTTAGGGCAAAGGGAAGCCACAGAGGTGTTTTAAGCTGGAAAGTGATGTGATCTGTGTTACAGAAATGCTCTTGGGGGTTGAAGAGGATGTTCAACACACCGTGAGGATGGGATCAGTCAGTTAGAACGTGGGCCATTCTATAGGACAGAACACCTGCCTGAAGATGACGATGGGGGCTGTTAAAGGCAAAGAGACATTAGCCAAATGCTACAGGCAGGCCTTGTTTGCATCCGGATTTGAACAAATCAACTTTAAAAAGTCATTGTTGAGGCAATTTAGTGTTAGATAATATTAAGGAACCATTGTTAATTTTGTTAGGTGTGTTAATGCTATTGTAATTAGGTTGAAGGAAAAGAAGTCCTTATCTGTTAGAGATACATATGGAAGTATCTACAGGTGAAATGTAATGATGTCTGAGATTTGCTTTAAAATACTTCAGAAAAAGAAAATTTGTGTGGGGAGAAGAGATGAAATGAGATTAACAAAATGTTAAGTTTTGAAGCTGGGTGATGGTACGTGGGGAGTTATTTTACCAGCTTCTGAAATTTTCCATAATAAAAAGTAAAAGAAAATTATTTTTAAGTTCCCTGGCTTGCTGTGGTGTGGTTTGTGGTGCCCACCATATGCAGCTTCTGGGCACTGGTCCTAGCAGGTGGGACTCACTCTGAGGGCTGAGGACATGGGCCTGGAAGATGGCATGTCTGGGGGGCACTTCATGGGGTGATGGGGAGGAATTGGTCGGGAACCATCCGTGGATGCTCTGCTCACTGCCCAGGGTGTGGGCCAGCCTGCCCCCCGGCAGAGGGGTTTGACCATGAGCTGTGGACTCAGACAGACTTGGGGCAATCTCAAGTTGGCCCGTTGCTTTCTGTTCCCTTTGGCAGAACTACTCAGTCTTTCTATCTGTAAAATGGGAATAGTTATAGTACCTTTCCCATTTGGGTTGTTACAAGTATTAAATAAAATAGTTTGTGTAAAGCCTCAAGCTCAGTGCCAGGCAATGGTTACTGTTCAATTCCTGGAAGCCGTTGTGGGCATGGTGCAGATTGGGCTGAGGCACAGCATGGCTGGATTCTAGAAACTTCTTTTGGGGATTAGTCTCCAGTATCTAGAAAGCTAGGCCAAATAGATGTGTTGAAGTACATGCACCTCACCTCTGGCTCACATTCATGCACCTGCACGCACACACACACACACACACACACACACACACACACACACCCCTCCATGGGGTCTCCTCCTGGCTCAGCCTAAGCAGGCCTGGAGTTTGACCTCCAGGAAGAGCTGGGAATGGTCCTCCCCAGAGGACCCAGAGTGGAGGTGAAGGGGGTTGATGTTCAGAGGAGCCTGGGCTGTGGGGCCCATGGGGAAGCTGGGCACCTGGCGGCCCAGCTGAGAGGGAAGGTAGTGCCATGGGGTAAGCAAGGGACAGAGGAGGCACTGGGCCCTGCAGGAGGGGCAAGAGAAAGGGCCTGGCTGGAAAACCTAGGAAAACCAGGGAGAATGGCAAGGAAAGCCTTGTCAAATGTACAAACAGCATGAAAACAGGGCCTGTTTATAGTCCTGGAGCTGCTAACCTTGAGCCTCTAAGGGCAGGATGACCTCACGGGCCCCTTGCTGCCCCCCAGCTCCCACCTGGCTCCATGTGGCACCCATTTCTCTCTTTGTGGTTGGGCCAGAGAAATGCAAGCCAGCCAGGCCTCCTGAGACCCTTCCCCTCTGTCCTGGTTTTTGATCTGAGAGCCATTCGGCCTCTCGGACCAAGGACAGAACCTTGGATCGGGAGAGACAAGCCCCTGCGGTGTGTGTGGGGATTAGTCCCCATCTGCCCAGGTATCAGTTCTCAGCCAAAAACCATTGCAGGATCCTGTGCCAGAGAGACAGGGAAGCATGGAGGGCCCGTGCTCGCAGGATAAAAGAATGAGGGGGAGAGAGGGGCCTGGGGGCAGAAGAGGCTTCTGGAGCTCAGGTCTGGGGGAGGGGCAGGTCTGCAGAGAAAAGTTTGGGGCACTACCAGGAAGAGAGGCACGGAAGGAGGGCAGAGGGGACCAGGGCCCCCTCCCTCCCCCCTCCCTTCCCCACAACAGGCACAGAGACAGCAGGGCGCTCGTTCAATTCTGTCTTCTTCACTGGGAAGGCGCTTTTAATCAAATCCTAAATTGAGTGGCAGGAGGCAGAGAGGAGACCCATTCTGCCTTCACTTGCTCTATTCCAGAGAGCAATTTGGGGAATGGCTAATCCTGCCCACATCACATTAACACCGGTAAAACACCCGCACGGCTCCCACTCTCCAAATGTCAACATTTATTCGCTCCAGAGCCCAGAGCCAACTCTCAAGTGGCCTCCCTCCGAGCGCAGGCCTGGCAGGAGGAGCAGGTGGAGGGGGCCTTGTCCTGCGGCCGCCACTGTCTCCTGCCCTCGGTTCTGCCCTGAGCCCTGGGGGTCAGAGCTGGGAGTGGAGGCTCAGAGCCAGCCAAGTCTCAGGAATATGTCCCCAGCAGAAGCCTGGGGACACCGGTGTTGGAGAAGGGCCTTCTCTTGCTTCTCCTAACCTGGAGGGACTTGTCCCCTCTGCCCGCTCAGGAAGAACAGTTTCCCTTGTAGCTCAGTCTTTCTCCATCTCCTCCCATTACCCACCCCCATCCTGGAAAAGAGTCCTCCCGCCGAGGCCTGATGGGCGCGTGTCCTTGCTGGCGCCTCAAGCTTCCTTAGGCCACACTTAAGGTCTGAGGCCCCTTTGACACAGACCAGACGACTAGATAGAGAAGGTTAAGGGGTCAGCTGGGGAGCTTGGGGTCAGGACAGGAAGTCAGATGAGCGCTTGTCCTGCCTGGTCCACGGTCAGTCCCCACCTCCCCTCAGGGCACACCCGAGAGCCTCTGCGTTCCCGGAGCAGGAGCTGAGCCTCCTAGTGTGCTGTCTGAGGAACCACCTCCCGTCACTTCGGGTTTTCCTTCTGGGGAAGCCCTCTTCCCTCGAGATGAATGTGGACACCCCAAAGTGATAGTGATCCCAGGGGAGTCTAGGGGCACAGCCCCCAAATAACCACCAGTTTGGCTTGAAGCTCCTTGCTTATCTGGAAAACGTTCAGGCACGTCGGGGGTTCTGCTCCACAAAGCATGTCTCTTTGTTTTAAATTACTGATCAGTTAAATCACTGGACTTTCTCCTCAGGGTCTTTGAGTGTGTTCACATTCCAGGGAGCTGGCTGTGTTTAGCCCCTGTCTCTATGTGCTCACAGGACTTTGAGGGATTTGTGAGCCCTGGTTTGGGAAGCAAGTCTTTGAATCATCATGCCTGTCTCACCATCTTGCCATTCTCACAGGTAAGAGCACTTTTTATTTGGGGGTGTTCTTTTTTTTTTAAGGAATTCCTTTTATTTTTATTATTTATTTATTTATTTATTTATTTATTTATTTTTGGCTGTGTTGGGTCTTCGTTTCTGCGCAAGGGCTTTCTCTAGTTGCGGCAAGCGGGGGCCACTCTTCATCGCGGTGCGCGGGCCTCTCACTATCGCGGCCTCTCTTGTTGCGGAGCACAGGCTCCAGACGCGCAGGCTCAGTAGTTGTGGCTCACAGGCCTAGTTGCTCCACGGCATGTGGGATCTTCCCAGACCAGGGCTCGAACCCGTGGCCCCTGCATTGGCAGGCAGATTCTCAACCACTGCGTGGGGTTGTTCTTTATTAAGGGGCTATAACGGTTCCCTAGGACGGCTGTAACAAACGACCACACACTGGGTGGCTTAAAACAATGGCAATAAATTCTCTCACAGTCATAGAGGCCGGAGGTCTGAAATCAGTGTCGGCAGAGCCGTGCTCCCTCCGAAGGCTCTAGAGGATGATCCTTCCTGCCTCTTCCAGCTTCCGGTGGCTCCAGGTATTCCTTGGCCTGTGGCTGCACCGCTCCAGCCTCTGCCACCGTCTTTACATCACCTTCTCCATTAGTCCAGAAGAGGAGTGAACCGCACTTCTTGTTAGAGGGCTTAGAGCAAAGCAGACCCCACCCCTTGGAGTGGCTGAACATCAGCTAGGTGGGGAGAAGGTGTTTCTAGGTTTTGGAGGTAAGGGAGACCCAGTACTCCTGGGGCCAGCTTGCCCCCGGGAGGTGGCTGGTGGGTGAACAGAGTGAGCTGAGGATGGCAGCGTTAGTTCACTGGGCTCAGGCCTGCTGGGTCCACAGGGCTTTGCTGATCTGAGCACCACTCCGAGGAACTGCTCTTTCCTGAAGGGGCTCCCCACCGAGGTGGTGGCCTGGCCAGGCCCATCTGGGACTTTGCTCTGAGCTTCAGGGGCAGCTTGGCTCATAAGGATCTTGTTCCTTGGTTCACGGCGCTCGTTCCTTCCACAAGCATGGCGTTGGCGGGGGGGCGGGGGCGGGCAGCCAGCCCGATATCATCGGCTGCAGGGCACCCTGCTGCGGGCACCTGCGGCTGCAGCATGAAGCAGGGACTCAGCCCCTTTCTCCAGCCCTCATCTCCCGGGTCACCCCAGTGAGGCAGATGAAGCCTGCCTCCAGGCTTCCTTTAAGACACTGGAAAGTACCACAGAACCTTGAGTGTTCCGAGGTGGGGCTGGCCGGGCGGGGGGAGGTTTGAGTATCTGCTCTCTGAGTAGAAACCCAGACACTTTACTTTCCCCTCACCCTGGGCAGGGGCCACTCTGCCCACGTCATCCTCCTCTACATTTGAACGAGTGTTGTCCCGAGAACAATCCCCACTTCTGAGGCAGCATGTTTATTTTGGCAACACCTCCAGGACTCAGGGCATCTCTTAAACCCCCTCTGGGTGCTGCCGTCACTCAGTTTACATCAGCCAGATGCCTTGCTTTCCAATCACTCCTCATCTTTGACCTAAACTGCAACCCACAGCCTGATGGTTCCCTGTGTGCCAGACTTGGCTCAGAATGTCTCCTATTAAAAAAAAAAAAAAAAAAAAAATCACAGCTGGTGCATTCAGTGGCCTAGAGCACATGCCTTTGAGAGTCCACAAAGGTAGCAGGTATTTGTTATTTGAGGATGGGTCTGGCTTTTGGGAATGATGTGGCAGTACTCTGGGCTGAGGCTGGAGAATCAGGTAGCAGGGAAGAGCTCAGTGAGTCAAAAATAAGGAGGCTCCAGAGGGGCTGGAAGACTGCCCACTCTCGTCTTCAGCTCTCAGCCCACCGTTCTGTTACTATTGTACCCTTGGTTGTCACAGCAGATGTGGTCAGATAGCGCCTGGCCTCTCTTGCTATCTGCTCAGCGTTTCTCTGCTGTCAGAACAATCCCCCTGCTTCCCTAAGCTGGCGCATTTTGCATGGTTTGCAGGGTCCCCAGCAGAACTGAGCTTCAGTTGCCCCCGGCAGTAACCAGCTCAATTAAGAAGGCTTGGGCCTTTCTCCTTCCCTGGTCCACTCTCCCCCCTCCCCCTCCCCATCATCGTTTTCCCAGGGTCTCTTTCCCAAAGAAGCTCCCTGCGTGAAAGCCTCTACACTTGGGGGAACCCAGGCTGACAGCTGCCCTGCTGGATTTCCTGTGAGGCTTGCGAATGAACTATTTCAACCCACCAGATATGTGAATCATGGCGGGGGGGCGGGGTCTAGTGAGATGTGTCCTCAGGCATTGTCTCCTGGACCATTTCTTTTCCTCTCCTTTCTTCTTTGACAAAACAAACAGACAAAAACAAAACAAACAAAAAAAGACTTTCTTGAGATATAACTCATACGACATACAACTCACCCATTTAAAGTGTGCAATTCAATGGCTTTGGGTATATTCGCAGAGTTGTGCAAAATCACCACGATCAATTTTAGAATATTTTCATCATTATAAAAAGAAACATGGTGCCCATTAGCAGTCAACTACCCACTTCCCCCTCAAACCTGCCCCCCACACAGGCAACCATGAATCTACTTTCTGCCTCTACAGATTTGCCTATTCTAGACATTTCGTTTAAATGGAATCATACAATGTGTGGCTTTTGTGTCTGACTTCTTTCATTTAGCATAATGTTTTCAAGGTTCATCCATGCTGTAGCATGTATCAGTAACTCATTTCTTTTTCTGGCTGAATAATAATCCATTGTATGGATATACCACATTTTATTTATCCATTCACCAGTTGACAGACATTTGGGTTGTTTCCATCTTTTGGCTATTATAATAATGCTATGAATATGCATGCACAAGTTTTTGTGTGGATGTGTGTTTTTATTTCTTTTGGGTATATACCTAGGACTAAAACTGCTAGGTCAGCTCTCTCTTTTATTTTTTTAATTTTATTGTTAGATTAGACAATATATTCCCATATTATTTCACAAGTTAAAAGGTACAGAAGGAGAATTCCTATTCTCTCCTCAGAGACAACCAATATTTTCACTTTAAGTGTATTTTGGGGGGATGTTTCTAGCATATATAAACAATTGTGAATATGTATTTTTCCCTTTTTTACACAAATAGTGACGTACAATACACACTGTTCAGCACCTTTCTTTATTCATTTAACATTAAATCTTAGAGACTGTTCCATATCATTACCAAAAAAAAAACAAAACCCTCTTTTCATTCTTTTTATGTATGTATAGTATTCCCTTGGATAGAGGAAAATTATTTATTTAATTTAAATTGTTTAATCCGTTCCCTATTAAAAGGCAATAAGTTCTCCCCCAATCATTTGCTGTTACAAACAATGCAATGAAAAATTTTGAACAAATATCATTTCCTTCATGTGTGAGCACATCTGCAGGATCCATTTCAAAAAGTAGAAGAACAGGGGCTTCCCTGGTGGCTCAGTGGTTAAGAATCTGCCTGCCAATGCAGAGGACATGGGTTCGAGCCCTGGTCTGGGAAGATCCCACATGCCGTGGAGCAACTAAGCCCGTGCTCCACAACTACTGAGCCTGTGCTCTAGAGCCCGCGAGCCACAACTACTGAGCCCATGTGCCGCAACTACTGAAACCCGTGCGCCTAGAGCCTGTGCTCTGCAACAAGGGAAGCCACCGCAATGAGAAGCCCGCGAACCGCAATGAAGAGTAGCCCCCACTCGCCGCAATTAGAGAAAGCCCGCGTGCAGCAACGAAGACCCAACACAGCCAAAAATAAATAAAATAAATAAATTAAAAAAAATTATATATATATAAAAAAAAGTAGAAGAACATATGCCAAATTGCCTTCCATAGAGGTTATTATCCCAATTTACTGCCCATCAGCAGTGTATGAGGGTGACTGTTCGCCCACTCTCACCAATTTGATGGGTGAAAAATGGTATCTCAATGTAACTTTCATTTGCAATTTTCTTATTATGAGTGAGTTAAAGCATCTTTAATTCCTTTTGCTGTAAAATGTATCTTTTGCCTGTTTTTCTACTGGATGTGGTCATTTTCTTGATGATTTGTGGGTGCTTTTTATTTATCAGAGAAATAGGCTGTCTATGATAGGAAAGCCTAAAGCTGTTTCCAGTGGGTTAAGCCTGTTGCTTTTGTGTATTTCTGTACATGAATATCCAGTTTCTTTCCCTGAGAAGTCATTATATCTCCTACCCTGCTGACCAGGGGCAGCTGTGTGACTTGCTTTGGCCAATTAAATGTGAACAGAAGCATGTTTGTCACTTCTGGGCTGAAGCTGGAATTGCCATTGCTTTGTGCATTCTCTTTCCCCCTGCCATGGCAATCGGCATCAGCAGATGATGGCTATGCCTTCAGCTGGGGAACCCAAAGTGAAGGTGACAATAGTGACAACATGGGAGTAGAGACCCCAGCCAATCTGCAAGAGGACATGCAGTGTGGGCAAGAAATAATCCTTTGCTGTTTTATGCCACTAAAGTTCTGACTTTTTTTTCTTGCTGCAGCATAACTAGCCTATCTTGACAGATACAGGTGATTTTTGCCACAAAGAAAATTTTTTATTCTGATGAGGTTAAAATGATCAATTCTTTATTTTGTGACTTCTAGGTGTGTATCAGAAGATCTTTCCCACTTCTGGATTATTATTTTTAAAATTCTCCCACAGCATGGTTAGTTAAAAATCCATTATTTCTCTCCCAATTTGAAATGCCATCAGGTGCTATTACTCTGATTGTTGTTCCATAGTTAAAGAAGCAGAGCCTGGGGCACTCGCTGCTGCAGTCACCATAACCATTGTTAGATTATGTCTAGCTGCTACTAGGAGACTTGATTGCAGATAGTTACTCCAATCAGGAGCTTATTCTCTCACACAGAAGTCCAGTGTTGGGCCTTCCAGGGCTGCTGGGGTAGTGCCAAGGGCATCAGAGACTCAGACTTCTTATGTACTTCTGCTTTACCTCCCTTAACATATGGCTTTCTTAGATTTCATGGTCTAAGATGTCTGCAGGAGCTCCAGCCATCGAGTCTGAGTTCCAGGCAGGAAGTAGGAGGAAGAGAGTGGGACAAAAGGACTTTACCAACTGTCCGTCTCCCTTTTAAGGAAATTTCTTGGAAGTCTCACCCCCAAACATCTGCTTGTATCTCACAGCCCAGAGCTTAGCGATAGGGCCTTGACTCAAACGGGCAAGAAATATAGTGTTTTGCTAAATACATTTGCTAGGCAGTGTGGGGGGTTGGTGTGATTGAATGGTGCAGGCTGCCACTGAGATAGGATGATAGAGTTCTCTGACAGCCTCAGGGCTTTGGGGACAGGCCCTGCTCCTGAAAAAAAATTCCCATCGTGGCAAATCCCAACAGAAGGCACCACAGCCCTCACCATTCCCTCCTTGCTTCTTCGCCATTCCCAGGCCGTCTCCAGCTTTGGCGGGACTTCCCTGACGTGGCTGCACCTGTGTGTGGGGTGGGAGGCTGGCCTCTGCTCTGGGAGTCAGAAGCCCTAGTGGTCTTCGACCCATCCAGCCCCGACTGTTACTGGCTGGCTGTGGTTTCAAGTCCTCTGAGCCTGTTTCTCTCTGTAAACTCGGGTAACAAGGACGTCTTCCCACAGCTGCTGTGATAACAGAATGAAATCACGTCTAGGAAGGCCTTTGGGTTTGTGGCTGTTGATCTTGGGACAAGAAGAGAAGACGGCCTGAAAGTCCCTGCTGCCACCAGCTGGCCCACGGAGCAGGGGCAGCGGGTGTTATCAGAGAAAGGCCTGGAGGGGAGGGCGTGCCCCTCACCTGCACATCTGCTCCCATGGCTTCCGGACCCTCTTTCGGGATTTTTTTCATCAGCTGCACAAAACGAAGTCACTCTCTTGCTATCAGATCCAGCACCTCCCCAGCTTCCCACCCCAACTCCAGCCCTGGTCTGGCCCCTCTCAGGCAACAGCCCGTCACTAAATCCATCAGCCCCTTTAGTACCTTCATTTACTTCATCCCACCCCCCTCAACATTTCTAAACGTATCTCTCTCCTGACCCTTACTTCCTCCCCACCCACCACCCTCTCCCTAATAGCCTCCTGCTATTAGTCACTCAGTACCTTGCATTAGTCAGGAAAAGCTAGACTTATGCCTTGGTAACAAAAGACCCTCATCGACGTGGTTTAGTATGTACACATTTGTTTCTTGTTCACAAAAATCTGCAAGGCTCTCTAGGACAGCTGTCCCCAGTGATCCAAGCAGCTTAGATCTGGTGACGGCACCATCTCAACACATGCCACACTTGCCACAAAGTTAAGAGAGACAGGCAGGATTTGTACCTGCTCTTTTATGTTTCAGCTGGAAGTGACACTTAGACCTACAGTCTATTGGCCAGAACCAGGCACATGGCTCTGCCTAACTGCTGGTGGCAGGGAAATGTGGGGAGCACAGATCTGCAGTCGAGTCTCTGTTTCTAGCAGGAACATGTGCAGGAACCGCCTCTGCCAAAGCCTACAGGCACCTGCTACTAGTTCATGTCCAAGTTCCTGCCTGACCCTCAACAATTCCTATGGTCTGGCCCTACCTGACTCCTCCCAGCCCATCACCCACCTCTCCCTGGTTGAACTCCCTGCTCCAGATGCATCACACCAAGTCCTTCCTCTGAGCCTTTTCTCATGACTTCCCTTTGTTTATCAGTCTTTCACCTCTTCTTTCCTAAGTTCCTCTGGACCCCAATCAAGGTCAGTCTCTTTCACAAAGCCTCCTTCTGGCTCAGCTCTTAGTGTTCTCCCTTCTCAGAGCTCCTCCAGGGCTTATTTTTAAGCTCTCACTCAGCCCTGAGCACAGGTTCCTTCTATGGCCGGTCTAGATTGTAACCCTTGGAGGTCGAGGGCTGTGTCTTATCCCTCTCTGCCCTCTCAATGCCCTTCTCAGTAGGGCTCTCAATGATTTTAACTCATGAATGGTTGTTGAACACCTACTAAATGTCAGACACCAAGCTAGGCATGCTGGACGCAAAGAACAATGAAACATGATCCTAGAAGGAAATAAACATGTGCCTGCTACATAGCATCTAATGATTAAGAGAGACAACTCTGGAGTCTGCTTGGGGTTGAGTCCTGCCTCTGGTTAAATAAGCTGCAAGACCTCAGGCAAGTTACTTAACTTCTTTAGCCTGAGTTTTCTCATTTTCAACAAAGTGATTATCATTATCCGCTCTATTAGCTTCCCAGGGCTGTTGTAACAAGTTACTACAAACTGGGTGGTTGAAGACAACAGAAATGTATTCTCTGACAGCTCTGGAAGCTAGAAGGCTGAAGTCAAGGCGTTGGCAAGGCCACTCTCCCTCTGAAGACTCTAGGGAAGAATTCCTTTCTTGCTGCTTCCTATTTCTGGTGCTCTCAGCAATCCTTGGTGTCCCTTGGCTTGTAGCTACATCGTTCCAATCTCTGCCTCCATCTTTACATGACGTTCTTCTCTTTCTCCCCCCTCCGCCCATGTCTTCTCCTCTTCTTATAAAGACATCAATTATATGATTTAGGACTCACCTAAATCCAGTATGACCACATCATAACTAATTATATCTGCAAAACCCTACTTCCAAATAAGGTCACATTGTGAGGTTCCAGGTTGACATAAATTTTGTGGGACAGGTGGGGGGGACACTTATTCAACCTACCTCATATGATTATTGTGAAGATTAAATAAGATGGTGCCTGTAAATCATCTGGCACAATGCCTGGTATATAGTAAAAACTCATCGAATGTTAGTCATTTTTAGAACAGTATATTAATCAGGATTATTTTATTTCCAAGTGTCAGAAACCCAACTCAGTCCTGGTGTGGCTGGATCTGGGTGGTGAAACGAGGCTGTTAGGAATCTACCCCCTTCCTCTCTCTGCTCTCTGTCATCTTTATTCTTAGGCGCTCTCTCCCAGGGAAGTGGCAACGACAACCCTCAGCAGGTACAGGGCTCCATTTGACTAGCTAATCATCCTCGGTGGAAAAGAAGCACCTCTTTCTCAATGGTTCCAGGAAAAGTCCCAGGGCTGACTAATGGAGCCAATCGGGAACATGAGCCCATCCCAGAAACAAGTTCTGTGGGCAGAAGGATGGAATATCCTGAACTGGGGGATGGAGTGGGGGTTAGCTATATGTGAACCACTTGAACTGCAAGTGAATGGGGTTGGTTCCCAAAAGGCAAATCAGAATGCTGGACCACTGGATGCTAAGCAGGCAAAAAGACAGCTAGTTCACTCTAGATCATGGCAATGCTGTGTGCCAGCTTGTAGCCTAGTGCCTGGGACAGTGTAGGCGTTCAGTAAATGTTTACTGAATGATCACATGAATGATGCAAGAAAGAACGTGTTCAGCGCCAAGTAAGTTGCTCTCGTTTTTTTCATTACTTCCCACAATAGCACTGCAAAGAAGGCATTATTATTTCCATTTTGTAGATGTAGAAATAGAGGCTTAGCGAGTTTAAGTGATCTGTCCAAGATGACAGAATGAAAAAGTGGTAGAGCTAGGATTCAAAGCCAGATGGGTTTCACTGCAGACCCTGTGTTATTTCTATTACACCACACTGCCTTTGGCCACCAAAATCATACCAAGAGAAGAGTTTGAACACATACCACTTTTAAGTGCAACCATAAAATAAATACACTTTTTGGTCACCTTCCCACAGTTTTTTACCACCCAGAATCTCAAATCCCCCTTTTCCTTTGTCTAGTTACATCTCCCAATTTATTACCCTTTGTTAAAATAGTACATACATCGCTGGATTTAACCACCTCTTTGGGTTTTCATTTCTTTTCTGTGAAGCCCCATGCACATATAACTATTAACACCGGTGTAATTTGTATGCCTTTTCTTCTGTTAATCTGTATTTTGTTAGCTTCATTTGCAGAGCCCAGGTACAGAACTAAAGGGTAGAGGAATAGTTTTCCCTCTCATACAATGATATTTAAGTTGTTTCCAGTTTTTGGCTATTAGGATAAAGTCACTTTGAACATTCTTATCCATGTCCTTTGGTGGACATAAGCCAAAAGCACTTGGTTCTGTTAGGTACATACCCAGGAGTGAAATCGTAGGGTCATTTGCTGCTCCCTCTCTCTTACCTCTTGGAAGTCCCTCAGATTGTGCGGAACCCCTGCCTGCTTAGACCTCTCTAAGCCTAGAGACAGAGAGTTGAGCAAGACGACCTCCTGAGGCCTCTCTCATCATTTACCAGAAGGACTTAGCCATAGGTCTCTTCTGTCCCCAGCTCCCGCCAGCACCACTGTTTGCTCATGAAAACGTTTCATGTGATTAGCCAAGTAATGACATCTTAAAACTATAGAGCTAATATATTACGTAATAAAACACAGGAGCAAATCTCTTTGACACATACTGGTGATTTACTCCACCAGCCATAAAGATAATTACATTTCAGGTTGATATATAAAAGGCGGCAGGCAGAGCTTATGAAGAATTAGCATAGCTTTGTGTCGGACCTCTCCATCCATGTGGACCTGTTCATAATTCCCCTCGCTACCAGCCAGCAAACATTGACTCAGCTGGGCCTGCTCAGTGACTGGTCCTTGCTGCCACTGGGAGAAAATGTTGGAGGCATTGGAGGAGCAGCTGGAGAGGCTCAGGCTTGGGATACGAGGCATTCATTCCTACAGGCAGCTCTGTAACATCGGAGGGGAGAGCTCCAGTCTGGAGACAGGCTGTCTGGTCTCTGGGCCTGCTATGCCACATCTACCCTTAAGCAAGTCACCACCCTTCTTGGAATCAAAATATGCCCTGGGGCAAGATGCTCCCCAACTCCTTGCCCTATCACCAAGGAGAATATTGTGAATATTCTGAACTTCTGGGACCAGTTTTCCAAAGCATAAGTCAGGTCTCTCTGTCTGACAAGTATCAGTGAACTTCTAAGGACAAGGTGGCAGGGCATTTGTACCTGGGGCTGCCCTGGTGTCACTGATTTCCAGGACTCTGTTCCCCCATGATCACTGCTGTCCCAGACCAGGAGGCAAGGGTCCAGAGAGAGATCAGGAGAGAGGAATCTGGAAGGACCCTCAGGCATCAGTATCCAAACTTCCAGTTTAGAAACAGGAAACTGAGGAAGGGAGAGAATGTGTGGCCATCCAGATTCACAGAGAAGATCAGGGTCAGAGCTGAGACTAGAAGCCAGGATGAAAAATACAGAGCCAAAAGATGTGAAGATTTTGCTACCATTCCGGGGGAGGGAGCCCAGAATCCAATGCTGTATCTGCTCCTTCTTTTACTTTGGCACAAAGCAGGATTTCAAAGGAAACCCAGCCCCACGCTGCTTCCCTCTTCTCCCTCGCTTCTCCATCCCTTCTCTGTTGCTCCAGCTGGTGGTGGCTTGTCTACAGGAGGGTAGGTCTGGGTGCAGGGGAAGGACAAGATGAGCTCTAGAGATCCTGGGTGGCTAATCCTTAGACTTGGGGAAAAGTGGGACCTGGGAGGTGAGCTGTGGGTGATTATGGTTGGAGTAGCCATCAACCAATCTCAGTGAACCCTTGGGAACAGAAAGCCAGGACTGCTGGGGTGTCCATTCCTACCCCTCTCCCCCTGACCTTCTGAGGTCACCTTTGGTTTTCCGCTAGGAAATGTCTTCATCTGTCCAAGCCTGGGCAGAGCGCCTCCTGCTGGTCTGGTGGGGACATTCTCCAGTGAGCCTCAGGACCTGAGTTTGGGAAGAAGCAACATTGCAAATACGTGATTCAACAAACAGCTGTTTCCAAGGGTTTGGGGATGTGCCCCTGAGCCCCTCCTCCTTGGCCTGAATGCAGGCCTGGCAGGTGTGGGGCACAATTAGCTGGGTGGTTGGAGGAAGCGTCTCAGCAGGCGTAGGAAAAACAGAGTCCCTTCCAGGTTCTGGAATGTGCAAATTCAAGAAAGACCTAGCCACAGCCCTCAGCTGCGGGCCCCAGCCCGCTGCTGAGTCATCGCGGTAGACAGTGGGAGTTGGGAGGGGTCTTTCTTTTTTTTCTATAAGCTTCATTTATTGATTGATTGATTGATTTTCCTTGTTATTTATTTATTTATTTTTACATTTTTAAAAACATCTTTATTGGAGTATAGTTGCTTTACAATGGTGCGTTAGTTTCTGCTGTATAACAAAGTGAATCAGCTGTACGTATGCAAACATCCCCATATCTCCTCCCTCTTGCGTCTCCCTCCCACCCTCCCTATCCCACCCCTCCAGGTGGTCACAAAGCCCGGAGCTGATCTTCCTGTGCTATGCGGCTGCCTGGGAGGGGTCTTTCTGAGCCCGGCTGCAACCGCGGGGGTCTCTAGAAACCCCCAAGCCCTTCCCCCTGGCCACTGTCTCCTCCCCCCGCTGACCGTCGCAACGCAGCCCGATGCTTCTCCAGCCAGCAGACTGGGAGGTACTTTCCCGGGCTGCGGAGCGCGGGAGCGCAGGCTCTTTGAATGACAATGGGGCGGGGGCACCGCGGGGCGTCCATTTGTTCTCCTTGGCGTTGGAGGCAGATAAACAGCGCGGTTAACGACCGCGGGCTTCTGGGAGCCGTCCCAGCGGGGAGCCCAGGAGAAGATGAATAACGTTGAATGACACCGGACATGGCAGATTGGATGTTCAATTTGGGTATCTCTTTAGAACCGCCCCCCTCACCTCCTCGGCCCCCACTTAGCATCCTGCGGGAGAGAGAAAGCCTTGCTCCTCACAAATTGCATTGTCAGGCGCAGAGAAAAATCCCACCGTGACTGATGTCCCTCCAAGTGCGGGGAAGGGAACCAGCACGGCCGCATAATGTTCCTTCTTATGAAGACAAGGCGTTGTGCCAGAGCCAGAGATTTGAGTCAGACATCAGAAAGGACTGACAGGGGGCGGGAGGGCTACTGGCTGGGGGTGTGGGTTCGTTCAGGGGTCTGTCGGAGGTAGAAGGAGGGCCAGGGGACCTTGGCAGGGGTCTGGCGGCTGTGGAGAGCCTGCAGGGCCTGGAGGAGGAGGCCTGCACTGGGTCCTGGAGGGCGGGCGCGGGGCGTGGGGCTCGGAGGCCAAGCACAGCCCCCGCGGCCAGCCAGCCCGCCCTTCCGAGACTCTGCTCTGCAGCAGAGGCTGATCACAACCTGTCAGTACCGCTTTCTCTCCAGCCTCACCTGCCTCCACATCTTTCCAAACAAGGAAAGGAGCTGCAAACATGGCAATCACTTCTGGCAGCGGCAGACAGCTGCCAGGGCGCAGCAGGGGCCAGAGCCTGGCCCAGCCCAGGAGGGGGAGCCCAGGGGGAGGAGGGACCCGGCTGTAGCAGCCCTCCAGACTACCTTGAACGCACACGGAGGGCCCCTCAGTGCAGGGATTGTGGGGGGTGTCCATGGACACCCCCGAGACGGGCCAGGGTTCAACTTTAGGGCCCCGCACCCGAGAGGCCACCTGCTCAGGCAGCAGTTCTGGAAGGACCCCGAAGGGTGGGCGTGAGGGGTCGGTCTAGAGCCAGACATTGGGGTTTCTGCTAACCACTTGTGTGCCCTGGGTAAGTCCCTTGCCCTTGACCTCTTCATCTGTGACACACAGGGGCTGGGGCTTTCTTCCATCCAGCCTGGTCTTTCTGTGGTTCTGTAGATGCCACAGGAGCAACCGGGGTGGTTTTGGTCCCTGAGGTTTGGAAGGGCCCAGGAAACCACACTTTCTCGGCTGTGGAGTGGCCCTCTCTTCTCTTCACGCTCCTCAGGGGAGTGTTGAGGTGGCTAATCCAGGCTCTTTGAGACAAAGAGGCATGTGGATCGTGGATCAGACTCCCCAAGCCTGAAGGATCCAGGACTTTTCAGACCCCCAGAGGGTTGGAACTAAGTGGCTGATTGATGGAGGTGCATCTGGAAACATGTCATCTTCCTTCCCATCAGCCCTGGGGTCTTCTCGCGCATGCCCAGGATAGTCCACTGGGAACACATTTCCCCAGCCCTGCCTAC
The DNA here is from genome assembly GCF_965194805.1 of Balaenoptera borealis. NCBI lineage: Eukaryota > Metazoa > Chordata > Mammalia > Artiodactyla > Balaenopteridae > Balaenoptera > Balaenoptera borealis. The sequence goes on from NC_138868.1 coordinate 99,048,548, forward strand.
CTTTCTTTTTCCACGAGCTGTCTTTCTGAGGTTGCATGGCTCCCTCTGAGTTCTTGAACGCCTAGGACAAACGGAATGGAGGACGTTCTCAACACGAGTGTGGGTAGTTTGCTTCCAATAAAGCCACAGTGTGGATAATTTACCTGTACAAATCAAGAGACGGATGTCTTTTCCATCTGGTCTCACTCTGATTTCTTCTCAAATCAGAAAACACCTACTCTGTAGCCCCCAGCCCAGCTGATGCTGACTGCTCCTACACAAGCCCCCTTCCCAGCTTCCTCCAGGGCAATGGTGATGGATCTCCCCTGACGCTGCCCTCCAAGTATCCCAGGGAGAGAAAGCTGAGAGGTGGAGGAGCCTGGAGGAATCTGGAGAGAGAAGAGCCACTTAAAAATATCTCTTTGGGGCTTCCCTGGTGGTGCAGTGGTTGAGAATCTGCCTGCCAATGCAGGGGACACGGGTTCGAGCCCTGGTCTGGGAAGATCCCACATGCTGCGGAGCAACTAGGCCCGTGAGCCACAATTACTGAGCCTGCGCATCTGGAGCCTGTGCTCTGCAACAAGAGAGGCCGCGATAGTGAGAGGCCCGCGCACCGCGATGAAGAGTGGCCCCCACTTGCCGCAATTAGAGAAAGCCCTCTCACAGAAACGAAGACCCAACACAGCCACAAATAAATAAATTAAAAAAAAAAAAGTATCTCTTTGGCTTACAACTCGATGTAGGTGGGGAAGATACCATGATCATAGGGAAGTTAGGGTGGCAAACCTCATCCTGACACATCACAAGAAAGAGGTTGGGCCCTGACGCTGAGGCAACCTTCAACAAAGTGTGTCAGGAGAACTTTTCTTCAGTACTCCTAGCTCCCCTTCCTGTGCCACACCCTTTCCCCACCCTCTCCAGGGGCTTAATGTCCCCATGTTCTCTGCTCCCTCACTATATCTCTACAAGTCATTTACACCTGCATTAGAAGATAAGTTACCGGGTGACATCATGTGTAAATTCTTGGGTCATCTTTTCTGAAGATTTTCTATTTAAGTAATCTAAGACTTTAAAACAAAACAAAACAAAACAAAAAAAACTAACCCTGGGCTTTATTCCCTGGTCAAATAAGACCAACTTTGATGGCACTTGGAGGTTTCAGAGCCTCTGCAAGTAGCGGTAAGGAAGCACTTCCTTTGCCATCAGATGAAGTGACCCTGCCGAGGCTCTGGCAGTGGGGCAAGCCCAAATCAGGGCAAGGATCCCAAGTGGCCTTTCTCTCTCCCACCCCCTGCTGCAGGTTGCTGAGCTGGACCCAAGGGCTAAACTTAGGCTAAGCCCAGAGATTCCTGAGGGCTGCTTTCTCAGTCCCTCCTTGGTCCTCTTCTGAATCAGCCTGAAAGTGACCTCTCTTGGGAGAGCAGATTTGAGAGCGCAGATTACAGAAGCAGAGCCTAGGAAGGGCTGAAGGGAAGGAGGGAGGCGTGGGTTGCTGCAGCCCGATGCCGGCAGCTCCCTCCTGCCAGTTCCCAGTGCCATCCCTCGGAGGGGAGCTAGTTAACAGGGCACATGCGTTTGAGCCTCTCAGCTGGACTGGCAGAGGCTCATAAATGGGTCTGTGGGTTGGAGTGGGTGAGGGAGGAGCTGCAGCTCAGGGGACAGAAGGCAGATCAGAGGGACTGAAGGATGCTGCACCCTCCTCACGGCCCACCCACTGCAGCCCCCTCGGTCCTCAGGTGGATCACAGCACGAGGGGACAGAAGCTCAAGAGATGTGCAGCCGGAAGCCCTGAATCCTCTTCACCTGGTAACTGTCACCAAAACTTCATTTAGCCTCCGTCTTCTCATCTGTAAATTAGGCATGATGTGAGACAAACTCTTGATTTGAGGATTAAGTGAGCTTCGGTATGGGAAAGGACTGGGTAGTCTGCAGAGTGACGTGCAGATGTGAGTTATTATTGCTTTTCCTGTGTGCCGGAAGGGAGAGCCTGGCCAGGTCACTTACCTCATAGCATGCATGGCTCATCAAGCCACTACCCACCCAGACAGGTGCATGGTCCACGGTAAAAGGCAAAACAACAACCAACACCAACCAAAACTGGGGGGGGGGGGGTGGTGGTGATGCTTATCCACATGGGTCCCTCCCCATCCAACAGGAGACTTAGACTTGGAGAAGGGCTTCTAGGACCTAAGCCAGGTGAGGACCCTCTGAACACTCATGCAAGCTTTCATGGGAGCCTGCAGAAGGTAGGGAGGTTGGAGGAGGGGAAGTTTTCCTTAATGCAGACCAAGCCAGCCCATGTCAGCTGGCACCACTGAGCATCCCCTGGGTACCCATTCTGAGCTGGGCACTTTATAGGACCTAAGAAAACTCTGAAGCGTTTTACAGTCCAATTGAGGTAATCAGGTGGCCCTTCAAACACGGGAAATAAGAGGCAACATAGACCGCCATACCCACAAAGGTAGAAGGAAGGAAGCTGTTTAGCCCCCCACCATGCCCTCCCATCAAACAGTGGTTCTCCTTTGGGAAATGGGGTCCTCTTCAGTTGGGCAGAGAGCACGTGAGCCCGGGAGGGAGGGACATGGGGGTGCCAGGCATCATGGCGAGCTCACCTTCCATCCTCCAGTTCTCTGGCACCAGCTGGATGGCCTATAATTCAGTTCAATTCTGACACTAACTACCCAGAGTTAACACAGACCCCACAGGTTAAGGGGCTTGGTCCTGCAAGATTGCGTCCACTTCAGGTGCCAGCTGCAGCACCCCTGCCCACGCCTCAGGTTCAACAGATTTCTAGAAAGATTCACAGAACTCATAGAAAGCTCTATACTTATGATTATTGTTCTGTTATAAGCAGTACAAATGATTAGCCAGATAAACAGGACTGTTGGGTCCCAAGCATAAGCGCTTCTGTCCCGTGGAGTCAGGGCGCATCTCCTTCGCAGTATATCTACATTGATTGTTCACCAACCAGGAAGCGTGCGTTGTTCAGAGTTTTTAATGGAGGTTTCATTATGTAGGCACGATTGAGTAAATCATCAGCCACTTGCTTGAGCTCAATCTCCAGCTCCTCTCTCCTCCCTGGAGGCCAAGGGTGGGGGATGAAATTTCCAACCCTCTAGTCACCTAGCTGGTTTTCCTAATAGCCAGCCCAGCCCTTATTCTTAAACTACCTAGGAACCTACCCTGAGTCACCTCATTAGCATAAACTCAGGTGTGGTTGAAAGAGGCACCCTATGACAAAGACACTTTATAGCAAAAGATACTCCTATCATTCAGGAAATTCCTAGGACAAATACCAAATATATATATTATTATTTGAACACACCTTCCTATTCATGAGAGGGTCCAGGCCATGGCTGTGATGGGGAGAGAATCGGGGAGGGTGCCAGGGGCTGGTGATTTTAGTGAACTGGAGATCTGTCCTGTAGAAGAAGGAGGCTCTGCCAGGAGGAATCTGGACCACTGAGCCAGAGTAACAGGGAACCAGGTTTCAGCTGGAGCTTCCTGGCAACAGATGGGCTGCCTTGAGAGGTAGTGAGCTCACAGCATTGGAGATGTTTTAACAGAACTGAATGCAAGTTCATAAGAGCAGACCCAGTCAGGTGTGATCTCTGCTGGATGCCTGGGGCCTGAATATTACCTGGCGAAGAGTAAATAGTTGGTAAATATTTATTTGTTGAATGCCCATTTGCCAAGGCTAGAGAAGTTAGATTAGACAGCACAAAGGCACAGGTCCAGCCATAAATATTTAGAAGCTCCTACCCTCTCCAGGCATTGTGCTGTTTGCTGTTTGTTTTTTTGAGGCAAAACAATAAAAAAAAAAAAAAAAAGGAATCTCTTAAGAAGCTCACAGTGGGGAGACAGACATTTACATCTAGAAAGAAGTTCAATAAAGAACAAACCAGTTCCAGTTAAAGATGGCAAGTCGAAACCATCCATTAGTTTATACTCTCCTCAAACCCCATGAAAATGACAGTAAAGGGATTTTATTAAAAGGCATAAGCCCTTCAGTTCAAAGGTGAAATGCAGATGGAGACTTCCAGGTAAAGATGGTGAATTGAACACACACAGTTAATTTCGCTCTTCTTGAAAAACCTACTGAAGTGGCTATAAAGGAATTTTTGAAAAGTCAGAAACCCAAAAGGTAGACAGAATGGGAGAGGAGGCAATAGAAGCTGAAGTTTGGAGACTGGAAAGCAATGAATGAGTGGACTTAGCCCACCCAGAAAAACTAAAGCCTAAACCCAAAGAGGGGAAAGCTAAAAATCCATTTTTCACCTTAAATCCCTCCAGAGTCTCAGGCATTGGTGACAATAGGTATTGAAAATTGAGAATTTGGATCCCTGGGACCCTCCCCAAATCTGTGCAGGTTCCCCACACCAGCAGAAAACTGAGGTTTGTTCCCGGACATGGTAAACAGAGGATCTCTAGATTGGGGATGCCAGGATGGATGCCATGCTGAAAAAGGAGGGGAGATGAAATTAACTCATGTATATAAGATGCTAAGACCTTTACACCCCCCTCCCCAGAATGCCAGACCTCTACTCTCAGGGCAGGAGACTGGAAGGGTTTCCTCTGGGGAATCTGACCAGCTAAAGAGGGGAGACTTGAGGATACAGACATCAGAGTTTCCCCAACTAAACAGCTAATCAGCATATAGGAATCCCACAGTCAACAAGTCCCATCACCTACAAAAAGCTTCCAATTAGCATTTGGTCCTCTACTCTTACATAGCAGCTGACCACCAAGGATCATCACTTATATGAGAAAAGTTACTAACGTGTAAGACAGGAGACAGGGACTAAAACAAACAGAAAGAAGCAATTTAGCAGAAATAAGTCCTATGCAGGAAGAAGAAAACTCCAGAAAAATTATCATTAATGTCCTTCGAGAGATAAGTGAAGATAATTGCTTGAAATAAGAAATGGATGCTATAAAAAAGAATGAAAGAAGAGTTCTTGGAAATTAAAAATATAATAGCAGAAATGAAAAATTCAGTAGAAGCAGTAGAGGATAAAGTCTAGGAAATCTTCCAGAAAGTAGAACAAAGATAGAGATAGAAAATAGGAAGGATAAAAACATGTGGGGAGCCATCCAGGGGATCTTCTATGTGAATCAAAGTGTTTCCAGAAAGAGAAAACAGGAGGGAGGAAGTCGTAAACTAACTCAAGAGATGTACCAGGCCTGACCTATACAAGTTTCCAGACTGAAAAGCCCCCCTGAAGTGCCCAATAATGGAAAAATAGACCACACCAAGGCACAACATGGCAAAATTTCAGAACACAAGAAACAGAGAAGATTCTACAAGCTTCCTACAAAGGATTAGACATCAGAATGGCATCTTTATAGTCATAATCTTGTAACTACTGATCTAACAAAATTTATAATACAAGTAAATTGTCAGGTTGGGGGTGGGTAAGAAATGTGTTTGTGTGTGTGTGTGTGCATGTGCATGTGTGTGAGAGTGATGTGACAGGAGTGCGAAGAGGGCCAAATCCTCATTCTACATGGTGGAAAGTCAACAGGTAATGCCCCAAATGGAAAAACAAAGAAATAGCAATATAAGCACATTTTTAAAAAGATGTGGAGGTAAATATCAAAAGAATCAGCTAAAAGCATTGAAAGTAGTTGCCTCTAGAGAGTGGTTGCCTCCTCCTGGGCGGGGGCAGGGCTGGGGGTGGTGGGTAGGTTAGAAAGCACGAGATTGTTGTGTTTTGTTTTGTTTTTAATACCAGACCTGGTAGAATTCTATCACTCTTCAAACTATGTGCATGTATAACATTGATAAAATAAAGAACATAAAACTAAAAAAAAAAAAAATTGGGTGCATGCATTTTGTTACAGTAGTATACATTTTTGTATGTCTTTAATCTCTCATAATAAAAATGTTTTAAAGGAAAAACCCCAGGCCAGGGATTTCTGAGGGCTGGAGCTGCCATAGAAGGTTCTGGGAGGGGGGTTCCTTTAGCTGGGTATTGTGTGTAGAGAGGAGTTATATGGGCAGGGGGAAGCAGGAAGGGAGGACGGGGTGGCCAGAGCAAGGGCTCAGGGGGGCTATGATGGAGGTGTGTTTAGTAGGTTCTTTGCTCTAATGGGGTGAAATGCCCGCCGGTACTTGACTCACAGGTGGAAAATGAGGTGGATTGTGAGGGAGACTGAAAGCCAAGCAGAGGGACGTTACCTGGGGGGGCGGCTGGAGCGACTGGGTATTGCTTCTGGTGCCTGAAGAGGGTGAACGTCCCGGCCATGAGCAGGATGGGGCCATAGGAGAAGCTGGAGGCAGGAAACCAGCCAATGACTTTGCAGAAAACCAGTGATGGGCTCGAGTGGTGGCGGTGGAGATGGAAGGAGGGAAAGGAAGAAAGAAAGTTTGAAAGTTGAAAGAGAAGAACTTGTGGTGACTGGAGGAAAGGGGGTGGAGGGAGGAGCCCAGGTGATGAAGGCTGGGTGTGAGAGGATGGAGTCATGGGGAGAGATATGGGCGCAGGAGGGGAGCGGTGGAGGGATCTAGGGTGGGTTTTGGAAGTGTGCTGTGGCAGAGGGACTGGCCTGCAAGTAGGAAGGACTTATTGGGGGTTGGGAGAGGAGGAACTGAAGTGCTAGAGGAGCGTTCCCAGGTGATGGGACAAAGCCCACTGTGACACCTGACGTGTTTCTAGGGCTTCCCAACCTCAAAGCACTTTCTCAGACTCAGCCTTGTTCAGCCCTGTGAGATGGGGAAGGCAGGCATCACTATCCCCGTTTTAGCAGTGGGGAAGCGGAGGCTCCCAAGAGGTTAAGTGACTTACCCCATGGGCACACGATCAAAACTCCCATCTTTTGCCTTCAGATTCCATCGTTTTTCCACCGTGGTAGGTGATGGGAGTGGATGTTGCCTCTGAAGGAGGTGTGTGAGGGGACAGGAGAAGAAGATCCAGGGGGCTGAACATCCCCGGGGAAGGGGCAGGAGAGGCAGAGAAAGAGAAGTCGGGCAAGGTGACGAGAGAAGGAAGCGGCAAGCACAGATGGGAGAGAGCTCGGGCCTCAAGATGACGTTAGTAACAAAAACAACAGCAAATGAGATGTACTGGGCTCACACTCCGTGCCAGGCGCTGCGCTCAGCTCCTCCTCTCATTTGGTCCTGGCGCAGCTCCGTGAAGTAGGCGAGGTACCATTGAAGACACTGAAATTGAGCACTTTCCAAGGTCGTTTCATCAGTGAGTGGTGTGGAGCCAGGATCTGAATCCAAGCATCTGACTCAGACACTTAGAAATAAGCTCAGCTCTGCCGTGTTGAAGGTCCTGTGCCTTCAGGCCTAGGAGGTAGGGGACAGGAGCAGTACTTTTTCAAAATTAAAACATCTTATTAGTATGAAAAAGGCAGATTTTTTTTTTCCATTTACCAAAAGTAGTGATGATCATCATGTTTTTAAAAAGTAAACTGTTCCCGAAAGATGACGAATGGGACTTCCCCTTCCCCTCCTCTACCCACAGCCATTTCTGTATTCACCCTAATGAGGGTAAGAACAGGATGGCCTGGGACCCTCACATCAGGGGGCTTAAGCTGGGGACTCGGGGTGGGTTTCAGAAAGGATATAGGTCCTTGCATTGGTGTGCAAAGGTTTTGCATCTGTCTGTTTTTCTCTGTAGGGAGCAGCCAACCTGGGGACCCCTCAAAAGTTGAAAAGCTGCTGTTGCTGCCTTATAGCCTGGCCTTCAAGTTGGGGCAGGGGGTGCCCTGCCTTTGCAGTGAGAGGGGCGTGTGTGTGAGGGAGTGTGTGTATCCATGTGTGTGCATGTATGCATGCATGTTTGAGTTTCATCGTGTGACTGTGTGCAGGCCTTGTTTGTGATTATGAATCGTGTGCCTGTGAGCAGAGAGTTGTGTACACAATGCCTGTAAATCAAGGTATGCGTTCAGACGTGTGTGTGTTCATGTCTGCGTGTGTGCTGTGGGTGGAGGCGTGGGGATGTCTGTGGTTGTGAGTCGTGTGCCTGGGAGCAGGTACATTTGTGAATGGGGGTGCCTGTGTGTGTGTGTGCATGCGTGTGAGCTTGTATGTGGATGGAAGTGTTTTGTGATAATCATGGGTCATGTGTAAGAGGGCAGATGTATGTGAGTGTGAGTAACATGTGAATTTGTGGATATGGCTGGAGGTGTGAGGGTGTGTGTGTGTGGTTATGAGTCCTGTGTCTGGGGCAGGTAGACGTGTGTGAGCGTGTGTGTGTGCGCGTGTGGTTACCTGGGTATGAATGAGTGCAAGCGTCCAGGTCTGTATATATCCACGCAGTGCCTGTATGTGCTCTGTGTGTTGGGCTCTGGGAAAGAGGGCCTTCAGAAGTCCTTGCCGTTTCCCATCCCAGCCCCCAACCCTCAGGTCTTGCTCTCATTTGGGTCTTGAACATCCAGTTGGAGAGAGATGCGAACATCCTTTCAGCTGCCTGTCACCTGCCTGGGTAGCAGTGACAAGAAGATGTGCTTGTTTATATCCAAATACCTTAATAACCGTCAATTTCACGCGTGTGTCGGTGGGCGGTGGGGGGGGGGGTGCGGGCGGGGACAGGTAGCATTCAACTTGAAGGGCATGCAGATATTAAACTCGAAGTTAATTTGCGAGCCGGGCCAGCTGGAGAGTGAGCCGTGCTGGAGAGGGACTCCCCCTGCCCCTGAGAGATCGGGAGCACCATTTCTTTTTCACTCCTTTCTCCCATGCACGCCTTTCAGCAGAGCCTTGGAAGAACGTTAATTTATCTAATGCGTGCATGCCATAAGTTACTTTTTTAATTATTATGATCAAAATATTGCTTAAAATTGACGCCAGCTGCATGTGTTTCTGTCGGAGACCATAATTGCAATTGTAAATTGGGGAGCCGCTCAGAGCCGGGAGCTTCCCTGAGTAACCGCCCGATACCATTACGGAGAGGTAGATAAAAATAAACCCGCAGATCGCGCCGCGAAAATACGCCAGCGCGAGTTAAAAGGATAATTAGCAGAGTAGAAAGGAAGCCGGGATGCTCACCGGCTTGGCGGCTCGCGGGGGCGGGGACCGGGAACCCGGGGGTGAGGGTCGGGCTGATAGGTCAGGTCCCCTCTCTGGATCTCATTTTCTCCTTCTGTAGACTGGAGATAATAAAAACGTCTATGGATAATAAAACCAGGTGATGCATGTGAAAGGTTTCTGGAAACCCACAAATCTCATACCTAAGTAAAGGAATTATTATTAAGGGGGCTAGGGGGACTGAGTGTTTTTTTGGTTTGTTTTTTGGTTTTTTGTTTTCTGTTTGCTTTTTACCTTCTGGATCAGGAATTGTTTAGACGGACTTTAAAAGGAGGCTGCAGGTCTAGGATCAGAAGGCTGCCTTAGAGCATAATCATTGGGAGCACAAGCTTTGGAATTCATTCATTCATTCATTGATTCGGCAATATTTATTGAGCACTCTCTGTGTTTTGGACCCAGTTCTAAGCATTAGGTGTACATATAGCAGTGAACAAAATAGAGATCTCTGCCCTTGGGGAGCTCACATTCTAGTTGTGGAGCCAATAAGCACTGAACATGATAAGTAAGTAGTGGGGTTATATAGAAGTAAATCATATAGCACATTAGAAGTAGATACATTTTAGTTGTATGACTTTGGGCAAGTTACTTAACCCAGCACTGTCCAACCCTTTGGACAAAATGACATTACCATTATCATCATATTAGGAATACTAATAGCAATAGCTAGTATTTATATAGCACCTATGGTGTGCCAGACACTGTTCTAAGCGTGGTGTATATTCAGCTATTTAATCCTCAGAACGAAACCTCTAAGGCAAGGAGAAAACGATGATATTTTAAGGCTCGTGGGGTGTACCCATGAGTCTGCCCTCCTGTGGCTGAATGGTTCTGTCCTCATTCCTGTACTCTATTTTCTACACACATCTCTGAACGTGTATTTCCGTATCTGAGAAGTGGGGGCAGTAATAGTGCCCAGCTCACAAGGGTCAAGAAAATGCCTGTGAAGTACTTAGCACAGTGGTCAGCACATAATCAACGTCTAAGATATGCTTGCTTTCGTTACTAACCAGAAAGCCTTTGACCAGACAATCCTGAAGCTAGTTGGGAGCAGAGAAAGGGGAGTTCCCACCCGTTAACTGGTAACCGGGTGACCTGCAGAGCTGGTAAGGCACAAAAGTCACGTGGAGGTCACTGAGGTGGCTGGCCTGTGAGAGGCGATTTCAAGTGGGAAGGGTCTTTGTTCCTGGGCTGGTGTCGAATAAAGAACAAATTGGATTTAGGTGAGGAAGAGATTTTATTCAAAAAGACAATTGCTACAGGACGTCAGCATCTCAAAGATAAGACAAAAAGGGCTTTTTTTTTTTTTTTTTAACAGAGAAAAGTAAACAAGGCTAGAAGAAATCAGGTGTCTGGGGTCGGGGGTGGGATGAGCAGGTGGCCTGAAGGGACAGTTGATCAGGGAACACTTTTCCCTGCAGTCAGCGGAGTCCTGGGAGGGGTCGTTAAGGAGGGGTTGTTTTGAGTCCTATGCGCAGGCTCAGGCGGGGGGGGTGGGTCAAAGTTCAGGAGAGAGCAGCCTGACTGAAGTTTGGTCAAGTTAGTGGGCATTTCATCCAGACTGGCCAGTGGGGACAGATGGTTGGGCTATCATCTCTCACAGACAGAGAGTGGGCATTTGCAGGGTCTCTGGCACTGTCACAGGTGAACAAGCGAGTCATCTTCGCGTCGGATCTAAGTCATCTGGGGAAGTGTGGTTCTCTGCAGTGAGCCTTTTCCTGGAACATGAAAGGGCAGGGGATTCCTGAACCGTGGATGCTTTCCAGGAACATAGGACTGAGTCCAGAGTAGCACTGTCACTGCAGGCTGGGTGGGAGATGGAGAGAGAGGAGGTTGGCTGGCTCCAGGTTCCCCTGGTCCCTACCTTGGAAAGGGGAGGGTGGGAGGTGGGGGCATTTGGAGCCTGGGTCCTGCCTGGTGAGATGGAGGCCTTGGCGCTGGGTGCCTCACAGCCTGATGGGTCTCCCGCCTCCCTATCTTTGGCCTAGGTAGACAGCGGGGCTGGGAACTCAGGGGTCTGGGCCACCCCGGATCACCCTCTGTGTTTGCCTGGAGCTTCCCTGAACGACGGGAAGAGGGGCCCCGTCTCTCTGGATCTGAGCAGAGGGTGGAGGTGGGAGCCCAGGTCTGACCAAGTCAAGTTCATGGACTCTCTGTGTCTAGGGAGCAGGTTTACTCTGGTCTTTTCCGCCCAGCCGTTTCCCTGGCCCTGGCCTATGGGAAGAGCGCCCTGACTCGGCCCTGCTGCTCGTCGTGGGTGCAGGGTGCTGTGAAGCGGAGCTGGTACCCCGAGGCTGATCGAGGGGCACCGCCTTTGTCTGGAGCCCCGTGCCCTGGGCTGGCCCTCTCTCACAGTTTGTGCTGTGCCAGTGTGGGCTGTTCTATGGGTGAGATGGATGACTCCCTGCAGGGAGAGGGCAGGAGAGAAGCCTCACCCGCTTCTCTTTCTCCAGGCGTCTGTGCTCCAGTCCCAGCTGGTCCTGCTTCACCCTGCCGCCGCCTCCCGCCTTCTGGGCCACGGATGTACCCACTGGTCTTCCCATCGCTCAGGGTGACTTCTTAATGACTATAATCAGGATGTGCGCCCAGAGGGGAGAGTGCCCCCCCAGCCACCCAGTCCCTTAGTGGAGCAGTAGGTGGTCACGGTCCGGGAGGCAGAGAGACCCCGGGGCCAGGCCCAGAGGACGGGGTGGAGGAGGGGTGCTGGGCAGGGAACCCCTGTCTTCTCCACCCCTTCTTCTCTTCCCCGATCCAGGCTTCCTGCTCACAAGCTCTGCTCTAATTATAAATGGTTTGACAACTTTAGGCCAGGCCCTGCAATTAAAAATAAAGAGGAAGACAGGCAGCATTGTCTTCTAACCATGCCTTTAATTGGTGGAGTTAATTTTAACGGGCCTAACTGGTCCTCCGAGGAGGGAATTCCAGAACTGGGGCTCTTGCTGCTTACTCCTGTGACGCTCACCCGGCCCTTTTACTCATCTGCATCCCCGTCAGAAGGGAGCTCCTCAAGGCAGGAGCTGTGTCTTTATTTATTCATTCTTATCCCTGGTGCCTGGCACACAGTAAGCACT